>NC_090447.1:1080300288-1081550288 GCF_031143425.1 Pleurodeles waltl
GTAATCTTCAGTATTGGCCTTCAAGTGTTGCCAAGTTATATGTTCCTGTAAACTTTTTCCAGTTGCCAATCTGGTCCACATCCTTTATATTCTGGGCAAGAATGCTGCACTCTCTTCGTGAATGGCTGTTATACTTGCTTCATTTCACTGGAGCCTTTTTCAGTTTGTTGTGTGCGCTTTTTGTGAGCAGAACTTTGGAAATCTGAGGTTTGGCTATTGCTGCAGATAAAGTTTCAGCCTGTGCGAGATGGTAATTTTCAAGTCAATGTTCAATTCTATAGTGTAACACAGTGGTTCCCAAACTTTTTTGATCCCCGGCTCCTTTGACCTATTGGCTGTGTTGGCCACAGCTCCCCGTTATGTTACTTTTTTTGGCGGGTGGGGGAACGTAATCCCAGCCTGTACCTGTACCTACGCTATTTACCGTTTGTCTTCTTTATTCTCTCGTTCACGTTGCTGAAAACCATTTATTGGAAACTATTTTTGTTCTTTTGTCATAGGGATATTATTAATGGTACTTTGGCGCCCTCCACTGGTCAGAATAATTAATGCAGGGTGTTTTTTCCCAATACCACGAGGAAAAGCTACCGATTCAAAGCACCTCCGAGTGGTTTCCAGACTGTGTGCGGCGCCCCTGGCTAGTTTTGACGGCGCACCAGGGAGCCGCGGCGCACAGTTTGGGAACCACTGGTGTAACATATGAACAAATAGGGAAACAGGTGCTATTGTGTAAAACAAGTAAGAAACACACCTCTCAGAAGCTTTCACCCAGGAGGGAGGAATGTCATCCACAAATCTGCCATTTAGCACTCTCAGTGCTGCTGTTGCACAGAAAGCTAAAAAACTCCTCCCCACCTTATCTGGATGGGGTTTATCCGGTTAGGCCTGTATGGATACTTGCCCATAGCTGCCTACCTCATGAAGGATGTCTTCATTATCTGGATTGCCAAATAGGTTGGCATTAAAATAACCTGCCATCAATAATAGTTTGTGTGCTCCAGTTTAATCTATACTATTGCTTCCATTAGCCTTTCCAGTGCAATTGTTTTGTTCTAAATAGAAGAGTTTTCTGTCCTTAGACCACACATTCCTGTAATGTGGCCACACCACAACAGCTCAGCATTAATTTATGCTTCATTTGTTTTGTTCTCACTAAGTCTAGGGGGCCTTCTGCAGGGTTGGACTGACCTATAGTGCAATTTGGCAGTGTCCGATTGGCTGGCCTGACATTGTGTGGTTTATGTTTTTTGGCTGTCTGTATGCCTGTTTTACGTTTGCTGAGCCGTTTTCATTGTTGATTTCTCTGATATTACTACAAACACTGCCTGCAATAGGCGCAAATGCATACATTGAAAAATTCTCTTACCATTTGATTGTGGCCAACTGTGCCAGTGCTACTGTAAGGCCAATGTAAGCATCAGTCTTATTACACCACCCAAAACATCTACAGGTCAAAAGCCATAATACAACATATTGCCTAATAGTGACCTTGGTGATGGTGAAGATGAGCTCCCAACTGGTAAATTACCATTTTGCTTCTGGCTCCCTAGGTACTTTCACAGGACCTGATCGTCATCCCCATGTGTGTCATCAGTGAAACCTGAACACTGCAAGTCCTTGCTAAAATGTATATAGTTTTTTTGTTGAAGCTTACTCGTCTGAAATAACATTTTAGTTGTAGTTTGTCCTTGAGATTTTGATGTTTGCAGCCTGAGATTCCGGTTAATAGAGTGGACATTGAAATCTAACACATTTCATCATCTTGTAAGCCATTTTATCTTAATACTTATTCCTTTCTGTCCTGAACATGAAAGGCGTGGGAGTCTCGTGCTGTTTTTGCCTGTGCAAAATTACTTTTTCTTCGAGCGTGGTCAGACTTTAATACACGTTTCATGTATTCAGCTACTGGTTTTGCTGGACTTGAATTTCAATGCATGAAACATTGTGTCATAACTATTATGTTGATACCGCAATTCTAGTAATGTTTTATTAGAAGTGCTGAGAAGTAGGAAAACTTCGAAAATTAATCTACATATTCTTGATGCTACATTCAAACCTCCATAAAGGAAGTTTGTTCATGTCACCAAAATATAGATTATAGTGCATGAAATCATTTGCCCTTCAATTCATGAAAGAGATTACTATAGATGTGACCCAAACATGTACAATTTCTCGAGCTAATATTTTAAGATCTGCATCAGTCCCATAGATTATTGTTAACAATACCTCCGTAGAAAAGGTGAAATAAGGATTCCTCTTTTTTGAAGAGGGGCTTTAAGTGATCTTGGCGATTTTACGTTGGTTGTTGTACTGTCAAGAACATGTACTCCTGACTAAATTTGTTGCTTCTCTAACCAAATAGAGTGCATCCTCCCTACTGTAGAACAGAAGAGAATGATCAGGGTCCTTTAAGATAAATATATGAGAGAAGTGTACCTATAGAAGAAGATATGTATTGAAACATAATCAAATGTATCCTTCCAAGTGCAAATGACAAAGGACAATACTATGCCCCAGTGCAAATCACGGTTTCCAAACCAAATCAATGGAAAGAAGATAAACACTCAACCACTGTACCCAGGTCTCCCAGTAATTAGGGAGGGCACAACTGTAGAGGGCAAGCTATGCTAGAAAAGTACACCACATTTACTTAGAAGTGGCCTGCTGATATAAACAGGACATTCACCCACCAATGGATAAAGGTCTTTCAAAACGGACCTCACTGGCAGTAAAGGCAGCCAGATCCGGTATGTGGCATAAAAGGGGTCAACACCTCTCTATCTCTAGCATTGAATACGTCAGTGCCTTTATTTTTTAAAGGAAAATAATTTTAATGCTACACAGATAAAAACTATTTTTAGGTATTTCTTTGTCTTCAACATTTTGCGAAATTTCCAATGTCATCCCTTCAGGAAGTTTCCAGAATGCAATTCGCCCATGCTTATTTTGCCTTCATTTACCATTTCATCATGTCCATATTTTCAGTAGTAGAAACCAGACGAAGCCTGCATGGCCTCTGGAGTGTGATTAAAGCAACTTGAATATTTGAGCCATACTTACATGTGGGAAACGTTTTCAGAAACGTTTCACAGTTGGTTCAACTTTTCTTTGCTTTTCTTTGTTCCATGTAAATGAAATGTGAAGTAGAATGCCACTTACTTTTATTGGCGAGTCACATATTCTTCAGAAATAATGGGCCGTATTTATACTCTGGTTGCGCCGAATTTGCGTCGTTTTTTTCGACGCAAATTCGACGCTAAACTAACGCCAACTAACGCCATATTTATACTATGGCGTTAGACGCTTCGGGCGCCAAAGTGCCCGGAGTGAGCGTCATTTTTTAGCGTGAACCCCTTCCTTGCGTTAATGAGATGCAAGGGAGGCGTTCCCGTCTAAAAAAATGACTCCCAGGCCTTTACGTGGTATTTATACTCCCGGGCAAAAATGACGCCCGGGAGTGGGCGTGGCCAAAAACGGCGCATTTGCGCCACTTTTTAACGCCTGGGTCAGGGATGGCGTTAAGGGACAAGTGGGCTCAAAATGAGCCCACAGTGCCCTCCCCTGCCCCCAGGGACCCCCCCTGCCACCCCTGCCCACCCCAGGAGGACACCCAAGGATGGAGGGTAAGTTCAGGTAAGTATAATTTTTGTTATTTTTCAATTTTTTTTTGTGGCATAGGGGGGCCTTATTTGTGCCCCCCTACATGCCCCCCTACATGCCACTATGCCCAATGACCATGCCCATGCCATTGGGCAAGGGGGCATGACTCCTATCTTTACAATGATAGGAGTCATGTTGATGGGGGATGGGCGTCGAAAAAAAATGGCGCAAGTCGAGTTACGACGATTTTTTCGACGTAACCTGACTTGCCCCATTTTAAGACGCCCATACGCCATTTTCCCCCTACGCCGGCGCTGTCTGGTGTACGTGGTTTTTTTCCACGCAAACCAGGCAGCGCCGGTCTGCTTGCGCTGGCTAACGCCATTCCATAAATACGGCGCCCGCATGGCGCTTCAGAATGGCGTTAGACGGCGCAAAAATTTTTGACGCTAAACTGCGTTAGCGCAGTTTAGCGTCAAAAAGTATAAATATGGGCCAATATTTGAAAAAATTGTTTCAAATTCATTAGTGTCTCGAAGCAAGAAACTTTGCAAACTATGCGAAAATACAACGTTTTCATCGATCTTCGAAAAGGTTGCAAAACATATCTTTGCAACTGCTTCCATCCACCCCTTTTGTGCTATTTTATTTTTCGACTTAGTCCCTTTTGCAGGGTTGTGATGGCTTGGCGGGTTGCTTCACATAACCACAAATATAAAACATATATATTATTATATCTAAAGAGGTATTTCGCTTCTTTCTGATTATTTAACCTATTGAAATTGAAGTTAGCAAGGTAGCAAATCCTAAAAAAAAACAATTCACAAAAAATGATGTACTAGTAAAGGCTGTAAATGCAGAAACTATTAATGAATATTCATGTATATTGAGTACTGCATTTGCAAAGAAAATGTATTAACCACCAATGTTCACTAAGTGTACTTATTAATGGCTTATTAATATGAAATGTCGAGCTTATGTTTGATTAATGTAGTAATATGTCATACTCATGGTAATGTTATGTATTAGTTTTATTTATTGTAGGCCTTAACTTAGCGAGGTCTTGGCCTAGTTGCACGGCCTCATGTCAAGCTGTATTTCTTAATCGACATAAAACGGCTGCTTAGAGAATTAAATTGTGATTTTCCACTGTGCTGACCTAATGTTTGTAGCTGAAAGTCTTTCTCATGAGAAACTGCTTGATAGGAGATCATGTACTTGCTAGTGAAACAATGTTTAATGTAATGTGCTAGTAGAATTGTAAATTTGAGGGTTTAGTTTCATTGGATTCAGTGTGAACATTCAAATCTCTGATCAATTAGGATGTGGGAAGTAGTTTCAGGAAATCTAACTTAGCTAGACTGCACTGAGAAGACACGATTTGCACATTTTCTATCTTGCCATAAGGCTAGTATTTTCTTGAGGGTCTTGGAAAGAGATGTGCCTAACTTTACTGCTTAAAGAGACTTTGCTTGATGCTGAATCCTGATGCCGTGCTCACTAGACGAATGTCCTGATGACAAAGACTATCTTAGTTTGCTGATCCAACTGAGGAGAGGTGTACTGTCACTGATATTGACTGCCATGTCTAATTGCTTTTGTTTCTAGGTACCAACCGCTATTTTGATAAAGCCATAGCTAGATGTTTTTCCAAATTTGTGTTGACTAAATTATTTTGCATGAAGCTCAAACATGCTATTCTAATCTGATATTAGCTAGGGTTCTCACAGATGAAGTTTGCTGCATGTAATAACAGCTGATGTCCTTTCTTTGCTGAATCTAATGTATGTAATATCGTTTGCACAGTTATTCTTGCTATTAATTTGTAGCGTAACTTTAGAATGTGTAGTAGTTCAATCCTTGATTAGATTGCAGTTCTTTCGCCTCTTTGGACAGCCAGTATGGTTTCTGTATGTTTATCATTTGATTTTGAGATTAAGCTATGTGACCTTAGCATTGTTAATATAGGGAAATAAACATTCTAACTTTTACATAAAGGTGTGATTATTCATGACTACAAGGTCATGGTGAGTGGATATTAATGACTCCTATTGATTATTGATGTCATTGATTGTTGATGTTATTGATCTGTGGTGGTACGGGATATATGGTGGGAAAACCTCGAAGCGAGTCAAAAGGTCCATCGGCCTATTCGCGTCTCCCTTGCAAGTTTACTTAATAAGGTCTGACGTGCTAACAGAGATGGTAGCAGAGGATCGTTTTTCTCCTTAAGAGCCCATCGTAAACGCCGGGTACATGGTTAGTCTCCTTAAGAACCCATCATACATGCCCAGTACATGGTTTGTCTCCTTCGGAGCTTACCATACAGCCCATAGATAGGTAGTAGATTATTCGGTTCCAGAGATTGTAAGCGAGAAATAACAGATGTCCCCAGAGATGGATAAGAGTTAGTCTCACAGATTTGGAAGAAATTTTGGATTTTTCTTGATTTGATGATACAAAGTGGAAAGATAATGTGCCCCTAAGTACCTAAAATGACTTTCCCAGAATCTTGGAGCCTGCCAATGATTGTTTGAGGATGTTCTCTGCGTTCTAATGACAGTATGAATGAGGTAGGTTTTGCGCTTGCACTGCTTATGCAAATCGCAGGTGAATTGTGATGTTTCTGAGGATATAGGGAGTTTGCGTACTCCAAATGAAGTTGCAGAAGGAGTGTGCATACTCTGAAGTGTGAGAGTAGGGAAGTCGTCGAGCTTCACATGTGTGTGGCGCTTTGTGCTAAAAAATTGTCCACATGGTTGCTGGTATACGGACCCTGCGTGGTTTAAGACTCCGGAGTATATTGAAAAGTGTATGAGACACTGTGTCTTTGTTGTAATTTGTCTGGTTTAGTAGGTCGATCGGGTGTGGTTGACAAGTCAGAATGTAAGTCAAAGTGAGTGAAATAACTTTTTGACTGAGATCTGGCGAGTCCCATGTGCACCAGGAAAGACCCACTGATCAGTTGAGAGTGAAATTTGTGGGTTGAATTTTGCTTGCGAATCAGGGAAACTGAAGGGGGAAGAAGGAGTTGCCACTATAGCAAAACGCCATCAGTGAAAAATCTGTAAGGTTTCTGAAGCGATTGTGTTACCTTACCTGTAGTAAACGGACAAATTAGGTTTTGATTTTGTTAAGTGCTCGGAATAATTTTGCATTAGTTTTTTGTTAATTTGAGTTTGGGTGGACAAGCCGTAAGAATTTGTCAGCCACAGTACATGTGAGAGTGACAGCATTGGTGCCGCGCTGGGATAGGTTGGTTAGTGAGAAGGGTGGTGCACCGATTGACAGCCGTCCGTGAAGTGCAATTGGCTGAGAAGGTTGGTGAAGAGAATTCTGGGATTAAAAGTCACTTCCTGATTTGATTTAGAACAAAATAAAAGGGCACAAAGATTAAGTTTTTCAAAGCTTTAAAGAGTGCTTTAAAGGGAGATACGTACATTACAACGAGTATAGGGGATGTGGCACCACCAGAAGGTACACCAGCTTAAATTGTAAACAAATAAAAGGGTGTTGCACCATGTCTTTGGTTGAAACAGTGGTGCAAAGTGACAGAGAAGGATGGGAGTTTAGCGTTTCCTGCCCACAGAACATTACATGTGAGGAGCTTAGAGAATTTGAGGAGGGTGCTGTAGGATCTAAAACCCCCTCCCAGACCGGCACAGTTCGAGGCACTGGCGATCTGGGAATTAGTAGCCCAACAGTAACAGAAATTTGAGAGGAGGATGAGAAAAGCAGAGAAGACACTAGCGGAGGCTAGATGAGACGTTGGTCAGAAATAATGGAAAACAGACTTTACAGGGGATTAAGTTATTCCCAGCGATTACAACGGACAATGAGGGAGAAGGAAGGAAAGCCACTAGAAAGACAAACTGAAGCCCATCTGAGAGTAGAGAAGAGAGAGCAAGGGAGACTAGGAGATCTTTGACATATGAGGAAGAGTCAGACAATGATGAGTTTATCATGCAGTTATTGAAAAATCGTCCCCCACCATATGCAGCACAAGAGAGTGGTCTGAGCTCTACTGTAAATCCCTCAGCACATGCCCAGGTTAATATGCCTACAAGTCCAGTGCAGGTTAATCCGACTATGACACAGAGCCCGATGCAGAGTAGTCTTATTGCACCTATTACTCCAGTACAACAAAATCAGGTGCCACAGTAGAAAGTCACAAGAATTTACCCTGATGTACCTGTAGTGGAAACTGCCACAAACCTAATAGTGCCTATGGGACAGGTTTTCCCGAAACTGCTGTTGGTTTAAACAGAGCCAACTCCACTCTTGCTGCCTCAAGTGCAGTCACGAGCAATGCCGAAGTACACTCCGATAACCGGGACCCAGACAGATATGTTTCTACTAATGAGCCAAAATATGGGAACTATGCAACCACAGAACTTGAGTGTTAGACCAAGCCCAGATGCTGTGTCTGTACCTGTAACAATTGGTCCAGTTGCACCTTTGTTTTCACAAGAGAAAACCAGTGCAAATGGACAAGGAGTCCTGAATCAGAATTCAATGAGGCGGGGACTTAATGAGAATATCCGAGAAGTTTCTCCTGTGGGACCGACCTTTGATGGATCGAGATCAATGCTAGACCTTAGTCCATTCGGAGTTCCTACGGCTACTGTCATAGGGTTGAACGTTAGTCAGAGTCTGAAATTACTGACACCGCAGACACCGAATACAGTGGTACAACAAGTGCCACGTGCTCTTGCCAACAATATTTCACTGCAAGGTTTGACTGCCCAGCAATTGACTGAATGGTTAGACAAATTGAATACCCCGTAGAGTGCTCCTAAGGGAGAGGAGTACTTGAACTGCACGAGACTAGGAATGGAAGCGGGTGAGCTCACTGAAGGGACTATGGGCCATATGTATGAACACATTTTCCCATAGACACAAAATGGGTAACACCCTTTGATACATCTGGCCCTATGGGTATGAACATATTAGAGTCCTACACAGAAGCAGAGTTGAGATATCTGTGCCCAAAAGTCATGATGGAAGTGAGCAATGTGCATCAAAGTCTAGCAGACCTGGCAGCGAAGTACGGCATAGAAATAGAGAAAACAAAGCATTTGAAAAGGAGTTACAGGTTAGATTTTTACACAAAAGACTTTGAGCACATGAGATCTGCAGGGATGAAGGCACACCTTGGGGAGTTACTCCAAAGTGTCCAGACATGGGGAGTATTAGACAAACGGGAAGGCAGATGTGCAAAGAAAAGAGATAAAAGAAAGAGGGATTCTGCAGAGCTGAGTGCGAATGTGCAGCAGGGCAAGGAACCAGTGAAGATTTTACCAATGAGAGGGATTTCAGGAGGGGGATTTTGTTCATGTCGTTTGGAGCAGAAGTGACATTCTGTCCTTTACAAATGATTATCCCAAGTTGAGAGAGAAGCCAGTAGAATGGTATCAGCAGACAGAGAGGTTTGTAAAACTTGCAAAGTGCCTGTGGAAAGACTTAAACCCTCTATTAGAGATAGTAGTTCCAGCTGATTTATGGATAGAGTGTAAGAGGAGTGTAGATTGGCCAACAAAAGAACCAGAAAGAGATCAGGTTACGGGTGCTCCGTCTCCTGAAGTAATGAAATATTACTACAAGGTAATTGAATTTTTTAAGACAAGAATTTCTCCCCAAAACATTGACTGGCAGAGAATAGACAGGACAGCTCAGGAAGCCAAGGAGTCGGTACATGTGTATTATGAGAGATTGTTGCAGGCGTTTGAGCATTACAGTGGTACAGAAGCGATCAAGCCGAAATACATGATTCATTTTGTGTTCAGATTTGTGGAAGGATTGAGACCTGAACTTAGCCAGAGATTAAGATGCATTTGATTTGTTGGCAAGCAAAACTGATTGATGAGGTCTTGCAATATTCAAAGTACTGTAGTGACGAGATTGAGTTGAAGCAGAGAAAATTGGAAGAAAAGGTGATGGTGATGGAGATTAAAGCATCACAAACTGGGATGCAGGGAAATTTTCCACAGCATCAGCAGGGACATGTGTTGTTTCAAAATCTGATGAGATGTAGAGGTCGCAGAGGAATTGGTAATGGAAATTGTAGTCCAGATTTGAATACTGTAGTGGTTCAGAATGATGTGCAGGGAATGAAGAGATTGTTCCCTTGTCACGCTTGCGGAGCAGTCGGACATTGGAAAGTGGAGAGTCCGATGATGGTACAGGAAGGTGTCGTTCAGCAGACAAGTGACATCAATTTGTTTCAAAACATGAGAGTACCGAGAATGAGAGGTCATAATCCAAATTTTCTGAATAATGCGAATCACATGCAGAATTTTTAACCCGGCCAGCAGGTGCAAATGCCATGCGTACAAATGACACAGTTGCAGCCAATGCAACAGCAGTTTCAGATGGTAACTAGACAGCAAATTCAAATACCTCAAACCCCGATGGATCAGCAGCAGATGATGCTTCCTCAATGGGTCACAGGTCAAGTAATAACCCTGTTCACCTATTCCCGTTACACAGTGAGAATGGAATAAACGATGATTGGGTGAGCAAGAGTTCGGAAGAGGAGGAATGTGTGCTTGCTGCTTCTTTAGAAGTAGATCAGAAAGGCCCATATGTGAAGGGAAAAGTGATGGGTCACAAGGTTTCATTCTTGGTTTAAACACAGGAGCTACATGCTCTGCAGTGCGGACTGCAGACATTCCAAATTTGCCCCTTTCAGGAAAAACAGTCCAGATTGCAGGAGTCACGAATCAGTATTTGACCAACCCAATTACAGAACCAGTCCAGGTTAAAATTGGCAATTTTTAAGGATTGCACAAATTTGTAGTCTGAGATTCAAGTCCGGTATCCCTACTGGGAAGAGACTTGCTGTGTAAGACCAGGTCCTTGATTACTTGCTCAAATGACGGAATCAAGATACAGACGAATAGTGATGATGAGGATGACCCAGCTCCAGAGACCAAGTGTGAGACTATAAATGAGGAGTACCCCCTGATTAATTTCTTTCCAGTGTTCACTGTGAAGGAGCTTCCTCCTGATCTACAGGGAACGGTTAAAGAGAAACTGTGGGATCTGACAGGGAAAGAGATAGGTCTGATAAAGGGAGTTGAGCCAGTTAAGGTTCCTGTAAAACTGAATGCAATTTTCCCTCAGATTCCCCAGTATCACATGCCATAGGATATCCTTCTGAAGGTTGCTCACATAATGTCAGAATTTGTAAAACAAGGGGTCTTGAGCAGCCCATGTAGTTCTACAATAATGTGATTGAAAAAGGCATGTGAGACAGTTCGAATTGTCCAGGATTTGAGAAAAATAAATGACATTGTGATCAAATTGGTGCCAAATCCAGCTGGCATTCTGTTTCAGATTCCATGGGATGCTGAATGGTTCACTGTCATAGATTTGTCACAAGCCCTTTTTCTGTGCTTCTTCACGAGAATAGTCAATTTCTCTTCTGTTTCAAATTTTTGGACCGAGTTTACTGTTGGTGTTGAATCCCTCAAGGGCTTTCAGAGTCACCTTCCATATTCAATCAGATCTTGAAAAATAATTTGGAGTCATTGGAATTGCCTTTCCATTCACCCCTGGTGCAGTTTATTGATGACCTGTTGATTGCGTCCAGAATGAGGGACGAGTGCAAGTATGACACGTTTGCCCTACTGAACCACTTGGGAAAGACGGTCACAAGCTGTCTCCACTAAAATTACAATACTGTCAGAAAGAAGTGAAATACTTGGGTCACCAGATTGAGAAAGGAATAAGAAGAATATCTAGAGAAAGGGTCACAGCCCTACTGCAGGTGAGTCCTCCAGTCACACAGAGAGATGTTTGGATGTTCATAGGAATGGTAGGCTATTGTCACCAATGGATTCCCAATTTTTCAGTCATTCCCAAGCCCTTGCAGAAGCTGACTCACAAGGAAGTTATCGATCCCCTAGTGTTAGACCAGGCTTGCATGAAAGAATTTGGTGATTTGAGAGAGAGTCTGTGCAAAGCTCCGTCTTTGGGTATGCCTGACTACACAAAGTCCTTCAAGTTGTTTTGTCATGAGCGTGATGCATGTTCTTTGTCTGTCTTGACGCAGGTCCATGGGGGTAAAAACAGCCCAGTAGCTTATTTTTCAGCAACTTTGGACCCAGTTGCAGAAGCTTTACCAGGCTGTTTGCATGCAGTTACAGTGGTTGGACAGAGCCTCACACAGTGTGAAGGCATTGTGATGGGACATCCCCTAACAATAATGGTCCCTCACTCAGTTGAAGTTTTACTTACCTGCACCAAGACCCAATACCTGACAGGTGCAAGATGGACCAGATGTGAGACGAGTATTCTAGGGTCACCAAATGTGTCATTGAAAAGATGTACAGTGCCGAACCTGGCAACCTTGCTTCCAAATGAAAATGTTGAAATTGAAAAGTTGGAAGACATTGAGCATGATTGTCTTGAAGTGACTGATTTGTGCTCAAAACCGAGACTGATATTAGAGACACCTGACTGGAAGAAAATGAACAAATTATCTTTGTGGATGGTTCGTGCCCAAGGGACAATACAGGATTACTGAGAGCAGGATATGCTGTGTGCACAATTACTGGTATACTGGAAGCATCTTGGCTTTGAGGAAAATATTTAGCACAAGTAGCGGAACTGGTAGCCCTTACTAGAGCGTGCCATGTTTCTGCTCAGCTAAAAGTTACCATCTATATGGATAGCCACTATGGATTTGGAATAATCCATGCCTTTGGCCAGTTTTGTTCTAAGAGAGGTTTCATGACCTCTTCTGGTTCACCAGTGAGAAATGGTGAGAGAATTAAAGAATTGTGCATGCTATCTAAATGCATGAAAAGATTGCCGTGGTGAAATGCAGTGCACATCTGAAATAGCAAGATTTTGTGTCAATAGGAAATGGATATGTGGATCAAGTTGCAAGGTTTTGCGTATTGAACTGTATATCGTTCAAGGATAAGTGGGAATTGTTACCTGAAGAAGATGAAACATGTCCAAGTTTTGCATTGCAAGTAATTGACACATTGGAAAAATTGAAAACATTGCAGAATAATGTTGACAGGGAGGAAAAAAGGACATGAGCAAAATGAAATGTGTACAGCGACAAGGTGAATTGTGGGTTTCAGAAGAGGGTCAATTAGGTTTGGCAAACAGTCTGTTGTCTCAAATGGCTAGATATTATCATGGTCAAGCACATGTTGGTGAGGGATGCAATGATTCAACTGTTCAAACATAATTGGTTCAATCCAAGGTTTAGACAAGTTGCTGAAGCAGTTTGCCATCATTGAGTCATTTGTCAACAAATGAACGCAGGAAAAGGGACAGTGGTAAATTTGAGCCACATTGGAAGAGCAGGAGTTCCATTCAGCAGAATGCAAATGGATTTTATTGAGATGCCTCTGTGTGGAGGTTTGAGATATGCGTTGGTGATTGTCTGCATCTTTAGTCATTGGATTGAAGCTTACCCTACGCGGAGAAATGACAGCCTCATAGTAGCGGAATTACTTCTTATGGAACTGATTCCATGTTTCGGGTTTCCGATTTCTTTAGAATCAGATATGGGAAGTCACTTCAACAATGAAGTAGTGAAATTGCTGTGTGCAGCATTGAACAGTGAGCAGAAGTTGCATTGTAGTTATCGCCCTGAAGCATCAGGGCTAGAGCAGCAGATGAATGGTACCTTTAAACCAAGAATGGCGAAAATGTGTGCATCCATGAATCTGAAATGGCCTGACACACTGCTGTTAGTTCTGATGACAATGAGAACCCCAAAGGGGAAGGAGCTGAGGCGGATCAAAGCCAATGTGATCTGGATCCTCTTGAACCAGTTGCAGTTCCATCAAGAGAAAATCCTGCAGAGCAGAAGAAGTTTTGAGTTCAACACTTTAATGAGCATTGACAAAGGGTCCACTGAAAGGAGATAAGTGGCCAGAGTCACAAGCAAAGAAAAAGGAAGCAGTTGTTGCGACAACAATCGAGGAGAGGAAGAAGTGGATACGGCAAGTAAAGGAGATCTGAGTGAAGGAGAGTTGCAGGGAGATCGAAAGTTGAAAAGAAAGAGAATAGCAAGTCGAATGTACGCAGGTCCTGAATGGGCTTATGCAACAAAAAGTGAATGGCAAAGAGAGTTTTTGTCTTTTTGTTTTGATTGAGACATTCCAGGTCAATATTTTGGCACTTGAAGGAAGCTGATGAACTGAACTGTTGAGACAAATTGAGAAAAAGTGCAAAGAGGAAAGAGACTGTTGAAAGTAACCAGAAAATACATTTTGAAAACCTGATTTGACAAGATAACCTGATTTGACAAGCTGCTAAACCGATTTTCAACAAGCTTACCGATTTTTGAGAAAAAGGATCCTGGAAGTGAGACTGGAGGCTATAAATAACTGCTGAAAGAAGATTTTTTGTTTTTGATTTTTGCTGCTTTTTTTTCTAAAATTTCCTCTTCTACTTTCTGATTCTTTACAGATCATGAGTAACCTTAGCCAGCAGGGTAAGAAGAACAGGTGGTGTAAATACATGAGTATTAGTTTGGCAATTGTATGTGTGATATTGTGTGTGATACTGATTGGGGGTATGATTGTTTTTGACAAAAGTAAAGTCAACCATACTTTAGCTTTAGAGACAACTACTACATTAACGGCAATAGAGACGTTTAGGTTAGATAAGAAGTATCCCCACGTAGACAATGCACAATGGGAACTTTCTTCTAATGTCTTCTATCGATTATTGAGTGAGTACGTTGAGAGGATGAATGCGAACAATTGTTTTGTGTATACACAGATTCCTTCATCAGTCGAAGAAGGAGTTACCTATCATAGCTTGCCTCTTACTTATGGGATAAGTTGAAGTCTGTTAATAAGAAGGTTCTATAACCAGGAGTATATTCAGTATTTCTACTCCAACCATAATGTGGTGTTTTTGTTTGTCCCCATAATTAGGTATCTGAGTAGAGTAGCTAAGGACAATGTAATTGTATTAGTAAGGGGTTTCGTTGAGCCTACTTTAACTTTTGGGACTGCTTACACTCACAGGAATAATTTGACATTCTTGCTTACACATTTAGAAAAGAGCTTTCTCAGATCACACAGATGACAGGAGAAAGGCATTGGAGGAGAAGTCAGAAGAGGGCTTAGAGAAAAGGACTTAGAAAAAATGATTATGCTTTTACTGCATTAAAAACACAAGGGAAATTAGCTTTAGACACGCAACACGTAGAGAAGCTTTGTGTATATAGGCCTAAATCTCACACAGAAACTTTCTTTGTGGGAACAACTGAATATAGACATGTGTTTTTGTTTCAGAGTAAATGAACATTTATGTTGAATGGTCAGGATCCAGTGATTCCTGGCATATATTACGTTTGTGGACTTAATGCTTATTACCGGCTTTCAAGAGGATGGTATGGCACATGCTATTTGGGGATAGTTTTCCCAAAGATTTTCCAACTTCATGACTTAAAATTCTAAAAGTGACTGAGTTACATCACATTAGGAAGAGGAGAGAGTCTCCTTCTGGTATAGTGGGAGATATATTTGGAGCAATAATTCCTTCAACAGGAGTTGTTCTGAATTTGATAAAGATTTGAAAGTTGTCTAGTATTGTGGATAACATGCTGAAAAATATTTCAGGAGCCATGATCCTGATAGACACAGAATTGGCCACTGAAAGAGCCATGACACTTCAGAACCGCCTTGCGTTAGACATTCTTTTAGCAAAAGATGGCGCAGTTTGCAAAATGCTTAATTCAAAGCATTGCTGTTTGTTAATTCCTGATAAAAGTAAAGAGATTAGAGTCTTACTTACTAATCTGACTTATGAAAGTGCTGATTTGAAAGAGTTGAAAGAACTAGGTGTTTGGGAGAAAGTTGGTAAAGGATTTGCTTCAGTGGGAAAATGGCTCAGCAACATTGGGAAAGGGATATTATTGAAAATAATACAGGGGAGATTGATTATTGTGATTTGCATAGTTGGAGCATGGAGGAATATGTAAATTGTGTAAAATAACTAAATTACAGAAATGGAAAATGATCAGAGAAGGGAACAAATGAAAAGAGAAAAATTGTTTAGGGGAAATTCGAAAAGGGAACAAAAGTATGAAGGGATAGAGATGACAGAATTTTAGCAAACATTTGTGTGGGAAGGATTTTTTGTGATGACACATTTAGTCATCAGAGGAGGGATTGTTAATGCAGAAATTATTAATGAATATTCATGTATTTTGAGTATTGGATTTGCATAGAAAATGTATTAACTTGTAGAAAAATAATACACGCATTTGAAGGTGTGCCCATCTGAGTGGCCACCAATGTTCACAAAGTGTACTTATTAATGGCTTATTAATATGAAATGCTGAGCTTATATTTGATTAATGTAGTAATATGTCATATTGAGGGTTAGGTATTATGTATTAGCTTTATTTATTGTAGGCCTTAACTTAGCGAGGTCTCGGACTAGTTGCAAGGTGTAGGAAAGTACGTCTTTCTTGGCATGTTACCCCCATTTTTACATGTATGTCAGTATGTTTTTGCCTGTCCCACTGGGATCCTGCTAGCCAGGACCCCAGTGCTCATAGTTTGTGGCCTGAATGTGTATGCCTGTGTAGTGCCTAACTGTGTCACTGAGGCTCTGCTAATCAGAACCTCAGTGCTCATGCTCTCTCTGTCTTTAAATTTGTCACTGTAGGCTAGTGACCACTTTTACCAATTTCAATAGGCACACTGGAACACCCTTATAATTCCCTAGTACATGGTACCTAGGTACCAAGGGTATTGGGGTTCCAAGAGATCCCTATGGGCTTCAGCATTTCTTTTGCCACCCATAGGGAGCTCAGACAAACCTTTACACAGGACTGTCATTGCAGCCTGAGTGAAATAATGCACACGTTATTTCACAGCCATTGAATAGAAGATTTGGATCAGTTCATCCATGTTTTTATGGTAACCTATAAAGTCAAGACAATAATTTCTAATAGTCTAGCTAAATTGAGAAAATGCATATTAGATTGTAGAAGGGAAGATGTGGACACCTTTAAATTACTTGTCACATGAGTTGTGATATTTCATGTTTTAGTCATGTGTTATATAATTGTGTTGTATGTAGGGCCACTGGAATTATGTGGCAGGGGAGCATCATATTATGTTGCAAGGTTGACTAAATTATTCAGCAAGAAAAGATGAATTTAGTGGCATAATGCAGCACAATTTTTTATACTATAACTTAATTGTTTTCACAATTTTACACATGGTAGTACTGTCTGGGCAAAGGTTTTACCTCATTAGTACCAGTTTAACAACCAAATTCAGAAATATACAAATGAAAGATGTCAAGATATGTGAATGCCCTTCCACTATGCACAGACACATTTTCCACGTTTTTAGTAACCTTTGATCCATTTGAGGTAGAAAAATGTGTTTTGTTAAAATCAGCAGCTCATGCAGCAGATGATGGAATGTCCGGCGACTGTGGCAAATTCATAATTTCATGAAAAAAGCTGTGACTGCAGAATTGCAAAATTCTAGTGGCCTTGGTTCTATGGTTGTGTATTGAATTAAATCGCTTACTAACACCATTACTTATTTAGATTCTAACAATTCAGTTTTTATTTGAGGTTGCCACAATTTGACTTGTCTGCCAAGGTGTTCCATAATAGTCTTCGGTATCTTTGTTTTGTGTGTTCTCCACTCTCAATGTTGTTTGTCCTCAAAATGTATGTTTCTTTTGGTTTATTCTATCTATGTTTTCCTTTTTTGTAGTTCCTATTTTCTATTCCCTTTTACTCTTTTATTTCCTTTTTCTTTTTCATTCTGTATGTTTGGTTGTGTTTTTTAAATTTCCTTTTTTCTACTCTGACCATTACTAAATTTGTATAGACCTATGTTTATACATATATTTTTTTTTAATTCAGAGTTATCTCATAAAAAGTTAAAGGTTTAAATAATCTGAGCGATAGGCAGAGAACTGTTCTACATATTTCCTGACTTAAAACTGGCATAGCCTTACTGTAAGCAAAACATTTGTAAGAACACGTGGCACAAAAAATAAAAAAAATATTAAGTGTGTAAAATATTTGTTTTTCCTGCACTGAAGAAGGGTGAAAGAGATGCAATTAGTATATAGAACAAGAAACTAGATGTTAATATTGTATCACAGTAGTCAGATATTGAAGGTCCCTGGATTGTTACCAATCTGATTATCAATAACATTTCAATTCATATTTGTAATTCTTTTGGATTAACTCAAGCAGAACATACCTTTTGTTGTGATATTACAAAGATGTCTTTAGAATTTGCTGGGCAATATTTTTTCTGAGTGGTGACTGAAATCAAATATTGGACTCTTTTAGTAATAGAGTTTCAAAGTTTCATCCCTAAACAGATATGCACAAAATGCTGTTCTTCTGTTTCCCAAAGACATTCAGTGGATTCCTGGAGGGTATGTAATCCCAGTTGACCAGCATATGGTTTCTCTTCTGAAGAACACAATTCTTAATCCAGGTTAAGCTATATATTTTAGGAAAAGCATTTTCTAAAAGTGTTTATATGGTGGCGTATTTTTATTTCAGACCATGCTCCTGACATTATGAATTTAGCTTTTATACCTTTTTAGAGGCTTTATTTTATGGTTCAACTCTCTTTAATGGTATTTCAAATATAGTAAAGGAAGCAATTGCGAGCACCCCAGTACTCGTTAGCAATGTGTAAACAAACATAAGAACTCAGAGAAAACGAAACTCCTACCCCCCTGAACTCACAGAATGATAGAGGTGAGTGTAGTATGATGCACCCTGTGTCTAGCAGTGTTGTCCTAATCGGAATCCTCAGAGTGGGCATCTGTGGCAAGATCTGTTAAGCAAAGAAGACAGAAATATTTGAGTAATAATGTGGAAAGAAAGGCAATAAAGAAGTGCCAAAGTTTGCAATATGAGTCACTTTGTATAGTAGGAGATAGGGTCATCTTTGCGATACCTTTGTCTTCTGGCACTGTAGACTACTTAAAGCCTTGGCAGGGAAGACATTTCCAGAACCAGAAGTGGGGTAGCCAGGATGTGACCACCACTTCAAAGGCTGGCCCCAGTTATTACTGTTGGACTCCCTGAACCCTGCCTTCTGTACTCCTGGACCTTTGTGTGACTTCAGAGGGACTGCCTTGTACTCCACAGGACTGCCATGTTGCTTGAGGCCTGCCTTGTTCTTCAGAGGACTTTCCTGTTGCTAACAGAGTACTGCCCTGCTGCTTGAGGACTGCCTTTTTCTTCAGAGGACTGCCATACTCTGTGAGACCTGCCTTGCTGATTGAAGAAATGAACATCTCCTTGAACCCTGAAATACCAGATTGAATCCAAGGGGTTGTTGACAGACCTACTGTGAGAGCTACAGGGACGTACTAAGTTTCAGAGACCTTGACCCTTACGGCTGGCCTTTGCTGGAGTGAGTATTAACCTCCCAATGCTCCCCCTATGTCCTGGTCCCTTGGAAGTGGTGTTACATTTGCTGTTCCTACCTAACCCTAAAAGTTAGGACTTAGAAAAATTTTCACCAAAAAGTGTAAAAAAATCCAGCATAAGATTGGGACCCACATGCCAGCCAATCTGCCCAAGGTGTATCACTGGTTGACCTGACTTCACAGTAGCAACCTCTACACTCTTCTCCAGACTAGCAAATCCTTTTCCGTGGGACCTTCAAGTAACGGTATCTGGCCTCGAGGAACCCTCTTTGGATTCTTTGGCTTGTAGCTTCTTCTCACTGGAGATTTTCACCCTCCAAAACAGTGTCTAAGTCAGAAGGTAAAAATCTTCACCAGGCTTGACGGCAACAGGCTTCGCATCAATGACAACAGCCTCCTTGGCCGGGAAATATAGCTTCTCCCACTCTAAACCTTATCCCACTATCGTTCATGGCTTCACAGGTTCCTCATCCAGTGCTCCCCAGTGATTATGACTCCTCCTCAGACACAACCTGATGCCATGCCCTGCTGAACTCTACCTTCCTCTGGACTTTTTCTCAAAATTTCCCCTAAGTCCAAAAGGTAAGCTGAGACCGGGCCCAATCCACCTCCTCTATCCGAACCGCACCCATCGCAGTTGGTCTTAACTTTTGACTTTGCCCTGGCCTCACATAAACAGATACCTGCTGTTGGCGCTATGATCTTTTAGGCACAATTTTTTTACTAAAATCTTTAAAAACCATAACTCTGGATCCACTGATTGAATTTAATTCATTTTTGTGTCATTTTATTTATTAAATTTTTCTCTATGTTTCTTGTGTTGTGTTTTCACTTTATTACTGTTTGTGTGCTGCATAAATACTTTACACATTGCCTTAAGTTAAGCCTGACTTTTGTGCCAACCTACCAAAAGGTTAAGTACATGTTAATTTAGTGACTTTTGTGATTGGCCCTAGCAAGGTTTGTAATTGTTGCTAGACTAGGCTTTCCACCCCCAACCCATAAACCAATTTCCTACACAATTGAAAAAACCTTGATTTAAATTATACAAATCATTATTTCCTGCTAATACCACACAAACTCTTTTTTTATACATAACAGATTGTGTTAACCCCAGTCCAACAAAGGCAAATCACTGGCAGTGATAATAACTATCACTTGTCCTGTAAATGTGCTGACAGTGATCTTGTGTCAATGCTTTTTTTTCTTGCCTCCAAATGCGTAATTTTTGGCAACAAGAGTATGGAAACTAATTATTAATAATTTCCAGGTCAATATACTTTTATTTCTTGGGACTTTACCTGAAGAGAGAACACATTGGTCTGTTAATAATACATTGGTTGACCTGTTGTTATTGCTTTTCCACAAATACCTTTGCATTTCAAAATTGCTTCAAATGTTACTTTTAAAGGCTTGGTAGTAATGTATTTGCTATAATAAAAGAGTGGATAGAGCATTTGTAACACGTCATTAACTTTAAAAGGATAGGTGTGTCAGGGGCTCCGACAGGGACTGGTGGCAGGCTAGACAAAGTAAACAGAATATTGGGTATATAGCTGCCCAAGATCACACAGGGAGTCAGAGGAGAAAGGGGACCAAAGATGGAAGCTGTGCTCAAGGGAATCAAGAAATTCAAAGCTCAGAAAGAACAAGCACTCAGGAAACAACTTGGCGTTCAGAATTTCTAACACCCAGGATGGATGTGCAAGGCATACATACAACAACACTAACAATAAAGGGAATGTAGGGTAAAGGCCTTGGGGGCTACATGTGGTAAGTCTGAAGCTCAGTAAGTTCCTCGCCCACAATAGCTGGTACAGATATTGATTGCAAATGCCCACAAGTATGATATACATGCAAAGGCAGAGTCTGTAGAGTTGATACCTAAAGTGATGTTATGAAAGTAACTCAAAGACAACAGTCACAGTGGACAAGAAACACCACATAGGTTTTATTCATGCCCACAAATCCTGGCAATCAAAGGGGAACACACAAGGTGGTAGCAGAAATTGTTTAGAAGTAAAATACACACTGCTTAACAGGAAAGGAAAAAAAAAAAGGCACACTTGGCAGAAAGCAAGTAACAAACCACAAAAGGAAACTGGAAGCTAAATCAACAGGAACATGAAGGTAGCAAACTAGAAACTGAAACTAAGGTAAATGGGAAGAAGGCAGGCACTGGGAAAAAGGTAAATACAGAAGGAGTGAAAGTTCAAGGATCAAGGATGCATCAAATAATTCTGGGTTCAGGAATCATAGAAGCACTGCAGGAAGTGCTAGTTCAAGGAACAAGGATTAACAATAGTTCAGGAACTCCGGAAATAAAGGCCCAGTCAAACAGAACACATCTGC
This sequence comes from Pleurodeles waltl, assembly GCF_031143425.1. Taxonomy (NCBI): domain Eukaryota; kingdom Metazoa; phylum Chordata; class Amphibia; order Caudata; family Salamandridae; genus Pleurodeles; species Pleurodeles waltl. The sequence continues at coordinate 1,080,321,658 of NC_090447.1, forward strand.
AATGATTAACACTGGACTGAAGGGAACTGAGGCTTAAAAGAGCTCACTGTAATGTCACGTATCAGGTCTCAGCAGTCTAGCACCTGTCGGCCACAAGTGTGGTGAATTTCTTCACCCATCCTTGGCCTGCAGGGGTTGGGACCAAGGAGTGAGCATTGAAATCTAGCTATTAGAGATTTTAGCAGAAACAGACTGGTTTCCACAAAACCCGGCATGGATCAGGAATTAATTAGAGTTTCTTAATAGCATTCAGAGCCTCAAAATCGGTATGTGGGTATAATAGACAGTCTGGAAACGTATTTCAACACTTAAAAGAGATAGTTGCTTAAAATTGATTTTCTCTTGAGATGAGCATCTATTCTGTTTTTATGATGTACTAACTATAGGAAATCATTGCTGTCTCTTCAAAACCAATAACAACAGTAGGGACTGATCAGTATTGTAGCAGTTTGTTTTATTTGAGATGTGACAAGTGATCGCCACAGCTCCATTTCCCATACTGAGAGACTTTATTTGACATGTGATAGCCTCAGCTCAAGTTCACTTGCTGCAGGAATATGTGGTGCTTTAAGGCACCATTCATAGAAGACATTTTGTAAGGTCTACAGTTGATGGAAGAGGCTATTTATGGGGCTGTCATTGTGTGTCTCCATACTAATTTGGTTACAGTTGGATGATGTATTATAGAACTTTTAAGAGGAGAATTTTATAACTATTTCTCTGTAGTTCTGCACCTTCTCCTCCCACAGGGACTGCTGACTAGCAGGAATCAGCCACTTCTGAAATGTCAGTTCTGTAGCCTACAGGGAATATGTACTGTATAGATTTCTAGAATTTTCTTACCGAGCCCAACTGCATGTAAGTTTCAACTCCATTGTGATTGGTAATTTGGAAGACACTGGCCAACAGGAGCTAAAATTTTGTGTCAATTAAGTTTTAAGATGATTGACAGAATGCAACCTCCTCTATTATTTTTCCAATGGAAGATCTTTCTGCGGCCAAACTAAGGGAAGTATAATTCTGTGGTGCTTCCTAAGTGTGTGTCATTCACACCCAAAGCCTTTGCCAAAGGCTGCCTTCCTTGATCTGAGGACTGAATGGAAAATTGTTCAAATGTTTAAATGTTAGGATAACTGTCAAATCTTATATTCAAACAGCAAAGGATGACTCCAGGCTTCTGTGGTGAACATGGCAGGCTTACGATTTCATTATCAGACTTCATTTCTGCTAACTTTTCCACACATTTGGTGAGAACATCTTTCCCTTCATAATATTGCAGCCATGCCTCTTTTCTCTATTAGCAATGCACACAGCTGCATTGTAGATACACGAAGAGAAAGCAGTCAGTATAGTTGTATCTAGTGAACTTGCTTGCATCTGTAATGTATCACCTGTTTGAGCGCTGGTTTACCTAGATCCTGAGATTACATTTTTGTACAGTGATTCTTTATTACTGCAACTAAACATATGTGAGAAGTTATCAATATTTCTCCTATTAAGAACAGGTGTACCCTTTGAGGCCACTACAATTGACGCAGATAAGGAGGGCCGTTATGTTTTAGTGGAGGGGTGACTTTATGGTAGACCGCTGGTCATGGGTAGTGTTTACGCCCAAAACAGGACCAGCTCCAGTTTCTGCACTCATTATCTGTCCGGCTAGTGCGCTTTACTAATGTTCCATTTCTACTTGGAGGAAACTTTAATGGAGTGTTAGACCCCGATCTAGATCGTTCAACTGCACCACTTCGAGGGGCAGCAACTATTAGAGTGGCAACGGGTATGTTGACCTGGATCTCCCATTGGGAACTAGTAGATATCTGGTGCCTGCAGAACCCTCTTGATAGAGACTACTCATATTACTCACACCTCTATCGCGTGCACACCAGAATAGACAGAATCCTTTGTTTGGTCTCTCTTAGTGGTATGGTTACACACTCAGAATACTTAGGCCGGACTATATCCGATCATAGCCCTCTGTTGATCCACCTGACTACGATGGAGACTCTCCAACCCATCTCGACTTGACGCTTGCACCCTGCAGCATTGGAGGATGACGTCTATCGCACAGCGCTACTCCACAGGTTGACGGAATACTAGACGCTGAATCAAGGGTCAGCGTCCAGTAGGGCGTCGAATGGGAGGCCCTAAAAGTGGTTGTGCGGGGTCTTTGCCTCGGACAGACTGTGGGTATCAGACGAGACCTTGAGCGGGACATTTCGGCCTTGGAGGACTAATTATACCGATGTGATAATGACCTTGATGGCACCTCAGAAACACAGGCGACATTACTGGGGCTCAGGGAGAATTATTGGACAGCGTTAGAATGTCTTAGGTGTCACGACTACAAGACATATTTGGCCAAAGTGCATGAGGAAGAAGGAAAGGCATTAAGGCTTCTGGCATGGTTGGCTCGCCCGGAGGCTGAAGGAACACAGATTACTCGCCTGATGACAAGGGAGGGTGACACTATTTATGCACCTACCCAGATCTGTGCTGTGTTCATGGCTTATTATAAATCCTTGTACGCTCCCTTCTGAGTGGATTCATCTGACAAGAAGGAGAGCTTCTTGTCCGCACTGCCTCGGAGTGTCCTCGCTGATGTGGATAGAGAGGCATTGGGCATGCGCATAACAGTGGGAGAGATCAAGGCAGCCATTAAAACATTGGAAACGGGTAAGACCCCAGGTGCTGATGGGTTGCCCTCAGAGTTCTATAAATTGGGCTGTGATGTCCTGTCTCCAAGGCTGATGGAGATGTACACCGAAACCTATGAGACCATGTTGGTGCCGGCCACGACCAGGGAGGCCATAGTGATCCCCTTGCCCAAATCTAAGCATGCTGATAGGAGGGTAACAGATTTCAGGCCCTTCTCCATGCTTAAGACTGATTTTAAAATCCTTAGTAAGGCACTTGCCGTAAGATTGCTATCCCATATGAATAACCTCATACATGAGGACCAGAATGGATTCTTTCCAGCCACTAACACCTCCAATAAACTCCATAGGCTGTACTCCCTACTTTACGATTATTTTCATCCTCCTGATACGGCGGCAATGATTGTGTCTGTGGATTTTGAAAAAGTCTTTGACACGGTGAGATGGGAATTTCTTGAGGCTACTATGTCAAAGATTGGTATGGGCAATGCCTCTGGTGATTGGGTCAGGTTGCTTTACACAAACCCTACTGCACACATCAAGACATGGTGGATGATTTCCTGTAGCTATGACATACAGGGAGGAACCCAATAGGGGTGTCCTTTATCCCTGTTACTGTTCGCCATCACCATAGAACCACTGGCGGCGAGACTCTGGGATAAGGCCAGAGAATGGGGACTATGCCGACATGGACAATTTCACATAGTCTCCCTACACGCAGATGACCTCCTTTTCTACCTTAAAAATGGTCCAGCAACACTGCCTCAGGTGTTCCAACTGCTGAACGAGTTTGGTGCCTGTTGTGGCCTTCGATTATATAAAACAAAGACTTGTGTCTTCATGGTGATTCGTGAAATGGGTTGTCCATCTTCTTGCCCTGAGGAGGTGACATGGGCTCCACTTACCTTCCGCTCTCTGGGCATCCAGATTTATCATGAGGTGCAGGATCTTAGGGAGGGCAACTTGGGAAAAGCAATTTGGGCATTGCGGTCCAACGTCGCCTTCTGGTGCTCCCTTTGCTTGCCTATTATGGCATGCGTATCTCTCATTAAGATGGTAGTATTTCCCAGGCTGCTGTATTACTTTACTAACCTGCCCATTACCCTGCCAGCCTCTTGGTTTCGTCCACTACACACGCTACTCAGGGAATTGCTTTGGGATGGCAGGCAGCAGCGAGTCGCCCTGGCCACTCTACGCCTACCTCCGGAGGTAGGCGTAGAGTGGCCAGGGCGACTCGCTGGAGGGCTTGGAGTCCCCGACTTTGAGTTTTATTTTCTAGTGACCCAATTACAATGGCCTGCACGGTGGCTCAGTGGGATGGGGCTTATGGAACTGACAGTAGATGGGGGGACCTGAGTGGTAGTGGACTGGTGGCTGAGCTGCTTGTGCCTAAACCGCAAGGCCCTAGGCAGGGATTATTGCTGGCAACAGCCCTGTCCAACTGGCGGAGAGTTCTCAGAAGAACAAACACAAAAGTACCCTATTCACCAGATATGCCATTGGTGGGGATACCTCATGGAGACCCACTCTCCTGCTTCATAAAAATACAACTTGACCGCTGGACGGCTACAGACTTACATACGCTAGGCGCGCTGTATAGCCAGGGAATTCTGATCAAGTTTGAGGATCTTGTGGACCAGACTGGATTGCCTCGCGGGCAGTTTCTGACATATGAGACAATGCTGGGGGTTATTTGGGACCTCTGGAGAGAGGTAGAGCATGAACCACCCACACACAAGGTCTTACAAAATATGTTGTCTATTGGTGAGGGTTCACACTTGGTCGCCTGGCTCTATATGGTGATGGCAATGATGCATAACCCGCTAAATGCTCTCTGGGCTAAGTGGGAGGTGGACTTAGATAGACTCCTCACCGTCACAGATTGGAGTAGAATTCGGGCATATGCGCCCTCAGTCTCCTGATTCACCCGACTAAAATATATACAATATAACTACACTCATGGTACTTACCTTACCCCACATCGGTTGAGGCTCATATATGAGGGCAGTGAGATAGGTTGTCCACAGTGCCGCTTACCTGATGCAGGATTCATTCAAATGACATGGGGATGCCCACAGCTGCAAGAATTTTGGGAAGGGGTCATACAAAAAATTAACCATGTACTGAATAGATGACTAGAGACCACAATAGAGACGTGTCTCTTGGGGTTATTTGCCAAGCCACGCCCCCAAAAAATATGTAACAGTTTTGCTGACCTGTCCCTGGTGCTGGCTAAGCGAAGAGTGTCGATGACATGGAACCATGATTAGGGACCTAGCTTACAGGCCTGGACACTAGATGTAGCGAGGTGGGGTAGGGCGGAGGAGAGAGCTCTGAGAAGGGAGGAAATCCGGGGATGAGGCACAGGCCACTAGCCCCGCTGTCGACGGAGGTCATTGATAGCTGGGAAAACACTGCTGCAGGAGTAGAGTCAGACTCGGGAAGTGATGCAGGGAGCACTATGACAATATAATAGGAATGGTATGTAGGACGGGTACCCCTGGGACAACTTAAGGACCCCAAAAAGATTGACGCATGAACAAACTGCTGCCTCCCCTACACACCCACTCCCTTAAGGAACTGTCCTCATGGACCGATTAAAAGATACTGCATTAATGGTGTGACACATCCTTGATGTCATTAAACAGATTGTTTGCACATATACATTGATCCTGTGCAAATTACCAGTTTCCTATATTGTTGGTTTAGTCTTTTGTTTTTTCATATCTCAACTAGTGAAGTTGATTGGTAATCCTCAGATGGCATGCATATTTACCTACTTGAAAACTGTGCACTGGCCATACACAACATGCTTACTTATATCTTCACTTCCCCCCCAACCATGGCCACTAAACAGTTTTACTGAACAATTGACTAATACCTATATCCTAACAGAGGAGTGACATTCTTTAATGACAATGCAAACTCACCAAGTAATGCATGAGGCTCAACAAAATTGTAAGCTTAAACTGTGTTTATTTGTACAAATGCTAAGATTTGCACTGCGTAAAGAACAATGGGGGTTATTCCAACTTTGGAGGAGGTGGTAATCCGTCCCAAATGTGACGGATTTACCACCAGACATATTACGAGTTCCATAGGATATAATGGACTCGTAATACGGCTGGTGGTATATCCGTCACTTTACCGTCACTTTTGGGACGGGTTACCACTTCCTCCAAAGTTGGAATAACCCCCAATGTATCATGTTATGCCTGCTTAAGCTTAAGTTGAAATGCCAATAAAATAAAAGTGTTTATCAATATTGCTCCTATTCTCAGTTATTATAATCACATAGGCCAAACTGAGGAGTCTGATTGCCACTCTGGGGACACAATCAATACAAATGTTATGGTCTGAGGTAAAAACAGAGCAATACTTGAAGCAGGTAGTACTGTTATTAACTACACACTCCTCCTTTTTGATCCTCCTCAACGTGTGTTGCCAGTTCTTGCTCATACGGACAACCAGGTCTTAAGGTGTTCAGCCAACCAATAAAGGGAACCCAGTGTGAGTTTCCGGCTGCGTTGCCTTGAAGAAATAGGAATGTAGAAACCAAAATCTTTGATCCTTGCTGACTGCCTGTCTGTCAGGGAGAGACAATTAGCAAGAAAATGATCTCAGCCTGGTGATGGGCGCTTAGTGTATTTTGAATGAGGAGTGGCCTAATTTCTCAGATTGCCTGATGTGTGATCTGTATTGCTTTAATACTGATTTATCCAACAACAGGCTCCCAGTGTAAGAATATGTAGGCTGATGTTCTGTGGAAGGTTAAAGAGCTGCCTTGCTGCTTTCTTATGAATTATTTGTAATTTTCACAGCTTCAAACAACTCACTCCAAAGTATAAGTTAGGCCCTGTAGTGGGAGGGATAAATCATTGTGTACACCTTTTGATATATTCTTCTATTTCTGTAGATGCATAGCATAACATAAGAGTATATAATCACCATAATATTGAAAAACATGATTGATGTTATCACCATGTTCAATGTCCTTATTTGTGCACTTAAAGCTGATTATGTTTTTTAATGGACATTTCCACATATAAACATTCCCTACAATTGGTATTTGTGCTTCTCTTTTCTGCTTAAAGCATTTAGGGGCCTATCTACAAAACCATTTACATGCACAAACCTATGTCTAAACAGTTGTGAGTCGCAGAAGGGAAAAGGGATGGGGAGGTGCGTGGCAGGGGGGCAAAAAGAAATCCAAAATGCTGCAATCCAAAATCTGCTTTGATGCATGAAAGCAGTGTTAGGATTGGACGGAGCGCCCTGGCTTGGCACTCCAAGGCAGAGTGGAAGTCTTAGCCTGCTGTCTCAGTGCGCATGTGTGTTTGGTCAGCCGATATGGCCAGCCAAACACACATGCACACTAAGGGGAGTGCTGTGCACTCCCCCTAGGTCTTTGTCATGCCCCATGGCCCGCCCCTTTTGCAACAAAACCATAATAAAAGTAGTTTATTATGATTTTGTTGTAAAGGTTTTGCAGCTGCTGGGAGGGGGGGTGACACTCCTCCGCCATAGCGGTGGTGCTGCCTCTGTGTCCATGGTCGAAAATGGTTCCATTCATGCCTTTAGGTATCTACCGAGTGATTGTTCTGATGACGGCACACTATTGTAAAATAGTGACCCCAGGCAAGTGGGGTACGAGTGAGCAGATCCAGGTGTTGAGAGTTTGTGAATGCCCATTAACTCATTAGTTTATGAACATTCACTAACTCTTCTTTGAAAATGGTGGTTAGACAGTTATAATAGAAACGAACTGGCATAACTCCTCTTTCGAGGGTGGGAAGGTGAGTAAAACAACCACAGGCATCATTGAATCATAGAAAAATTGGTTTATTCATGAGAAATACATTTTTACTGTGGAGATAAAATCTGCTTTTATACCATGGGCTGCATTTCAGCAATATGGAGTTGTATTATTCGTACACAATTTCAATTGTGACTTAATATTCCCAATAGTAGGCCTAGAGATCTGTTAGAAGGGTAGCAGGTAAGTGTGCTTCAAAGAGTGTTTGTGAGTTCCCAAAAGTTATATATTTATACCCATCAGAAGGAGTACGTGTGCTTGTATAAATGTACCTTTGCTTGTGACTTGGGTCCTCACTGCTTTATTAAACATTTATTACTATTCATTTTAGAAAGAACATTCGTCTTTTATTCCTCAAAAAGTATATTTAGGAAAGGGCTAAATGTATACATTAACCAGACAGAATGTTAGTGCATACCTTCTCATTTAGATGTTCTTATCTCAAATCATGGAGCTACTAAACAATAGTTCCTTCTTCACCTTCATAAAAACAGTATCTCATGTGCATCAGAGGAATTATCTAAATTATTTTGCACATTTCAATAAACATAGAATTTCATTGGGATCATCAGCATGGTTTAGTTGAAAATGAATACAAGTGTTACTTAGTGCTATTTGCTGGATGTTCTCAAGCAACCATGTGTTTCTAATAATCTTAAATGATTGGGAGGAAATGAAGATGGAGCACAAGACTGGAGAATATTTCATGAAAAATGCTGAAAAAGTATTCCTCTGTCAGATGTCTCTGGGGACCTCGTAAGACCATTTCGGAAATATATTTGTCAATGACTATCATTAGAAAGCTTGGTAACAGTTCCGGCCCTTTATTCTTTTATGGGGTTCATGATAACATTGCTATTGGCCGCCACTGTAATGAGGTTGTATGGACAAGTGAGACATATACAGCAGCATAATGATCTCACACAAATGACAGATTGTGTGACAGAATTAAAAATAGAGGGCTAGAATCCGGCCTAATTGTGTGTTCTCGTGACACTGAAACAAAGCATGTCACATTGGGTTCACTGGTAAAGCAGAGAAAATATCTGAACTTGATAGGTGTTGCACTGCTCCTTGAAAACATGAAGAGATGTCATGAGGTACATGGGGTAATGTAGCGAAATAGTGTGCACAGCTTTTCTCACACATAACTGAGAAGTGTCCACGTTGTGCAGTATGGTTTTTATGACTAACTGGATAAATCATTCTATCTAATCTGCATTAACTACAATGGACAATTGTATTTAGTATTCGCACATATTATTGAGGCTCTACAATAGCCATAGGCTGGCATATTATTCAAAGATCAATATTGGGCGGTTTTAGATGTATTGAATAAAATCATTTTTAACTGTCAGAATGGGATTGTGAATGTTTATTGTGTGTGCTTAATATTCTAAACATTTGTGCGCCAAAACAAAAAACGCTGTACTTTACAGAATTGTATTTTCTTGTGCTTGACCTAAGCCTGACATAGGCCTAATTTGCATCTTGGATTTCAACCCAACCATGCTGTGGGTTTTCATTTCTGTTCAGTGTATGTAACCAAACCAAATGTTGTGTGTTGGCATGCTCTTCTACAAGGAGGAAGCCTTTTTCAACATTCAAGAGTCTTCCTGACAGTAATACCTTGGGCCATTCATTTATGAGACTTCCATTGTTTTGTGTACCTAGATTTGTACTCCCACATCTGATAATAGTAGGTCAGAAGAGGAAACAGTAATATTCATTTAAGGGATCCTAGGATGGTGGCAATAGGTGATGCTATATGATTCTGTGTTGTGATTTGTTTAGCCCTGCTCATTTTATGCTGGCTGTGTGAGTCTCACTGACTTCTATTGCGATTTTTCCTATAAAACATGCTACATTTTTAAATTGAGCGACGTCTGTTTTGCCCTCACTCTAGCGACTGAACCTCTGTTGGTTTGTCTCATACTCTGGAATTAAAATATTTTTGCCTTGACTGTCGTTTTCTTGCTGCATTTGATGGAACTTTATGCTAGTTTCCTGTATTGATTTACTATGCATGTTGACTATTTACTGTCTGTGTTGTACCTTGAATTTTTAAATAAGCATTTATGGTTCGCTTTTTACTCTTGTCTCCAGAGGATTTATTTCCTTGAAATGTTAATTTTTTCATGTGTGTTAGGATGCCATATTAGGGAACATTCCCTCATAGAAGCTTGAGGTTCAACACAGACCCCGATCTCGAGAAGGCATTTTGGGCATGATTACAACCTTGGCAGATGGGATACTCCGTAACAAATGTGACAGATATCTGGCCTGCCATTTTACAAGTTCCATAGTCCATAATGGAAGTTGTAAGATGGCGGACGGGAAATCTGTCATGTTTGTGATGAGGTAACCCATCCTCCAAGGTCATAATCAGGCCCTTTCTCTTGATTATCAGAAAATATAGCGTTAATAGTTATAGTAGAGAATGTAGGCAGCCCTGAAATAGGAACCCCAAAACCTTTAGGCATCCCAAAACCTTCAGGCATCCCAATAATGTAAGCATCTCAAAAGCTGGATTTTATTTGCTCTTGAATCCAATGGTCACTAAATTGGATTATTTGCAGCGTTCCAAGGTTCCTGATCCATTCCTGAGCAAAGGAGAGTGAGTGCCAATAGGGATGGATTTATTGTGGTGGATTTTGGCTTTGATCAAGTGCATTGTGGCACTCATGGTTTGAGTGTGTTTGGTATGAATAGCTCACTGCATGTGAGCTCTTTTTCTTTGCAGTTCTGTTTTGTGTATCTTTATGGGGCTTAGTTACTGTGAATTTGATGATACTGTTATATTTGGGAGTTGGTCTTAGGTGTTCATTTATGTGTTCATTTGGATAATAACGTGGTAGGAATTGAGTTATTATTGAATTGTTGTAGGTATTGATGAAGTTTGGTAAACAGATTTGTTGAAAAACAAGATCTCAAGATATTCATATGTGTTGAACTTGTCTGCAAAGGTGGTGATGAGTACTTTTGAGGTGCCATACATATTGTGGTTGGGGATTAGTATGGGTTTCTAAAGGGCTAGTTGTGAATGCAATCTAATATAAATTGGTGATTGATTATTTCTTTGTGCACAGATATAGACACGCTGATCAGGGTTCGTTGCTGTCATTTGAGAACTTGCCTTGGTGTGATTGATAGTGCTGAAAGGTATAATTCCCTCTGTGATTGAAATTGTTTTAACTTTCTTCTCTTCCTTAATTAGGTAAAGCAGGCAAGATATTTTTTATTGTTTAGTTGTGAATTTTTGTTTGTGGTCTGAAAGTTTTGTTGTGAGAAACTGGGTCGTTGGTTGACTGAGGTGCGAGACCTTGTCAAGTAGAAGCCACAATCCCTTGCAGGGTGAACAACAAAAAGTCACTAAATTAACCTTTGCTTAACCCTGGATAGCTTGGCACAAAAAACAGACAGGCTTATCTCAGGGTTAATGTGTAAAGTATTCATGCAGCACGGAAAAAGTAATAAAGTGAAAACACAACACAAGAAAAACTCCAAACCAATTTAAAAAAATGAGTATAAATAAAAACAATTTGACACCAAAATGATAAAACTCTGGCCAGCAGAACTGGAATTATGAATTTTTCAAGTTTAAGATTCAAAATAGCATCTAAAGAGAGAAACGTGCCTTCTGAGAGCATTGTTTCTTATCCGATGGATTGTGTGTTGAGATTCTAACTGGCAGCCACTACATTTTTAGTATCATCCACGATTTTGGGCAATTGTGGTCACAAAGGTTTTTTATAACATTCTCTTGTACCCCTATTCAAAATGGAACATACATTCTGTAACTATCAGAATCATTGCAGCTTCTTAGAAAAACCTCTGTGGAGAAATGTTCATCTCATGGATCAGGATCTGATATCAATACACTTGAAAATTGTTACGCTGATAAGGTATGCCCAGTCAGAGTGAGTCGCCATATGTGACCTCCCTAATTATTATTAATTAGGCCGGTGATTCTGGGACTCAAATTTTCTATTTTGCCAACCGACCTAGTAGTACAAAGGTTGGTATGTAAAAAAGGTTATTTAATGCAAAAAGGCGCTGCACAATTTGTGACTGAGTTTTTGAGACCAGTTGTTTTGTACATTGTTAGAAATGAGGTCTTTGGTTGGCCGTCAGTATTTGTATTTGTACCAACACACACAGTAACTTTATGAAAACACTACATAATGACACAACACAGGTTTAGAAAAATAGAGAATATTTATCTAAACAAAGCAAGACCAAAATGACAAAATTCCACAATACACAATTCAAGTTATCAATTAAAAAGCAAAAAGAGTCTTCATGTAGTTTTAAACACACAATAACGCTGTTAGTGTGAAAATGTACCTTGGGTGGTTAGAAATAACCCCACACTGGCGAGTGTGTGGCAAAAAGGGCTTGTGATGCGTCTATTTCACTCACGAGTGAGACCTTGCCTCATTTCTCCTTTCGTCGGGTCGGGGTGCGTCGTTTCTTCTCTTGCAGGAGAGCGATGCATCGATCCGGTCAGCACTCTCGGGTCCGGGCAGGCCTTGCGTTGTTTTTACACTCCCAGCAGTACTTGCGTCAGAAATCCAGCTGCACGATGATCCACAAACCACGCAGCGTGGGTTTTGACCTCACCAGTCTCCGTCAGAGATGCTGCGTGTCGTTTCTCCAGCTCTGTGCGTCGATTCTTCGGTTGCGTTACAGGCGCGAAGCCGGCGGCGCATCGATTCGCCAGCCGCAGATCAGAGTCATGTCGATCTTTTCCCTTCACTGCATTCTGTGCATGGATTTCTTCCTCTTAGGCTGCCAGCTTCTCCTTCCAGGGTCCCAGGAACTGGATGGGCACCACAGGGCAGAGTAGGAGTCTCTCCAGAGACCCCAGGGGCTGGCAGAGAGAAGTCTTTGCTGTCCCTGAGACTTCAAACAACAGGAGGCAAGCTCTAAATCAAGCCCTTCGAGATCTTCACAAGAAGGAAGGAACACAAAGTCCAGTCTTTGCCCTCTTACTCTGGCAGAAACAGCAACTGCAGGATAGCACCACAAAGCACAGTCACAGGCAGGGCAGCTCTTCTTCCTCAGCTCTTCTCCAGGCAGAGGTTCCTCTTGGTTTCCAGAAGTGTTCTAAAGTCTGTGGTTTTGGGTGCCCTTCTTACACCAATTTTTTCCTTTGAAGTAGGCCTACTTCAAAGCAAAGTCTCTCTTGAATGTAAAATCCTGCCTTGCCCAGGCCAGGCCCCAGACACTCACCAGGGGGTGGGAGACTGCATGGTGTGAGGGCAGGCCCCAGCCCTTTCAGGTGTGAGTGACCACTCCTCCCCTCCCTCCTAACACAGATAGCCCATCAGGAAATGCAGACTACACCCCAGCTCCCTTTGTGTCACTGTCTAGTGTGAAGTGTAACCAGCCCAACTGTCAAACTGACCCAGACAGGGAATCCACAAACAGGAAGAGTCACAGAAATGGAATAAGCAAGAAAATGCCCTCTTTCTAAAAGTGGCATTTTCAAACACACAGTCTTAAAATCAACTTTACTAAAAGATGTATTTCTAAATTGTAAGCTCAGAGACCCCAAACTCCACATGTCCATCCGCTCCCAAAGGGAATCTACACTTTAATCATGTTTAAATTAAGCCCCCAGGTTAACCTATGAGAGAGATATGCCTTGCAAAAGTGAAAACCGAATTTGGCAGTATTTCACAGGACACATAAAACACATTAGTATATGTCATACCTTAACCATACACTGCACCTTGCCCATGGGGCTACCTAGGGCCTACCTTAAGAAAAGAAAAGGGTTAGGCCTGGCAAGTGGGGAAACTTGCCAATTCGAAATGACTGTGGTGGGACCGCCAAAGTTGAAATAAGGCCCTTAGGCCCATATTTATACTTTTTAACGCAAAACTGCGCCAGCGCAGTTTTGCGGCAAAAAAATTACTGCCGGCTAACGCCATTTAGTTGCGCCGTGCGGGCGTCATATTTATACTTTGACGCACGGCGGCGCAATCAACAGGTGGGAGTCATTATTTTTGATGCACACCGCGGTGTCAAGTCGGAAAGGAAAACGACGTTAACGCAGCGGAAATAACTGTGGGTCGATTTACGACACCGCAACCCGGATATGCGCCGTTTTTTGACGCTATAGCGTAAAAAAAAAACGCGAACACTGCAAGTGCACCAGAGGAGAGCCAAAATGGATCCCAGATGCCACTACAGACCCCAGGAAGATGACAGCAGGCCAGGAACCAGCCAGGACGATCCATACAAGAGCCAGGACACTTATAGAAAGAAAAGAAAGTGTCGCTTCAGTGCAGAGGAGCAGGAAATCCTGGTTAAACAGGTGACGGAACACCAGCACCAACTGTTTATCACCTCAAAGTTGCCAATCAGTAGGAGAGAGGCCATATGGCAACAAATTGTTGACAAGATTAACAGTGTGGCTGAACTACGCAGAACAGTCACCGAGTGTAAGAAACGCTGGCATGACTGCAAAACGCAGGACCAAGGAAAAGATGGTCAGGAACAGGAAGGCAGCACTGCAGACTGGAGGGGGGAGTCCAGCACACCAGGAGGCCCTGGACCACATGGAGGAGATGGTCGCAGCCGTCATCCCTGAGGAGATCGTCACAGGGATTCAAGGACAGGACAGCGCAGACTACCACGAGACAACGCACATGCAGGGTAAGTCGCATGGGGAATTATAATGCAATAATGTTGACTGTAAGCAGGGGGGGAAATACGTACTACACATGGCATGTAAGTCATCATATACATGGAGTGGCATGGGTAAAGGGGCACCGCAGGGGGGCATGACCTGCACAAACATAAGCTGGGGCACAACATTACACTACACCAACAACAGTCCCATGGGGGCATGCTGTCATGCTAACGATGGAGCAAAGGGAAAGCCTCGACAGGAGGGAAGACCACTACATCAAACTTACATCCTGGCACTTGTCAGCCAACATATCTCCTACATTAACTAGGGCCCTATTAGCAATCCTCTAGCCAAACCGACACCGCAATGTAACTGCAACAACAGTTTCCACTTCACCTCTGATCTGTGTGCAGCTGAAGGAGCCAATGGCAGTAACCTCCCCATGGAACATACATACCTAAATTAGGGGGTGAGGATGACATCTGTAACAATCTCCTGAAACAAGACAAAGGCCCCAGTACACTCATATGTCAATGCCCATAGGTGTCACAAACATCAGCCAATGTAAACAACAATAGGAGTGACACAGCACTAAGGACACACCCATGCTGCATATGTCAGGGTCCATCCCGTGCCTGGCAAACAAGGCAACATCACAAATGTCATACTGCTCAGACAACAGCATTGAGGAGGGGACACACGGAACTGGTCACTGAAATACACCTGCACAGTCAGAGGACGAAATAGGACACTGATACGACTATCAGGGCAATCCAATGTAACACACATTACCCAACATCAGCAGGACACATTAACAATGTCAACATCCATATCACATCATAACATTGCCATGCATAGGATATGATACATGTCAAGTAAAATTAAGTCGATGTGAACGATCAGGGATTGGGGCAGGTCCTGATAGTTAAGTGTGCTGCCAGGGCCATCAGAACACCTACAGCCAGTGAAAGGTCTCACCATGAGAATGGATATACACGGAGGGTCGAGTAGGACAAGAAGGTGGCAATTCTCTATTTGATATAAATCAACACCTAGAGGCGATGAGGCTGACAAGTCGGATAACTCAATAACATACATGTGACACACAGGTGGGCCATAGGCCTGAAACAATGCCCATCTGAAAGACTGCAGATATTAATACAAAACTAGATCACAAAGTGAATTCAGCAAAAGGCAGGCACGTCACGTCAAAAATGTCACAACACAGACACACAAATTGCACCCTGTTTTATTGCAGAGGAAGATGGATCTCCTGCCGATATGCCTGTCCCAGATTTCCCTGATGACATGGATGACGAGCCCATAAACCTTCCCCAGGAGACCATCCAAAAGGTCCTTGAAACCCTCCAGACCCCACCTTCAGTCACAAGGAGGAGCACAGAACAAGCAGCCATCGCAGAGGATCCACCCACCACCCCAATTGCAAGACCTGCCAGCTCCAATACAGCTGAAGACTCAGACGACACTGGCACCAGCTTTGAGAGAACTGTAGTTGGAGTACAGCGGGAGCTGGCCAAGGAGGTGCGGGTGGGGATGCAAACTATGGCAGCCAGCCTTGAGGGGGTGCGTTCGTGCATGATGTCATCTGCAGATCAGGCAGCAGCTATGCAAGCCCTAACATCCATACTGCAAGGACTACAAGAAACTGTCAAGGAATTCACCACTGCAGTAAGGGCGTTGCCACAACACCTCGCACCCCAAACATTCCACTGCATGCACGAATGCAAACATGACTCCCTCAGGGCCGACCTGGCTGCCTACCATCGTGATGTGGCTGCTATTCTCAAAAACCAGCAGACCCACCTTGCTGCAGTACTGTCCTTAAGACCTTCACAGGGAGCAGCGACCGGGATGTCTGACTCCACGTCTTCTAACACTGAGGTGTGTGTTGCCCCTTCACAACCAACAACAACAAGGACGAAGCAGGCAACACACACATCAGAAGAAGAAGACATGGACAGATCACATTTACACGGAAGAGTACCCGGAAGCACTATGGCCTACTTTGACCAAGGTCCAACGTTTTGTCAAATGTCAGTCTTACAACAACTATACTCAATGACTGTTCTGCTAACCACTTTATAACTTGTCAACATGCCCAGTTAATGTCTCTCTCCTACTAATCGGCAAATCCTGTCCCTCTGCACTGTCTGTAACATCACCCCAGCATGTCAGTAGCATTACCTACACCCCTTCTGTAGGATCACCATGTAAGATTTCACTAGAACGGACTCAGCAAACATGGACAATGTACATATTGCACTACAGCACCTATCAATAAATAGCACTTGCACAACAAATATGTCTCTGTGTAATTTGACACATCAACTGTGCAGTAGATAACACAAATGTGCCTGTGTGACAATCATGTAGCTTGTCAATACAACTGTCCTGACATCATGTAGTCAGAACCATCTGCACAGTGGCCAGGATTGCATCATAGCCTGCCCATCCTGAGGAGAATAACTGATGAAGTGAGAAACCACACACCATCATGCTGTGTTGGACAGAATAATGCTTCCTCAAGAGATATCAAAGTCAACTAATAGTGGCTGATAAATGTTGTCACCATGCAATACTAACACATTGAACTGTGCAGTCTAATCTAAGCAAACACTACAAAACACAGCATGAATCAATCTTTCTGAGTTAACATCCAAATAGGTAATCATGCTGAATATTGACACAAATGATCTATGTCAGTTATGAATACAAGAAGACAAGAGTGTTAACAAGACCTCATCTTCGAAGGTGTCCCTGAACATCACACTGCAGTCAGACCTAAAACTGTCCCCACAATACCAAGTCTGGAAGCACACTTTGTGATGTAGAAAACATACTCATCGACAAAAAGCCTTTGTGATCCATGTCAACTCCGATTGGAGGTTCTAACAAATGGTGGATTCTTACCAAGGTAGCACTGGGGTAGCTGCCATTTTACACCTCAGTTTGTATTTGTTTGTAGCATAGGACACAAATGTCATAGAACAACAATCATCTACACTGATGCCAAGGCCACGATCAAGTAGCAGTTAACACATAATGTAAAGGGTTATCTATATATTTATTCAAAACTAATCACACCAGAGGCAACTAAGGGAAAAGTCATACCTACCCTAATCCAACCTGACTACTCATTACCCACAACTGTCCCTAACTAACCTAAGCTAAACTTACCCTTCACATATAATGAATCGTTCTAAACATCAACCCCCCACCCACCATTATGAGACAGGACACATGGAGGACAACACATACTAACCTACACACATACTATACTATCCTAAACAATCATATATATTTTTTTTGTTTATTCTTTTTTTTATATTTTTTTTATATTTATTTTTTATTTCAAACACACAGGAACCCCAACATTGCCCAACACACACCCACCACCACACTCTTAAGGAATAGTAGAAAGAATTAGGACCCCCCACCCACCTCCCTAACACTAACTAAACTAACAACCTATACTAACCTAACACTAATCCCCCAAGCCCACTAATCATGATAACAAGAAAAGAGGAGGGAGTGGAGGGAATTATGTCCATAGAAAAAAGTTATTCCTAGAGGTTGGCCCTCCGGAGGGTCCGCCTGATCGATTTGACCCGCTTCTTGATGTAGCTGACATCCTGGCTAAGATTGTTCACCTTCCTTAGAACTCTGTCCATCTTACGTTCCAAAGCCAGGAATGCCGCAGGGTCGATTGTTGGTGCTGGTGCCGTCTGTGTCCCGGCCGAGGTGCTCTGTGGCCGTGTGGAGCCTAGCCCACTGGACTGTCCTGCAGCTGTCACACTGCTGGGGCCTGGGTGTGCTGCAGATGTAGGGACAACTGTCCCCGCTGTGGCTGGGGCCACCTGGGGAGAACCGGTGGTTGTGGGGGCGGTGGCTGTAGTGGGCAACCTTGGGCCACCCTGTGGTGAAGCCCACCATGCTCCGGAGGCCCGATCAGACTGGTATGTACGGGCCATCCTTCAGAACCCCGACTGCACCTGCAGGATGTGTCTGTACCTCATGGCCCGCCTCTCAAATTCATGCTTCTGGGCGGGTGTCATGTTTGCAGCTGTGAAGACAAAGGGCAACTATTTACCATAGGAACTGCATTGTGTGGAATAGCACAAGTGGTCAATCTGACAATACATCTACTGTACTTGTAACAGCTCATATCACCATACAGATCATTGAAAGTCTCAGAGGAAGTACATGGAAAGCCTGCCTACAAAGGTCATCTCACACATAGTACATACAAAATCTACATGATGGGTAACAACTGGCAATAACTTGTCATCAAAGTACTGACAGTTGCAGCTAACAATCATGCTGCACCTCCTCCGCCTATTGCCTGGACTACATATGTCAGTGTATGTGATGATAATCACAAACTTCAAGGTCTGCGATTTGTAATGGGATTTGGTAGTATAGTACTCATGTGCCATACCTGAGTGTGTACACAAGGTTCAAAACAATTTTTCAAATAGTCACAAGTATGTGTAACATACTGGTTGCTTCAGTCCTAGGTACCCTATTCACAAACCCATGCCTGTGTTTGAGGGGGGGGGAGAACAACAAACAATTCCAAAATACATGCACACCCAGGAGTGTATAGAAAGCTCAACATGTTTTTGGCTCTACACACACACCACCAGTAAGGGCTATCAACAAATTGGAGTCAGCTAAACCTTGTCCTATCCAAGGCCCACACATGTCAGAATGTTCTGACCTAGGTCAACATCACATACTTCCAGTGAGGCATAAACAGACACAGAGTAGCAAGAACACCCATGATCATGAATAGCATGCACACCTAGGCCTTTGCACTCTAGTTCCACACACTTGTAGTACAACTTGCGGAAGTACATGCTCCTAGAAGGTCCAACCTACAGTGTACTCAGTACATCGGTTAATAGGAAACAGCAGTCTTCAGAAAAGCCATTTGCAGAAGCTATCTGGGAGAATGTCAGTCTGACATGCAGACTCAGTCTGAGACAAGTCCCAGTGCAACTCTTATTGTAACTAGTGTATTCCACATGACTCACCCCAGTTCTCATAGCGGGCCCTACAGGAATGGCCTACAACCCCAAGATCAGACAAATGGATAAGCATTGGTCAACTCAAAATATTCTAATAACTGAAATCCCACTAATGGAACAAGACTAATGATTGGGCAGCGCATCACACCTTGCAATGTGTTAAACACACAGGAGTCCATCACACATCACCAGCAAACACAAAACATAACACACATGTCAACACTCACTGTAGGTGTCAGGGTCCTCAAAACGAGCCACCTCTCCCACTGTGTACGGTGCAGGTTCACCTGTAAAGCATGGAAGGAAGAATATGCTCAGAATCAGTGCACTGACAAACAATTTCAAATAAAAATACAATGTGTAAGCTGACATGGGTAATGAAACACTTTCAGACATGCTCATACTGCATGGAATAATTCATGGCCAACATTTACATAGGATGGGTCTCCTGCTACAGTTACACACACTTCTACACACATGCAGTGGCCCTGACTGTCATGTGGTGGCAAACATGCACCTCCATTAGTGAGCAGCAACAATATTGGTGTGTATTCGTCTCATCATGTGCATCCAAGAGAGACATCCAAAGGCTGGTTACTTGAGGACTGCATGACCTGTCAAACAGCCTATGTGGTCATGACACATTTGTGACAGATAGGTACATGGTACAGAGGGGCAGAGACTTTGGCAATACCTCATGTTGTAAAAGTTTCATAAATTGATGTGTCCCAACAATGGTGATTGGCACCAAACATAGATGTTTGTACCCTAGTCCATACCTTTGGACTGCCATCCCTATTCGGATTTTGGCACAAAAAACAAAAAATACCTGTCTAAGATGTTACCTGAGGGCACCTGACTCCTTTCCAAATATGGATCATGTTCAGATCTGGCATGTATCAATAAAATATGAAGGAGCACATTAATCCCGAACAGGCATAGCACTTCCGTGAACACTTTCCTTACACACTCACCAGACACACATGAGACATATGTCTGGGCCACATTGATATCATCAATTGACGTGAAGGCAGCACTCATTTTCTGCATCATGTAGGGTTTCCAATGTCAGTCTAGCTATAGCGTCAACATATGTAGGTATGATGTTAGTACATCCATACTTCACTGGCAATTGTGACCGGTAGAGTCCTGATTGCCTCATTAATGTTTCGCTTGTCTGACACAAAGGCGGCACTAAATTACATTCAGCAACAAGCAACCTGTAAGTGTGCAAAACATGAGCTGCCTGACTGCTAGCATTTGTCATCCTTCACATAGTACATCAATTACCCTGTATGTTCCCTCAGCATTACACACAGTCAGCTACTTATCTGGCAGATTGTGTACCAATCATCTCATGTCACTACACAGCTTTTAATTGTGCACATCTACATGATCTGTACTCACCAACATGGCCACCAATCATGATTCCCAGGTGGTCCACCAGATCTTGCTCCCTGGAGATCAGGTCAGCCCAGCGGTGCTTCAGTTGATGCTCATTGCGTTGGCTCCCATACAGACGCACCAAGTGATGGCGCACCTTCCCCCACCGGACTTTTCGGGCCTCAGTGTGATACCCCTGTATCACCCTACCCCCAGCCTCCAGCATCAGTGGGAGGAAATGGCACACCAGCTATATGAACCCCCCCAATTCCTCCTCACCCATCCTGCAAAGACGTGGCCTACCAGCCATTTATGCACAGAAAAGGGGAAAATGTAGTGGTAAAAAAAGAAGAAAGGGGGAAATGGGGAAAGTTGGAGTGAGGAAATACAAAGTAAACTTAACAAATAGAAGAGCCCAACTATCCCCTATATAACAGTACCCAAAACAGACTCCCACAGACAATAAATACAACACTGGACTGGACAAATGTAAACAACACACACTCAGACAGTATTCTACAACAATATATTAATGACAAAACAACAAGTAAGATGGCACTCTGGACACAAAAGCACAAATTCACAGGACAACACTTTGCACACAGCCACACAGTCTAGAATAATCAGAGACTGCAAAGTGAAAGTGAAAGTACAGCCACTGTACAGAATCTGTAAACAGGATATCCTATTACATCACATCCTGCATAACATGGCCGCCGTTTTTTTCCATTATGTGTCATATTTTCACGCATACAGCTTGTGCGTCATATTTTTTGACGCACAGGAGTGCAAATAATGCTTAATACAAATATTTTTAACAATTGGTAAATAATATTTGTTTGCGGCATAATTTACACTTCCAGAGGTGAAAATTAAGCCGCATCCAAATATTATTTACCAATTATTCAAAATATTTTGATTCAGCATTATTTGCACTCCTGTGCGTCAAAAAATATGACGCACAAGCTGTATGCCTGAAAATATGACGCCTAATGACAAATATGTATTTTATATGTCCAAATGAGTCATGAAATTTTCCTTTACCAAACGGTGCTAAATGATAAATACTGGGGTTAGCGAAAGCAAATGTGCCTTACAGGATGTATGGAAGGTATTCACAGTGCTATAGTTATGATTGGCCAAAATGGAGATTACTCATAATTGCGCACACATGTAGGTAATTGCTGATTGCGACTTTCCAAATATGAAAGAGCTGACAGGATGTCTTTATTAGCTAATTTGTGAGCACATGTATCAAGCTATTCCAAATTGCAAAATGGCCATTTAGGTAATGCAATTGACGCCTACACAATTTTTGGGGGTAACCATGTGCTAATTACGAGTTAATGTAGCAAAAATATGTTTCACTATAGACATGTAGCGCACACATGCCCCTTAAGTATGTGTGTGCTTCACGTGTCCGTAAAAAGTGTTTATTTGGGGTGCAGCAGAGGGGGACTTAGGCCCCCAGCACCCTGGGATTTGCTGTTCCTGACTTGCGAATTAATCTACGTTTTTCCCAATTTCAGTAATGCTAAACCATTGGCAGCAGGCCCATAGATGCAAATTGAGTATGATTCTCTTTTTGCAAATCTGTAATACCATTTGCCCATTTGAAGTTTTCCCTAATACTTCTTTAGAGAATTCTGACATACCATTTAGCATTAATTTAATAGCAAATTCTCAAAGTTCCTTATGTCATAATTGCAAATAGGTGTGGCCCTTTATGCATTACCTGGTTTAGTGGCATGTTTCAATCTTCATGCTAGGTTACAATTGTGACACTGCTGTGATAGGCTGCTTGCAACCACTTTGTTGATTGGATGGTACATGTACATGTGTGTGGTCCAAAGTTGATCCTGTATCAACTGTTAAGGTGTATGTTGTCACTGTTACGTCCAGGTCTCATCATGAGTTAGTGGCAGCTAATCGTGTATCTAATGAGTATCCTTTGGAGATAAATGTGAGTAAAGTCATTGAGGACATGGTAACCTACACATGGATGGTCCCACCCTGTCATTGAAGACGTGTAATGAGACTTTCAACTGGGCAACCTTGGTGTGCTGAGTGAGAGAATGTCTCAGGTGTCAGGATCCGGCATGTGTCATAGCAACATTTGTACTCAAGTTGGCCTCTGTGGATGGAAATGCATCTGGGAACATCATAGCCTCTGTGCAGAATTATATGGCTGGTATTCACCACACACAAGCCATCTCTATTATTTGGACAATGTTACTCAGTGTGTGAACTGTCAGGGTCCTCAAATGTGTCGACTTTTCATGGACATTATCTGAGGTTGCTGGTTCTGCTGGAGGCCACGTACACCATCAAAGGCTATGGCCCAGGTACACTGTCACACTTTGTAGTTTAGGCATTAATGAGGCCCAGACAACGGATGGGCCATGATTTAGCTATTCAAGGGCACTGTAATAAATCTGATACAAATAAAAGTCAGATGATGCAACACAATGTATTTAAGTATACATTGATGAGGCAAATGACAAATTAGCCTCTGAGGAAAGAGAGGTTTTGAACAGCAAGTGTGGTCCATATGTGGCCACCGGGTATCTTTAGGGTGACCCAAGGACAAGTGCCAGTCAGGCTGACAGGATGCAGGGTCAATCAGGATCCAGCTCTTTCACAATTGACATGATCAGTGGTCTGACTAAGACTGGTCAGAGGGAGCAGTAGACAGTTGACATGTTAAACTTTGTATGTCCTGTGTTGTTCTGAAGGTGACACATGAACCCAGATACAGTGTCACTCGGCAACATTAGTAGCAATGCTTAACGGTGTAATTGTCAAAATGACTACATCTATGCTGTAGGAGGCATCAGCAGGGACAGTGCATGTAAATTTGGGTGGTGTGCATGGAGGTGATCACTGGTGTGGCCTCCATCAGTGTCTCACAAGTCCTGTCGGATGAGAATTGCTTTCAAATGGCCTACAGTACCTTTCACACGGGAAGCAATCTACAGGTGATACCAGGCCTTAAAAACTCCAAGCCAGTGTATTATTTGAGCTGACTTCCATGCAGTCAGATAGTACTATGACAATGGTATACCATAGGAAAGGGCGTGGCACACTGGATGACTCTTGTTAGTGTGTGTGTGTGTACATGAGGGAATATGAGGGTACACATATTTGTATTCCATGGACCTCTTCAGACAGGTGGGGTGTGACCAGGCGCTTGGGTGTGTCATGTTTTTAGAAAAGGGCTGACATGTAGATGGGATGTGATGTGCTGGATGCTTGTCATATGTGTGGCACTTGTGCTGTGTATGTTCTGCTTATGTGTAACTCTAGTGACAGATAGTCTTTGCAAAGATTGTATGTAGTTGGAATTACTGCTGCCAAGGGTCTGGTCATATATTCCTGTTCCTGATGCTAAAGCATGTCAACTGCCTGATGTATGAGGCCTGTTTTCCCCTAGTTGAGTTATGGTGTTTTAGTTGTGTGCCATATGCCGCGATGAACCATGTTTCCAACATGTATGTGTGTAATAGGTGTGGTGCTCAGCTATTGCCCTTCAAAGGTGAACTGTACA
Source organism: Pleurodeles waltl (assembly GCF_031143425.1). Taxonomy (NCBI): domain Eukaryota; kingdom Metazoa; phylum Chordata; class Amphibia; order Caudata; family Salamandridae; genus Pleurodeles; species Pleurodeles waltl. The sequence goes on from NC_090447.1 coordinate 1,080,345,752, forward strand.
GGATGTCAGTCATTTACATTGTGTGTGTATGTGACCGTTGTATGATAGGCATCACATTTGTTGTGGTATTTTCTGTGTCCTGATTGTTATATCATCAATGCTCCATGAGGCGACACTCTTCTTCTGATATTTAGAGCTAAAGGTGTGCAGAAATGATTAGCCAGACCATGATGTGGTGTTTATTTACAATAGTTCATTAAGTGGTGATGGTGATAATATTTAAAAACAATTGTTCACAATGTGTTTGCGCCTACGCACTCCAGCAGCCGTGTTTGGTTGTTCCCCCTCATGTTGCAGGGCAGCATCCTCCTCTTCCTCGTTTTCAGGCATGTATGGGTCTGGTTCCAGGAGGGGAATGTTCCTTTTGATGCAAATGTTGTGCAGGATGGAACATGTTAGTATGATCTTACAGACCATCTCGGGGGAATATAGTAGGCTACCACCAGTGATGTCGAGGCAGCAGAACCTTGACTTGAGGATGCCAAAGGTCCGCTCGACAATGCTGCGTGTCCTCTTATGGGCGTCGTTGTATGCACACTCTGCAGCTGTACTCCGGTTGCCAAATGGTGTCATTATCCATGGCTGGATGCCATACCCCTGATCAGCTGAAAGAGAAAAAGAATGGGATCATGTTGATGTAGCTGGCACTATTGAAAAGACCTTTAATGGCAGTAGTTGTCTTGTGTTGTCTGTGACTCTTTTGTGTACTGATTGACATCCTATGCTTGTAGGCTATACCATCTGCATTGTGTTGTTTCCTTGGCTGAGCAAGTGTTTGTCTGCTAACCGTTTGTCATCAGTATGTTTTGGGATTTTCAGTACAGTGTGCCCTCCCTAGCATTGTGACTTGTGATACAGGTGTCCGTGTGTCTTCACTTGGGGTGAGATGATAGTTCAATGTACAGTTAAAATTGAAAGTGTTGTTAACACGTTCATATCAAAGTACCGTGGACATCCCATACCTTTCGACTTCTGCAATGTATTAATGTAAAGGTCATTGGGACACTTACAATTTGCAAGGTGACATTTCGGCAACCACACTCATTAATGTCTTAACTTTAGGCTGTACAGTAAATTCCAATGTGTGACAGCTTCAATGGTGACTTAAGAAACATGGCTAGTGATGTCAGGACCTCAGTGTGTTCCTGTTGACATGTTGCTGTTGTAGTGTATGTGTTGTGTGTCCTAGAGGGTTGCTGTGCAGTGTGTATATATGTAGGTTTTTGTACTTACCAACAAGTAGTCCATTGCCATACCGTCCATCCTGGAAGTGTTGGTTGATGGTGCAGTGACGGAAGATGTAGGAGTCATGTACACTCCCAGGATATTTAGCCACAACGTTGGTGAACATTCCTTGGTGATCGACAATGGCCTGCACGTTGATGGAATGTGTGTGCTTCCTGTTGCGGTAGAGGTGTTCAGTTGCAGCAGGTGGCACAAGGCGTACATGTGTGCAGTCGATTGCACCAAGGACGTGTGGGAAGCCACTGATTGCGTAGAACCCCTGTTTTGTTTCCTGCTGCTTCTGCAGTGTGTTAGGGAAGCAGATGTGGCGGGGTGTCAGTCCAATGATGGCATCCAGTACTTTGGGCAGAAATGCGGAGAATGATGGTTGTGATATTCCGCCTACCAGGGCACCAGTTGTTTGAAATGAGCCACTTGCCAGCATGTGAAGTACGGCAAGCAGCTTTGTTTCTGTTGGTATGGTGTGGGGTGTCACCAAAGTGGGGGCCAACTGCTGTTCGATATTTCGCAGCAGCTTCTGAATGGCCTAGCAGTTCAACCGGTACCTCTGTATGATGTCGTGTTCCCTGAGGCCCTGAAGGGTGGTTCTTGGGCGGAATATCCTCTCCTGCCTTCTGCGCTGCCTTTGGGGTCCCTGCTGGTGTTGTTGTAGCTGCTGTTGTTGCTGCTGGGCTCTGCGTCTGCGTGCACGCTGGATTAGAATGACCTCCATGGCTCCCTGTTGCTGCTCTGCTGTTTGTTCTGTGTGTTCTGATTAAATACAGGTGTGTTTGCCCATTTTTAACGCCTGCCCTGACCCAGGCGTTATTTTTGTACGCAAAACGGGCTGTGCGTCATTTTCTGGCTCCGCCTCCCGGCCATGCGTCATTTTTGCCCGAAAGCATAAATACGACGCACGGCCGTTTAAGCCATTTTTTGGATGGGAACGCCTACCTTGCATATCATTAACGCAGGGCGGGTTGCCGCATCCAAAAAATGACGCTCACGGCGGAATTCTGTCGTCCGCTCGCTCGGGCGTCAAAGTTTAAATACGGGGCAACGTTTGCGCTGATTGTGCGTCACAATTTTTGACGCACAATCGGCGCAAACGGAGTATAAATATGCCCCTTAATCTTTTTTATAGACCATAAAATCCTTCACTGAGGCAAGCCTGGAGCTATAACTGATGAAGTCCTCTGGAAATTGGAAATTTTTGCTGCAAGGTCAGATTGAAGCCTGGAATGTGTTTAAAGTTCCAAAAGTCTCAACATTTCAGAGTTTCTGGAGTAGCTCCTCTTTGTCACTTCTAAGGCTCCCAGGACCTCAGAAACAGCAGTTAGGGGGCAGTTCACCCACTCAGAGGCCACTAGCAGGGCACAGTGCAGTTCCAGTTGCCTCTTGTCAGCTAGGCACTTAATGGTAAAGGCCTGTTGCAACTTCTTGTGTTTCTGAAGCCATAAAGTAGCTCAGCCAACAGACTCTTGAAGTTCTTCTCTCAGCCCTAGATACAAGTGAGAGTAAACCCAGTTCTTCAGGTATCCAGACAGTTAACAGAAAACAGGTCAATTCCTTTTCTGTTCTCCCTCGGGTCCACATGTGTAATGATAAGCTAATGTTAAGGTGCTATCTTTGTAGGTTTCACTAGCAAGTGGATGGGCGAGACACCTTGACAAACCCTAACCAATGAGGAAAATGTTCCCAATTCCAAACCTCCTGAATTTTGCATGACATCCTGTTTGCAGTACTGCAAACAATTGCATGCGCTATTTTAAGCAAATTCCATCATGGCAAGGGCTTTCTGTCTGTGAAGGTGTGTTTTTTCCGAGGAGAGTGGTTAGAAAATGAGCAGATCCTTCTTCCTCAACTACAAAAAACTGCATCTGGGACTATTCCCTCACCCACCTGTCTGGTTCCAAGCTGACTACAGAGATCCCAGGAAACAAATGTTTTCTTTTCCCTAGGTCTACCTTCATCCTTAACTATGAATTTAATGAAGGTAATGAAGCTTCTGAATCCCCCAGAGCTGTCTTTCCTGAGCTGACTTGAGTCATATATGTTACATTCTGGTCTTTCTGTTAAAACTCATAAGCCATTGTTTCAGCTCTGGGAGCAATATTCATACCTCACACTGGAATAGGCTAATGCTAATTAGTCTACTGTAGGTTAAGGTATACAAATTATAACTTTTTTAAAGTCACTTTTCCTGAATATTTATTCAAAACTGACTTCACCACTGAAGTGGGCCGAATTGAATTTTTAAAAATATGTTTGAATTATTCCGATGGATTAGCACAAACATAATTTTGCAGAGTTATGATTTTATTTTGAACTGCAGTATTCCTCATAGGACAGCTCCAGTCACTGTAGGTACATTTCAGCTCCAAATGCTTACATGTTCCACTTTTAAGTACTAGGCACTCTTCCGTGTGTGCTACAAGGCCTACTTAGTGATGACTTTTTTAATTTAAAAGTAGGATTCTTTTCCACTCATTAGAGATTATTATAACAGGTTGGACAGCAGTTATAAAAGCTGCAGGAGTCAGGCTACCCAGGTAGGTTTGATGCCATGCTTGTTGTCAGCCTACTAAATGGCATAACATGCTGCAGTCCATAACTGACATTTAGGGCCTCATTACGAGTATGGCGTTTCAAGTACTGCCCTGTTGGTAGTCCAACTGCCAACAGACTGGTGGAGAAACGCCAAACTATGACACTGACGGTGATGTACACAGAATCCCACCAGGCACTGCCGGCACCACCAGTGCGGTCAGACAGCCGCAGTCGATGGGAGCCCCCATCACTCTGGCAGAGACCATGTTTCCGACTGACTCATTACAAGGCTGAATACCGCCAACATAACTGCCACAGTCGGGACCATCACGGAACACCAGGCGGAAACAAAGAGAATAAAAGCAGGCACTCACTTCCAGGAAGCCATACACTTCTGGAGCCGACATGGAACCACAACTAGCTGCCATCCCGCTGCTCCTGCTTGCTGAAAGACAAAGGAATCATCACTGACGAGGATGACAAAAAACCATAAGTACACACACTCACCTGTTACAGTCGTAATTGTATTAATTTGAAATGTTACAAAACATACCATAGGGAAGGGGTTGTAAGGGCTATATACACACATAACAGGACAGTGACATACACACTTACATACAACAAATACACCCACACATGCACAGCATGCACACTGCAGCCATCACACTCACACCACACGTCAATAACACACACTTATGCATGGCAACACAGCACGTGGCCAGCCTCACCAATTCACATAAAACAAACAAACTCGTAACAATAACACCACAAGCGCACACATATGAACACATGTCAAACACTCACAACCAGCACTGGCCAGGAACCCCACAATACAATACAAGATACAAGCAATACAAGATATAACCATCTGTGATAAAACACACACAGTACATCCAAACCTATTATGCCATGCGCAATACACGCAGACTCAACAGGCCAAACACACAAAGCCACACAGCACTACAACAATCACATATCAACACTAACACAACACACCACCATGACAACAACAGTTCAGCTAAATAAACATACCCATCACAGAAAACACACCTTATCCATGGGGGATAAAAGCACTGCACAAAACTACACAGACTGCCCAGACAATACCGGAAGCATTAGCAGCATTCACACAAATACTGCCACACAATGAATGTCAGCAAGGAACAACTCTACCCTAGGAAAGGAAATGCAGGACAAAGATGTAACGTGAAAACCAGCAACTGGTTGGTTGAACCTTGTTGTAAAATAATGATTTAAAAAACAAGGTCCAAGGCCGCAGGTCAATCCTCAGCTGCTGAGTAACAGCACCAAAGACACTACATAGTGCCGCTCCTTGACTCCTGACTGCCAGGTAGGGGCATCAAGGGGGCAGGCAGACACCTCAGGGATCCTTCGGGGGGTTTGGGCTTAGGCTTGGGAAGGGGGTCCAAACTTTGGCTTGGAAGGGGGTAGATCTTTTTGGAGTGCTGGACTTCTTTTTGGTGGGGGAGGAGCATGGTTGCTGGCAGGGGCGGAGGGGAGGCCTTGGAGGTAGAAGGGGTGGACTTGGGAAGGTAAAAATACCTTTTTGGGGTGTCACGCGGAGTAGGAGTAGGGAACGGGTCAAACTCAGAAAGGAAATTTTTTGGGACACACTGGGATGATCATCGGAAGGGGGTTTGGGTGCGGAGGGTGAGGGAGCGGTTGTAGGATATGTCGGTGTGAATGTTTTGAGTGCATGTTTGTGGGAGGTGTGCTTTGGGTGGTGGGTGTCTGTTGGGTGGGTAAGTGTGGGTGTTTATGTTTCTTGGGCTGAGTCGGGTGGAGTTGCTGGTAGAATCCATGGTGGGTGGGTGGCTGTCTGTTGAGGTGGTCACTACACGTATTTTGAATGTGCTGCATGTAGGTGTATCAGTTGTTGTGTCTGCGGGTGTGGTGACTGGGGTGGATGTCTGAGGGTCTGCTGGGGTGTTGTCTGTGGGTAGGATAGATGTGGTGGCTGGATCACTGACTGTTGGTGCAGGTGTGCCAGGTGTTGTGTCTGTGATGCTGGGGAGGTGGGGGTTCCAGGGCAGGTCATGACTGTTGTTGTGTCTGCAGGTGGATGTTGTCTTTGTGCATGCCGATTGTGTGTCTTGTGGTGCTTATGTTTGTCTGCGCTACCCTTGGATGTTGAGTTGGATGCATGGATGCATGCCTGTCTGTTTCTCTGTTTCAGCTGGGTCTGTGAAGAGGGGATTGGGACTGGGAAGAGGAAGGTGGAGGGGTGACAGTAGACAAAGGGTGACTGGCTGCCATCAGTGTGGAGGCCAGAGCCTGAAATTATCTCCGTAGGCCAGCCAGTGCACTGTGAATGGCATTCACGATGGTCAACTGACCCACAAAGATCGACCTCAGGAGGTCAATAGCCTCCTCACTGAGGGTAGCAAGGCTAACAGAGGCTGGGGCAAAGGCGGGGCAGACTACCGCCGTTCACATCAGAACCCAAAGATACTTGCTGCGGAGTTCCCCAAGGATCATCCCTCATCCCATCGCTTTTCAACATCTACATGGCCCCGCTAGCCAAGATCATCAAACAACACGGGCTAAACATCGTCTCCTACTCCGAAGATACCCAACTGATCCTCTCCCTGTCTGACAACCCTGTAAAGGCCAAGAGAAATTTTCACAATGGGATGAGAGAAGTTACCGCATGGATGGAAGCCAGCTGCCTTAAACTCAACTCGGACAAGATGGAGTTTTTCGTAATCTGCTCCATCCTTTCTGCCTGGAATTACTTCTGGTGGCCTACCGCACTGGGAAACGCCTCTGCTCCCACGGACCACACACGCAATGTGGGCATCATCCTGGTCTCCTCTCTATCCATGACCCACCAACTCACCGCCATCTCATCATCATGCTTCCACACCCTCCAACTTCTTCGAAAGATCTTCAAGTGGATCCCCTCCAACACGAGGAAGAAAGTCACCCACACACATGCTAATTGCAACCTGGACTAGGGCAACGCACTGTATGCCGGCATCACCAAGAAACTGCAATCAAGACTACAAAGAATCCAGAATGCAGCAGCCAGAGTCATTCTGGACTCCCTCTCGACACAGACACATCCCCTCCCACCTCAGAGACCTACACAGGCTTCCAGTCAACAAGCGCATCACATAAAACTCCTGATCCACTCCAACAAGACACTACACAACATAGAACCGGCACACCTAAACCACTGCCTCGCCTTTTTTTCACCCAACAGACAACTCCGTTCTTCCCAGCTCACCGTTGAAGCCATTCCCAAGACCTGAAAAAACACAGAAGGAAGAAGATCCTTCCACTACCTCGCAGCCTGGGGACAGGACATGCTACCTCTCATTCTCAGACAGACCGCATCACTGAAGCATTTCAGGAAGGATCTCAAGACCTGGCTTTTTGATTGAACAGCACACCCGCAAGCAGCGCCTTGAGACCCTACACGTGATTAGCCACACTTTAGAAATTACTGGTTGATTGCATGTGACGAAGGAGCCCACCCTCTTGGATGAGCGGTCACGTCCAACTGGGTGGGGAGCTGTAGGGAGGGCAGTGATAGAATGTGGGGTGGCAGACAGAGATGGTACTGGGGTGGTCCCTGATGGGTCCACCACCACTAGGGAGTGACCACTAAAGGATGATTCCAAAGAAGATGTTCTGGACCCGGTCTCACCCGTGGCACTCCCATCACCCTCCAGGCCACTGGGCCCCTTGCTGCCAGTGTTCCAGTGACTTGAGATCCCATGGCCAGAAGCTTACCCACTTGGCTATGCCCCATCTCCTTTGCCTTCAGGAGTTGATGCTGAAAGACAGAATTAAGGAAGGTATGGTCATCACATTCACAAGATAGCACTTCGATCATGCAGTACGCATAAGTCACATTACCTCCTGTTCACCTACACCCCTAGGTAGTGTCAGTAAAGTGCTGACATCATATCACAACAAAATATGTTGTATGTTCCTCAATATGAACATTGTTAAACACCAGCCAAGCTACCTAACTGGCCCCTGCAATGCCATTAATGAAGTACACCAATCACACTGACCCTACCATTACAAGGTGACTTTGGCACAATATACAGGTTCCCTATCCACAACAACATGGGCAAGCACCAATGAAGAAAGTGTTTAGGAATGTGAAATTGCTTTACACTGATAAAAACCACATATTCAACACATACAAATAGTTTTAATCTGATGTCATGTACCAGGCTATGACACCTGTTGTAAAGTAAAGGCAAGCTAGCATAGTGTAAACAAGTTAAACCTCCTTCATTTCACATACTTATAACCATTCATAATGGATATATGCAAACCTCAAGGAGCTCAAACTGCCATACATTGTAAGTTAAGGTAAAGGAGTCAGAACACATGTCAGACACATATGCACCAATAGTGATGTATCAAGTATTTAAAATAGAATGTGGCCCAGTCATCTAGGTCATTGATCTTCAGACAACAAACATCATCAGTCAAGTAAGGACCAAGGGCCAGATGTAGGAAAAAAGCAAATTGCGACTTGCAATTTGCTATGCAGAAAGGTGTCTCAGACACCTTCTGCAACTCGCAATGGGGTCGCAAAGACCCACCTCATAAATATTTATGAGGTGGGTCGCAGTTTGCGACCCCATTGCGAGGATGGGCACTCACGGGGATGGTGGCCTGCTGGAGACAGCAGACCACCATGTCCGTGACTGCTTTTTAATAAAGCAGTTTTTTTTTTCTATCTGCAGCCCGTTTTCCTTAAAGGAAAACGAGCTGCACTTAGAAAAAAAAACGAAACCTTTTGTTTCGGTATTTTTCAGAGCAGGCAGTGGTCCATAGGACCAATACCTGCTCTGAAAAATAGTTTTTGTGATCATTCACAAAGGGGAAGGGGTCCCATGGGGACCCCTTCCCGTTTGCGAATGGGTTACCATCCACTTCAAGTGGATGGTAACAGCGATTTCATTTGCGACCGCTTTCGCGGGCGCAAATGAAATTGCATAGCATTGCGAGTCGCAAATAGGAAGGGAACACCCCTTCCTATTTGCGAGTCGGAAATGCATTTTGCGAGTCGGATCCGACTCGCAAAATGCATTTCTGCATAGCAGAGAGGCTTTTGCGCCTCGCAAACGGCGTTTTTCGCCGTTTGCGAGGCGCAAACCCTTTGCTACATCTGGCCCCAAGTTAGCTCTGACCTATGTCCCACACACAACCACAAGATGTCAAAAAGAGTGTACCAGAAATATGGACAACTAAACTGTACAGCAAGATGACAGTCAGACATACTATAATCATGCTATCAGTCATCACTGGGCCACACACTCAGTGGGTATATAACAACACACACACACATCAGACATGCCAAGTCTCACATCTGTCTGTGGAGTATTCTCTGGGTCAAAGCATGTGTTGCTAACATAACAGGCACACTTACCATGATGCAAGCCACAAGCCCAGATGCACTTACATTACTACTCACATGTGTATGTGAACTACCACACATGCACCACATAGATATCAATGCCAACTTAAGGCTTCCAAACAACCATGTCTCACTTGCCACATCCTTCATAGCAAGAGCAAGTATAGATAACTATTTGCAATGTTGAAACTTGCCTGAACCTTCCAAATGATACATGATGTTGATACATATCTATCAAGAATGCAACTGTTCATAGAATACCATTGCCTATGTGTTATGCCTACAACAGTATGTCCAGGGATAATGCTGTGTTGCCACTTTTTGCTACAGAACTTTAGCAAGGTTGTAACATTCCTAGCTTCAGAAGTCCATATATGTATGCCCACAGAAATGTTGAAACACCTCAATGGTATCCAACATGCATGTTCTCAACTCTGATGAGGTGTCACAAATGTCTATATACATCCCTCACTTACCAAGGGGGATTACCTTATAAAAGGTGTGAAGATGTTGACCTTATAGGTCATGTGACATGCCAGATGGACATCACAGCCTCACAGGCTGCTGTCACTTATCAGAAAGCATTAGAAAACTAGCGATGAATCGAACATGTCAGACTCTATGTTGCACACAAACAGGAATCTTGAGACATTGCAGAGGACAGAGATCAAGGGCCTACGCACCATACCACCATTACATTGGGAGGATTTACCTGTTGGCGGGTATCTACAATCACAAAAGTAGAAAATGCAGTATAGTGGTACACATATGACACAGTCATATGTGCACCATTATATGTTATTGTACTGAGGGAATAACATAGTTGAGAAACATGCCTCGAAATACATTTGAATGTGCACACCAGTGTGTTATAGATTGCTACGGTATATCAATGTGTACGCAGGAAATCTGTGACGCTATTAGACATTAGGCACACAATCAGAAACATTGCCCATCAGCCTTTCCTTAGTTTCACAAAGTATAGTTGGGCTAAGGAAATGTTTGTGCACATGGTGTTCTTACCTGCTCCTCTGGTGCACCATAGAGCTGTCCATACAACGGTAGGACCTCCTCCACCAGCTTCTCAAGCTCCTCTGTAAGAAGGCAGGGGCCCTATCACCTGTAGGACGTGGCATGATTGCTCCCAGAGGCAGTACACAGCAGCTCAAGTCATGGAGATCTTCCTGGCAGCAGTATCAGGAGTCAAGTGAGAAATGAAGTATGAAATGGGAGTCACATCCACCACGTAAGACACCGTCACTGCCGACAGACATCGCCATCGGCCCAAGACTGCCAAAGGCAGCAATATGTTCCAATGGCAATATCCACCACAGCAGTATCTGCCTACCGCCATGATGACATCCACTAGCGGACGTAGGTCATTCCCTAAAGTCCATTATAGGTCAGACAGCTGCCATTTTATGGTCCTTAGGTTGTCAGAAACGTTCAAATAAATATGCATCACAAGGTCAGAGACATATCTGTGCCATAGATTTCAGTGCTGGCTTTGTGCAACCATGTATTTGAACTCCAATTGAATTTCTATGTTGTAAGATACATGATATGTGAGTTATGTATCATTAGTGGCATGGTCTGCACCCTCATGGCAATTGGTTAGATGGTATTAGTGTCTATCATATGTGAAACATTATAAGAATGTCATTTTCATTTTAGTGACATGCTTATCCATTTCCTAGTCATAATCGAGGTAAGGGGATGACATGGCAGCAATAAGCCATTATTTCCCTAGGCATGTCCTGTGTACCATGTTCCACTATTTCATATGGCATGTCCATGCATCATGTGTGACATATGTGGATTGACAATGGGCACAATGACTGATCAGCATACCATCTTGGATTCCTTCATCTAGTTACCCTAGAATGAGAAGGGTCAGATTTCCTCCAGTGTACCGTCCACTAGCAGAACTGCAGAACATGAAGGATTGACATGTCATCCAGATCTACCGTCTGGATAGGCAGACAATCATGGATCTGTGTTGTAGGTTGGAGCCAGATCTGATGCCTGACATTCGTCATCCAAATAGCATACCACCAATTATACAAGTCATGTCAGTGTTGCATTTCTTAGCCACAGGGTCCTTTCAGGATCCTGTGCCCCTAACTGCAGGCATGTCCCCGCCTATGTTCAGTCTGGTCTTGAAGGATGTACTCTCTGCATTGTTGAAACACCTGGACAGCAACATCAGATTTCCACAACGTGAGGATTCGGCCCATGTGAAGGCAGATTTTTATGCTTTGGCATACATCCCACATGTGGCGGGAACCATTGATGGTACCCGTGTAGCATTGGTTCCCCCAAATGGCAATGAACAGGTGTATCAGAACAGAAACAACTTCCACTCCGGAAATGTGCAAGTAGTCTGTTGGACCTCTACATTTCCCAAGTATGTGCAAAGTACCCGGGTTCAGTTCATGATGCCTTTATTATGCGGGACAGCAATATCCCACGGCTGATGACACAACAGTACGCAGAGAGGGCCTTGCTGATTGGTAAGTGATATATGTGATGTGTGTTAGTATCTTATGTCTGCTGCCAAATGTAAGGATGTGAAAGATTTATGTTTACCCACATGTAACGATTCCTTACAAGGGATTTTGGTTACTCAAACCATCCCTTTTTGTTGACACCAGTGAGTTTCCCAACCACGCCAGGGGAAGTTCACATCAATGAGGCCCACGGAAGGACAAGGTGTATCGTGGAGCAGACTTTTGGGCTCCTGAAGGCTAGGTTTCATTGCACTGATGAGTTTGGTGAAGCCATCCTCTACTCACCCACCAAGGTGTGTCAAATCATTGTTGCCTGCTGCATGCTCCACAACCTCACCCTGAGATGTTAGATCACATACATACCAGATGAGGGGAAGCCAGCAGTTCCAGCAGGTGAGAATGCAGAATTGCCAAGTGAGGATGACAGTGATGAGGATGAAGGTGGAGACAGCCGGGCCGATCTCATATATCAGTCCTTCAGCTGACTGTAGGTATGTGTTGTTCTGTCACTTACTTGACACAGTGGGTTATTATGGGTTACTGTGGGGCTTTGTTGGTGTTTGAGAAGGTTCTTTGTATGACCATCAGACAGCTCATTAGTTGCCTAGCAGTACATAGCTCAGGTGTGCATGCAAAATTGTACTTGGAGTTGTGATTATTGTGATGATTTTCTTTGTTAATGTTTGTCACCCTGCACAAACCTTGTTAGTATTGTATGTGGGACATGTCTTAATATGTCTCCCTTACCATTACCTGCCTGTACCTTTTTTATCACATTTGTACTTTGCAGATTTCTTCACATGGTCATCCTCATTTGGTCAATTCTGAATTGTGTCCCAGACAGGTGGGATTTACAGGTCTGACATTTGAGGTGAACATGGATAGATCCAGGTACTGCATGTCATCCTATTGCTGTTGTATGTGTTCCATGCCTAGACTATCAGGACAGTGGGATGGTAGTGTAATGTTCCACACATTTGACCTGTATGTCATATTATGTGGGTCCAAGGGTGTCAAATATGTGACCTTGTGTGTCTGACACATGCCATCCTGTGCAATCCATAACCTCTACCTTCTCAATGGTTTGATGTAAATGCTATTTAACTTGTATGTAGCTGTCAATGGGTTACCTTGTTGCAGGCTACTGTGTATGTGTGTAAAGACTGACATAGGGGAGTAGCATGCCTACAGATACCTGACCATGGTAAGTGGAAGGTTCAATGGCTGGGGACTTTTGTACTGACCTCTGTCTGTAACATGGGGTATGCTTATTAGAATTGTATGGCATGGGAATGAGATAAGGCTTTAACTGATGACAAATAGAAGCAATCTGTTTGCCTATTTGTATACACAAAGGCTGACAAGTCCCTAACTTCACTAGTCGATGGGGTGCTTGTTATTCACTCCTATGCTGATGCTTTATATTGTGAAGCTGTACTGCACTGTGTGATATTTTGCATGTTGCCAACCTATGTGCAGGAAAGTGCAATAAATGGGATTAGGAGTGTGTCCATTTGTATAAATGTACATATATCTGAACCAGATTCAGCAGCACATGTGAGTTGGGACTTAACAGATTTGGTACATATGTGAATATCATGTGTAAGCAACAAATTTCATAGTTAACTGTTCAAAATAGCTGACAAATGGCTCTTAAACATGATATGTGGTTTAGTAGTGCTTGTTTACAAGTGCTCATGGATATTTAAGGAATGGGATCAAATCATTAGGTGCACACAGAGAATGGTTCAGTCATGGTGACTGTAATCATCAGGGTAGCTGCTAAAACATTTGGAGTCTCAAGTCCAGTGTCATTGTGACTTTGGAAAATTGATAGTGGTTGTAACACAGTCAACAGGGTGTATCTATGGCACACATAGAGGATCACTTCCTGGCAGTGGATGAAGCCTTGGCATCAGCTCCTCCTGGATGTTATGGTGGACGCCCATGTTTGTGGGGAGGTTCTTCAGCTACAGAGGCAGGGGTGTCTGAGACATGTCCTCCATTCCACTGGCTGCCACAGATGTAGAAGGGCCAGATATTATCTTGCCAATGGAAGGGGTCTGCTGCTGACAACAAAACCTACTCAGGGTGGTATTAATGTGTCTCAGCACCCCTCTTAGGGAGGCTATGTTGGCACTGAGGGCCTCCAAAGGTAGCATGACTTCCTGGTGGTTGTCCTTCGGCAGCTGCTTAATCTCCCCATCATGGCAAGTACTTGGCCCATCACGCCTTGGAACTCTTGGTAGGCTACCAAGACTTGGAAGATGGTGTCCTGGCCAGTTGTATCTCTAGGAGCCTCAATCCGCTGCCCTACACCATCCCTCCCACACATCCTACCCCCAGGTGCCTGTGCCCTTGGCACAGTTTGCACACTTTCACTGATGTCAGGTCCTTCATTGTCAGGGTTTTCGTGTACTGACTCCTCTACCTGTGCTGGGGGGTACATGATAGTATTAACTGTACTTGGAACACAGGTTAGGGGGCCAAATGGTTGTTTGGGGATGTAGATGCACCAGGGCTGATAGGGGTCGATGTAGGCCATGTGAGGCTGACAGTTGTAGACTGACCAGGTTTCCCAGATGAGCCAGAGTCATCCTCAATGTCCTCACACCCAGGAGTGCTGTCCTGACTGAGGGCCTCATCCAGGGGGGAAGTGGCTGTCTCAGGTGTCCTCTCCCTTTTCACAATGGATAGGGAACCTGTTGAAGAAGTGGAACAGACAGTTACAGATTTAATGCAACATGTGGTATCAAACCTTAACAGGTAGATATACTTTGAGCCATGTGCAGAAAGGCTTAGCTAGATTCCCTGATATGACGGTGACACCTGCGTTCTAATCTGGGATAGAGCTAAATGGGATACAGGGAATTCCTATGACATACACCTTGCTACAGTATACCAGATTAGTTTGGCAGTAGGATGTCTGTTGATAGACCCATATCTTGTCTGCTGTGTAGCTTAATATTGTCCATATTAGCTCCCAGTTTGTAATAGTTCATTATTGAGACACCAGATAGCTGCAGAATGTGAAGTGAAAACTGACCTGTATATCAGCTTAGGGGTAACCAATCTACCTGGCTATATATATCAGCTTACACATAGTACAGCACACTGCAGGTATGTATGTTCCTCCCAGGTGAGTTGCTTTCAAAGGGTGCTGGGAGCTAAAAGGGCCATTTTAGCATTGGACACAGCTGTAGCTGTGTGTTGGTGGTATTGTACTGGCAGATACCCATGGCATTGCGTCATTGCCCTAAATTGTGTTATTGTGTACCATTCAGGTTGGTTTAGTCCAGTGACACTCAAAGTACGGCCCGGGGGCCCCATGTGGCCCTCCTAACCTTTACATGCGGCCCCCTGCTTAACAGCAGGACTGGGCTGCTGTTTACTCAACTCTGCACAATGATTAAAAATATGTAAAATAAAAGAAAACCCTTTATTTAAATGATAATTGGAGGCAAAAAAGGGAGTAACTAGGTTGTCCTCCACCTTTAGGAAAGCCTTCATTTTTAAAGACATACTGCAGCAAAATTGTATAAATATAATAAGGCCTCTTCAAAAATCAAAACTGTATTTCATTAGCATACAGAGTTGTTTCAACTTAGTACATCAGATTATACCACTGCATTGAGAAGTATTTTCTTTTTAAGTGATGGTTTTCAAACATAAATCAAGAAACATTCACCCCCCAAACCCTTAACCCCCCAACCCCGAAAACAATGTCAATAGTGAACTAAGAGGCAATTCAGTTGTTATGGGCACTCTTTGGTTGGCCTGGGTTTTTATTTCACATGAACAGTATAGTTTATTAAATTAAACACAGGAGGAGGTTTTAAACAGCGCACATCCTGAAGTCAAGTATTTTGATGTTCTCTTATATGCACTAATGAAGAAAAAGGAGGAAAAGTGAAATATAATAATTGTCTAGGATCACACATTTTTCTAAGGTAGGGAAGCCAGGATTAATACCAGGTTTTCTGGTTTCACATTATGTAGTTAACACACCATACTGCACCCTCTGCCCCCGCCTAGTATCTGTGCGGCCTCTGGTCACATCACAAACCAAACTTTGTGGCCCCTAGGAAAATGTTTGCGAGTACCCATGGTTTAGTGAATTGTGTAGTTGACATGCATGGCTATTTTCATTTTGGTACACTGTTCTGGTTTCTTAATGGTAGAACAGTGCCTGCTTGGAGCTGTGGTGCTGCCAGTCCCTGTACTGCCCACGCCATTCACAGATACGGTGCCCCCAGGTGAGTTTAGTTGACATGTGGTAAGCCAGCGAGAGGTTTTGGCAGTTGGAGTCAGGGGCGGTGAGTGTGTTGGCTGCTAAGACGTCAAAAGGTGATCAGTGAGCATGTAAGACAGAACTTTAGGGTGACATTTTCAGTGTTGCAACTTACCCAATTCCACTGCCCCTGGCAATCCTGGCAATCCCTCAGGATGCAGGGTGTCCCATGATGTGAACTTTGAGGGAACAGATGGCGGTCCACCGCCAGTCTTGCAGATGGCCAGCTGGGGCCTGGCAGCCATTGAACGTACCTCCCCCCTGAGGTCATTCCACCTCTCCCTGATTTCCTCCCTTGTGTGTTGGACTTGTGCTCCAAATAGGTGTGGCTCTACCCTGATGATTTCGTCCACCATGACCCTCAACTCTTTGTCTGCGAATCAAGGATGTGTTTGTGGGGACATGGTAGTGGTGGACGACACGATAAGGAAAACAAATGGGTGATGGGATGTGGGTGCTATGTTTTGAGTGGGTAATGGCTGGTGTCTGATGTGTGGATGAAACAATTGGGGATATGTATGATGTGAAGGTGTGTGATGAGTGGTATTTTGAGTGCTGAAGGGTACCTATACAGTGGTTCCTAATTTCTGTGTGTGGCCTCTATCTATCAGTACATGGCATTTTTGATGCAAAGGATTGTGGGGTATGAAGTTGTCTGTTTAATAGTGCAGTTTGTAGGTGTGCCAGGTGTGTGGATGTGTGTCAGGTGTGTGAAATTCAAGCTATCCAATGTGGTGTGGCCTATTGCTGTGTAGACCGCCGACCGCCGCGGTTTGCACCGCCATTGGTTTACCACCATGGGAGAACCGATATTGTGTTTTGTAGGTCATAATTGGTTTGGATGACTTTTGATGGGCTGGCGGTGCTAGTGGTGGAACCACCTCTTTCCGGCCTCCAGAGTCCAGACAAGGTTGGAACTTTGGCTGTATTTCAGCAGTCCTGGCTGTGTGACTCATAATACGGCGGTCTGTATGAGTGCCAACATGATGGCCTTTTGGCAGTCTTACCGTCAAACTGCCAAACGTGTAATGAGGCCCTCAATGTTTCCATACCATTTGTATATTTTCCTGCAGTGTATACTATGGGCTTAATAGAAATTTAAATATACTGATTGTCATCAGCCAATTTTACAGTGTTTTAGGGGTCAGCACACATATGCTGTGGAGCTAAACAGCAGTAGTCCAGTGTGCAAAATTGAAAAAAGTATAACTCAAGTGAGAAAAAATGGAAGTGATCATGCAAAATGAGGGTTTTTTCCACATATTTAAATTGATTTTTCTTTGAGAGATGTAGCTGTGTTTGGTTACATTTTAAATTTGTGTGTAATTTTGTTGCGTGTCTCATAGACATTTTGACATATTAGGGATAGTTGGAGGATGTGGTCTTATGATCACTGACTGCACACAACCACAAAAATCAGATATCTGTTGAATCCATGCTGAACTGTTCCTGTGGCATAATAATCACAAGCACCATAGTCACTTTCTATTCTGTTTGGACAATATTCTAAATAGAATGGTATTTGTGATAATGGCAGCGTAGTAATAAAGTGCACCCCCTGAGCACACAAATATAATAAAACTCATTAGCATAGGTGTAGAATTCCTCTTGGGTGCTGGAATGAATGTTGACATTTCTAAAGTGCAGCAGCTACCCAATCACTGGGTGTACCTTCAACTCCTTTAGTTTCTATCCATGTGAAGTACCCAGGATTTATTTTTGTTTATTATAAGGACTTATTTCCAGGAACTCCTGTTATTGTGTCCTTTTGTCATTTGATGATTTAGAGTTTGGTGGACAGGGTACTTTGCCAACAAATGTAGCACAGACCCCCTGTCCACTAAACTGATGGTCCACCTGCCCTGTTTAGAGGCTGGCAAACTGTCATGTGTCTAATGGTGGTGCTCTCACTGGCTCTTCCAGCATAAACCCTACACCGACTGCCTGATGGAGTTGGGACAATCAGTGTATGAACATCAGACCACCCAGTATTCTAAAATATTTCTTTCTGTTTGGTACCACCAGGGAAAGCCTGGCTGTTGAAAGAGAAGAGAAAAATGATACCCAAATTGGCTTATCAGCGGCATTGGTATTTTGTTCTTCAAAATCAAAAACAAAATTGATAAGTGACTGCTTGAAACATGGCAGCTGCTGAACAATTTCTTGCAACCTTCAAAGGTGCTTCCATGATGGATTGACTGCCTGACAAACTCTAAATTAGGTCTTAATTTTTTTTCAGAATGTTTGGTATGAATGATATGGTGAGGAAGTGACAATAATGACAGTGTGAATATTCCATGACATTTGACAATTACTTGAGTTAGTGATTAATAATATTTCACATTTTATATTACTTTATCTATTATTCAGTATTTTTATTTTCATATTTATGTTCTTGTGGAATTTATGCATGTTTTGTGTTATGTATGTATGCTATATCATAGTACTGAAAAGAATGTGAATATATAAGAAATTGGAGTGTTTAAAACAATACTATATTGACATGCAGGGAATCACATGTGTGACATTTTACAATCCAACTAACACCTCTTTTCTTCCAGGGTCAGACATTGTGAAGGGGACAGACGTATGTTGCAGATTTAGAAGAAAGTGTTGCATCGGTCCCAATGCACCTCTTTTCCTGCGTCCCCCTACCACCACCAAATGACACCATGGTTGAGCTGTATTTATAATACAGCACACCATGGTGGTTGTGTCATTTTTCTGGGTCTTCCTGCGGGGGAATGCCCCACTTGCATACATTATGTGTGGCACGCATGCATTGTGCCTCCTTAACGCCACATTAGTGTAAAAGAATGACACTAATGTGGCCCAAGGGCCTTGTAAATAAGATACTGTGGGGGTCATTCTGACTCCCGCCGGCCGCCGCGTCAGAAGACCGCTGCGGTTATTCTGGGTTTCCCGCTGGGCTGGCGGGCGACCGCCAGAAGGCCGCCCGCCAGCCCAGCGGGAAACACCCTTCCACGAGGATGCCGGCTCCGAATGGAGACGGCGGAGTGGAAGGGGTGCGACTGGTGCAGTTGCACCCGTCGTGATTTTCAGTGTCTGCATTGCAGACACTGAAAATCTTTTTGGGGCCCTGTTAGGGGGCCCCTGCAGTGCCCATGCCATTGGCATGGGCACTGCAGGGGCCCCCAGGGGCCCCACGACACCCCATACTGCCATCCTGTTCCTGGCGGCCGAAACCGCCAGGAACAGGATGGCGGTATGGGGGTCGGAATCCCCATGGCGGCGCAGCAAGCTGCGCCGCCATGGAGGATTCCCCAGGGCAGCGGAAAACTGGCGGTACACCGCCGGTTTTCCGTTTCTGACCGCGGCTGTACCGCCGCGGTCAGAATGCCCATGGGAGCACCGCCAGCCTGTTGGCAGTGCTCCCGCGGTCCCCAACCCTGGCGGTCTCGGACCGCCAGGGTTGGAATGACCGCCTGTGTGTCTTTTATGCACCTACAGCAAATCATAATGCCTTTATGCCAGTCCTGATTTTATATGTGAACATAGAGTAACATACTGGGCTCCATATTGGATGTGTGTTCAATAATTCATACTTTTCCTCATTCTGCATAATGAGTGATCCTGGTACGGGATTAAAAGGTTTGCAACAAATTAAATTGTTTTTTCACCACACATTTGGTGGCTTTTATGTGAAGCTACATAACTATATTGTATAAAGTGTCATTGATGACAATTTTGAGTTTTTATGTGCTAATTTTCTATTGAGATGTTTATTAAAATACTCCAAAGATACAAAATGGCGGTCACGTCCGCAGCGGTGCATACCTTCACCACCGGCGTACATCATCATTGGCCACTGTAACCCATAGGGCCCCAAAAACAACCAATGAGGAGTTGCACAGCAGTACTTGACCACTTCCCGCCCAGCGCACAACATCACCGGCATTACCTTACTTCCACCTGTCCATCCACACAGGACAGGTGGACACTATTTCAGGGGGGGGCAGGCCATGGCACCTAACTGCGTCACAGTACACATAGGCACCATTTGGGCCTATCCAACGACATACTGGTTCAGTCACAATATGCAATGCAGTGTGCAGTTTGGAAATGTGGAATACTGACCAGATGCTCCCCTTTTTGCTCCCTAGATTGCAACCGCTGCAGATGAGTAGAAGATGGAGACATCCTCCTGTGTACAGACCCCTGGTGGACCTGGCTACTATGGAGGACAGGCACATTTTCCTTACCTACAGACTTGACAGGACCACAATCACGGAGCTGGGTGCCCAGTTGGAGCCAGACCAGACATCTGCTATCCGTCACCCTACTGGGATCCCCCCTCTTGTGCAGGTGCTATCTGTGCTCCATTTTTTTGGCAACTGGTTCTTTCCAAGTGACAGTGGGCTTGACAGTAGGAATGTCACAGCCAATGTTCTCTATAGTGCTAACAGGAGTGTTGTCTGCCCTGATGAAACACATGCGCAGCTACGTTGTTTTCCCCCAGGTGGAGGATTTGGCCCCAGTGAAAGCTGATTTCTATGCAATGGGACATATCCCCATCATTATTGGGGCAACACATATTGCCTTTGTCCCCCCTTTAGAAATGAACAGGTGATCAGAAAACGAAAGAGCTTTCACTCGATGAATGTTCAGATAGTGTGCCTGGTGGACCAGTACATCTCCCATGTCAATGCAAAGTATCCTGGGTCTGTGCATGATGCCTTTATCCTGAGAAATAGCAGCACCCTGTATGTGATGGCTCAACTCCAGAGGCATCGGGTGTGGCTAATTGGTGAGCGCTGGTTCCCACACAGTGGATGTTGGTGTATGGGTATGGGGATGTCCCAAAGGGTTAGTGTTTGGCTGACAGTTGTCCCTCCATATTTGCAGGTTACTCTGGTTACCCCTACCTCTCATGGCTACTGACCCCTGTGCGGAATCCCAGGACAAAGGCAAAGGAATGTTACAATGAGGCACCTGGGCAAACAAGAAGAATATCGAGAGGATATTCGGCCTCCTGAAGGCCAGGTTTCGGTGCCTCCATCTAACAGGTGGTTCCCTGTGCTACTCACCCAAGAAGGTGTGCCAGATCATCGTGGCATGCTGTATATTGCACCACCTTGCCTTACATCGCCAGGTGGCTTTTCTGCAGGAGAATGAGGCTGGAGATGGGCAGGTGGAAGCAGTGGACCCTGTGGATAGTGACGAAGAGGAGGCAGAGGATGAGGATGAGGACAACGGAACAGCAATCATACGACAGTACTTCCAGTGACACACAGGTAAGACATTGTAACTTCACCTTCGATTGACAGTTTTTTTGGGATATTGACACTGGCAGGATGCCTTCGCACTACTATGGCCACTTACTGTACCCTTTAGCATGTCTATTTTCAGATATCTGTGCCCCATTATGGCTCCTGGTGTGTTGACTGTAGCCAAGTATAGGTCATACCTATGTATATATTACAGTACAGTTGAATTGCAATGTTTACAGCTTGTTAAATGATTACATAGTTCAATCAATTGACAGACTCCATATTTGTATTTTTTACAAGGGTGTTTATTTATGTGCTAATAAGTGGAGGGGGTATTGCAATGGGCAGGGGTGGTGGTGGAAGAGAGTCCAGGGTACATTTCCAGTCTATTTGTCTCACATGTGCATTGCCCAAGGGGGCATAAGAAGTGGAGCAATGGCTGTTCAAGGTGGACAGGGTAGACAGGGTGACAGAGTGGGACACAAGGGTGACATTCAGGAGAGTCTTATTTCCTGGCGGGGGTCTTGGCAATATTCTCTGGCTTGTGCCTGGATCGCAGGGACCGTTTGCGTGGTGGTTCTCCTTCTGCAGGGGGAGGGGTGCTGATGGCCTGTTGTTCCTGTGGCGGGGCCTCCTGTCCACTAGCATCAGTGGAGGTGAAAGGCTGTTCATCGGTGTGTCTAGTGTCAGGGGCCCATTGGTGTGCCACTACCTCCCTCATGGTGTTGGCCATGTCTGTCAGCACCCTTGCAGTGGTGACCAGAGTGGTGTGGATGTCCCTCAGGTCCTCCCTGATCCCCAGGTACTGTCCCTCCTGCAGCCGCTGGTCTCCTGCAACTTGCCCAGTATCTGGACCATTGTCTCCTGGGAATGGTGGTATGCTCCAAGATGTTGGTGAGTGCCTCATGGAGAGTCGGTTCCCTGGGCCTGTCCTCCCCCTGTCGCACAGCAGTCCTCCCAGCTTCCCTGTTGTCCTGTGCCTCTGTCCCCTGGACCGTGTACCCACTGACTCCAGGTCCCTGATCGTCCTGTGTTTGTGGGGTGTCCTGGTGTCCTGGTGTCCCTGAAGTGGTGGACACACCGCTGATTGACGTGTC
This sequence comes from Pleurodeles waltl, assembly GCF_031143425.1. NCBI lineage: Eukaryota > Metazoa > Chordata > Amphibia > Caudata > Salamandridae > Pleurodeles > Pleurodeles waltl. The sequence goes on from NC_090447.1 coordinate 1,080,368,062, forward strand.
TTGGGGACAGAGGGATGGTCCGCTGAGTGAGTACTGTGCAGGTGTCTACTGAAGGGGGAGGCTCTGTGGTGGTGTGAGTGTGTGGCTGGGTAACCGACTGCCCGGAGGTCCCTGATGGGCCAGGTTGGTCATCCAGAACCAGGCGTGCAGAGCTGCTGTCATCACTGTGGGTCTCTTCTGTGGGGGGACTGGATGTTGCTGCAAAACCTCTCCAGTGACGTTGTGTGGGGGACCTGTGGCGATGTAAATGCAGTGTTATTGTTTCTGCGTGTGCCATCTTGTACGTGGGTGTGTTGCCCTGTATGGTTGTTATTGCCCTGGCAGCTTAGGCTTGTGTGAGTGATGAATTGGTGGGCTAGGTGATTGTCTCAAGTGTGCATGCTTTGGTGATGAGTGTCCATGCAGGTCTGTGATGGATGTCCATGCATTGGTGTTTCATGCAGGGCTTGGTATTGGGATGGGGAGGTTGTGATGGTGGGGTGTATGTGAGGTGGTGGAGTGATGGGGGTGTTGGTAGGGGTGGGGATTTGTGATAACATGCAGGTAGGGAGGTGTTAATAATAAAGATTTGACTTACCAGAGTCCAGTCCTCCTGCTACTCCTGCCAGGCTCTCAGGATGCAGTAATGCCAAGACCTGCTCCTCCCATGTTGTTAGTTGTGGGGAAGAGGTGGGGGTCCACCGCCAGTCCTCTGTACAGCTATCTGGTGCCCTGCTGCCACGGAACGCACCTTCCCCGTAGGTCGTTCCACCTCTTCCTGATGTCATCCCTTGTTCTTGGGTGCTGTCCCACGGCGTTGACCCTGTCCACGGTCCTCCGCCATAGCTCCATCTTCCTAGCAATGGATGTCTGCTGCACCTGTGATCCCAATAGCTGTGACTCTACCTGTCTGATTTCCTCCACCATGACCTCCTCTGAGAACCTGTGGTGTTGGTGTGGTGCCATGGGTGTAGTGTGTGTGATGTGTGTGAGGGTGTGTGGGGAGATGTGTGGGGTGATGTGTTGTGGTGTGTGCTGTGAGGTGCATGGATGGTGTATGGGTGTTGGTGTTCTGTGGCTCCGATTGAGTGGGTGCTCCTGGCTTGTGTCTCTCTCTGTTCGCAATTTTTTTTTCGGTGTGAGTGTGTGGGTGTGGTGTGTGTATGTGTGGCAGGTGGGTGTAGCTTGAATTGTCCAATGTGGTGGTGTTTTGTAAATGTGTATTTTGAGCGTGGTGGTGTGTACCGCCAGTGGTTTACCGCTGAGGTGATAATACAGGAGAGAGAATTGTATGTTGCATCGAAGCTCCTAAGGGAGAAAAATGCAGCAATGTGGAAAGCCATCCTTCCTAGGATCAATGCAGTATCATTAACACACAGACCTGTGGAGGAATGTAGCAAGAGATTGCATGAATAAAATGCAGAAAAAAGGAGTAGTTGCCACAAACCTCTAGAATCTCAATCAATACAACAAAACAGTATACATTTAAAACATATAGTTAACATCCAGAACCTTTAACATATACTTAAAAGCAAATTAAGTTAAGCATTGTAACATATTGCTTTAGTATGTAATGCTAAACATAATATTCATTAAATATTCATTAAAACATGGCAATACAACTTAAAATAACTTTATAATCTCTGATATTAAAGTAAACAATAATGAAATAATTCATATTTTCTAGAAAGTATAAAAAAAATCTTATATTAACTGAAATGCCATATATTGTTCTGGAAACCACAATATTTTGGAACTTATATTGCAGCCTGCTGCTCTTCTTGAGGTGATATTGCAGTGACATACCACTCTCCTGCACATTTACTTAAAATATTTTTTTTCTGAATTTGTCCATATAAGCAATAATAATCTTCTGTTTATTGTAACCATCTCTGGAGTTGTCAGTTTTGTGCATCTTTCTTATCTTGTTGTTCTTTCTTGGCTATTTCATTTGTAATAGCCTCTTGCTAAAGGAAATGGGTTCATGCTATAACTCTAGGAGTAATTTTGTGACCAAAAACATTAATTTACCACTCAAGTTGATCATGTTATCAAAAGTCAAAATGGGTCTCCTTTTGATTAAGAATAGATTATCGTTAAGGCCTTCACATTGTCAAACCAAGAGTATTGGAATGCTCAATTGGCCAGCTTCTTAAGATATACAATAGTGATCTACAAGTAATCCAAAAAAAGCACTCACACTAATCTTCCCATCACAAAATCAGGAAAATATCACACTCTTTGTTGAGAAGAAATGCAATGACTACCTTGGGGAAAAAATAATAATAATTCCTAATTTATTCCACCACACATTCTAAAAACTTAGGAGCATATTTATGAGCCCATAGCACCACTGGAGTGTCACTTTACGTGATGCTCCAGTGGCGCTAACCTCTGCTCCATATTACAAGGAGGCGTAACGCCACTTTATTTGGTGTTACACCTCCTTTTAAATATGGGTCCCTCCGACACAGTTATCTGTGTCTGAGGGGTGTGCAATGGGTGTTGCTGTGGACGTGCCACAGCAACACCCACTACATTTTGACGCTGCCTCAGATGTACAAGATTTAGTAAACATGAGGCAGCGCCAAAATCTAACGGCGGGGTGGCTTTAGCAAGGCACAACGAGGAAGAATACTTTTATTCCTCCTCGTTTTGTTTGCTTTTTCTATATGTGCTGCATTCTGCAGTACTCATAGAAAGAGCAAAATGTCAGAAATTATTGTTTATGAGCAGGAAGGTATTCCTTCCTGCACATAAACAATCATTTGAAAATTACAATTTGGCACTTTTGTGTGTGCTGCATCATGCAGCACACACAGAAGTACCATTTTCACCATTAGTGATTGTTTATGTGTGGGAAGGGAAACCTTCCCACACATAAACAATCACACCCCTCAACGCAGACATCCTTACACGATGGTGCAAGGATGCCTGCGTTGTTGCTGGCAGCTAAATTTAGAGCCAGCGCAGGTGACAACACAGCTGTGCGCCGTATTCAATTAAATACAACGCATCCCTGCGTCACGCTCCATAAATATGGGCCTTAATATAATAGAACGGATCATTGATATGCCAATTTCAATCATATATATAATAATTGAGACCAAGTAATAGAGCACAAGTCAGGCATTTCAAAAGACACAGAGGACTGAAATCACTTTCAGAGATTTTTAAGTGAACATGTTAGTGTATGTTACTGGTGAAGCTGTGTGGGAATGGCACACTTTACACTAGTCATTCTTGATTTATTTTCTAATTCAATTTTCTGGGCACCAATCCATATTGACATGATTATTAGTTGAAGATGTGAATATTCATAAAGCTATACTATAGTAGGAAGATGGGATAAGTAACCCCTGCTTTAATTATAAGGATATTGCAAGTGACCAGAAGGTATGTTATTCCTTAGGATAGAGGGCAACACCATCAACAGTCACACAAATCACGGAAATCCTTGGGGGCATATTTATACTCCGTTTGCGCCGAAATTGCGTCGTTTTTTTTGACGCAATTTCGACGCAAAACTAACTCCATATTTATACTTTGGCGTTAGACGCGTCTAGCGCCAAAGTCCATGGAGTTAGCGTAATTTTTTTGCGTGGACACCTACTTTGCATTAATTATATGCAAGGTAGGCGTTCCCGTCTAAAAAATCGACTCCGAGGCATGTGTGTCGGATTTATACTCCCGGGCAAAAATCACGCCCGGGAGTGGGCGGGTCAAAAGAAATGACGTACGGCCGCTTTTGCGCCGTTTTTTAGCGCCTGCAAAAGGCAGGCGTTAAGGGACCTGTGGGCTCTGAAGGAGCCCAGAGGTGCCCTCCCATGCCCCCAGGGACACCCCCTGTCACCCTTGCCCACCCCAGGAGGACACCCAAGGCTGGAGGGACCCATCCCAGGGACATTTAGGTAAGTTCAGGTAAGTTTAAAAAAAAAAAAAAATTGTGGCATAGGGGGGCCTGATTTGTGCCCCCCTACATGCCACTATGCCCAATGACCATGCCCAGGGGACAGAAGTCCCCTGGGCATGGCCATTGGGCAAGGGGGCATGACTCCTGTCTTTGCTAAGACAGGAGTCATTTCTATGGGGGTTGGGAGTGAAAAAAAATGGCGCAAATCGGGTTGAGGCAAAAAAATTGCCTCAACCTGACTTGCCCCATTTCTTGACGGCCAAGCCCCATATCCCCCTATGCCGGCGCTGCCTGGTGTACGTTGTTTTTTTTAATGCACACCAGACGGCACCGGCGGCTAACGCCGGCTAACGTCATTCAATAAATACGGCGCCCACATGGCGCTTCAGAATGCGTTAGCCGGCGCTAATTTTTTTGACGCAAAACTGCGTTGGCGCAGTTTTGCGTCAAAAAGTATAAATATGGGTCTTGGTGTCTTGCTCTTTCATATGAAAGAAGATGTTTGGCGTCATGAAGAATAAAAGCAGAACATATAGTGTGAAATTGTGTCACGACCTGAACGCTTCTTACCGCTGTAATCTGCCAGTCTCTGGGCACCACCAGGTTTCTTGCTTGTTCTGGATTGACCAAGGTAGGGGCGACCCTTTCCAGTAGCCACAGTGCTGCTGATAATAGAACACCAAGCAGACCATAACCTCCAGAAGGAGTCCCAGAGGAAAAAACCCAAACTTTGGAAAAACCTCAGATCAAGGAACTCCTGAAAAAGATATACAGAAAAGAAAAAGTAAGGCACAAAAAGTTTGGAACAAAAACTGCAGACAGGGAAGAGTAGGTGAAATCCAAAATGTCAGGATACAGGAGCGAGGGGCACAACCGGAACGGAAGTGTTTGCAACGCAAGGAACAGAAGACTAACTGTGCTTAAATACTGACAAACAGGAAGTGACATGCAGGAAGTAATGAAGACACCATTTTGGATTGTGAAAAGCCACATTAAAGTAAATGGAAAAATCTCAATAGTATATAAAGTAGGGAGAAAGGCATGCAGGGAAGGAAATACAGACTCCTGGGAAAGAGAAAATATGGCCAAGAAGAAACAAAAAAGAAAAAGAGAAAAAAGTAGAAAAACAGTAAAAAACAGGTAAGTAAAACTAGGGGGGTAAAAGGTGGGTGCAGCGTGAAACAGTGCCCAAAGGGAAAGTTTCAGGTCGCGCTGTGGCCCAGAAAACAGATTGGGACCCAAAAAGCGACCCGCGGCAGAAACAGTTGTTCGAGATGAGGACTGCCGAACTGACCGCGGCCCGCAAATGGGACGCCGCCGGTCTTCGTGGTGTCACAAATTGAGGGCACCAAAAAACATTTAGGGTCTCATTGCGAGTTTGGCGGTCTGACCGGCATACCGCTGCCATGGTGGCCACCAAAAGACTGCCATGTTGGCGATCACACAGACTGGTGTACTACGAGTTACAAAGCCAAGCCCGCCAAAAGACAGCCAAAATCCTAACACTGCCAGGACTCAGGAGGGCGGAAAAGAGGCAGTCTGACGACCGGCACTGACAGCCCGACAACCAACCCCTGAACCTATTACAAGTTGAAAATCACCATGGTCTACACCACATTGGCTGCATTTGAAGACAATGCAGCTGACACACATTCACACACTCAATACACCTATCAACCACACTATAAAACATATGCCTACACAAACTACAATCCTTTGCATGTCCCACGCCAAACACAGAATCCAGACCAACTACAGAACAAGCCACACCATAGATTAGGCACCTCACCATCTCTCACAAAGCACATATCACACAGCCTCACAACACCCGCAACACACATTTGTACCCTATCACACTAGTGACTCCCCTTCACCCCCACATCACAGAGCACCAACAAATCATTCATTTGCATCACTTCTTTACCACTACCATATCACCACAAAAACATCCCCATTTCAAAGATGACAAGTTAGGAGTCATGATGGTTGAAATCATTAGAGTAGAGCCACATCTATTTAGAGCCCAAGTCCAGAAGACTAACATCACAAGGAAAATGGAAATGTGTCAAAGAATAGCTGACAGAGTGAATTCTGTAGGCAGCTACCCACGCACAAGTGACGACATCAGGAAGAGCTGGAACGACCTCAGGGGGAAAGTACGTTCCATGGAATCCAGGCACCAGCTGGCGGTATACAAGACTGACGGTGGTCCTCCACCTCCTCCCCCACAGTTCACATTATGGTAGGAGAAGGTCTTGGTAATCTTGCATCCTGAGGGCCTGACAGGGATACCTGAGGAAACCAAGTCGGGTAAGTCACAGCAACAAATTTAACTCACAAATTTGTCTTGGCATGCATGCTCACTGAGCACCTTTCCCCATCTACAATGCCATCCCATTCAACAATCCAGTGTCCACCTGCCCATAAACCACATCTGGCCTCCAACATGCCAATCAAATGCACCTGGGGGAAAAACAACTCTGTTTGGTGGGTGTAGTACAGGGGTTGACAGCACTACAAATCCCAGCAGGCACTATCTTACAGTCACTAACACCAAAAAAGTATAGGCCAATCCAAATTATCCCCTTTGTTAATTTCACATTGGAGTGTACCCACCAGAGGGAATTTAACCTGCACAGTGTGTGGGTGAGACAGGCAAAGACAGCAGTGCCAAGGTCAGCAGGCACTGTGAATGTCCCTACAACCAGCCAATACTGTGTTCTTTGCTACTAGGACCATTCTCTCTCTACTGAGCCTTTGCCAGGTGCTCACCTATGGGGATATCAACTGTATTGTGTGTGGGTGGGACAGGCAAAGACAGCAATGCCAAGGTCCGCATGCACTGGGAATGTCACTACGACCAGCAAATACTGTGTTATCTACTAGCAGAAACATTCTCCCCCTACTCAGCCTTTGCCAGATACTCACCTATGGGGATATCATCTGTATTGTGTGTGGGTGGGACAGGCAAATATAGCAATGCCAGGGTCTGCAGGCACTGTCTACTCAAAGCAAAACACCTGCTCACTGTGCTTGTGTCCTAACATCCTTGTACATCAACTCAATATGAAAGTCTACTCATCTGAGAAGATGACTTATGTATGCTGGGTGTAGTACTTGGTGTAACATAACTGTAAATCCCTAAATGAACTGTCCCTCTAAATCCAATTCCAGGACACTGTCCACACTGACTTTGTGCTGCTCTCTGTTAAATCATGAATGCAGGTCATCTTTCTGGGAGGAACCAACATACAGATCATAGGACACTCTGTGGTGTGCGTCATCACCTAGGTCCATCTTTAGCAGATAAGCCAATAGGAAAGTAACGTGTACAGGAAGGACAGCCTAACCTTTGTGCCCAATGAATAAAGGACAACTCAAAGGTACCAAGAAGCTTCAACTAAATGCTTGTGGTAGGACACATATACACAATGCACTGACCAAAAGATGAAAACTAACATATACAACAACAAAGATCCAGGACTGGTCCCATAACAGTCTACTAGGTCTTGAGATGACCTAAGCCACACCATGCCCAGCCACAGTTTGGAATGCACTGCTCGAAATGTAGGAGTCTTTGAACAGACAACCAAGTGCCAAGATACCAGACATCCTGTAGCAAACTGACTTGAAATGGGACTGGTCTGTTCCACAAATGTCAGGTCTAAACAGTTGATAGCAGGTGTGCCACTCACATAAGGGTAAAATGCAAAGTTAATGTATACATGGCCTTAGTCAAATGCCACTGCAAACTGTTAGTGATACACGTCACAATATAACCTGTAACACTCTCTCCCTTCCACAGGTCTACCTGCCACTGGGTACACAGACACCAGTCAGGAGACTGCCACTCCCCCCATGGATGAAGACCTCAGTGAGGATATCACTCCTGGACTTGTGGACATTGAGGATGTCGCTGGCACACCTGGGGAACCTGGTCAGACAACACCTGTCAGCCTCACCCTGACCACATCGAAGACTCTCAGCCCTGTTGCATCAACATCTCTAGCAACCAGTCGCTCCCAAACCTATGCTCCAAGGCCAGATTCAACAATCTTGTACCCCCCAGTCCAGGTACCTGAGTCACAACTAGACACCTCTGACAATGATGGACCTGGACCCATTGGTACGGGCCAAACATGTGCCAAGGGTGCAAGCATGTGGGTGTAGGGTATGTAGGAGGGATGCTGTAGGCCAGCAGCATGAGGCTGCTGGGGATCGGTCTGGCTAGAACACCAACACCCAAGTCTTGCGAGCCTACCAACAATCCAAGGTGTGATGGGCCAGATACTCACCAAACTCCTGATTCACTCTGGTGACTATTCTTCAAACACTAACCCTTTCTGGCACAGTAGAACACTGGACTTTGGACTTCAAATGTTGTGACAGCTACTCTAATGACTACATCCACCATGACTGATCCCTTCAATGTTTGACTTCTCTTTTTGACTTAACTTCCATCTTTATGTTGTGAGCACATGTGAATAAACACAACTAGCACACAATCAATGCCTACATTTGATTACTCGTCGATGTGGGATGTACAATGTGAAAGTCATGTGATGCAAATGAGGTACTACAAAGATGGTAATGTAAGGAGGAGTATGTCACAGGCAATGTCAGCCTGAGTATTGCTAACAACACAACCACACATGTGGTCACTCACACCAAATTTTTTATTTAAGCTGTATAGCCCATATGCAGCAACAATGTCTGGACTGTCATTGCCAAGAATGAGAAAAAATAGTTGCTTATGGCTAGATATTTAAAAGTACCATCCCCCTGGCCACAGGAGAAAGGGCTAAGGCAGACCCTGTCCCACAGTATAGGCAAACAGATTGGTGGATGTTTTCACCAGCTTGACCCTTATCACATACTAAAACCAGGCCCATCCAAGTTTACATACCCCCTGAAACAGACAGAGGATGGTACAATGGTCCCTAGTCAGAGGTCCATCCTATCACAGTGGTTAGGCATCTAGTGGCATGTTGTTGTATAGCCATTTAGCTATAGCTCCATGCACGTTAGTTTAATACACTAGGCCGCTGTGCACCTTGACCTAGATATATTTTATTCGGCTTCGCATTGTTATTTTTACAATAACCAGTTTTACGGTCTTGTTTTAATTTCTTCTATCTAACTGTTTTGCTTAGCCCAGCACTGTGTTCTCAAACAAGACATTCTTGATCACTTTGTGCTTCAGTCAATGCTACAGTTTGGTACATTGCTGGTGAACGTGGTAGAAGTTTAGTCTCCAACATTTGTAGAAAATACACATCCTTACGTAGGGACATTTTCTTAGAACATTAGCTGTGTTCTTATAAAACACTTCCTAGTCCCATTACACGTTAAGAGGGAGATTCCAGCCAGGGAACCACGATTGTATGCTGATTGCTGAATGCTTCGCTACAGATGTGTCAGAGTCACCAGATCCTCAGGGTCTGTGTACGTTCCCAACACGTCCACCACTGAACAGCTCCAAGACTCTGATAGATAAATCACAGAGGCTAAGAGAGTTCAAGAGGGGAAGAGGGGATCAGGAAGGGAACAGCTGGGAAGGAGACCTGTAGTAAGAAAAAGGTTAAAATACACAATATGAAAATTACATTTCATGAAATCAATACTAGACTATGACTCTAAGCCTAGTCATTCTGAAAACATGAACAACCTAACACTTAGGCTTAAAATGACTAAGTTTCAAGATGGCCGGATACCTGTAAGGGAATCAAGATGGATTAAATGAAACTTTCAAATTCAAGTACTTTCCTTTACATGAGAATCAGGAAAACCTTCTGAATAAGTTCTAAACCAGTCATATGAATCCTTTTTTTGAAAATGCATACTAGGACCATGCAATATTGCATCTAGAAACTCTGGCCTTCTATGTTCTCTTGAAATATTTCAACACCAATTGCGCACATATGCAGATCATATATATAGTAAAAACCATAAAAGGATTGTGCACCATGAATAACACAATATGGATTCAGGAAACAAATCACACAACTTGTCAACTCAAATATTACCTATAAATGTCTTAGAATAGTGGCATACAATGAACAACATGAATTAAGCTCAAGGAGAGGATCGTGTGCCTTGCTGATTCGAGTGCCACCATGTAAAATGTCAAGAAATGGTAGCACGCAATGAATATCAAGGTTAAATCACCATTAAACGAATCGCGCGTCTTGCCGATTCGTAAGCCACGATGTAATTGCCAAGAAATAACAGCGCGCAATGATTAACAAGAATAAAGCACCATAAAACGAATCGCGCGTCTTTTGCCGATTCTTAAGCCACCATGTAAATGTCAAGAAATGGTAGCGCACAATGAACAACAAGGTTAAAGCACCATGAAACGAATTGCGCGTCTTGCCGATTCTTAAGCCACCATGCAAATGTCAAGAAATGGTAGCGCGCAATGAATAACAAAGTTAAAGCACAATGAAACTAATCGCGCGTTTTGCCGATTCTTAAGCCACCATACAAATGTCAAGAAATTGTAGCGCACAATGAATAACAAGATCAAATCAGCATGAAACTAATCGCGCGTCTTGCCGATTCGCAAGCCACCATGCAAATGTCAAGAATTGGTAGCACGCAAAGTAATCTGTTAATCATTAAAGAATTAGGCCAAGAATGTGAAAGTTCTCGATAACGGCGTCGGGAGGCCAGCCCAACCACCGTCTTACCGCCCAGAACAAGGATCACCAATGAAGAATGAAGGGCAGAGGCCTGGAAGATCAAATAGGCCACCGGGACAGGAGCTCAGGAAGTAGCTGCTGCTCTGCACCGGGACCTCTGAATAGTGAGCACTTGGAGCTGGGCTGGCTCCCTTTTATAGAGTCTTGGCCCAGCCCACAACCACACCGAGGCATGCTGCAGGGAAAGTCTCTGGAAGGCCCTGGAAAGGGACCACACCCTAACACACTCTGAAAGCCTGCATCAATACATTGCAAATGAACAGTATTTGTAAACACATTAAAAATAAGTCTTCAGGATTAAACTCTGCAATGCAAAAGGTTAAACAACAACATATCAGCACAATGCATAAATTACGTTGCTTTGAGAGTGCTGGGTTTTTGCATTCTAATCGCCAATAGAGCGCGCACTGCCCTGGTGTTGACAAGATGCTAACGCAGACTACAGGCCTTTGCTCAGGTATGAGGGTCGATGTCCTCCCGGGGGAACCTGAAAGGCAGGATTAGAGCTTAACATGCTGTGCTCAAATTATGATTCAGATAGCAAATAGTCCATCGATTCTAGTGGCATTATGATAGCGTCATTCTTATGCTTCACTCTCATCGTCACCATTTTAATATTGTCATGTTGTGTCGTTCTAGTTATTGCAGCTCACGCTTTGCTACCTAAAATGCAGTTGTTTTATTAAACCAGTCTTTAAAACTTATACTGCTTTCATTGTCATTTATATATGAGACCGAATTGTGAATGAAAGAACCGGATGTGACCTGAGTGACCACGACTTCCCTGAGAAGTATGATATGTCATGCGCTCGGTAGCCCAATCATCTCTACCTTTCGGGAGAGACGAGGCACTGCTACTTAGACACAGCAAAACCCGGATTTACAGCGACAGGTGTCACCCACTGTGGGTCAGACTCAGTCTCCCACAATGTGGACGATCTTGCTGCTCAAAATCCAGTAGTCTCATTAGAATAATGAGAGCCTACGCGACAATGTTAAACACCAATGTCAGAGTTGTGGCACCGGCATCTATGGCCTGCAATGAGGAAACACATTGACGACTACATACAGGGCATACAGGATCAATATCAACACAATGTAAAGGGAGAATGGATAGACTGCACAGGATTACATGTTACAAAGCCACATGACCACATACATGAAACCATTGGACCAACATTCCAGAGCAAACAGTTCTAACCTGTAGCTCAGATTACTGCCCTCCCACTGCCCAGGCAGCCTGGGCATGGAACTCACACAACCCAAATATGTGACAAACAGTACCTGGATCAATTCCATGTCACCTTCACATGTCAGACCAGCTACAGCCACATGCCAATTACACAACTCTGAAATGCCCACATGAGGATGGCATAGTGTAGAGACCTGGAAGGAAGAAGTAACATACAATGAGGTGAGGTAGGCAAATGCATACACGAGACACTAAACTAATTTTACACTTCTGTTGTTTGTGAGAGTCACATCTTCAAGTCTGATGTAGCCTGCAAATCTTGGCTGTATGATGCACAGCATGGGAAGCCCTGTCTCATGGTTTCAGAGATACCCTTCTCAACAAATCCTGGCCCCTACAGTACCCCATGCAGTCACAGTAATCACAAAACATCACATACGTATACTCAGCTGAAGTACTGATTGATGAGATCTGCCCCCATGTTTCAACCTTCATCCTTATCACTGTCATCCTCACTTGCCATTTCAGGAATCTCACCCGGTGGCACTGCCAGCTCCCCCTCATCAGGAATGTATGGGATGTTTCTCCTCAGGGAAAGATTGTGGAGCAAGCAGCAGGCCAATGATCTTACACACTTTTGCAGGTGAGTGGAGGAGGGCTCCACCTGATTTGTCTATCCTGAGGAATTAGTAGTACACACCACAACACAGCATGTTCTTCTGTGTGCCTCGTAGAAGCAGACTTCCCCTGGTGTCGTTGGCATCCTCACTGGTGTCAACAACCAGGGATGATTTGGGTAGGCAGAATCCCATGTAAGGAAAAGAAACATGCGTGCATCCATCAGTCTAGAGCAAAGTCTCACTAGCAGCTGACATAGCATACAAACACACATGACATATGTGACTTACCAACCAGCCAGGCCCTCTCTGGGTGCAGTTGTGTCATCAGCTGGGGAATAGCGCTGTTCCACATGATGAAGGCATCATGGACTGAACCCAGGTATCAGGCACATACTTAGCAATTGCAGCAGTCCTCCAAACACACTACTTGGACATTGATGGAATGGAAGTACTTCCTGTTCTTATAGACCTGTTCATTCCCATGTGATAGAACCAGGGCTACATATGTACCATCAATGGCTCTCACAACTTGTGGTATGGGTGCCAAACCACAGAACTCTGCTTTCACATGGGCAAAATCATCACGTTGAGGAAAACAAATGTAGTTGTCCAGGTATTTCAACAGTGCTGAGAGAGCATTCTTCAACACCAAACTGAACATGGGCTTGGACATCCCAGCAGCCAGGGCCACTGTTTTTTGGAAGGACCCTGTGGCCAGGAAGTGCAACACTGACATAACTTGTACTATGGGCGGTATGCTATTTGGAAGAAGTATGGCTCGCATCAGATCTGGCTCTAACTGATTAAATAGATCCATGATTGTCTGCCTATCCAGGTGGTAGATCTGAATGACATGTCAGCTCTCCATGCTCTGCAAGTCTGCAAGTGGGCGGTACACAGGAGGTGTCTGATCCTTCTCCTCCCAGGATAACTATGTGGGCCAAAAGAAACAAAGGCAGTCACACATTGTGTCTCTGGCAATTTATGTTCTAAATGTCAATTGATATGTAGTGTGTCATGTGAGTCACTGTTAACATGATACACGACACACACCAGGGCTAACGTATGCACAATTGTGAAAGGTTAACGTGTTGGTTATCTACATATGTGTACAAAACCTCTCTCTGGACAGCAAGCTCATGTCCAAATAACTCCTTATACTGCCTGTGAATCAATTGGCCCAAATACTAGATTACATGTTGGGAGGAGGGTGGTGGCTGTACCCCTAATAATGTTTTCACATCTGATGAACCACATACCTACATGATGACAAATATAGTTGACCCATGTGACAGGACAATGCCAGTCCTCAATATTCACCTGAACATCATTTGCATTATTGTGACACATCCAAATATTTAATTTAATAGCATTGTATGCCTCTAAAATGGCTGCTGCCTGAACTAATCCCCTGGACATTGCGCATCGCCCGCGACTGCTGGTGGTAGGCGTCATGGCAGTAGATGAATGCCACTGTGGTGGCATCTGGCATATGATAATATTGCTGTCTGTGGCAGTCTTGGCCCAATGGCAGTGTCCACCAATAGTGACGGTTGCTTATGTGGCGGACGTGACCGTCATTCTCTACAGAATTTCACTTGACTCCTGACACTGCTGCCAGCAAAAGCTCCATGACCTCAGCTGCTGTGTACCACCTCTGGGAGCTATTGTGCCACATCCTACAGGTGATGGGGCCCCGGTCTTATCACCCAAACAGCTGGAGAACCTGGTGGAGGAGGTCATAGCCCTGTATGGACATCTGTGTGGTGCACCAGAGGAACAGGTAAGTGCACCATGTGCACACTCTACTCTGTGCTTCTACATATCTTAGCTTTAGTCATCCTAGGCTTAAACCCAAGTTTTATGGTTGTGTCTGCAAAGCCCTGTAGGTGCTGTCAGTGTCCATTAATGGTTGAGTCAATTGGGCATGTATCAAAGTCAAGTGACAGGTTTGTAGTCCTGAGACAATGTGGTGAGTGTGCATTGAATGTTCCCAGAACCAACTTGCTTTTGATGCACATGGCTAGGTGGTGTTGACTTAGCCACCCCAGCATAATCTTGGTACTGGATGTTTTGTAATGTGTAGTCACATATGGTTTCATGACAGCAGGAGGGCTGAATGCATATTGTATGTGTTGGTTGGCCACCATTTGAGCTCTTCCTGTGTTTGCACAGTGATCTCCGGCCACATCTTGCCTTGTTGAACTGTTGTTGTGAAGCCAGGTAATGACTCATCATGACTCTCAGCTCTGCACATAGGCAGCCACTGTTAATTGGCTATAGGCTACATGATATACTGTGATGCAATAGATTTCATGGGCATGGTGTATTGTGTAGGTATGTCTGCTCAGCCTGCACAGAAGGGGGACTGTCTATTGTCACTGACTCCATTACTGGACATCTGGGCTTGTATTGATTCCTTTTTCAAGTGTATCACTGTGCCCACTTCCTATATCCCCAGACAGCATGTGATGGTGCCACATCAAGCCTCACTGCCATTCTGCTGCTTCTTAAGCCCAAGTCCAATCCAATGATTACTATGGGAACTGCTTTGGGGAAGGCTCATAATCTGTGACTGATGTGCTCATATCATCTCGGACAATGTGTGTCCCATAGCCTTAACAGATCCCTTGATCCAACAGCCCTGTTGCCTCTTCCATCCAGATCTCATGTGTCAAGTGCAGGCGCCTTTTAATTTTGACTACGCACATCTGCAGGCAGTGTACTGTTGAATGGTGTGCATGAGTTTGGACTCAATGTTTATGGTTCTGAAGCTGAACGTGTACAATGCATGGCCAGGTTTCTCTTTCAGTACAATAGGTTTTGTGAACACACATGTGTGGATGTGTGTACCTTAAAGTTGATATGCCACACAGACCGCCTCCACCAGAAGTAGCATGTACCTGTATCTGTATCTGCACTTCTCCACACATGGACATGCTTGCCTCTTTGTGTGCTCAACATGTCACTCCCTTCAATGTGGTCGAAGCACAATGGGTCTGTGTGTAGGCTTGCTGTGAGACATTTCAGGACTGTATGGAAGGGTGACATTTAGAGGTGGTGGATGTTTCTGTCCATTGTATGCAGTGTGCTTTATCTATCACCTGTGACTTTGTGAGATGCGTGCCATTGTGTTCCTCATTAATGTCATGTAATTGGCTTGTGTCCCTACAAAGTCACAGTGTTTCTACCTGGTCAGTGCCCGGACTGAGCTGGAGGGTGTGTAGTGTATCCTAATAGGAGTGCTTGCAGTCATGTCCCTATGTCCAATGCATGCTATGCCCCACGGGTGGACAGGTTGATTAGGACAGGACCCAGCTGTTTTGTATGGGACTTGTGGATATAACAATCTGTCTTGTCATGTGCATCCATGCAGGCCAACGCCCATTAGAAGAAGGGGATTTGGAGAGCCATCACCAAGAAGGTGCAGGCCCTGGGCGTTCACAGCCGGCGGAGCGCCCACTGTCAGAAGAGGTGGGAGAACCTTAAACGCTGGGCCTGGAAGACAGCAGAGGCCCAGCTGGGGATGTCCTCCCAACTAGGACGGGGTACCCGTCAGACCATGACCCCCCTTATGACCCGTATTTTGGCAGTGGCCTACCCATCCTTGGATGGGAGTTTGTGGCGTGTGTCATCTGTCACATATCTTCTGGGATCAAATTGGAGTAGACAGGCCTTGTGTTTCCAAATGTTGTGCTCATACATTTGGAGGTGAGACCTAGGACTAAACTAAGGTGAACCTTCAGTCGAATAGCCCAGCATGGAGCAGAGATGACTGTGTTTAGTGTTCACATTAACTGTTTTATCTGCCCTGGTTTTTGTTAAGTTCCACCAACAGATCACTTCTGACAAATGTTACAGTCCAAATGTAAGTAGGATGTGGGTCACTGTCCTCAGTCAAGTGTCTGGAGATATGTGTAGGTTGACGTCAGCAAACCAGGTGCAAGTTTTCTCCATTGTGTTCTGGATGCTGGTGCCTCACTGCAGGCTGTAATGCATGAGAGTCCATCATATATGTGACATGACTTACATGGCTATATCTTGGCAGCTGTAGCATACTACTTTCACTTGTTAACTGGGAACTGTACATTGGCATGGGTGATGTGTCATTGGTGTAGCAAACATACCTTGTGCCAACTTGTCTGCATGTGGTCCATTCCCACTAGGATACATATCTATGCAATAGATGTAGATCTGTGCTAGCCATGCAGATGGGTTGCTGTTGAGAAACTCTTTCATTTATGTACATATGGTCCTGTTGTCATTATGGTATATCTGCAATTGTTGTACAGTTACTGTGATGCCCCAGACAGGACTGTATCACAACCATATGTAGTCGGACAGAAACATTCATGCCTCATAGTATGTCATTAGCCATGTGTTACTGCAGTAGCTATGATGGACATGACAGGTAGGGACAGGGTGTGGATCCTATTGATGATGATTTGTACCCTTGATGTGGTATGATCATTATATGTCCACAGCACCTGTGTGTTGTTTGGGAATGGTGCCCTGTCTGCTTGGATGAATCATGGATTGCCTTTAAGTGATGTTTGCATGACGTGTTTGGGGTCAGGGATTCATCCACCGACAGATGCCATGCTTGTCATGTCTGAAATGTGTGTAGTGATATTGTTTTTCACTGTCCAACAATTTGGTATCCTCCTGATAGTGATAGCAAGGTCTGTGTCCCTCCTTCCTGCACAGTACACAACCACACTCATATGTAAACATGGAAATGGGTGTGAGACAATCTTGGGGGATATCCTGGGCCTAACAGGACCATCCATGTGTGTAATCTGCATACATCTCTCCAGGAGGTTTTGGACCTGAATTAGTTGTTGTTCCATGCATAACCACATGTGGTACACATCTGGGTGACCTTGCTACTACCTCCTTGACTCATTTTGGAAAGGTGTGACTTGTGGAGCAGTGCGTTGCTGTGAGGTGTCCATAGTGATCTGGATGTTCCCATGCCACCTATTCCGGGTATGGCAAGTTTGAACCAGTGTTATCTGCCTTTCCTTACCAACATCACTTGTTGTTGAGATATCATATTGGTGCATGTTAGATGTGTGGTTGGGCTTGTATCAGTCTAATTGGTAGGGTACCTTACTAAGGGTTCCAATTGTTTTGTATTAGTTCACTAGGGTGTGCTGTATGTGGCACAGTTTTGGGATGGAGAGGTCACCTAGTTGTGTTATGCTTAGTGTGGTAGCCTGAATTCATCCATGCTATTGTGGTTATCTGAGAACATGATTTGCTCATGTGTTACCTTTGTGATTCCAGAAGGCATGCTTGGTTTTATATTGGCACATGATGGTGCCACTTTGCTGTCAGGTCATGAGGTGGGCCACTTGGCATTTTCTTTTTGGAGTGTCAGCACCGACAGGTGAAGGAGAGGGGGCCGAGCCAAGTGGGGAAGGATCTGGCCACGGTAACTCAGGTCGCAAGACCACTGACAGCAAGAAACCCAGTGGCCCAGAGAGCGTAGGGAGTGCCATGGGGGAGACCGGATCTGGCTCCACATCATTGGATTCCTCCTCTAGTGGCCAATTCCAGTGGTGGTGGACTCATCGGAAATCTCTCCAGTACCATCTTTGTCGACCACCCCTCATTCTATCATCACCCTCCCTGTTGCTTTGTACCCAGTTGGTCGTGCCCTCTTACCCAAGAGGGTGGGCGTCTCCTTTGCCACAGGCACCTCTGTCCTAGCCCCTGTTAGCCCTCCTGCCCTCAGTGAGGAGGCTATTGACCTCCTGAGGTCGATCTCTGTGGGTCAGAAGGCCATCATGAATGCCATCCAGGGACTGACAACCCACCTCCAGCAAAGCAATGCGTTCCTGGAGGGCATTCAGAGTGCAATCTCTGGACTACAGAGATCTTTTCAGGCTCTAACCTCCACAATGATGGCAGCCTGTCACCCCTTGTCTTCTGTCCCCCCTCCACCTACCTCTTCCCAGTCCAAATCCCCCATTCCTGACCCACCCAAAGCACACAGACAGGCTCGCATATATCCACCTCAGCAGACAAAGCTAGTGCACACAAACATAAGTCCCACAAGACAAACCACAGGCACGCACACAAACAACATCCACCTTCAGACATATCAACAGTCATGATTTCCCATGACACCCCCTCTACCCTCAGCATCACACACATGACATCTGGCACACCTACAGACACCACATCAGAAGTCACTGATCCAGCCACCACACCTATCATACCACAGGCACCACCACAGTAGACCTTCAGACATCCCCACAGTCACCACACCCGCAGACACAACAACCACAGACACCCCTATATGCAGCACATCCACCATACCTGCGGTCACCACCCCAACAGACACACCCCCACAAACCACAGCATCCCCTGCACCTTCATCCCAGCTCAAAACACATAAACACCCTCATTCACCCACCCAGTAGACACCCACACACACAAGCACACCTCCCACAAACACGCACCCAAGCCATCCTCACCTACACATCATACAACCACTCACTCAACCTCCAAATCTCAGTCCCCTTCTGATGACTGGCCACGTGTGACAATAAAAGTTTTCCTTTGTGCCTTTGACCTTACCCCTGTTCTCCCCACCCCAGTACCACCCCAAAAGGGGAGGGTCTGTTTCCCTCCCCAAGGCCATCCCTTCCACCACCAAGACCCTTCCCTGCCCCCTGCAAGCATCCATGCCTCTCACCCTGCCTAGAAGAATTCAACCCTTACCATGAGGGTTCCCCCTGCCCAAAAACAAACCCCTCCTCCCAAACCACTACCCCGCCCCCTCTCCCAGATCATCTCTGAGGTGCCTGCCTGCTTCCTTGATGCCCCTACCTGTGGCGGTTACTTGGCTATCAGCACTTAGGTTTGGGGCCCTGAACTGTGCCTTTAGGCCCTTGGATTGTAAGGACTGGCCTATGGCAATGGACTTTGCATTTCTGCACATTTTTTATATATTTATTAAAACCCAACCTGTTGTTGGTGTTTTGGATACACCTTTGTCCTGTTTTTCCTTCCCTATGTTTCTCTTCTTCCTAGCTGACGTTGCTTGTGTGCCTGTAGTCCTACGTGTTTGTGCTGCTTGCTGCTCCATGTGGTGTTTTTAGAAGTATGTGAGTTTGTGTGCAGTCCTGGTGTCCTCAAAGGGTAGGGCATGTGTTGTGTGATGGGAATGTGTATGTAGATTGAATGTTGGTGTCATGGCATTGTGTTGTGTTTGTAGTGGCATGTGTTTCTTTTGGTGTGGTGTGTTGTGGGCACGTATGGTGTCTGACTTGTCCCCTGATATGGCTATTGTCTACATGTGGTGTGGGTTTCTTGAGCTGAGTAGTGTGTGTTGAGTTGTGTCAATTTGCTTAGCATTTGTGTGCACATGTGTCCATGTAAGTGTGTGTCCCTCACAGCTGGTTGGAATAGGTGTAGGTCCTATAGCGTATGGGTTGTGGGTGCTTTGTTGCCTTGCCCATCCCTCCTTGTATGCCTGTGCATGATAATTGATATAGGTAATCCTTGTCCCTGATGATTAGTTGTGGTTAACTGCTCAGCGCATGTTGTTTGTGGCCTTGTTCAACATGATATGTGTCCCAATGCAGTCTCTTTCCAACTATGGTCCTGCTGTTACCATCACAGCTATGCATGTGTTGTTATGGTGGTGAGCTTTGTGTCTTTTTTCTATTTGTTTCTGTGGACATTGGGCATGGCATTGTTGGTCCGTTGTGCTGTGGCAGTGTGTGATGTGTGTTGATTGCAGTGTTGTTTTTTTGGTTGTTTTGTGTGTGTGCCATAGCAGATGGATGTATTTGTGTGTTGTATGTGTGGGCAGTCCCTGGCCAGAGTTGGATGTGAGATTGTGGAATGTATTTGTATACCTGCAGTAGTTGTGTTGTTGTTGCTGTATGTGAGTATATGCTGTGTGGCCTTCAGTGTCTCTGATCCTGTGTTGTGTAGCTGTGCGTATATGTGTGGTATTGCTGTGTAGTGTTTGGGTGTGTGCTGGCTGACATGTGCGTGTTGTGAAGGTGTTGTGTAGCCATTTTAGCTATAGCTCCACGCACATTATTTTAACATACTAGGCGAAGCCGCTGTGCACCTTAACCTAGATATATTTTATTCGGCTTCATTTTATTATTGTTACAATAGCCACTTTTACGGGCTTGCTTTATTTTCTGTTTATCTAACTGTTTTTGCCTAGGCTAGCACTCTGTTCTCAAACAAGACATTCTTGATCACTCTGTGCTCCTTCCAAGACTACAGCACGGTACATTGCAGGTGAATGTGGTAGAAGTTTAGTCTCCAACATTCGTAGAAAACACACATACTTACGTAGGGCCCTTTTCCCAGAACATCAGCTGTGTTGTTATAAAAACACTTCCTTGTGCCTTACACGTTAGAGGGAGATTCCAGCCAGAGAACCACAATGTATGCTGATAGCCGAATGCTTCGCTACAGATGCTAACACAGACTGCAGTCCTTTGCTCAGGTATGGGTGATGATGTCTTCCCAGGGGAACCTGAAGGGCAGAATTAGAGCTTAACATGCTGTGCTCTATCATAGTCTAAGTAGGAGTTAGTCTATTGACAACCATGACAGTATGATAGCGTTATTTCCATGCTTCACTTTCTTCGTCACAATTTTAATACTGTCATGTTGTGTCATCCTGGTTATTGCAGCTCACGCTTTGCTATTTAAGATGCAGTTGTTTTTATTAAACTCATTATTGAAACATATACTGCCTCTGTTTATTATTTATATATGAGACCGCGGAGGCCATTCTGGCTTTCCCGCTGGGCTGGCGGGCGACCGCCAGAAGGCCGCCCGCCAGCCCAGCGGGAAACCCCTCCCCACGAGGAAGCCGGCTCCGAATGGAGCCAGCGGAGTGGGTTTGTGCGACGGGTGCAGTGGCACCCGTCGCGTAGTTCAGTGTCTGCAAAGCAGACACTGAAATACAAAGTGGGGCCCCCAGGGGCCCCACGACACCCCTCACCGCCATCCTGTTCCTGGCGGCCGGAGCCGCCAGGAACAGGATGGCGGTGAGGGGGTCGGAATCCCCCATGGCGGCGCAGCAAGCTGCGCCGCCATGGGGGATTCCCAGGGCAGCGGAAAACCGGCGGGAGACCGCCGGTTTTCCTCTTCTGACCGCGGCCAAACCGCCGCGGTCAGAATGCCCTGCGGGGCACCGCCAGCCTGTTGGCGGTGCTCCCGCATCCCCGGCCCCGGCGGTCAAGGCCCGCCCGGGTCGGAATGACCCCCTAAATGTTACTGAGAGAAACTAATGAGACATGAGTGACCACGGCTTCCCTGAGAAACCAAGTATGTGAGTGTGTGTGTCTGGTATGATAGGTGTACCTGCCATCCTTGGTGCTCCCTCCCATGATGAAGTACTGGGTTTTTCAGAACCCAGTGGTGCCAGGGAACACACCCTAAGACTTTGAGTCCTTCCTGTTTCAGACTACAGAAACACAGAGGGGGTCATTCTGACCCTGGCGGCCGGTGGCCGCCAGGGCCACCGACCACGGGAGCACCGCCAACAGGCTGGCGGTGCTCCCACGAGCATTCTGACCGCGGCGGTTCAGCCGCGGTCAGAAGCGGCAAGTCGGCGGGCTCCCGCCGACTTACCGCTGCTCGGGGGAATCCTTTATGGCGGCGGAGCGCGCTCCGCCGCCATGAGGATTCTGACCCCCCCTACCGCCATCCTGTTCATGGCGGGAAAGCCGCCATGAACAGGATGGCGGTAGGGGGGGTCGCGGGGCCCCCGTAAGAGGGCCCCGCAAAGTATTTCAGTGTCTGCCTTGCAGACACTGAAATACGCGACGGGTGCCACTGCACCCGTCGCACCTTCCCACTCCGCCGGCTCGATTACGAGCCGGCATCCTCGTGGGAAGGGAGTTTTTCCCTGGGCTGGCGGGCGGTCTTTTGGAGACCGCCCGCCAGCCCAGGGAAAAACTCATAATACCCTCCGCAGTCTTCTGACCGCGGAGCGGTATAATGGGGGCGGAATTCTGGCGGGCGGCCTCCGCCGCCCGCCAGAATCAGAATCACCCCCAGAGTCTTCTTGGTGAAGTCAAAGATCTTGTTTATTGGCTACAGCCAGTAACAGGTATCCTAGAAGTACAACACAGTGTATATTCTCAGGAGACTGCTTCCTTTGCAAAACTAACCTTCTCAATACTTCTTTATACAAAATATTATGCTTTAGGCAAACATTCCTTATTTTACAGTTGACCATTCACATATTTTCACTACGAAGTAATAGCAGGTTTATGATGACAAGCCCATATTTCAGTTTGTCCAGCCCTCAATCAATTACCCGGCAAGGCTTAGTACTTTCATCAGATATCGACGGATCCCCAATATAAACGGGCACCTCCTCCTTGTAAAGCAAGTCATAAAGAAAGAAACAGGGACAGGTGTGTGTAAGATTAGGCATGGTTTGTGTGTGATGAAAGGTTTATGATGTGTTGTGCCTTGATACTAATCTCATTCGGCCACTGGGAAAGAAACTGGCCGAACAGGTTTGGCTTCAGGCAGTGGAGTCAGCTTGCCCAGGTCACAGAGGAGTCAGCAAAGGTGTACGTGTCCTTCAGACTCGTTTTCAGCATTAGACATTGGCCTATGTGAGGCCAATCACAAAATGGCTGTCGTTTAAATGGAACACGAGGGTTCAGGACGGAAACTCTGATATTCAGGTGATTTTGTTACCCGAATATGAATACGATGCTTGTGCATACTATTGTAATCATTCTCGGTCTGCTGATACCAAAATCGTTGTGATACGACGATGTTTATAACACGGGTCCAGAATTTTCAGTACCACAGACCCTCCTTTTGCCCTTACATAGGCAATAACCTATACTCATGCTAATCTGAGTCCAGGTCTATATTCATAAAGTCATTGAGATGTTGCTGTAGCATCATCCTATTACTTAGCTCGTCCCTTGATACAGGTTTCCTTACACACGATGTAGCACAGAGGCCACATATTGCAGGAGCACACTGTACACACAGACAGGACAGGAAAAGAATGGCTAAGATCATCCCAATGACTACCAGAGTCTTCCATCCCCAGGCGGATATCAGCTCCCAGAACCAACCCATCAATGACCAATCTCCTTTATCCACGTGAATAGATTTGGAGATCTTATGCAGTTTGGAAATGGCCTGGTAGACTGTTGGAGCGTTATCTGGGATGAAAACACAGCAACTTGATTGGATCACTTTGCATACCCCACCTCGGTCTGCAATTATGACGTCTAATGCGACCCTGTTCTGAAGAGTCATAAGGCGATCCGACTGGAGCTCAGCAGTCAAATTACCAAGGGCACCGGCGGTTTCAACTACCGTGGATTCAACCACCTTTGTCAATTGCCTTATGTTTCTGCTGTTAACCATAGGACCCCAAAACGGCAGAATACCCTTTGCGAAATCTCCAAATTCTTGTCCTGTAGTGTCTTCTTTACTTATGACACCTCTAACTATCCTTGTCTTATGGTAATCTGCTGCGGCTGTGTAGGTGGGAGGTAACAGGAACGAAACAAAACATGTGCCTGAGAAGTCAGGGGGCAACCATGTATAGGCTCTATTATGGCAGATGAAATAGATACCCTTAGCTGCTAAGAACAAAGGAGAAGTCTGAGACGCAAAAACATATGTTTCAGTGCAAATACTTTTCCCTAACTGAGCTCTGGGATTCTTGCCATTACCTTGCAGACATAGGTGACCCTGATGGGGTACAATCCAAATCAGGGAGGATCTCTTTGCTCGCTGGTTCCCACTCAGAGTAACTCCATATCCTGTTATGTTCCATCCAATATATGCTAGTGTCTCATCTCTCGGGATAGTCTCATAGGAAATATCTTCCCCAATCATATCTACTATACCCTTAGCTAGAGCACTATTCTTAGGATTATCTTTCACAGAACGTAGGGGGTTGGCTTCATACGCGTATATGAACACCGTTCTATATGCCCATAGAGAACCATTATGGCTGAAAGGTAGGACCAGATAAGGGATACCTTTATCAGTAGTATGGGACATAAGACCACACACCCAACAGGTAGTTGTGTTCACTACTAATTGGTGTTGGTGTAGAAGCTGAATGAATGAATTGTTGGCAAACTCTAATCTTCTGGCAGACTCGTGTTCAGGCAGGGGGTGAAAAGAATGCGAGGAAACAGTAGAAGGAGGTATGGGCTGAGTAATGGGTGCAAATGTCACTTGAAAAGAGAATAAAACATATCCTATTAAAAACGTCATTACACTAAGCAACATGAAAATACATATTATCAAAAATCGTTTCTTTGTCATTATTATACCCATTCTGGCTTTAAAGTCCATCTGTCTGGCAGGTCTCTCATTCTTGAAAAACTCCATCCTCTCTAATTGCTGCTCGTGGTGGTAGGGTGTTCTATGCTAGGGAATGCTTCTGTCAGTCCAGGGCAACTCCCTTAGACCGACCAGAACTGTCGACCTAATGTCTTCAGCTGCATTCCAAAGACTTGGGCAACCACGACCCTACAGCTGAACCCGGATGGCGGTTTGAAAAGAAAAAAAAACAAAAATAAGAAAGTTTCTCAGATGAGAGAGCTGCACTTTAAAAAAAAATAGCAAAGGAACGGGAAAAAAAATGATTTGTCCTTAGTTCTTGGTCTCAAATTATAACGGCTTTTTCCAGGAACTGTCTGGTTCTGGAAAAAGAGTTCAGGCTCTGTAGTGTTCAATCGAATTGACGGTAGCACAGCTTCTTGCAAATTATTGTCACTTTCTTGTTCAGAAATTGTTCCTTTTACACGTGCATCGCTAAATGGCAAAAAACGAGGCACAGTCTCAGTCTCAGAGTCAGCGATCCCCTCCTGGACCCACCGGTCGTACGGTAGAGGAAAAGGGACCTTCTTGCAGTGTACGCCGTGGATCCAGTTCTTTTTCCCTTCCACTCGAACAGCTGATCTTGTTGAGAGAAGGACGAGGTAGGGGCCGGTCCAACGGGGCTGGTCATTCTTTGTCCGCTGGAAGTTCTTGACCAGTACCCATGATCCAGGATCGATAAGATGTCCTGGAGCTTCAGAGACCTGAGGCACAGTATCGTGAACCGGTTGGTGTAGAACACGCAATTTAGCCGTCAATTCATACAAATAATCAAGCAGTACAGGGTGTTCGATCTCACTGAATTTTGTTGGTCTTGGCACTCCCCATAGTTGGCCGGGCGGCCGAACACAATTTCATAGGGACTAAGTCCCACTCGCGAATGCAGAGTCATTCTTGTTGATAGGAGTGCTAAAGGCAGAGCGTCAGGCCATTTAAGACCAGAGCTCGCTTGTATCTTTGCCAACTTCAGTTTTAGCGTGCCATTATAGCACTCTACTAGTCCAGCTGATTGGGGGTGATTTGCAGCGTGGAATTTTTGCTGGATACCTAGCCCTTCACATACTTTTTTCATCACTCGACCCACAAATTCACTCCCATTATCACTCCAGACCATTCTCGGCATTCCAAACCTAGGGAAGAATTCTTTAGCAAGGGCTTTAGCTGTGGATAAGGCAGTGTTGTCTTTTAAGGGATATGCTTCTACCCATCTTGAAAAAGCACAAACAACAACAAGTACGTATTTCAGATTGTTGCACCTTTCCATGTGGATGAAATCTAGCTGCAAAACCTCGAACGGATACGTTGGAGGCGCAAAATGACCAGCTGGAGTTGGGGTTCCCCTACCAGGATTGTATTTCAGACACACCATGCAATTCTTGACCACATTCTCTGCACATTTAGGAATTCCAGCATTTTGCCATACTGGAGCCAACAACTTACAAATCCCTTTCACACTGATATGGGCCATTCCATGAGCCATTGTCACCACTGCAAGCACATACGCATCGGGTAACAACCATCGCTGATGTTCTGACAAGTCAACCCAACAACCATTTTCATCCAATTTACCCGTACTTTCTTTCCACACACTCAACTCTTTCTCTGAAGCTTCAGCTTGAAGAGACTTCACACCCTCTATCGTATCTTCACATATTCCAACGTCACCAACCCATCTTGCGGGGCCTGCAACATACATTCGATTCATCACATCTTTTGCTGTTTCTTTTGCGATTTCATCAGCAAATGCATTGCCACGACCGACATCATCAGTAACCTTCTTGTGTGCACTGCATTTCACAATCGCAACTTGTAATGGCAAGGTCAGTGACTCAAGAAGCTCATTCACCAACTGACCATGCTGAATTTTAGCTCCATGTGAAGTCAGGAACCCACGTTCTTTCCACAATCGTCCAAAACTATGGGCCACACCAAACGCATACTGGGTGTCGGTATATATGGTCACTTTCATTCCTTTCGATAACGCACACGCTCTCGTAAGTGCAATCAGCTCTGCTGCTTGAGCTGAATTATGTGGTATACGTGCAGCTTCAACAATCGTATGCAAAGTTGTGACAGCATATGCTGCAGTCGTATCACCATTCGGAAGCTTGAAGCATGAACCATCCACCCATAAGGTACCATCACACTTTACAAGAGGAGTATCTTTAAGATCTACTCTCCCTTTCGTTTCTTCTTCTGTCGTAAGAAAACAATCATGTTGTTCAACATCATCTGTCTCTACTGAAATTGGCAATAACGTGGCTGGATTCAACGTATTGCACCTCTTTATGTGCACATGACTCGCTAACAGTGTCAACTCGTAACCTGACAATCGAGCACTAGTTAAATGCTGTGTCTTGGTCCTGTTTAACAATGTGTCCACTGCATGTGGAACCATCACAATCAACATATTATTCATCACTAACCCAGCAGACTGTCGAATAGAAACAGCTGCTGCCGCTGTGGCTCTCAAGCAACTCAGCAATGGTTTAGCTACCGGATCCAAAGTTGACGAAAAATATGCGCATTGGCGCTGCTTGTCTCCAAAAGACTGTGTCAGCACTGACAATGCACAACCCTCTTTCTCATGAACATACAGTGTAAAGAGCTTACTGTAGTCGGGGGTACCCAACACAGGAGCCGAACACAATGCATTACGCAATTAGGAAAAACTTTTCTGACAATCTTCAGACCACGGAACGGGGTTTGGTGTATCTTTATAAGTCAATGCTACCAAAGGTTTGGCCAGCAAAGGAAAATTTGGTATCCATTGTCTGCAGTATGATGTAATGCCCAAGAAAGCACGTACTTCTCTCTGTGTCCTTGGCACACTCAATTTTGCAATTGCCTGAATTCTTTCTGAGGTCAGTTTCCTTCCCTCCTTCGATAAGAGATGACCTAAGTAGGTCACTTCTTGTCGACAATATTGCAGTTTTGAAAGGGACACTTTGTGATGTAAATCAGACAAATGACGCAACAACGACAAGGTGGCTTCTTTACAAATCTCTTCAGTATCTGTAGCGACTAGCAAATCATCAATGTACTGAATAAGGGTAGCGCCGTCAGGTAAAATGATTGCATCAAGCTGTGTTTTTAAAGCCTGACTATATATTGATGGACTTTCACAGTAGCCTTGTGGAGCGCGTTTAAAGCGGAAACTTCGGCCTCCTAAACTGAAGCCAAAAATATCCCTGCTCTCCTCTGCAATCGGGATGCTGAAGAAAGCATTCTTTAAGTCAATCCCCGAGAACCAGGTGGCGGAAGCTGGAATCATAGTCAATAGGGCAGTGATATCAGGAACAAATGGAAACTGTGGCACAACTATTTTATTTACCTCTCTAAGATCAATCACGAGCCTGTAAACAGGTGGCTTAGAGGGGTCAGTACGTTTCAAAACAGGCAGAACAGGACTATTACAAACGTTGCCTCTTGTCTCTTCAATTACATCTTTTTCAATTAAATCATAAATGATCGCTAGCAACGCCTTTTCACCCTCACTAGAGATCTTGTATTGTTGAATGCGTGGTAATTTAACATTAGCTTTCAATGTCACAACATAAGGCGGTATTTCCAACAGACCCACGTCATTAGGACCAGTAGCCCAAATGGTATCAGGAAGAAACGACAATTCGGTCGAAAGTTTATCCTTCGACAAATACATTGGAGAGACCAATTTCCTACCCAGTGTAAGTTGTACTCCCGAAGGAGAACAATATAATGTTGCATACAATCTTTTCAACAAATCCAATCCTAATTAGGGGTGCTTCCAATTCACAAGGTCCAACAGAAAGGGACATAGGACTAGAAATCGGGTTCCTAACCGGGGCGCCAGAAAAACCTACTGAAACATTCATCTCGCCAGACAAAGGTGCGCCAGGGAGTTTTGAGTGCATAATAGAACTCTTTGTAGCACCAGTATCCAACAGAAAAGGCTCCGACACACCTGAGGTAATCACCTTAACGTAAGGTCCATTCTGATCCACTGGAACTAAAAAAACTCCCTCTCTTCGTCTATGGCTGTCCTAGCAATTATTACCTTCCAAGTTCTTTTCTTCTGCATAGTAGTCGTCAGCATAGTACTGAGCCGTCCTACCAGACGCGTTATGTTGCTGGTCAAAACTATTCATTGAGTTTTGAGACGGAAAGGAACGCGTGTTCTTGGGGAAACTTCCACGTCCTCTACCTCTAGGAGCTTGTTGAACACCTCGACCTCTTGCGCCAGAAGCACCATTCGTACGCTGTAACAAAATAGGACAACTATACTTGAAATGACCCTCTTCTTTACAATATGAACACTGATTGGGACCTACAGGAACACGTGGTTGAGAAAACTCGAACCTTTGCGAGTTTCTCTGGAACTGTTGAGGTTGCTGATAGTTACTCTGACCACCACGTGGCGGATACGCCTGTTGTAAAAGAACCTTCGTCTTTAATTCTTTAGTTTTCTTGTCTGCTCTATCCTTCTCATCTTTATCCCTATTTTCGTAGTACTGTGCAGTAGCCAATATTTGTGCTGAAGAGGAAACGGCCCAAGAACTCTCTGAATCCTTCAATTTCTTACACAGCTCGGCAAGCAAATTGTGCACAAACTTGTCGACGAACAACCGTTGACCACCTTCTGTACTCATATCTTGACCACTGTGGTCGATAAACGTTTCCTCAAACCTGGTAAAGAAATCAGACACTGTTTCATCTTTCTTCTGCTTACACGCAGACAATTTATCCCAATTCACACGCATCGCAGGCATTAAAGTCTTCATGTAAGTAATGATCCTAGCAGGCAGTTCTGCTACCATAGGCTCAGGCTTGGCACCACCAACTTGTCTATCATTTGCAGCACTAATATTAGCCCATGAGTCACCTAACTCTTGTGCATGATCTGTATGACGAATCAATCCCCACAAAGGCTGTGGAACAACATTCCCAAATAACATATCTATGTCGGCTAAATTCATAATGCATGAGTCTGCAGTCTGTGATAATTCCTTATAATACCCTGCAGGGTTTTTACGGGGATCAGGAAAAGTCTGCTTAAGGGCTAAAACTTCAGCTCGCTTCCACGGAACATGTACCCAAACACGCTGAAAATGAGCTGGGACAGCATCAATTTGATTAGCATCATCAGCCGCAACGGCGTCCTTCCATACCGGAGGGACTTCTCTCATTGGGTACTGTCGCACCTTTTTTTTAACAGAGGAGTCATGTTGGAACAATGACTGAGAAGGATCCTTATTCCTAAAGGACAACAACGTCGCAACTGCTGTCTCAACATCGGGACCCACAATCGTGCCCTTTGCAAACTCAAACCGTACTCGGCACAAATCAGGCGGATTTGTTTCCAAATCATTATCCTCCAATTCCTCACAAAGGAATGCACACATTTTCTCAAAAACGTATCTTTGTTTCGGTGCTTCCCATTGGCGGAAGACATCCATAACAGACTCTACATCGTATCTTAAAGGGTAAACAACCCATTTATGCACCATATGGTCCAACATTTCTCTCTCTTGAGAATTAGGCAGTTGACTACGCAACTGCTTACGCTCCGAATCTGGGGTCACACCAGATGACCCACAGAGAGGAAATATAAGGCTGGCAACAGTATCTGTCATTCTCTGTCGGACAGAAGGAGAAGTTGATGAAAGAACAGGAGGAAAAACAGAGGGAGGCAAGGCAGACGCAGAAGCAGACGCAGAGGCAGTATCAGGAAGAACACCAGAAGAGGCAGTCGATGTAGTACATAAAGTCGTAGGAGGTACAGATGGAGCAGGTAGCGAAGTCGGCGGCCCTTGAAGGGGCTGCGCCATAGTAATAGGAGCCAACTGAAAAGGAGCTGGCGGCTGTGGAAGAACCTGAGGCACAATAACCGGAGGTTGCACAGCTAAAGGTTGCGGAGGTGCTGTAGCATTCTGCGCATAAGGGGGTGGCGAACTCAACAAGTGTGACATTAAAGGATCTTTCTCAAGTTCTTTTGCTGCATCTTGCTGAAGAAGCGGAAGAACTGGATAACATTTATCGGTCACCAATTTACGTTGCCTGTGCAACTGCTCATTCATCTGTTCTTCTTCATCATCTTTAAACTGCATGGCAGCTTGCATTATCGAGATACCCTCTTCCCTCTTATTTCTCTTTGCTAATTTAATTTCCTTCTGTTTGGCTTCCTTACGCCATAGGCGGAAAGAGTCAAACATCGCCGGCCGGGCTTTCTTCTTGAAAAGTTTAACCTCCAGATTATTCAGAATCTCTGTGTCAAAACTACCATATTGGGGCCATTTTAAAACACCATCTTTCCTGGTGTATCGGATCCATACTTCATTATATGTGAGGGGGCCTATGCCATGTTTCACATATAGTTCATAGGTTGGAGTTCCAATCGGAGGAACTGGACACGAGTCCTCCAATCGGGAATCCCTATTATAACCAAGACAAAACAAATTTCCATATCTGCTAAGACCAGGCATCTTCGCTCTCTAGTCTAGCTTCAAACTTCAAAGGATTATCGAATACGATAGTCTTGTGAATACACGAATCCCTCGGCTTTGGTACTTGCAAGTTCCAAATCAAAGATCCCAAGGGGATACCAAACTAAGAACCAAACTAAGGACTGGGAGACGCTCCACTTATACTTAACTGAGGTATCGATGACGTCACCAGAAGACTCGTTTATCGTTTCGCTCTACCAAATCATCAAGGGTCCAAAACAGGGCGATAGTCAGGGCAGCAGTCCTTCGTAGCCGTCGGAAAGCGGGGAACCTCGCAGTAAAGACTTTCGGACCACGTCGACATACAGGGGTCGATGAAGTGGCGGCCTTCCTCCAGAATTTTCACACGAAGCTCCTCACGAACCTCTGGCTTGGACTGGTATCGCTGAAATCGCCCCACGTTGGGCACCAACTGAAGTACTGGGTTTTTCAGAACCCAGCGGTGCCAGGGAACACACCCTAAGACTTCGAGTCCTTCCTGTTTCAGACTACAGAAACACAGAGTCTTCTTGGTGAAGTCAAAGATCTTGTTTATTGGCTGCAGCCAGTAACAGGTATCCTAGAAGTACAACACGGTGTATATTCTCAGGAGACTGCTTCCTTTGCAAAACTAACCTTCTCTTTTATACAAAATATTATGCTTTAGGCAAACATTCCTTATTTTACAGTTGACCATTCACATATTTTCACTACAAAGTAATAGCAGGTTTATGATGACAAGCCCATATTTCAGTTTGTCCAGCCCTCAATCAATTACCCGGCAAGGCTTAGTACTTTCATCAGATATCGACGGACCCCCATTATAAACAGGCACCTCCTCCTTGTAAAGCAAGTCATAAAGAAAGAAACAGGGACAGGTGTGTGTAAGATTAGGCATGGTTTGTGTGTGATGAAAGGTTTATGATGTGTTGTGCCTTGATACTAATCTCATTCGGCCACTGGGAAAGAAACTGGCCGAACAGGTTTGGCTTCAGGCAGTGGAGTCAGCTTGCCCAGGTCACAGAGGAGTCAGGAAAGGTGTACGTGTCCTTCAGACTCGTTTTCAGCATTAGACATTGGCCTATGTGAGGGCAATCACAAAATGGCTGTCGTTTAAATGGAACACGAGGGTTCAGGACGGAAACTCTGATATTCGGGTGATTTTGTTACCCGAATATGAATACGATGCTTGTGCATACTACTGTAATCATTCTCGGTCTGCTGATACCAAAATCGTTGTGATACGACGATGTTTATAACACGGGTCCAGAATTTTCAGTACCACAATGATGTGTTTTGTGGTAGTACAGTTTTGTTATCCATGTTAATAATACAGGTAGGTGTTAGTACTTACGTTCGATTAATTGTCTTTCCATGAACAGTAGCAGCAGCATGGCATTCTTGAATGGCTTCATGGCGGCTCCGGAGGTGTATTGTTGTGTGCAGGTGAGTGTCTCCCTTTATACTACTTGTTTCCGCCTGCTAATCCGTGGTGGTTGGACCACGACGGTCACATTGGTGGTGTGCAACCTCGTAATGAGTCCAGCAGAAACATGGTCTCTGCCAGCCTGTTTGTGTCTCCAGGAGACCGCAGCAGTCTGTGCTGCCTAGGGGTGGCGGCGGACCAACCTCATAATACGGTGGTCCGCTCTGCCAGACTGTTGGCGGTCAGACCGCCAACATGGCAGTCACGGGACTGCCAAAGTTGTAATCAGCCCCTTAGTAATTTGTTGTAAAAGGAAATTAGAATCCGTTTAATGTAAGTCAAATTTTAAAATTATGTAGCTCAGAAGGTGAAAAAACATTCAGTGATTCCATCTTTCCTGTGAAAACCTGTATGGGAAAAACAAACAAGTTGCCATAAAAATCTCCTTTCAGCTGATCAAGTTTCATTTTAGTAATTCAGGAGAAGTAAATGCAGTTCTCATTTCCTTATTTCAACTGCACTTGTATCTATTCTGTGAAGCCTGCTCTTCACTTTGGCTGTTGATTCCGACAGCAAGCGCTATGACTTATAACTCAACTAGAATAATAACTTATTACAGTTCTTATGTTATTTTCTTATTACAGTTGACTAGCGATCTCACAGCTAGTTTTGAATAAGGAAATTAGAGAGGAGCTTTAAAAAAGGAATTGCAGGCACCCGTGAATCGAAAGACGAAACACTTGTTAAGAGCGTCATCCGTGGGAGGAGTGTGACAAAAAGTAAAAGTTCAAATTACAGCATGTGAGACACCTTTCTTTAGATACGTAAGGAGCTAAATGGGCAGGCATCAGAGTGCCTGATTGTGGGCTCTCTTGGGATTTAGAAGGGGCAGGTGGGTCTATTGATGCTGGCGTGGGTGCTCAGATTGGCCAGTTCGGAACCAGTGAGCAAAGTTTGCCTCTATCTGCTTCTGATCTGTGCTGTCTTAAAACAGAACGCTAACTCATAAAAACTATTGAGTTAAACGAATTCATTGTACACACTGGGGCCCATATTTATACTTTTTGACGCAAAACTGCGCCAACGCAGTTTTGCGTAAAAAAAATTCGCGCCGGCTAACGCCATTCTGAAGCACCATGCGGGCGCCGTATTTATTGAATGACGTTAGCCGGCGTTAGCCGCCGGCGCCGTCTGGTGCGCGTTAAAAAAAACGACGTACACCAGGCAGCGCCGGCGTAGGGGGATATGGAGCTTGGGCGTCAAGAAATGGGGCAAGTCAGGTTGAGGCAATTTTTTCGCCTCAACCCGATTTGCGCCATTTTTTTCCACTCCCAACCCCCATAGAAATGACTCCTGTCTTAGCAAAGACAGGAGTCATGCCCCCTTGCCCAATGGCCATGCCCAGGGGACTTCTGTCCCCTGGGCATGGTGATTGGGCATAGTGGCATGTAGGGGGGCACAAATCAGGCCCCCCTATGCCACAAAAAAAAAAAAATAACACTTACCTGAACTTACCTTAATGTCCCTGGGATGGGTCCCTCCAGCCTTGGGTGTCCTCCTGGGGTGGGCATGGGTGACAGGGGGTGTCCCTGGGGGCATGGGGGGGCACCTGTGGGCTCCTTCAGAGCCCACAGGTCCCTTAACGCCTGCCTTTTGCAGGCGCTAAAAAATGGCGCAAAAGCGGGCGTACGTCATTTTTTTTTACCCCCCCACTCCGGGGCGTGATTTTTGCCCGGGAGTATAAATCCCACGCACATGCCTCAGAGTCGATTTTTTAGACGGGAACGCCTACCTTGCATATAATTAACGCAAAGTAGGTGTCCACGCTAAAAAATGACGCTAACTCTATGGACTTTGGCGCTAGACGCGTCTAACGCCAAAGTATAAATATGGAGTTAGTTTTGCGTCGAAATTGCGTCAAAAAAAACGACGCAATTTCGGCGCAAACGGAGTATAAATATGCCCCTGTAGGAGCACAAAACAGGCGCTCTGCTCTGCGCCAGCAAAGTCTCCCAAGGAAAAATGACCCCAGGCGTGATAGTTAGGGTTAATCCTCCGATAGATCATCCCTTGCTGCGGGCCCCAGTAAATGGGAGGGAAGAAGGAGCTCACTTTGTTTAAATGTAAAGAAGCAATGAATGCTGTTTTCCACTCACTTTTAAACAAGGACATTAGAAAAACTAGATGATTATGTGTAACATTTATGTTCACTGAAAGTGATTATTTTGTTTTTAACACCAGCGCTTCTCATCTGACCTTTCCCCTTTCTCCTCCCAGGCAATGTCTCTGTGATTAGCGTTGGTTCTGCTTAACGTCATGTGCATTCGTTTGTAGCGAGCAATGGTAATGTTTTTTTAATTCTCCATAGTTCTGCTCAATGGAATATGTGATGTGAAGGATTTGTGATCATTAAGCATGGAGCTGACTTTCATGTCAGTTCTTTCAAGATGTTCTCAAGAAGCACACATGGTCTAATGAAGGACGTCCACGAGTGCGGTTCAGCATACTAAATAACACATATACAAAGCAAGCACAACGATCATGAAAAGAAATCACAGGCAGCGTGATAAGAAGTTCCACCTGCGTATCTGTTCTTCGTATTTTAAACGTTAAAAGTTTCTGGCAAAATTAGCCAGAATAATCCTTAACCAAGTCACATAGATGGCTGGCGGCCGATATCGTTTTTCTTCAAAACCACAAGCCCAGACATTTTAGTATTGTGTCACATAATTACTATGCGCAAACCCTGTGCGCACTTTCAAGAGCAAAGTTAAAATAGCCATCCCTCACTGCATAAACCATATCTGCAGGTATACAGAACGAGTTTAAAATAGCCACTACCTCCTCATGCTTCTTCTTCATCCCAGTCCTAATTTAAGGCGTTGACGTTCTCCACACACAGACATAATTTACCTATCCAAGCTAAATAATAAATAAATAATCTACCAACATGGCTTTCTCCATCTTCCTGGTAGCGCAGTAGAAAGAGGAGGTTACCTCGATTTACTTCATATTTTTTTTTTTTCTGCAGGTAACATGTTACCTATGATGAGCAAGGTAAGAGTTTTTTCTCGTGTTTAACTGTTTATAGATATTCTTTGAAGCTTTTGCCATGGATCTTGTATATTTAAGAACCACAATACAGTGCTTGAAATTATGACTTTTCTGGGAGCAGGTCGGATCATGTTGTCACGGGACTGGCAGTGGCCTGCGTTAGCAGTTAGTTGGAGGGTGTAATACAGAGTGTGTTTATTCTCATACTTTTGTGGTGGTTTCTGCACTCTCTTTTTGAGGACTAAAGATGCGTGGTCCACCGTGGTTAAATTATCCTGGTGGCGATTTCACAACAATTTTGGGGCTGCAGTAGGAGACCTGGTAACTCTGTAAAGTGGAAAGTGTTGCCAGCAACCAGATACAAATAGTATTGGCGAATCATGGATCGTAGGATAACATACCATATTGATATGGATTCTGATCTTAAGACGGGTAGTATCCAGCCTTCCCCAGTGAACGGATCACTCTGGATATGATCCAGCACATGATTGAGATAGCAGTAGAGTTGACATTTGTTACAAGAGAAGGGCTACCCCGCGAAGTTCATATGCTAATGATTGCTTCTAAAGGATATAAATAATACAACATTTGCAAGGATTTGGTTGTAATGTATGCTATAGCTGTAAGACCTTATAATACAATACACTCTCAATGATCATCTTGGGGACACTCAGGTTTGTTTACTCAATCCTGGGTAGCTGTGGCAGTGAACAGTAAGACTTAGCAAAGGAATAATGTGCAAAACATTTAACAGCACCAAACAACGATATAAGAAAGTCAAACAACATGAAAGAAATGAGACATCAATTTATGGAGATAGATTGTATTTTCATGAATTTTTAAGAACCTTAAGAACCTTAATAACCAAAACCCACCTGAGGTTTCTGGAGATACGTATTTTCGAGCAAGTAATAACTTTTATATCAAGTGCAAACAAGCATTGGCCAACAAAAAGTCTGCAAATTTTTGAAAAGTTTGAAACACATAGGCCCGTATTTATACTCCGTTTGCGCCGAATTAGCGTCGTTTTTTTCGACGCAAATTCGGCGCAAAACTAACGCCATATTTATACTTTGGCGTTAGACGCGTCTAGCGCCAAAGTATGGGCAAATAGCGTCATTTTTTTGCGTGAACGCCTTCCTTGCGTTAATGAGATGCAAGGAAGGCGTTCCCGTCTAAAAAAATGACGGCGACGCAAATGCGTCGTATTTATACTCCTGGGCAAAAATCACGCCCGGGAGGTGGCGGGTCAAAAAACCCCGCATTTGCGCCACTATTTAACGCCTGGGTCAGGGTAGGCGTTAAGGGGCCTGTGGGCTCAAAATGAGCCCACAGGTGCCCTCCCCTGCCCCCAGGGACCCCCCCTGCCACCCCTGCCCACCCCAGGAGGACACCCAAGGATGGAGGGACCCACCCCAGGGACATTCAGGTAAGTTCAGGTAAGTATAATTTTTTATATTTTTTAATTTTTTTTGGTGGCATAGGGGGGCCTTATTTGTGCCCCCCTACATGCCACTATGCCCAATGACCATGCCCAGGGGACATAAGTCCCCTGGGCATGGCCATTGGGCAAGGGGGCATCACTCCTGTCTTTACTAAGACAGGAGTCATTTAAATGGCGTCTGGGCGTCGAAAATAATGGCGCAAATCGGGTTGAGGCGATTTTTTTGCCTCAACCTGACTTGCCCCATTTTAAGACGCCCTAACGCCATTTTCCCCCTACGCCGGCGCTGCCTGGTCTACGTGGTTTTTTTCCACGCACACCAGGCAGCGCCGGTCTGCTAGCGCCGGCTAACGCCATTCCATAAATACGGCGCCCGCATGGCGCTTCAGAATGGCGTTAGACGGCGCTAAACATTTTTACGCTAAACTGCGTTAGCGCAGTTTAGCGTCAAAAAGTATAAATATGGGCCACAGTTTGGCAACTCTGACCCAAGTTGGGCAACTAAGTCCAGCAGGACAGAGGCCTGTGCAGCCAGAAAGGCTACTCATGGACCTGGCCCTTTTTGCAAGGCCATCCCCAATCTTTTTGCCTCCTTCTTCCTATTTGTTCTGACCAGTTTTTGGTGGCTTCAGGACTCTGGGCACTTTACCACTGCTAACCAGTGCTAAAGTGCATATGTTCTCTGTGTAAACTGTATTGGTGATCGGTTTATCAATGATTGGCATATTTGATTTACTGATAAGTCCCTAGTAAGTACACTAGAAGTGCCTAGGACCCGTAAGTCAAATGCTACTAGTGGTCCTGCAGCACTGATTGTGCCACCCACATACGTAGCCCTGTAACCATGGCTCAGACCTGCCACTGCAGTGTCTGTGTGTTCAGTTTTTTAAACTGCCAATTCGACCTGGCAAGTGCACCCACTTACCAGGCCCAAACCTTCCCTTTTTATACATGTAAGGTAGGCCCTGGCTAGCCCCAAAGGCAGGGTGCAGTTTATGTTAAAAGGTGGACCTTTTGTGGAGCTGTTGTGTTTCACATGTCCTAACAGTGAAATACTGCCAAATTTGGTTTTCAGTGTTGCAAGGCCTATATCTCTCATAGGTTAATATGGGAGCTGCTTTCAAATAACCTTTAACTGCAGATTCCCTTTGGGAACAGATAGAAATTTGGAGTTTGGTGTCTCTGAACTCACATTCTAAAAATGCATCTTTTGGTAAAGTTGGTTTTTAAAATGTCAGTTTGAAAATGACACTTTCAGAAAGTAGGCATTTTCTTGCTTAAACCACTCTGTGAATCTGTCTATTTGTGGATTCCCTGTCTGGGTCAGACTGACAGTTGGGCTGTGTGTGAATCTCTTCCAAACAGTGAAACAAAGGGAACTTGGGTGTAGCCTGCATATCCTGATGAACCATCTGAGCTAGAGTGGAGAGAGTAGTGGTCACTTACACCTGAATGGGCTGTGCCTGCCCTCACACAATGCAGTCTTCAACCCCCTGGTGTATGTCTGGGGCCAGGCCTGGGCAATGCAGGATCCTGTAAACAACAGAGAATGTCCTTTGAAGTTTGCCTACTTCAAAGGCAGAAAGGAGTATAAGTAGTAGACCCAAAACCACAGATTTTTAGATTACTTCTGGAATCAAAAGGAACCTCTGCCAAGGAGAAGAGCTGAAGAGCTGAAGGAGGAGTATTGCCCCTTTGCCCATGACTGTGCTGCACTGGGTTGGCCTGCAGTTGCCGCTTCTCCCTGAAGGAGGACAAAGACGGCACTTTGTTTTGCATTCCTGCTTGAGAAGAATCTCCAAGGGCTTGAACTGAGCTTGCCTCCTGTTTTGAAGTCTCGGGGCCATCAAATACTTCCTCTGCCAGCACCTGGACTCTCTGCTGAGATTCCTGTCCTGCTAAGTGGTGCTCTGTATAGTGTCTGGGCCCTTGAGATGTGACGTTGGCAGAACAAGGACTGAAATTCACACACAGAACACTGTGCAGAGAAACTTTGGACGTGCCACCTGCAATGCGTCTGAAAAACTACACGCCATCCGCTTTGTGACTAAAATCAATGCTCCACCTGCATCAGGACTGGGGTATCGATGCATTGTGGTTGGAGAAAAGATGCAACACCCACTTGCGGCTGCTGATAACGACGCAAACCACACGCAGCATGGTTTTCTAACACAGTGCGGCCAGATTTCTCTAATGTATTGCATACAAAGTCATTGTGAACCTGTGCGGATCCAATGTGCCCCATCTGGAAATCAACGCATCGTTTTCTTGCAGGAGAGAACACGACCCATCACCTACCCAACTGGAGATAAAACAACACGCGGCCTCACTTGTGAGTAAGGAATCGAGGCATCGCTGACTTTTCCGATGCACGCTTGCCTCTGCATCTTTGTTTTTGATGCAAACCAGTTACTTTGTGTGACATCAAAATTTCCATTGTTTTCTGTGAAATAAGACTCTTATCTGTTTGCAAATTCAAATCTTGACTTGGGTATGTTGGATTTTTGTCATTTTGGTCTTGTTTGATTTAGATAAATATTGCCTTTTTTCTAAACTGGTGTGGTGTCCATTTTGTAGTGTTTTCATTGTATTACCATGTGTGTTGATACAAATACTTTACACATTGCTTCTGGGTTAAGCCTTTCTGCTTGTGCCAAGTTACCAAGGGAGTGAGTGGAGGTTAATCAGTTATGTTTCTCATTTGACCTGACTAAGTGAGGGTCCTTCCTCGGATAGGGGGTAACCTGACTGCCAATCAAATATCAAATTTCTAACATTTGTGATCAGCAGTGGGATTGGACTTGTATTTGTAATTGACATGCAGTGATTACGTGTACACTACTGCTTTAAGTGCAGACCATTACATGACCACATACTACTTGTCTTTGTGTTTTTGCTTTTTCTCTTTTTGGACTTTCTCCTGCTTCCATATTTTTGGTGATTTTTGATTTTTTTGAACTTCTCTTGGGAACTCCCTGTTCGTTTTGGAACTGTGCATGTTTGAGGGAACCTTACCAACATGTCTCAATTTGGGGATGCCCCAGCTGTGTCTACAAAGGCTGTTTTTGAGTTGGAGAAACTGGAGGAGTACACAGTGGCTCAACTTAAGCAATTTTGTAAGGATCTTGCCCACCCAATCAAGAGTTCCGCCAGAAGGGAGGAGCTGCAAAAGGCATTGAGGGCCTGGGTGGCTGCCAAGGAGGCTGTGGGGCACACAGAGGAGGACAATGAAGGTGAGGAGGTGCAGAGTGTCCATAATGTGGTAGTGGATGTACTTTTTATGCCTGGAGGAGGGTCTCCAGGGTAGGTAGCAGTGTGTCATGTGAAGGCCTGACTCCTGAAGAGTTGCAGGACAGACAGGCAGAGAGGGACTATCAATTCGAGTTTGAGAAGATTAGGATGAAGATGGAGCAGAGAAGACTGGCTTTAAAGGAGAAAAAATACTCTTGGCTCATGAGCTAAGGTTAAGGAAGCTGGAAGCCACAAGGGCTGAGTCCAGTTCAGATGGTAGCAGCAAAAGTGTTACATCCAGTACTGATGAAGAAGTGTACATGCCCAGAGACTTGGTGCACGACTTTAAGGAGGGGGTTAACATACACCAGGAGGTTCAGGGGTATGAGGTAGCTCCAGTGGTGCACAGGGTCCCTGAGGTGGACTGGGGAGCTGGCATGGGGAGTCATATTCCTTGTAGTGGGAGAGACACTCTACTGGCTTTAGGTGAGAGTGATAAGCAGAGGGGTTCTCTCCAGGTAGAGGTCCTGGTTGTGGAGTGTGGAGATACCCCAGAAGACTGTGGGTTGAGTGTCAGGGAGAGTCAGGTACTGTCTTACCAGTCTCAGGAGGGTGATGTGGGGTACTTTTTCAGGGCTGAGGCACAGGATGGTTGGGTGAGGGGCAGTTTGGTTAACTCAACTGAGGGGCTGTATGATGTGATTGCTGGAGAGCATATGTCCAGTCCTTGTTTTCCAAAGCTATGCCAACACCAGTTGGAGTGTGAGTTCTCTGACCCCAGGAAACTTGCACTGGAGGCAGACCTCTGGGTGAGTACCAAAGGGTCTGAAGAGGCATTTAGGGGTGCTCCTGAGGGGAGTGGTCGAGGGTTTTCCCAACCAGGTGAGGGCGCAAAGGCTTGCAGTGCCCCAGGTAGGTCCCAGTGTAAAGGGATGAATGAGGGATCCCATGTCCAGTTTCGGAGGAGAGGGAATGGGCTGAGTCCCAGGATGCACAAGATCCAGTCCTAGAACCTAGAGAATTCCATGAGTGAACACCAGGAGGGTGGCCTAGCCTGTACCATAGGGCCATCTGCTGAGGGGGAATCCATAGTGTCAGGAGAACTTGGGGGGGGGATGGCTGTAGCCAGCATCCCACCAGTTCCAGTGTCTGGCAGTACCACTCTGAGTGAGGGGGTGTAAAAGTCCAAACAGAGGGTTAAGAGGGGGTTGCAGGCCCCAATGTGGAACCTGGAGGGTCAGGGGTCAGCTTTGAGGTCAGAGCTACCCAGGAATGACCTTGGTGATGCCATTTCTGGGCTGGGGGAACCAGGCTTTGCCAGGTAGGCAGAGATCAGGGGAACGGTGTCAGACAAACTCTCATGTAACCCTTAGGGAAGGTGTGTCCCTTGTGGGTGGTAGGTGTGCTCCCCAGGAAGTCTTGGATTGCCAGGCAGTGTCCAGTCTGAGGGTACAGATCCTAGGTTGGAGGGTTGGGTGCGGGGGGTAAATTCAGACCTGATGGGGGCGGTTTGCCCAATCACCTCCTGGTGTGACTTCTAGAGGTACTCTACATGGTGGGGGGGGTGGTGCTCAACCCTGGAAGAAGTGGCAGGGGAGGGAGAGACTCACCCCTGACCCCCAGTTCCATCCAAGGGTACAGACCCTGGGTTTAGGGGCCAGGTTCAGGGTGTCCCCACCTGACTTGGAGGGAGAGGCAAATGGTAACAGGGCCCCTACCAGGTTGGATTCAGGGGGGCACTAGGTGCGGGACCTCAGAAGGTGGGGTAGGGGAGGGAAACCTCACCCCTAACCCTGGTCCAACCTGAGGGTACAGACCCAAGGTTGGAAGACCAGTTGCAGGTTAACATCCCCCCACTTGAGGGAAAATTGTGCCGGACTGCTTCCTGAAGCACCCTGACAATTCTGGATTCTGGTGGGGAGCCACTCCTAGTGGGGGGTGCAGGACCCCAGAAGAAAGGGTAGGGGGAGGGATGCCTCACCCCTGACCCTGGGACACCCTGAACCAGGTTGGAAAAACAGTCACAGGTTAACATCCCTGCACTGGTGGGAGAATTGT
The DNA here is from genome assembly GCF_031143425.1 of Pleurodeles waltl. Taxonomy (NCBI): domain Eukaryota; kingdom Metazoa; phylum Chordata; class Amphibia; order Caudata; family Salamandridae; genus Pleurodeles; species Pleurodeles waltl. The sequence goes on from NC_090447.1 coordinate 1,080,410,510, forward strand.
GCAGGACTTCTTCCACAAGCAGCCTGAAAATTCTGGACTCTGGGGATGCCACTGCTAGGGGGAGGGCGCAGAGCCTCAGAGGGGAGGGCCAGTGTCAGGCTGTCATCCCTGACCTGTTGGAAAGGAGAGTGGTCAAAGGGTACCAGGCACCTGGGGCTACTGACTCCCACTCTGCATAGTCATAGTGGTTGGAGATCTTTGAAAGGCTTGGGGCCTGGCTCTAATCCCTGACAACTGTCAGTGGCCACTGTGGCTTGCTGTCCTGGTGGACAGAGTTGCCCCTGGGGGGGTGGGGACAGGAGTCACAGCCCATGGGTGGAGTGGGCCACAACACTGTGTTGGTCATGGTGGTACTGTCTTCCCTCTGGGATACATCTGTGAGCAAGGTAAGGTTATGTGCTGCACAGATGGTATCTTCGGATGAGGAGAAGGGTCCCCTATGGGTTAGCTTAGTGGGCCCTGAAAGTATGGACAGAGGGATCCAATTGGAGTCAGGAAGGCATAGAACTGGAACATTCCCCTGCTGTTGTGAGCCTGGGTCCCTGTTCTATCGCCCCAGTCAGGGAAGTCCATCAAGGAATGAATTGGTCTCCCCTGGCTTTAGGCTAGTGGGGGGTGTGTTGGACCTGACCCTTTCTGCAGGGTCATCCCTAATCTTTTTGCCTCCTTCCTCCTATTTTTCTGACCAGATTTTGGAGGCTTTAGGACTCTGGGCACTTTACCACTGCTTACCAGTGCTAAAGTGCATATGCTGTCTGTGTAAATTGTATTGGTGATCGGTTTATCCATGATCAGCATATTTGATTTACTGATAAGTCCCTAGTAAAGTGCACTAGAGGTGCCTCAGGCCTATAAATCAAATTGTATTGTATTGTATTGTAATAGTATTTAGATAGCGCTTACTACCCCTGACGAGGCGGCAAAGCGCTTTTCGGTGAGTAGCACGCTACTCCGGAACCCAAAAGGAATAAGTGGCGGATTAGTATAGGGAAATATGAGCAAAGTTTTAGTATTAATATGAGTTAATTTGAGCTGCGGATATGTGAGTTTGTTAGTTGGATTGACTGGAGTAATGGAGGGGTGGAGGAGGGAAGAATCCAGGATTGTTAATTGGGAGTTTATAGTAATAGGATTTAGGCTTGGGATGAGTAAAGGGGGGATGGAGGAGGGAAGAGACTGTGGAAAGGGTTAGGGAGTTCATAGTAGCAGGAGGGGTTTTGGATGAGTTAAAGGTGAGATAAATGAGGGAGCATTTAGTAGGGTTGTTTGGGAGATCATGGTAGTAAACTGAGGTTTGGGTGAGTTAGATGTGGAAGAGGAGGGAAGAGGTTAGGCAGAGTTATTTAGGAGATGAAAGTAGTAGAATGGATTTGGAACGAGTCAGAGTGGGAATGGAGGATAGATTGATAGAGACATGACATATGGTGATGGGTAGACAGAGTAAAGCTTACAAGAGAGTAAAATATAATATTTTTTATTAATAATTTATATATATATAATATTTTTTATTTATAATTTTTTTATATATATACATATATATATATATAAATTATAAATAAAAAATATTATAATATGTTGTATTTATAATTTATATATATATATATATATACATATATATATATATATATATATATATATATATATATATATATAAATTATAAATAAAAAATATTATATTTTACTGTGTCTGTATGGGTGTGATGCTTGTGTGAGTGCCTGTGGGATGTGTGGTGCCTATGTTTGCCTGAGCTACTTTTGTGTGTTGACTTGTGTGCATGCTGGTCTGTAGGTGTGCTTGGGATGGGCTGGGGTACAGGAGATTGGGTCTGGGTGGAGGAAGTTGGAGGGGGGAGGCTGGACACAGGGACAATTGCTGCCATCAGTGCTGAGGCCAGAGATTGCAGGGTTCGCTGAAGGACAGCCTGACCAGAATGAATGCCCTCCAGGAATGCATTACCGTGTTGCAACCCCCTTTCTACACCCTGGATGGCATTCACAATGGTAGACTGCCCAACAGTGAGTAACCTGAGGAGGTCAATGGCCTCCTCACTGAGGGCAGCAGGGGTGACTGGGGCAGGGCCTGAGGTGGCTGGGGCAAAGGTGATGCCCACGCTCCTGGTTGAGCGGGCACGGGCACGGGGCGAACGCTGAGGGGCTGCTGGGAGGGCTGTGCTGGTAGGGGGGGTGGCGGCTGTACCTGTAGAAGTGGGGCGCACAGATGGTGCTGCCACCACAGGTGTGCTCACATCGGCGGACGAGTCTGTGTCTCTGGTTGGTGATCCGGTGGCCGACGTGAAACTCCCCTCGCCGTCCGTCCCACTAGTGTATTCAGAGTCAGTGGTGTGGCCCTCCATGGCCATGTGGGATGCAGCTCCCTCGTACTCCGGTGCCACTCTACCTCCGCCTGTTGATGCTGATGTACAAAAGGACATGGAGAGCAGGAAAAGGGGGGGAGACAGAACAAAGAGAGTTTTAGTGAATGGCATACCGCTACCGTTGGCGGACAAGACAGACGCAGCAGGCCCATGCACAACGCCGCGCTCCTGCCCTCTGCACATGCAATTTCTGGGATATGGCCTACATGGCATTGGTGGAAATCTGCGCACATGGATGCCACAGGGGCAACTATACCTCAACTTGATAATTTACTGAGGTTGGGTAGAGTGCCACATGGCCTACATTATGGAGGGGCCTTGCCTACCTAACTCGCCCTGGCCTAGGGACACCCAGAGCCCACCTCCCCCACCCAGACCCCTCCACTGCAAGCAAAGTCCGCAGAATGAGGTTGTACTCACCCCCTTGTTCCTGCTGTGATGTCCTTAAGCCCCCATCCAACTCCGGGTAGGCCACCGCCAGGATCCGGAACATCAGGGGGTCATGGTACGATGGGCACCCCTCCCACGTTGGAAGGCCATCCCCAGCTGATCCTCCGCCGTCTTCTTGCTGCAGCGGCGAATGTCCTCCCATCTCTTATGTCAGTGGGTGCCCCGTCTCTGGTGGGCCCCCAGGGTCCGGACCTCCTTGGCGATGGCACGCCAAATGTCCCTCTTCTGGTGGGCGCTGACCTACATGACATGCACAAGGAAAGAGGAACAGTCATTACCAACTGCACCATCAATGTGAGTGGCCCCCTCCCTACTCTGACCATGTGGCCCATTTATTCCCATGCTTTACTGTAGTATGACTTCTGCCCCCTTCCCTCTTCCACCCAGCCCTGTCCACCCAGGCCTAGCCCCTACAACGTGCTCCCTGTGTACTAACCTGTTGGTCTGGAGGACCGTAGAGTAGCATGTACTGGGGGAGGACCCCATCCACAAGTTTCTCCAACTCTTGTGCAGTGAAGGCAGGGGCCCTTTCCCCAGACGCAGCAGCCATCGTCGCTTCCAGACCGAGGTCACAGCAGCACTAGCAGTGTAAGTGCTCTCCTGTCGAAGGTCAGGTATCTAGTGATTGAACAGATAGAAAATGGTGGTGACGTCCGCGGCGGTGACGTCTGCGGCGGGGCGCATCATCACCACCGGCGCACCTGTTCATTGGCTCCTGGGACCCATAGGGTCCAATGTTAACCAATGCAGCATTGTGCCACGGTCTACGACCGCCTACTGCGACGGTGTGCAACACCAGCGCTGTTACCCCACAATCCCATTGTCCCAGTTTAGAGGTCAGGCAGCCGCCATTTCAGGGGCCCACATGGAATCATTTTCAACTGCGTCACACATACTGAGGCCTACACTCAACACACATACAGGAAGGGTTTTGTGTCTGCTGTAGTCCTGTGTGTAACTGTGGGTACATACCTGGATGAATAGGGACTGGTTCTTCGCTGTTGTCCTTCTTAGGCACCGTCAGCTGGGACATATGAGAAGATGGCGGCGGAATTCTCCGGTGTACCGACCGCTGGTGGACCTGTTGACAATGGAAGAGAGACATTTAATCATTACCTACCGGTTTGACCGTGCTACAATCCCGGAACTATGTACCCAGTTGGAGCCAGACCTGATGTCACCAATCCGCCATCTGACTGGAATCCCCCCTGACGTGCAGGTGCTGTCAGTGCTCCATTTCCTTGCAAGTGGGTCATTTCAAACAACAGTGACCATGGCATCAGGGATGTCCCAGCCTATGTTTTCCAACGTGTTGTCCAGAGTGTTGTCTGCCCTGCTGAAACACGTAAGGAGATACATCATATTCCCTCAGGTGGAGGATTTGCCTACAGTGAAAGGTGACTTCTATGCCCTTGTACATATCCCCAACGTCATAGGTGCCATTGCTGGGACCCATGTGGCTCTGCCCCCCCCCCGCAGGAGTGAACAGGTGTACAGGAACAGGAAGAGTTATCATTCAATGAATGTCCAGATGGTCTGTTTGGCAGACCAGTACATCTCGCAGGTAAATGCTATGTTCCCTGGCTCAGTGCATGACGCCTACGTCCTGTGGAATAGCAGCATCCCTGATATGATGGGTGAACTCCAGAGGCACAGTGTATGGCTATTGGGGGACTCTGGTTACCCCAACCTTTCCTGGCTATTGACTCCAGTGAGGAATCCCAGGACCAGGGCAGAGGAACGCTACAATGAGGCCCATGGGCGGACTAGGAGGGTGATCGAACGCACCTTCGGCCTCCTGAAGGCCAGGTTCCGGTGCCTCCATATGACAGGTGGGTCCCTATTCTACTCACCGAAGAAGGTGTGCGACATCATCATCGCCTGCTCCATGCTCCATAACTTGGCATTGCGACGCCAGGTGCCTTTTCTACAGGAGGATGATCCAGATGACGGTGTTGTGGCAGCTGTGGAGTCTGTGGAGCCTGTGGACAGTGATGAGGATGAAGCTGAGGAAGATGAAAACGACAACAGGGAGTCAGTCATTCAGCAATGTTTCCAGTGAGACACAGGTGAGAACATTTTCATTTTTAACATTACATTAACTTTCACACATCTACCTCTATCCTGTACCTACATTTCACTCACTATTTGTTAATTGAGTTGTGCCCTTCCATTTCAGTTTCACAAGTGTGGTAATCTACGTGTCAACTGTTTGCATCCTTGAAGGGCTTGTGATGTGTGACATAGGTATGTTAGCCTTCCAGTGGGTAACCCATTATGAAACTGTAATTGATAATACAGATTTACAAATCACAGACTGACTCCATTTGTTTTTAGTGTTTCAAGGGTGTTTATTTAAGTGCTCAAAAAAATGAAGGGGGGTTGTAAACTGGTGATGGGTGATGGTGGAGGAATGTCCATGGCAGAGTCCAGTCTATTAGTCTCACAGGTACATTGCACATCTGGGCATTGGAAGTGGAGCTAGGTCAGTTCCGATTTGGACAGGGTAACAAAGTGGGACAGTGGGGGGACAATCAGGGTGGTCTTATTTCTTGCCATCTTGCTCTGTCCTGTTCCTGGATCTCAGGGCCCGCTTGCGTGGTGGTTGTCCGTCTGCAGGGGATGGGGTGCTGGTGTGTTGGTCCTGTGGCTGGGCATCCTGTCCACTAGCGCCGGCGGAGGTGGTGGGCATTTAATCGTCCTGGCTAGTGTCAGGGGCCCCTTGGAGTGCCACAGTGTCCCTCAAGGTCTTTTGAATGTCCGTCAGCACCCCTACGATGGTGCCCAGGGCGGAGCCGATGGTCCTGAGCTCCTCCCTGAACCCCAAATATTGTTCCTCCTGCAGACGCAGGGTCTCCTGCAACTTGTCCAGGACCGTGGCCATCGTCTCCTGGGAGTGGTGGTATGCTCCCATGATGGAGGTGAGGGCCTCCATCATGGAAGATCCAGTGGGGCAGAGCTGCTGTTGTCACTGTGGGCCTCTTCTGGGGGTGGAGTGGTGTTGTCTGGACCCTCTGGTGTGGTGACGTTCCTTCGCGTTCCTGCGGGGGTATAAGTCCATGATTATTGCATGTGTGTGTTTCATGGAGTGCAATGGTTGGGTGTTCGTGAACCCCAGTGCAGGCATTCCTGTGTGGGGGCTTGTGTGCTGATGGTTGGGGGGTGTTGTGGGTCTGTGCAGTGGGCATGCTTTGGTGATGAGTGTCCATGCTTAGTTATGTCATGCAGGTCTTGGGGTTGGGATGGGTGGTTGGTGTCATGGGTAGATAGGTGAGGATTTGGGGTGATAGGGGAGGGTGTGATGGTGGGGGTGTGTGATATCATGCAGGTAGGGTGGGGGTATGATGGTTAAGATTAGACTAACCAGTGTCCGTTCCTCCAACGACTCCTCCGAGGCCCTCAGGATGCAAGATGGACAAGACTTGCTCCTCCCATGTTGTTAGTTGTGGGGGAGGAGGTGGGGGTCCGCCGCCAGTCCACTGTACCGCGATGTGGTGCCTGGATACCGTGGAACGCACCTTCCCCCGTAGGTCGTTCCACCTCTTCCTGATGTCCTCCCTATTTCTTGGGTGTTGTCCCACAGCGTTGACCCTGTCCACTATTCTTTGCCCTAGCTCCATCTTCCTGGCTATGGATGTGTGCTGTACCTGTGAGCCAAATAGCTGTGGCTCTACCCAGATGATTTCCTCCACCATGACCCTGAGCTCCTCCTCGGAGAAGCGGGGTTGTCTTTGGCGTGACATTGGGTAGTGTGTGTGATGTGTGGGGTGGTGTATGTGTTGATGAGTGTGGTGAGTGTAGTGGTATGTGGTGTTTTGTGCTTGGATGTTGCGTGGATGATGGTGTTGTGTGCCTCTGTGTGATGGGGTTGTCTGTTCTGTGCTGTCTCTCTGGCTTTCTCTCTGAATTTTTGGTCTTAGGGGTTTGTGGGGGATGTGGGTGTGTGTTTGATATTGTGTTGGGTGTGTGGGAGTGGTGTGTGTATGTGTGTCAGGAGTGTGTATTTCAAATTGTCCAATATGGCGGTGTTTTGGAGATGTGTGTGTATTTTGAGCGTGGCGGTGTGTACCGCCAATGGAATACCGCGGTTGAAAGACCGCTGCGTGGATTCGTGGGTCGTAATGGCATGGGCGTGTTACTGTTGGCGTGGAGGTGGAGGATGTGTTTCCGCCAGTTTCTCGCTGACCTTTGGTGTGGCGGTATTGTGTGGGTGTCTGAATTTCGCCGGATTCCGTGATGTGTGTCATAATAGCTGTGGCGGTCTACCGCGGCGGTATATTGGCGGTCTTCTGCACGGCGGTAAGCGCCTTATACCGCCAATGTTGTAAAGACCCCCTATATGTCCAAGGAGATTAATAATGGGTATAATATGAGAAGAAAAGTAGTATTGTATAAACACAGACTTTCAAGATTTGTAATATTTAAAAAGTTAATTAGTAAGTGTACTTTTTGAATATTTATTTATCTTTACTCAATTTTTGAATAGCCAAATACCTATGATAAACATTTGATCAGTGTGATATAAAGTGAGAGCAGGGATTCATAAGGATCTAATATAATAACTTATCTAGGAGCTATGCAATGACCTATGAACATGTTAAGCATAGAATAACATACACACACACATACAAACATACATACAAGCGCTATGAGGCCTCTGGGCAGTTTAGGCGCTATATAAGCAATTATAACATAACATAACATACATGAATGCACACACACATATACACACATATATGTACATACATATACATATTTAAACTGTGAGTAAATATACATTAGTTAAACAGGTTTAAAGAGTATGTGTATAGTTTATTGTTATGACATAGTAGTGATACATATTTTCTAAATAACTATATGTATCTAGAATATACACATAATCAGATAAAAAATATTTATCAACACAGGCATATGCAGTCCATAGCTGTTTGAATGTGGTGGTTATGAAGGAAAGAGCCAACTCTTGAGTAGTCTTCTGAAGACAAGATAGTTATCTGTGGATCTTATAGTTGGGGTAATGAATTCCATAGTTTGTCTGCTTGAACGGAGAAGTATGTACCACCTATAGTCTTTTTCTTGTATGGTGTTGTTCTAAGGCGGGGTGCCAATCTTGAGCAGAGGTTTCTTTGTTGAATGTATTTGATTATTTTGTTTCTGATAAAAAAGCAGTCCTGTTCCATGTATAGCTTTGTGGGTGATACAAAGCAGCTTGAAGGTGCATCTTCTGGCAACGGGTAACCAGTGTAGTGCTTTCAAGGCAGGGGAGATGTGGTCTTGTGGCGTTACATGTAATAGTAGCCTGGCTGTGGAGTTCTGAATACGTTGTAGTTTTTTCATAATAGATAGAGATGATCCATGGTAGAGGCCATTGGCATAATCCAGTTTGGATACTATTCTTCAAGGTGATGAAGCTTTTTTGTGATAATTTTTCCACTTGGGCATTCATTGTTAATGTAGAGTCCATGGTGATTCCAAGGTTTTTATCTTCCTTGGATAATTGAGGAGGTTGTCCGTGATCGTCAGGCCAAGCACACAGTGTGTCATAATTTTTCCAGTCACCACATGTAAGTATTTCTGTTTTGTAGGCACTTAGTTTGAGATGGCTCCAAGTCACCCACTGATCAACGGCTCTGAGACAACTGAAGATTAGTGAGTTTTCAATGTTTTTGGGGCATTCTAATTTAAGTAGTATTTGTGTGTCATCTGCGTAGTTGTAGCATGTGAGATGAAAGTCATTGATCAGTTCTGGTAATGATCTCATGTAGATGTTGAAAAGCAAAGGGGACGTGATTGATCATTGGGGGGCCCCTGCTTTTGTGAAGTAGGGTTTGGATGAGAAGGGGGGAGAATAGATGATAACAGTTCTTTTTTGAAGGTAGGATGTAATCCAGTCGAGAACAGTCCCTTCTATGCCGGCTTCGTGGAGTCTTTGAATTAGGGTGTCATGGTCAACCGTATCAAAGGCAGCAGAGAGGTCCAAGAGAAGTAGTGCAGCAGCTGCATTGCGGTCGACTGCGTTTTCAAGATCATCCCAGATTGCTATGAGTGCCAATTCAGTGCCTCTTCCTGGTGCGGAATCCAGTTTGGTAGTCTGAAAGTATAGAATTGTCTTCAATGAATTGTGACATCTGGGTGAATGCTGCTATTTCTATCAGTTTGCCCAGGAAAGGTCCATTTGTGATTGGTCTGTAGTTGTTTGGGTCTTGAGGGTCTAGGTTTGTTTTCTTTAATAATGGTTGTATGTATGCCTTTTTTGGGTCTCCTGGAAAAGGCCCTGTAGTTAAAGAATTGTTGATGATTCTTCTTACAGGTGTGGCAGCAGAAGTAGATAAAAGAATGTTCTTGAAGATGTGTGGTGGGCAAGGGTCAAAAGTGCAACCTGCAGGTCTGCTTGCTTTGACCAAATCCAGAAATTCACCTTGTGATATTTGTTTGAAGGACTGTAGAGTCTGGGTTGGTTTATTCTTAGAGGGAATTTTAGGAAAGGGGTTGGTTTTGAAGGTTTTCTTCTGTTTTAAATAGGAGTCCAATGTGTCTGCCTTGGTTGTGTAATGGGTTGCCAGTTTGTTTGTGAAATCTTGAGTAGTGGGATGACTTCCTTCCATGTATGTAGGTTTTCGAAATTCATTGACAATTTTATAAAATTCTTTGATTGAAGATTTTGCATCTTGAATTCTTTCTGAGTAGTGCCTTTTTTAGCTTTTTTGATTGATGATGTGTATATTCTGTTATGTTTGTGTAGCTGCAGTTTATCTTAGACTGTTGTTTGTTTTGAGCCAGGTCCTCTGCAACTTTCTGATTTGTTGCTTTATCTTTTTAAGTTCTGTGTTTCTCCAAGGTGTTGGTTTTCTTTTGTACTGTTTAGTTGTTCTGAGTGGTATTAGGATTTCAAAAGCTTTCTGTAGCCACTCATAAAGTTTTAGAACAGAATTAATTGTATCTAGATGTGTGTTGGCTGTTAGTTGTGCTTCTAAGTCATCAAAACTGAGTTTGCTCCAGGGTTGATAGGTGCATGTATGTAAGTAGTTGTGAGGTGTATTGATTTGTGGTGTTTTAATGTCAGAAAGTTATCAAATGGTGGTCTGACCATGTGATTGGCATGATGCTATGAACGGTAACCAGTTCAGGCTTAGCAAAAATGGCATCTATGATGTGTCCAGCGATGTGTGTGGGATTGTGTAGATTCTGATGTAGGTTTAAAGCGCCTAGGCCAGTGGTGATAGCTTTTGGATGGTGCATTTTGGGTTTGTCAAACCAAATGTTTAGGTCCCCAAGAATGCATATGCTTGAGACTATGGGCCAGATGTAGCAAAGTTTTTTACCCATTCTGTGTCTACGGGAAAAAGTGTTCGTACATATGGGCCTATATCTAGAAAAGCATCTGGGAATGTTGAGTTGTTAGGTTGAGGTCTGTAAAGGAGGAGAAAGTTACAGGCGGAAGTTGGAATAGGGTGGCATCCGGTGAGGAGGGCTTCACAACCTTGTATGGAAATGTTGTCTGTTTTACTGAGATTTATTGCCTGTTTGAATATAATAGCTAGTCCACCTCCTCTCTTGCCTATACGGTTTTATGTGATGGTTTGATAATCCGGAGGAAGGGCTTCATGCAACAATGGGGCCATGTCAGGTTGTGTGTCTGTGAGCGGATCATAGATGTGGTGCCTGTTTTTTTAGAGTGACCGAGCATTTATTAGCTGGCAGTTTAGAAAAAGTGTATTAGTGGCGGTGTTGTTTTGTTTAGGAGAAGGATGAGCAGTATATTTTGAGCTTGTAGCAGGTGTGTTGTTAGTTGTGATAACTGTTTGAGGGTCACAATTTTCAATATAGTGTTCCTCTCCCAGCATGCTTAGGAGGCATTCTGTTGGGTCTGTGTGTGTAGGTGGTGGACTTGGTGGCTGAGACAGACATGAAGAGTGTACCTTTTTTTGTAGGGTGGCCTTATTATGTAATAGACAAGGGGACGCAAAGTTGTTAAGAGTGGCATGTTGTTTATTTTGTTTGTGTCTGTTTAGTGTGGAAGGAGTATGGGTTGGGGTGGTGGAGGAGCATGTGGATCATGATGTAAGGCTTTAAATTGTGCAATGGATGAGAGCTGGGTGAATGAATGTTGCTGTGCTGGGGTGCCTGTGGTAGATTTTTGTGAAGAGTGAGAATGTAACATAATGATTGGACAGGATTTGTATTCTCTGTGTAGTCATGAGGGTGGGAGTGGGTGTGACGATAAGTATAATGAAAGTTTGTGTTGATTTGATGTGCTGATGTGTGTGGTCTGTATTGTTTTTGTGAATAGTGAGGGGGATATTGATGTAGTGGTTTTCGGTGAGGGATTTGTATGTGAGTTAGTGCTGGTGAGTGGAGTTAGAGTATTACAGGAGATGTTGATGTGTTTTGGAGATGAATGTATGAGATGTGTAAGAGGAGATGGATGTGGGTCAGGGGAGTTTGTATTAGTTGTGATGACTAGAAGAGGTAATATGTGTGGTGGAGTGGAGTGTGAGGATTGTATGGTTGTGTGTAATTGGTGAAGTGAGGAGAAGGCTGGGTTTAGGAATTGTCATGATAAAAGGTGGTCTGTGTGAAGCAAATAGAGGATAGTGTTGTTAGTTTGCATGAACAGGAAGTGTGTATCTCGAAGGCTGAAAGTAATGTATAATGTGGTTTTGTGTTGTGTGGGTGATGGCAGGTTGTGTTAGTGGGAGTGGACAGAGTAGTGTTTGCTGTGAGAATGAAGGTGTTTTACTGTTGTAGTTGTGGTGGATATGTGTATAGGTGTTGTATATGGGGTATCATGTTGGATGATGGGACTTTGCAATCTGTAGGAGGTCAGTTTGTGAAGCAGGAGTTGGATGTCTTTGCAGATAATGTGTTTCCATGTTGATGGCTGTGTGGGGAGTACGTTCTTTACTGATAAATGGGAAATTGGGCAGCATTTCTCGCCCTAGGCCCTACCAGTCTCAAACAGGAAGCTACCCTTGTCCTCTCCACCATTAGCCACGATGCCCGGGATGAGACTCACTGAGCCCTCAGCTTAATTAGCCCTACTGGCCAATAGAAACATAGTCCTAACCCTAACCAATCTGATTTGTAACCCTAAATCAAACAACCAATGGGAGACCCAGCCCTAATCACCAATCGTACCCCTAATCCTGACAACCAATCACAGCCCAACCCTAGAACCAGGAACCAATCAGAATCTCAGCTCTACTACCAATCACAAGCCCAGCCCTAAAATCAGGAATCAATAAGAATCTCAGCCATACTACCAATCACAAGCCCAGCCCTAAAAACCAGGAACCAATCAGAATCTCAGCCCTACTGCCAATCACAAGCCCAACTCTGAAAACCAGGAACCAATCAGAATCTCAACCCTACTACCAATCACAAACCCAACTCTAATCCCTAAGCCAATAGAAAGACCAGCCCCCAACAACATATCAAAACACTGTATGCAACAACCAATAGAAACGTATATAAAGGCCAAGTTAACTGAAGCCCAGTCTGTATCGGAAGAAAGGAAGGAGCTGCTGCTCTATTCAGAATCTCCTTGGATACAGACAGGCTGAATCCTCCCTTCCAAGCTATCAGAGTCTACTTTCCAGATAAGGGAGAGACTGTAAAAAACACTGAAATACTGTTTGTCGCGCACTCTGAAATGTGGCTTTTTTAAGGCAAAAACAGGGGATGCAGACAGTTTCTAGACACAATTTAAATCACAGAAACAGACTGAACAGTCTCCTGAAAACAATCTGGAAGATGTGTATAGCATTTTCAGTTAGAAAAGAGGGGGGCCTTTATGCAGTCTAGTGCCACAAAAACTAGGAGGGAAATTTCAAACAGTCACGGCTAAAAAACAGCACATTAAAAGGTCAAGCTGCCTGAAACACAGAGAGTCTACAGTAAACAGGCATGGGTAGCAGTAAAAAACACTTTTAAACAAATAATAAGATTTCCCAAAAAAGTCTGGGGCTCCTTACCTAGGTCTCTTAGGAATCCCTGATCACTGGGCTGTATTAGGGCACAGGGAAAATGCTGGGCTCACAAAATGGAGGTAGATGTCTTGGGGTTCCCTCCACAAAATTAAGGGGCCTGAGCATGCATGGGAGGAGGGCTCAAGTTGCCTGGAACTCGGAGAGCCAGTCAGCTAGGCCAAGCCCCTGTGGTAAAGGAGGAGGGAGCTGCTGCTCTATTCAGAATCTCCTTGGATACAGACAAGCTGTATCCACAATTCAAGCTAGCAGAGTCTACTTTCCAGGTAAGGGAGAGATTGTAAAAAACACTGGAATAATGCTTGTCGCACACTCTGAAATGTGGATTTTTTAAGGCACCAACAGGGGATGCAGACAGTTTCTAAACACAATTTAAATCACAGAAACAGATTAGGCAGTCTCCTAAACACAGTCTGGAAGATGTATGTAGGCTTTTTACTTAGAGAAGAGGGGGGTGCTTTATTCAGTCGTGTGCCACAAAAACTAGGAGTGAAATTTCAAACAGTCATGGCTAAAAAACAGCACTTTAAAAGGCCAAGCTGCCTGAAACACAGAGTGTCTACAGTGAACAGGCACGGGTAGCAGTAAAAACTACTTTTAAACAAATAATAACATTTCCCAGAAAAGTCTGGGGCTCCTTACCTAGGTCTCTTAGGAATCCTTGATCACTGGGCTGTATTAGGGCACAGGGAAAATGCTGGGCTTACAAAATGGAAGTGGCTGTCTTGGGGTTCCCTCCACAAACTTTAGGGGCCAGAGCAGGCATGAGAGGAGGGCTCAAGTTGCCTGGGACTCAGAGAGCCAGTCAGCTAGGCTGAGCCTCCGTGGGAAGGGAGGAGGGAGCTGCTGCTCTATTCAGAATCTCCTTGGATACAGACAGGCTGAATCCCCACTTCCAAGCTAGAAGAGTCTACTTTCCAGGTAAGGGAGAGATTGTATAAAACACTGAAATACCGCTTGTCGCGCACTCTGAAATGGGGCTTTTTTAAGGCACAAGCAGGGGATGCAGACAGTTTCTAAACACAATTTAAATCACAGAAACAGATTAGGCAGTCTCCTAAATACACTCTGGAAGATGTATGTAGGCTTTTTACTTAGAAAAGAGGGGGGGGTTTATGCAGTCTTGTGCCACAAAAACTAAGAGGGAAATTTCAAACAGTCATGGCTAAAAAACAGCACTTTAAAAGGCCAAGCTGCCTGAAACACAGAGAGTTTACAATAAACGGGGATGGGTAGCAGTAAAAAACACTTTTAAACACATAATAAGACTTCCCAGAAAAGTCTGGGACTCCTTACCTAGGTCTCTTAGGAATCCTTGATCACTGGGCTGTATTAGGGCACAGAGAAAATGCTGAGCTCACAAAATGGAGGTGGCTGTCTTGGGGTTCCCTTCACAAACTTAAGGGGCCAGAGCAGGTGTGGGAGGAGGGCTCAGGTTGCCTGGACTCAGAGAGCCAATCAGCTAGGCCGACCCCTGTGGGAAGGGAGGAGGGAGCTGCTGCTCTATTCAGAATTTCCTTGGATAAATGGATAAATGCTACAAGTGGGCCTTCAGCACTGATTGTGCTACCCACATATGTAGCTCTGTAATCATGGCTGAGACCCGCCACTGCAGTGTCTGTGTGTGCAGTTTTAAACTGCCAATTCGACCTGGCAAGTGCGCCCACTTACAAGGCCCAAGCCTTCCCTTTTTATACATGTAAGGCACTCTTAAGGTAGTTCTAGATAGCCCCATGGGCAGGGTGCAATGTATGTTAAAGGTGGGACATGTACTGATATGTATTACATGTCCTAACAGTGAAATACTGCCAAATTCGGTTTTCACTGTTGCAAGGCCTAGCTCTCTCATAGGTTAACATGGGGGCTGCTTTTAAATAACTTTTAACTGCAGTTTCCCTTTTGGAGCAGAGTGAATGTGGAGTTTGGTGTCTCTGAACTCACAATCTAAAAATACATATTCTGGTAAAGTTGGTTTTTAAATTGTCAGTTTGAAAATGCCACTTTTAGAAAGTGCAAAAACAACAGATGAGGAACGGAATTCTGAACAAATCAAACATTCACCCACAGCCACAGCTCTGGGTTTAATCCATCCGTTTTTTTGCCTTTCGTGCCATTCCAGGTTGTACCCCGCCACATGTAAATCAGTCTTGGCCCTGTTCCCCATGGGAACTGTCCAGCCGGAACTGGACCAGGAACAGGCACCCGGGGACTGGTTTCACGGTATCACCCTTCATCAGCCCGGCTAGCTTGAATCTGGTGCATAACAAGCACGAGATCCACATCTGGGCATACATTTCCCACTCGGGGCAACAAATGCAAAAACAACAGATGGTGGACAGAATGTAGAACAAATCAAACATTCACCTCAAGTCACAGATCTGTGTTTAATCCATCCTTTTTTTCTGCCTGCAATGCTATTCCAGTTTGGACCCAGCCCTTTGCAAATCAGTCTTGACCCTATACCCCATGTGAACAGACCAGCCTGAGCTGCCAGACCAGGTCCTCCCTGAACCAGAAACAAGCATCCTGGGACCGGTTTCAGGGTATAACACTTCATCAGCCAGGCAAGCTTGAATCTGGTGGCATAGCAAGCACAGGACCCACATATGGGCATACCCTTCCCACTTGTGGGTACAAATTCAAAAACAACAGATGATGGACGGAATGCAGAAAAAATCAAACATTCACTCCCAGTAACAGATCTGAGTTTAAGCCATCAGTTTTTTTGTCGCCATGCCATTCCAGTTTGGACCCAGCCATATACAAATCAGTCTTAACCCTGTTCCCCATGAGAACAGTGCAGCCCGAACTCCCAAGCCAGGTCCTCCGAGGCCAGAAACAAGCATCCTGGGACCGGTTTCAGGGTATTACCCTTCATCAGCCAGGCTGCTGATAACGACGCAAACCCCATACAGCACAGTTTTCCAGCACGATGCAACCGGATTTCTGACGCATCATTTCTGGACATCAAAATCATCGTGATCCTCTGTGGATCTGAGGTGCCCCATTCAGAAATTGATGCATCGCTTTCGTGCAGGAGAGAAAAATGACCAATCGCCTACTCGACCAGAGAAGGAACGACACGCGGCCTCACTTGCGAGTAAGGAATCAACGCATCACTGACTTTTCCGACACACTCTCGCATGTGCAGCTATATTTTTGACGCAAACCAGGTACTTTGTGTGACATCAACGTCTTCATTGTTTTCTACGAAGTAAGACTCTTAGGGCTTGATTTATGAAAAGTTAGCGCCGCCTTTGCGTCATTTACGTATGCAAAGGTGGTGCAAACTTACAAAATATATTTTTCTTATTCTTATTCTTTTAAAAATTCATATCTTGACTTGGGTATGTTGGAGTTTTATTGTTTTGGTCTTGTTTGATGTAGATAAATATTGCCTATTTTTCTAAAGTGGTGTGGTGTCTATTATGTAGTGTTTTCTCTGTTCTCTGTATTACTGTGTGTTGGTACAAATACTTTACACATTGCTTCGGGGTTACGCCTTTCTGCTCGTGCCAAGCTGCCAAGAGGGGAGTGGCGGTTAACCAGTGGTGTGTCTCCTTTGCTTTGACTAGAGTGAGAGTCCTTGCTTGGACAGGGGGTAACCTGACTGCCAACCAAAGACTCAATTTCTAACAGCTACTTTGGGCTGTTATCTGGCAACCAAAGCGTTTTTAAAGCAAGATCCAAACTTTACAGGATGACTGCCATAGTCATCAATGGAGTGGTCCTGATGCTGAGGGATACAGGCAGAAAGATGCTCAAAGGATGCTCCAGTTTTTGGTGCGGTAGCCTGGGGTGCCTTTGTGGGTGCTCCTTGGTCCATGGGTGGAGTGGGGCAAACATAGCTACAGGGATTAGGCTCCCTCAACATCCTCTATGTTGCAGAGCATTTCAGCCAATGCTAGGCTGCTGCTCAGTTTACACTGTAGTTTGGGTTGAAATACTTTGGTGGGGGCTAGTATTCCTTGGGTCTGATGAATCTAGAATCTGGTTGCTCTCGCATGTCTGCAGACACTGGTGAAACTTTTGGCTGTCTCAGATTTGTCCTCTTGGGTGCCAGGTGACTGGT
Organism: Pleurodeles waltl; assembly: GCF_031143425.1. Taxonomy (NCBI): domain Eukaryota; kingdom Metazoa; phylum Chordata; class Amphibia; order Caudata; family Salamandridae; genus Pleurodeles; species Pleurodeles waltl. Next base: position 1,080,427,393 of record NC_090447.1, read on the forward strand.
AGTGATAAATCATCTGTGGTTGCTACCAACTTGTCAGTGTGGGCTCTTTAAGCTCTTGTGTCCCTGGAGTTGGTTCTATGAGATCAGCCAAGTGATCCTTGGAGTCAGCCACTGCTGGATGTTGGGAATCAACTTTTCCCTGAGCCAGGATCCCTAGGCACAGTCAAAACTTAGTAAGCCAAAAGTGCAGCCTGTGGTGCAGCCTCTCTTTTGAGGGTTCAAGGGCAGCTGGGCAGTACTTCTTCAGTCCTCTCTCTGATTTCAGATCGATCTGAGGGTGCCAGGGATGCTATATTTATCCCAGGAAAGTGCTTTGACGGGACTACGCGGTCACTAACCAATGGGCTACTGGGTCCCCTCCTACCTACTGACAAAGTTCCTGTGATGTGTTGCATCTGGCTATCCCAGAATGTGACACTTTGGCCCCTTTCAAGATGGCACAGCCCTTCCTCGGTCCTCAGGACCTTGGTAGCCCACCCTAGTGGTGTGACTACCTGAGGGCTACATGCCAATGGTGTAACCAGTTTGGTAAGTTTTCCCTCTCTTGCCCTGTCTCCATTCAGTCTGCAGGAACAAAGGGCATAATGCTTAGGGGTGTTGTGGTTGGCAGCCCATCCAAGGCAGCTTCCCCTTTGAAGCCCACCTTCTGGGCTAAAACCCTGAATGGCCATCTAGGTAGACAAGATGACAACTCGCTCTGCAGCAATTGTTTTTGTTTTTGTGCCTGGGAGTTGTTAACATGCCTCCCCAGGTGGGCAGAAAAGTTGCCTGTGTCTGCACATGTTTGTGAGGCCACTAGACTAGCAGAGGCACAGCGTACCAATTCTCTAAAAGTTACTTAACATTAAATGTGACATTAATTTTGACTTGGCCATCAAATTGCATTTAATGCTTTAATGCCATGATTAATTTCATACCTTACATGACCCTGCTAGGTAGTCCCATTCAGTAATTAGCCGGGTTAGGATGCCATCCAATAACTCTGTGTGGCTACTAACTTTATCCACAGCAAAACATCAACTTGGAAGTGTTGCTGTTAAGAAAAAATATAAATAATACATGTTGTAGCAAAATACAGCTACCTGCTATAGGGCTATGTAGGTCTTCCTTAGGGGAGACTTAAATATAATGTTAAGGGATAGGGCAACTTTGCCATTGGTTTAAATGGCAAAGTTGAACTGGGAGTGAAAACACTGTCCTTTAAGTCTGCAGTGGCAGGCTGGGAGTCATTTTTTCCACTTCACTTTGTCACACACAGGGTGGCACAATGAGTGTTGCAGCCCTGGGGGAATCCTCTGTCATACATGCCCTGGGTATTCCAGGTACCATAAAGTGGGGGTGTATAAGTTAGTCAGTACTTGCCAACTGGGGAATCAGAATTCAACAAAACATCTGTGAAGAAACTGAACACTGTCACTGAGGTCTGGACAGCAGGCCTCAGTGCACTCTCAGCATCGAAAAACCAGCATTAATAGGGGGCAGAAAGTGGAGAGAACCTGCAAAAATCCTGTTTTCTTACAGAATTCCAACACAATTTTATTTAAGGGGCTGAGATGGCTACAATACTTAAACATTTATGGTACAGTTTCAGAAAGAGGATTTTTGCAGCCAGTATCAAACATATGAGCCTGAAAGTCTTCCATTGCATTCTGCTCTAATGTCAGTGCTGGTTCATGAATGGAAGAATGTTGAGTGGCAGACATTTAACAGATATAAGTAAAATGCATTCATTTCTATGTATTTGTGGAGGGAATCCCAATAGTAGTTAAGGTTTATTTATTGCTGGTGGGTAATGGTACTCACATAGTGGTTTTTTTTTCTGAAGAAGTCACTCTGCTGGCAGATGTTTTTTGCAAGACAGCGGAGTCAGTTGTAAAAAGGACACACTAGGGGCCTCATTTACAAAGAGCTTATACAGTTGCTGAATCATTCTTTTTTACAAAGTGGCTGCGCAATATTAGCTCCATATCTACAAAGTGACGCTAAAGGCCTCTAGCATCACTTTTGCCCCGTGTGAATATTTTTTTCCTAGCCTCAGATCCGACTACATCAGACAACGACAATGATATGCAAGGTTGGCGTTCCCTCTTAAAAATCATGCAGAAAAGACGCAGCCATGTTTACAATGTTTATGGAAAATTACACTCCCTCAGCAAAAGCTGAGCAGTGTCTCCAATGCATCAACAAAAATAATGTATGGCCAGCCCAGGCATAAAAATGACACATTGGCACAGGTACATAAGTAGAACATATCCAAATCACTCAGGCAAGCGATAGGACACCATGGACCTACTCCTACTGCAGCTTGGGCCACTAAGAAGGCCACCACAACCACCACTATCACCACCACTGCCACCATCACCCTCACAGACACCACCACCTGCACCACAGAAGCAGGGTAGGAGAAGGGAGCGCATGTATCAACAGCATATCTCACTAATTGGACTCATGAAAGAAGAGACAATTACCCATTACCTTCTGAGGAGGGAGTCCAGCTGCTACACCTGATTGCACCAAGCCTACAGGCAACAGTTGACAAGGTTACCAACATCCCACCACAGGCAAAGTTCATGGCTGTGTTTCATATGCTGGCCTTGGGGTACTTTCACACAACTGCACCCCGAGTGGCCTGAATCTCTCAGCCATCATTCTCATTATTCCTACCCACTGATCTGGATGCAGTCATCCGTCTGACACCCAGCTACATCCTCTTCCACTATACCTAGCAACTGCATCAAGAGATCAAACAACAATTTTATGCCATTGCTGGGTTCCCACATGTGCTGGATACCATGGACTGCACGCAAGTGCAATTGGTTCTTCCTGCTGCAACTGCCCATCTCTTCTGCAATGGGAAACACACCCACTCCATCAATTTCCAGGCCATTGTTGACCATCGTGGGTTGATCATTAATGTGATGACAAAATACTACAGCACTGTGCATGATGCATACATATTCTGGCACCCAATCCCCAATCAACGTTTCCAGGATGGACAACATGGGAATGGCCTACTTGTAGGTAAGCAAACAGCAAGTCCCTAACAGACAGAATAAAAACTAGAAATGAGGGACACAATACACATCTCACTGTCTGCATACACAGTCAGAGACTTCAGGATGAGGGTTATTCCAAAAATGTGCACCATGCATCATGTTACATATATAATGCAAATCCCCCTTCCATACATGTGAATACATACATTGCAAGCCAGTTTTGCAGACGTTGCATAATGTAAAGGCAGATATCAATGCATGGCAGATTGAAAATCTGGCCAACAACCCTGTGTGAAAGGGAGGTGTTCCATGGTGTTCTATGCCCACGTGGAAGTTGTTCCCATGCAACACACACAGTCCATCAGACGTGTTATGGATCCCACACCAGGAACTAGGTGCAAAGTGACAAACCACAGCACATGGGCAGGTAAAATGTAACTGTCCAAAGTAATCACCAAAATCACTCCATGTCACATATGTGATGTGTAAAGCGACACACATCCATCACTCACCATGCTTGTGAGGTCCTGCACACACAAATACAATCCTGCAAGCAACGAAGAACCCATACAACCCCTGATGCAAGTGTGAATGTGTATTTGCTAGGCAACTTTCATGCAAATCGAGTTGGAAGGAAACTTAAAGTGCAGGAGGCCCCATATATTGTTTACCAATCCCCCTTATCAGAGACATTGTACAGTGCAGGAAGTTGTGTAGCTGGGCTGCAAAGGATCACTCCCAAACTTCAGGATCATGTGTTGGGTGCACAAATTGGGCACAAAGCTGTCACACATGTACACAATTGTGATGTTCACTCCTGGATCGGGAAATGGCAGTTGTGACACCGTGTCACTCAGATAGTAATTGTGATTGCTTACTGTGTGGATGACATTACCTCAACTGCCCTGGACAATATGGTACACTCAAAGGCCTATGCCAATGTAATGTAACCCACCACCAGCCTGTGGATTACCATTAACCCATGCATGTGTCTGTGTAATCCATGTCTGGGATGTTACCATGTACCTAGGGAGGACCTCCAAAAAATATTCCCATCCACATTCTGTCTCACTACACATGTAGTGTGAACACATAACATTGAATGGAATAGAGTGACAGGAAATAACCAACATGAAAATCAGCTGCATAAATATGACACGATGTAGAATTGTATGAGGTATCTGCTCATGCACTGCGTTTGACATCACATAGATTGATTGAACAGTCCCTTGTAAACACCAGTACAGTGGCATGATTGACACATCATACGCTAATAACTGGGAGAAGTGCATGACAATAGTGCTACATATAACACATGTGGGCAGGACTTTAGCTAATACAGTTATCCTAAACATTGACACTGTCTCTTTTTTCCATTTCAGCTGACCAAAGATATAAGGATATGGGATACAGGAATGGGTAATAATCCCAGATGCAAACAAACAGAGCTGGAGAAGACATACAACCAGGCCAGCATCAGGACATGCAATGTTACGGAACAGACCTTTGGCCTGCTCAAGGCCCTGTTCTGCTGCCTGGATGTATCTTGGGCTACATTGCTATATCCCCTCCCCCGGTCTGCAAAATTATTGTGGTCTGTGCCATACTTCACAGTATATGTGTGCACGCAAATGTTCCTGGGATTGAGATAAACAACCTGAGGACCCAGGGAGGAGGAGGCAGCTCAGGATGAAAACATCCAAAACATAGCTGCACGTGCTCTAAGACACACACACATTGTACAGAATTTCTTCACATGATGACATGTTTTTGAATGTATGCTAGTGCTTACGTATGACAATAAATGATAAAATGTAACATATGTCTTAGAGTTTATGTCACAGTTCCAGTAAAAAACAAATCACCCACATCCAGGAAACTGTAAGTAGGGCACAACAGTTGTTGATCAAGTGTGAACACTGTCATCATCCACAAAGTAGCAGAGAAAATGCACTGACCTTTGAAAAGTGTGGTGTGTAATGTTTGCATTGCCTATTGAACAATCATGTTGTACTGAAAACACACGTCAGTCAAATGTGTGTTAGAAAAGAAAATAGATCTAAATCACTATATGATGCTTCAGACCCAAACTTGATGCTTACGTATGAAAATAGTAGTCATAAACCAAGACAATAGATCAGTGTGCCAGATGTGACTACTCAAAGTCAAAATGACTCTTCTTACGGGTGACAACTCACCACATTCACAGCATTCACACTCACATATATGACGAACAGAAAGAGTATCACAGAGGACAGTACACCTGTATGTGTAGCAGAGTGTCGGTCAGATCAGTAATTATCTTGCATGCCAAACAATGTCATAGCACGTCTCTTACTGTTGGCAAAGTGTATGGGGCAATCAGGACACAGAACAATTTGAATACCGATGTGGGGTCATCAGCTGCCATGACTATTTACCAAATCCACCCTCTACTCACTGTGCAGGTGACAAAGAATATTGTCTGCAGCTGTGGGGGATTCATCCTCATAAATTCACCCATCCGGAAGTCCAGCAGAGTGACAATCATGCCCTAAACAGGACCTGGTACACTGCAGAGAGGATGTCCAGAGTATACAAGTACTACTTTAGGAGTCTGGAAATGTTTAGGAGCCAATTACTCTACTCACCACCAATGGTTTCCACAATAATACTAGTGTGCTTTGCATTGCAGAATATTTGTGTATGGACACATGTCTCATGGCTCGATGACAATGAGGAGCAGGGAGTACTGGGTGATGAGAATGAAGAAGATGAGGAGCAAGCTTAAAAAGTGCTATCAGTAGCAGCAACATGGCTAAAGTACCATATACTAAAATTATTTTTTCACACATGCGTGAATGACTTTCACAGTGTCACAAGATTATGGTGGTCATTATGAACATGGCGGTCTGGGCCGCCACGCTGGCGGTGGCGGTCATTACCGCCAACAGCATGGTGGTCCAGACCACCATATTATGAACACAGTAGTGACCCACCCACCGCCAGGCCAGATTCTACCGCCGGGCCAACTGTAGGCACATTCGACCCAAGGGCGGAGGCCGGACCGGCAGTGGGATTTTGATCCCATTTCCACCAAGGATTTCCTGGCAGGATAGCCCATCAGGTAATCCCTGGCAGAAAGCATACGGGTGACAGGAATAACCATTCCTGTCACCTGTATGTGACACTCCAGGCCCCCCTAGCCACTCCACCTACCAACCCTCCCAAGCCCCTAGATCTGCCCCACCCCCACCCCGAACCCTGAAAACTACCCACCCAACCCTCCACCCCAAAAACCCCACTTAGGCCCCCCAGCTCGACCCTCAACATCCCCCACCTCTACATACAGGTCCCCCCAAACCACTACATCCACATGCACTAATTCATCTACATGCACACACTCATACATGCACTCAGACATACACAGCCCCACACATAAACTTACCCACACCCCCATGCACTCACACACCCCATTCCCTCTCAGACAGCTCTTACCTCTTCCGTCGCGCTGCTCCAGGAAGGAACAGGCTCCCTGGCTACAGCTCCACTGCATCGCCGCTTTTCCATACACCGCCACGCCTCTGAATGCATCATTATAGGTCTGGCAGAGTATGGAGTGATGTGGCGGTGAGGGTGGAGCAGCATCCACCCCTGCCACCAACCGCCAGCATAGCGCATGGTGCCACTCACCACCATCAATGGTGGTGAGGCTCCATGCGTCATTATTTGTTGGGATGCCGGCCGCCACCACTGGCGGTCTTCCATTGACCTCCGGCATGGTTGCCAGCGGGACATCCCACCAAAACATAATGACCACCTATGACTAAATTAATTTGTGTCCCTATGTAAAACAACACATATAAACACTGCCAGTGTGTCAGCAAGTTACCTGCATAGTCACAGTAAACATCAGAACACTCATATCATATCTGCTAGTGCTTGCCACACAGAACTCCAATGTAGCTATGTGTGACATACAGTGGCGTACAACATCCTGTACACCTACAAAAATATGCATGGCAATAACCTTTACCAATAAGTCCACCATTGTGAAACACAAAGGACAGGGTGTGCCAATGTACATAACGCAATTAATGTGTGTGTCTTGTACTGCTAACCAAATAGCTGGCCTCATACTTGTGGAGGACAGCATGTCAAAACAGAGTATGATGACTGGGAAGTGATCCATATAGTATGTGCATGAGAACACAGACCAACACCTTCAGTCTAACTACGCAAAATACAAATGTTCAACCACATATCAAAACCATTAGGAGATCTCATATCACACATAAAAAGGATAAATAATAGACTTTGCCAGTGCAAAAGTATTTACCAAGTAACAGTGTGCCCACATTTGCCCCACTAGGCCACATTGCCAGGGAAAAAGCAACAATATGGCCTACCACGTTGGCAGTGCACTCGTATACAGATGATGTCTACACTCCCATGATTACAGTCTTAGTGCAGATGTGAAGACACAATACCAAGAATCTGAGTATGAAACAATTGCCCATTACAAATCATAAATAGAAAGGTTCATCCACCCAAGGTGCCAGACACTGATGCATCCCAAGATATGTTGTTTGGATGTGACTGACACTCGCAGGTGGACATCATGTCCGAATGCATACCATCACCGAACTTCAAGTAATCACACATTTCAGACACATATTGTGGTGGGTGCCAGGAGCAAACTTATATATGATTGGGCTACACCTTTGTAGCTAGACAAGCTACCTTTTTAATACACAAAATCAAGGGTAAGCCTGGTGGTAAAGAGAAATAACTGTTGCCATGTCAATGTGCAACTCATATTCTCAAAAACAAACCCATTCAGTCGATATGTCGATATGTGTCGATATGTGCATAGTAGAACATGTTATGGTGTGGATTTCTGAAGACTCACTGTTAACCCTTGGTTTGCACATATCGACATGGGTCGTAAATGCCCCAACACATACATTGCACATGTAAGGAGGCAGGTGCCAAGTACACTGTAGAGTGGTTACAACACACAAACTCAGGGACTACCTGATTAGGTATACTCCAATCACAAGGCATCCTAGGATGGCAAGTCATACAGAAATGAGTCTAGGTATCACAGGCCGAAGATGCTGGTGTCATCACTCTCTTGGCCCATCTGGAGACACAAGCCTCTCAACAATATCCATGAGGCCATGAAAAGTCCAGCCCTGTGCATCATCCTGGACTCATAGCTATGGAGTAACTGAACGCACCCCAAAAGGCTCACAAGTGTTACTCAGTGTAATGTGTGTATTGCAGGTACATTGTTGGTGCATTTGTGCTGGACATCCCCCATGGACAATCGGGATGACCAATGTAAATGTGTGGATGCCAACATGGGGCTGTAGAAAAGGACCACAACTCCACCCAATCTGCTGACAATTTGCATCATAGTTCAGTCAACACTTTCATGCACAGGAACCATCCATGGCATAGTCCGACATGGACAAAGTGAGCAGCAGAATATAGGACACATCGAAGCAGATGGGCCAAGGTCACATCAATTGATGTATCCTTGTTTAGGTTCCACTAGGACTGAGCCTGATCCACATGAGTTTCATTACCTGTCACAGTGTCAAACTACATGGGTATTGATAGTGAACACCCATTGCTATGCACACACAACACCACCTTGACCTAGAGTGTTGTAATGGTGTGATGTACGCTGCCTTGCTGTCCTTAACATGTCAGAGATCACACAAAGGCAAGCATGGTGGTCTACCAATGCACCATCAGCATGAGTCAAAATCATGTGCAACACAAATGATGTGAAATTGAGTAGTCTGGGCACCATCACATGCTTCCCTATTTGGAAATTGTCCCTTAAGTGCCACAGTAATAACAGCAAGTTCTGTGTGGTATGTGTACTGCAGATACACTATGGCACTTTGCACACATTTTGTGGTCCCCTACGGTCCCTGGAAATGTCTGAAGGTGTGGAGTAGGGACACTTACACTGGTTGTGGCATCACCAGAGGGTGCACTTCCTTGTGCGGGGTGCATGAGCACATGGCAATATCAACCTCACTATGATTTGGACTGTACACTGTATGTAAGATGTGGGGTAAGAGTCAAAGTCAACCTCCAGAGCTGCACTTGCAGTGCATCCCCTGATGTGAGTCCCATGGAGTGGGGAACAGTAGCATATGGCCCCATCCATACATCCCTGCATGTCTGTATCCAGGCTATCCTAGCAATTGCCTGCATGGGAGACTATAAGACCCCCACGTTGCCTGACAGCCTGTTGCCTGCACCTTGGGACACGGCACAGATTGGCAGAAAGCAGTGCTGTTTTAGGTGTGAGTGTGCTCACCTGATTCCAGGGCAGGTATTTGGCATCCGTGGGGGTATCTCAAGCAATGTAATCAGGTGCCAATACATAGTTGGCAAATGGGGAAACTATTCTAAGGTGTGCCATTGCACAAACAGAGGGATTGTGCCCTATGCATTGTTATATCCTAGTAATGCATGCATTTTAACATATGCACAATGCCAACACACACTTTGCACACATAGGGAGACAGGAAGCTGGTAAACCCAGCCATTCACAGGCCACACAGCAATCCTTGTAAATGTTTACATTCATTCCAGATCACACTATACATAAAAACACATATTTTCACCATTGCATAAAAAAAAAATATGCATGAGCCCAATGCATATTTGTTCAGCTATTGCATGAGCCGATAATGACGCATCCCCTCCAACATATCTGAATCACCACATGGTGCTTTGTCAGGTATTGTGCGAAAACCACGCATTGTCTTGAAGCATCAAAACATCGACACATCAGCTTAAAACATGATGCAGCTGCATAGGAAGGGATGCAATGGATCAACCATGCTGCCAACCAGGAAATATGAAGTTACTTTTCCTTTCTCTTTATCTCACAGTCCATTTTTCTGTACTTGGGACAGGTTGTGTTGCTGGACAGAGGAGTGGTTGTGTTGGAGTTTGTTGTCTGCTGTCCCTGTTGTGTCCCTCATGTCTTCATTGTCTTTTCTATTTGTATTTTGTATTGACCTGTACTGTGTTTTGCCGGGTTTACATCTTTGGGGTATTATGGTTGTTAGGGGTAGTTTGGGGTATTTCTGTTTTTTGTTGTTGTTTGGGTTGTGCAGAGTGTGTTTGAGGAGCGCCATGTCGGGGAAGGTCAGGGCAAACAGCATGAATGCCCAGGAGTTTGGAGGTTTTCTTCGTCTGGTGACACACTACCTGAAAAAACTGAAAGAAATAATGTAATGTAATTTCTCCCCATTATGCCACTGTGATGTCACGCACCTCCATCAGAAACCATGGGCATTGTTTGGTAACACACAACAAGTCCCATGGAAAACCCCTTTCACACCGTGTGATGTGTGACAGGGGTCCATATTTACAGGGCTATGAAAATCCATGTAAGGTGGCTTGCCGTGGCCTTGTAAATATGCGCTGGCACACTGCACCACCAGAATGTCAAAAAAATAATGGTCCGGTAGTGCAGTGTGCCACTAGGGCCTTGTAAATGAGGCCTATAGAGTCAGTGGGTCATATATGTCAGTGCAAAAATGCCAACCCCCACAAAACGTATTTTTCGAGATAAAGCTTGACAGAGAGGCTTCACAATACCAGGCTGTCATGCGCCCACACTGAGCACACTGAGCAGTGGCCCTAGCAAACCTAGGGGGTCATTGCGACCCTGGCGGACGGCGGAGAAGCGGCGGTAAGACCGCCAACGGGCTGGCGGTCTTTTTTTGGGAATTATGACCATGGCGGTTACCGCCGGCGCTATTTGGACCCGGCTTACCGCCATGGATTTCCTGCGGTTGGAACCGCCATGAAATCCTTGGCGGTAAGCACTATCAGTGCCAGGGAATTCCTTCCCTGGAACTGATAGGGGTATTGACCACCCCTCACCCCCACCCGACTCCCTCCCCTACACCCCCCACCACCCCTGCCACCCCCCAAAGGTGTCAGGACCCTCCTCCCCACCCGACCCCAACCTCACATCACTCATGCACACACAACACACACACAGGCACCACTGTCACACATACACGCACACACACCGACATACATGCAAACATCCACACACACAGTCAGACATGCACACCCACATTCAAACATACACGCACACAACCATGCAGACATATCTACAGACATACACGCACTCAGTCCCATACTCACGACACCCCCGCAAGCATACAGGCACTCAGACATCCCCACTACATACACACACGCACACCCCCATGCACACACACAACACGCAACACCCCCAACCCCCCTCCCCTCACGGACGATCGACTTACCTGGTCCGACGATCCTCCGGTCATCACAGGACGTGATTCGGTGGGCGGTGTTCTGTTGACATGGCGGTGGAGGTGGAGCAACCTCCACTTCCCCGCCGCACACCAGTATGGCTGTTGGCGGCTCTCCATCCGAAAAAGGACAGAGAGCTGCCAACAGTCATATTACGCTGAGCAGAAAACCGCCACCACTGGCGGTCTTCAGCACGGCGGTCCCTCGGCGGTCTTGAAAAAAGACCGCCGAGGTCAAAATGACCCCTTAGTGTCTACTTTCTCCGTTAGTGCCATGGTGCAAATGTTAACAGTTATGCTGTGTACAACCTGAGGGAGTGTGTACCTTTCCATTTCATGGCCTGCCACCGGAAAAATTGCTAACTTGTGCTGCCCTGGGGTATGCGCTGTTTCAGGACCTGTCCTATTTTGTGACACTCCAGTTGATCATGTCTCATGTAAATGAGGCCTGATGTATGTAGCTCTATACATAGGTTTGACATATGGACTGTCGTACAGTTGAACATATCCCACATATGTGTGTGTCCGAATATCAAATATTTAGCTTTAGAGATGCATGAGGCATGTATGTGTGATGTCTAGGACTATGCAGCACTGACAGATACCAATGTCCCTTAGATGAAGGAGCAAGGATGTCCAACTGTGGTGTATATAGCACAGTCAGGTACATGTGAAGAAAAGAGTAAGTCAGGGCTGTTGCTAGTCCTGGCTGAGTGTGACCAGTGAGTTATTTAGGTACGAAGTGCCAAGAAACTCTGCTACCCTTGTGAAATATTGGGGTAGTGAGTCCTTTGAAATGATTTGACAATGTGCCCACCAGGTTTATGTTTTGTTTCATCATACCTGTGTACATGTCAGCCTGCCTTACCAATGTGTATAATTGAGGCATGTCAAATGAGTCATTTTGGTTGTTACAACCAGAAGGGTTACATGGCCACTTGCAACTCATGTGCAGTGTTCAATATTTGACCACAGTGTATGTAGTCTACAACCATAGGGCAATGTCGCATGTTGTGTCTTGTAGGTGGACCTAAGCCTTACACCACTGGAGAGATGGAGAGCTTCACCTGTATGCTTAATGAGTAGTGCAAGGATTGTGTTTGGTGTTTGATGCTTTGTGCAATGACATTTTCAAGGTGCATCTATTCAAAATCAAAGTCCATTTATTACATATAAATCTGGACAGGAAGGTAGAGGTTGCATTTTGGATTTACAGTTGCTTCTGACTAATGTCAAGGAGGATATGATTGCTATCACTGACCATAGAGCAATGACCACAGTGCTAGAATCTGTGAACATATTTGGTAGTGGATTCATAGCTGCGTAAGGCAAGGGATGTTACGACTCTTTTGTTCCACCTCTGGGGGACCTTGTACATGAATCATCAGCAGTCTGGGAATCATCATTACAACTCACCAAGAGTCCATTTCTGACTCTTACTTGCTCCCCATTTTTATATTGCTTGCTACTGAAAACCTACATTTCTTTCCATGGACTTCAAGACCCATAATGCTTTGCCTAGTAGTAAGTAAGACCTAGAATTGGCTGTCCAATGCTTCCTATATGAATAGTTCTGCTGTTGCTATGTACTGGATTTTCTTCGTCAGGACTTGTGAGAGACTGGAATCAAACACACTTGTGATCAGTCTTGTGCGGCCCAGCCATGTTACTCCACCCTGGGCTTGCTGCTACCTGGAACTGCTTATAATCTGCCATTTCCTGAAGCTCCCAGTTTGTGAATTGATGCTTGTACCCTTGTGTATTGTACCTCTTGTTGGTTTGTTTTCTAGTCCTGTTCCTGCTTGCTTCAGCCCTGTTTGCTGTGGCCTGTTCCTGTGCAGTCTGCTATAGATGTTTCCCAGCACCGTTTACTGTGTTCTGTCCCTATGCAGCCTGCTACAGATTTCTGCAGCCCTGCTTGCTTTTGCTTTTTCTTTAGTTTGGCCTTTGGTACACTTGGTGTACCCCTTGAGCTGCTCCCTTTCTAATTATTCCTAGTTTGTTCCTTCTGTTCCTGCTATTATTTTCCAATTACTTATTCCTTTTGCTTCTACCTTAACTCCTGTAATTTCTCCTTTTTGTCTTAGATTTTGTCTCTGGTCTCTGTTCCATTTGTCTGTGGTTCCTATGGAATCTCTAGTTCTTCTGAGGGTCAAGTCTCTCACTTGTTACAGTTCCTAGAATCCTTGTGAATGACTTAGGAATTGCCACTGTGTCTCCAGCTTGACCCCCGAGGGTGTGTCTCGTATATGTGAGTACAATCGTTGTTTGTGCCCTAAATTTCAAAGACAGAATGACTTCTGCTGCATGGATTCTATGGTGCTTGGGGAGTGATTATCTGTTAAAGTAATCTGCAGAGAGGCATTGGCATTCCCTATACTGTGGGATGCTGTGAGCCTTACCTGTGTAAAGCTTTAGTGGTAACCAGTGTATTGTCCATTATTGGATCGTTCTCTGTTTATTCGTGCTAAGGTTGCTCTGCCTTCACTATCCTAGTCCTGAGCTTAACCTATCACTTTTCTTTCCTGGTGTATGCCTTTCTCTGCACCTCTGCTTCAGTAAACTCAGTCCCATCGAGGCGTGCTCTGCCAGGAGTCCTAACAAATGCATTTCAGATGCACAGATATACTGTTGTTGCTCACAGTGAAACCTGTGTCCGATGTGTATGGCTAGCCCACATTGGAGGGAGGTGATACACAACACAGTAATGACAGTAAGACTAAGTGCCATAATTACAGGGTAACAACAAGCTATGCAGTATGGATCATGCAATTTGCAAAATATGTTCCTGCTCTGTGTGCCACATGGCCCTCACAAAAAATGATGTTTGTCCAGGACTGAGGGACTTGTGAATAAGGCCCTAAGTGTAGCAGGACAGATGAAAATATTCCACACTTGGTAATGCAGTTGAAGTGCCCACTCATGTTGTGTGATGCCCCATACACTATGTTGGATGGATCAACATTGCTATCCTCTGTCAATGTGTGTTGGACCAGATGAATGTCTGCATAGCATAGTCATATGACATGCCAATACCTGATTCATCTTCAGATACTGCTGGCTATGATAGTCTCCAAAATGTACCACACACATGATCATACTCTAAACAGCATTAGCCATTGACATTCCTATATCGCCTTGAGACCCTTCCAGGTTAGTAGCTGTGCTTTAAATACACTGATTGATTGACATTCCAAGATCCCTGTGCAGATGAGATGAAGGGCATGCATGGACACACCCATCATATGGTTGTGCGTAATGCTGGTGTACAGTAAGGTGACATGAATATTTTACATGTATATACAGGAAATAGGCTGCAAAGTGGGGCACAGCCAGTTACTTTGGAACTATGTTAAAAGTTGTGGCAAGACCCACCATGTACTAACAGGAGTTCATGTAGAAGTTGTTTCATACATCTGTGTGTGATGTGAGTTAGCTATCCAGCCGCCATTCTTGTATATGATACCTGGCACATGTAAAGTATGTATGTAGCAATGTGCCAGATATATGTCCTTGCTATATCAGACACCCAGTGTTGTGGCACTATACATTTTAGTTTGCAGTTCTTTCTCTTCTTACTTCGGCTAATGCCAATGAAATCAAGTGCATAGCAGGATGCAGAAGGGACACTGTTGATCAATACACCATGAACTGTGTATCATACCATGGTCACAAATCAGCATTGTTCCTAAGTATAATCATTATTGACATAGTCACACCTAGATGTTCCAAGATGGTGCATTGCAATTACGCGACATTTGCTTAGCCTTGTTACTTTGACCATAGTAATATGGGAGATGATAAATATTATGCAAATGTATGATCACTTTGATCTCCAAGATATATTTGGGATATGGAAACTGCAACATGTGATGTTTGAAGATAGATTAACGCATCATGGTTGATGATCATTTACAAAGTTATTCTTTGTATGACATGTTTTCTGTTTGATTAAACAGAGAACATGACCCTGGACCCAAAAAGGCAGCACCAGAAACCAAAGATCGTTACTGGCACATATGTAAGGTATATAAGGCATATAGAAAAATGGCAAAAACATTTTTTAGACGGAGAAGGCATCGGGGACCTGGGGAGCATTCCTACATGGTGTACCAACGCTGGAAAGTCCTACCACCAGCAAGGCTCAGGGAGCGGACAAGGTTGGGTCTGCAGGATGGGACCATCCACTTCCATCAGCAGCCATACATAGTGACCTGTCTCCCAACCTACAACCCAAGGACTCACACAAGACTTTGAGCAGGACATGCAACAGGAAATCTCAAAGCTTAAATTTTGTGCTGGCACCTTAGAGCATAAGATGGACAATTTGCTCATCCTGCTATGGGAGATAAAGCAGGCAGTCCAGAGATGCTAAGAGATGCGATGAGTCACAAGGAATTTTTCTTCTATTCCCTTGTACATAGTTGTTTTTATTGTAGGTTTTTTTGGATAGCTTAGTTTAGGTAAATTACTGTAGTATAGGATAGTTTTAGTAGTTTGTAGTTTTTTAGTCGGGCTGGGTACATTTTTAGGGGTTTGGATTTAGTATGAGTTTTTAAGTGGGGGTTGATGTGTAAGTTATGTGTTTATAACAAAGTTAAAAAAAACACACTGTTGTCTTTATCTGCAAATGTGTTTTAAAGTGTGGCATGGACAGTTGATATTTATCATGTGTTTTTACATGTCTAGGGTAAGGTAGGTTAAGTTAAGATAGCTGTAGGTAGTAGTTAGCACAATGTAATGTAGGTTGGGACAGGATAGATAGGTTTTGTAGGTTAGGTTGTGTTAGTTACATATGCTTAAGGTTTTATTACATTTGTGCTGTTTTCTACATATGACTCCCTCATTATGTACTATCTAGAAGTTACCATGTCTGCTTAGATAATGATAGATACATTATTTTGTCTTTGTTAGCAGTATTTGGCTACATGTGTGACTAGGTGATTTCCCTAAGGGCATGTACCTGTCAGGGTGGGCAAGGAAACACACAAGCTATCTACAAACATTGCTAAGCAGTGTACGTGACAATATGGGTGTGAATGGATACACAGCCCAACACAGCTTTTTACATACAGTTGCTCTGTGTAGGTAGGTCATAGGACATGCATCAGTGGGATGTTGTCATTATTGCACTCACCCAATGAGTTTTTAATTCACACACTGATGCCTGCCCCTTGTGCACTCAGACTTGCTTCATTTGCTTGTCACAGCAATGTTGTTTAGTTGTTCCTATCCATGGTTACACCAGCCACTTGTGATGTGAGTTACAGCAGCTTTCACAATGAATGCATGATACCTATTGCACTTCATGCTTGGGAGCCTCAATAACTGCTTGCTAGTCAACATACATATGAAGTTCAGCAAATATATTTCACTCGGTCTGTTTGAATTTGTCCCTGGCTCCAATCCACACATGTTCCTTTGGCAAGTAGTCAATGTATTTGCAACACAAAGTGCAACATTTTCAAATGCGTCCTGCCTCAGACACACATACAACACAAATACAACACACAGTGCATTTATTTACAAGTGAAAAATTATATGTTGTTCAGAAAGACAATTCATGTGACAACAACCCCAACAGACGTTTCAAGCCAGTGAATATCAAGACACAGTCCATGGGGACAACATGTCATGGGACATGTGTAGGAGAGGAGTGCTTTAGTGAGAAGAATAATCAACTTGCCGTTAGGGTAGATTGGCCACTATGACAGTCCACACATTTGTGAGGTCAACAGAGGGAGAGTCAAATTGAAGACAGTGCCAGATTTTTGGGTACTGGCATTTTGTTGAGCATAGGGCAAAGGATAAAGTGTGTATATGCCATAGAGAAATGCTATTGGCTACTTTTTCAGGTGAAAGATGTGCAGTCCACACCTTCTTCCTCTGATGCATATGGTGCCTCACGTGACAGAGGAGTTGTAGGTGTCACAATAGGAGACACACACACGACAGGGGCTAAATATGTTGATCCTGTGTCCATGGAAGCTTTCACCTGTGGCAACACATAAGGCAGCACTGTAGCAAGAAGGATCTGCTGGTTTTGGAACCCAGCAGTAACGTCACAGTGGTAGGCACCTATGGTGGCAAAGAAGGAGTCCTGCATCTGCTCCATGGACTCCAAGACATTTTGGATTGTACCCAGCTGATTGGAAATCTCGCTGGTGCCACTTTGGGAGGACAATTGCCTATGCCTCTGCCTCATGGCACCATTGATGTCAGCCAGGGTCTGCTGGAGGTCACGGAGTGGAGAGTAGGTGCCATGTACAGCAGAGGAGTTGTCCTTATTTGGACTGAGCACCTGTGGACTGTTTCCAGGGTACCCGCCATGGTCTCTATCCCCACCTGCACCTGATCTGTCAGCTCCTGCTGGATTCCTACTGCAGTCTGTTGAAAAGTTAGTTTTGGGTGCTGGGAGTCCAGGAATCAGAATAGGCTTGCAGTTGGTGTCTCTTGGGTATTGCGTCGATCATCTGGAGACCCCACAATGCTGTCAAGCCTCACTGAGACTGGAGATGGTGTTTGGATGGTGCCCAGGATTTGTTGGAGGGCGTCGGGGTTACTAGTTTGCAGCTCATCATACACATCATCCACAACTGGGACCCTGCAGGCACATTCCATGGAGAAAAAGGTGGAGTGTTTACCCTTTAAGATTGTATTTGTGAACCACTCCTCAAGGTGCAATTCCATACTAGGGCCTTCTACCTTCTCCGGGAGGTGCACAATTCTTACGTTGTTACACCTTGACCTGCCTTGACCTGCCTTCTTGGTTGTCCACCTGACTCCTGAGGCATTTAACCTTATCCTGTAATGCTTCCAAGTGCTTCCCGGTGTCTGCGTCACAGGTCTGAGGATAGCTAGTGTTCATTCTGCGCTGTTGACTCGTTCCTTTAATTTCTTATGCTCCTCCCTCATGATGTCCATGCCTGTCCTTGAGGCTTTGGTTCTAGTGTAGATTTGGGCCCATATTTATACTTTTTGACGCTAAACTGCGCTAACGCAGTTTAGCGTCAAAAAGTTTTGCGCCGGCTAACGCCATTCTGAAGCGCCATGCGGGCGCCGTATTTATTGAATGGCGTTAGCCGGCGCAAGCAGACCGGCGCTGCCTGGTGTGCGCGAGAAAAACCACGTACACCAGGCAGCGCCGGCGTAGGGGGAAAATGGCGCATGGGCGTCTTAAAATGGGGCAAGTCAGGTTACGTCGAAAAAATCGTCGTAACCCGACTTGCGCCATTTATTTTCGAAGCCCATCCCCCATCAACATGACTCCTATCATTGTAAAGATAGGAGTCATGCCCCCTTGTCCAATGGCCATGCCCAGGGGACTTCTGTCCCCTGGACATGGTCATTGGGCATAGTGGCATGTAGGGGGGCACAAATCAGGCCCCCCTATGCCAAAAAAAATCATTAAAAAAAAATAAAAAAATACTTACCTGAATGTCCCTGGGGTGGGTCCCTCCAGCCTTGGGTGTCCTCCTGGGGTGGGCAAGGGTGGCAGGGGGGGTCCCTGGGGGCAGGGGAGGGCACTCTGGGCTCATTTTGAGCCCACTTGTCCCTTAACGCCATGCCTGACCCAGGCGTTAAAAAGCGGCGCAAATGCGCCGTTTTTAGCCACGCCCACTCCCGGGCGTCTCTTTTGCCCGGGAGTATAAATACCACGTAAAGGCCTGGGAGTCATTTTTTAGACGGGAACGCCTCCCTTGCATATCATTAACGCAAGGAAGGGGTTCACGCTAAAAAATGACGCACATTCCGGGAACTTTGGCGCTATTCGCCTCTAACGCCATAGTATAAATATGGCGTTAGTTGGCGTTAGTTTAGCGTCGAATTTGCGTCGAAAAAAACGACGCAAATTCGGCGCAAACGGAGTATAAATACGGCCCTTGATGTCTAGGACTGCGATTAGGAGTTCTTTGAAATCATGTGAATGCTCTGATATCATTGTCTACAGGGTCCCATCAGCTGCACTTGCTTCTCCGATCACCCCTCCACCGCCCTGGGCTTCAGGTATTGCTGTCTGTGCCTTATCTAGTTTCTTGTGCACCATATTGGGTATGATGTGTGGCAGGCTGTTATGTGTGCGACACAGACAGGCAGGTTCAGTGTTGGTCTCTTTGCAGGACCACTGTTAACAGGGACTGCAGTGGGTGGTGAAGAATCAGGATCTGGAAAGGTGAACAGCAGCCTATCTTTTTTCAGCATTCTAGAGCCTCCTCTTCTATCAGTTTCCGACTTCTAGGGTTTTGCCTGCAAGCCCAGGCCATATTAAACAAGCTGTATACTTCTCAACAACGCAATGATAGGAGAGCAGAGTGTCGTACTATTGTCTTTCAGAAAAGTGCTGTCATGGACTCAAGGGGGGGAATTCATTTGTATTGTTTAGCAGAAGAGCCCCCAAATGCATTGGCGGAGCGACTGTCGCTGTATGCAGGATACAAACATCGCAGCATGTGCCCTGTGGTCCTAAGTTGCTCAGTGTGTCTCACAAACCTTGTCTGCAGGAGTTCAGTACAGGGGGTTAGTGGCAAACAGATAATGTTGCCATTACTGTCTCGCGGGAGGGGAAGCCAACGGGCCGTATGATTGGCCAATCCAGTGTCACACATAGAAAGGGAGGTGTCCATGAAAGCGGCTCTCCTATGTGATCACTCCAGATGTTGGAAATAGCTGGGCCCTCCTCACCAGTGTGTGCCCCCCCAGGTAAAGCACCCTACTGCTGAGAGGAAAGCGAGTTGGGACTCCACTGCTGTACGTCTCTGGCCGTTCCAGTGCTCCCCTGACACACAGAGTGCCTCTGCAGGCTCAAACACTTGTTGCTGATTCAAGAAAAAGGTCCATCTGGGGTTCTGGGGCTTAGAGAGAGCTTGCACTTGTGCAGGCGTAGTGGTGCCCTGGCATCCCATCCCACTATTGTTTTGGAGGGGTTTAAACATACACCTTCCGTGCTCTGACGGACCTCCACAACCTAATCAGCCGGGGTAGCCCATGCCCAGAAAGCCCTCCTGAGGCACCAATGCCCCCACATGCACCACCCAAGTGCTTAGTCTTGCAGGGAGGTAGTAGGCCACAGAGCACAAGTGCTCACTCGGAGAGTGAGGTAACTGGGGCCAGTCACAAGATGACCACCCAGCCCAACTGGGGGGGTGTCTAGCTGTCAAAGGGTGTCTGAATCTTCTACTCAAGTCCCCACAGGGTGTTGCAGGATAAGTGTCCATAGGCCGAGGGTCGAGGAGCACTTGGTCTTGTGACTCACACAGTTGCCATGTAGGTCATGCTGTCAAAATAACTCTAACTATAACATCTGAATTTCTATGGTTTTGTATGTGTAAGTTCAGAGCCTAGCTATAACGTTCTTGTATCCTTTATTTTTTTCAGTGAATTTTTTAGTTTTTTAAAAAATGCTAGTTCCTAACCATAACGTCACTACAACCTTTGTTTTTTTCAGTGGATTTCTATGCTATTTTTTAACAAAGCAGTGGTTGGCCACAGGCGCTGGCCTGAGTCCAGGCCCTGCTGTCACCCCCCACATGCATCCAGACCCACACCAGGGTCTGGCCTATGGCCAGGCCCTGCAGCCAACCCCCATTGATAGTGGGTATGAAACAGATTAAAAATCTGATCCCAGTGAGCAGGATCAGTTTTTTCTACTCACGCCCTCAGGGAACGGACTTACAGTTTGCTCTTCCTTGGCGGGAGCTGTCAATACTCCCACCAACTGAAAGCAAGCTGCTTACTCCCGGGGTGGGCACCTTGGGAGATAGGGGGCTGGCACTGGGTTGGGCAGTCCCCACGGCAATTAGTGGCTCTAGGAGAGGGACTGTGCAGCCTCCTCCTTTTGTTTGCACAGGGGCCAGCCCAAGGGAGGTGGTTGTGCCCGAGGCCACAATCTGCCTTCGAGGGGGGCCATGCGGTCCTTCCCTCTTGCTATTATGGCCATGCCACGGATAGATGGTGGTCCCTTGAGGCTGAATAGGGTATGGGAGGATGCACCCGCCACCCCCTTTTGACATTTTGTGTGCCCTGGGGAGGTGGAGATCGCCTGGGCAATTTCCCTGTGAAGGAAGTGTCTCTAGGGAACCCCAGCACCAAGGCTAGGGGGTCATGGTATTCCAACCCTGCCCCCCTTTTCTTGTTTTTTTTTACTTAATTTTTTTAACTCAGCTCAGTCTGAGTCCCAAATTGGCTGCCAACACTTCCTGGTTGAAGTGTTGGCAGCCAATCAGATATGAGGACGGGAACCGTTGGATCTACAGAGGTTTCGCGTCTCTAGATGTCTATGTTTCTTTTTCCTATCATATCTCAAAAACTACTGAACGGATTTACACCAAATTACAAAAAGCCTGCTTTCTTGATTAAGAGCTAGCTTTCTGCCAAATTTGGTGTGATTCCATCCAGTGGTTCAGGCTGTAGTTGTGTTTAAATTCCCTATGGGAAATGTCCTAATTAACCCACAAATTACAGCACTCACAATGTCTTTGATGACATAATTGCTAATATCAATGTCAGATTTTGAGTAAAGTTTTTGAGGAAAAAACTGCCTGGTGAGGGCCTGAGTTATAGTTCCCTTATGGCATGAGTTATAGTTACTTGCGATAACTCTAACTATAACTGCTGAAGTAAATTCAGACCCTTGATATAGCAAGGTGGATTACCAACACAATACCCAGTAGTGGACCTCAAATTCACTCTCAGTAAACCCTAGCTCAGTCCTGGTAATGTGGCAAAAAGCAATCAGGCTACTTAGAGGAACAAGTGTAAAGCATTTCACATTACCAACGTGGACGATGAGTAAATAACACGGCTCAATAGAAATCAGACACCAATATAGAAAAATATATTAGATTTTAATCTTAATATAGATCAGAATGAAGTTTGCGGCTTTTGTACAAGCAGAGTTGTGAATTTTTAAGTCTTTAGAAAATGCAGTACTTTGAAGGTTTAAAAGATCTCCATTGGAGTCAATGGGAAAAATTGAATTGTGCACTCCGGCACTTGTAGGGTGAGTTCTGACAAAGCCGTTGGTTTCTGGGCTGATGACAGACAAGCCTTGGTAGCTGCAAGGTTGGTCCACAGGCTTTCAGGCAGCTGGAGGTCGCTTGGCAGGGAATAGAGGCTTGAAACTTGGCACGGGCCCACTCCCACTCTTTAGATGCTAGGCACCGAGTTTCTCTAAGCGCAGACACACAGAGCCTGTTGGGTGGCAGTTCTTTGATCTCAGCCCGCCTCTACTTCTCCAAGTTACAGGGGACTGGTACCACCAGTCAGGGGAATCTTCCTTGGATTCTCAGTGTCCACTGGGGTCCCTCTTGCTGGGACCAATGAGTCTTTACCTTGGGCATGCGTCGGGCACTCTTTTCTAGTACTGATGTCCTTAGGTCACTCCATGACCTCTCTTCATGCTGTGGCTGGAGTTTAGGTCCTATTGTTGGTGCAGACATCTCTTTGTGCTTCTTTCTTCTTCACCAGGTAAGATCTGAGTTCTGGTGCTATTATCCCCTTAAATCCTGGTTTAGGGGGCATTTAAGCGTGTGAGGGACAGTGGCTAATGAGCTACTAGTCCTTGCGGCTAATCCACCCCTGAGGTGATGACTTCCTGTGAGAGTGCGTCACTTTTCTACCCAGAACCCACTATTCTAAAGGCTCTGACAAGATGACAGAACACTCCCTCGGCTGTGCAGACCTCCTAGTCCACCTTAAAGGTGAGGCTAGTCTTTTGGAGGTGCACACCTTCTGCATAACTAATTTCTGCCATGCCTCACCAGCAGGAAGGGCTTTGACCTCTACTGGGGGGACAGTTGTTTACACAGCAAAGGCAGGTGAAGGCTTTGAGACTTACCGCCCTGATGCTTTGCTCACTAGCCAGCCTGGGATGGAGGAGGTGTGGCCTCCTTCCTTCTCAGACCCTTTGTCTTTTGTCCTGCCACGGTGCTGGCACCACCAGCAGGAGGACAGACTCTTGTCTGTGGTGGCAGAGGCTTGGGAGAGCCCACCAAAACAGTACGGGACTTAATAACTTGGTGGGCACCTTCTGGATCTTTTTAATCCTACACATGGGCATCATTTTCAGGGTTACAAAGCACAGTATTGGATATTAAACACAATAGTATTCTGCTGGGCCCTTGCAGAGCTGGGCATCTGAGCAATAGTCAGATGCAAGCCCATGTTATCCAAAGAACCGCCGGTTACCCAGGCCGGCATCACATTTGAAATGCACATGAGTCCTCACTCATGAAACAGTGCATCCTGTCTCCTTGGCTAGAGGGGGCCTTAGGGGTGACTGACCTGTCCATGGGCAGTAAAAGGGACTCTGCCTGCACCTGGTGTGGTAAGGTCCTTGCCAATTGGCCTATGTAATTTGACCCACAATTTAAGAGAAAGAGTATTGTTCCTGGGGCCTGGTTAGCAGGCCTCAGTACATTGGCAGGTCAAAAACAACAGCACCTGACAGCAAAAAGTGGTGGATGACCATCAAAAAAGGGGCATTTTACAACATCTATCTATCTATCTATCTATCTATCTATCTATCTATCTATCTATCTATCTATCTATCTATCTATCTATCTATGTCCACAAACTTTTCCCCATATGCATGAAGAAAAACACCAAGCAAAACAGAGTATCTATATCCCCTATTGTGAGATTGGTGGTATTTCTCTTGTTGGTCACTTCAGGGGTGGCTTTACACTTTAAAGCATACCATTGATGCAGTTTCAGTTTCCTAATGAATCAGAAAAGGTCAGTCCTACTTGAAGCAAAGCCAAATGTATTTGTGGGATAAAATGAAGGCCCCAACTTAAGAATCTTTGGTGGTCATTACAACCCTGGCGGACGGTGTTAAAGCGGCGGTAAGACCGCCAACAGGCCGGCGCTAAAAAAATTGCAATTACGACCGTAGCAGAAACCGCCAACAAAGACAGCCACTTTAACACTCAGACCGCCACAGCGGTACAAACAAACGGCGCAGTGGTCACCGCCAACAGACAGGTCGGAAGACAATGTACTGTCCACAGTATTCTGACAGGCCAATCCGCCACCTTTTCCGGGGCGGATTCACCGCAGATAAAAACACGGCGGAAACAGGAATTTCGAAGGGAAAATGCTCACCTCTACACACCCCATGAGGAACGAGGACACCATGGAACCGGAACTCCAAATTCTACCTGCGATAGTCTTCCTGCTCCTCTACCAGGAGCATGAACGCCGGCGGCGAAGACCATGGTGAGTACTGCACCCACGACACAGGGAGGCAAAAAACAGGGACACGCCACACGCAACACCCCCACCCTCACCCACTACAACACACACACTAATACATGTTGATACATTACAGTTACACCCCCCAAGCACCCCGGAAGAATGCAAAGACAAAAGGAAATGATTGTAACGATTGTAATCTATTAAAATCCAGTACTCCAAAATATATATACACTATAAACAAATCTACACACCAATAATACAAGTCCAGGTATTGCACCATTTATAGTCCTTGGACCACTGGGCCCAAAATGCATGGGCGAGGCTCACACTCGATACCCGATCAAAACAGAGAGAACACTGCAGGGACATCAGATAGAAATACAACAGGCACCTCAGGGGGAAGGGAAGGGGCGGCACCTCAGCCGGATGAGTGCACGACGCCAGATCCACGAGGAGGCTCAGTGCCCACTGATGTATCCTGGGGTGTGCAAAGCCACAGTCTCTCAAGTCTCTACATTGGGTGGTTTGCCCACTGTTCAATCCTGGGGAGTGCAAAGCCACAGTCTCTCAAGTCTCTACAGTGGGTGGTTTGCCCACTGTTCAATCCTGGGGAGTGCAAAGCCACAGTCTCTCAAGTCTCTACAGTGGATGGTTTGCCCACTGTAACATCCTGGGGAGTGCAAAGCCACAGTCTCTCAAGTCTCTACAGTGGGTGGTTTGCCCACTGCTTTATCCTGGGGAGTGCAAAACCACAGTCTCTCAAGTCTCTACAGTGGGTGGTTTGCCCACTGTTCAATCCTGGGGAGTGCAAAGCCACAGTCTCTCAAGTCTCTACAGTGGGTGGTTTGCCCACTGTAACATCCTGGGGAGTGCAAAGCGGTGCTTGAGTTGGCGGTGCCCGGTTCAGCGGTGCTTGAGTTGGCGGTGCCCTGTTCAGCGGTGCTTGAGTTGGTGGTGCCCTGTTCAGCGGTGCTTGAGTTGGTGGTGCCTGGTTCAGAGGTGCTTGAGTTGGCGGTGCCCTGATCAGCGGTGCTTGAGTTGGCGGTGCCCTGTTCAGCGGTGCTTGTGCTGGCGGTCCTACATGGCCCAGCGGTGCTTGAGTTGGCGGTGCCCGGTTAAGCAGTGCTTGAGTTGGCGGTGCCCAGTTCAGCGGTGCTTGAGTTGGCGGTGCCCTGTTCAGCGGTGCTTGAGTTGGCGGTGCCCTGTTCAGCGGTGCATGTGCTGGCGGTCCTTCATGGCCCAGCGGTGCTTGAGTTGGCGGTGCCCGGTTCAGCGGTGCTTGAGTTGGCGGTGCCCAGTTCAGCGGTGCTTGAGTTGGCGGTGCCCTGTTCAGCGGTGCTGGAGTTGGCGGTGCCCTGTTCAGCGGTGTTTGTGCTGGCGGTCCTTCATGGCCCAGCGGTGCTTGTGCTGGCGGTCCTTCATGGCCCAGCGGTGCTTGTGCTGGCGGTCCTTCATGGCCCAGCGGTGCTTGTGCTTGCGGTCCTTCATGGCCCAGCGGGGCTGGGGCTGGCAGTCCTTCATGGATCATCAGGGCTGGCGGTGCCCTCCTGGCCAGCTGGGCTGGGGCTGGCGGTGGCCTCCTGGGCAGCGGGGCTGGGGCTGGCGGTGGCCTCCTGGGTAGCTGGGCTGGGGCTGGCGGTGGCCTCCTGGGCAGCTGGGCTGGGGCTGGCGGTGGCCTCCTGGGCAGCTGGGCTGGGGCTGGCGGTGGCCTCCTGGGCAGCTGGGCTGGGACTGGCGATGGCCTCCTGGGCAGCGGAGATGATGGCGGTCTTCTCCGCCGTGCTGCTATTCCCAGACTTTCTGGGTTTCTTGTGGCCCTTCTTCACCTTGGGAGGTGTCACAGCTGACTCCACACTCCCACCGGGACCCCTGGGAGCGGCTTTGGTGGCTGGAATCTTCCCCCTCTCCCACCGGGCACTGGCCAACTTCTGATGCTTCACAGGTGGGGGACTGGCTGTGCTGTGGCTCCGTGCCACACTGGCTGTCCTGGTAGCCGGTGCACTCCACATACCGGTGACTACAGGCACCACTGTCCTGGAGATGTTGTGGCTGAGGTGCTACTTCGGGACCTATGAGATGGACGGGGTGGGGGAGGTGTGGGAAAAAGGTCAAGGCTGGACATGAAATATTTCTTGGACACACTGGGACGGGTAGCTGGAGGGGGTTTGGAAGTGAAGGAAGAGGTGGTGGTAGTAGGAGGTGTACGTTTGGTGACTGTGGGTGCAGGTGCATGCGCTGGAGGCTGTCGTGAGGTGGATGGCTGTTGGGTGGGTGTGTGGCTGCGTTTGTGTATCTTGGGAGGGGGCGTCACAGACACACTGGGAGAGGACACAGGGGACGTGTGGATGGTAGTGGGGGTAGTGACTGCACGTGAGCGGGGTGTGCTGGTGGGTGTGCTGATGAGGGACGTAGTGGCTGTAGAGGTAGTGCATGCAGGTGTGAGTGTAGACAAGACTGGGAGGGAGGAGGGAGATGACGAGGAGGGGGACACAGTGGAGGCAGTGGATGTTGGTGTGTCTGCATGTGTGTGTTGCTTGCGTGAGTGCCTGTGGGATGAGTGGTGCTTATGTTTGCCTGAGCTTCCCTTGTGTGTTGACGTGTGTGCCTGCTGGTCTGATGGTGTGCTTGGGATAGGCAGAGGTACAGGGGATTGGGTCTGGGTGGAGGAAGTTGGAGGGGGGAGGCTAGAGACAGGGACAATGGCTACCATCAGTGCTGAGGCCAGAGTTTGAAAAGCTCAGTGAAGGGCCGCCTGACCAGAATGAATGCCCTCCAGGAATACATTAGTTTGTTACAACTGCCTTTCTGCACCCTGGATGGCATTCAAAATGGTAGACTGCCCAATAGTGAGGGACCTGAGGAGGTCAATGGCCTCCTCACTGAGGGCAGCAGGGGTGACTGGGGCAGGGCTTGAGGTGCCTGGGGCAAAGGTGATGCCCACCATCCTGGGTGAGCGGGCACGAGAGCGAAGGCAGAGGGGCTGCTGGGAGGGCGGTGCTGGTAGGGGGGGTGGCGGCTGTACTTGTAGATGCGGGGGGCACAGATGTTGCCCCCACAACAAGGCAGCTCCCATCAGAGGACATGTCCGTGTCGCTGGTGTCAGCTCCTGTCCCTGCCGTGAAGCTCCCCTCACCCTTCGTCCCACTGGTGAATTCCTAGTCCGTAGTCCCGCCCTCCAGGGCCATGTGGGATGCAGCTCCCTCGTGCTCCAGTGCCACTGCTCCTCCGCCTGATGATGCTAATGCACACAAGAACAGGGAGACCACAAAAAGGGGGGGACGACAGAAGAAAGACATGTTGAGTGCATGGATTACCGCTACCGTTGGCGGACAAGACAGACATAGAAGCCCCCTGCACTACGCCGCGCTCTTGGGCTCCACTGTTCAATTCCTGGGAAATGGCCTACAAGGCTATGGACGACATCTGCACACATAGATGACACAGAGGCATGAATAGCTGTACTTGGCAGTCTACAGAGGTGGGGTGGGGTGCCACATGGCCTGCTTTATGGAGGGGCCTTGCCTATGGAACTCGCCCTGGCCTAGGGAAACCCACAGCCCTCCTCCCCCACCCAGACAACTCCACTGCGTGCAAAGTCAGCAGAATGAGAGTGTACTCACCCCCTTGTGTCTGCTGTGATGCCCTCAAGCGCCCATCCAACTCAGGGTAGACCACCACCAGGATCCTGAACATCAGGGGAGTCATGGTGCGACGGGCACCCCTCCCACTTTGGGAGGCCATCCCCAGCTGAGCCTCCTCCATCTTCTTGCTCCAGCGGCGAATGTCCTCCCATGTTTTCCGGCAGTGGGTGCTCCGTCTGTGGTACACCCCCAGGGTCCGGACTTCCTTGGCGATGGCACGCCAAATATATTTCTTCTGGTGGGCGCTGACCTACATGAAATGTACAGGGGAAGAAGAGAAGTCATTACCAACTGCACCGTCAAAGTGATTGGCCCCCATCCCTACCCTTGCCATGTGGCACATGCATTCACCGTCTTTCATGCATGCAGCACTCTGCCACTTTCCTTCTTACATGCAGCCCCCTCCACACAGGCATAGTCCATACAACATGCTCCCTGTGTACTTACCTGTTTGTCTGGAGGACCGTAGAGTAGCGTGTACTGGGGGAGGACCCTATCCACAAGCTTCTCCAACTCCTCCAATGTGAAGGCAGGGGCCCTTTCCCCAGACACTCGAGCCATTGTCTCTTCCAGACCGAGGTCACAGCAGCACTTGCAGTGTAGGTCCTCTCCTGTCGAAGATCAGATATCGAGTGATTGCACAGATAGAAAATGGCGGTTACGTCCGCGGCAGTCACGTCCGCGGCGGTACGTACCGTCACCACCGGTATACATCGTCATTGGCTCCTGGGACCCATAACGTCCAATGTAAACCAATGCAGCATTGCGCCGCGGACTCCGACCGCCTACTGCGACGGTGTACAACGCCAGCGCAGTTACCTCACATCTCATTGTCCAACTTTAGAGGTCAGGCAGCCGCCATTTCAGGGGCCCACATGGCTTCATTTTCAACTGCGTCACACATACCTAGGCCTAGTCTCAACACACATACAGCCCACCTTTTGTGTATGATTGGTGCTCTGTGTAAACTGTGGGTACGTACCTCTGAGTTGTTTGACTCTGTGCTTGCTGTTGTCCTTCATAGGCACCGTCCGCTGGGACATGTGAGGAGATGGTGGCATCCTCCGGTGTACCGACCGTTGGTGGACCTGTCGACAATGGAGGAGCGACATTTGATAATCACCTACAAGCTTGACCGTGCCACAATCCAGGAACTGTGTGCCCAGTTGGAGCCAGACCTGATGTCAGCAATCCGCCATCCCACAGGAATCCCCCCTCAAGTGCAGGTGCTGTCAGTGCTCCACTTCCTTGCAAGTGGCTCTTGTAAAACAACTGTGGCCATGGCATCAGGGATGTCCCAGCCTATGTTTTCCAACGTATTGTCCAGAGTGTTGTCTGCCCTTCTGAAACACATGCAGAGCTACATTGTTTTCCCTCAGGTGGAGGATTTGTCTACAGTGAAAGGTGATTTCTATGCCCAGGGACATATCCCCAACATCATAGGTGCCATTGATGGGACCCATGTGGCTTTGGTTCCCCCCCCCCCACAGGAGTGAACAGGTGTACAGAAACCAGAAGAGTTATCATTCTATGAATGTACAAATGGTATGTTTGGCAGACCAGTACATCTCCCATGTGAATGTCATGTTCCATGGCTCAGTACATGATGCCTACATCCTGCGGAATAGCAGCATCCCTTATGTGATGGGTCAACTCCAGAGGCACCGTGTGTGGCTATTAGGTGAGCACCTGGAAGCAAGTCAGAGTGAATGGTTGTCTGGGTCTGAGTTATCCCTCCAGGTTAGTGTGTGTCTAACAGTTGCCCCTCACCATTTGCAAGTGACTCTGGTTACCCCAACCTGCATGGCTACTGACCCCAGTGAGGAATCCCAGGACCAGGGCAGAGGAACGCTACAATGAGGCCGATGGGCGAACTAGGAGGGTGATCGAGCGGACCTTCGGCCTCCTGAAGGTCAGGTTCAGGTGCCTCCATATGAGAGGTGGATCCCTATTCTACTCACCAAAGAAGGTGTGCCAGATCATCGTGGCCTGCTGTATGCTTCACAACTTGGCTTTGCGATGACAGGTGCCTTTTCTGCAGGAGGATGGCCAGATGGCGGTGTTGTGGCAGCTGTGGAGTCTGTGGACAGTGATGAGGAGGAAGCAGAGGAAGAAGACATGCACAACAGGGACCCAGTGATCCAGCAATATTTCCAGTGAAACACAGGTAAGATTACAATCCTGCCTACTACATCTACTTTTACACTACTACCTCTCCCCTGTCTGTCGTTTTCACCCAGTGTATGGTCACTGAGTTGTCACTTTCATTTACGGTTTCACAGATGTGGGTCCCACTGTGTGACATCTGCTTAAATTCCTCATGGACTGGAGCTGTGTGACATAGGTATGTTGACATTACTATTTCAAATACATTTTGTCATTGTAATTGCTAATACACTATTTTGAAATCACAGACAGACTCCAGATCATGTTGTGCTTTAGGTGTGTTTATTTAAATGCAAAATATTGGAGGGGTTAGTGAAATGGTGAGGGGTGATGGCGGAGGAGTGTCCATGGCAGAGTACAGTCTATTAGTCTCACAGGTGCATTGCCCATATGGGCATAGGAAGTGGAGCTGGGGAAGTTTAATTATGGACAGGGTGACAAAGTGGGACAGTAGGATGACAATCAGGGTGGTCTCATTTCTTGGCGGGGGTCTTGGCATCGTTCTCTGTCTTGTTCCTGGATCTCAGGGACCGTTTGCAGGGTGGTTCTCCCTCTGCAGGGGGTGGGGTGCTGGTGTGGTGGTCCTGTGGCGGGGCGTCCTGTCCACTAGTGCCGGCGGAGGTGGTGGGCAGTTCATCGTCCATGCTAGTGTCAGGGGCCCCTTGTAGTGCCACAGTGTCCCTCCTGCTATTGAGTACTTCCTTCAGCACCCCTACGATGGTGCCCAGGGTGGAGCTGATGGTTCTGAGTTCCTCCCTGAAGCCCATATACTGTTCCTCCTGCATGCACTGGGTCTCCTGAAACTTGGCCAGTACCGTTGCCATCGTCTCCTGGGAGTGGTGGTATGCTCCCATGATGGAGGAGAGGGCCTCGTGGAGAGTGGGTTCCCTTGGCCTGTCCGCTCGTGTCGCACGGCAGCCCTCCCAGTTCCCCTGTGTTCCAGTGCCTCCATCCTCTGGACCGTGTGCCCACTGCCACTGCCCCTAGGTCCCTGTTGTTGTTGGGGTGGTGGGTTATCCTGGGTTCCCTGTAGTGGTGGACACACAGCTGATTGACGTGTCCTGGGGACGGAGGTATGGGCCCGCTGGGTGGGTGCTGTGCTGGTGTTTCCAGAGGGGGGGAAGGTCTGTGGTGGCCTGTGCCTGTGTGAGGGGAACCGACTGTCCCGAGGTCCCGATGGTCCGGGCTGGTCATCTAGATCCAGTTGAACAGAGGTGCTGTCATCACTGTGAGCCTCTTCTGTTGGTGGTGTGGACATGTGTGGACCC
Source organism: Pleurodeles waltl (assembly GCF_031143425.1). Taxonomy (NCBI): domain Eukaryota; kingdom Metazoa; phylum Chordata; class Amphibia; order Caudata; family Salamandridae; genus Pleurodeles; species Pleurodeles waltl. The sequence goes on from NC_090447.1 coordinate 1,080,458,967, forward strand.
TCCTGTCCGGTGACGTTGGTTAGGGGTCCTGCAGGGATATAAAAGGATGTTTGTTAAATCTGTGTGTGTAATGGTGTGCAATGGGTGGGTGACCGTGTACCCCAGTGCTAGCATTCCTATGTGGGAGCTTGTGTGATGGCGGTTTAGGGGGGTGTATGGGTATGTGCAGTAGCCATGCTTTGGTGATGGGTGTCCATGCATTGTAGTTGCATGCAGGGCTTGGTGTTGGGATGTGTGGTTTGTGATGTTGGGACATTTGTGAGGAGTTGGGGTGCTGGGGGTGAGGGTGAGGGTGGGAGTATGTGATAGTATGCAGGTAGGGTGGGGGATGTAATAGTAAAGCTTTGACTTACCAGAGTCCATTCCTCCACCTACTCCTACGAGGCCCTCAGGATGCAGAATCGCCAAGACCTGCTCCTCCCATGTTGTCAGTTGTGGGGGAGGAGGTGGGGGTCCGCCACCAGTCCGCTGAACCGCCAAGTGGTGTCTTGAGCCACTGAATGCACCTTCCCCCGTAGGTCATTCCGCCTCTACCTGATGTCCTCCCGATTTCTTGGGTGTTGTCCCACTGCGTTGACCCTGTCCACTATTCTGCGCCATAGCTCCATCTTCCTTGCAATGGAGGTGTGCTGCACCTGTGCTCCAAATAGCTGTGGCTCTACCTGGACGATTTCCTCCACCATGACCCTGACCTCCTCCTCCGAGAGCCTGGGGTGTCTTTGCCGTGCCATGGGGTGGTGTGGGTGATGTGTGGGGTGGAGTGTGTGGTGATAATTGTGGTGATATGTAGTGGTGTGTTGTGTGAGGTGCGTGGAAGTTGTGTGGGTGATGGTGTTGTGTGCCTGTGGATGCTGTTGTTCTTGCTGGTGGTGTCTCTCTGGCCTTCTTTCGGAATTTTTTGTCGTGGGGGTTTGTGGGTGATGTGGGTGTGTGTTTTATATTGTAATGGGTGTGTGGGAGTGGTGTGTGTATGTGTCTCAGGTGTGTGTCTTTCAAATTGTCCAATGTGGTTGTGTTTTGTAAATGTGCGTGTATTTTGAGCGCGGCGGTGTGTACCGCCAATGGAATACCGCGGATGAAAGACCGATGCGTGGATTCGTGTGTCGTGATAGTGTGGGCGTATTTCTGTTGGCGTGACGGTGGAGGATTTGTTTTCGCCAGTTTATCACTGGCCTTTAGTGTGGCAGACTTGTGTGGATGTCTGAATTTTGGCGGATTCAGAAATGTGGGTCTTAATAGCTGTGGCAGAATTCCGCGGCCGCGGCAGTGTGTTGGCGGTCTTCTGCACGGCGGTAAGTGGCTTTTACATCCAATGTTGTAATGACCGCCTTAATTTCTATATCACTAAGGTTCCTATCTGACAAATTATTCACATTGATATTTTTCTCCATCATACCTGTATCTTCTGACCCCTCTTGTCACTGCCATGGGGTTTTGTTTTGCTCTTAAATTGTCCTCTTCTTGTCTTCCTGTTTTTCCGCTTCTGCCTCTAGGCCTGCCCTTTCCTCTTCCTCGATCTTTTAACCAGTTTTGTGGGCTCCTTTCATTTTTGATTCAGTAATGAATTTGAACTGCATTGCCATGAAAGGATATCAACATGATGCAATTGATTAGAATATGTTGTAAGATGGCCACCATGATAATATGAGTTATGTTTGCTTTTGTCCTTTCTTTAATTTCACTGTTTCACTGTGGGTTTAAAAATCCTACCCGAACACAGAAAAAATGTACCTGAGCAAGGCGTTGTAGGCCAAAACGTGTTGAGTGCCCGTTTTTGGTGCATTGGAGGTTATGGTGAATGATTAAACTACAGTTGTCACTGTGCTGCTGAGTTCATGTTTTTCTTCATGCACGTGGGGAAATTTTGGGGGCCACAATATTTTTTCTGGAGCCTGACTCGTACACGAGACGCCATCGCTTGGACTGGGCAGCATCAGGATAGACTGTGGATGTTTATATGTAATGCTAATGTAGCATATGAATTGTTTATGTGAAATCTTCACAAAATGTTCCCCAAAAAATGTGATGCTCACGTCAACTGCTGTCTGGAAAGTTGTGGTGTGATCTGTCAAGCAGGGCCAAGAAAAAGGTTGGGTCCCAAAATATGTTTTCCCTATGTTAATTCCCATATGGTTTTCTAACAGGTTGACAGCCCGAACCGCAAGACAAATTTCACCAAATTTGTCAGAAAGGTAGGTCCAGAAAGCATCCTTTTTTTATTAGTCATAAATCCATTCTGTAGTTTTTGTGATATTAAGAAAATTCAAAATTATATATATAGGGACTCAACTTCAGCTAAGTTCCAGAAAAAAATATAAAAAAATAAGAAAAGGGGCCAGGGTAGGGACACCCTCACCCCTTAGGTCTGGTGCTGGGGTCCCAGAGTCCACCCAGGGCAGAAAGGCACTTAAAAAAATGCTTCCAATTTGCAACAGCATCACAAATTCACAGCAATTACAAAAAATTTAAAAAACAAGTGCGATCTCTCGCGTTTGTTGTAGTAAATCCCCCCTGGGTGTGCCAGGTATTCAAAATATTCCAGAGGTGTTGAAACAGAAGACGACTCATCACCCTTCTTATGCCCAATGATATGTGTTTTTAGCTCTAGCCTCCTTTCCTTCTTTTCTACAAAACCGCCGTCTGCTGGGAATGGGGCCCTCTTCCGTGTAGCTTTCAAAAAAGGGTTCTGCATCATGTGCTGCAGATCAAGGTGCAGTTAAATTACTTGTTGACCCTGGGTTCAAATGCTGGTCCATCAGCCCACTGTTTCACTGTTGGTTTTAAAAACATGCTGGGAACACATCAAGAATTTACCAGTGAGCAAGGCGTTGTAGGCCAAAATGCGTTGGGTGCCCATATTTGGTGCATTGGAGGCTTTGTTGATTGATTAAATTACGTTTTTCACTTCGCTGCTGAGTTTGTGTTTGTCTTCATGCATGTGGAGAAATTTTTGTGAGCACAATATATTTTTGGGAGCCTGAGCCATACACGAACCGCCATCAATTGGACTGGGCGACATCGGGATAGATTGTGGATGTTTATATATATATATATATATATATTTAGTTCAGTGTTTCAATGTTCGCCGCTAATGATAATGTAGCATCTAAATTGATTTATTAAAAATCTTCGCCTGATTTTCCTCCCAAAAATTGACACTCGCATCAGCTACTGTCTGGAAAGTTTTGCTGTGATCCATCAAGCGGGCCAAGATAAAAGCTGGTTCCCAAAACATTTTTTCCCCATGTTAATTCCCATATGGTTTCTGAACAGGTCTACATACAAAACCGCTGGATGCATCTCTCTTTAGGGGAACACTTTAGTTCATATGTTTTTATAAGATGCATTTACATATACAGAAAGTTTTTATGAATTTCTAGCAATATGTAAGTGTTAGACTTTTCATCCTTGGCATGGTCTCCCTTAACTTTTTGCCTCTGTTTCCTAGGTTGTTGATGTGTGCTGGACTCTGATTTTGCTGTTTCTGTTACTCTGGGCACTTTACCACTGCTAACCAGTGCAGGTGCTCCTTTACAAAATGTGTATGTAATTGGTTTATCCATGATTGGCATATTTGGTTTATTAGTAAGTCCCTAGTACAGTGCACTAGACGTTCCCAGGGCCTGTAAATCAAATGCTACTAGTGGGCCTGCAGCAATGGTTCTGTCAGCCACATATGAAGCTCTGTAATCATGTCTCAGACCTGCCACTGCAGTGTCTGTGTGTGCAGTTTTAACTGTAAATTTGACTTGGCAAGTGCACCCATGTGCCAGGCCTAAACCTTCCTTTTTCTTACATGTAAGGCACCCCTAAAGTAGTCTCTAGGAAGCCCCAAGGGCAGGGTGCAGTGTATGGTTAAGGTAAGACATATAGGACCTCATTATGACATTGGCGGTAAGTGCTGCTTACCAAATTGCTGACTGCCGCCAACATACCGCGACTGCGGTGGTATACCGCTACCCATATTATGACCCACGCATAGAAATCTGCCACTATACAGACACACACACAAGCCCGCCAGCCCAAAGGTCAATGATAAACTGGCGGTACCAAAACCCACACTGTTACGCCAACAGAACTACGCCCAACACATTATGACCCATGAATCACCGTGGCGGACATTTAACCACGGTAAACCATTGTTGGTACATACCACCAAGCTCAAAATACACAAAACCTAACAAAACAACACCACATTGGACAATTTAAACTACACACACCTCACACACATACACACACCACACAACACTATAAAACACACACCCACATTACCCACAACCCTTTACGACTACAAAAAAATTACAACTGAGAGAGAGCCACACCAAGAGCACCCACAGAACCAGAGCCACAGAACAACATCACCCATACACCATCCAAGCACCTCACAGCGCACACCCCAACACATCACCCCCACACACTCACACACCACTCACACTACACCCCTGGCACCACAAAGACACCCCAGGTTCTCTGAGGAGGAGCTAAGGGTCATGGTGGAGGAAATCATCCGGGGATTTGGATCACAGGTTCAACAGACGTCCATTAATAGGAAGATGGAGCTATGGCGGAGAATCGTGGACAGGGTCAACGCCGTGGGACAGCACCCAAGAACAAGGGATGACATCAGGAAGAGGTGGAACGACCTACGGGGGAAGGTACATTCCGTGGTTGCAAGACACCAGATAGCTGTACAGAGGACTTGCGGTGGACCCCCATCTCCTCCCCCACAATTAACACCATGGGAGGAGCAAGTCTTCGTAATACTGCATCCTGAGGGCCTGGCAGGAGTAGCTGGAGGACTGGACTCTGGTAAGTCAAATCTTTACTACTTTCACCCCCCTACCTGCATGCCCTCACATACCCCCACCCTCACCCTCACCCCATCACTCCATCACCTCCCATATACCCCACCATCACAACCCACTCATCGAAATACCAAGCCCTGCATGCAACACCAATCACTCATAGTGCTGCATGGACACCCATCACCACTGCATGCACACTAGAGACAATCGCTTAGCCAACCAAATAACAACTCACACAAGACAAAGCTGCCATGGTAATAACAACCATAAAGGGCAATATACCCATGCACAAGATGTCACACGCAGAAACAATAACACTACATTTATATCCCCACAGGACCCCCACATAACGTCACCGGAGAAGAGGTGCCAGCCACATCAAGTACTCCCACAGGTGAGGCCCACAGTGATGACAGCAGCTCTGCACGCCTAGATCTGGATGACCAACCTGGCCCATCAGGAATCTCTGGACAGTCGGTTACCCAGGCACAGTCCCATCCCACCACAGAACCTCCCCCCTCAGGAAACACCAGCACAGCACCCACCCAGCGGGCCCATCCCTCTGTCCCCAGGACACATCAATCAGCAGTGTGTCCACCACTACAGGGACCCAAGGCAACCCCACAAACACAGGATGATCAGGGACCTGGGGTCAGTGGAAGTGGGCATACGGTTCAGGGGACAGAAGCCCAGGACAATAGGGAAGCTGGGAGGACTGCTGTGCGACAAGGGGAGGACAGGCCCAGGGAACCGACTCTCCACGAGGCACTCACCAACATCCTGGGAGCATACCACCATTCCCAGGAGACCATGGGCCAGATACTGGCCAAGTTGCAGGAGACCCAGCGGCTGCAGGAGAGACACTACCTGTGGATCAGGGAGGACCTGAGGGACATCAACACCACCCTGGTCACCATTGCAGGGGTGCTGACAGACATGGCCAACACCATGAGGGAGGCAGTGGCACACCAACGGGCCCCTGACACTAGCCACACTGATGAACAGCCTTCCACCTCCGCTGACGCTAGTGGACAGGAGGCCCCGCCACAGGAACAACAGGCCACCAGCACCCCACCCCCTGCAGAAGGAGAACCACCCTTCAAAGAGTCCCTGCGATCTAAGCAGAAGGCAGAGGACATTGCTAGGACCCCCGCCAGGAAATAAGACTCTCCTGAATGTCACCCTTGTGTCCCACTCTGTCACCTTGTCCACCTTGAACTGCCATTGTTCCACTTCCCATGCCCCATTGGGCAATGCACCTGTGATACCAATAGACTGGTCTCTATCCTGGACTTTCCTCCACCATCACCCAAGCCCATTGCACATCCCCATTTACTTCTCAGCACTGAAATAAACACCCCTGTAAAAAAAATAATAGTATGGAGTATGTCACATGATTTAAGGATGTAGTCGTTTAACAATCTGTAGACATTGCAAATAGACTGTACAGTTATGTATAGATAGGTATGACCTGTAATGTGCTGCAGTCAATACATCAGGAGCCACAGGAGGGCACAAATATCTACAAATAGACATGTTAAAGAGTACAATAAGTGGCCATAGTAGTGGGAATAGCAGCCAGCCAGAGAAAATTCACTACACAAAACAGCAATGGAAGGTGAGGTTACAGTGTCTTACCTGTGTGTCACTGGAAGTACTGTTGTATGATAGTTGTTCTGTTGTCCACCTCATCTTCCTCTGCCTCCTCTTCGTCACTGTCCACAGGGTCCACTGCTGCCACACGAGCATCTCCTGCCTCATCCTTCTGCAGAAAAGGCACCTGGCGTCTCAAGGCTAGGTTGTGCAACATGCAACATGCAACGATGATCTGGCAGACCTTCTTGAGTGAGTAGCACAGGGATCCACCTTTCAGATGGATGCACCTAAACCTGGCCTTCAGGAGGCCAAAGGTGAGCGCAATGATCCTCCTTGTTCGCCCATGTGCCCATGTGCCTCATTGTAACGTACCTCTGCCCTTGTCCTGGCATTCCTCACGGGGTCAGTAGCCATGAGAGGTTGGGGTAACCAGAGTCACCTGCAAATTTCGAAGGATACCTGTTAGCCACACACTCACCCTTAGGTACAACCCCACACCTATATACCAACATACACTGGGTGGGGACCATGGGCTCACCTATTCCCACACCCGGTGCCTCTGGATTTGAGCATATGGGATGCTGCTATTCCTCAGGATAAAGGCATTGTGCACAGACCCAGGATACTTTGCATTCATATGGGAGATGTACTGGTCCACCAGGCACACCGTCTGCACATTTATAGAGTGAAAGTTCTTTCGATTTCTGTACACCTGTTCATTTCTCCAGAGGGGTCAAAGGCAATATGTGTACCATCAATAGCACCAATGATGTTGGGGATATGTCACATTGCATAGACGTCAGCCTTCACTGTGGGAAAATCCTCCACCTGGAGGAAAACGAGGTAGCTGCACATGTGTTTCATCAGGGCAGACAACACTCTGGTCAGCATGTTTGAGAGCATTGGCTGGAACATCCCTGCTGCCATGGCCACTGTCACTTAGAAGGAGCCACTTGACAAGAAATGGAGCACTAATAGGACTTGCACAAGATGGGGGATCCCAGTGGGCTGGCGAATTGCTGAGATCAGGTCTGGCTCCAATGGGACACACAGCTCTTAGATTGTGGCCCTATCAAGTCTGTAGGTGAGGAGAATGTGCCTGTCCTTCATAGTTGCTAGGTCCACCAGGGGTCTGTACACGGGATGATGTCTCCATCCCCTATTCATCCTCAGCGGTTGTACTCTAGGGTGAAAAACGGCGAGCAGCTGGTCATATTCAAATATATCCTCAGAGTAAAATGCCTTGCATGTTGTGACAAAAACAGTATGTGAATGTGTAGTCCCGTAAATGTGCCTATGTTTGCTGTGATGCAGTCAGGTGCCATGGCCTGCTCCCCCGTGAAATGGCTGCTGCCTGACCTGTGTGGAGGGACAAGTGGAAATGAAGTAATTCCGCTGACGTTGTGTGCCGTTCCTGGAGGCGGTCCAGGACCGATGTGCAACTCCTCATTGGTTATTATTGGGCCCTTTGGGTTCCAGTAGCCAATGGTGATGTACGCCGGCAGTGATGGTACGCACCGCCGTGGACGTGACCGACATTTTCTATCTTTTCACTCACTTGCTACCTGACCTTCAACCGGAGAGGACCTACACTACAAGTGCTGCTGTGACCTGTGTCTGGAAGCGACCATGGCTCGAGTCTCTGGCAAAAGGGCCCCTGCCTTCCCTTCTGAGGAGTTGGAGAGACTAGTGGATGGGGTCCTACCCAGTACCATTTATTTTATGGCCCTCCAGACAAACAGGTGAGTACACTGTGAGCACGATGCATGGGGAATGAATGCATGGAGTGCTGTGTCTGTAAGCCTAGTGTAAGGGGGGTGGCAGAGGGGTCCTGGGCAGAGTGCTGCATGCACAGTGGTCAATGTCTGTGCGTAAGGGAATGGGAGGGATATGATTGGCCTTGAGTGTAACGGGCCAGACGGTATGTCTGATACCTTTTTCTATGTATCTTTCTCTGCAGGTCAGCGCCCATCAGAAAAAGGGAATTTGGCGTGGCATCGCCAAGGACGGGCCGACCCTGGGGTCTTTGACAGGCGGAGCACCCACTGTCCGAAACGGTGGGAGAACCTGCGCTGCTGGGCAAGGAAGACTGTGGAGGCCCAGCTGGGGATGGACTCCCAACGAGGAAGGGGTGCCCGTCGAACCCTGACCCCCCTGAGCAGCCACAAGGTGGTGAGTACAGTTTCAAATTCAGCAAATTGCGCATGGTGGGGTGTTATCTGGGTGTGGGATGTGGGGCTGTGGGTGCCCCTAGGCCAGGACGAACATGGCAGGGTAGGTTCCATGTTGGGCAGGGTCTGATGCACTCCAACCCCAAACATGCTAGTGGGCATCTACTACTGGGCAGGGTCCTGTGGGTTTCAGGTGTGCTACTATTGGCGTTGGGCATTGTACTCCATGGCCTGGTGACTAGCATTGTAACTGGTAGTGCATGGCCTAGTACATAGGGCTGTTCCCTGTGTGTTGTGTACGCCAACAGTGGTGTTGTTGCTGGCATTGACCAAGTGTATCCTCTGTCTCCCCTTTTTGTTTTGTCACCCAGCCCTTGTGTACATTAGCATCATCAGGCGAAGGAGTAGAGGCACCGGCAATGGAGGGAGCAGCATCCCACATGGCCCATGACACCAAATCCTCCGACGGTGAGGGCACCAGCGGGACAGAGGGCTAGGGGAGACTGGACGGGACAGTTCGGACAGTGACACCTCCTCCGATGGAAGCTCCCTGGTGGTGTTGAACAGCTCTGTGGCCACCCCAACTACAGTTACAGACGCCAACCCCATACCAGCACCGCCCTCCCAGCAGCCCCTCAGTGTGTTTCTCGTGCCCGCACACCCAGGAGGGTAGGCAGCTCCTTCGCCCCAGGCACCTCAGGCCCTGCCCCAGACAGCCCTGCTGCCTCAGTGAGGAGTCTATTGACCTCCTGAGATCCATCTCTGTTGGGCAGTCAACCATAGTGAATGCCATCCAGGGTCTAGCAGGGCATTTCCAACAAACAAATACATTCCTGGAGGGCATTCGCTCTGGTGTGGTGGCCCAACAGAGATCATTCCAGGCTCTGTCCAACTCCCTGATGGAGCCAATGTCCCTGTCTCTAGTCTCCCCCCTCCAACTTCCTCTACCCAGTCCCATTCCCCTCAACCCCACCTTATCCCAAGCATACCATCAGACCAGCATTCCCACAAAACAACACACAGAAGTGGCTCTGGCAAACACAAGCACCACACTTCATCCCACAGACACTCACACAAGCACCATCCAGATGCAGACCACCAACATCCACTGCCTCCACTGTGTCCCCTCCTCCTCCTCGTCCACCTCCCTCCTAGTAGCATCTCCACACACACCTGCATGCACTACATTTTCATCCCCTATCACCATCACGCCTATCACTACACACCCCTCACTGGCAGTCACCACCCCCACATCCATGCACACCTCACCTGTGTCCCCTCCCACTGTGTCTGTGCCAACTCCATCCAAAGTAGACAAATGCAAGCACTCAGACACCCAACAGCCATCCACCTCACAACAGCATTCCGCCCATGCACCTGCACCCAAACACAGCTGACAGACACCTCCTACCACCACTACCTCTTCCTCCACTCCCAAACCTTCACCCTCTTCCAGCTGCAGTGTCCCTAAAAAGCTTTTCCTCTCCACCCTTGACCTATTCCCTGCCCCTCCCCCCACGTCCTTCACTTCGGGCCAGGGCGGGCAGAACCCAGGCCAGCACCTCAGCCACCGAGTCCACGCCCACTGTAGTTTCTGCAGCTACTGCAGTTATGAGAGGCTCCAAGGAGACACCTGTCAGCATAGCCAGAATGTGCCTACACCAACTGCCAAGGGCAAAAAGGGACCGCCAGCTAGCAAAGACAAAAAGGGAGCACCAGCTGGCAAAGGCAAGGAGGCACCACCAGGTGCCAAGGGCAAGAAAGGACAACCAGCCGCCAAGTGCAATGACAAAGGCACAGACGCCGCAGGCAGGATGGATATGGAGCCTGGTGCTGGAGCAGCATCTGAGCAAACAACTCCAGCCATGGCACTTCAGCCAACCGAGGCTGCAGAGATTGTGCTGGAGCCTCCCCCCACCACAGGCAGCACCAGCACCGCCACCTGCACCGCTGCCAGCACCGCCACCTGCACCACCACCAGCACCACTGCCAGCAGCAGCAGCCCCATTAAACAGCTGTCTGAGGCTGCAGGGGAAGGGCTGGAGCCTCCCCCCACCACAGGCAGCACCGCCACCTGCACTGTTGCCAGCTCTGCCATCTGCACTGCCAATTGCACTGCCACCAGCACCACTTCCAGCAGCAGCAACCCCAGAGGGCAGCTGTCTGAGGCTCCAGGGGACGGACTGGAGCCTCCCCCCACCACTGGCAACACCTCCACCAGCCCTGCCACTGCCACCACTGAGCAGCCATCACCGCCGGTAGGCAGTGTGTAGTCGTGCCTATATGGGCTGTAGTGCGTCCTTGCCCATGCACATCCTGTAGGTGTGACACCCAGGTGAAAGACTGTGACCTTGCACACCCCAAGATCTGCATCACAGGGCACAAAGCCCCCTCCAGAACCAGTTGAAGAAGGCATCCACTCACCCCCTTCTTGCCAGGATGAAGCACACTTCGCGCAAAGCCCCCTCCAGAACCAGTGGAAGAAGGCATCCACTCACCCGCTCCTTGCCAGGATGAAGCACACTGGGCACAAAGCCCCCTCCAGAACCAGTGGAGAAGCCATCCACTTGAGAGACTGTGGCTTTGCACTCACCAGGACCAAGCAGTGGACAAACCACCCACTAGAGAGACTGTGGCCTTGCACTCCCCAAGACCAAGCAGTGGGCAAACCCCCACTTGAGAGACTTTGGCTTTGCACTCCCCAGGACCAAGCAGTGGGCAAACCACCCAATTGAGAGACTGTGGCTTTGCACTCCCCAGGACCAAGCAGTGGGTAAACCACCCACCAGAGAGACTGTGACTTTGCACTCCCCAGGAACAAGCAGTGGGCAAACCACCCACTTGAGAGACTGTGGCTTTGCACTCCCTAGGAGAGAGTGATGGGCATGTGGCCCCCTCCAGGAGCAGTGGCATTGTACCATCTTCCAGCTGAGGTGCACCCCGTTGCCCTTCCACCTGAAGTGCCTGTGTATTTTCGATCGGATGCCCCTGCAGTGTTATTGCCGTAATGAGGCAGGAGTCAAGTATGGCCTTGGCCTATGTGATTTGGCCCTGTGGCCAACTGACATTATGGACCGGGCAGTGTCCCTCCATTTGTATCTATATGTAGATACTGTTTTGTGCTTTGAGGACGTATTTCTAGAACTTTAATATATTACACTCACTTTAATCACTTCCTTTTGTCCTTGCATTATTCCTGAGGGGTACGGGGTGGATATGTAATCTTGTTGGGTCTGTTTGAGTGTGAGGGTGTGCGTGTTGCGTGTCACTCTCTTTTTCCTCCCCCCTCCTTGTGTGCTAGGGGCAGTACTCACTGTGGTCGTCTTCACCGCCATTTGTATTCCTGGTGTAGGAGGAGGTAAACCAGCATGAGTAACACCTGTAGTTCGGGCTCCATGGCGTTGTGGTTCTTCTTTGAGTCTCCAGAGGTGAGTCGTTTCCCTTCTCTGTACTGTTTCTGCTGTGCTTTTGATGGGATTGGTACCGCCCGGGAAAAGCTGGCAGATTGTGTCTCGTAATACAGTGGGCGGAACCTTGTCTTCCACCTGGCTGTTGGCGGTTACCGCCGCGGTGCTTGTTGCTACCGCCGTGGCTGTCAGTGTGTAAAAGTGGCTGTCTATGTTGGCAGTTTCCGCCGTGGTCATAGTTCAATTTTTTTTGCAGCTGGCCTGTTGGCAGTATTACCGCCGCTTTATCACAGACCACCAGGGTTGTAATGGGTGCCATAGTACTGCGTTTTATATGTCCTAACAGTGAAATATTGCTAAATTAATTTTTTCACTGTTGTAAGGACTGTCCCTCTCATAGGTTAACATAGGGCTACCTTTAAATCTGATTAAACTGTAGATTCCCTTTGGGTGCGGATAAACATGTGGAGTTTGGGGTCTCTGAGCTCACAATTTAAAAATATATATTTTAGTAAAGTTGATTTTAAGATAGTGTGTTTGAAGGGGGGCGTGGCTGATCGGGCCAACATGGCAGATGCTTAGTATCAGAGCTCCGTCGAGGCCTTAATTAATCCTGAGTAAATCAACATCCTCCAGGATGCCAAGAGTGCGATCCTGAAGCTGCGGAGCCGGGTTGGCAGTTGGGACCACCGGGTCGAGAGGAAGAGCCGCAAGACGAACCCAGACGACCGGGACCCAGCGCGAGTGTGACCCCGAGCTGGGCCGGGCCAGGGTTACAAAGCGTGAGCAGCGTTAGGCAGAGGCGAGGAGAGCCGGACCCCGGTGGATGACCCCGGGTGAGACTTAGGCTACGTGCTGCTTGCTGCGGATGAGACGCGGGGCTCCTTTGGCTGCTCCTGGGGGAGCGACGACCCGGCTGCCGAGACCTGCGGAAGGAGGCCGGTGGGATCCAATAAAACTCAGCATCTTCCCGGAGCCGGGGATACGATCTCAAAAGTGCAGAGCCGGGCTGGCCACCGAGACCACCGGGCCGAATGGAAGAACTGCAGAGACGAATCCGGGTGACCTGGACCAGGCGAGCATGTGGGCCCGGACTAGGCCGGTCCGGGGTTACGAAGCACGAGCAGCGCTGGGCAGTGAGGAGAAGAGCCGGGAGACAGTGATTGACCCCGGGTGCGGCTAAGGCTGAGGCTACGTGCTGCTTGATACGGCTGGGGCCGGGAACTCCCCTGGTCACCTCCGGGGGAGCGACGACCTGGCTGCCGAGACCAGTGGAGGGAAGCCGGCCGGGAAGGCCCCGGCTGGGCTGGACCAGAGTTACGAAGCATGAGCAGCATTGAGCAGAGGTGAGGAGAGCTGGATGCCAATGAGTGACTCCGGGTGAGGCGGAGGCTACGTGCTGCTTGCTGCAGTGTGGAACTCCCCTGGTTGCCTCCAGAGGAGCAACGACCCGGCCACCGAGACCGGTGGAAGGAAGCCGGCCGGGAAGGCCCCGGCTGGGCCGGACCAGAGTTACGAAGCACGAGCAGCGTTGGGCAGAGGTGAGGAGAGCTGGACACCGGTGGGTGACTCCGGATGAGGCTGAGGCTACGTGCTGCTTGCGGCGGCGTGGAACTCCCCTGGTTGCCTCCGGGGGAGCGACGACCCGGCTGCCGAGACCGGTGGAGGGAAGCCGGCCAGGAAGGCCCAGGCTAGGCCAGACCAGAGTTACGAAGCACGAGTGGAGTTGGGCAGAGTTGCAGAGAGTTGGATGCCAGTGAGTGCCTCCAGGTGAGGCTGAGGCTACGTGCTGCTTGCTGCAGCAGAGGCGTGGTACTCCCCTGATTGCTCCCGGGGAGGCGACGACCCGGCTACTGAGATCGGCAGAGGGAAGCCCACCAGGAAGGCTCCGGCTGGGCAGGACCGGAGTTGCGAAGCACGAGCAGAGTTGGGCAGAGGTGAGGAGAGCCGAGCTCCAGTTAGTGACTCCGGGCGAGAATGAGGCTGCGTGCTGCTAGCTGCAGATGAGACGTGGAACTCCTCTGATGGCTCCCGGGCGAGCGACGACTCGACTGGCGGAGTCCAATACGAGTGCCGCAGGTAGAGGAGGCATGATGAGGGGCGCCGCGAACGAGCACAGATATGGTACCGCTGCTGGAAGGCCCTGCTGGCCTAGGCCGTGAGGACCCACCTCTCCGAGACAACTTGATTGGAACCAGGCTTGCACATTCTGGAAACCGGTCCGAAGTTCCGCAGATCAGACCAATTGGGTCCAAGAGGAGAATGTATACACCCATCCCCAGCCGATGAGTGGGTCACCACCCTGTTCTACATCTAACCCACAGCAACACGAGTCCTGAATGTCTTCCAAGGGTAAGACCAGAAGCAGGACATTGCATTGTAATCTTATAAGTACACAACAGAAAGGGACCATGGGGGACTTCGCGCAACCAACGGTCCAGGCAACCCTGGAGAAGATCCTGGGGGCTATTGAAGACACAAAAATAACTTTACGACAAGACATAAACCAAGTGGCAGTGGAGCTAGGGTTGCTGAGGACAGACCACACCAAACTGGCAGGCAGAGTAAAAGCTACAGAGACAGACATAGCAGAGCTCACTCCGAAGCACGAAAACCTAGCAGCCTCAATTCTATAGCTGACAGACCGGGTACACCGCCTCGAACGCCGCGTGGAAGATGCAGAAGGCAGGAACCGCAGGAACAACATTTGAGTGGTGGGCCTTCCAGAGGGAGTGGAAAGTTACGACATGGTGGGATTCGGCTACGCACAAGGATGGCTACGCACAGTCGTGGCGCCGGATCACCTTACGGCCTTTTTCTCCCTGGAGAGAGCACACCGAGTCCCCTCGAGACCTTTGGCGCCAGGGAGGCCACCGCCGGTGGTGGTGGTGAAGTTAATGCATTATAGGGACAGGGACTGTCTGCTCTGTAGAGCCAGAGAAGCGGGGCCGTTTGAAGTTGAAAACAGCGCGGTGACGCTATTCCCGGACTTCACCTTGGAAGTCCAGTTGAAACGTGCCTCGTTCTTGTCCGTGAAAAAAGCCCTCCGCGAGGAGGGGATCCAGTACTCACTCCTCTTCCCGGCCAAACTACGAGTGGTCCTGGATGGCAAAACAGTATTTCTACAATCGCCAGAGGAAGCATGGGAATGGTGGGAGTCGAGGGGCCCGACGGCGGGCCGCCATGAACCGCCCGGACGGGCCGCCCGCAGAGGTAAGAAAAGACAGCGCAATAGGGATCGGCTACCCGCGGAGCCAACCAGTGCCCAGAGAGAGTCGGCGAAGATAAAGGCCCTGGATGCGGTGGCCTCGGTGTGCGCCCTCGCAGGTCAATAGTGCAAAAGACTCGGATGCGGCGTCGGTCTCTTCAGAAGGAGGCTCAAGCTACCCCGGCGACGCCCCTAGAGTGACTCCCCAAACATCGGATGAACTGGCATAAGTGTCTTCCCGACTGGCACTGGAGGATAACAATACTTTATTGAAGAGGCCTCGACGACCTCACAGCCACCCCCTCGACCGGTTTCTCGGCCATTCAATCGGAATGGCGAGAACTCAAACTGACTTGTTGTTATTACTGCACTGTTGCAATGTTAACTGGGAAACCTACAGTTTGAGAGGTGCCGTGGGGTTGGGGCGTTGGGGCTTACAATTTAGTTCTTTGATGGTGGCACTGAGGTTACAATTTACTCACAACAAACTTAACGAGGAGTGTAGGGAACTAAGGCACGGGAAGGAAGGGGGGACAATGCAGTTCAACACACACCGACATGGCTAGTTATTCATTCTTGACCTGGAATGTCAGGGGACTGGGCTCGCCCACTAAGAGACATCGTGTACTCTCGTACTTAAAACAGAGGGGGGTACATGTCGGCCTGCTGCAAGAAACCCACCTCACAGCTAATGAGATTGATAAATTGAAGCGCAGATGGAGGGGTCAGATCTTCGCTACTAAATACTCAGCCTACGCCAGGGGAGCATTAGTGTGGATAAGAGCGAGGGTTCCTTTTGAGGTTACATCCACCAAAATTGACCACAAAGGTAGGTTTGTGATGGTGGGGGGGCCTCCTACACGGTGTACCAACTACCCTATGCAGCATTTACGCCCCCAATCAGGACCAAATCCCCTTTTTACAGCAATTGTCTAGACATCTTACACGTAGAAACGGGGAGGAATTATTCATCGGAGGAGATTTCAACAGTGTGGTAGATGTGGACATGGACCGCTCCACCCCGCCACTTAACGGGGCTATAACACATAAAATAGCCAGCCATTCAAAAGATTGGATACTGAGTTGGGGACTGATAGACGTTTGGCGTGCCCAACACCCGACAGACAGGGACTACTCATACTATTCTAGCTTACACCGCCTACACACTAGGATAGATAGGATCCTATGCTCTGCACAGGCTACACAAAATGTAACTCACATGGAAAACCTAGGTCGCACCATGTCCGATCATAACCCCTTATTACTGGTATGGAAGGCAACTGAGGATAGGCCTCCCATTCCGTTGTGGAGATTACGTCCGTCTGCCCTGGAGGACCAGGCATACAGAGAGTCACTCCACTCCCATATAACAGATTATGTTACCCTTAATGCCAGATCAGCAACATCTAGGGGCATAGAATGGGAAACCCTCAAGGTAGCAGTGAGAGGCCAATGCATGAGCCAGACGGCTGGAATCCAGCACACACTAGAGAGGGAGCTGGTTAAGCTAGAAAAGACCATCCATGCAGTGGAAAGGAACAGTAACGGTACAGAAACAGAGGAAGACAGATTAAAAGAAGCTAGGTCCTTGCATTCCCGAATTGAAGAACAATTAAGATTACATAGCGCATGAAGATACTGGGCCTCGGTACAAGCAGAAGAGGGTAGATCTGGGAGAATGCTGGCCTGGCTGGTGAGACCGGGAAGCAAAGGGGCACCTATAGTAAATGTGCGTGACATGAAGGGGAGGACTCACCACGCACCTAGAGAAGTCAATGAGGCTTTCCTAGAGTACTATACCTTTTTATACAGGCAGCCAGACCCAATCGAACTAGAGCAGGTCCATGCATACTTACACCCGTTACCACCATCCACACTGACAGATAGCGTCAGGGATGTCTTGGGGGGCCCGGTGTCCCTGGAGGAAGTACAAGAAGCCATATCACAGTTAGCAGCTGGGAAAACCCCAGGTACTGATGGGCTGCCGATGGACTTCTATAAAAAGTACTTTTCACTGCTAGCTCCCAGACTGGTAGAAACATTCACAGAGGCATTCCAACGGGGTATACTTCCCGGCTCTATGAGGGAAGCACTGGCAGTCCCCCTGCCTAAGCGAGAAACAGGCGAACTATGGGTGACCGACTTCCGCCCATTGTCAATTCTAAATTGTGACTTCAAAATCCTCAGTAAGCTTATGGCCAATCGGATCCTTCAACATATCCCTAATCTGATACACCAGGAACAAAATGGTTTTATTCCAGCACGGAACACATCCCTAAATCTGAGGCGCCTGTCTCCATATTACACATGCCACACACTGAGAAGCCCCCGGGTGCAACCCTGCTGGCAATAGACTTCCAGAAGGCATTTGACTCCCTAAGATGGGATTTCCAACGGACAGTGATGCTCAGAATGGGGCTGGGAACCAACTGGGTGCGCTGGGTGGACCTATTATATGCATCCCCACTTGCGAGAGTGAAGACCGGAAAATCGGTCTCGGAGGCATATCCAGTTTACAGGGGCAGTAGACAGGGATGTCCTCTGTCCCCTCTGTTGTTCGCCCTGGCTATTGAGCCCCTGGCCGCCCAGTTTCGCTCCGCCGGCTTGGGCGAGGTTGTAATGCTAGGACAAACTGAAAATATTATCTCACTTTATGCAGATGATGTCCTAATATATTTGAGGGAGGGCGAGACAGGCCTGCCCTGGGCATTAGAGGCGCTAGATAATTTCGGAGCCCTTTCAGGGCTCCGATTAAATAGAAGTAAGACCTTTGTCTTCCCAATGGAATCAGGCGGAGTACGCCCATCGACGTGTCCTCCGGACGTTGTGTGGGCCCCACGCACCTTTAAATATCTGGGCATCCAGGTGTTCCATGACCTAAGAGACTTATGTGAGGGTAACATAGGTAAGGCAGTCCAGGCGGTCCGCTCCTCAGTGGGATTTTGGAGATCTCTGAAACTGACCATATCAGCTAGGATATCCCTATCAAAAATGATAATGCTCCCACGCATACTGTATTTCTTTACTAATCTGCCAGTAGTGATTCCCTCAACTTGGTTCCGCGAGTTAAACACCCTACTCAGAGAGCTTTTATGGGATGGAGGCCGCAGACGCGCCTCGCTCCCTGTCCTCTGTAGGCCGGTGATCGTGGGGGGCCTCGAGGTGGCAGATTTTGAATCCTATTATTTGGCCTGTCAGTTGCAGTGGAGGAGCTCACCGCTGGCGGGGGAGTGGCGGAAATCGGATGCTGGCGTTCATGCTAGCCCGAACAGTGAAGTGCAAAGTAGAGAGTACATTACTGAAAACTGCGTTAGAATGCTGGAAGAGATGCTCACGCAGAACGGGAATAGGTACACCATATTCCCCGGCCCTTCCATTACAGTGGCTAGTGCTTGACCCATTAGACGGATCAAGGACTTGTGGTGGACTAGGGATTTGGGCGAGTAAAGGGGTTGGAACGCTTGGAGACTTCTTTCAGGGAGGAATACTGAGATCATTCACGGATCTGGTCGAAAGGAATCAAATACCGACTGGGCAGTTCTTAACCTACCAGCACCTGACTCACCGTATTAAAATAAACTGGGGAACGATCAATGCAGAACCAGAGACACACAATATCATACATATCCTCCTGACCATGGGCGAGGATACCCACCTGGTCGCAAAACTGTACAGGGCCCAAAATGAGTGAACTCTGACCCCCCTCCAAGCCCTTCGTGAGAGATGGGAAAAGGCACTGGGTAATACTCTGACAGAGGCTGAGTGGAAGAAAGCAATGGCATACCCTAGGACAGTAACTAGGAACACACGTCTAAGATATATACAATTTAATTATTTGCACAGAACATACCTCACACCGCATAGACTAAACATCATTTATGGGGGAGACCCCAGAACATGCCCCAGATGCAACGAACTAGATGCAGACCTGGACCATATGCTATGGCATTGCCCGGATATCCGGCGGGAGGAAGGGCATGGGGCACGGGAAACCGGCCCCAGAAGTTCCCACGGTCTGTGAGGAGGTGGAGCCTGAGGGTGACACCTGGGAGCCTACAGGGGAGCAGGTGGCTGAATTGGGGGAGGTCCCTGAGCTGTCGCAGTGGCAGCAGGAAGGGGGACCCACCAGGGAGGCATTCTGTGAAGCACAAAAAAATTGCCCTACTCTTGAGGGACTGCAGCAGCAGGCTGCAGCCCAGGGGGCTGGCGAGGAGTCCAGCACTCATCTGATCTATTAGGAGGATGGCCTCCCTTATAGTAAGCCTAAGGTTCCTGAGCCTGGGACAGCTCGTATGCTGGTGGTACCCCACTGCTTCTGGGCCTTCCTGCTGGAGTTGGCCCATGTTGTGCCTTTGGCAGGACATATGGGGCAGGACAAGACCTATAAGAGACTTGTCTCCTACTTCTATTGGCCCCAGATGAGCAAGCTTTCTGCTGCACACTGTAGGTCTTGCCCAGCTTGCCAGTCAAGTGGCAAGAGTGGGGGGAAATGTAAGGCTTCCCTCCAACCTTTACCTGTGGTTAGTACTCCCTTTGAGAGGGTAGGTATTGACATTGTGGGGCCTCTGGACCCGACAGCCTTGGGCAACTGGTTCACTCACCCGGTACCCAGAAGCCATTCCTCTGAGGTCAGTCACTTCCCCTGTGGTGGGTCGTGCACTGATGGGGGCTTTTACCCGCATGGGGTTCCCCAAGGAAGTGGTATCTTATAGGGGTACCAACTTCATATCCACGTATATGAAGTCTCTGTGGAAAGTGTGTGGGGTGGCCTACAAGTTCACCACTCCTTACCACCCCCAAAGTAATGGTCTGGTTGAGAGATTCAACCGCACCTTGAAAGGCATGATCATGGGCCTCTAAGAGCCCTTGAGGCAGTGGGACTTCCTCTTGTCATGCCCTCTGTTCGCCTACAGGGAGGTTCCTCAAAAGGCACTTGGGTTTACAGTAGTGCCTTTGAGCTCATCTATGGCCACCCTGTGAGGGGACCTATGAGTCTGGTGAAGGAAGCTTTGGAGAAAGCTCCCAGTAAACCCCCCCAAGGATGTATTTAGCTACATGCTGGCTTTGAGAAACCAGACTGCCCGCATCAGGAGTCTCGCCCAGGAAAACCTAGAAGCAAGCCAGGAGGATATGAAATAGTGGTATGAGTGGAATGCCACTCTGGTCGAGTTTCAACCTGGACAAAAAGTGCGGGTGATGGCACCAGTGGAGCCTAGGGTGCTCCAAGATAAGTGGACTGGGGCATTTGAGGTGGTGGAGTGCAAGAGTGAAGTCACCTACCTGGTGGACTTGCAGTCTCCAAGGAACCCTTTAAGGGTCCTGCATCTCAACCGCCTCAAACCTCACTTTGAGCGGACTGAACTGTCCATGCTCCTTGCAACAGATGACAGGGTGGAGGAGGAGAGTGAGCCTCTTCCTGACCTCCTGTCTGCAGGAGAAAAAGATGGGTCAGTGGAGGGAGTGATCCTCTCCCCAACCCTGACTGAGGAGCAGCAAGGTGACTGTCGTCACGTGCTGGGGCAGTTTGCCTCACTGTTTTCCCTGATCCCAGGAGTCACACACTTGTGCACACATGATGTGGACACTGGGGACAGTACACCCATTAAACAGAAGGTTTGCAGAGTGACTGACATGGTCAGGGCACGCATTAAGGATGAAGTATGCAAAATGCTTACCCTAGGGGTTATTGAGCACTCCAGCAGTCCTTGGGCCGGCCCTGTGGTATTGGTCCCAAAGTCTGCTGCACATGGTGCCACTCCAGTACTCAGGTTCTGTGTAGACTACCGGGGACTCAATGCGGTCATCAAGACTGACGCACACCCCATCGCCCGAGATGATGAGCTCATTGATCGGTTAGGAGCTGCCAAGTACCTCAGTACGTTTTACTTAACATCTGGGAACTGGCAGATTGCCTTAACGGAGGGGGCTAAGGAGAGGTCAGCATTCTCTATCCCAGATGGACACTTTCAATTTAAAGTGATGCTATTTGGGATGAAGAATGCCCCTGCCACCTTTCAGAGGTTGGTCAACCAGGTGTTGGCTGGGCTGGATGAGTTCAGGGCCGCCTACCTGGATGACGTTGCTGTGTTTAGTTCCACATGGGAGGAACACTTGCAACACCTCTGGAGAGTGTTAGAGGCCCTGCAGAAGGCATGCCTCACTATTAAGCCAAGCAAGTGCCAAATAGGGCAGGGTTCTGTGGTGTACTTAGGACTGAGACTGAGACTACAGACTGAGTGGCAAGGTGGCATCCCTACAGCCTAAGATCGATACCATTCTGTCTTGGCAGCCTCCCAAGTCCCCGACTGACGTGAGAACCTTCTTATGTCTCACAGGATACTACAGGAGGTTTGTCAAGGGGTATGGTATCATTGTTCCCCCCTTGACTGAGTTGATTTCTGAGACACAACCCAGGAAAGAGATCTGGACAGAGGCTTGCCAGAACGCTTTTGATGCCCTGAAGGCTGTCATGTGCACAGCACCTGTGCTGAAGGCACCTGACTACTACAAGGATTTTGTTGTGCAAACATACACCTCAGAGCACGGTATTGCAGCAATACTCTCACAGCTTAGTGAAGAGGGCCTAGATCAACCCGTAGCCTCCATTAGCAGGAGGTTACTACCCAGGGAAAGTAGGTGGAGTGCCATAGAACGTGAAGCGTTTGCTGTGGTCTGGGAACTGAAGAAGCTAATACCCTACTTGTTTGGGACTCACTTCTGAGTTCAGACCGACCACAGGCCCCTCAGATGGTTAATGCAGATGCGGGGTGAGAATCCAAAACTGTTGAGGTGGTCCATTTCCCTACAGGGGACGGACTTTACGGTGAACACAGTCCTGGTACAGAGCACGCCAATGCTGATGGTCTGTCCAGGTTCTTCCGCCTTAGTGATGAGAACTCCCATGAGGTTGGGTAGTTGCTCCTAACTTTCAGCTGGGGAGGACACCTGTTAGACTTTTCATCCTTGCCATGGTCTCCCTTAACTTTTTGTCTCTGTTTTCCAGGTTGTTGATGTTTGCTGGACTCTGATTTTGCTGTTTATGTTACTCTGGGCAATTTACCTCTGCTAACCAGTGCTAAAGTGCAAGTGCTCCTTTACAAAATGTGCATGTAATTGGTTTATTCATGATTGGCATATTTGATTTATTAGTAAGTTCCTAGTACAGTGCACTAGAGGTTCCCAGGGCCTGTAAATCAAATGCTACCAGTGGGCCTGCAGCACTGGTTGTGCCACCCACATAAGTAGCTCTGTAATAATGTCTCAGACCTGCCACTGCAGTGTCTGTGTGTGCAGTTTTTAACTATAAATTCGACATGGCAAGGGTACCCACTTGCAAGGCCTAAACCTTCCCTTTCCTTACATGTAAGGCACGCCTAAGGTAGGCCCTAGGTAGCCCTAAGGGCAGGTTGCAGTATATGGTTATGGTAGGACATGTAGTAATGTGTTTTATATGTCCTAACCGTGAAATATTGCTAAATTAGTTTTTCACTGTTGCAATGCCTGTCCCTCTCATAGGTTAACATGAGGGCTACCTTTAAATCTGATTGAAGTGTAGATTCCTTTTGGGAGTGGATGGACATGTGGAGTTTGGGGTCTCTGAGCTCACAATTTAAAAATACATCTTTTAGTAAAGTTGACTTCAAGATTGTGTGTTTGAAAATGCCACTTTTAGAAAGTGAGCATTTTCTTGCTTATATCATTTCTGTGGCTCTGCCTGTTTGTGGATTCCCTGTCTGGGTCAGTTTGACAGTTGGGCTGGTTGCACCTCACACTAGACAGTGACACAAAGGGAGCTGGGGTGTAGTCTGCATTTCTTGATGAGCCATCTGTGCTAGGAGGGAGGGGAGGGGTTGTCACTCACACCTGAAAGGGCTGTGCCTGCCCTCACACAATGCAGTCTCCAACCCCCTGGTGAGTGTCTGGGGCCTGGCCTGGGCAAGGCAGGATTTCACATTCAGGAGAAACTTTTCATTGACGTAAGTCTACTTCAAAGGAGAAAGTGGGAATAAGGAGGGCACCCAAAACCACAGATTTTAGAACACGTATGGAAACCAAGAGGAACCTCTGCCTGGAGAAGAGCTGAAGAGCTGAGGAAGAAGAGCTGCCCTGCCTGTGCTTTATGGAGATATCCTGGTGTTGCTGCTTCTGCCAGAGTAAGAGGGCAAAGACTGGACTTTCTGTGTCTTCCATCTTGTGAAGATCTCCAAGGGCTTGATTTAGAGATTGCCTCCTATTGTTTGAAGTCTCAGGGACAGCAAAGGCTTCTCTCTGCCAGCACCTGGAGTCTCTGGAGAGACTCCTGCTCTGCCAAGTTGTGCCCAGCCAGCCTGGGACCCTGAAAGGTTAAGCTGGCAGCCTAAGAGGAAGAAATACACACACAGAACACCATGCGGGGAAAAGATTGATACAACTCTGATATGCGGCTGGAAAAGTGATGCGCTGCCGGCTTCGCAGCTGAAAATGGACGCTCGCCTGCAACGTGACCAAAGAATTGATGCACGGAGCTGGAGAAACAACGTGCACCATCGCTGACGGAGGCTGGTGAGATCACAACCCATGCTGCGTGGTTTTCGGATCATCATGCGGCTGGATTTCTGACGCAAACACCACTGGCCGTGTAAAAACAACGCAAGGCCTTGCCGGACCCAAGAGTGCTGACCGGATCGACGCATCGCTCTCCTGCGGAGAGAAGAAACGTGCCTGACACGATGAAAGGAGAAAGGACCCAAGGACTCGCTCGTGAGTGAAATCGACGCATCACAAGCCTTTTTTACACTCACACTCACCCGAGCAGGGTTATTTTTGATGCATCCAAGGTACATTTTCACGCTAACAGTGTTAGTGTATGTTTAAAACTATATGAAGACTCTTTTTGCTTTTAAATTGATAACTTGACTTGTGTATTGTGAATTTTTGTCCTTTTGGTCTTGTTTTGTTTAGATAAATATTCTCTAATTTTGGAAGGTTTTCATTAAGTTATTGTGTGTGTTGGTACAAATGCTTTACACCTAGCACTCTGAAGTAACGCCTACTGCTCGTGCCAAGCTACCAAGGGGGTAAGCAGGGGTTAGCTGAGGGTGATTCTCTTTTACCCTGACTAGAGTGAGGGTCCTTGCTTGGACAGGGGGTAACCTGACTGCCAACCAAAGACCCATTTCTAATAGTAAGTCTTATGAGAACCTTTTCATGCTCCTCTTATTCCACAATTTTTATAGTGTTATGTAATCCTGTATTTATTAAATAAGATGCTTTCTGTTATGACACATTGTAGGCATAAGATTTCATATGTTTCAGATATAGAATTTATGTCTTAAGCATGTATTTCCTTGTACATTAGATACATCTCTACACATTATCAAGCCTCAATATTGTCCCAATTCAGATGTACAAGCCAAGGATGATGTAAATTTCATAAAGCCTGACTCCATCTGGGTAGGCTCCAACTCCATTTTAGGAAAACCAAGTCTCCATCATCTTTATTTCTGCTGAATAATTGTCATGTCTGTGGTTGATGCTGATGTCATCTGACCTTATCTTTGAAAGAAGTGTGAAAGTG
Source organism: Pleurodeles waltl (assembly GCF_031143425.1). Taxonomy (NCBI): domain Eukaryota; kingdom Metazoa; phylum Chordata; class Amphibia; order Caudata; family Salamandridae; genus Pleurodeles; species Pleurodeles waltl. The sequence goes on from NC_090447.1 coordinate 1,080,483,710, forward strand.
TCAAGTCATTCAGGTAATGACATAGATAAAACAAATGTTGTGACATCAGTCTGGGGCAGGTGCCTTATTATAACAATGTCATGGCCAGATAAGAGCAAATACAGATGAATATTCAAAACAGTGTAGTGTGAATTAATGTCCATTTACCTTATGTGACTACCAGGATATATCTAGGAAAAGCACCTTGATGCAAATAATCTATGTAAAAAAAAACTACCTAAACTTATGTCAGAAATGTCAATCCTTGATAAGAGATAGTGTAAAAGAACTATCACTTGAGCACTTGTCAGAAAAGGTCTTTAACCCAGATCATCACACAGGATTCTGCCGGAGTTGGTGTTGACTGCTGCAAGCACACCACGAAGATGCTACATCACACTTGATATGGATAACGAGTCCAGGAGATAGGACCTTGGCATGGAGTGTGTTCTCCTTTCGCAGGAACACTGCCTTCACACCTCTCTGATAACCAAAGCTTGTGCTGTCAACAAGGTATGCAGTGTGTTGCTTCTACCTAAGAAAGTCAAGGTTTCAAGTTCTACTTTCCATGCTCTCTTACTGTAGAGCAGAGGAGTTGATTTTAGGGTGTTAGTTTTTAAATGACATGTTAACTGTGTTATACATTTTCATTTTATTCTTGTTGTCCCCAACATGCAGTTTCAGTGCTTTTTATTATATTGTGTATGTTTGTTTTGATGTGCTGTGAAACAGGTTTGCCCTCTTACAATACATGATTTTAGTTACAAGTGTCCATATTTCTAAGTACCATTTGTGTGTGTGTGATATTGTGAAGAAGGAAATAGATTTGTTTCCTTTACCACTATGCCCCAGAACCTGGTTTAGGGATTGTTAGTAACCCAGAAACAATGATTCCACTTCAACAATGTATTGGATGGGATCCTGTGGGGCTGCAATATTCTGATGTTCGGTATTTCACATTCAGCATTGTATGTGTGTGCATGTATGTGCATAAATACATTCACACGCATATATACGATTCTTTCCAGTGGTTCAGTGGCATTTAGGGTATATTTTGTGATTGTAGTTTAATTGTGAAGGTACGGCTAATGGGTGGGTTGGCTGACCATGGAGATGTTAGTTGCGGGGTCTGGCCAGAGGCCAGGTCCTGTGGTGAACCCTCTGGGAGTTGGGTGCCCACAGGTGATTTGGGCTTGGCTGAATGCAATGGTATATGGCCAACCCATCGCTGCTCAGAGGTACAGCCCATGCGCAGTGGTCCATTGCATCTATAAAAGAGCCCTCACCACCATAAATCACTTTTTATATCTTCACGCTGCTAGCTAGAAACAACTTGAAATAAAATAAAGCAAATTGAAAAGTAGAACTAGATTGAGAACCTCTCAAATCATGGAGTAAGGACTAGGACTGGAAAGGTGGATGAAGAGGTAATACCTGCATGATTTAGGGGAGCTGTGAGAAACTTGGCAGCTGGTGCATTAACATACTGCGTAATCCTATAAATCTTTCAGCTGTGGCTTCAGAAGAGTTGTGAAGAATTTCATAACATTAAAAATGTAGATGAATTAAGGCCCATATTTATACTTGTTTTGCGCCGCATTTGCGTCACTTTTTGACGCGAAAGCAGAGCAAGCTTACAAAATACAATTATATTTTGTAAGTTTGCACCGCTTTGTGCGTCAAAAAGGGACGCAAATGTGGCACAAAAAAAGTATAACTGTGAGTCTAAATGTCTAAACATAGCAGCATACACAAGTTTACATAAAGACAACTTGGTGGTAAGCAAGAGGGCAATAAAGAGAGCAGTGTGTTTTTTTTATGTGTGATTTCTAATTTATAAATGGCAGGAAGGTGGTTTAAATAAATATTCTATCACAAAGCAAAATGTGAATGAACATGTGGTGCATAAAGTGAGTAAAAGAAAGTAGGGCTATTCACAAAGGTAAACTTACACATTGGTAAATCTACAGTGTACATTTACTCCTACACTTTTGAATACATATACTGCTTTCTAGTATTCACCATTTCAGAGTATAGTTACTAAAAAATTTAGATTTACATGTCTCCACCCCAAGAACCAAGGGTGGAGCCGAATTTACAACCACAGGTTTACTAATAGAAACTTAACAATTGTGTTCAATGATTCCACACGCTTGGCGGAGTACTCCCAACAGTAAAGTATAGGGAAAAGTTTAAATGCTTATTGAACTTGAACAAAAGGTTATTCATTATACTTTTATGTTTAAAATGCTTGTAAAGTAAAAGTACAAATGTATTTTTAACCTAGAACAATTAAATAGGATGGACTGGTTTGTTAAGCTTAATTTTACACAAATATCTATTTCTGAATAATTTAATAACTTAATATGTATTTATTTAAATATTTTTCCTACAAATATTGCACCTACAGTCAATTTTCCTACATTTAAAGGTTTTGCAGAGAATAAATAACAATTATTTAATTATTTAACATACATGTAAAAAATGATTTTTTTTTAACGTAAACAATTAGAACAGTTAAAAAATGTTTAATTACAGGTCTGAGTTTGAGTACATTTACTCTTGTTTTGGGACTATTTTAGCTCTTGTAGATTTATAAGTTCAGTTTGTAAATAGCAATGAGCTTACTCTTTTGTGGGTGGGTGTAGGTCCTTCCCCAAACACCTCCTTAATCCTCCCTCAACCCCTCTGTATCAAACCCCATATATTTAGTTGTAAGTACCCCATTTTTCAAACTCTCCCACTGGTACCTCCTACATGTATTACTATGTATTAAACATACATGTGTCAGGATCTCCCCATAGAAAAGATAGGGGAGGTGAGAATTTACACTTGTTGGTTGTGAATAGATTTTATAGCATTTAGTAGGATTATTGTAGCACTAGTAAACCCTGCATATCTTACTTCAGCATACATTTATATGGGAAACTGCAAATAATTAAACATCCCAAAAAATGTGTATGTGATTACCTTTTCTGGGGTTTAATTTGGAAAATGAGAAGCAATTTCATTGTTTTCCATACAAGTTGAAAAATGGACACCTGAGGGCAAGTCTTTCAATGATATGAGAGCATCATAATTTATTAAAATACAGCCACTTTTAAAAAGTATTGATCTTGCAGCACAAACATACTAGTACATGCAGGAGTCACAGCCTGGGTATCATTAGGAGTCACAACCTGAGTATCATTAGGAGTGTCTGCATGAAAGTTAAAATGGCACAGCTTTAGCACTAAAAGAGGCCAGAGCCTCACCAACAGAACCAACAAATATGACTCCTAGCCCAGGAGCGTCAGAAATAACGGCCCGAAAGACGAAAATTAAGGGTAATGTTAAAGAGAAGCCCACCTCTTCATACTGCTCAAGGGTCATTCAAAGGGAAGGACAGCAACCCTGTTGCCTTTCCTGCCAATCCTATCAAGATGGAAAATATGAAAGTCCACAGCGAGAGACAAGGCAAACTCAGCAAAGCATGGCACTTCTCGACATTTCACACTGACAATTAATTATGGGATGATATTACCAAAATCCATTCCTTCTCCCAAGCTATGACTGTTCAGTACCATGCACTTTAAACAAAACGTCTCAGAATTGATTTCCAAATAGATTATGAGCATAAGAAATACCATACAGGGATCAGCAGTGTTGTTCAAAGTTGCCAGCTTATTGAAAACCATAAACTGTGTGCCTCCCTCTCACACTACTTTATCGGTCACACTGCCAAGCACTGCATCATATAAAATGCATCCTCACCACAGAGCTTATCACATGGCATAGGATCAGCAAAAAAGACAACTCACTTCAAACCATATACCATACATGATGTAGGAAAGTGCTTCAGTGTCGCACACAGATGTACTATGCACTATAAAAATGATGCAACACGATATGGTGATGTCAGCAGAAAAAAATTAAAGGGGGGTTGGGTGACAGAAAAAGAACCGAGAAAGAGTAAAAGAAAAAAACTGGTAAAGGAATGAGTGAATAATTGTAAGGGCTGGGAGTGGTGTTTATGAAACATAAAGGAACAAGCCAGGTAGATAAATGAAAATCCTATATTGAAATATATAGAGCATTGATGTTTAACCCTTCATATTGCCCCAGAATGAGAGTCAAATGCCTCTTAATGAATGGCTATTTTAATTCAGAGCCTCAGCACCACAATATGTATCGGTTTCCAACCTCTTTCACTATTCCAACTTGGTATTTTTATTCATGAAATACAATTATAATAAATGTGTTTCAGTAATCCCTGTATAAATGCACATCTTGAATTTCTTTATAATCGTGACTAGTGATGCACACAGTCACCGATTACGAAGAAAAAACATCGGAACTCGACTGATTACTACAGTGGAGTTCTGATGTCGCAATGCATTTCTGCCAGAACCAGCAACCGAGGCATCTGTTTGGAGCAAAGATAATGGAACATTGTTTTTCTTTCTTCTGCTCCATTTTAATAGCTTACAATGACAAACAGAGAGAAAATGTTTGTTTTTTGCACTCCTTAGGTAGAGAAAAGCTAAAATCTTTCTGCATGTTTCTACACATTGCAAACTACTGTAGCTCTTTTTTTTAATGGCTTGTATTGAACTGTTTCTAATATCTGCAACACATATCTAACAGGTTTTGATGATCTTAATTTTCCAATACATGTTTTATATTTATTCTTCATGTTTCTAAACGTGCTTGCTCTTTCATACAACAAGGCTTTAAGCGGTTTGTAGGAAAGTTGATGGTGTGACCATGTATTTTATGGGATAAAGTACACTCAGGCGAAAATGATAAGGATGTTGCAAGTCATCTTTGCGTTCCATACCATTATAAAAGAACTTGGCCTTCGGCCTTGTTCCTCTTTATGGTTATGGAAGTCGTTGGAGGCTTACAATATGATTATAATGTCTGGCAGGGGGTACTTTATACCTTATATATTTCATTTTGTGGCTGCCTTATAGAAAATGGGTTAAGTGATGCTTAATCCTGCGGAAAAGGCCTATTTTCCATATACTACTTCCCTAAAAATGTATGTAACTGAAGTCGATTTTCTACCTGTTGAATGCATGATTTAAAGCTATATATATTGCGGAACCTCAACTATACGTTTTTTTAAGATAACTTTTCAGAACATAGTGGCGAGTTCTTTCGAAATATTTTAAGGAATGCACTATTGCTGTTTGCTTTAGAGAAATTAGTTTTCCTCTTATGCATGGGTTTTACAGTCACGGCTCAGAACACAGACCTAAGCAAAGAATAGGTTGTTATTTTGGGCCTAATTATACTATTCCATTCTTTTGTCTTCAGCACAAACATGTTATCAAGTCTTCATTCGCGCAATTATACATCTGCTTGTGGTTCAGATGCTAAAATTATTCAAACCCTCTGTCTCACTCTGATAATCTTTTGTACTTTCAAAGGCACAATTAAACATTTAAAGGAGTCATCCTCTTTTGTCTCAAAGTCGTGTGTTCCAGCTTGACATGAAACATATTTTATAGGAACCTTTACAACCAGCCTATACTTTATTTTTTAGAATTGTGTGATAATTCGAAGGGTCCAAAAACCTAGTTAGCTTCGGTCATTCAAAGACTGCCCTTCACTCCACTGGAGCTTGACAATGTAGATCTGCTGGTATCCATAGTAGCCTTTAATGGTCTGTTGGTTTGTCACAAATCAATGAAGTTCAAATTCGATCATATTCTCTTTAAAAAGCATCAAAATAATTAAAAGTAAGTCCTTGAAAGACACATTCAGGGAGCTCTACACCCATGCTGTATGTTTTCTGAAAAGAGGAACTGCTCAATTAAATGCAGTTTCATCCATGTTTAATTCCAGTTTTCAATCGCCTTTCTGGATTTTTCCATTTTAATTTTGTTTGGGTTTCATGCCTCTTTTTAATATCATTTTGTCTCTTTGCACAACTTCGTTTTTCTCCCCATACTTTCAGTTTTCTCCGAATCATTGTTAATTCGTTTTCCTATATTTACTACATCTGCCAGAATACTCTCTATAATCACTTCTGAATAGTCCATATTTTACCTCGATTTACCACTGTAGAAAAAAACAATCTTGCTTTTTAACCCGATTCTTAAAATATCTTTATTTACTCTATCCCTAGCACACCAACATGTTTTTTTGCAACAGCCCTGTCAATATTTAGATTCTTTAAACGCAAAAAAAATGAATTTTACTATATATTTTTAACATTTAAGAACTTTTAATGTTTTAAAAACATGTAAAAGATTTCTGTTGTAATCATTTATTTAAAAAAAAAAATCTATCTATCTTTGTATCTATCTGTCCATCCATCTAGCTACTCAATGCAATTTGTGAATCGGACCCTTTGTAAATATATCTATCCTACACTGGATATATGATCTGCAGTTATTTACAGTCATCTTTTCTTTCTGTAGCAACATGATTGTTAACTATACTGCTCCTTAACCCCTTAGCTGCTTTACATTGAAAAGTAACGTGTTTTTTGGAAAGGGCCTAGCTGTGGATTTTGGCTTCTAGCACAGTCGGCACCTAAGGAAACCTACCAAACCTGTGCATTTTTTAAAACTAGACACCTAGGGGAATCCAAGAAGGGGTGACTTGTGGTGCTCTCACCAGGTTCTGTTACCCAGAATCCTTCGCAAACCTCAATATTTATTAAAAAAAACACTTTTCCCTCACATTTCGGTGACAGAAAGTTCTGGAATCTGAGAGGAGCCACGAATTTCTTTCCACCCAGCATTTCACCAAGTCTCCTGATAGAAATGGTACCTCACTTGTGTGGGTAGGCCTCATGCCCACAACAGGAAATGGCCCAAAACACAACATGGACACATCACATTTTCCCAAAGAAAACAGAGCTGTTTTTTGCAAAGTGCCTAGCTGTGGATTTTGGCTTCTAGCTCAGCCGGCACGTAAGGAAACCTACCAAACCTGTACATTTTGTAGAAACTAGACACCTAGGGAAATCCAAGATGAGGTGACTTGTGGGGCTCTCACCAGTTCTGTTACCCAAAAGCCTTTGCAAACCTAAACATTTGGTCAATAAACACTTTTTCCTCATATTTCAGTAACAGAAAGTCCTGGAATCTGAGAGGAGCCACAAATTTCCTTCCACCTAGTGTTCCCCCAAGTCTCCCGATAAAAATAATACCTCACTTGTGTGGGTAGGCCTAGTGCCCCAGACAGGAAATGCCCCAAAACACAACATGGACTTATCACATTTTCCAAAAGAAAACAGAGCTGTTTTTTGCAAAGTGCCTGACTATGGATTTTGGTCTCTAGCTCAGCCAGCACCTAGGGAAACCTACCAAACCTGTGCATTTTTTTAAAACTAGACACCTAGAGTAATCCAAGATGGGGTGACTTGTGGGGCTCTCACCAGGTTATGTTACCCATAATCCTTTGCAAACCTCAATATTTGGCAAAAAAATCATTTTTTCCTCGCATTTCAGTGAGAGAAAGTTCTGGAATCTGAGAGGAGCCACAAATTTCCTTCCACCCAGCACTCCCCCAAGTCTCCCGATAAAAATAGTACCTCACTTGTGTGGGTAGGATTAGTGCCCGTGACAGGAATAGATCACACTATGTTGGTCCTTACATGAGGGCAACTGTTGACCCTGGGGTGATCCATTCCTGACACAGGCACTAGGAACAGGCACTCAAGTGGGGTATTGTTTTCATCAGGACAGGTGGGGAAACACTGGGTGGTAGGAATTTTGTGGAACCCAGCATATTCCTGTAGTTTGTGTGACAGAAATGAAAGACAAAATAGAGTTTTATTCAACATTTCAGCTTTGCAGGGCATTCTAGGTAAGAAAACGTTGGGAAATCCACACAAGTCACACCTCTGTGCACTCCCCCAGATGTCTAGTTTCCAGAAATGTCTGGGTTTAGTATGTTTCCCTATATGGCCGCCGAGCCCAGGACCAAAAACACAGGTGTCTGCCTTACAAAATCAGTGTATTTTGTGATAGATAATATTGATGTCTCCACAATACGATTTGGGCAGTGGAATTTGGAGCTGAACTAAAATGGGGAGCTCCCAAGAGAGCATTCTCTCTCTGTGCTTGCCGAAGCATGCACCTGCTCTCTGGGCTGGGCTAACCCGTTATTGTCCTGTTGCACAGACTGTGCTTGCAAAGGGACAGCAGGACTGTCCTCATCACCTCCCTCATAATTACTGGAAGAGGAGCTATCGAAAAGGACCCCTCCAACTGAAAAATCACTCCCAGAGTCTGCGCCATTGTCTTATCCCTCAGATGCTGCCTCAGTATCTGCTGTCTCAGTGTCTGATCCTACATCAGAGGCATCCTCTATAACCATAGTGAGGGCTTGAGCAGCAGTCATCCAACGAAATGCCATCTCTCCTACTGGCTAAACTGTTGCTCTAAAACACTAGCCTAAGTAGACAGTCACAAAATTGCTGGTGGGTGTGTGTGTGTGATACGTGCAACAGTAGAGGTCACCTTACCTTTGCTCTTTCCCTCAATACCCACGTTCCTTCAAGACACTGAAAAAACACCTTGTCACATACCAATCGTCACAGTCTTTAGCACCTCTAGCGCCCAGTCCAACAATCTTTATGGTGCTCCCACTCCAATGACCTCCTCCTCGGATTCCCTTACTACCACCCAGCAAAAGTGTCCTTCATCTCTCCATAGTCCCCCGCACATACATTTCATTTGTATTACAGCGCGGGTAATGGCTGGCTTTACTAATGTACTCAGCTATTTAAATAAAATACAGATTTGCTCTTTTCAGTAGGCACATAAACCCTCTGCGCTACTTTATGACATCAAAACTGCCACTAAACAAAAGTTTGATCCTTTTGTAGCAGAAACCTAATCACAAGACTTACTTGACTTTTTTATTGCTGCCTAAAAGTTACAGTTGAAACTCGTCAGTTGCAGCATGTGAATTGATTTGAAGACACAAGCTGCAACTGCAAGAAAACTGGTGGTGAATGTATATATATATATATATATATATATATATATATATATATATATATATATATATATATATGTGTGTATATACATGTGTATATATATATATATATATATATATATATATATATATATATATATAAATAAATACACACATATGTGTATATATGTGTGTGTGTGTGTATATATATATATATATATATGTGTGTGTGTGTATATATCTATCTATATATATATATATATATATATATATATATATATATATATATATATATACCACTTTTATATGTGGGTTTGGGTTTCCTGGGGGCCAATTGCAGCCCCCAGGGAAACCACACAAGCATTGACAAAAGTGATATATATATATATATATATATATATATATATATCTGTTAGACCTGACAGCCTTAGGGTGTCACACCGAACTTTTTGCCTGCCTCCCTCCACTTTTTAGATACTGTTTTTGCTGGTTTTAAGACTCTGCGCACTTTACCACTGCTAACCAGCGCTAAAGTGCATATGCTCTCTCCCTTTAAACATGGTAACATTGGATCATACCCAATTGGACTATTTAATTTACTTTTAAGTGCCTAGTAGAGTGCACTATATGTGCCTAGGGCCTGTAGATTAAATGCCACTAGTGGGCCTGCAGCACTGGTTGTACCACCCACTTAAGTGGCTCCTTAACCTTGTCTCAGGCCTGCCATTACAAGGCCTGTGTGTGCAGTTTCACTGCCAATTCGACTTGGCATTTAAAATTACTTGCCAAGCCTAAAACTCCAATTTTTCGACACATAAGTCACCCCTAAGGTATGCCCTAGGTAACCCATAGGGCAGTGTGTTGTGTAGGCAAAAGGCAGGACATGTACCTGTGTAGTTTACATGTCCCGGTAGTGTAATACTCCTAAATTCATTTTTACACTGCTGGAAGGCCTGCTCCCTTCATAGGCTAACATTGGGGCTGCCCTCATACATTGTTTGAGTGGTAGCTGCTGATCTGAAAGGAGTAGGAAGGTCATATTTAGTATGGCCAGAATGGTGATACAAAATCATGCTGACTGGTGAAGTTGGATTTAATATTACTATTTTAGAAATGCCACTTTTAGAAAGTGGGCATTTCTCTGCACTTAAATCCTTCTGTGCCTTACAATTCACGTCTGGTTTGGTTTAGTTGACAGCTCCCTTGTGCATTCACTCAGACACACCCCAAACACAGGATACTCAGCCTCACTTGCATACATCTGCATTTTGAATGGGTCTTCCTGGGCTGGGAGGGTGGAGGGCCTGACACAAAGGACTGCCACATCCCCTAATGGGACCCTGGCAGACAGGATTAAAATGAAAGGGGACCTTTCTAAGCCACTCTTTGAAATCACCCCCACTTCAAAGGCACATTTGGGTATTTAAACAGGACCTCTGCCCCTACCAACTCAGACACTTCCTGGAGAAGAAACTTGAACAAGAACCTGCATCCTGCCAAGAAGAACTGCCTGGCTGCCCAAAGGACTCACCTGTCTGCTTTCTGTGAAGGACTGCCGCCTTGCTGTTTCCCTTCTGCCTTGCTGCTCTCTGGCTGAGGTGAAGAAATGCTCTCCAAGGTCTTGGATAGAGCTTGCCTCCTGTTCCCTGAAGCGTCAGGACCAAAAAGACTTCATCTCTACTAGAAGGACTCCTTGTGTGACGGAATTCGATGCATAGCCTGCCAGAAACGATGCACAGCCTGCAGCACGGAGAAACATTCCCTGCACGCCAAACAGGAATGACGCAGCCTGACTTTGCATCAAGAAGATCGACGCAGCGCCAGCGTAGTGACCGGAAATTCGATGCACAGCCCACCGGATCGACGCACAGCTGAACCGGAATGACGCAGCCGGACTTCCAGAGAGGAATCGACACAGAGCCTGCTGTGCGGTTGAAAATTAGAAGCAACGGTCACCTAATTGATGCAGCTCCTGTGACTTCATCGTGCCAGCGCAGGAAATTCACGCATCATCCCCGGGGCGTCAGAAAACCCCGCAACCTGAAGAGGATCCACAACCGAGCGTCAGACATCGAGGCACAGCGGTCTCTGCATGAAAACTAAACTAATGCAGTGTGCAGCCCGAGAAATAGACGCACACCCCTTTGTTTCCACGCATCTCCTCCTCTGCAGTTCTTTGCGGAGATTTTGCACGCAAACCAGGTACTTTGTGCTTGAAAGAGACTCTGATTGCTTTTAAAAGACTTAAGACACTTTGGCGGTCATTCTGACCCTGGCGGTCAAAGACCGCCAGGGCGGAGGACCGCGGGAGCACCGCCTACAGGCCGGCGGTGCTCCAATGGGGATTCCGACCGCGGCGGTAAAGCCGCGGTCGGACCGGCAACACTGGCGGGCTCCCGCCAGTGTACCGCCGCCCCATTGAATCCTCCAAGGCGGCGCAGCTTGCTGCGCCGCCGAGGGGATTCCGACCCCCCCTACCGCCATCCACATCCCGGCGGTCCGACCGCCGGGATCCGGATGGCGGTAGGGGGGGTCGCGGGGCCCCTGGGGGCCCCTGCAGTGCCCATGCCATTGGCATGGGCATTGCAGGGGCCCCCGTAAGAGGGCCCCTAAATTTATTTCACTGTCTGCTGCGCAGACAGTGAAATACGCGACGGGTGCAACTGCACCCGTCGCACAGCTTCCACTCCGCCGGCTCGATTCCGAGCCGGCTTCATCGTGGAAGCCTCTTTCCCGCTGGGCTGGCGGGCGGCCTGAAGGCGACCGCCCGCCAGCCCAGCGGGAAAGTCAGAATTACCGCTGCGGTCTTTCGACCGCGGAACGGTAAGCTGACGGTGGGACTTTGGCGGGCGGCCTCCGCCGCCCGCCAAGGTCAGAATGAGGGCCTTTATATCACTTTTACAGTGATATCTCAACATATACTTATCGCATTTTAATTTATTTGACCTGCATCTTATCAGATAAATATTATGTATTTTACCAAACAGTGTGTGGTGTATTTTTGTGGTGCTATACTGTGTTATTGCATGAGTTATTGCACAAATACTTTACACATTGCCTTCTAAGTTAAGCCTGACAGCTCAGTGCCAAGCTACCAGAGTGTGGGCACAGGATAATTTGGATTGTGTGTGACTTTCCCTGACTACGTAGAGTGAGGGTCCTTGCTTGGACAGGGGTTAACCTTACTGCCAACCAAAGACCCCATTTCTAACATTACCTATAGAGATAGCTATATCTATGTACATAGATATATATATCTATATATATATATGTAGATCTATATATATATGGATCTATATTTTTTTTAGTAGCTGTATGGTTTCCTTGGGGTCCATAGTGGCCCCCAGGGAAACTATACAACTACAAAAAAAATTATTGCCCCCACAGGGGGTTGCCCTACTCACGGACGACCCCCTGCCAATTTATTAAAAAAAATATATATATTTAGCCACTGGGGGGGGGAGGGATAGCGATCAGGCGCAATCGTGCCACCCCAGGGGACACCTACCTTTTTGAAGAGGGGGCCGACCCCCCCAAGTCAAATCCCTGGTGTCTAGTGGGGTCTCCCCTTTCAAACGAGGCCTTCTTGAACATCCGGAAGGCCATTTGGGGCTGTGTTCCCCATTGGAGCAGCCGCTTCCTGCTACAATGCAGGAAACAAAACAGTGACGTCAGCGTACCTCGCGGCGTGCTGACGTCACAAACGGGCAGGTGGGGGGCCGGGGGAGACACGGAAGATCTTCCACCCGAGGATTTTTTAACCCCCTTAATGATGTCGCCCACTGATCGTGACCTGCACGAGGGAGGCAGTGTAGGTGTCAGCCAGTGGCCGACGACCGCATTGTAGGAGTTAATGGAAGGGCATGTTTGTCCTCACAAAATACTTACATTCTATTTAAGTGTCCATACACTTTCCATTCCAAATCGTATATAATCTTGGAATGCAAGCTTTAACAAGCTTATAGGATTGGACACACCCATAGAGCCACAGAATAAGAGCGCAGCTGTATCTTTCTACATTCTCATAGTGGGTGTACCAGAGTATGCAAAATTGCACAACACCTGGGATTACAAAGCTGCTGCCCCACTAAATACTATTCAGTGCAATCCTTACTAAGATTTCATATAAAACTATGTGGGACACAGGACTCTTCCTGCTGGCGGGGAAAGACAGAAAAATAGAGCAGCAACTGGCATACCCTTTAATTAGTAACCATCAGAAACTGTACTTGTGATGCCAGGTCAGGTAAATTATAAGTCAATGTTTTCTTAAAACTCACCCATGCCATGACAATTTTTTTGCCTGCGGTCATCGTATCTACATGTTAAAAGTCTCTGTATTGGTGCACATAGCAAGACCAAAAGAGAACGGATACCAAAAACAAATGTTTTGATGGGTCTGTATGTGTCCATGGGGTCAAATTTTGTCTCATCATCAAACTCGTAGCTTAATATAACACAATCGACATAGTAACTAGATTGTACAGTTGAGTCCGGCCAATCTGACTCACTCTGAAATACATGCCAGTGACTTTTATCAGTGCAAAAATGATGTTCCCCATCTTATATTCCCATACAACTTTGTACTTACTGTCATATAATTTGTGTAAGAAGGAACAGAGAGCCATACATCCACTGAAAAACTTTAACCATTGATACATGTTCACTCTTCCTCAACAATAGTAAAGGGGAAATAAACCAACTATATAATTGCTGCCACTGAGATCAGGTGTGTTGCTGATGCGCCATGCCAGCACAGAGAAAAGTTACCATCAAAAGCTTTTACTTAGTGAAATTCAAGACCAGGTGGTTGCAGCATAAAAGGCAATCAGAAGCAAAGTGCAAGATTACATACAAGCAGAACCTCACCAGTTGCGGCTCCCTGTGCGCTAAGGGGGCGGGGTGGCACACGGAGAGGTGAAACAAATTCATTTAATAAAAAATAAATGTACCTGCTCTGACGCCGTGCGTTCCTCTTTCCCTTTTTCCTGGTCACTGTAGGCACGCGTACCCAGCCTGCCTTGTAGCCAATCCTGACTCTGCTCAGAGCAGCGTTAGGTTTGGCTGGAGTGCCCAGCCGTGGTGTTCCCGGGCAGATTGCCTGCTCTCTCCATCCCAGCAACACAATACCCGGCTGAAGAGAGCACAGTGCGCATGTGTGTTTGGCCTGTCTGGGAAGGCCCACCAAACACATACACAATGAGGGGAGTGCACAGTGCACTCCCCTCGTCCCCTTCATCCCCAATGCCCCTTTAACAATGAAACGATAATAAACTCTGTTTATTATCATTTCATTGTTAAAGGCTTGCAGCTGCTGCTGCTCTCGGGGGGGAGGTGAGACTCCTCTGTCATAGCGGAGGAACCACTGCTGAACCTCACACCACCAATGTAGAAGTCAGTTAAGCTCCTCCAAAAGGATGTTGAGCCTTCATGCCATGCCACAGATATTCTGCCTAAGAGTGAATGCCATTGTCGGGCCCGAACAGTTGTCCAATAGCCAGTGCACACAGTGAGGCAGTACATGATGGGCTAACAAGAGAAGAATGGCAGAATGGAACAAATAACGGATAATACAATACCATAAACACAATGTTGCATTAATTCATTGTATCCATGCCCAAAAGCAAAGGTTTACCACAAGACACAGGGGGTTATTTTAACTTTGGAGGAGGTGTTAATCCGTCCCAAAAGTGACTGAAAAGTGACGGATTTACCACCAGCCGTATTACGAGTCCATTATATCCTATGGAACTCGTAATACGGCTGGTGGTATATCCGTCACGTTACCGTCACTTTTGGGACGGATTAACACTCCTCCAAAGTTAGAATAACCCCCACAATCTCAACATGTAAATTCCTGATTTCAGCAAGGAGTTAATGCCCACACTGTGCAACGATGTTCAAAACAATATGCTCTTTCATCAGTTTCAGTCTGAAAAGGCAATCGAAAACACTTTCAGACACTTCCGTGTTCTGTTACAGAAGACAATACCTGTTTCACAACACAAGATCAATCATTGCAAGATGCACTTATCTCTGTAAAAGTATTCTAACACAAAAATACTGTCAAAAATTTCAATACAAATTGTGATATACTTAGCACCTAGAAAGTAAGTGACAACCAAACTAGTGTCAGTAAAATAATAGTGAATGCATCCATATCTACTACCACAATTCGACAACAAAAAATAGAATATTTTTAAATAGACGTAACTATATAATTTTCAGAAACATAGTGGCATAGTTACAAGTCCCTAGCGCCACCTTGCACCACCCTAGCATAATTTCTTTATGCTAAGTCAGAGTTAAGCTGGCCTTTCTCCCTTGCCGTATTTACAAAGTGGCACAATGCTTGCATTGCGCCATTTTGTAAACCCTTGTGCCACATTATGCCTGCCCCAGGCATTATATATGCAAGGGGTTGTTCCGATGCACGGAGGTCTGAAAAAATGGTTCAGTGAAATTTACAACATTTCACTGCACTATTTTTTCGATCATTTTTAACGCCTGCACAGAACAGGTGTTAAAATGATGCACCCATTTTAATCAATGGGACTCCCTGTACTTTGCTGCACAAGCGGCAACATTTTTGACGGTAGTGCAGCAAAGCGCCACAGTAGCATCAAAAAAATTGATGGTATTGTCCTAATGACCGCCACAGTGCGCTGTATTGTATATACGGCACAACCATGGTGTCGTTAGGAGGGGCAGGGGTGACGCAAGAAAAGTGGCGCATCTGAACCGATGTGCCACTTTCTTGTGAATATGCCCCATAGTATATAAAAAATTCAAAAACTGTGTTTAAGTGTAAAAAACACTCCATTGAATAAACTATATTTAATTAATTCACTTAATTTTAAATAACATTAAAATATTTTTTACATGTTTTACATATTAGAAATATTTTTCTAAATAAACAAATAGAATAGTGCAGAATCAAATTTCCTCCACCAAGAAGAGACATACACTCTAGCGAATACTAAACAAAGTGTTTATTGTGGTGTCTATCGATGCATTTCAAATCATGAAAAGTCTTTACCAAGGTATAACAAATGGGAGCCTGCAATCGTCTGTAAACAATCCCATCTCTAATTTCTTTATTACATACAACATATGAGGTCCCTAGTCACCTATAAAAAGTAACTTGACTTATTACATTATCAGAGTTTAGTCCTGACATCACAATACCTGCAGCCCGCAGCTGAGGAGAAAGGCAGGTCACAGAGCATTATTAAAGCTGGTCTTTAAGAATGAAAGGATATGTGGCCTTTTCCTCTTCTGCTCAGGTTTTCTAGATGACCAGTGATAAGCAGATAGGAAATCATATTGTAACATGCTTATCCTTTCTATGCTTTAAGTAAAAATAAAAAAATAGAATCTTTCTGCATGTTTCCACAGATTCTGAGCTACACCATTTCTTCACGATTCTAATATTTTTTGCCACAAGTATCAAACTGCTTTTTGGCATGTTTAATTCTATATAAGAGATTTTAATTTATTATTCATGTTTACAAACATCCTATCCCTTTCATATGAAAGAGGACGCCACCAAGGATTCAAGTGGTTTGAAGGAAAGGTGATAGTATGACAATGTATTTTAAGGAATAAAGTACTGCATGCCGTGCATTATAAAGGATATTTCAAGTCACTTCATATTATATTATGATATTATAAATGTACTGGGCCTACAGCCCCATTCCTCTATGTAATCACAGTACTCCTTGGTGCCTTGCAATATACTTATAATGTACGGCAGGAGGCACTCATATGTATTGCAAATAGTGGTCAGGACCAGACAGGCAGAGTAAAAGCCTAGTTCCCCACAGACATCGAGATGAAACAGAATGTTAACATTTGTGTATACAGTTAACATATGAAGAACTGCTTTAATTTTTAAATTGATATTATTTACCAATAAAAATAAATTAACTAAATAAATAATATAAAGGATGCATTGAAAGCCAACCCTTAAATAACACCCATATAGGCAATTCACCACTCAATGATGTCAAGTGTCTGTGAATTCAAAACAATTTTATCAGAGAATTAATTTTATTTCAAAAGCCAACTGCAATCAAAATCAAAGGTTTTGTCCCAGTGGACTAATTACATTTTAAATGACTAAATTCAAATCCAGTAATTTTCCCTGTGGTCCAAAAGCAGGAAAATTCACATGACATGCATCAACTGGTTGATCAATGAGCAACTAAACCGTGAAGGAGGCCTCTGATGTCATTCCAGATACCTCAGATTCTGCTTCAGTCATCTTTTCTGCACAGAGTTCACAGTCCTTCTCCAACCTTAATTCTTGTACCTGAAAATAAAATCTTACAGCTCCTTGAAGAGTCATTGTATGGTGCACAGTGGTAAAGGCCAGAAACAAACTTTGTGTCAATGGCCACCATTTACAACTGGTGAATCAGACTTAATAGAAAGATCCTCATCTCTTCTGATGATTGAGACCCCAAACACTGATACTGTTGGCTGATCCAAAATGTAATGATGCTCCTACTAAGCAATGGTGGAAGGGTTTGACCTGTTGTCAAACTGTATGTAAGCTTTCCAACAGGCTGATGCAAAAATAAAAAAATACTTCCAGCAAGGAGTGACTGAAGGTGCCAACTGAACACCCCTCTCGACATATATGTCATGCACTTTTGTGTATTATTATTCCAAACAATACAAATTAAAAAATGATAAACCAGAACTATGAATCAAACCTAAAAAGATTCAGCACAGGTCATAAAGTATGTGTTCATTCAAAAATGGAGTACAGTTGTAAATTAGAAATCAATTCACCACACAAGGTCAGTGTGCATTATACTTAAAGAACCAACTAAATGGCTGGCAATAACAATCAGACAGTGAAAAGGAAAAATAGAGAAAGCCACATATTGTGATGAATTCTACAAAGCGTGAGATATTTCAGGAGAACTTACATAAACAAGGCTGCCTATATTTTGTATAAATGTTACAAAAATGAAAAGAAAAAAATAGAAGTAATCCATTTATTTGTAAAGAACGCTAATGGAAAGATCCTTAACTGCAATTTCACATGCACAATCTGGTCAAGAATGGTACAATTTGATCATGGTATGGTGTGATCGCCAATGAAAAGTTAACAAAAAAGAACAACTGTGGCAATGAACTCTCTTAAGAATTTTATATTCACTGTGCTGGACAACCAGAAGTCCTCTTTGAACTTGGTTATAACACTCTTTGATGTGGACTAAGGTGTTCACTAAAGTGTAAAGCAGTTAGAGCCAAACAGATAGATGGACACTAAGGGTATGCCTTATCCCTTCTGTCATGAAGGGTTTCCTTCAACCTGTTCTTATAACTCTCTAAGTCATTTGACACTCACCCTATAATTTAGACTATGGGTCTCTGTCAGAGCTTGATAGTAATGAGACACTCACCAGAAAGAGAGACCCCAACTCTCACTTTTTTCACCTCATTGAGAGGGGGTGATGACAGTTTTCCACACGGTAGAGTGCCACTTGCCCTGCCATTAGATTAGCCCCTTTGAAAGAGTACCCACTGTAATGTAATGTTGATTGACTTTTATCCTGTTTGAGTCCACCATGAGCACCATGCAGGAAAAATGCAAACATTTCCCCAGTGCACTTGGAGACAACTCCTAGCACACCATAGACAGTGATTGTTTTATTTATCAGAAACAAGCAGGTACATCATCCCACCACTACATTATAAACTGACTGTCTCACTTCTTTTCACTGAGGCAGCTTTACATTTCTTCATGGATCTCATTTTGTTGGTTAATAAAAGTAATCTCATAGTGATTTCTTAGTGCCATTTAGGGTTGTATAAAGGATGCACAGCCAGGAAATGGAAATCAAAAATCCTTTCTTGTAGGGACACATTAAGATATGAATATTATGTTATATTTGGCATATTCATGGTCTTGCTTATGTTCTGCTGAACTTAACAAACCTTTCAAGAGTGCTATATACAATGATATGCGTTTGAAAAGGCAAAACTGCCTCATGTGCAGAAAGTGTTATGGGTACAGCTTTCCTTCCCCATGAAGAGGAATTTGCTTTTATAAAAGCTAAACCAGCAGCCAGACCACAACAAAAAAGAAGTAAAGTAGGATGCAGGAAGAACTCAACCTCAATAAACACCTCTAGAGGCATGGAATGCATGTTAGCTTTCTTGTAGACCCCCATAAGATCATTGCAGGATTTCCACCATACATGCAGCCATTTGTTGACATTCACGCCTTGCAAAGAGCCCTTGTTTCCTTCAATATTGGCCAAAAGTCTGCTCTTGGGGCTCTATGACATTCAATCCTGATGTCAACAAATGCACTATATTCTGGTTGTTTTTTAATGTACCATAGTTTGTTTCTAGGACATGTAACACAACAACCTGATCAAGGATGCCCCTACCTTTTCACAACTTTGAATGTTATTAACTATAAATGTTATTATAATTGAACCAATCATCAACACCCATGAGGAGCAACTTTCCATAGATCTTTGGTGCCAAGCCTATAGGGCTAATGATTCACTATTAGACTATAAAAGCCTTACCATCCCTACCTTATCACCAGCATTACCACTACCACTATTATTATTATTATGATTACTTCCATCATTACCACTGTAATTACTGTCAAATTCATTATTATCATAATCTCCACAACTATTACCACCACCATTAGCATCATTGTTCACAAAACTACCACTTTCACCATTACTACCATCTTTACTAACACTGCCACTGATACTACCATTATCATTGTTACCACTACCACATTACCTTATCATTTACACTACGGTTACCAAACACACACCACCATTACATCACCATTTTTGCCATTGCCATCACCACCACATTATCACAATGAGAATTACCATTACCACTTTCTCCACCATTAACACCATTGCTATCAACATCATCACCACCATCACCTGTAGTACCATGGCCACCATAACCATCACCATTAAGACTAACACTCCACCAACTTTGCCACTGCTATCACCACAATTACCATTGCTACCACCATTGTAATGTCCACCACTGACATTACCACTACCATTACCAGATCCATCAGCATTACCACAATACCACCACCAGTACACCACTACTACAGCCACAACCATTGTTGCTGCTATCACCATTAGCAGCACTATTACCATTAACATTGTCACCCTCACCACAATTAGTGCTACTACCATTATCACCCTCTCTACTATTACCAGCTCCACCATCATCCAACTAATATTATCACTATTACAACTATCATTACCAACACCATTCATGTTACCAGCAGCATCACCATTATGAACATAAAGCCCCCACCTTTATCACCATTATCACTATTACCACAAGCTATTACCACCACTATTATCACTACCATCATAATTTCTGTGACCACTAATACCACCAACACCTCTACAGTTACCACCGCCATTCCCCAACAGAACTACCACCACATTAGCTGCCCAGTCATTACAATTACCAGTATCATTGTTATCACCATTATCCCCCACTAACTGAAATTATCACAACTACTATTACCAGTATTATTACCATTGCCTTCACCCCCATGATCATAACTGTCACCAGCATTACCCCAACCATCTTTACAACTACTACTGCCATCACAACCCTACTACTACCACAGTCACCATTAGCATTACAAACCACCATCACAACCACTGACAATCTTTGTCACCACCATTATTACCAGTGCCACCACCATTACAATTACCACAATTACCATTGCCACTCCCACCACCATTACCATTGCCATCATCAGTACAATTTCCATCACTGCCACCACCGCTATTACCACAACATCATTACAATCAGCATTACTACCACCACCATTACTGCCACCATCATCATTATAACCGCCATTACAACCATCACCAATACTGCCACCACCATTACCACTACTACTACCACCATACAACAATTACTGCCACCACCAACTTCATCACCTCCCCAATTCCTGCCAAAACACCAATAACCCAACTAAGCCCACCATTAAAGACTGTGTGGGTGATCAAGTCGGACTCGCATGGGTCGTTCCTTCCTCTCCCTCTTACTGGGTGACATCTTGGGTTTGCAGAATCAGGTCCCATATGCAGAAAGAAAAAGATATAAGGGGAAAGCATGTCAGCCACCAAGTGTTAAAACAGAGTTAACTCAACCTCTTTCTCCATTTCATTGTGGTACACTCTGTTCATTCGATCCTTCTGCTATTATCTGGACTGCCGAATTCGAGTACCTATTGTGTGCTGAGGTGCAATAGTATACCGCTGGTCTAGTTTCACCACAGGCACTAGCTGTCGAAGAGGCTGAACTCTGGCTCTGACCTCTGATCCGGCAAGTCCACCCGATCAGGACATTATTCAGGGGGTTCCTATCCACGATCGCATTCCACAGTGTTTCCTTCACATGCAGCAGTCTTCCATTCAAAGAAAAAAGTGGAGAAAAACAACGTAAACCACACTGCAAACTCATACTGCTGGGCTGCACGTGCAGCCATCATAGAACCAAAGTGAATATGGACTGCCGAAGACACACTCAATTTTAACTGTCACATGATTCGAACATCAAAGTAATGTTTATGGTTTCTTTCGAATTCCTAAGTAGAAACCTTCATATGTATGTAGTAAATGAACTTTAAACACAACATACATTGGTTTTGTGGGATATACTTGTACAAATGTCCGTGTTAGGCGACATAAATAGAAGTTTCAAGTGTGTTTTTTCAATCTTCCACTTGGAACAACTATGAAGAAGGAAACATGACTTGTATGTATATTACCCTTTTTCCTTCTCTTGCCACAGGGCTGTCATCTCCCAAGGTCATTGCAAATTGATTTTCTTTTATACACCAAAGCACTGGAACCTCATTTTTTCCAGTTTTACTCTACTTTAACTGCTTTTAAAGATGTCTTTTTTGTTATTGATTTTTAATTTTCTTTCGTTTTTGTAAGTGAAGAGAAAAAGATTGAAGAACAAACTAAAGTACTTCTTACACTTGGGCAATGCGTATCTCTTAAATTCCCAATTATGTGTCGGTCTTGCAGTTCAGAATATAGCCATTGCTCTACAGAGCCCAGCTGTAGATGAGGCTGCCCCACTGGCAGTAATGGGCAAGTATTAAAGCTCATAACTCTGCATGCATCAGACTAATCTATATTGCTAGAGGTATTTGTGAGCAGATAAATGAGGTGGTGATGTGTGCCCCTTTAGGCACTATTAAGTCCTAGTCCGGAATGCCCAGGACAAAAGCATTTAAGTAAAGGGGTTGAAAATCTGAACAATAGGGCTGAGATGTACCAATCTGCACATTTCAAATCTATACAGCTTAAGTGCTGTACTGTGTTAGACTCTGTTTTGGCCATCAACAGAAGCTATCATTCAGTGATGTTCACATTTCCAGAAATGCCATGGGCTCAAAATATGAACATTATGTAAATGTACTAGCTAAGCCACGCACTGTGGCCCACTCTGTAGGATGGAAAGGTTTTTCAGATTTCAGGGTCTGCCGTGTGCAGTTTTAGAAACAGAAAAAAGGACAATAACCCCTGTAGGAATGTGTTGCAGTGTAAAAAGGCCACAGACTTACGTACACTGAAGTGTGGCAGTTAGGGGTGTAACGTAGGCAGGTGGATCCCATGCAACCTAAGGTCTACGCATCTCTGTGAGGTATGGGAAGTCTCAGGGGGCTCTCACCATGTTCTGTTGGAGGAGAGGGGTTGGGAGAGGCAGGCACTCTATTTATGTTATGCAAATGGCGTGTCTGTAGAGAGAAATTATACCGAAAATCAGATTATACAAACACATTAGAGTAAATGCGATTTTTCAGTTAAAAATATTTATTTAAAGGGAGAAATAATACAATATTACATGAAAATTATGGGAAACATCATAAATATACTTCAGAAAAGTATGATTCACAAACTGAGATAAGAATTTGTAAATATGAACAAATAATAATAGTAATAAGAGAACTCTAATTTGAGAAGGATAATGACAAACCTAGGGATAACTAGGACAAACAAAGCTTTTTACATATCTCTTTCCATTTCATGTAAACAGGTGAGATAATAAAGGAAGAAAGTAAAGGGAAAGGGAAAGACCAAGGAAGGAGTGAGGGAATCGGAGAACAAGTGGGGAATCAATAATGAAGATAATTATAAAAAACATTCAAAGCAGTTATATAGAAAATATTATAGTATATTGAAGATCAAATAATAATATAAGTAGGTATCCTAAATATGAATAATAAGAGTAACATATGTAAAAATGAAGAGACCTTATGAGTGAATAAAACATTTTTGTTTAAATTATTAAGATAAATAGTTAGTGGTAGCCACTGTTTGTTCTATAAGAGGAAAGAATAGATGGACCAATATGAGCCCTGTCAGGTCTGTCATTAAGCCTTGAAGAGATATTTGAGAAGCGTTTCCAATTAACAATTATGTGCTGAAAAGAAATGGCCAATGAAAGATCTAACAGTTTATTATTTGAGGAATCAGATTATTTTTTCGAGGTTTATGTTTTGTACATTAACAATAACATTTAATGTGCCTTTTTATGATTGATTCTGCATATGTAGGTTGAATTAACATGATTACAGTTGAAACAAATTTTATAAGATGCATAGAAGTGTATTGATTAATGTGTCATAGACATAGTTATAAATATATATCACTAAAGGGGAGCGTGAAGCCAGAAATCAAGGATGTCGTCAGCTTTCCAATCAGTACTAATCCGAAGAGGGTTATCTTATCATTTTCATCCCGAGTGCTGTGGTGGTAAATTGTGGGACCCTGGAATCCCTTAGATTTTTTAGTAGGATTCTCACCCACAGGTACCACCATTGCATCCTTAATCATCGGACCTTTACCCACTGCACTTAGTGTGAGTGGGTGGGCTCGAACCACTGTAAGTGAAGTACTTACTATCAAGGGATTTTACTAGTGAAATTGCCTGAGGGTTTCTCAGTGTTCTTCTGTATTATGTGTACCTTTGGTTAAAAACATTGATATACAGTTATGTTACTGGGGTTTATGACCCAAACATCAAAAGTCAGTTCAACATTTTTCAGTCCTACTTATTGTCCATCAGGGTCATTGGGTGTTCTTTAGGAAAATATTGTATCTAATCCCTAGGTTCTGTTTTTTTTTTCACCAACCTTTCATTCAGTCTAACAGTGTGGCAATATCAGAAACATGCATTTAAGTACAAACCATACTGCACTGTCTGGACCGAAAAAAGGAGAAAGATGCATTTATCATTCTCCATCTCTTGGCACCGGGATGTGCAGTCTTATTCCTTATTCAATGTTTGTCACCATAAAGTTTGCATGTGTCAAGTCGTGCACACAAGTGAAACCCTGTTATTCTACCACTTGCTGTAATAGACACGCTCAAATGGAAGCTTTTACCAAGAATAAAAACAGAACACAAGGTGTGTTGTAAGGTGTCATACACACTTGAATCCAGGAACAACTAGTACTGAGACCTACACTGCAGAAGGGTATATTTAGGCCACATAAAGTCTGTCAATAGAGAAACATATGCTGGTATAATTAGGTACTCGACCACTGACTAAGTAATCTTAAATGAAGATCTACATAAGAGATATGCCCCAAGACTTACTTCATCAAGAGTTCTCACACTGCATACTACCTTGCTGTGTCCTCCGAGCCTCGCATCTTGCTGGTTACTGGGAGGGCTCTCGTTTACATATATTCATAGTGCGGTGTGTTTTGGTGTGCACTGATGTGCTTTCTTGAAATCGTAATGCTGTCATATAGCTGGGTGGTGAGATGAGCGGCTGGCTCTATCTGGTGTGACCAACCGAGAAATGTGACTACCTCTTTTTCCCACAAACAGGCAAGAAGCCATAGGGACACTGTAGTACACACTAGACCTAGACAAACCAAAAAACAACCACAAACACCATACACACACAATTGGATCTCCCAGCAGAAGTGGGACATTACTCTTGGGGACAATGCAGTATTTGTCTTCTTAGATCTCCCACCAAGGAAATTGATCTAGGCTTACCAACCCCCTGGCAGATTCGGAGACACTATCTGCAATTCAAAGTTAAAAATAAAATATGCGAGCACAGGAGTAACATACTCCACAAGCAAAATACCAGAAAAATGACACAAGATTTTATTTCCAAGGGACACACAATTAAAGACCTCAGATGGGTAGTGATTGAGCATCTAGATGGGGACAATATACATATAGCAACAATCCACTATGATAGAGAACAACACTGATATATAGACTATTCAAGCACAGATGGGGCCTAAGTGATGACATTCTCTCAAAACCTCTTCTTTGAGGCAGTTACTGTTGTCTTTAAATGTTTTTCACTGACTTGGATATCTATTCTATCTACCTCTTGACTGTTTTTATAACCAAAATCAGTCAATCTCTGGTACAGTGCCAGGATATTTGAACCCACACTTTCCTGAATGTGGCATCTTTTAGAATATCCGTGGGGCATTGGTTACCCATAGGCCTCTTGGGGTGCATTAGCCCTAAGATACTCCGTTATTATCACTGCATGTAAATGGTTGTAATGCAGTTTCTCTTTAATTCAGTCAATGAATCCCAGTCCCGAGTATGGGCAATAGTGTGTGCTATGTTCAAATCTGAAAGGATTGATGGCCCAGAGAAAATCAGTTTAGCATCTTCTTTCTTGTAGGTGAAGCTTCATTTTCAGCCATTTTTAATGCTGTTGATTACTGTGTGTGATTGCTGCGGTGTCATGAAGTAGTCTGCGGGATCACAATGGTGAAGAAGTGGTACCAGTCTAATATCCAAGTGGTACTTCCACTGGTTCTGGTTGGTCCATCTGGGGTACAGTAAATACCCTTACTCCAACAGCTGCAAGCTGCTTGTCCTATCTATAACTAAAGGGGAGTGAGAAGTCGGAAATCAATGATGCCATCAGATTCACAATCTGATCAAATCTTATTAAAGTGAGAGGGTTATCCTATATTATTTTGCCCCTGAGTAATGTAGGTGGTAAATTGTGAGATTAAGTAACAGTAACTTTGAAGTGTGGGACTCCATTTCCCAGAAAGTGTTGCACTTCAGTGCTGGCTCAATTGAGCCAGACGGAGCCAGCTGCACATTGGAGAGCACTGTTATATGACTTGCACTACAATTTCAAGAAAGCACATCAGTGCAGGCTGAAACATGGCTGCACTATGACTATGTAAACGAGAACCCTTCCTGTAACTGAGAAGATGCAAGGCTTGGAGGACACCGACTAGGTAGTCTGCAAGATGAGAACTCTTGACAAACTAAGGCCCTCATTCCGACCCTGCCGGTCAAAGACCGCTAGGGCCGGGGACGACGGAAGCACCGCCAACAGGCTGGCGGTGCTTCATTCGTCATTCCGACCGCGGCGGTACAGCTGCGGTCGCCCAGCCGGGTCTGGCGGTTTCCCGCCGGATTTCCCCTGGCTGGGAGAACCCTCCAGGGCAGCACTGCAAGCAGCGCTGCCCAGGGGATTCCGACCCCCTTCCCGCCAGCCTGTTTCTGGCGGCTTTTACCACCAGGAACAGGATGGCGGGAACGGGTGTCCTGGGGCCCCTGGGGGCCCCTGCACTGCCCATGCCACAGGAATGGGCAGTGCAGGGGCCCCCTAACAGGGCCCCAGCCTGCTTTTCACTGTCTGCCTAGCAGACAGTGAAAAGCGCGACGGGTGCAACTGCACCCGTTGCACACCTGCAACACCGCCGGCTCCATTCGGAGCCGGCTTCTGTGTTGCAGGCCCCTTTCCCGCTGGGCTGGCGGGCGCTACCTTAGGTAGTGCCCGCCGGCCCAGCGGGAAAGTTGGAATGGCCCCAGCGGTCTTTTGACCGCGGGGCGGCCGAATGGCGGTTCCCTCCAGGCGGGCGGCAACCACCGCCCGCCGGGGTCAGAATGAGCCCCTAAGTCTCAGTGGCATATCTCTTAGGGGGATCTTCAGTTAAGATTACTCAGTCAGCCGTCAAGAATACACACATATATATAAAATCTGTAAAATATATCTGTAAAATATGTAAAATCCCTTTATAGTAATTAATCCACATACAAAGTTTCTCAAGTCCACCCACTCACACTAGGTGCATTGGGTGGGAATCCAATAATGAAGCATGCCACTGGGGGTACCCGTGGGTGAGGATCATACTAAAAATCAAGGCGATTCGAAGATCTTACAATTTACCACCTAGAATACTCAGGGGGTGAAAATTATAAGATACCGTCTTGCTTTGATAGGATAGCTATAGTTATAACACATTTTCCTGCTAGACACCATCTTAGACAAGATGAATGCCATCTCTGTCTCTCATTTCTGCTTCCTCCTTCCCCTGCCTGCATCTTCTCCCCATAGGTTCTGTGGATCACAGTCAGGCTGACTTGTTATGTTTTTTTTCACTGTTATGATTAAATTGCTTTCAATTAACTTTCTCCTGTTCCTTATGACTAGAAACATTACTAAGGGCTCTTTCACTGTCTTCTGTTGTGCATGCTTGTCCATTCATTTACTGAAAGGTACATTGTTTAAATCTTTCATATTAGTTTGAACATCTCCCGAAGGTGTGAGCACTAGGGTGTTGAATATGTTTTTGGTAAATTATATAGTGCATATGTGTTAAGGTAATGACATATCTTTCCTTGTGTTCCAATTTGCTTTTGTATTTACAACATGATGATCTCACAATGTTCCTAATTTATTATCTAAAAATGATGTAAAAGTACCCCATGATTTTGAAGGTGAGCCAGAAGACTTTCCTATTCTACTAGGAATGCTGTCCAACTTCTTTTTGATTTGGCTGTTCATTTGGGCTTAAAATTATTCTGTTTTTGCACACTTTGTATACTTTGAATATGAGAGCCTTCATGGCATTTATCCTGTATCACTTGTTTGTGATTTTGTAATAAAACCCTTTAACTTTTTACTGATCTAGAACTCCATTTTTGAATAGGCCCCATTACTTTTCTGAAGAGGTTTACTCTGCTAATCAATGTTTAAGAGATGCTTTACCTCACATTCCAACCTGTGGGAGAACAGGATGAGGTAGAATTATGTGGTATAACATTTTGGAGTGTCCAAATTTTGGTTACGATTTTGCTCCCACACCAGCAACCCAATCATTAGACATATTGACAAAATATTGTTTCGCCAAAGGCACTTCTACGGAACCCCACCCAGAATCACTCCTCCCTTGATGCAATTGATTGACAATTGGAGGGTTTGGGGCTCCCAAATGATTGTTTACAGGAAATTGAGTTGATGGGAGGGCATACACCTTTGGAATCACCCACAGGGTCTGATGAGCCAGTTAGCTTCTCACACATTATAACAGATACGGCCATAATTAAGGAGTCTGGGATAACGTCCCAGCAAAGTAATGCATTTTTATCTTTAATTAGTTGGAATATTGCTGGGCTTCGTTCTAAAGCTGAAAACTTAGAATGGTTGGAGTTCATATCTACATTTGATATCATTTGTTTTCAAGAAACTTGGCATACGGCACCCTTTTATTTAGATGGCTACTATTCCGTGTCTCAGCCAGCTATTCCATCCAGAGCAGGCAGAGCAAGTGGTGGTCTCCTGGTACTTGTGTCATTATTACTTCCAAAAATTGAGGTTTCCTTGATTCGGTTTTCTGCTTTCTTCTTGGTAGTTTTATTATCAATGACCAGGCGGAAAGATATCCTACTCTTAAATTTTTATAATAACATTCCAAGTGCCGCCCTGCCAGGAAGCCTCGAAGAGCTCACAGATTTGCTAGACTCTGCTGGGAAACTCCAGGACAGGGAATTTGATATGATCTGGGTTGGAGATTTTAATGTTCAGTTATGTAAGCATGAATTACCTCACTTATGTGTTGCTGCTACAGAAGGCAGAGAGTCACTTACTCCTTTTATCCACTCTAATTTAGGAAATGCCTTGAATACCCTTATTTATAAATTTGATCTTGCCTTTGCAAGGGATATGGAAAACAGTCGGATAAGGGAAATACCCACCTATACAGGGAGTACGAATGGTAACATTATTGACTTTATTCTTATCAGTTCTTCACTTTCACGTTCAATAGTGGATTTTAAAATTAAATCTCACTGTGCCAGTGACCATAATCCCTTGAGCATAAAATTATCTCTCAAAACTAGGGTAATTTTACCTAGGATTGTACATAAAGGGAAAGAGGTCTCTAAAAGAAATTCTGGCCCCGCATGAGATGGGAGAGAGTAAACCCTAACACTTTTCATGAGGACCTTATAACTCAAAATAAGGTCCACATCAATACTTGCTTGTCCCTGCAATCCACTTCCGTCCACCTTATAACTGCTTTTGAGTCTTTAAGCTGTGCTATATCTGAGGCACTGACATGTGCCCAATATCCCAAAGGCGTAAAACCTCAACGGTGGTTTAATTCGGCCTGTACGGCTGCCCACAGAGATTTAAAGACAGCCATTAAAACTATTCCATTCAGTCGTGATTTAGTTAAACAGGCCAGGGGACGATACAAGTCAGTCCTTGAAGAAAGAAAGAATGAAATACGCACTAGCGCATGGGAAGATCTCATGGCAGCCACGGAATTACGGGATCCCTCTCAATTTTGGAAGGTGGTTAATCACCCATATTTCTCAGGAAAGGTAAATAGAGACGATGACTGTCTGATACCAGAGGGGGTTTGGGTAGACCATTTTTCATCTGTATTTCAGTCCGCAAACAATTCTAACTATGGAGGGGAGGCACGTGTCCTCCTACGTTCGGCTACTCCTATCCCAATCAAGAGCGGCATTTCACTTGAGGCACATGAGATCAGTGCAGCAATAACTAAAATGAAACTAAGGAAAGCCCCTGGCCCCGATGGGGTTCCGGTGGACTTATTCAAATCTTTACCTGATTTGTGGGTTCCACTAATCACAAATGTTCTGAACAGTGCTATTCAAAGTGCTATCCCCTCTTCATGGTTAACGGCAACAATCGTCCCGATATTTAAAAAGGGTAATAGGGCTATAGACCCATCTCTCTCATTGACTCCACGGCAAAGATTCTGGGGAGTGTCATTTTGACCCGGCTCGAGGAGTGGGTTGTAAGAACAAACATTCTATCGCCAATTTAATATGGGTTTAGGCCTGGATTAGGCACAGTGGATCCTGCCCTAAGCTTACATCTTATTCTTAGCAAATATGTTATTGCAAAAAGGGAACCTATCCACTTAGCCTTCATAGATCTGTCCAGTGCATTTGATATGGTGAATAGAGCAAAACTGTGGGATATAATGGATACAATGGGGATGAGCAAGATTTGTTGGATTTGATTAAACGCTTATACTCTGACCTTTCTATTATAATTCAGTTTGGACAACATGGCGAAAGGTCTCATCCCCTTGCATCCAATCGGGGTGTTAGACAGAGCTGCACTCTGGCACCTTTTTTATTTCTGCTGTACATAAATGGCTTGCATAGTTATTTAGCCCAAAATGGTAAGGATTTTCCAAGGATGAGTTTTAGACAATTGCCAATTTTATTATATGCCAATGACGCTGTTTTAATTGCCCGCACGGCCAATGGTCTACAGACCCTTTTGGATCTTTTTTAACACATACACGAGAGCTTGATTTGAAAGTCAAGTTTAAAAAGTCACACGTCATGACTTGCGGCCCTAAAAACACACGCACCAAATGTTTTACAATGGGGGGGAACACCTTAACAAAGGTAAAAGACTTTTGCTATCTAGGCCTGTACCTAAGTTCCACTCTGTCATGGAAATCCCATTTGAATTTTAAGCTCCAACGATTGGAAAGAAATGTTGAGGCAATCTTCCGCTTTGCCCGTAGATTAGGGCATAGACCGGTCCACCAGATCATCACGCTCTACAATTCTAAATGTGTCTCGGCGGCGATTTATGGGGGTGGCCTCTGGGGATATACCAGTCCAAGCATTTTACAACTGGAAGAGAATAAATTCCTTCATCGGTTACTTATGGTACCTAAGAACGCAGCGAATATTTTATGCCATGAGGAGCTGGGAATCCGCTACATTACAGATTTGATAGATATTGCCCCCCTTCTGTTATGGATAAAAGTATGGTCAAATCCGGCGGCTACTTTAACACACGATTGTGTAAAAGATTATATTTCATTAGCAAATCGCAACAAAATTCCATGGCTAAATTTTGTTCACAATGGTCTTCGAAACTTGGACTTGGAG
This sequence comes from Pleurodeles waltl, assembly GCF_031143425.1. Classification (NCBI taxonomy): domain Eukaryota; kingdom Metazoa; phylum Chordata; class Amphibia; order Caudata; family Salamandridae; genus Pleurodeles; species Pleurodeles waltl. Next base: position 1,080,514,840 of record NC_090447.1, read on the forward strand.
TTTATGTATTTCAAACCAGAGCTTTTGCCCGCCAATGCGAAAGAAATTGTTAAACTCCGACACAAAGAGCATGTTATGAACCTTAGATATCAAGTGGCAGAGATATTGAGTTCTTTTAATTCATATGTACAAATTCCATCATCTGACTTGTTAGAACCTTATTTTGTTTGGTTCCTGATCCCTTCTCTATATTCTTTACTCGTACTTTTTAGATTTAACATGATCCATTTTAGAGTGGCGTTTCCGACAAAATGCGTGTGGGAAAAAACATTACCGCCATGCCCTTGTGATAACTTTTCAAAACAAAGTACTTGCCACTTTATTTTATTTTCTACACTTTACTCATCTCCTAGGAAAACCTTTCTACTACCTATTTTGCGTAATTTGCACACTTTTTCTTATAAAGAAGGATTGATTGGCATTCAAAGCCTTTCATCCAAACAAATGTGCAGTTCTATTCTTAGTTTTATTAAATCCGCTATCACCATTAGAAACCAATATGAATTGGTAATGTGACTATTTATTAAGAGAAACCAGATATTGTCTTATTGTTATATACGATTTTATAAGTATTTATTATTTTAAACCGATTTAGTAAGCTTAGGCGGTAAGCTTAGATCTTATAGATTTGCCTTCGAATTATGTAATAAGTACTGTATTTTATGATGATTTCTATGTATGCATGTGTACTTTTATGGCAACACGCCGAATAAAGTTATTTTGACTGACTGACTGACTGACATATTGCCAAAATGGCTAACACTACATTAAAGGGCAAGAAAGTTAAAAACAATGTAATTAGTTGTCTTTTAAACTTTATTTCAAGAAGCTAAACTATTACGACACCAAAACAGAATATATTGTAAGTGACTATTAGAGTGGGTACAAGACCACAAGTGCTAGCAGAGTTTTCAGAAAGTTTGGTGAGCAAAGCAGGCATAACATATGGCTGAGATGTGTTAGCAGCTCCAGAGGGTTTCTGTATTCTTGACCAAATTTAATTCCCCAAAAGAACAGGACAAAACTGGCCTTGGTCCTTCCCTCAGGACAATGTTATCATAGTGTTAGGCCTAAGGGGACCTGAAATAGAACAAACTATATAGACAAATGCTGACTTTGGGATTGATAACAATAGAGGAAGACAGGGTGAGCAAGCGGAAGAAGATCCTTGAATCTCTTGAATCGTAGAAAGTGTACCGAAAATAATATTAACCAAAGAGTCAAAACAAGATTTAAAAGAATCAGGGCAAGGATATTTTAATTGAATTTGAGGGATCAAGAAAGGGGCATGCTTCTCAAATAACGTATTAACCCATGTTATGTCCCAGTCTCTACATGTTTTCCAATAAATCGTTCTGGTAGTAAGTCTACCATATTTATTATGCCATAACGGCATATTAAGAAAATTAACATAACAGATATTTGTATGAGGAAAATACAGTCTCAACAATTTACAACTCTGTTTGAAGACTGAGACATTAGACTGAGCGTTATTAAGGAAAGAAAACAAGTTCCTTGAAAGAAGGCCACAGAGGAGAGAAAGAAGAGGAATTGTACCTTAGCCAAAAGGATGCCTGCCAAAGACAAAATGCTTTATGATAATGTCTAAGGTCTGGAAAATTGACATCACCCTCTTGTTTAATATTTTTGAGTGAAAATAAGGAGATTCTAGACTTCTTCCTTCCCCTGAAAAATATAGAAAGAATTGAATTAATTGTCTTGAAAAATGAGCATTGCATATAAAGTGATATCATCTTTATGAAATCCAACTACTCCCACCAAGACAACAAGAAAGGATTCAGGGAAAAAAGAGTAGATTTAATTTTAACATGAAATTCTTGCATAATAGAATTAACAGAACTACAATTAGTAAACTACATATGTTATTTTTTAAGAATTCTAAATAAAACCAGGAAGCTCAAATAGAGATCTGATACAAAATTGTATTAAGAGGAGGATTTCCACTTTATCCACACTAATCTTAAGACTTGAAACAGCAGAAAACATAGTAAGTTGTCCAATTAGGTGAGTAGAGAAATTTTTGGATTCAAGATGAAAGAAGGATATCATCAGCATAAGCTGTTACTTTCAGTTGATTATCGTCATAGCGGAAACCAGAAATCAAAGATTATTTCTAATGTGAGAGAGAAAAGGTTCTAGTGCCAAAATAGATATGCAAGGGCACAATGAATGAGGAATGGACTAAACCTGCTCAGAGACCCCACAACAGAATGGAGAAGAGGCAAACAGCAATGGGAAAATGTGTAGCATTCCCAAGCTTGTCATAGGAACAGTGTAGCGGTCACAATGATTAACACAGAAGGGTCCAACACCCCCAATAATGAAGGATTTGAGGAACAACCCATAGCAAAAACTTCTTAGGGGAACATAGAGATGGTCTGCCCACAAGAGAGCACAGGAACCACCCCCAAGAGGTAAAAGTGTCATACCGGAGGATAAGGCTCAAACCTGGAGCTCATGAAACATCCCATCACTTATCCACATGCTATAATAAACTGGAGTAGGTAAGGCCCATGAAATAAAAGTAGCAATATCCATGGAGGTAACATGACCTCACCTCCACAGCACCCAGAATGTAACACACATTTGAGGAGAGACGCCAGGAATAGACACCAAAAGAAACAGGGCCACCCAAACACAAGTCCTACACCTAAGGAGGAGCAAAGGGACCACGCTCAGTGGAGACAAAAATGGCACAGTAATTTCAGCCAAGTCAATGGCATGAGTAGCAGCCAAATCTCAACCAGTAAAAAGAGGGGCAGCAAGGGGTTTATCTAAGCCACCCTAGAAACAGTACATATAAAAATACTCAATTTTAGTGCAGAAGTGCAAGGAAGAAGCCAGACCACTCTATTATCAGGAGTGAAGTTAGTGATGCAAACCAAAGTGGAAACCACTTGGAAAAAATTGAGAAGCATCCCAAAAGCCTGGAGGTTTCCACTGAGCTAACAAAGATGTCAACTGAGGCCCACACAGCACATTGGTTCATACCAGGATAACGTGTACAGACCCAAATCAGGCTCAGCTATTGGCGAGGCATGGGGAATAGACCAACACGGGATTTCATTCAGAGAATGGGTGCATTATATGAATACATTTATGTTAAAATGTAATGGGCAAGTGTATTTAGACGTTTACTTAGATATCACATATGTGACTGCCTTGTATGAAGGGAAAAGACCAGTAAAGGGATATATTCATTAAAATATGGTGCTGTTGCCCTCCCCCCAGCGATGGTGCACTTTATGTTGCTCTATATACACACCTTTGTCCCACAGTGCAAGGATGTCTGTGTGATATCTAGCATAGGATTTGTACATTAAGGGAATATTTCCAGTACAACGTACTATGCTTATACGTAGTTTAAAACATTTCCGACTTTTGTGTGTTGTACTGTTTAGGACACACACAATGTTTAAAATGTTTACAGAAAATAAAAATGTTTGCAGAACAAAACTTTCTACAAATTTATGGATACCAATAGGAGTGTAAATTATTGGTGCAAAGCCCTATCTATAGTTAGGAGCTGGGGCTTGGCATCATAACCCACATGTGGCTGTATGGAGTCACAAAGAACACAGCATAATTAGAGTCTATTACACAGGGGGCGGAGTGGTACCCATCTGAAGTGTAATTATCTGTCTCTGTCGTTCAAATGCAGTAGTTTGTTTAGAACTGAAAACATGACTCACCATTAGCTGGCATACTTCATCATAGGGTTTCTCCTCACACCACAACCAATAGAGTGAGATAGAAATACTCAGGGCCCTGGCTTCGATCCACCAGTCCATGCACTTCTGGACTCGACTACCCTTTAGCCCCTGGGCAGATTCTTGTTCTTCCGAGACTATTATATTTCTTTGTGGCTTTGCGGTGATACTGACCAGATCCTTTTTTAGGACTCTGAAAAGCCTATAGTCTGAGCTGGCTGGGGGCCTGGGCAGAAACTGGTCTCCATTTCCATGCTTCTGTGTCCCATGCTGGATGGGGGACTCTGGATTTTGGACCTGGAGCCGGGCTCACCCAACTGGGTGACCTATACAGTGATATCGCTGTGCTTCTTTTCAAGGTCTGCAGGAAGTTGTCGAGCTTGGAGTGGACCTTTTACTTGCATATTATGCAATTTTGGCAGCAATCGAGAACATGTGGGCAACAGGAGAAGCCCAGCTGCCAGTACACCTGGGCTTACAGTGCCTCCTAATGCACAGACTAGGCCGACAGGCAATCTAGGTGATAGATGCAGCATAACATGGGGGATTCAAAGATGTTTTAACCCGGAGCAAGTCCAAATGGGACACCTGTCTAGGCACAGAATTGACCACTAAACAGTGGACCATGGCCTTAGAGTGGGTGAAGTGAGTTTTGCGCAATGCCCGACTAAAATTCACACAATTTAACTACCTGCATCATTCCTACCTCACACCACAGCAATGCCTGAGATGTGGCCACGCAGACGCCACATTTATGCACATGGTATGGGAATGCCCACTGCTGATGTACACATGGATTGAGGTAATGGAACATATATATTGACAGTAATTGCTGTCCAGTTACCACCGAACCCACTCCTCTTTCTCTTAGGGATCACAAAACACACTAAAACACTAAACACTATCCAAAGCTGATTGATCTAGTGCTAGTCCTTTTTAAGCGCTTAATTGCCATGGCCTGAAAGGCTCCTCACCCGCCTATGATTGAGTGCTGGCTTCAGCAGATCCACAAATGGGCCGTAGCAGAGGCAGACTCCAATGTCCACGAACACAGATCCTGAGGGGGTATGGAGCCACAAAAATGAGGGATAACTATGTTCTCAAATTGTTTGACAGCCTGAATCTGCTCCCACCTTAGACTGACCAGATGATACTACAGGGAGACCCATTTACCCATGCACACTCACTCACCACACATCAAAAAGAGATCCTGTACCCAACAGAGTGAATTCCGTAGAGGTTATCCCCTCTACCTTTCCTTCCCACCATACTGCCAACTTACAAACATACATATTCTTTATGTGTGGTATGCTCCTGTCATTTACGTTTCCGCAATCCCAGTTAAATCAATCAATCAATCAATGAGGAATATGTAAAGCACACTACTCACCTGTGAGGGTCTCAAGGTGCTGAGGAGGCGAGGGGAAGCATGGGGGGGATGTGCAGTTACTTCTCGAACAGCCAGGTCTTGAGACGTTTCCTGAAGGTAAGGAGGTCTTTCGTCTGGCGCAGCTGGTTGGGAAGAATGTTCCATGTTTTGATGGTGAGGTGCGAGAATGATCTACCGATGGTTGTAGTTCAGTGGACGTGAGGGATGGTTGCGAAGGCGAGGTCGGCGAAGTGGAGATGCCGGGTCGGGGTGTAGAAAAGAGAATCATCTGTTGAGTTAGTCTGGTCTGGTGTTATGCAGTGCTTTGTGAGCGTGGGTGAGGAGTGTGAAGGTGATTCTCTTGTTGACTGGGACCGGTGAGAAAGGAGGTGACCAATCCAGGGCTCTGTCACGGATTCCAGCATTGCTCAGATTTACCTTATTGCATCCCCAAGGGATAGGATTAAAAGTGAAATTGGAAAGCCTTCAACTCAATTGTAGGAGAAACATCAGCATGTTTCAACCTATCTATTAACATTTAGTGGGTGTGGTGGCATTCACCAGGTCCTATAATCTAGTGTTTCTGCCAACAAATAACACAGTTGATGTATAAAGGGGTAATCCTAGATTTGAGAGACATATGTTTGATTTTGCTTTGTGTGGAGCCATTTATCTTGTGATGATGGTTATATATAGGTCAACAATATCAACTGCAGAATGACTATATGTTAGAAACTGTGTCTAAGGCATGCATCCTGTCCAAGTAGGGACGACAGTCTGAGTTAGGGTGAGTCATTTACACACCATAAATTAACCTGTGCTCACCCTCCGGTATCTTTGCACAGAGCAGGCCGTCTTAACATAGGAGGCAATGTGTGAAGTATTTGTGCAATACTTAAAACAGTAACATAATGAAAACATCACAAAAAGGATCCACAGCAAGTTAGAAAAATAGATTATGATTCTATGAGTAAATCCAGACCAAAATGACAAAAATCAAATAAGTAGAAGTTGAGACATGAATTTTTAAACATTATCTGCAAATATAGTGCTTAGAAGTTTAAAGCACCAACCGGGGCTATCTGGTCACGCTAGACCAGGTCAAATCTTAAACCTCAAGCCCACCACGATGGGACGTGGGTTGGAAACAGGGGCCTGCCTTGTCCCGCTGCAAAAGTACCTTTGGATGGAGGATGCGTCAACATTAAAGACATGATGCAAAGAGCAGAGGAGGTAACATGCAGGTGATGATTGGTTCTGATACAAGCAGTTGGGGATTTTCCATTGGCAAGTCCTTCAGCAATGTAGGGGATGTGTTGTCATCGAGCTGCACAGGCGGCAATGCGAAGTCCTCAAGCAGCGAAGTGGTGGCGCTGAAAGGGATGAGTCCGTTCCAACCAATGCAATGCTAAGCTTCCTTTGTGTGTCTTTGTCCAGGAGGGAATGGACAAAGTCCACCTGACACCCAGTTCAGGTGTGTACTGGAGACAGGCTGCAGGCACACAGGGCCAAGAGCAAAAAAAGTCAACTTTTGATAATGAAAAGAACAGATAATAAAGGAATGCTGAACAATGCAAACATTCCCCCCCATTTACAGAGATATTGGTTTAATCCATAATTTGTTGCCCATCACGCCACCCCAGTTTGAACCAAACCATATGCAAAGCAGTCTTGACCTTGCTCCCCATATGAAAAGTCCAGTCCGAACAGCGAGGCCAGGTTCTTACTGGACCGGAAGCATTCTGGGCCGGCTTCAGGGTATCACGCCTCATCAGCCAGGCTAGGTTGAGTCCAGTGGTGCAGTGACCAGGGGACGCATGTCTGGAAATACCGTTCCCACTTAGGATATTGTTCAGCATTCTGCCCATCCTTTGTTCTTTTTGCATTTATTGCCCTAAGTGGCCAGTCTATGCTCCTCATGCCACTGGAGTAAAACTAGCCTGACAGATGAGGGGTGATACCTTGAAAACAATCCCTGAATGCTTGTTTCCAGTCCAGGGATGCTTGTTTGACATTGTTCAGCATTCGGTCCATCACTTGTTCTTTTTTCGTTTGTTGCCCAAAGTGGGACAAGTGTGCTAAGATGTGGTTCCCATGCTCCTCATGCCACTGGTGTCAAGCAAGCCTGGCTGATGAAGGGTGATACCCCAAAACCAGTCCCAGGATGCTTGTTTCTGGTCCAGGGAGGACCTGGCCTGGCAGTTCGGGCTGGACTGTTCCCATGGGGAGTTACGATTGATGGGTCCAAACTGGAATGGGTAGCAAAAAAATAATGGATTTAGCTCCAGGCATCTGTACTGGGGGTGAATGTTTGACATTTCGTCCTTCAATTATTCTTTTAACTTTCTAAGAGTGGCATTTTAAAAATTGTAGCAATAAATCATTAAAGATGATGTATTATTACAATTCCATAGGTACACAAGGGTCATCGCTCAGCCCCACCCTCTTCAACGTCTATATGAGCCCCCTCGCAACCATCGCACGTCAACACAACCTCAAGATCATCACCTACGCCGACGACACCCAGCTGATCCTCTCCCTCACCAGCGACCCGGACGCCGCCAGAGCCAGCCTACACGAAGGGATGAAAGACGTCGCCGAATGGATGAAGAACAGCCGCCTGAAACTGAACTCAGACAAGACGGAGGTCCTCATCCTGGGATCATCACCATCCGCCTGGGACGACTCCTGGTGGCCCCCCGCCCTGGGAGCCACCCCCAAGCCAACGGACCACGCTCGCAACCTAGGCTTCATCCTGGACTCCTCCCTCTCGATGACCAGACAAGTCAACGCCGTCTCATCTTCATGCTTCAACACCCTGCGCATGCTTCGAAAGATCTTCCGGTGGATCCCCACCGAGACCAGGAAGACGGTCACCCAGGCCCTCGTCACCAGTCGGCTGGACTACGGGAACGCCCTCTACGCCGGCACCGCCGCCAAACTCCAGAAGAAACTCCAACGGATCCAGAACGCCTCAGCACGACTCATCCTGGACATCCCCCGACACAGCCACATCTCCGAACACCTGAGAGACCTGCACTGGCTCCCCGTCAACAAAAGAATCACGTTCCGACTCCTCACCCACGCACACAAGGCCCTCCACGACCTGGGCCCCAAGTTCCTCAACAGCCGCCTGACCTTCCACAAGCCCACCCGCCAGCTCCGCTCCGCCAGCCTCGCTCTCGCCACCGTCCCCCGCATCCGCAGAGCCACCGCCGGAGGAAGATCCTTCTCCTACCTGGCAGCCAAGACATGGAACTCCCTCCCCATCCACCTCCGGACAACGCAAGACCATCTCGCCTTCAGGAAGCAACTCAAGACCTGGCTGTTCGAGCAGTAGCGTTTCCCCCCCCCCCCCCCCAGCGCCTTGAGACCCTCCGGGTGAGCAGTGCGCTATACAAATGCCTTTGATTGATTGATTGATAAATATGGGAGGTCTACTCCTTCTCAATCAGGAATTGCATTTTCTTTAATGTAATAAGGAATTACCAATGTTGTCCTTTTAGATAGGGAGGTTTCACAGTAGTGAAAAACAAATGTGAATAAAGTGGTATCTGAATTATGGAGTCGCTATTTTTGTAAGCCAATAAAAAAATTCAATATTCTGGTAGTATGCAAGCTATTGTTCTAATGTTTTCATGATATTATCACCACTGCAGTCTGAGCATTAAATGTGGCACAGCATATCTGTTGCCTGAGCCTTTGATCTCTGTATCATTGAGCAGTGCCTGGTTCAGGCATAATGTGACATAAGGGGTTACAAAGTGGCGCGATGCAAGCATTGCAACACTTTATAAATATGGTGTGGTGTTTTTGGCCTTCCAACGCCACATTAGTGCCATAAAAATGACACTAATGTGGTAATGGAATGGAGTTAGGCCGTCTTCAATCTGGGCCATAGTGTGTGTTAGAAATTGGGTCTATAGTTGGTAGAAGTATGCACCCTCTCCAAGTAGGGACCACAATCCTAGTAAGGGTAAGTCACAACACAACCTAAATTATTCTGTGCTCACCCTCCGGTAAGTTGGCACAGAGCAGGCAGGCTTAAGTTAGAAGGCAATGTGTAAAGTATTTGTGCAATAACTCATATAGTAACACAGTAAAAACACCACACAAAGTACTCCACATCAGTTTAGAAAAACAAATATTATCTGAGTATAACAAGACCAAAACGACAACAATCTAATATGCACAAGTCAAGATATCACTTTTTAGAGGTTTAAGTAAGTCTTAATCCATAGGAATCAATAGCGGTATCTCTTTAGAGCAAAGTACCTGGGATGCGTCAAAATAAAGGTGCTGCAGCCCTCAAAGGAGGTGAGGCATTGGTAAATAAAGCAATGCATTGATTTTTCTGGTGCAGTCGTGGTGATGCATAGATTCTTTCCTCGAAAAGAAGGTGATGCATCGATTACAGGCACACAGCCTTGGTTCCTTGATGCAGTTTGGGGTTTAATGACAAAGTGATGCACGGAGACAATGCTTGGAAAGTCCAAATGGGGTGTGATGATGAAATAGGCTGTATCAATTCTGCAGGTGCTGCGTTGTTTTTTCCGCTGTGAGACAAGCACTGTGTCGAGTCTGCAGGCATTGCATTGATTTTTCCGGCGCGTTGGATTTTCTCTCATAGGTGAGGTCTTTGATGGCCCTGAGACTTCTTAACAGGAGGCAAGCTGACAAGCCCTTGGAGATCACTTGTGGGGGGGGAGCAATGTCCTTCCAGCAGAGTCTGGGAGCAGCAGGGAAACAAGCAGGAAAGCAATCCTTCCAGAAAAGCAGTCAAGATGAGTCCTTTGGGAAGCACTGTGGTCATTCTGACAGAGTCCGGTTGTGGGTCTAGAAATGTCTGATTTGCCTTTGAAGTTGAGGAGACTTCAAAGAGTGGTCTTGAAGTGCACCAGTTTCCCTTTCAACCCAGGCTTGGCTGCCAGAAGTTCTGTGGGGAGTTATCAGTCCTTTGTGTGGGGTTAAGCCACTAGCCTTTGAAGTGTAAGTTAGAACCCCACCACCCTTCCCACACAGGAAGACTTATCAGTATGCAGTTGAATGTAGCAGAGTGTCCTGTGTTTATGCTGTGTGGGTGAAATGCACCAGGAGAACTGTCAGCCAGCACAGACCAGACATGGATTAAAGACATACTGTAAAGCACTGAGAGCAGTAACTGCAGAGAAATGCCTACTCTCTAAAAGTGTAATTTCTAAAATAGTAATGTTAAATTCAACTTCGCCAGTAAGTAGGATTTCTCACTACCGTTCCAACCATACCAAACATGGCAATGCCACTCCTTTTTAGATCTGAAATTACCACTTAAAAGTACATAAGAGAATTTCAAATGCTGGTCTGTGAGAGGACCAGGCTTCACAATAGTGAAAAATGACTTTCAATGTTTCTCAATACCAGGACATGTAAAACTTACAAGTACATCTCCTACCTTTTACTTAAATAGCATGCTGCCCTATGGGCTATCTAGGGCCTACCTTAGGGGGTGACTTCTAAATAATAGAAAGGGAGTTTAAGGCTTGGTAAGTGGTTTTAAATGCCAAGTCAGACTGTCAGTCAAACTGCAAAATGGCAAGCCTGAGGCATGGTTAAGGGGCTACTTATGTGGGTTGCACAATCAGTGCTGCAGGTCCACTAGTAGCATTTCATTTTCAGGTCCTGTGCACATAGGGACTTCTAGGTAAATTAAATATGCCAATTGCGTATGAGCCAATGTTGCCATGGTTTAGGGTGAGAGAACACACATTTTAGCACTGATTAGCAGTGGTTAAGTGCCCAGAGTCCTAAATTCAACAGAAATATAGTCAGAAAAAGAGGAGGAGGAAGGCAAAATGTTTGGGCTGACCCTTCAGAGAGGGTCATTTTCCAACACAACCTCCATCCAGCCTAAAGCCTAGATTACCCTTCTTAGGTCCCTTGTAGGAGCTTGAAACAGGGTGCCCTGTGCTTCTGCCCACCCTCATCTCTCCTCCTAATTTTACAGGGGACATGGGACCCTCTTCCCCCCTTACCATACTGGGGCCTGTCAGGGTCTCTTTGTACCTCCCTCTCACTCTGTTGATGGGAACCACCCTCCTTAGGATCACTCCCTAATGCCTTTTTAGACATTCTGGTAATCACCCAAAGGTCTGCCTCCTCTGCAAACTCCCTGGGGTCAGAGAACTTACAATGAACCAGGTGTCTGCATAGCCCTGTAAAACAGTGACTGAACATGTGTCCTCTGGCAATCAAATTGTACAGTCCCTCAGACGTGTTTACCATACTACCCTTCATCCAACCATCCAGTTCTCTGCAAAAGTGATCCAAAAATCCCCCCAGGACTGGTGAGACAGTTTCCTACTGCATCTGAATCTCAACCTGTACTCTTCTGGGGTAAAGCCATATGTCCAGGCAAGGGTCTCCTTCATGGTGGGATACCTCAGCCTGTCTCTCCCATCTAGGGCCAGCAGGGTATCCCTCCTACCACCACATATATGCCTTCATAGGACAGCCCCCCAACCTCCTCAGAGATTCTGTGCACTACTACAGTGACCTCATACACCTAAAACTATCTGTTATGTCATCCCCCTCCATGATACCAGGCCTTAAATCTCTCTGTGTGTTCACCTTTTCCTCAGCAATGGACTTTGTAGTTTTGCTGCCACCACTGGACTCTACTTGCTTTTTTAAGTCTAGTTCCTTTAGACTCAGTTCATGAGCCAACAAGATTTCTCTTTCTTCCCAGGCTCTTTTAGCCTCAGATCATCTCCTCTCCTCCACAAGAGCTTTTCAGCCTCAGCTCTTTTCTCCTCTGCAGCCACTTTAGCCAGCTGCAGTCTCCGGTCCCTTCAATTCCTCAGGGGACAGGGTGTGGGAGGAGACACTGCTTCCTCATATGATCCAACAGGGGGGCCCATCTCTATGAGTTCCCCTCTCTCCGCTTGAGCTACTGCTAAATCATTTGCCTCCTCCTCCTCATTATCCTTCTCAGGGTCATCACCATTTTAGTCCTCTGCTGCAACCTTCAGCCAGTGTGCTTCCTCAAAAGCATATAGGACATCCTGCAGGTCCTGCTTGGTGGACCATGTTTTTCACAGCCAGTCCTCTATCCTTGCAGAAGTTCCTCAGCCTAGCCTTGCTGAGGGCCTCAATGGGGACAAGGGTATGAGCCAATGTTACCATGTTTTAGGGAGAGAGCAAATGCACTTTAGCACTGATTAGCAGTGATAAAGTGCCCAGAGTCCTGAAGCCAATAAAAATGAAGTTAGAAAAAGAGGAGGAGGAAGAAAAATGTTTAGGGTGACCGTTCAGAGATGACCATTTTCCAAAAGCATGCAGTTAAAATACTATTTTTGTTAAATTTGGTTTGGGATGAGCTATAAAAATGATTTAATCACTATTTTAATATTTATTGAAATCCTATTCAATTGTGATTTTAAAAATAAGTATATTGACAAATATATGGGGAAAACTAACTTTTGAAACATTTGAGTATGCCTGGCAGGAGCTCCAGTGAGCTAATTAGCCTTAGTCTTCCAGCAGTTGCCCCATGGCAGTGCTTTGTCCTTACTAAGCAGAATGGAGACATTGGCTTGTGCACTTTGGTAGGAAAACCTGGAAGTGAAATAGGAGACTCATCTCAGGAAGGGCAGTTGGGGAGAGTTCAGAAATGTCATTAATTTGAAAGAGAGGAGGGTGAGGTCTGCCTATTCATATTTATAAAGTGATTCCTGGGGAAGAGAGGCCTTTGGATCTCAGGGCACAGTGTGGCCATTTTGGTACCCCCTCAGTCGCACAGGGGAGGTCCCATAGCCTGCTTGGAATAGTTGAGGAGGAGGTGACTGCTTATTTCCCTAGACAAAACCCTAGCTGGGCTACCAGCCTCCTCCGTGGCCAGATGGACACTGCCATGTTTTAATTTACTTAAAATAGGACACTGTATGAAAGCTTGCAGTAAGGCAAGCAGGATTTGCTGCAATAATGGTAAGGCTTCCTTGTGTACACACTTTGCCCAGAAGATAGGAAGTGATCAGGGGTCACCCTCTCACACCTGCTAGTGTTTTCTAAAAAAGGGGCAACTTACCCCCAGCTCCTCAGAACACATTCTGGGACTATGGAAGAACAGAAGAGGACTGGGCCTCTTGTTTTTTAACTGTATGGAGGCCTGATAGACAGGTCCTGCATCCACTTGTAACCAGGACTTGTATATTCCAAGGCTCAGCTGGCTGACCTACTGTGTAGCTATAGGGGTACAGCAACCTGTGAGAGGCCTTTCCTTGGAGTTATAAACGGACCAGTAGGTACTGGATTTGAATTGGAACCTGCTTGTAGCTTCTGCTGGAGTGCGTCTTGGTCCATAAGTGCTATCTCTGAGGTCATGAGAGCCTTATAAAAGACCAAGAGGAACTACTCCAGAAAGTTGAAAAAGTGGAACCTTTAAAATTTTTGGACTTCCAAAACCTCCTGAGCTTTTGAAGGATCTCATGGAAAAAATATTTGATTTCCTGATGACTTTGTTAGAAACAGATTCACGCTTGCCCCACTTGAGAATTTTGAGCTCCAAAAAAGAGGCTAATTCTGAAGGTAGTACTCTTGACATGGATGACCTACTTGGTCTATCTGACCTCCATTCCATTGCAGTCAGGCTGCAATTGTGCCTAGCTCCACAAAGAGTGACTTCTGATTAGTATTTTAGATTTTCTCTTCATTTTCTGACCTTAAATGTTTTTTTTCTTTCTTTTTTTTGTCCTCATCCACCTCTGGCTTTCAAACAACTCCATATCACCCTAGTAATGTTTACCATACATGGAGATAACTGACACCACGGAAAAACAGAGCTCTCTCATTCAGACTTCGACCGCAGTCAATGTCAATAGCACAAGAGTAACTGAGTTTGTAATCATAGGACAAGAGTTATTAACAGATATACATAGTACATTATACTAAAGTGCCCTTCCACTCCCATAAGCGTGACCACATCTTTGTTTTCTTCTCCTTATTCGATTTACTCGCTCCCACTTCCAATTTTTGAGGTTGCCATCAAGGCATTAAGCCAGTCTATATACGAAGGGGGAGAGGCAGCCATCCACTTCCTACAAATTTCCCTCCTAGCCAAAAGTATTTCATAGAAAAGTATTGTTCTAATTTCTCTGTTGAATATCTTGTCCTCTTCCAGTACCATAAAAATAACTAAGGATAGAGTTGGATAAATACTTTGCCGAATTATACCCAAAAGAGATATACATACTTTTCGCCAGAAGCAGAACACCCCTGGACAATCCAAAAATGTGTGAATATCAGAAGCACCTGACATGCCACATTTTGCACAAAACACTTTCTCACCTCCCCTCATCTTGGAAAGCCTGTTATGGGAGAAGAAAGCCCTATTCCACGTATAAAGATGGTTCCTCCTCAATGAAACAGGTTTAACAATCTTAAACACCCTTTGCATTGATAACTCCCACAATTTCTGCACCTGGCCTAAAGGGAACACTTCCCCCCAAAGGGCAACTGGTAATCTAAAATCACCCTCTAGGACATCCAACATTCCCCAATACCATTTTGAAACTTTTTGTAATTGTGCATGATTCCTTGTCAAGCTGTCTTCTAATTGATTTGCAGAGCCAAAAGTAATTGTAGGCTCAGCGAGCCAATTCCTTAATTGAACATATTTTAGTCTTGAAAGGGATCCCTCTGTTATTTCTATAAGCTCGTCTCAAGATAGCAAGGCCCCTCCATTAATCAGATCCCTCCAAACTTCAATTCCTGCCCTTTCAAGAGGCCGAGCCAGTACATCTGTTAAACATTCAGGGGTACCTGGAGAGTCCCAAACCGGAGCCACCAAACTATAGTATTCTATTTTTGCAACTCGGCGTACCTCAAGCCACACCTTAGCAGCGTCTTGTAGTATTTTCAATGTCACTTTCTTGAAAAACTTGGGATCACCAAACTTATATAAGAAATGCTTTGTTCCACCTTTTTCGGTGGCTGCCATAGAATTAAACATTGTGCCCACTACTGACAGATCTGGAGAGAAAAACAACATCCTAATATTCTTAAGATTAATTTTAATCATTTGTGTTTTATTTGTTTTATTAAAATGTTCTCTATTTTTAAGAGTTGCTTGTTGGATCTTCATTGTGTTGTGTTTTGAGGTTTTAATTATTTCAGGATCACTAAATTATTGACAATATTGATTAGGTTAAGCATATCAGCATTGTGACATACTTCAAAAGCCAATTCACTGATTCAGCTCTATATTCTTGTCTATGGGGGTGCACTTTCTACCTCTCCAAACTATATTTGACAGTAGAATTAATGATATATTTTTCATGGGGCTCCTCTACTTAGGGACAGGTTGAACCTTAATTTGGAGGTGTTTGCTGCTGATTTATTGTATCACCTTTTTCCAACTGAAGTAGCCTACACCTCAGGCACAATTAAGTTTGGAATATGTATGAATAATATCAATAATTTGAAACTATACTCAGAGCGCTGTTTTGCTGCATCTAGTAATTTCACTAAAATATGTGCTACAAAATGAAATAGAGGTATGTGTGTGTGTAACACTGGTTTTCCCACATCCTAGTATACCGTTACAGGCGCGGCCCGTCCTTTAGGGCTGAGGGGCCACATCCCCCCATCTTTTGCCCCTCTTGAAGAGTGGCTGTCAGGCTGAGTTAAGGTCAGCCTGACAGACATACTTCATGTTCAGCTCAGGCAGCCAGGAGCGAGACATGAACGATTTACGCAGACTCCTGGCTGCCTGAGCTGAACTTTGCTGGTCTGAAGAGGTCACAGCTCCTATGGGCGTTACCTCCCCGGCTCAGCAAAGGTGCCTCGAGGCCCTTCCCTCGGTGACGAGGGTAAACGTCACCCATTGACTTCGACCTGGGCGCTTCATGTTTAAGCCCTGAAGTGCCCAGGGCAAGTGTCAATCAGTGACACCTCATCACAGAGTGGGGAAGGGTCAGCAGTCTCACTGACCCCATCCCACTCTGTGACGAAGTTGGGACTGCTGCCTTCCCTCACTAACTGACGCAAGGTCAGCCAGTGAGGGAAGGCAGCAGTCCCAACCCTCCTGGGACCTCTGAGCTGAAGGTAAGTGTGTGTGTGTGCGTGTTTTTTAAATGAATGTTTGGTGCATGCGTGTATTTTTGAATGTTGATGAGTGTTGTGAATGGATGTGCGTGCGTGTGTGAATGAATGAATGTGAGTGTGCTTCTGGCCGGCCCCCCTCCCTCCTAAAACTGCCACTGTGCCGTTACTTAACACAGTCTTGCACATATTGTATACTAAACTTAGGAACAATTACAAATAAAGTAATTTCATCAGAGCAGGACTGAAGTAGAATTTCTGAATTCAAGCAAGCAAACTATGTCAAGTAAACTTGCGTAACCTGCAGGTCACAGAGGTGTTTAAAACATTTGGTTATAAATTACCTCTTCAGTTTCTGATACTAGATGTGTGTCAGTTTTGGAATGTGTGGGTTGTTGCTGCAAACTGAAGGCTTATGATTTGTAGGCTTTATAAATAGAGACTAGTGACTACAATTCACACCCTATTCATATGATCTCATCGAGAAACCAATTTTGTTGACTATGGAAACAAAACTCTTCAGTATGTTGTAACATTTTATTTTATGATGCTGTATGGGTGCTGTGCTGATGCTGAGGTGGTGATTCTACACTGATGCTGAAGTAGTGCTGTGCTGGTAGTGAGATGGTGCTCCACTGGTGGGGAGGTGGTGCTATGCTGGTGCTGAGTTGGTGCGCTGGTGCTGAGGTGGTCCTGTGCTGGGGCCCAGATGGTGCTGCACTGGGGCTGAGGTGGTGCTGTGCTGGTGTTGTGGTGGTGCCCAGGTGCTGCTGAGTGATGCTCAGGTGTGCTGGTGCTGAGTTGGTGCTACTCTGGTGGTAGGTCACTGATGCAGAGGTGGTGCTGTGCTGAGGTCGTGCTGTGGTGGTATTGAGTGATGTTGAGGAGATGCTACACTGGTGCTGAGGGGGTGTTGAGTGATACTATGGTGGTGCTGTGCGGTGCTGTCCTGATGCTGAGGTGGTGAATCTACTCTGATGCTGAAGTAGTGCTGTGCTGGTAGTGAGATGGTGCTGCATTGGTGGAGAGGTGCTGCTCTGCTGGTGCTGAGGTGATGCGCTGGTGCTGAGGTGGTGCTGTGCTGGGGCTGAGGTGGTGCTGCAGAGTGATGCTCAGGTGGTGCTGTTGAAGCGGTGCCGAGGGACGCAGACTGACGCTGAAGTGGTGCTGCTCTGATGCTGAGGTGGTGCTAAGGTGGTGTTGTGCTGTCTAATTGCAGGCTATACCTCACATTACATGCCGCATTTAGAGAGCAGGAGGATGCATTCCTTGATATTGGTTTTATTTCTCTAACATTTGAAACCTAAAAGAAAGGGCACAACTTAAGCTGTTTCCATTTTCATAAAATGGAGCAATGACAACATAATCATATACAAATAATCATGCTGTCAAAAGCACAATGTAAATAGGTTAATCCAACTGTCTGCCATCTTCTTAAACTACACTTCTTTTAAGTAGGTATATTATTTAAGGTTTTGACATTTGAGATGATGAAAACAAAAATGTTATAGGTTGAAAAACAACAGAGCCTCCAGCTGTAAAAGTACTTGTTAAAACCAAAGACAGTGGAAAACAATATAAGGTAATGATTTGCAGATGTTGAAGTTATCATTCTTCAACGTCAGTCTGATAAGCCCCATCTGCTGCTAGTTTTTTTGCTTTTTGTGGGGTTTTAGGGAATGGAGGAATGTGGCCACCCGTAATGTAAAATGTCCCATAGAGTGACAAACCGTGTGTTGGATGCTCCAGACAAAGAAGAGCTTACTTCAAAATCAAAATTATCAAGAGCAGCAATCATAAATCCTTTTCTGATAAAGTGCCTTGGAAGTAGTGAACTGTCGAATTCACAAGATTTTACTGCATCAGCTGCTTACAAGTTCCTGCCCCATACTATTTCATTATAACTTGTTATGTTATGTTCATTGAAGTGATTACCTCTCTACTTTTGCACTTGTCATAGATTGCGTGGACAGTCATCCTGTGTAGCAGGGCTTTCTTTTTGCTGTGATGTAATTCATAAAACATGATTTGGGAAAGACAATACATATGCACAGCATAAGCCTGTCGGTTCATGGGATTGCATTCCACTTCTTTGTTTATATCTTCAAACCCATCATCAATGTTGTTGGCTTCTGTTCAGAACTCAAGAACTTTAGTTTGTAACTGTTTTGCTTTGCTGATATCAAACAATGATGTAAAAAATGCTGAGACAACATCAGGCATTCTTGTTGACTTCCATGATTTGTGGAGCTCTGGGGCATCACAAGATTTGTCATTAAGACCAAAATCTAAATCTTTCAGGACATTTCTTAAAATGGTTTCTGTTGATTTTCCTGCATCCTGTGATCCTATTTTGACAGCTAGAACTTCAGTCATATCATCTGAAAACATCATAAATGTCTCATTCTTTTTGTTAGACTGACAAAAAAACGAATTCTGTCACTGTACATTTGCACCAGAAAAATCTTAATTTCATCAATATGGATCAGTACAGTTTCATCAATGTTGACCATTATTTCTATAATTTCAATGAGTGTAAACCTGTAGCGGGCCAGCACTGAGGAGTGGCTTTAAAACATTATTTGCTTTTGCAAACAGTGCAAACTTAACTAAAGGCTGGTGGTTACATTGCTGCTGGGAGCACATTGTACCTTCATATTTTCTTAGACCTGACAGCCTTAGGGTGGTCACCCCTAAGTTTTTGCCTGCTTCCCCCACTTTTTAGATACTGTTTTTGCTGGTTTTTAGACTCTGCACACTTTACCACTGCTAACCAGTGCTAAAGTGCATATGTTCTCTCTCTTTCAGCATGGTAACATTGGATCATACCCAACTGGACTATTTAATGTACTAATAAGTCCCTAGTACAATGCATTATATGTGCCCAGGGCCTGTAGATTAAATGCTACTAGTGGGCCTTCAGCACTGTTTGTGCCACCTACTTCAGTAGCCCCTTAACTTTGTCTCAGGCCTGCCATTGCAAGGCCTGGGTGTGCAGTTTCACTGCCAATTCGACTTTGGCATTTAAAAGTACTTGCCAAGCCTAAAACACCCCATTTTCTACATATAAGACACCCCTAAGGTAAGCCCTAGGTAACCCATAGGGCAGGGTGCTGTGTAGGTAAAAGTCAGGACATGTACTTATGTAGTTTACATGTCCCGGTAGTGTAAAACCCCTAAATTAGTTTTTATACTATTGGGAGGCCTGCTCCCTTCATAGGCTAGCATTGTGGCTGCCCTTATACATTAATTGAGTGGTAGCTGCTGATCTGAAAGGAGTAGGAAGGTCATATTTAGCATGGCCAGAATGGTAATATAAAGTCCTGCTGACTGGTGAAGTTGGATTTAATATTACTATTTTAGAAATGCCACTTTTAGAAAGTGACATCACAAAACAAAATAAAAAGTTAGAAAGTGAGCATTTCTCTGCACTTAAGTCTTTCTGTGCCTTACCATCCATGCCTGGCTGGTTTTAGCTGATGGTTCCTTGTACATTCACTCAGACACAACCCAAACACAGGATACTCAACCTCACTTGCATTCATCTGCATTTTGAATGGGTCTTCATGGGCTGGTAGGGTGGAGGGCCTGCTCTCACACAAAGGACTGCCACACCCCCTACTGGGACCCTGGCAGACAGGATTGTACTGAAAGGGGACCTGGTGCACTTCTAAGCCACTCTTTGAAGTCTCCCCCACTTCAGAGGCACAGGGCCTCTGCCCCTATCAACTCAGACACTTCCTGGAGAAGAAACTTGTAACCAGAACCTGCATCCTGCCAAGAAATGCCTGGCTGCTAAAAGGACTCACCTGACTGCTTTCTGGTAAGGACTGCTGCCTTGCTGTTGCCCTGCTGCCTTGCTGCTCCCTGGCTGAGGTGAAGAACTGCTCTCCAAGGGCTTGGTTAGAGCTTGCCTCCTGTTCCCTAAAGTCTCAGGACCAAAAAGACTTCATCTCTTCAAGAAGGACTCCATGTGTGGTGCATTTCGACACAAAGCCTGCCAGAAATGACGCACAGCATGCAGCGCAGTGAAAATTTCACTGCATGCCGAACCGGAACAAGGCAGCCTGACTTCGCCATGAGAAGATCGACACAGTGCCAGCACAGAGACCAGAAATTTGATGCACCACCCACTGGATCGATGCACAGCTGACCCGGAATGACACAGCCCAACTTCCAGAGGGGAATCAACGCAGTGCCTGCCGTGCGGTAGAAAATTTGACGCAACGCCCACCGGATCAACGCAGCTCCTGTGACTTTGTCCTACCAGCGCAAGAAATCCACGCATCGTCCCCGGGATGTCTGTAAACCCCGCGACCCGAAAGGATCCACGACCAAGAGACATAAATCAATGCACAGCTGTCCCTGCGTGAAAACTAAATGATGCATCGACATGTGCGGCCCAAAAAATCAATGCACACCCCTTAGTTTCAACGCTTCTTCTCCTCTGCAGTTCTTTGTGGAGATTTTTCACGCAAACCAGGTACTTTGTGCTTGAAAGAGACTTTGTTTGCTTTAAAAAAGACTTAAGACACTTTATATCACTTTTCAGGGTTATCTCTACTATTACTTATTGCATCTTTGATCGTTTTGACCTGCATTTATCCAGATAAATATTATATATTTTTCTAAACACTGTATGGTGGATTTTTGTTGTGCTATATTGTGTTATTGTATGACTTATTGCACAAATACTTTACACATTGCCTTCTAAGTTAAGCCTGACTGCTCAGTGCCAAGGTATCAGAGGGTGGGCACAGGATAATTTGGATTGTGTCTGACTTACCCTGACCAGACTGAGGTTCCTTGCTTGGACAGGGGGGTAACCTGACTGCCAATCAAAGACCCCATTTCTAACAGGTGGGCATACAAATCCGCTGCAAATACACTCACCTCGCTGTTTAGATCATCTGAAAGCTTAATCTTAGAACAAACTAGCTGCAGATAAAAACGTTTGTTCTTTGAGAATCATATACTCTGTACTTTGTTCTTCCACAGTCTCTGCTTATATTTAGGTCTTGCTAACAAGCTTTCACTAATTAGTGACACATTGTTACCAGTAATTTAATATATACATGGATTGTGCTTTGGCTTCACCCCAGAGGAATATATACCTCTCATGTCAATCAAGGAACAGTGTGGATTTATTATTACACCTCCAACTGCAGTACATGAGAAACCACATCACATCAAAATAGTACCCCTGTCACCACACATTTAATTTATCCCATAAATGCATTATGGACAGAACGCCTACCACACCTAAACTAACATACCTCCCCACGTAAACAGTATGTACCATACCTATAAACTAATCTACATACCATACTTACCATACCCATTTAATTTAATCATTCATGCCTTTTCTACCATCCCTACCTTCTATACTTGCGAACTATACCTGCTACACCAACCATTCCTGCTTGTCAGAGCTACCAAACACACTACCCTCATTAGCATACATGCAGATTTGCACAACTTAACTAAACAAATACATGTTTAAGTAAAACTTAGGCCCAGATTTAAGAAAACTGGCGCTTCACATTGTCAAGCGCCACTTTTCTTGCACCCCCCCAACACCACCATGTGTGCACCGTATTTAGGTTATGGCATACAGTGGCTGTATTGGGGACAAAAATGTCAACATTTTGCTCCACTAGCATCACAAATTCTGATGCTAATGGAGCAAAGTGCAAGGAGGCCCATTGATTCCAATGGGTGCGTGCTTTTTAACGCTTGCTTTCACTAGGTGTTAAAAATGACATAAACAATGCCGCAATTAAATCTTGTAGATTTCATTGCAATTTTTTGGTGGGCCTCTTTGTGCCGGAGCGCCTTCTTTGCATACATTGTGCATGGTGCATGCATAATGTGGTGCAAAGGGGCGCACTGTGGCGCAATGCATGCATTGCATCACTTTTTAGATATAGCATGGCATTTTTGGCAATCTAACACCACATCAGCATAACAAAAATTACGCTATTGTGGCATTAGATGGCGCAAAACCATCTTTAAAATTAAAAAAAAAAAAATTAAAAAGTAAAACGTAATTTGTTGTCAATTTCTTTTCATTGACCTACAATTCTGCTCTATTATTTCTATTCCCTTTTATTACTGTATTCACACATAGGCATCTATAAGGTGCAGCTAAATCTAAATATATCAGTAGATCCTTCTCCTACAGCATATTCTTCAAAAAATTAACATTTACTGCATACCTAATAAAGGACAAACCAAACCTATTGCATTGTAAATGCTTGCCTATATTGTAATGGACAAATCTCTGCGTGTGTGTGTACTAATCTAAATTAGAACTATTAGTGCAGCATTATTTAAAAATGTAGGGTGAAAGTTTTTGTTTGCTGTTCACCTCGTAAATCTGCTGTTGGGTATTAGGCATTTGGCTTTATTGCTCTACGTGCACTGTAATCCATTAGGTCTAAGGATACATAAAATATACCCCCACAATGTAGGATGTACAGCCAGGCGTACTGTTATGATTCTATATTATGCTTCTGTGTGGGCATAATATATTATTTTTGAAAACAGATAACGCATTATTCAAAGAGGTAGGTAAATAAATAATAACCAATCTTAGGTACACTTGAGTCAAAATGATTTACTATGCATTTTTAAAAAGGTGATTATGTCATTTTATTCGTCCATTTTTTTTAGCAGCGTTCCACAACCATTTTATATTTGCTAACTTTCTGCAAAAGGAATGCCACACGGGACAAAGTCACTGGCAAAGGGATTAGTAGATATTAATGATGAAATGGTATACGCACGAAATCCTCTGCACATACTAACAAGGAACAGTTAGTAAGTATTTTCTTTTTTGCTTTACATAACATTAACTTAAGCCATTGCCTAATTTCTAAACAATAAATAAGTGCCAGGACCCAAGGTATCACTAAAGATAAAACTGCAGCTTGCATCACCCACTGTTTCTGCCATTTCTGCTAGTTGGAATGGCCTGGATGCACTGCCATCTCTGTTTTGTAGTTCTTATAGCATTGCTTTACAGATGCCTTCTTCTAAAAATAGGCAGACAGAAACATCATGTAATGAATTATCATATGAAAGTGGGTTTTTAAATGTATCAATATCATCTACTTAAAATATAAATAATATCATCATAAGAGCATTTAAATACGCTCTCAATTTCCTAGTTTGTATTTAATTGTTCATTATTTTATGCTATGTCAATGTCTGTTTATAAATGGAAATATTATTCTTCAAATGTAGGATCACATATTGCTCCAAAAAAGTTGTGTATCAGAATACAATTTCATTATTATGCGACCAGAATGTTGTGGGCAAAAATTAGAGGATCCAAATTATGGTCCTCAATATTTTGGGCATGATATTCCAATAGTGCAATATTACAAAGATAGTATTCAGGTGGAATACCCTCCAAACATTCACTGCACTGCAGTGATAAGGCACACAAATACCCAGGCCTTGACTTAAAACTCGGCGGATGGGTTATTCTACCACAATGGTCACGGATATTCCTACTGCTGAAATCTAAATAACATTATGCTCTATGGGATTTAGATTTCGACGGAAAGGATGTTCGTGACCCTTGCGAGGGAGTTACCCATCCTCGAATTCTAAATCAGGACCATACACATCAATGAAGGCATCATATGTAACACACATTGTATACGTCTATTTACGTGGGTGCATATTTAGATAAATATGATAAATATCCGTATTCCAGAAGAAAAGGTCACATGCAGAAGGGTTGCTTCACAGAAAAACTTTGGCCCAGATTTATGGTGGCCTATCGCCTTTCCAACGCCACATTAGCATTATTTTCTTGATGCTAATGTGGCGTTGGACATGCAAAAACAGTGTGCCATATTTACAAAGTGGCACAATGATTGCATTGCACTACTTTGTAACTCCTTGTGCCACATTAAGCCTGAGCATTCTGGCGCTAGTGGGGCCATAAAAATGTTGCAAAGGAATCAATGAGATTCCTTTACGGCATTTTTATTAGCATTTTTTAATGCCTGTTAAGTACAGGCGTTAAAAAGAGGCTCCCATTGTGTTCAAGGGGCCTGTGGGCGCCTTGCAGGATTAGCGTAATAATTGTTTTCTGCTAGCCCTGGAAAGTGCTAGACTAGCGTAAAACAATTATGACGCTAGTCCCGCTGACTCTTGTTACGGTGCGCTGTATTTTCAATGTGGCGCCACATTGTGGCGTTAGGAAGAGCTAAGAGGTACAAGAAAAGTGGTGCTTCACTAGATGCTATGCCATTTATTATAAATTCGGGCTTTTAATTGCCAAAAAGAGTCCTATGCATTTCAGCTTAACTGAGGCCTTGTTCATGGTAAAATGCCTTGTTTTCACAGTGCTATATAAAAATAACATCAAGTGACACAACCATGTGATTATAGGTAGGGCAAACATCAAAAGGATCCTATCTCTATTTATGATTGTTTCGATATGCCATTTTTCAACAAGCATAATTTCTCTTTTTTATAATTCTTCGATATCACAAATCTAAAAAATAAATTGGATGTAATATGTGCATTGCCTAATTACTGAGAAAAAATATTCCAGAGAGAGAGATATCCACTCATATGTAAAAAAAAATAAAAAACATACACTCAGTTTATGTCCCCTCTTGAGAGGATTTAGTTAGCAGCAAGTAGAGGTGTACATTCATTTCTTCTTTGAAATGTATTCCTTGAGTCCTTTGGTATCTAGTAAAATATTATATCTCCGTTCTAATCTTCTTAATACATTTTCTCTGTCACCCCCTCTTGTCAGCTTTGCCAAACAATCAATGACAGAATATTTATTTTGTTCAATATTTCATCTTGTGATATTTATGAAAAGCAGATAATTCTTATCTACATTTTTGAGGACCAATACCTGTTGTAATATCCTTTTGTGTGCTTTCAAAATCATGCTACAAATATCTTCCTTATTGTAGGGGGATGTTAACGTGAAAGCTGCACATTTGATTTTGAAAGTCATATTATTTTGTTTAATCATTCTTGGTTGCTTTAGGGAAGGAATGTTTAATGTATAAAATGATGGCAATATTTAATTACTAAACAGTTTTTGCATCCTTTGAAACTTTTATTGGGCATTATTAATTCTCTTATAGATATTCTATAAGGGCTACTAAGAGATTGATCTTCCATGTACTGGGCTTTCCTATAATTAATAGGTAGTAGTTTTGATACCAACTCATCTATAATAGAATTACCTGTTATAAGATTACTTTTTTTTTTTTTAAGAATCTTTCTGACCCTACTGTGTTGGGTGCTAAATATAGTGATCAATATCGCCCTATGATCAGCATCCTTCTACTTCTTTTTTTTGGCCATAAAACATAACCTCCATTTTAACAGTATGGGGGTTATTCTAACTTTGGAGGAGTGTTAATCCGTCCCAAAAGTGACGGTAAAGTGACGGATATACCACCAGCCGTATTACGAGTTCCATAGGATATAATGGACTCGTAATACGGCTGGTGGTAAATCCGTCACTTTTCCGTCACTTTTGGGACGGATTAACACCTCCTCCAAAGTTAGAATAACCCCCTATATGTCATATGTATCACTCTTTGTATAGTAATCAGTTGTAGCCTCTTACACTGAGTATTTTACTTACTGTTCCCTCTTCTTTATGTATGATTTTGAATTACTGCGCAAGTGTTTAACTTGTAATAGCAAATGGTATGGAATATTGTGTTTTAAAGTTTGGAGATGGAAACTGTTAGCATTTAAGATGGTATTCCCTGATGTCTCTTTTCTAAAAAATGAACATTTCTATTTTGTCTTTCTGATTTTCATTCACACATCCAGAAACACAGTTTCTTTTTTGTTAATGGTGCCCATAAGGTTAAGGTATAGATCACTGATATTAATTCCCTTCACAAAAAGATGTAAATTCCTGTGTACCTTTCCATATAGTGAAGAGGTCATCTTAAAAGGATCCATGATCTATGGTATTTAAATTGTAGCTCCTGTTCCTCCCATGAGCCTATATACAAATTTGCATACAAGGATGCTAAATAGATAACCAGAGTTGTTCCTTTTAATAGTCTATATATATATATATAATATATAATTTTTCAGTAAAAAGATGTTTGCAGTTAGACACAATTTTATCATTTTGAAAAGTATCTGATTATGTTCGTATAATCTCACTGGCCTAGATTTTAAAAAGTATTCTACCACTTTTTTACAGGACCTGTTCATTGCATTTTACAAGCATGCAACAGAAAACGCAGACAACGTTTTTACAATGTAAAAGTACACGGCATAGCTCTTGCTCTTTCATTTAAACACATTATAAAATAATTTCAGCTAATCCCATTGACATTTTTGTGTCCACAGGCTTACACAGATATTTGTCCAGGCAGTGGAGAATGAGCAACTCCTTCACATAGGTAGATAGGGAAGCTTCTGGTGGGTAGGTCGGGCCCCTGATTGGGTGATGAAATAGTAGATTGTTGGAAGTCTACACTTTTTCCGATGTGCCCTCCATATCATGTCATACTTTTGCCATGCCCCATTTTTATATTGGTGGGGGTGATTTGGCCCTCCATTTATTTTCTATGTTCCTTCTGGCGATTGGGTAGCCCAAAATGATAAATGTAGGGCTTACTTTACTACCACCAAGTTTGTCCATGATTCTCAAAAGGCTACTTTAGGTGTATGTTGTACCGGGTTTCCAATTGCCATATCAGGGTTTCTATACTTGCTTCCAGGGCAGTTGGATGATGGGGCAATCCCAGATCATGTGCATCAGAGTACCTTGACATCTAGTGCATTTTAGGGAGATCCTAGCTTCCGTCTGCCACAACCTCTTTGGGGAAAAGTAGATATTGCAGAGATAACGTTGGGAGTTTTGTCAATTGGTCCCAGAGTGGAATAAGTATGTGTCTCAGATGAAGGAATTTTAAAACATTTGCATTGTGCATTTCCTACATAAGTTTTCTAATATTGCATTGCTCTCTGTCCCAAATATCTCAGTTTTGAGATTTAAATGTAATCTTAACCTTTAAAGTTTAGTAACCTGGTGGCAGAAGCAAGCCAGTTTTCTATCCATAGGAGTGTTTCCTCCATGAGCTCTTTTGTGCCAACTAATATGAGTCAGTGCTTTCTGCCAGGCAGTTATTGGCAGTGTTGTGACACATGGAAGGGTTTTGGGGATCATAAGCTGGTACAAGAATTTTAGGGGGCCTCCATCTTGAAAAATATCTAATTCTAGTCCATGTGGGTCTTCTATCCCTTCAAAACTCCCAGTCACTAATATTAATGAGGTGGGTCATATAGTAATTGAGTTGAATGTCTGGCATGTCTAGTCCGCCCTCAAAAAACATTTGTGTGCATTTGACTAAGGAGACTCTTGAATGTTCGCCAGCCTACAGGTGCATCCTAAGCATGGCCTTTAATTTCTCAAAGTATTTTTGTGGAATGGTGGGAAAGAAATGTTGCAACACATTTAAATATGGAGAGGGTAATCATCTTGGACAGTCTGACCCTAGCAATTATCGTAAGAGACACCCATTTAGATAACTCTTAATTAGCCTTGATCATTAGGATAGGTATGTTAAGATCCCATTCTAGCTATTGATTCAATGTTATGTGTAGCCCCAGAGACATAAAGATTTTTGAAAGGACGTAGAGACCAGGTTATGTTATGTTGATTTGTAGAGAGCACCACAAGGATATCCAGGCAATTGAGCATGCTTTGTAGGTGTGAGATTCCACAGAGTTATTTAAATTGCCAGGTCTTCAGCTTCTTGCAAACTCAAGTAGCAACGAGGAGGCTCTGATGTGTTGTCTCAGGTCATTTCATGTGTTGGGTGCCATGTAAGAGAACAAGGACCTTGTGCTCTGCTTTTGTGAATGTGGTGGGGTGATAGTGAGAG
Organism: Pleurodeles waltl; assembly: GCF_031143425.1. Classification (NCBI taxonomy): domain Eukaryota; kingdom Metazoa; phylum Chordata; class Amphibia; order Caudata; family Salamandridae; genus Pleurodeles; species Pleurodeles waltl. Next base: position 1,080,542,922 of record NC_090447.1, read on the forward strand.
TGAGTAGGTATCTTGATGGGTTGTTAAAGTGTATGAAACTGTTGAGGTATGCAGGTCCAGTGTTGAGTAGGGCTTTTTAGATGTGCATGAGGAGTTTAAATTGGCTGCTTTTCTGGATATGGAGTTAGTGAAGCTCACTGAGATAAGGTGAGGTATGGGTGCAGCAAGGAAGGTTGAATATGATTCTTGTCGCAGCATTCTAGATATCTGAAGTCTGGTCAGAGTTTACTTAGGTGTTCCAATGTACAGTGTATTGCATGGTTGAGTTGGCTTGTGCTGAGTGATTATGTGGTGGTTCATCTGATGCACTGTGAAAACCAGTTGAAGATTTTTCCTAACAATCACAGGATGTGGAAGCAGACGGAGCCCACTGCGTTGACTTGTGCGGTCATGTTGAGCTTGTTGCCTAGAATGATGCCCAGATTTCTGGTGTGGGCGGTGAGTGTTGGTGTGGGTTCACGTTCTGTTGGCCACCAGATGGCATCCCATGGGGAGTTATTGTTTCCAAAGATCAGTACTTCAGTCTTGTTGCAGTTCAGTTTCAAGAAGGTTGTTCTCATCCATTCTATTACTAGCATCATGCAGCTGCTGAAGTTTGTTCTGGTGGTCGGTGTCTTGTTGGTCAGGAAGAGGATGAGTTGGGTGCTGTTTTCTTAGGAGATGATGGTGATGCCTTGAAACCTGATGATGTTGGCAAGTGGAGCCATGTAAACATTGAACGGAGTCAGGCTGAGGGCTGAACCCTGGGGGACTCCGCATACAGGTTTCTTGGCTTCAGATGAGAAAGGTTGCAGTTTGACTATTTGGGTTCTTCCTGTAAGGAAGGAGCAGATCCAGTTGAGCACTGGGCCTTGGATACACAACTTGTGGAGTCTTCTAATGAGTATATTGTGGGAGACTGTGTCAAATGACTCGGAGAGGTTGAGCAAAGTGAGGGTGGCTGGTTCTGATCTCATCTGTGGCTGCGATGAGTAGTGGAGCTAAAGGTGGTTTGTGATTTGTGTTTTGAGGACCTTTTCAATTACTTTAGCTGAGTAGTTAAGCTGGGAAAAAGGTTAGAAGTTGGCCAGTTAGCTTGGGTTGACCAAAGATTTATTGAGGATGGTGTTGACTGCTGCATGCTTTCAGGATTCCAGGAAGGTGATGGAGGGGGTAGGGGTGTTCAGGATGTAGGGGAGTGCTGTGCTGACTGTTAATGCACCAATGTTATACATGTGGTCAGAGGAAAGGGTTTGACGGGGCCCCAGAGTAGATGGTTCTCATGATTGTGGCTGTTTCAGATGTTCAGGTGGTTGTCTTGATTGGTGATAGGCAAGTTGGTGATGGGTTTGCAGGGATCTTGTTTGCATGTGACGTTGCTGTAGATGTTTGTGATTTTTCTATGGAAGAAGTTGGATAGCTCATTGCAGAGTTCTTGAGATGGGGTGATGCTGCTGACGGAGGCTGTGGTTAAATCTTTGGTGACTAAGAAGATTTCTTTGTTGCTGTTGGAGCTTCCTTCGATGCATTTAGCCAGCACTCTTTTCTTCATTTCTCTTAGTTGCTGGTGGTATTGACTGAGTGCAGCTTTGAAGGTGGTTTTCTCAGTGTCATCATGGCTGACTTTCTACTTTCTCTCTAACTGTTTAAACTGTTTTTTGATGCCCCAGGTGTCCTTTGTGTACCAACTGGCTTTTCCTTTATGATGAGTTTGATGGGTGTGAGGGAGTCTGCGCAGTTCTTGATCCAGTTGTTAAAGTTGTCGATGTCCTTGTTGATGTTGTCCGCAGGGTTGGGTAGGTCCATGTGGAGGATGTTGAGCCATTCTGTTTCTGAGATTTTGCTCCAGTTGAAGCTGGGGAGGCTGACATTGGTTAGTGTGTTGGACTGCAGTGTATTGATTAGGAAGTCAATTATTAGGTGGTTGTTCCATGTGACGGGGAGGTTAAGTTGAAGTTGATGGCATTGAAGGTGGTGAAGATGGGGTTCAGTGTGTATTCAGTGATCTATATAGATTGTGTGATGAGCTGGGTTAGTAGGATGTTATTTAGGCTTTCTAAGAATGTTGTGGAACAGGGTCAGTTCTGTCTTCCATGGGAAATAGAGGTCTCAGAGCAGTAGGAAGGCTTTGGAGTCAATGGTGTGTGGGCGATGAAGTCTGTGATGACATTTGTGAAGGAAGCTCAGGGTCCCGGTGGCCAGTAGATGAAGGCTCCATTTAGGGTGAAGTTTTTGGAGCCATGAAGCCATGAACAGAGTGGTGTTCTCTGTGGCCCTTGAGCAAATTATTGCGTCTTTGTAGATGATTTCAGTCCCTCTCCTGACTTCTGATGGTGGTCCTGTTGTGCAAATTTGATTTGATGTTGGGTGCCGATGTTGGGTTGAGAAAGTTTCCATGAGGAAGAGGAGGCCAGTGTGTCACTGCTCAGCAGGTCTCCGATTTTTGTTGTGTGTTTGCTCAGCAAGGCGGTGTTGAGTTGCAAGCATGTGAGTGAGTTTTGGAGTGCTGGTTTGATGTTGCGTGAAGTATTGGGTGGGAGAGTTGTTGTGCATGCTTGTGTTTGCGTGGAGGTTGTGGGTACGTTGCTGCCGGTGAAAGAACATTGAGTGCAGCTGAAGGCTTCCACTGTGGTGTGCTGCAGCATGGCAGCAATGGGAGGACAGGTGTCCTGGGTCAAGTAAAAAGAGGAGTGCTGCAGTGTGTCGCTGGGGGGGTCGTTGGGCTAGGATTTATGGCACTGGGCACTGTCCAGGCACAGACAGCAAAAACAAATTGCCTTTGCTGTGTCATAGGTGCATCAGCTGTGAGGACATGCAGTAGCCTCCATTTAGTAGGTCCTGAGAAGGGCGCAGAGGCAGTGGGCAGGTCTATATGGCAGAGCAAGAAGAAGAATCAGGAGAGAAGAATCAGGGATGGAGTGGGGGAGCAGGAGCACAGAAAAAGGCTCAGCAGGGCATGGGGGACTAAGATTGCACAGACGAAGAGATCGGAAGAGTCAAAAAAGAGCTTGAGATAGCAAAATGGGCAGAAAACCATGGAAAGAATGTAACAGCTAAAAAGACCTAAAGCAAAAGCAGAGAGTGGCTGAAACAGAGGAGGCGGAATAAAAGAGAAAAATGGCTGAAAAAAGCTAAAGCAAAAAAGCTGAAAACGGGGTGAAAGCAAAAGAGCTAAAGTAAAAAGGAAAAACAGGCTTAAATAGAGAGAGCTTGGCAAGAGAGCAAAAGAGGCTCCAAAGAGCTAAAGCAAAGGCAGAAATGGGTGAAAGCCAAAAAGAGCTGATGTGAAAAGAGCTTGAGAAGTACAAAAGGGAAAAGCTGGTCAAGAGATGAGAAAGATGGAGAGAGAGAGGGGCAGAGAAAGGTGAATGAGATGACAAGAAAGCCTTGAGGCAGCAAAGCTGGGTCAGAAAGGACCTTTGACTGGTTGGAGGACCGATCACAGGTAATTGGGGGAGGGGTTGGGCATAGGTATCTACTCACTGGCCACAGGCAGTGGCGACTATTAATGAGGTCCTGGTCGTGGTGCAGTGGCAGAGCTGTGCAGCTGATTAGGAAGATGATGTGGGAGAAATGAAGTGGGTAAAAATTGGGTGTGTCAGGGCTTGGGAAAAAGGCACAGGAGGATGGCGGTGCACTAAGATTACTTAGATGGGAGTAAAGTATAAAGGGGTGAAAGAAGAAAAGAGCTTAAAAAAAGAGCAAAACAGGCAGAAACCTGGGAGAAGGAGTAAAAGAGCAAAACGGCTGAAAAGACTACAGCAAAAGTAGAAACTGTCTGAAACAGAGAGGGTTGAGCAGAAGAGAAAATTGACTGAGAAGGGCTAAAGCAAAATAGCATAAAACATGATGAAAGCAGAAGAGCTACAGAATAATGAAAAATGGGCTTAAATAGAGGGAGTTGAGCAAGAGACCACAAAGGGCTACAAAGATCTAAAGTGAAGGCAGAAACAGGGTGAAAGCTTAAAAAAGCTAAATTGAAAAAGGAGTCTGAAAAAAACCTGAGAAGTGCAAAAGGGAAAAGATGACCAAGGAATGAGAGAAAGGGAAGATGCGAGAGAGAGTGAAAGAGAGCAGAAGGAAATGATGCTGGTGCCTCGAGGCAGCAAAGGTGAGTCCAAGAGGGCCTTGAAGTGGTCATAGGACCAATTACAGGTAAGTGGGGGTCTGGGCCTAGTCACCTAATCATCACTTTAGATGTTTCATAAAGTGGTACTAGGATTGATTAACTCCAGTTAATCATCTGGCCTGCTGCGTCCCCATAAAAATCTAGAATTTAAATTATGCAAGTATTCATTGTGAGGGTGTTGTGTGGGAAAAGAAGCAGGTTGTCCACATGCAATGAGATACAGTCTTCCGGTTGCCCCCTTGTGCTAAAAGCTTCCACTAACATGTCTTTCCTGATCCATTGGCTAGGAGCTCACACCCTCGTCTGGTGCTCCTCCCTAGTAGAAAGGGGTTTGACAGAATTCAGTTAACTTTAACTTGTGTCCATGCTGACTAAAATAGGAACCTAACTTATGATGACATTTTGGAGGACCTGAAACAAAAATGCCAAGCTGTTTATAATTGAATGCCTTCTCCAAGTCAAGTAGGAAAAGAATGTAGGGGCCAACCGATATATGTCTCTTGGCCAAGACCAAATACAGTTCCTTGAGACCATGTCTGGTACTGTGCCTTGGCACATTCTGGTTGCAAAAGACCAGGGAGGTTATCACCTTCACCAATCAGTTTGACAATATTTTTTTGAGGATTTTGATTTCCATGTTAATAAACAATATTGGCTGGTGTGATGAGCATTGCTCAGGGGGTTCCCTGGCTTTGGAATGACAGCTATTGAGGCATGTTTAAGATATTGCCTCAAACAGTGCAGATAGAGACTAAATAATGATGACACTTTTTTTTTTTTTAGATGCCCCCTGAACGTCATTGGGGCACGATGTTTCCCCAGAATGCATTCCTGTCAACACCTCCCAGATTTCTTTCATTGTTATAGGTGAATCTAACTTGGCCTGCTCTGTGGGTTGCAATGATTTGACTGGGAGGTCTGTAATCGTCGTTTTTTTGTTTATTTCGGCCACTGAATGCACGTTTTTCATATAGGGATTTATAGTAAAACTCAAAGTTACCTGCTATGCTTTTGTCATCAGAGTTCAGGTTACCCACATCAACTTTGATCAGCAGGATCACTCTTGTCACCTCGTTAGTGGCCATCCAGTATATTAATTTGTCAGACTTTTCAACTCATGAATTCTGCTTTGCGCTGCCATCCACTGGAGGCTGACTGTGCCTGGCATCGAATACCCAAGCTGGAATGAAATCACCACTATCAGTTTCTGGATGGGCATATCATTGGTATTTAATAATTGGCGCTCAACTTTCAGCATCTTAATCTCTAAAACAATAATATTAGTTTTTGTTCCCGTTTTTGAAACCAGGCATGAGCCATGGCGACGCCATCGCCGACTTCATCTCCCCGCACGCCCTCGCCTCTCCGGACTACATCCTCCTAGGCGACCTCAACTTCCATCTGGAACAAAACAACGACCCCAACACCACCACCCTGCTCGACAACCTCGCCAACCTCGGCCTCAAACAACTGGTGAACACCGCCACCCACATCGCCGGACACACGCTCGACCCTATCTTCTCCGCCAGCAAACACGTCTTCTTCAGCCACACCTCTGCCCTACACTGGACCGACCACAGCTGCGTCCACTTCACATTCCGACGCGAGACCTCCCACCTCCGCACTCAACCCACCCCTCGTCGACAGTGGAACAAGATCCCTGAAGAGCAACTCTTCTCCGCTCTCGCCGCCAACCAACCCACCCTCACCACCGACCCCAACGACGCAGCTCTCAACCTCACAAACTGGATCTCCAACTGCGCTGACAACCTTGCTCCCCTCAAACGCACGCATCGACAGACCAACACCAAAAAACCTCTCTGGTTCTCTGACACCCTCAAAGAATCAAAGAAAACTTGTCGTGCCCTTGAGAAGGCCTGGCGCAAGGACCACACCGCGGACAACATGACCGCCCTCAAGAACGCTACACGCGAACACCACCACCTGATCCGCACTGCCAAAAGGAACTTTTTCACCGACAGACTAGACAAAAACAGCCACAACAGCAGAGAACTCTTCAGCATCGTCAAAGAGTTCTCCAACCCCAGCGCCAGCGCCAGCGCCAACGCCGTCACGCCCTCACAGGATTTGTGCGAATCCCTCGCCACTTTCTTCCATCGCAAGATCAGCGACCTCCACGACAGCTTCGGACACCAGACCCAACCATTCACCACTGAACCCGCTTCCCCGGACATCACCCTCAACAACTGGACCCACATCAACACGGAAGAAACCAAATCCATCATGAACTCTATCCACTCCGGCGCCCCTTCGGACCCCTGCCCGCACTTCATCTTTAACAAAGCCGACGACATCATCGCCCCGCACCTCCAGACCGTCACCAACTCTCCTTTTTCTTCTGCTACCTTCCCCGAATGCTGGAAGCACGCTGAAGTCAACGCCCTACTAAAGAAACCTACGGCTGACCCAAGCGACCTGAAAAACTTCCGCCCCATCTCTCTTCTACCTTTCCCAGCCAAGGTAATAGAAAAGACCGTCAACAAACAGCTGACCACCTTCCTGGAAGACAACAACCTGCTCGACCCTTCACAAACCGGATTCCGAACCAACCACAGCACGGAAACCGCCCTCATCTCAGTCACAGACGACATCAGAACCCTGATGGACAACGGTGAAACAGTCGCCCTCATTCTCCTCGACCTCTCGGCTGCCTTTGACACCGTCTGTCACCGCACCCTAATCACCCGCCTACGCTCCACCGGGATCCAAGGCCAGGCCCTGGACTGGATCGCCTCCTTCCTCGCTAACCGCTCCCAAAGAGTTTACCTCCCTCCGTTTCGCTCAGAACCCACCAAGATCATCTGCGGCGTACCTCAAGGCTCATCGCTCAGCCCGACACTCTTCAATGTCTACATGAGCCCCCTCGCCGACATCGTACGCAAGCACGACATCATCATCACCTCCTACGCCGACGACACCCAACTTGTACTCTCCCTCACCAAGGACCCCGCCAGCGCCAAGACCAACCTACAAGAGGGTATGAAGGACGTCGCAGATTGGATGAGGCTCAGCCGCCTAAAGCTGAACTCTGAAAAAACGGAAGTCCTCATCCTCGGCAACACCCCGTCCGCCTGGGACGACTCCTGGTGGCCCACGGCCCTCGGCACCGCACCGACCCCCGCAGACCACGCCCGCAACCTCGGCTTCATCTTGGACCCTCTTCTCACCATGACCAAGCAAGTCAACGCCGTGTCCTCCGCCTGCTTCCTCACTCTCCGCATGCTCCGCAAGATCTTCCGCTGGATCCCCGCCGACACCAGAAAAACCGTGACCCACGCCCTTGTCACGAGTCGCCTGGACTACGGCAACACCCTCTACGCCGGGACCACCGCCAAACTCCAAAACCGCCTGCAACGCATCCAAAACGCCTCGGCCCGCCTCATCCTCGACGTACCCCGCAACAGCCACATCTCCGCACACCTGAGACACCTGCATTGGCTCCCAGTCAGCAAAAGGATCACCTTCCGTCTTCTCACCCACGCACACAAAGCCCTCCACAACAAGGGACCGGAATACCTCAACAGACGCCTCAGCTTCTACGTCCCCACCCGCCCCCTCCGCTCCGCTGGCCTTGCACTTGCTGCCGTCCCTCGCACCCGCCGCTCCACGGCGGGTGGGAGATCTTTCTCCTTCCTGGCGGCCAAGACCTGGAACTCCCTCCCCACCAGCCTCAGGACCACCCAGGACCACTCCGCTTTCCGGAGACTCCTAAAGACTTGGCTGTTCGAGCAGCGATAACCTCCCCTTTTTTCCCCCCTAGCGCCTTGAGACCCGCACGGGTGAGTAGCGCGCTTTATAAATGTTAATGATTTGATTTGATTTGATGGCCCTTCCTCTAATTACTGATTCAAAAATCTCCAATAAGATGACGGTTGATTGGACAATTGGTTTATTAATTTCAAAAGTATCCTCCCTGAATGAGGCAACCAGGTCTACTGTTCATGAGCCAACGGCAGCCAAAGCGCCAACCTATTCTGGGACTTTTAACTCATCGTCATGATGTATACTTCTCTAAGCAAGGTTGCATCTAATGTTACCAATGAAGATGTATCCTCCAATTGGCTATTATAAATGCGGCCTAAACATATGCAGAATTCTACAGATAGAAAGGTAATGTTTGAACTAAATGTTTTCTAAAGAAGTCAATATATTTAGATACATTTTGTAGTATGCTTCGTTTTGCAGGGGTGATAGGTCTGCCTGGTAGCTTCCTCCCTTAATGAGGCAACCATTTTTGTGCATTTTTCATAGTAAATATAGCACTGGAATAGCAGGTTGTTCATTTTTCAAAAAGAGATATTTGTCTTGCTTTAATAAACTAGGCAGAAAAATCGGTATACATCTCTGGCTTCATTGAAACATGTGTGTCACACTTGAACATGTTATAGTATGTTGTATCACTTAGCTGTCAGCACCAACCCTGGGACTGATTCACTAGGGTGAACTTACACTTTTGTGTAATTTTATGGTTGTTTGCTATTCACAAAGTTATTTTACTTGTAGTGTCTTTATGACTGTGGAGTTTCTACAAATAGAAAGATAGGAATGTGCCGCTTCTAAATGTAAATATAGAAGCATTTGTAGGCATATTTAAAGTAAACAGCATCACACAACCCAATGACTTAATACAATGCAAAATACCAACACAACAACATAACAGAGCAGAGCACAACAAATAGCCAAATCAGAATGCAACACACCAACTGCATTACAACATAACAGCAAAATACAATAATGCAGCAGAAAAAGAAAACAACAGAAACCCGCCATAACAAAATGCAATACAGTAAGTATGCATAGACATTCAGGTCACACTGAAAACAATAATTATCAATATTTGGTGATAAAAGATCATGCTCTGCACTGCTCACCCCGTAGTCAGCATGATTTATATAATCCTGCTTTACTGACCATGGAAATGCAACATACATAACCTCCTCATTTATCTTCCTCATCCCAGTCGTTACTAGTGGGAAAGTTTCTCTGGAACAGAAATGGTTTTCCTATGAAAGTAAATGAAAATAAACTACAGGTATGGCCCACTTGATTTTCCTGTTGCTTAAAATAGAGACGAAGCAGTCACATCTCACCAGTTTTTTTAAATTTCTGGACTCTAAAAGAAATTCCTTTTATATCCTATTTTGAAGTAAGTATATTATGGTTATTTTGCAATAGTGTACCATTTCCAAATATATTTAATGGTCACCCCATTTATGAAATTTGTGGCAGTCTTTAGCTTCCTGTTCTAGAGGATGTAGTGCGATGATAAGAATGTTTCCTGTGTGAGGCCATGTTGAGCTGGCCATTCGAGGCAAGCACCAAAAACTTCCTTCTATAGTACAAGTGTCCCGTATTGTTAGATTAGAGCCACCTGAGTGTCTCAATGTTGGTTGTTATTAAACCTGGTATCTTCTGGTGTGGTTTCACCTGACGATTTGCTTTCTGCCCTGTTTTGACTGTGTGCTGAACTTCATTGTTGCTGGCTTTAGGACTCTGGGAACATTTTCACTGCTGACCAGTGCTAAAATGCACGTGTCCGTGACTAAAAGGTTATACATAAGGTCTCATTATGATTGGCATATTTGATTTAATGATAAGTCCCTAGTAACGTGCACCAGGTATGCCCAGGGCCTTAAATCAAATGCTACTTGTGGGTGTGCAGTACCGATTGTTTCAACCCCCTACAGTAGCCTTTCAAACATGTCTTAGACCTGCCAGTGCTGAGCCTGTGTGTGCAGTTGTAAACTACCATTTTGGTCTCGCTAGTGTACCCAGTTGCCAGGCCTAACCTTCCTTTTTATTGCATGTAATTCAGCCCTACGTTAGGCCCAAGTGAGACCCAAGGGCAGGGTGTATTTTATTTGAAAAGTTGGACATTTACTTTAAAGTTTAACATGTCCAGATAGCGGAAAACTTCTGAATTCCTTTTTCACTATTGCAAGGACTATCTCCTGCACAGGCTAACATTGGGGTTACCTGAAAACATTGTTTAAGTGTAATTTCCAATTAGGAAAAGATAGTCAAGTGGAGTTTGGTGTCTCTGGACTCGCAATTTAAAAGCACATCTTTTGGAAAAATAGTTTTTTAAATTACAGGTCTAAAAATGCCACCTTTAGAAAGTTGACATTTTCTTATTTTAACCACTATGTGCCTTACCCTGTCTCTGAATACATGTTTGGGTTTGGGTGACAGTTACACTTACGCATTCTCTCTAACTGGACTGAGAACATTCTGCCAGGAGGGACTGACACTTTGCTCTTTTCTCTGCTGTGCTGGCCTGCTGCTTTTTGCCTGGGAGCAAGAGGACTGGACTTAACTCTCTACATCCTGCAATCAAAAGTTTCTTAAATGGCCTGACTAATCTTGCCTTCTGTTTATGAAGTTTCAGGGACATCAAAGACATCACCTGCATCTTGCTACCAGCACCTGGGCTCCTCTGCTGTAAGTCCTGCTCTGCCAAGCAGTGCCAAATCCAGTCCTGGGCCCACAGAGGTAAGTGTTGCGCTACAACTCAAGAAACTGACACATCAACACTGGCACGTCCATCATACCGACACATCAAACCCAGCGTGTTTATTGGAACCAGCACATCCCACTGCAGAAATGCTGCCTTGCCACACTCCCGACTTTCAGCACAGCCCCTACTTGGCCGGCACAGCACCGACCCATCTGAACCGATACCCATTGCTTCTGGATATCGATGCATCAATGATGTTGCCGGATCAGGAAATAAATCATCGCTTGCAATAGCGACACAGCCCTTCCTTGGATCAACACATTGTCCCTGAGTATAGACGCAACCAAGTACTGTCAGTGGGTCTGTGTGACTCCTTTACCCGACCCGCACTCCATTGCGGTGGTGCTGAACTTTTGGATTTGCCACAGTCCAGCACAACCAGATAGCCTCAGTTGGAGCTATTAACTTCTAAGCAGTGCATTTTGATTTAATACTTAAAAATGGATTACTTGACTTGTATATGTCGTGTTTTTGTAATTTTGGTCTTGTTTAACACAGAGAACTATTGGCGATTTCCCTAAACAGTTGTGGAGTCCTTTTGTGGTGCTTTCACTGTATTACTGTGTAGTTGCACAAATACTGTACACATTACTTCTTTAGTTAGCCTGACTGCTCTGTGCCAACCTACCAGAGGGTGAACACAGGTAAACTTTTAGTATGTATCTTACTTGCTCTGACAGCATGCAAACATCGGCCAAATAGAGACCTAATTTCTAACAGCTGTCAATGTGGTTGCAGGTCTCTTGTGAATATCAAGTGTGAGATCTGGTTGACTGGTGACATAGCAAGCAGGAACTGGCCACCAACCATATAAGGTATAAATATCAGAGAAGTAGGTTGTAAGCCTGGGTGTGGTCACAGTGGTTCAAATCCTGCCTGATGTTTTCCCTAAATATAAAAGAAGCTAAGCTCTTTCCTGCTCATTATGGGAGTAAACGTCAGGCTTCAGGGTAATGATATTGATGATAATGCTGGGGCAGTGGCTGAGCCTGACTCATGAGACAGATTTACTATGTTCGCAATCTAAAACAAATATTCAAGCAGCAGTCTGGAGAGCTTTTGTGGCAAGAAAAGGTCCTTCCCCTGCCAAAGCTTCAGGAATGGTTTCACCTCCCAAAGAATTAAAGGGGGTCAAGAGGATGAAGAAATACAGGGACATTATGTACAGTGTCATGAACTATCTGAGGTGCTGTGGAATTTAAGGGACATTTTGGCCATGCCTCTCATATCAGATTTCCACAGGAAGAGGGTTTTTTGGTCAGTATTAAAAAAAAGAAGCCTCCTTCTGCATGTCTCAGGCAGAACGGTTATGCCGCATGAGTGGGCTAATGTTGACAAACAGTTGTTTCCACAGATATTTGGTCAAAGCTATATATTTCCTAATGCAGTTAAGGTGGGTTCTCTGTTGGCAGAGCTATCCTTCTGGCTGTTATTATGTTGAAGCAAATACCACCCTTTGATGCACTGGATAAGAAGGTCTAGACAGCAATAAGGAGGCTTCCAACTTCACAATCAGAACCAGTGTGTTATCCCTTTACACTTTACAATCTACACTGAAAGTCTTTCAGACCACTACCTGATCTGATTCATCAAATGAAAGGTTGTTCTGATATGCTGTTGATTATGGGGCACAGGTGAGATGCTAAGAGGATCTTGTCTCTGATGCACTGGGAACAGCAGCATCAACTTTGAGGGCAGCCAGTACTTCTAAGAGGTATCTTTGAATGTGCTCCTGGTAGGCAGATGCAGGACAGAAGAACATGCTCATGCATCTTCCCTTTGTGGGTGCTAAGCTCTTTGGGCAACAGCTAGAGGAACAGGTTAAGAAGATGGTTGAAAACCGAAAGCTCCGAACCTCCATAAAACTGGTAACTAAATGAAGACGTTTTGGTTGCAGAACAGCTTATGAGACTAGTTTCTTCATCCAAATCCGGGCAGCTCTTTCGAGGCAGGTGTTGTGGCTGATAAGACCCTGGTGAAGAGAAGTCCTAGTTCCAGCCTACCTCTACAGTTAACAACTCACAAACTATCAAAAGCATGAGTCTTCCAGTCACGTACCCAGTCATGTGGGAGGATGATTGAGATATCTTGCTTACGCCTGGGAAGAGCAAGTACCAGATGGATAGTGGAGATAATTTAGCAGGATTATCTAGTGAATTTAGTTGATCCTTCCCCAGATTTCTTTTGTCAAACTCCTGTCCTGTAAGATCCAGTTTGATTTGACTAATAAATGGCACACCAGACTTTCTAAGCAAATCAATGACTGTCCCACCACCAGTAGCAGAAAGAGGGAAAGGCTACTCCTCTATAATCATCATGGTCAAGGGAGCTTCTGACAGTTTCAGGCCAGTTCTAGACCTCTACGTGGTCAGCAGATTCATACACTACCAAAAGTTCAAAATGTTAATTTTGGACTCTATCTTATCTCTCCTGAATAAAGATGATTTTAGGACTTCTGCAGGTCTGAAATACCCTTACCTACATGTGCTGATGCACATTAAGTCTCAGGGTATCTCTGCTTTTGTGTTTAGGACTGCCACTTCTAATTCAAACTCCACCTGTTTGGGTTGTCACTGGTCCCAAGAACATTCATGAAATTACTTGATCAAGTATGGGTATGCTCCATTCAAAAGGTGCCAGAGTGTTTCCTTATCTGAATGATTGGATGATTGCTTCAAATCATTTGTACAAGGCATCAGATAATCTCATGCCTGTTCATAAAGCTTTGAACACATTTATTTCCCTTCTAATCCTGGACTATCCCAATCCAGCACCATTAAAACAATTGCAGTTTATTTGGTTCAAAATTGGCACTGCTTCAGGAGACATTTTCTGACCTGAACAGAAAAAGATCAAGCTGCAATAGCGCTGGAGGGATCTTCTGTCAAAGATTCAAGTATAAGTAAGAGAGTGGTTTGTGGGCCAAGGGGGAGATGCCATCATCCCGGCAATTGTTTCCTGTGGCCATGCCCATGCCCATTTGTACCACTTGTTCATAACCTTCTGAGACTCTGGGCTACTGAGTATCTAGACATTGATTTCCACACCAACAGTGGTAATTTCTAGCACAGTACCAAGTATTTTATCTTTTCCCAGAAGCTAAACACAATGCATGGCTGAGGGAAGGGGTGGAGAGCCCCCTTGTGGAACAGTCAAGTTCAAGGCAGGTTCCCTTACTTTGATCTTTGTCGATGGTTTCTTGAGTCCCTGTGCTCCTTTCCTCTCATTCCATTGATTCGAAGGACGTTCCAGAAAATGTTATCAGATCTGAAAATGTTCTCTTGCTGGTTCCTTGTTGGGCTAGATGCAACTGGTTTCCACTTAAGCCCCTTCCTAGGTGTTTCCCTTGGTCCATCTTCCTCTTTTGTGTCCACATCTGAACAGGTCAGAAATGACACCCTGTCACCTAGGAATCTGGAGCTTGAAAGGCTACATTTTCAAGATGTGAGTTTCATAGAGGAATAGGCTAGACCAACCTGATGACTTGCCATGGTTTAAACTCTATGTAAGACATTGCGAAATCGTTTTTACCTTGGTGTGCCCACAAATCCCACACCCTTCTACTTGGAATGCAGTTAGGATTGGTGATTTTTTTTAATGATGACTTTGCTTTATGTCTGGCAGTTTTTACCCAGCGCAGCCAGTGGCAGCAATTAGAGATTTCAGGAAGCTAGAAATTTGGACTCCCTGGTCTCAATACTTTTTTTCCTTAAAAGACGGGTTATTTATTTGCTGGTTCCTTCCTGGGAGTTACCCTTAATCTTTAGAGTCAGACTTGTTTTATGTAAAATTTATTTTATTTAAGATACTTTTTCTTATAGCAGTCTGTTCAGTGAGATGAACTGTAAAGATAGGTATCCTTTTGTGTTCTGACACTTTTCTCCATCATTGAAAGTGGATCATTGGTAAGGGCAGGTAAGTACCTACACTTAGCAATAGGCCACTAACCTCCACTAGGTTCAGTTAGGTATCAATAAATTAACCACAGCTCAACCGTTGGTAGCTTGGCAACGAGCATCAAGGCTTAACTTAGGAGACAGAGGGCCACATTATGAGTTTGGCAGGTGAAGGAGACCTTCCGCCAAACTCATCCCGCCACTAGACCGCCATTGTGGTCTAAACCCTCCCGGCCCTATTTTGAGTTTCCCGCTGGGCCAAAGGGTGAAAAAAGTGTTTCTTTCCACCGGCCCAGCAGGAAACACGGCCGTAACTTTGCAGCTTGGTCGTAATCGAGCTGGCTGCAATGTGGCGGTGCGGCGGGTGCAGCAGCACCCGCCGCACATTCCACTGCCCGTAATGAGCGACGGGCTATGCATGGGGCCCCCGACACCCCAATTCTGACAGCCTTTCCATGGCAGTGGAACCGGCATGAAAAGGCTGGCGGTGTGGGGACTCAAAATCCCCATGGTGGTGCTGCATGCAGTGCCACCCTGGTGGATTACTACCAACGGGACCGTCGGAACAACCGGGACCGGCGGAACTGCCAATCTGCTGACTGGCGGCAACCTGGCAGTGTCGGTGGTCGGACTGTGGAGGCTCTGCCACGGTCATAATGTGGCAGTCAGACCACCACATCGGTCCGACCGCCACCGTGGGTCTGGTGGTCTGAAGACCACCAGACTCATAAAGAGGTCCAAAGTGTGTAAAGCATTCAAGTCTCACAAAACAGTAATTAAATAAAACACAGGAAACAGTTTAAAAATCCAAAGCCAAATTATAAAAAATAGGAAATATTTTCATCTTTACATTGACACCAAAATGAATAAAATCAGATAAGGGAAACCGGAGATATGAATTTTTAAAGAATTGGTGTATTTTAGCGCATAGAAACTAATAGCGCCAATTTGGTCATCTGGACGCCCCTCGACCCGGGGCAAAATCAAACTTTAAGGCCAACCACAATGGAGCCCTCCTCGGGTACAACAAGCGGGAGACCTCGGTCAACAGTTTACCTTTAGACTTAGTTGTTTTCTTGAAGGTTTTCTTCAGCGGGACGAAGTCGCCAGTCCAATCCAACCTCTCTGGAGCCCTTGCTCGGATAGGTGTTGTCGGAGACCTCGGAAAAGATTTCTACGTTCGGACTTAGACGATTTTTCAAGAAGAAAATCCTTCAGCTGGGCCTAACCTGAATCTTGGTCCAACGTCCCTGGAGCCCTCTTCAGATACACTGCACAGGAGGTCCCGGTCAACTTTCTACATTCGGACGTAGTCACTTTTTGGGCGATTTTCTTCAGCGGGATGAATCTGCAAGTCAGTGTCAGGAATAAGGACAGGCGCGGTCCAGGTCTCGCCCAATGTTCCGCTGCATGACTCTGCGGCACTTTATGCGCACCACTTGTCAACCCCTCTTGTTCCAAAGGTGACCATCAGCGTCATCTGCCCTGTGGTAAAGCTCATAGAGCTGCAGGTTCAGGACATTGGTGGGCAAGATGCACTTATCAGTGCTATTCTATGAAGGGATTACAATTCCCATGTTTTTAGAGGAACCGGACATCTTGGGGTGTGGCAGGCCTACAAAGCCCAGCCACACCCAAGCACGTTGCTCACTATTTTGAAGACTTCGATGCAGCCAGACCTCGTGGGGATTTCTCTGGAGAAAAGCAGAGTTCCTGAATGGCAGTGTCGTCTAACCAAAGCATCCTTGTTTCCATTGTGCATTCTAAAACGAGTAGGTCATACTCGTAGCGGTAAGGCCTTGCTGAATCCAAGTTTGGAGGAAGTCATTACTTCCAAAAGGTAAAGCATTTTTGCGCACAGCAATTCAAAGCGTTTCCATTCACAGATGGAAAGGACTCTTTTGCTCAGCAATTCAAAGCTTTTCAGTTCACAGATGTAAAGCGCATTTGCGCACAGCAATTCAAAGCGTTTCCTTTCACAGATGTAAAGCGCTCTTTGCTCAGCAATTTAAAGCATTTCAGTTCACAGATGTAAAGCGTTTTTGCGCACAGCAATTCAAATCATTTCCGTTCACAGACATAAAGTGCTTTTGCGCACAGCAATTCAAAGCGTTTCCGTTCACAGATGTAAAGCACTCTTTTGCTCAGTAATTCATAGCGTTTCAGTTCACAGATGTAAAGCGCTTTTGTGCACAGCAATTCAAAGCGTTTCTGTTCACAGATGTAAAGCGCTCTTTTGCACAACAATACAAAGCGCTTCAGTTCACAGATGTAAAGCTCTCTTGGCACGGCAATTCAGGCGCTTCAGTACATAGATGTAAAGGGCTATTGGCACGACAATTCAGGCGCTTCGGTCCATAGATGTAAAGCACTCTTGGCATGACAATTCCAACGCTTTAGCTCACAGATGTAAAGCGCTCTTGGCACAACAATTCAGGCGCTTCAGTTTACAGATGTAGAGCGCTCTTGGCACAACAATTCAAAGCGCTTCAATTCACAGATTTAAAGCTCTCTTGGCATAACAATTCAAGCGCTTCAGTCCTCAGGTTTAAAGCCCTCTTGGCACAACAATCAAAGTGTTTCAATTCATAGGAGTAAACGGTTCTTGGCGCAACCATGTAAGTGATTCAAGGCTACTTGAGTAAAAGCGCTTCCTGGTATTATTAAGTAAAGCGCTTCAAGTTCAAAGAGTAAAACCTTTTGGCATTTACTGTTGTGAATGTGAAGTATTTCTGGAGATAAACAAATCATAGCTTTCATTGTTCTTGGAAAAGCTTAAGATGTGAAAAGCATGTTTAATTCTTTGAGATTTTCTAAGGCATGATCAAAGGTTTATGTTGTGACTACATAGATGTTACAGGATTGATATTCTGTGTATAATCATAGTTCAGAGTTCTTGCCATCTCTTGATTCTGAGGTTGTAGTTTACTCTTGTTCCATGTTTCAAAGAAGGGGGTTTGCCCTCATTTCAAAAGAGGTCTCCACCTGATATCTCGGAGATGCATTCAGTCAAGAGTCTATTGATGAGTTACATTTCTATGAATGAGTAAATGCATATTTGTTCTAACCTTTACACTTCAGATCTCTCTCCCTGCTGTTCCCTACCCTAATTCCCTTCCTCCCCAGCTGGCTTCATCATAACTCTGTGCTATAATAGCTTTCTGAGTTGGAGATGCCGGAAGGTGGGCCTTTTGTTCAGCAACGTGCAGATCCCGAGGAAAGGACACTTTGACAGTCAGGCCAGGTCCCGGTTGAGGTAAGCCAGGTAGACTCACCGCGGCAGGTTGGTCCCTCAAGGAGCTTTTTCCAAAAAATTCACCTATCTTCTCTAAACTTCTGGATCTTCTTCCACAAGGTTTTTGAAGGTCCTTCAGGAGTCCACAGCTCACCCAAAGGATTCCCGGAGCTCTGAGTTGCTGCTTGAGGGTGCGGACTCCAACTTCCAGAATGCACCTGGCCCAAACTCCAAATAGTCACTGGACATTGGTCAGCTGGTCAGTTTCTTCTGTATTTGATGCAGGGGACTCTGGTTAGCTATTTTGCACTTGTAGCAAACAGGGACTCCCTTCTTGAACCAAATGAAGCCAGTTAAAGTCCTTCTTGTGGAGAAGCCCAAGTGTGCAGCTGGTGCAGTCCTTCGGAGTGCAGTGTCCAGGTGGAGGTCAGGGGTCCAGCAGGGCAGTCCCTCCTCTTCTGATGTTCTTCCTTGTAGGGATCTGAGGTGTAGGTGCAGTTCTCCCATATTTATCCTTGATCCTGGGTGGAAAGTAGGGGGGTCCTTGGTATCCAATCACAGGCAGGCTCCTTCCCCCTTTGATAATCACTTCCTGGGAAGTGTGGCAACCTTCAATCTCAAGGAGCAACATTCCTCAAAAATCCAACATGGCTGAAAGTGATTTTTGGAGGTTAGATCTGGCTGCACCTACCCACTGGTGTGGCTAAAATCCTAAACACACACCTCTAAAAACCTAATCAAGAGGGCACCTAATTGTCTGTCGTTGCAGGATGTGAGGGAGGGGCTGAGCTGCTCCGAATGTCCTTCCCTGCCTTTGAAGACCAGTTTGGCTGCTCTTCCCCCATCGTGTTTCCCCACCTGCTGAGGCAGATCTCCTCCCCCAGGCACATCCTTTGTGTTCAGCCCAGGCCACATCACACCTCATCAAGGCAGCCTGGCCAGGCTGCCAGAGGCTGACCAATTAGAGAAGGGCACTACAGAACTGAAGTTGGCAACTTTCAGGTAGAGTTTTAAAACTCTTTACCTGAACTAGTTATATTAAATACAACAATTGGAAGTTGTGGGATTTATTGTAACAAATAATTTGATACCAAACCCCTTGTATCTGACAGTTAAGGGGACTTTGTTAATTAAAATAAAGTCTCCCCATTTTAGCCTATAGAACCGATTCACTACAGTGAGGGAAAAACAAATTTGGCTATTTTACCTCACCAGGGTCTATAAAATGATTTTTCTAAGATCCATGCTTATAGTTACATGGCACTCAACCCTAGGGGCACATAGGGCACATCCTAGGGTTGACTAATATGTAAAAATAAAGTAGTTTAAGACTTTGGAAGTACTTTTAATTCCAAAGTCAAATTTGCATAGAACTTTAGTTTAAAAGCAGCCAGCAAGGCAAGCCTGCCTTTAAAATGACACTGGGCACCTCAGCAGTGCACCAATGGGTGCACTACCTATGCTGTGGTCCTAAACCTACATGCCCTACCATATACTAGGGACTTACAGGTAGGTTGATACTGCCAATTTTAATTACCCTAATTTCCATATCCACTTTTCACAGAGCACTGGCGTGGGACTGATAAGCAGTACCCAGGGTACAGCCAAGAGTCAGGAACCACCAGTATCTATCCAAAACGTTTGGGGGTGCCCAGGGCAAAAAAGAGGGCTTTCCTTCATCAATTTTTTCCAGACGAGGTCATTGTTAGACCAAACCCATGTTTTATTCCCAAGGTTCCAAATAACATTCATGTTTTCAAGGGAACTCGTGTTACCTGTTCTATTTCTTTCACTTTCCTCTTTGAGGGAAGAATAGGCTTTATACTGTGAGTGTTTTCAGAGCCTTATCAATATAGGTGCATAGAACTGAACCATTTTGGAAAGTCCAGATTCTTTTTGTAAAATTGTGGGGCATCTGGCATGGGTTTCGTCCATCTTCAATCACCCTTAGTTGAACCATTTTTCTCCTACGACAAGGAGAGAGTATTACTGCCAGGTGAGGCATAGGGGAGGTTGACCAGACGTATTTCAGACTCCTGTGCAATGTTAAGGGAGGCAACTTGGGCTTCTCTGTACTCCTCTATGACTCATTATCACCTCCAGATTGGGGGAGTGGTTCGGCAAAGTTTGGTAAGAAGGTGCTGGATGCAGTTTTGCATAGCTCTTGAGTTCATTTATATTTATTAAAGTTTCATTGTAGCATGCTCCTCACGGTAATGATATTTTATGACAGCTTTGGTATTTTCTTATCAGTAAGGACTGCAATGAGTAAGATAAATGTGGAGCTAATGCCCCGGTTACTCAACAGTTGTCTGTATTGCTCCGAGTTCAGGTCCTCCCCATAACAGTCCTAAATTACCCTAAAGTGTCTCCCTGGCTTTGGAAGACAACCAGAGAATAACAACATGTGAAGAAGAATGTAATGTATCAGCGTGTCAATGTTATAGGAAGTGATGTATGACCCCTTCCTCTTTATAATCAGCAACACAAAAACAAAGTCAGCCATGCTTGTAGTTTTTTTAATTTGCTTTTTTTAGGAAAATCATTTCTGTTCCAGGGATGCTCTCTCACCAGTAAGAGCTATGACCACGAAGCCCTGAACTCAAGAGCAATAAAGATTAGCTGTAACTACCCAGCGATGTTTAATCCTTGATAATCCACAGCAATAATGTTTCCAACATGGGACAGTTATCCCCAAGAATCATTTTAGCACTCCTGTTTTTGAAATTGTCAATTAGACCCGGTAAAGTTAGTTTTACCAATGTTTTTTTAGAAATCATTTTCTCTAAGAACCGGATTAATTCATCTAGCTCGCGTTGATGAACAGCACGGGCAGTGCTTTTTATGGCAGTTGGGTGCGCACAATCTGCTTCATGTCAGCGGCTTTTTTTCTTTCAGTAAGGCTTCTGATCCTGAGCTGGCAGACAGCGAGATGCAGAGGGGACAGTTTGATAAGGCATTTCAAGATAATGAAAGATACCTTTTAAAATATTTCAGGCCTGCAGCTGCAGTTCTTTTTCTTCGTCACACAAGCTTGTTGACTAGAAGTGCCCTGCCGAATGTAGCTATTTTCAGCATCAGATTGTAATCTGGCGGCATTAGGAAATGCTAACCGTGAGCCAATATCCTAAACTCCTTGGTGTCAGTAAAGCATGTTTACTTCAACCAGCCGGATTAAGACAGACCTTATTTTGAAGAAGAGGCAGAGAAGTGAAAACCTGTCCCAAAAGACCTGCTAAATCATTTGTCTGCAGTATCCTATTTTTGATAAGAACTACATTAAACACACGAAAATACCACCACGAGCTCAGGTGTTTCTCCTGTTTAGATTCATAATTCCTAATGATAACATAGGAGTTTTGCTCCTTGTTAGATGGCAAACATTGGTGTGATCACGCCTGTCTTTTTGCCTCTGCTTCCCATGTTTTGACTGTGTGCTGGACTCGGTTTTTGCTGTGTTTGGTACTCTGGGCATTTTACCACTGCTGGCCAGTGCTAAAGTGCAAGTGCTCCTGTGTAAAGTTTATGTGTAATTGGCTTTTTCATGACTGTCATGTTTGATTTACTAGTAAGTCCCTTGTAAAGTGTACTAGAGGTGCCCCTGGTCTGTAAATCAAACGCTAATCAAAGGCTACTGGTGGGCCTGCTTTAGCAACACAAAAGGATGATGGACAGAGTGTTGACACTTTTCACTCACCCCCAGTCATAGATCTGGGTTTAATCCATCATTCTAGTGGACCTGCAGCATTGGTTGTGCCACCCACATTAGTAGCCGTGTAAACATGGCTTAGACCTGCCACTGCAGTGTCTGTGTGTGCAGTTTTAAACTACCAATTCCACTTGGCAAGTGTACCCACTTGCCAGGCCCAAACCTTCCCTTTCATACATGTAAGACACCCCTAAGGTAGGCCCTAGGTAGCACCATGGGTAGGGTGCAGTGTATGTTTAAAGTGGGATTTGTACTTGAGTGGTTTTACATGTCCTAACAGTGAAATACTGCTAAATTCGTTTTTCACTGTTGCAAGGCCTATCTCCCTCGTAGGTTAACATGGGTGCTGCCTTTAAATATGCTTAAAGTGCAGTCTCCCTTTGAGAGCAGATAGATATTTGGAGTTTGGGGTCTCTGAACTCACAATTTAAAAATACATCTGTTAGTGAAGTGTGTTTTTATATTGTTAGTTTGAAAATGCCACTTTTAGAAAGTAGGCATTTGCTTGCTTAAACCATTCTATGACTCTGCCTGTTTGAGGATTCCCTGTCTGAGTCAGACTAACAGTTGGGCTGTTTGTGAATCTCCTCTAGACAGTGACACAAAGGGAGCTGGTGTGTAGCCTGCATATCCTGATAAGCCATCTGAGCTGGAGTGGAGGGAGGAGTGGTCACTTAAACTTGAATGGGCTTTGCCTGCCCTCATACAATGCAGTCTCCAACCTCCTGGTGTGTGGCTGGGGCCTGGCCTCCGCAAGGCAGGATCTTGTAAACAACAGAGACTTTTCTTTGAAGTTGGGCAACTTCAAAGACAGAAAGTGGTATAAGTATTGGACCCAAAACTCCAGACTTTTAGATCACTTCTAGATTCAAGAGGAACCTCTGCCAAGGAGAAGAGCTGAAGAACTGAGAAGTGCTGCCACTTCCTGTGTCTGTGCTTTGTTGGGCCATCCTGCAGTTGCTGCTTCTACTTGTGAAAAGGGACAAAGACCGGAGTTTCTTGTGCATTCCTGCTTCAGAAGAATCTCCTAGGGCTTGGACTGAGCTTGCCTCCTGTTTTGAAGTCTCAGGGCTATCACAGACTTCGTCTGCCATCACCTGGACTCCCTGCTGGGACTCCTTCCCTGCCACGTGGTACCAAATCCAGTTCCAGGGCCCTTGAAAGGTAAAGTTGGCAGAACAAGGACTGAAATCCACGCACAGAACACCGTGCGGGGAAATTTTCGATGCACCATCTGCAACTCAGCTGATAAACGACACGCCACCCACTTCGTGGCTAAAATGGACGCTCTACCAGCATCGCGGCTGGGAGACCGACGCATTGCGGCTGGAGAAATGATCCAACACCCGCTTGTGGCTGCTGACAAGGACGCAGACCCCACGTAGCATGGTTTTCCAACACCATGAGACCAGATTTCACACGCATCTTCGTTAGGCATCAAAGTCATCGTGAACTTGTGTCAACCCGAGGTGCCCCGTCCAGAAATCGATGCATCGCTCTCTTACGGGACAGGAAAATGATGCATCGCGACCCGACCAGAGAAGAAATAATGCACGGCCTCCCTTGCGAGGAAGGAATTGATGCATCGCTGAATTTTCCGCCGTACGCTTGCACATGCAGCTTTATTTTTTACGCAAACCAGGTAATCTGTGTAAAATCAACATGCCCATTGCTTTCTATGGAGTAAGACTCTTATTCTTTTGAGAATTCGTATTTTGACTTGTGTGTGTTATTTTTTGTTGTTTTGGTCTTGTTTGATTTCAATAAATTTTGCCTATTTTTCTAATCTGGTGTGGTGTCAATTTTTTAGTGTTTTCACTGTATTACTGTGTGTGTTGGTACAAATACTTTACACATTGCTTCAGGGTTAAACCTTTCTGCTTGCGCCAAACTACGAAGGGATGTTATGTTATGTTATAATTGTTTATATAGCGCCTAACTGCCCGAAGGCCTCGTAGCGCTTGTATTGCCATAGCGGAAGTGAGCTATTTATGTTCGTAGAAGAGTTTAGATTTTAAATAGCCAGGTCTTCAAGTCCTTCCTAAAGGAAGTCTCTTGAGAATTAGATCTTATATTGATAGGCAGGTTATTCCAAAGCAAAGCACCTTGATATACCAGTGATCTTCCTCCCCATCTTGCTTTCTTCACCGACGGTACTATGATCAAGTTGGCTGATGAGAATCTGAGTGGCCTAGCTGGAATATAGACCTGTGCCAGTGTTTTAAGCATTTCAGGACCCTTATTAAAAATGGCTCTGTGAATATGGCATAGGGCCTTGAACTGAATCCTCTCCTCCACAGGGAGCCAGTGTAAGGACACGATTCCTGCTCGTGTAGAGTGTTGCTTGGGGATGTTTAAAAGCAAGCGTGCAGCAGCATTCTGTACCCTTTGCAGTCTTTGGATAACATATTTAGGTGATCCTATAAACAGGGCATTGCCATAATCAATCCGAGAACCTATCAGCGCCTGAATAACCAGTCTTCTAGCCAGAAACGGTAGTAGTGTTAGAACCTTCCTCAGTGTCCTGAGCAGGGCAAATGAAGTTCCTGCTACTCTGTTGGCATGTTGAGCCATTGATAATAGGGGGTCCAGCCAGACGCCCAAGCTTTTAATAAGGCTTTTAGGAGGAGGCAGGGTGGGTGTTCCGTCTAGTAGGCTGGAATTAACTAGGGGCATATTTCTCCCAAAGAACAACACCTCAGTTTTTTCGTCGTTAAGCTTCAGTTTGCTTCCCGACATCCAGGTAGCAACTGCTTTCAGGCAGGGCCCTAGTGCCGTACCCATATCTGGGTGAGCTTTAGAGAAGGAGACGACCAATTGTGTATCGTCTGCATACGAAACCAGATTTAGTCCGAATGGTTCTACGATCCCTGCTAGAGGCCGCATATAGACATTAAAAAGTAGTGGACTCAAGGCCGACCCCTGAGGGACACCACAAGTACTGAAGGTATGCTTAGAGATGTAAGATCTATCCAGCACCTGAAAGGATCTACCATGTACAAATGAGCGGATCCATTCTAGTGCGAGGCCAGCGATTCCACATCCCCGCAATCTAGCTATGAGGATATTTAGATCAACTGTATCGAATGCCGCACTCAACTCCAAAAGGATGATCGCGGTTTCAATTCCTTTGTCCATCCTTTTTTTTGCTTCCTCTGTAATGGCAATCAGTGCGGTTTCTGTCCCATGCTTAGGCCTGAAACCCATCTGAGTGGGACGTAGGAGTTTTCCTTCTTCCAAAAGCATAGACAGCTGAAGGTGTACCTGCTTCTCCGTAAGTTTAGCCATTAGAGGCAGCAGTGAGATTGGTCGATAGTTATTCAGTAGCCTGGAATCTAAATTGGATTTTTTTAGAAGAGGCTTAACAATCGCCTGTTTCCATGAGTCTGGTACCATACCAGAGACTAATGAGGTGTTAATAAGTTTGGTGATTATTGGGCCTAAGACTGGTAGTCCCATAGCTAAGATCTGGGGGGGTGCAGGATCTAACGGGGAACCTGATTTCGTTGAATTCAATGATTTCACCACTTCATCCAAACTAATGGGAGTAAAGTTTGTTAGGAGGATTTCCTCCTGCATCTCCTGATACCTAGTCTCCTGATCTTTACTTTGGGAAATGGGAAAAGCTTCATAAATATTCTGAATTTTGCTTAAAAAGAAGCTTGCCAGATCCTCTACATGTTGCTGTGGGAAGTCCCTACTTTCTAACTCCTCAGTGGGGTTAATAAGGTCTTTTAAGGCATTGAATATCTCTTTAGGAGAGTTAGCTGCTGCTTCAATTTTTTCAGAATAATATGCCGCCTGTGTTTTCCTAATTTCTAAGTGGTAATCTCGAATCATGATCTTGTACTCCCTTTTAGCAGAGTCATCCTGGCTGTATCTCCATTTCCTTTCTAGTTTCCTGCAACCTCTTTTCTGGATGAGTGGGGGTTTCTCCTTTGCCCTGACTGGAATGAGGATCCCTGCTTATACAGAGTGCAAACTGACTGCCAACCACAGACCCCATTTCTAACACTCCTAAATAAGTGATTTTAGTTAATTCTGTAAAATTTAGAATTTGTGTTTATGGCACGTCTGTCAAACCAGCATCTGGCAGGAAATCTAATTGAAATATTACAATGTAAGCATAATGCAAGTGGTATTTCCATAGAGCAAACCATGCCAAAAGGCAGGAGAGCATTGTACATGGTGAAAGAGAACCATAAAGTCAACGAGTGACAGGAGTGGAAGCTTGATTGTGGATGGTTAATGCATTCTGATGGAGTGTGTTTTTTAAGGATATGTGTCTTTAACACTTTGCTAAACCGGAGTAGCGTTGGGTTAGCCTTGATGGAAAGTACAACCAGCCATTTACTCCCTCGCCTGAGCATGTCACTTATAAAAATTGAAATAGCTTCATAAATTCTGAGCTTTGCCATCATGCAAGGTTAGGTAAGTCCATCTCACATTAACCTCTGATTTAAAAAACAAAACATATATGAGGCATTTTTACATATTTTTATTTCCCACATACAGCTTAGCATGCAATCAGTTGACATATCAGACAATTGTCTTCGCCACTGCTCAGTGCACAGCCATTAATGTCAGTTTGAAAAGTACATAAACATGTAGATCAGCGGGTAACAAGAATGTGCATACTAATGTGACAGAGCGAAAACAGCATACAATGACATAAGCAATAAAGTCACTAAACTCTTTAAAACTTAAAATCATAGAACTAGTTCACACCCACACATTATGCGAGGAAAAAGGAATCAAGGTGTTTACCCAAATAGACTAGCCAGTCCTTCCTTTGCCCTACCTGCTGGTGAGGGAGTGGCATGCTGAAAAAAAGCATAAAAACATCAATATGAAAATCGTCTTTTGGCAACAGATACTATCAAACTTACTGATGAAAGATAGCCAGTCATGATTGGATATTTCAATAGGAACACCAGCAATGATCCAGGAGACAAGCGCCAAGCCCTTACCTGACCAAGTAGGAGAGGACGACAAGGAGTCATTTCTAATGGAAAAAACTGGATGTAAGACTTCGGAACGAGCACATTGAGCTGAGGCCACTAAAGTATGGGGTTGAACAACATTTCTTAGGCATGGTAGTCAACTATTTGTGCTAAGCTCCTCATTTTGTTTGAAAAGTGTTAACTACAGGAGCAACAAAAAATTATCAGTGCCCGCCTGCACCTCTTTCCCAAGATCGCACAATGGAGGAGGATTAGATGTCATAATAGTTGGTCTATAAAAATACCCCAAAGGATGCACTTGAATATCAACTTGATTCATAGTCAGACCAGTTAAGTTGTGTAAAAGATACCTCACTAGTGTTGGATCCTTGAAATTCACCACAACACAATATCCTTTTGGACCCCTGTTATGTGGATCGATCCATCTCACCCATCTGACTAAAAGGATCTTGTTCTAACAATCATCACAGTGGCCCAATTTTGATCCTAACCAGTGCACCACCTTTAGTTTTATTGATAAACCGTCCTCCTTTGATTGAGGCATCACCATTGGTATGTCTTGCAGTACCAAAACATAAGGGGGGGCAGTCTGGTGGTAAGTGCAGGGTATCCTCAGAATGATGAAATTAATGTTTCCCTGGGTTATTTCCAATTAGTTTTGCACACTGACCATCAGATCGTGTAGGGGCACAATAGTCTACTCCATGGTGAGGGTTCTCAGGATTTTCATTTGTAGCTCGAAATGTAAACATGGGGACAGTTGATGGGATCTCACTATGATCAGGTTAACAATAGAACTCCTTGTAGCTTAAAACTGATAACTGTTTCCTGGTCATTGAGTGATCTATGATGCCCAATAGCTTAAGGTAAATTGTTTTGACAAAAGTCAGACAGAATTAGATTAACCTTTTGAGAGAAGTGAGTACATTATTCCATAACCTGTTTCTGAATACCCTTTAATACCTCAAGGCCAACAAATTCAATATCATAAGATCCTTGACTACCTTTTTTACATTGAATTGCAAGCTCCTCAATGTTCTATCAGTGAGGTTTCAACTGAACAATCTTGGGTTGGCTGTTATTTCCTAAATGGCTTGCTCATACCTACTTTTCTCCTTCTGTTTTATTTGTAGGTGGAGTAAATAAACTCAGAGCACTATCCCCTGATTCAGTTTCTATATCAAGAATGCCACTTGAACCTTGCAGAAGTGGTAAACTAGTTCTCAGTGAGGTAGCACCAAGGCTGGAATTACCAGCATCATTTTGAATACAGACCCCCAGGTTATCAATTATAACTCTTGGTTCTAATGGAAAGAATAGGTTTATTGGTTGACTGTATCAATTCTCTTCTTAACATTCTCTATTTCTGATGTTATTGCACCCATGGCAGAATTTAAGTAGTTAGTAATGGAAGCTGTTGACCTGGATATTTCGACTTTGTTAGGTTTAGGTGCTGTAGCTTTTCCTTTCCCCATTTTGAGCCACAAGACAATAAAACATCCTACTGCTCTAAAATCACTAACAGCAGGCTAAACAAAAAAGCCTCTGGACCAAAAGGGATGTCCCAGCCCACTCTTCTTCAGGCTCTGACGGGTGCAGATGGGTCTCCTCTTGACCCATGCCACAGGAGTGAAAGGTGCCTTATGAGCTCTTTAGTTGACAGCTCCTCCTCCTGGCCACAGTGATTCCTGAGGCTTTCTATCCTCTCCCTAGCCTGGATGAGGATTGAAAGATGTGGCATCACTTGCCACAAGAGTGAAAGGCATCTTATGAGTGCTTTAGTTGACAGCTCCTCCTTCTGGCCACACTGACTTCTAGGAAATGTAGTCCTTGCCCCTACCCCCAACGAGGCTTGAAAGTCATGGCTTCCTACGCCACAGGAGTGAAAGGCACCTTATGACAGTTTTAATTGACAGCTCCTCCCCCTGCCCACACTAAATCCTGGGGATGTAGTCCTCACCCCTACTCCTGATGAGGCTTGAAAGATGTGGCCTTCCGTGCTGCGAGAGTGAAAGGTGCCATATGAGTGCTTCAGTAGACAGCTCCTCCTCTTGGCCACAAGGCCTCTTGGTGCATGAAATCCTCACCTCTGCTCCTGATGATGCTTGAAATATGTGATGTCCCACTACTATGTAAATGTACTGCATTTTATTTTGCATTCTTCTGGCCCTGGCTTCTTTGGTGGACAAAGGCTTAATTTAAATGCTTCACGGTTGCAGTGGTTCCTTCAATATCAAATAATAAAAACATTCAGCTCCATCTTTGTCAAAGAGAATTCTCTTGGCTTTCTGATGCAGTATAGCTCCCCTTACAGCTTTTGGTTTGCTCTGAGTAGAGGTAAATGTCTTGTTTCAGAGTTATGGCTGCAATTGATCACTTTTGTTTACAACACAGTTCTCATGTTGGGAGTGCTAATCTTAATTTTTGTGCATAGCCAAATTCTACCTTGCATATTTTTTCTCTCTGGTGGATTTGCTAGTTTTACAATGCACCTTTGTGTCACTTGTTGAACCATAGTAGCTGGTGGAGGGTTCTATCCAGGTTGAGCCTGGAAATGATTGGTATCCTAATTTTAGACTGATCTGATATCACTGGTTGTGACATTCTTCTTCTGCTGAAGGCATTGCTGCAGATTGGCTTGAATAGGGAAACTTCTTACCCTTTGGACAAATCTACTTTCTCTTATCGTTTGTTGCATTCCCTGTTTAAGGTAAGACCATGGTCAGTCAACTGTGGTGCAGCAGGTTTCCCCTTTGGGTTGGGATCTATCCCAGAGACTGCCTGCCTTTGTCTCTTGACCAGTAGAGGAGTTCTTGCCAACCTCTTTTTCTTTGACTCTTATTTGTGTCACTGTTGCTTTTCTAGTATAGTGTGACAACTAGGGTACGGGATATATATTTTTTCCCCTTTGCTCTTTCCTTGATTCCTCTCTTCCACCAGCTCTCATCCCATGGATTCTGGATAAATAGGGTCCATGACTGAATAGGGAACAAATCAAGGGCTGTCTTCATTCAGCTAAAGAAGATCTGGAGGTCCAAGGACCTAACTCTGCAAATGAAGATCAGGCTTTTTAACCCAGAAACTTGGTGGACAACAGTAATCAACACTTGTCTGAGAAAAATCCTCCACACCCGCCGACCAAACACTATCAGCAATAATGACCTATGGCAGCAGACTTGTCATCTCCCTCTTCATGAAGAAATCAAAAAAAGACTTTTGGGCTGGATAAGTCATTTCCTCTGTAAACCTGTGTCAAACACTACCAGGAAAAGATGAAAAAAACACCTAGTATTGAGACCTCGAGGCTGACTGCAAGGAGATGGTTTACACCTAGAGTCAGATTAAAAGAAAATACCAGGAGACAGATGGCTGAAGAGTTCTGGCTGATGCCCTGTACCCTGGGAGGGGTAGTAGGCATAAGTAAGTATTCATATTTTATTGCCATTTTACATGTTTTGGGGCTAATTCTTGAAATCATGTAAAAGTATATTAAAGACACTAGAGCAGTACTATTTTGTGTCCTCCAGAGTGTATTTGTGAATATTTCCTATGCATTTAATGATTTAATTAGTTAACTGTATTTCCTTTTTATGTCCACTTATGTTATGTCTCTTTCACATCATACAGGTAATGTGAACATTGAGGCTACTGGAACGTCCTGCTTTCTTAACACTCTAAACTCAATGAAATCAACAACAATCTATTTTATTAAATATCTTATTTTAAACAGTGCAAGAGAATGCGTAAGGAGTCTGTAATTGTTTGCTGTTTAGGTTTAGACAGCATACAAAAAAATTTGTGATTATTTCAAAGAGTGGGTATGTATGTAGGTGTGTTAGATTGTTCTTAGAGTGATGGCAGAAGTTTATTCTAGACATTCTTAAGCATGTGTTGCTAGTTTAAAATAGTATCTTTAATCTGATTTGCTGTTTCTCTGGAAACGAGCAGAGTATTACAGCAGCTCCCATTCTTAAAAGATAATACTGCCATTTTCACAGTCATCCTCATTAATCATGGCAGCAGGAGATGAAGGGAGAGAGTTTTCTACAGGCACCTCAAAAAGCAATGAAGCAGAATGTTAGGATTGTGCTGACATAAAACACACTCTTGATTTTAGTCTACTTGTACAAGAGCATGTAGTTAATACACACAGAGAGAATTGTTTATGTCTATAACTTTTCAATTCAGTCCAAAAAGCTCCCAACACAATATTTTTTTATAAGGTAAGTTACACCTCAAAACAAACATTGGCAAAGCCAGTAGGCCAGGCTTGCTTTAGTAGTATGTGTTCTTTGTTGTAATAGATATGTGTTTTTGTGTGGTATGCTTGGATCACAGAGAGGGGCGAAATGCATAAATAGTACACCCAAATGCAAACATACAGACAACACACATAAGGGCACACATGCAGTCAGACAATAAACCTTTGAACACATGCAGACATAGGAGACTAGATGCCTCAATTGATGGCTATGTAGCTGCAAGTATAAATGAATGGTCAGATTGCTGTGAGTGCATTCAAAGATGGGTCACCAGATGAATTGGTTTGGTTGCAAATCTGGGTGGATTAATGTTTTCTTGTGGGTGCTTTGATAAATTTGCGGGTGAGGGTGGATAGGTATGTGTTTAGGTAAGAATGGTGTTGGATGCATGGGAATGGGTTACCTATCAATTTACTGTAAGCGCCAGTGCAAGACATGCAATTTTGCCAATCCTCACTTGTTTTGCAGAGATAGGTGATGTATACATTTGTGACATTCAACTGAGCACCTAAGGAATTGTAATGTGTCTTTAAGTTTTAGGAGCAAAAGAGCAGCAGAGAGCTCAGAACGCTTTTCATGATGGGTGTGTTTACCTTTTTACCCATCATAGAATCATTATTTGTCTGCAGATATGGACTTTTAATTCTGATCTCCATTGTCACATTTAGGTCCTGATTATGATCTGCCAGGGTCGCGGGGGCGATCTGACCGCCGCCAAAGCGGTGGTTCGACCGCTTTGGCTGCAGTGTGATCACCACATAATGACTGCGGTGGTTGTACCTCGGATGGACCGCCAGCTCTGCCAGTTTCCCTTCACAGGAGGGGCTGTTGGTGGTCCTAATCCGCCAGGGCAGTGCTGCAAGCAGCACCACCCTGGGGATTATGACCTCCCTCTCTGCCAGCTTTTACATGGCGGTAGCACTGCCATGTAAACGCTGGCAGAGACGGGGTGCACGGTGCCCCAGTAGGGCCACTGCACTACCCATTCACTTGGCAGTGCAAGGGTCCCCCTGGCCAGCACCATCGCAATGTTCACTGTCTGCTTTGCAGACAGTGAACATTGCGACGGGTGCTAGTGCACCCTATGCATTACAGGATTGCTGCCAGCTCTAATATGCGCCGGCGTCAATGTTGTAGCCCGTTCCCCACTGGGCCAACCGGCAGAATGCAGCTGACCCAGCGGGGAACTCTTAATGGGGCCTGCGGAAAGGCTGTGAAAACCATCCGCCGAAGTTGGAATGACCCCCTTAGTAACTAATGTGTGTGTGTGTTTAGGAAGAAACACAAATTCTCACAGCTGCCTTCAGGAAAATCAAAACAGCACTTGCTACTCTGAGTGCCTTTCTTCCATTAAGAGTTCTTAAATAGCATGCAAGTTTGCCCTTTATAGAATAAAGCAGACCCTTCTCGCCTGTGGAGTCCCCCAGAATTCTTTACTGTTTCCTGTTATTTTCAACCTTTACAAGGAGCTGTTTGATACTTTCATCACAGTTAACAGCAGCAAGGTTCATCCAATATGCTGATGACACACAACTGGAAAGTTTCCTCTGCTTCAGACATGCCATGCCCCAAACACTGACCACACGTCATCCTGAACTGCACATCCAGCACCTATCCAAATTTTAACCCAACAAAGACAGAATTCCTGTTATTTGCCAGGAGCAAGAGATAAGATACAGTACAAATGAGGTGCCTTAGTTAACATTAACTTTAATGACTTCGAACCCTTTCACCGAATGCCAAGTTATTTGGATTCACATTGAGTACCAACCTCACCCTCAAAGACCACATTGCCAAAACAATGGTACCAGCTCTCTCTTCTAAAGGAAGTCAATGCATTTGTTCCAGAAAGTGAGTTTAGATGTGCTGCTTAAGCCCTCGTACTCTAGCATTCGGATGGTGGTAATGCCCTACTCCATGACCCAGATTCCACATTGGCACCCAATAGGGGCCTCCTAAACACCACAGCACATCTCATCTAAGGCCTGAGAAAAAATGATCACCCCCCTCTTCCAGAACTTCATTGGCTCCACTTGGCAGCGTGCATCATCAAAACTAGCTGCATTATTTGTGAACAGCACCCCTGCTTATCTTTTATCTTGTAGATAAGCACAAAATATCTGGTGGATCTCTGAATATACTCCACAAGGACATCATTAGTGTGCAGACTAAGAAGTATAAAAAAGAAAAAAGCAAACTAGCACGGCTTTTGAATTTGTGCACCCAGTCTCTGAAACAACATCCTCCTATAACTCAGGACTGCCCCAATATTGCTCCAATTTAGGACTGAGTTGAAGACTCGCCTGCTTAAAGTGCACCACCCCACAATGCATTAACCATCCACAATCTTGCTTCATCTCCTATGACGCATTGCTCTTATGCTTGTCTTTGTCTATATACAATGCTCCTCTGCCTTTTGGCCAGGGTTGTTCCATAGAAATACTATCTATGCATACATACATACATGCATACATATACATACATACAGAAGATGTATTGAGTGTCTAAATCCTTCATGAGGGACATGATATAAGCCCTGCAGTGCAAAGAGACACTTATCTGCAGGGCCTGATTTGGCCTAAGGTTGGCCTATATTGTACCCTTAGAAGCCAGAAGGGAAATCAAGCTAGTTCTCATACCATTCATAAGAGTCTACCAGCAGGCATTTCTTATCATGAGATAGAAATCTGCAGCTTTCTTGAAATAGTGCAATTTGTCTCAAATTCCAAGATGCACACAGTGGAATAGTTAGTAATATATTTAATCACAATGAAAATCTTCATAAACTCTAGGAGTTTATGAAGATTTCCATTAAGTGATTAAATAAAATACTTTTAGATGAGAAACTATACTGGGGTATAGGGTTTCTGGTTTTTGGATTTTAAAATAGACAATGTAACATAGTACTAATGTGCCTCCTTTGGGGAAAGGTAAAAATGCTAATTGTGCTGTACGTTGTCTGTCAGTATTATGTTTACCCACTTGAAATAGGAAAACCATTTTTGTTGAAATCTCCAAATTTTGCAAATTATGTGGTGTACGAGTTATAGTTTGAATGGCTGACAAGTCATGAAGGTTGGAAATTTTTCTTGGGATGTGCCACACAGTCAAAGTTTCTGTAATATGTAGCCTGCAGGGGAAATAGCATTCCTCCTATCATAAAGAACGACATTGATTCAAAATGAAAGAAAAATTCAGAATATTGTTGAACAGACCAGAAGCACATCAGTGAGTTTTTTTAAACACTAGAATGTGCCACAAACAGCCTCGTTGTTGGTAGACTCAAGGGTGCAGGGAGTAGATTGTGACAAAGGCAACATATGCCTTTCCACCAAGACCCTAAATTTACATGAAGCCCACATAGTTCAGTAAGCTTAACTAGATGCTTATTGAACAGTCGGGTATTACACCCCGTAATCATGAAACTGCAACAATCTGCAACTACGTAGGTGTGTTCCAGTTATGAGATTCCACTTTTCATACCATTGAAGCCAAAAACCTAAGTGCACCACCTCCCTCAATATCAGTGGGTGATAATCAGGAAGTTGAGGTATGATCTATTTTTGAGTCCCTGCATATCTGAGGTATACTCCACAGACTATTGAACACACTCTACCCAGGGTGCATGACACATTAGCCCAAAGTCTTGAGCTGTTTAGGTGATGTGCCAGTCACTTTTCCACATATATGCACAAATATTCTTCTGGACTGACATTCCTTGAGTTTTTGTGAGATCATGCATCATTTCATGAGAACTCGGATCCTCAGCAGCCATTTTTGGTGCAGTAAACTTTCAAAACTGCACCTGATGTCTAGCCCTCATTTTACCAACTATAATACTGAACCCTCCTTACCTGCAAACGATCTTCTACATTCAAGCCTGTCATCTAGATGCCACAAGCCTGGAACTATGGACTCCCTCCGCTTTGCATTCCTCGGGTGAGAGCTCCACTTTATGTTCTTCAGATTTGAGCTTAACATTTTCTCTAACAAAAACACTAAAGAATCAGGGGCCTGCTTTCCCTTTATGTTGATGCTTTTTGAATGTTAACAATAATAGAAAGATGCTCAACTGGACACAGTCTTGAAGTAATTACAGAATTCCTGGGCCCAGACATATTAGTGTATATGTGTGTAATATAGTGCAAGAAATCGTGAAACGACCATCAGAGAGATTTCATTCACCTTTTCACCTCTTTGATTATCCAGAATCAAAGACTTTTTAAATAATTACTGTCTGGGGGAAATAATGATTTGTGTGGAAAAAAGTGAATGTCTCCATTTATAAAGTGCTAACCAAGGCACAGGCACCATTTCACATGATTAGGGAAAAAACTACCAAAGGATTTGTGCCATTGGACCTTGAAATATCTCAAGCATTTGAGAAGATCCAGTGTTTAACATGGGGACATAATTACTACAGAATTGAGTATTTTTCCTTATTTAGACTGCATCACTCCCCGGAAAAGATTAATTCCTGGTTTCCTAGTGGAACTTTAAATTGTCCAAGATGCATGGCAATTGGAACTAAGAGCATATGTGAATCAGGTGTGATAGGATACAGCAATTTTGTTTGTATCTTCAGAAGTTCATATCTCTCTTATATGGTGGGCATCTAGACTTCAACAAAAATTGTGATAGATGGCATGAGATCAATAATGTAAAACATCGCATTTCTCTGTTGGCTAGGAAACTGATCTTCATGAAAGAGAGAGATTCTGTACCCCTCAGTTTGAAAGTTTGATAGAATTGAAAAAATATATGAAAGACCTTGTGCCAATGGGAGTTGATGTACTATCAATGAGCCAGCTCATTGTCAAATAAGTAATGTGTTTGGGGTCCCTATACGCAAGACTATCTGGATGATTGAAAACAATATTTTGTAGAGGTAAGTGAGGAGACATTTTCTATTGAGGGACCTATGTTGTTTTCACACATATTGATTACATTGTGTGAGCTTGACATGTTATAAGTATAGTATTATGTATTTGGAACTGGTTTGTAATGAATTGTGCTTGTTTTACAAAATAAAAAGAATAAATACAAGAATCCAAAGGGTTAAAAATGTCCTTTGGCACTTTAGAAAAGTATACGCATAAAGATACATTGAGTGGCGGTCATTATGATGGTTTTACTTTTATATATGATGAGAATGTGCTGACGCAATGTTTCTTGTTCTTGACTATTCAGTCCGTGGCACAAGGCTTACAGAAAGTATGTAGTACACTTGTGACAACAATAAGCCTATATTGCTGGAGAAGAAAGCAACAGAGTGCCCAGAGGTAGAGTTGGTTCTCAAGGAGTGAAATGGAAATGAGAACGGCGCTGAGATATCTGAGAAAGAGAAAGTGAGATACAATCTCAGAAATGATTGCTGTTCTATGCTGTTCTCACTTTAAGAGCAGCTGTTAGAATTCCATCACTACTCATCAAAATGACTAATCTTTTATTTTACTCCCTCCTATGTTCTTTTCTAAACAATTCTCTATGATCAAGCTAACCAGAGCAGTCTCGAAAATGGAGGTGGTGTTGCAAATCCATATTGTTGTAGCAAGATAGCACCACATGTAACACAGGTTAGTGGCCATGCCTAAACTGTTGTTAAGACTGGGAAACAATTTTAGCTTTCACTCTCCTGCCAGGATTAGCGCCTGACCGCAACACCAGGTCTTGTAGTGTCCGCTACCACGGCTGCTACCTAAAAGATCTCCGGCAAAGAGCCCCCTTACGGGGAGCCCGTCAGACATTGCAGCGCCGGTCTGACGAGGAGCTACCCGATGATGAAGCATGACATCCTCTCGGATGTGTGAAGGCTCTTGCTCCTGAACTTTAATGTTCCCCTAGTGATGATATTTTTTCATTTGGAACAGTGCACACCTTTTTTGTATGTTCAGTTAATTGGGAGACCGTACACTGGACCAACTAATCTCCCAGTCACTCCCTTTGTTGATAAACGGTTGTTACATCATGCCATCACATTTGGTTGACAGCCTATTGAGGTGCAAAATGCCCCTTAGATCAACATCACAGATGAGTGCAATTAGAAGCAAAGATCACATGTACGTGCTAAATCATATTAATGTGTAAAACACACTGTGTTACAGCATCACGTTTATGTACCAAATTGCCTCTGTGCCAAATGAGCAGGATTGAGATATCACGTGTAGGAGAAACAAAATACTTCATACAAAAATCGCTTGTAGGAGCAAATTCACTCTGAGTGCAGCATCAACAGACATGTGGAATCACCTTTAGGAAAGCCACCTTTGGCACACCATCAACAGGAGTTTTGAAACATTTGTAAAAGCAATAAATCATATTTACGTGCAAAATCAATGTTTGGTACAACTGTGCGTACAACTGTATATATCACCCTTGATGCTACACCATTATGGAGATTGGAAACACTTTTTGGTGTAAAAACACATTTTAAATTTAAAAAAAACACCGTTAGATGTCTAAATACATTTTGGGATGCAACATCTAGCTGGAAAATGGCATGGCATTTAGGTGGAAAATAAACAAGCAGATATTACTTCCAAAAATTTATATGCCTATCCTATCGTATTTATTTTAATTCATACCACTTTTCTTTGTGCTATGTTAATTGTATAAATTGGTCATGCCATGGTCCCTTTAGTTATATGATGCTCTTGGAGTTGATAACAAAGAGGTCCCATTTTCTTTCAATTGTAATTTATCCTCACAAATGATAATTTCAAAGATGTGAGGCAAGGGTATCTTCTATTATTGATGCCAAGCCTTCGTTCATTTTGAAATCAGAGCTTTAAATATCACACAGTTTAATTGCTGTCTAGTTTTAATTTGCATTCTATAGAAGGGACTCTTTTTCAAATAACCACTGCACAGAATTCCCATAGGCTGATATAAAATGTGAAAACAAATCAAATATACTATGGGTGAAAGAGGCTGATCCAAAATCCACTCTGCGTATTTGTGTCTCAGTTTTAGGAACTCTAACACACAGCTAAAATGTCTTAGCAGTGTGACCTAAAAAGCATACAAAAACACAACACACTCTTGTAAGGGGGGCGAATCACTAGTATGTCAATTATAACACTAGGCCCCTCGTAATCCTCAACTAGAGGCGAGACATGGAGGGACTGTGGTGTAAGGTCTGGGAGGGGAATTTCCTTTACGGACTAGGTGGTCTCACACACTCTATGGTGTCATGCTTCATCATATGACCACCTAGCCCCACCCAGGTAGGACAGTGCCACCTGGGCAGACTCAACCTCACTGTTAAAAGAACAGGAGGGAGTGCGTAAATAATTTCTGGTTCTGGAAAAGGGATCCAGCTAGACTAAGAAATAAAAACACCTAAGCAGATACCCATGTGAGTTATTTAATGGAAGGTTCTGTTTGGTGTGATTAAAAAGAAGACTGGGACACCAATGTGAGAGCAATGACTCACCGGGTCGCCTATCTAAAAGAACGACGCCAACATGTTTCTGCCCTCAAAAAGTGAGCCTAGGAAGGTCTCGGGGCATTCATCAGGGCAAAGGATCCCTGCTGTTCATGCTCATTGAGCGCTGAATCATAAAATAACAATAGGAAATAGTAATACCCGAGTGGGCGGGGAGGCCTACCTTACCAAGGAATTACCTGGGGAGGACCTAAAGGAAATAAAACAAATCAGACTGATACTGAGAGTGACAAGGTGACACAGCAATACACAGCAATCCACAACACACGTGCGCGAATTCATGCAGGACGCAGCAGTTCTGGGTACATAGGGCATAAATCACATAAAAATACGTCATTGCGTAGAGGACAATAGGGAAGGGGAGAATTTCTTACCCTATCACAGGAGGCTACTGGCCTCCGGTGTCCAGGACAGGGAGCGTCCCCTGATAGTCAGCCTCTAAGGTTCAGGGAGAAAAAGACAACAAGGGAAAAAGCCACATAAGAGAGAAAGGCAGGGGCGAGGAGGGGTGGAGACCCCTGAAGGTACGAGGGCAGGGCCCAGCAGAATATGACACCGGTAGGGTCCATAAACCTAGAGTGAAAGTTGAGACAAGAAAGCACAAGCAGAGTAATAGTAAAAGTTAGTTTGTAGAAAAACAAGGGAGAGGAAAGGAAAAAAGACAAAAAGCAGTAAGAGCAACATAAACAGAAGACAATAATTAGAAGAAGCTGGAGAGAAAAAGCTAGAGAGAAAAGAAATAGTGAATATATATGACAGGGAAAGAAAGCAGCCAGGAGAAAGAAAGAGGTGAAGAAGGGAGAGGGGAATGAGGGAAAATGCTTATCTGTGCGTCCAATGATGGCCGGCTCACTCACTGCATCAAAGGCGGGCGCTCTCTATGCGCCTAGACCGACCTCTCTCAGGACCGCTTGAATAAAGTGGCCTGAGTGAGACGGGTAAATATAGTAATCTTAATGGGCGGAAATGAGATACAGCTGGTAATGCTCACCGTCGCGGCCCGAGGTCAGGGCCATGATTGGAAATGAGATACAGCTGATGGTGCTCACCGTCGCGACCCGGGGTCCGGGCCATGATTGGATGTGGCTAGCGGAAGTGCGGCGGCCCCGTGCCTCAATAATGTGAGGACGGGCACCTGGATGATGTGTGGGCCGGCCCCGATGGAGCTCCCATTCGAGGCGGCCGAAAGGTTCGGAGAAAACGCCCTCGCGCGGGGACAGCATCATAGAAAGACGCCGTCCCCGCGGGGCGTGCCAGGAAATGTAGTTTCCAGGCGCGAAGAGGGAAATGTCCCTCGTAAGGCAAAAGAAGGGGAATTTTTTTTTTTTAAGTGAGGGGAATGGGGAGATGAGACGAGGGAGGGTGAGAGGGGGGGATATAAGGAGGGGGGGAAAAGGAGAGAAAGCAGAGTGAGCAGGGGGAAAAAAACAGGAGAAGAGAAAAAAAAAGAGGAAAAAAGAAGAAAAAAAGGAAAAGAAAAAGGGAGAGTGGACAGAGAAAGGTGGGAGGAGAGAAAGAAGAAAAAGGAAAGGTGGGGCAAACTGAGAGACCGGGGAAGAGGGTGGAGGGTGGAGGAGAAAAAGAAAGAAGACAGAGAAGAAAGAAACGAGGGGGGGGAGCAAGGGGAATTGTAAAGAAGGGGGAGGCAAGGATGGGGAGGCGGGATTGGGAAGGGGTGTGGGGGCACAAGAGGTGCGGGATCAAGAGACAGGAAATTGCTAAAAAGCATACAACCTTTTAGAAAACAAAAGGTTTGTCTCAAAATGTTGCAATATTTTTGCTTTAAACATTTTAGCAAAATGTTGCAACGTTCTTTTTTGGAAGACTTCATCAAATACAATGCCCACATCAAATAGGTAATCCCCTTGTTTAGCATATGAGAACTTTGGAATGTTGAGAGGTCCATTGAAGACAGTGGAATAGCTATAATTACTGGTAGAAGCCGGAGCTTTTCCAAAGTTTGTCTTCATGTTTCTCCCTTTTTAATTTGGAAAATTCTACCCTCAGTGGGTGGAATGTTCTTGTAAGCTAATACCCCTTCTGCCTTGAGCTATATCGGTTCTTAAAGGCCCACTCTCTCATTAGCGGCCCTTCCCTGTGGTTCAGACCTGTAACTCGGGTTCAGGGCCTTTTACAACTGGTATTGCCCTCGCAGCAGGCTATAAGGCTATATTAGTCACTGGACTGAGTTATTAGAGGAGGGAATTAATCATGCTTTTCAATTACTTACACATATATTTATAAAAAATGATGTATGCCTCTGTGTCATCAGCCATAATCAACTCATTCAGGGTAACATTAGGCACCATCGAATTTCAGACATTCTGAGTGATACCGGCTTTCGTTTAACAATAAAGCATTGTTTTGAATTTAGCATGAAAGTGCCACAAAGTCATGAGGAATATTTGAAGACAATATGAGGAATAATGTGCGCCCGTCCAAAAATAGGTTTATGAACATAATTTCAGCTCGATTTGCACATGTGCAGCTGCCTTTCTATGATTATGCAACTGATTATCAATTATCACGCCTTGTGTTGTGATTAGCGTAGATTTGCTTATTACGTTTTCATTAGGTTATGCATATTTTATCAAATTGTTATGGCGCTGGACCTATCTGTCTAACAGTCACATCATTTTATCTAGGGTAGTCTAACATAAAAGGTTGAGACTATTAGATATCCAATCTAGTAATTAGTGGACATGGTTATACAAGGGGTTTCTTTTTCACACTTGCGTTGCTCTCAATGTAAAAAATATAAAGATAATAAAAGCAGTTGATATAATATTCCTAGTCACACATATATAAGTTCATATCATCTTCTTAACATTATCAATAAACCTTATACAAAATTACCTTAAAAATAAAGACAATTAATTTCATTCCAGAAAACCAAGCTCTTGTTGCTGCAGGCTAAGCTGCAATTGCTCAGTATAAACGTGGACACGTTTTATATGATAAAATAAAATATCTAAGACTCGGAAATGGATATCTATGTGGCTTCTTCACTAAAGGCAGGCCACCGACCTATATGGTTCAAACT
The DNA here is from genome assembly GCF_031143425.1 of Pleurodeles waltl. NCBI lineage: Eukaryota > Metazoa > Chordata > Amphibia > Caudata > Salamandridae > Pleurodeles > Pleurodeles waltl. The sequence continues at coordinate 1,080,584,124 of NC_090447.1, forward strand.
CATCAGAAATTGAAAGTAAGTAAAGTCAATGCAACCCATGCAGTTTTTTTTATGTTCATCTTGCTTACTGGACAGATGACAAATCACTGGAGAGTATCCACTTTCTTAAAATCGGTAGAATGCATTTCTGACCATTATTGGATGATAATTCAGTAGTGACACAATGCAGAATTCAATCTTCTGGGGAATAGATGAAAACAGAATTAGATTAACTGAAAACTTACTCGACTACGTAAATCTACATGTTAGGTTGGAAGTTGTTTGTTTAGGTTTTAGACTGGGTGTCCTGTGAAATTAGCTTCCAGCCTTCTATAAAGGTTAGCCTGTCACCGCCTAGGGTACGTTCTGACAGGACTAAATGGTTCTATGACAGCACTGAATTGAATGTTATGGGTCAGATGACAAAATGGGGAAAGCACTGTCTGAGAGAGTATGAAACATCAGAGGCACTCAATATAAATATTAAATAGTCCTCCCTGAGTAGTTTTCTTGTGAATCATCAGGGAGCACAGCAGCACCCCTGACAGTGACATACATCGGTGCAACTAGACTGTCTCATTTGTGAAAGCGATTTGTTTACCTGCAGGTATTTAACAAATCTGGTGCTGCAGTATACCAAATCGCCAGGGAGCCACACCTGGGGGCACAACAGGCATGTGCACCTGCTTTGTGCGCCCCAGAGCACTTTGGTATGACAAAAGGAGGCGCATACTCATGTGGAGCCCCATCTGTAAAATTGATAGCCACAGTGCTATCTTAAGAAGACATTCCCTCATTTGCATGGGGGCATACCCCCATGCAAATGAGGGAGTCACTTTGCCTCTGAGCCCGTTCTATCCCGTGGACCGCCCAGACATCCCGTTTCAGGTGGGAGCATTCACTCACTACACCCGCCTGCAAGGGGATCTCAAATCCCTCTTGAACGTGCAAGTGGGTGATGCCTTCACTGTGAAGCACGGGTGACTATGAAGTAGCCATTCCGTATTTCTTTTAAATCTGCTGCCCTCAGGACAGCACAAGTCTGCGACTGCCCTGAGGGCAGCACATTCACCATAATAGTGTTCACTTTCCCTATTTGTGCCCCACGCACCTTTTTTAAGGTGTGCTGTGGAGCAAACAGGGAAAGTGCATCCTTATCATAACACGGGCTCAGATGTACATCCATGCTAAATTCAAAACTTGCCTAAAATGTGCTCATAAAATATAATAAATGTAACTATATTTTAGTTCCTGCCCTAGGTAATGTTATGCAAGTATGAGATTGTGGAAAGGTATGACACTGACATTTGAAGTTAGAAATGGCCATTACCAGGATTGTGTCTGTCCCACCAAAGCTTCATTTTCTCCCCATCCATCTACTGATATATGTGTCACATTAACTGCTTCGAGAAGCAGTGAGGAGCTCACTGATGCTGGGGGCTAAGCCACTACCTTTAATTGTCTTGAAAAAGGTAATGCCCAGGAAGTAGTTTACAGTGGGTGTAAACATTATGAAAGGGTTTCTCAGCAATAGAATGCAATTCCTGATAAATTATTATCTTCTTCAAGTGCGCACACATTGCAGTATGATAGACATCTTGATACCCCTCACACTGGACACAGGGATGAACATTTCAGTCAATTACACTTATTCACTTAGTCATTGGTCTATCTATATACGTGCTATACCTAAAGCAAGTCAATTCTATTGGCTAAACACAAATGCCAACTGGAACTAATAGACAGTATAAGGTATGAACAACTCCAAGTAGTAACTGGAAATTTTAGCCATAATGGTTTGGTATCCTGTGATAAAATCATGCAAGTTTAGCGCCTGATATTTTTAGCACTCAGAAACTTTAGACGTGCAGTATCAAGTGCTACATAAATGCAAGGTATTGTTAGCAATAGTAGTAGGAGGCATAGTACTACTGGAAGGAGTAGTACTCCTAACATTTTAATCATTAGTGTTATTTTGCCCACACTGATTGCGGTCCAAACAGTATGTAACAAGTCATCTGGAATTTCCTTCAGGGCTCATTACACATGTTCCACTAGAGATATCAATATAAAAAATTACTATTAATCTAGTTATTTACAAACGGCACGTTAAAAGCACCGTAAAATGTTTACACCTTGCTTAAGGGTGAAAGAAATAACCCAGCACAAGAAAATATGAAAAATGGGAAAGGATGATAAAATAACCAATGTGAATTATTTCATAAATACGTGTGATGGCAGTTTAAGCTCTATATGTGCGTGTTTTTATTAAAATGCACTCTTCAGAGAAAAGGCTAAACGTTCCCTCAGGAAAACATGTTAGCAAGTGGAAATGTATGTGGCTGGTAATGTTCTAACATTAATAACCTGTGAAAAAAGTGCCCAGATGCGAGTAAAGAATCGTCTTGGGAACCACAGAAAAATATGCCTTGCCGTGGCAGTTTTCATATGTTCAAAATGAGAATCGCGCGGAAAATCAGAGCGAATACTGCACTTTACTCCCCTCCGTCTTTCCCTCTTTTTTGACCCAGTACACCTTCCGCGCGCACAGAGATACGTGTTTTTAGCTTGCACTTTTCTTGAGCGTCACATTCATGCACAATTGCGAATGAAAATGATTATTGTGAGTTATGTGGGCCCTTTGAGACTAAAATCAGACAGAGCTCAAATCTCGAAAATACCCCCACATGGTTTAATTAATGTACTTCTCCTTTTCCTTATCTCTGAATACATTTTTTGAATTTAAATATATGATAAACGTCAACATTTCCTCCTTCGTTATAGCTTAAAGTTCGGAAAAGAATAGACGTTTCAGCTGAAAACAAAATGGACAAACGGCTTGTGCACCATGGAATAAAACTTAATTGTACTTGGACAATCCGGTATCCAGTATTAACATTTCAAAAAGCAGAAACAGCGGAGGAACTCCATCATTTGTTAATTTTCTAGTGCCATCTTACCTTTAGTGTAGGAGGTAGCACATATCCAAAGTCCAGAAGGTTACAAATTTGCAAGGATTTTAATTAAAGGGACATGGGGGCAAATTATGGCTCAGAACTGAGCGAGCACCACTCTGGTGTGATTACTGGCAAGCAGACTCATTATATCTGGTTCCCCAGCGGTAGAACATGTAACAGCTAATCTGGAGACCTATCTCTTGAGTGAGAATATGAGCAGATCCCCATTACCAGCAGTTGTGGGTGAAACTGAGTGAAGCTGGATGATGGGGAGACTGGCACACTTTACATGCACTGGTTCAAGGTTATGTACAAGATGGTGCTGGCACTGAATAAACAACAACACAGTGTCTGCTGACGGTCCACTGAAGCAACAGCACTGGAATGGGGCACCTGCAGTAGATTGGGGTTGGATCCCAGGCGAAGTAGCTTTTGACCCATCTGGTTTCCTGTGCCCCCCTACGAGGGCTGAGGCGATCTTACAGAGGAGATTAATCACAGTGGCAGCAGAAAAGTTTAGTGGAATGCAGGGGCCTCAATAACACTAGCCAGGCCTGTTCAGCATTCTCCCATTGGATATGACCAAAGAGGGGTTCTGTTCAGGAGGTGGTGCCTGACAATCAGATGACGAGTGCTCCATTTCAGGAATGGCATCACTGAAAAGGAACACACCACAGGGTCAGGCAAGCTGTGGATGGCAGTGCCCCTGTGTTGGCTTGGGGCTCAACCTGAACATTAAGGGGAATTCAGGCATGGTTCTCATGGTCAATCAAGACAACTGAACAGATGGATTGATTATCATGACTAAAAATAGATACTAATGGAATCCCACAAACAGATGAACAAATTTCCTTTGGGAAGAGGGCATTCCAAGGTGCCCCACTAATCCTGGCATCTGAAGAATGTAGGTCCATGAGGTTCAAGGGGGGGTTTAATAAGGATATGAGACTAGTGTCAACTAAGCTTTGCAACAGGCACCACAAAGCAAACAGTAGGATTGGTGCATTGCATTTCTCAGTTTACCTTTCACAAAATACTCTGATCAGTGATGGATGCTTTGATGAGAGCGAGTGAGCAGCAGATGCAGTTCTCTTGGACACCTACACAGCTAGTGCCAGAAAAACAAACATCTATGCTACAACAGAATTTCCTGACATCCTATGGTCAATTGACTGTACATGGATCAGTGTGACTATATGCACCAAATTACATCAGTCACTGTTTACAATGATGATGATCCTCACCCAAGTCCACTTTTTAACAACCACACGTACTTCCATTACCTCTAACCTTGGATTCCTCATACCCCAAGACCTTCGGTCACGTCTTCCAATCCAGACATGCTCATCATTTTTTCTTTCCATAGCTTGATTTAGAGCTGAGGTGGTGAACTACTACCAGCTGCCATGTTTTAGTTTTGTGCTCATCAAGTCATTTAAATACCTAGAACTTCTAGTTTTGGAACCTGTTTTAATGTTCTCAACCCTATGTGGATGTGTTGATTTAGTATTGATTTTGTCCATTATCTCCTTCCACAGGCATGTGTTTATTTATTTTTTGTGGCATCTTCAGCATGAGCTCACACATTAGACCAACCCGGTGTCTTTCCATCTCTTTAACCAGGACCTCCAGCTCAGGATCTGTAAACTTGTACTTCCTACCCTGCATGGGTCTATGATTGAAGATTCTGGCAGGTTTCTGCTTGTGATGACTGAGTGGTATCAAAGAATTGCAGTTGGTTCTGTTCGTCTTGTTTCAAGGTGCTTTGTCCATGCAAAATGAATGCCTACACACGCTTACACTGGAAGGAGTTGTTGGTGTACTTTCAGGGGGTCCTTTTGTCCTTTTGTGTTTTGCTATTTCTGTTTTCCCAGTATTATTTTTGTCACTACAGGAACTTCCAATGATTGAAAATGGCACTTCATAATGTTTTTGCATGTGTTATTTATCTATGCAGTGTTTAACACGTGCTAAAAACACACATTCAGTATTTAAAACATGCAGCAAAACAACGATTCTGCCATACAAGGTGAAACTCATAATCATGTATCTAACATGTGGTAAAAAGTGATTCCACAGAACATGCTGAATACTCATAATCATTGTTATTTCAAATGTGGTTTTTACCGAACCCCATGGCATTGGTATTTCCCCTATGTAATCAAGTGTATGTCTATATATAACTATGTTGTATGCACCTACATTTATGGGTTGTGACCAAGTGGGGTACAAACTAAACACATCATGGTCTTGTCCAGCCCTCTGTTTCTCTAGGAAGATGATTATAGCAGCAATAAAGAGGATTTTGGGTCATGCCCTTTCTGAAGATTCAGGAATAGAGATATTGGGCCTGAGAATGCAGAGCTTAGTAGGGGTCACTGAAAACTATAAATCCTTGTCACTGCACTGTTTAGGGATATAAATGTTTATACTAAGCCAGTAAAAGAAATCCCACTCTATCAATTAATGGCACTGAAATTTGTGGGACATCCTAGCACTGGAAAAACACACAAGGAGGGTTACAGGTCAGCTTTGATATGTTTTGAAAACCATTTCTTAATTACTTGTTAGAACGTATGCCAGACTAGCATATTTGTCACAGTGGGAAGTCATTGCTGTGGCTGCATAAAACTATGTCGGGCAGGTGAAGGACTTGTCCTAGTTGACAAGCATCCTCTGTGTCCTGCTCTATTGTGAGGGCAGTAAAGGGGTCCCTCTGAGAAGTATTGACGCTGGCTTTAGAAACACGTGGCATAGATACTACTTTGAGATTGATGAGAACCTCCTCATTAAGCTTTTGTTTGTAGGGATAACAAAACCCAACAATCATGCATTTGAGGATGTATAGAACACAATAGGTTGATACAACAGCACTTGTAACACTTATAATACCTATGCCAAAAGGTTAATATTTTGAAAAAAGGAATTAACAGTTTTATTGACATCAAATTAACATTAAATACTTATACTCAGTAACATCAAATATAAAAAATGGGAGGCCACAGGTGGTGCTCCACTGTTCAAGAGAAACACATGTGAGTGCCTCAAAGTGTTGGACATGGCAGCTGATCCAAGCTTTTTGGTTGCTTGCTTCTCTTGAAAATGGACACCTGCTAGTTTGTACAGTTCTGTTCTCCCATACCCCATTCTTCTCATGATCATTGGCTCTGAACATGGATCTGGACAGAGCTCAGGGTGCTGGCAAGCCACCACACAGAGTTTCATGATGGGGACTGTCAACTGCCTTGCACCTACAATGGGCTACTTCTTGAACATACCACTTGAACTGATCAGCTAAGCCGAAAAATGCCACCTTCGGTTTAAGTACATAGCAGAGCTATGTACCTCATCATACAAAGGGCACAGCTACATTCTACATCCTACTTTAGCAAGGGTCGGAAGTGATCTTCTCAATCCTGGGGATAGAAGGTTAACACTGGATATGAGCGGGATTCAGCATAATTATATTTTTGGGCAAATGGTCCAAACTGACCATCTAATAGAAATAGTCACATATATTTGAAGGGAACAAAGTAGGATACAGTGCAATTAGCTTTCAGTGTGCCACATTTCCATGGCTGCCAGTTTCAGATGAAAGTGCCACTCAAGCTTTGTTTTTTGTCCTCAGCCAATTCCTCTCTAGCAACAGAAAACAGAAGTTGTGAGGAAAGAGTAAAGAGTCCTTCTACTTTGTAGACGGCTCAGATCCTGGGCCCTGCTGCTTTGGCTTGCTGCTGTTAGTTTGCATGCCTTACATCAAGAGTCATTAATTTTAGAAACTTTACTTTGCAGTGTTTTTCCAAAGGTAAATTACACATATATACAAACACACATATACACACACACGCACACACACACACACACAAACATATTCATTCAACGTTATGTTTTAACTGACATATTCACCTAAATATAAAATCACTTTAACCTTTGTATTTGCCAGTGAATTTATATGTTTTTTTCAACATAAAGAAACATGTCCCTCACTGTGCATGGTGTGGGGTTGGGTGTATGGTCTGGCCTTCAGTCAATCCTCTGTGGGTAAAGACAGCCTCTGCGCCCAACCCCAAGGGCACCCAACCCCCTTATTTTTTTTTTTTGCACCATAGATCTGAGGGTCTGCTGTGATTTCTGAACTGGCACAGTGGATCCCCAGAGCCACAGAAACCCTAAAACATTTTTTTGTTAAAATTCAGCATCAGGGCCCACTGAGCCCCCAACATGACCCAGAGTCCCCATCCCCTGTCCCTTATATCTTTTTTCTATTTTATTTCATAGGAACTTTGATGCCAAAGTTATTAGGAAACCAAAAAATCCAAAAAAGAGGGGTCCCAAAATGCCTTTTCCCCATGCAATTTCCATAGGGAATTGTAGACACTGCAAAAGCCATAATGACTCAATGGAATTACACCTAATTTAACAGAAAGCTAGATCTTCAACCAGAATGCACTGTAAATACATTCAGTAGTTTTTTGATAGTCATTATGTGAGTGGCCAGAGCCGCTCATTTGTTATTCACTGCTCTGGGCAAGGAGCACCCCCTAGTGCCCTTCATAGACAAATTTGCATATTTTTTCTTGTTTTTGATTCGCCCCAATCTGGGTAAGGGCAGCACTAACATGTTACAAAAGTGTTTTGGGAGGATGCAGGGAGGACAGTAGTCCCAATACACCATTTATTAGAAGTATCCAGTGCTTATTTGAACTTGAAGTTGGCAGTGGGGGCTGCCAGCACTCGTTTTCAGGAACTGGCACTTATTTTTCCTCATCCTATATTTCCTGAGAACAAAAGGTGAAAATGAACAAAAGAGAAAAAAGAAGGAAGAGAAAGATAAAAAAAATGTCACAAAGGGAGAAATCAAGGATCTTAAGGAGGAGTAAGGTAAAGGGAGAAGGAGAGTGTCGGGCATTTGATTATGGAGGGCTGAGGTGAATTCAAGCCTACATTGCTTTGGTATTCAGTGCACTGACACTTAGCAGTGCTGACTGCAAGCTTCTCATCAGAGCTTTTGGGCATCAGCACTTATTCATTTACAAACTGAGCACTGAAACTAACCCCATGTTTCTTGGGGCATGTCCAAGGTGACCCAGGAAATGTTTATGGGGTTTATAAGCATTCTGAGAGTTGAACCTTTTGCTCTTCTGCTGAGAATTGCAGGTCCCCTGGTGGTTAGTAGTATGGCTGCATTATGTGATCTAAGGAGGGTAAAAGAAAGACTCTGATATGTTTAATGTTGTTCTGAGTAAAATGTTTTATTTAATGATATGTTTACACACACAACAATGCTTGTTAATGTTGGCTGCCCCTGGTGGGGTTTGGTGCAGGGCCACTGATATTATAGTTAGGTATGATAGTACGATACTTTGTGTTAAAAAAAGCTACAGATTCACGGAAAAAAAGAAAGGTTATTGGTATTTTATAGTTAGATAGGGAAATAAGATCATAATTTACATTAAAAAAGACCTCAGAAAGTTACGGAAAAAAACAAAGGTTAAAGTGACATTATGGTTAGGTCTGGTAATTATATATTAATTTATGTTAAAAAAAACATAGAAATTCACTAATGAAAAAGTGATCTTATAGATAGGTTGAAATGTCAGGTAAAAATATCACTGAAATTCACCAGTGATAGTCAACTGATCTCACTATATCTAGTGCACCCTATATGCACTACTTATAACCTCACATGTTCGATCACTCATGAAAAGTTCACTGACATCATTGAAGGCATCACTGATGAGATTTGTGCCACAACCCTCTGCTGCACATGGCCTTTGGTTGCAGCCAGGCCCTGCATCCATCCCCACACCAGTATATACACTTAAGTAGTTATTGATGAATGAAACATGTTAGCTACAGGCTACAAGCATGTTGCGGCAAGTAGACAATTACCCAGTGATAAGTGTATGGTCAAGGCAGAACTAAAGAAAGTATAGTGAAAAATACGCAACACTGTTTTTCTTTGCCTTTTGGGGTATATCTTAGTGAAATAGAAGGGTAGCAGTGCTTAGTCTGTAGAATGAGAACTGATGCCCAAAGCTATTCTTAGAAGCCTGCGGCAGGTGATTTTACATGCCAGGATGGTGAATGACAAAGCTGACTAGTCTAGAATCTACCTCATGCCTTTTTAATCGACTACCAAATACCTCTGTTCCTTTATCTGACTTTTGCAGGTTCCTTCTTTTTCCCTTTGTGGCGGGTTTCTGTCTTTGTCCTTCATCTCCTTTCCAGTTAGTTTTTTCCCTCTCTTGCTCTCAGGAAATGTCCAATGAGGAGATATAAATGCAATCTCTAAAAAAGAGTGCCACTGGGCTCCACCCTCTCAAATTAAGCACTGAGAGGCAGTGGCTGTGACTTCCAGCGAAAAGGGCTCAGTGCTTAAGACATGTAGGAAGCATACCTGCATGAACTGCACATAATAGGCTAATATACCTGGTAGCTGCTGTACTGACAAAGGAAGAACCCAGTATTAAGAGTATTGGTCTGTTTATCATTATCAGGTGCTGGCAAGACAATGTCTTGTCAAACGCTTCTTCATTGAAGCTTGATCCATTATTGGAGCAAGGCAGGCATGTCTCTTAGAACCTGGCTGGCACTAGTGCAATCACACATAAAAGAGCTAAAGTAGGCTCTGGTGAGGCACTGTGAAAAGGAGCACTGCTCTTCCACTTAAAACTCAATCAGTCCTCTATTTCTAGTTTCGCATTGTTATACAATTCCCACTATGATGACGTATTAGGACAACAGAACTATGAATTGTATGAGACAGAGTCCGTCCACACCATCAGAAACTGCTGTCCAAATTACTGGTTACTCACTGTGCCTCACCTGAACCCCAAGCCAACCAGGTTGGATAGTGATTGCGGCACCCTGAACATAACAATCTGAATCCCCAGGGAAGTCGTGGAAACAGACCTTACCCTTTTGTTGTATTACTCATGCATGCCTAGGAGAAACCCAAGTAGATGTGAGATATGTTTTCAGTACATTTATTGAAACAATTTGAATTATTGAGCTGAAACAATTAGGCAGATTAAACAAAGCAAAGTAATCAGCATTACAAACATGGTAAAGAAAATAAACGGTGAATGTGATTCTAAATGTTCTTGAGCTTCTAGAAGGTCCTACTTAACCCTGAGACTATGCTAAAGAGCAGAGCAGAAGACAACAATGTGTGGCATCTCTCTCATCACAGAAAAATATTTGTAAATCGCTGTCAAAAAGAACACAATCAAAATTTAATTTAGGTTGTATTTGTCATGTTAGACAGATATTGAACCGTAGTGATACAAATGTGGCCTCATTGTGTAATTAAATCAAATAAAAAAAATATTGTAAAGTACAAACAACTGAAAATCCTTCCGTAGTGCTTCAATTAAATTTTAGTATAATCACTGCAGCCTGATGACAACATTTCAGCCATTAAATTTTGGTATAATCACTGCAGCCTGATGACTAAATTTCAGCCAACACGTGTTTCGTCAAGGGAAAACTTCTTCGATTTCCCGAACGACTTCTTCGCAGGAGACGCGCACTCGCGTCGGGTCGGCTTCATGCACAGTCAATGCTGATACGGCATTTCAAGCGTCGAAGCTTGATATAGAAGATGGTTATAGCGATCTACGACTTGATACTCGATGTAAGATCACTGATCTAGATACCGTATCATCAATGACGGTTGGCCAATATGAACTTTTTGAGACTGGTCTGAACGAAAGCCCTGAATATTTTTCTGTGATGAGAGAGATGCCACACATTGTTGTCTTCTATTTGCTTGGTTCTTAACCTTTGAGGGGTTGGGTGTTTCCCTTGTGTTGGCACCTTTCATTGCAGAATATTAACTTGCTTGATATAGGATCCCGAGCGCATACTTAACCCTAAGTTAACACCCCATTCTTGAGATAAAGAGCGGAGCAGGTTTACCCTTCTGCTTGGCCTGGTCTAAGTGATTAGCCCCAACTCCATACCTGAGGATAGTTTCAGGATTCAGTCCGGGGTGTAGACAGGGAAAACAACACGGGTCGAAGAGGTCTTCACAACACCCTCCCCTTGCCAGTCAGGAAAGACAGATTCTAAAAAGATACATAAAACACTAAAGGCATTAAAATGCTCACACCAACAAGCAGACAACACAAAATAAAAATCACCCATTTAAAACATCAAATTTCTTAAAAACAGAAGGTCAAATGTAAAACGTCACCGGAGGCAGCCATGATCCCAAACATCAGTGGGGATGGAATCCCTGAGAGATCCTGCATCAACAGATGACATAACTACCAAAGCCTCAGTGAGTAAGTCAAAGGAACAGAAATGATTGAGAGCCTTAGCCTCGCTGAGAAAGTAAAGTAACATTCTGTGCAATGCGTGCAGCTGTTGAGTCAGAAGGAAGTACTCCAGGAGCTGTAGCACCCACATCAATTTAAGGTGGCTCATAAAAGGCATCTTGAAGCAACTGTAGTCTCATAGGACAACTCTGGGAATGAACCCTTAATGGGAACATTAAAAGATCCATGTACATAGATAGTACCAATTGCATTGCAAGACACACATCCAGTGCATTATCGAACGGGCACCCAAGACAACAGAACAAAGGCTACATGCAGTAGCATCACACTGGTTGAAAAGACAGTGACCAGTTGTCATTTAGCTCTGTCGTAGACTCCCATTGTAGTAACGAGACTGATGGATTTTGAGAGGCAGAACCACCAAGCATGAGGGACAGAGTTGGATGCCACAACGGTGTAGATGCAGTCAGCCTAACCCTTCCGGCTAGATAGCAGCACCTCACTAATACCAAAAGTAAGAGTGATTTGTGACAGTCTATCGCAAGACAGTCGGACTCCTCAGGAAAGTTGCGGTGGAATAGATTGCACCCCTTTCTCTCAGTCATGCAAGTCTCCTACATGCAAAGACAAAATAGAAGCAGGATCTTGGTTCAATAGGTTTTATTGAAGCAACTGCGTTCTATGTAAAAAGGCACGAATTGCGATTATGAGGATAATGAAACACATCGTTATTACAGCAGTGACCAGGATAGTGAAACGCAGGAAGAGTCTCACCATATTGTCACAATAGCATCCCTAACTATACTACTAATTTATTACACAAGAGTAAGTTGCAGTGGTAGCCCTAAACTGCCCTTCTGGTCTCGGGAAGGAAGCCCAACCTCCATACCTGTGTTCAGAGGTGAAGAAGAGGTCTGTTAGTCTGCTGGGGGCCCTCCCACATCGACAAAGTGGAACCAAAAGGTTTCCTCAGAAATTGCGATGACGTGCAGCATGAGATGGCAAACTGGCTGGAATGTCGCCTATAAGATTGTGTGGGCAGTGTGATGTTTTAAAATAACATATATGTTGTTCTAACAACTGCCTTGATGTGACAAAACATATTTTTCTGTGTAGGGTAGACAATGTACTCTTTGGACAGGAAATACCCAAACAATCTTGGGTACAGCTTTGGGTTGAGCACAGGATGAAAACATCTAATTGCTAGGCTAACGTCATGACAGTTCCTCCAAAAAAGGTACTGCAAAATACTGTACCATGCGTTCATGACACAGCTAGATGGGTAGTAGTTTAATCGCAATTGCACTTTGAAATGGGACATCCAATGTAGAGCAAAAAAAGCAATCACAAAATACCACCAACTGAGAACAAAATGAGTGGTATGCCTCCTAAAACACTTTAATACAGAGAGTGTATAAAGGATAACATTTCTCCAAAGACAGTCTGGAAAGTGCTAACAAAATCAGACCCAGCCACTTTAAAAAGTGTTTAACACCTGTGGTGTTAGAGGCATTAAATATGCAGCTTAGTTCACAGAAGTGCCTTGTAAAACTGGTATTTAAAAGTGACAGTATGTTGGCAGATGACCTCGTCACTTGCAATTCAAATGTTTCATGGGCAGATGTAAGCTCCAAATGTTTTTAGAACAATAGTGCTTTCAGTTGGCTTAGCTTTTTGAAGTTAACATTTAAGGTAGGAATGGAACGTGACAAATGTGCTACCACATTCTCATGTGTGGGGGTAAATAGTACGTTACCACAGCAGGTCACTATTTGAGGAACAGAAATCACATATGCAACATCTGCTCTCATCTCACAACAGCCTTTATCACTGAGCATTAAGTGACTTCCATTTGAAAGTACCTGAAACACTGGGCCAATCAAGGAGATGAGAACTCCCTTCAAGTAACATGCCAGATGCACCACTGATGCGTTGCATATCCAATGAAATCTCACCTGTTTGCAAATAAGTGAGTGGCTTACAAAAGTTTCACAATCACTTCCACTGAGAAATACTTTATTTTCCCCTCTCATACATTTCTACTTCAAAGGTAACTCACCCTGTGTATAAAACTCCCCCCTAAAGCCTCAAATCTGCCTCCTGGAAAATATTTCAAACAGGCTGTGAATGGAAACGTTGAAATTGGCAGAGATATTTATCCATGTATTAACCCCAATGCTGACAGTAACTGTGAAATACAACTTTCTAACTTTTGTATATTAAGTATTGTGTATGTTGCATCCTTCTTTGCCATTATCTGCTGTTTGTGTGTCAAGTTAAATGGCAAGAACAACTCTTTTGAGTTGATGTGCTTCCAGGGCATGCAGTTCAATTTTAGAACCTGTAATGTCCAACTCAACTGCATTATGGATCTAAGCTGACTCTGTCCATGATGTAAAAAAGGCTGGTTGTTTCGTTTGATGTAAGTTGCAGAAGACACTATGTTGTTTAGAGTGTAAATACAAGTGGGCAAGGTATTCATTCCATTATCAATACAGCCAATGCCTTCTCCAATGTTTCTCCAAATTAGCTTGATCTATTTGCTTCAAACGAGCAGCAGCATCCATGTGAGAAAGTTTCCAAAATTAATTGTAAATTACATAAAAAAATCTTTAGAGCATGGTGATCTAGGACCTAACAAGAAGTCTTGTAAATGCCTGTCATCAGAGAGGATGGAGCAGTGTTCTTTAACAGCTGTCAATGTAGAATGTTGCAACCATTGCTGACATAGCTTCCCTATGCTGTCTGTAGTGACAATCCCTGCATGTTGTGTCTTCATATAACAAGGGTCCGGTCTGCTTGCTCTAAAGCCCTTTGTAGAGCATATAAAACATGCATGGCAACAATTTTGTGCCCACTGTCAACAATAACCACCCGTTGGGACCTGGAAGTGTCAAATTCTATTATCAATACAGCCAATGCCTTCTCCAATGTTTCTCCAAATTAGCTTGATCTATTTGCCTCAAACGAGCAGCAGCATCCATGTGAGGAAGTTTCCAAAATTAATTGTAAATTACATTAAAAAAAACTTTAGAGCATGGTGATCTAGGACCTAACAAGAAATCTTGTAAATCCCTGTCATCAGAGAGGATGGAGCAGTGTTCTTTAACAGCTGTCAATGTAGAATGTTGCAACCATTCCTGACATAGCTTTCCTATGCTGCCTGTAGTGACAATCCCTGCATGTTGTGTCTTGATATAACAAGGGTCCGGTCTGCCTGCTCTAAAACCCTTTGTAGAGCGTATAAAACATGCATGGCAACAATTTTGTGTCCACTGGCCACAATAACCACCCGTTGGGACCTGGAAGTATCAAATTAAATGTATCATTCTTACCCTTACCACTGAGCTGTTCTTATTTGTAATTTATTAAACCTTGCCAATTGTTAAATTTTGCAGTTGAAGGGATGCTAGGCATATTCAGTTCTTTAATTTTTGCTAGGCCTAGGCAGGGTGTCTGTTGAATAGTCTTGTTCAAGGAAAAACACCTATATTGGAATCAGAGATGCTTTAAGTAAGGCATCCCTGCCCTGCACTTGCCAAGCTTTTGTTCCCCAAACAGATTTTTAACCAATTGTTTCTTTCCAATATTTGTAATGGCTAATTGGGAAAATAATGTATTTGAATAAATTAATTTGGTATTGGTCTTCTTTTTTCCTTGCTTTACTGCACGGTAGTTTGAACTTACAGGATATCGGATCTGAAGTATCATGCCCAGAAAAATATATGAATTTGTTTGAAAAAGTTTTAGAATGCCCCACTGGTCGAGTTGGTCCATGTTCCCATTGTGTATAGTTAAAAATTGTAATTGAGGTGCTAGTATTGAGGTGCTAGTTCTATGTAGGTAATGGTGTGCATAGTGATGATAATAGAACATTTCCCCATAATTTGCAGGATTCAAAGGTTGTTGTTGTTTAATGCTCAAAGAGGTATTTCTTGTATGGTAGTGAGAGGGGAAAGAAAACTGTCCAGGAGTCATCAAGGCCTACAGTGTAGCATCGGCCATGTGATTGAATCAGACTTGATCAATGGAGACTAGTGGCCTGATTTAGTTATTTGTGAATGAGGTACTCCGTCACAACGGTGACTGATATAATACAATATTAGACATGAGAGGGTTGATATTTTTATTCACTTGTGTGGCAGATCCTCTAAAGAATGTAAGGTTCTCCTAATGTTTTCTTTGGCTCATCGATTTAGAGTGGGGTATTTTTTCTTTGTGGTTTATATCTTAATTCAAACTGTTTTCCTTTGTTTACATCAAATTGGCTTCTTTTTCTGTATGTTTTTAATAATATTACCTGCAGTAAATGTTCACCTTGTGCACAAGTATCATTGTATTGTAGATTTGGTCCTCCTCATGGTGATGATCTATCAGTTTAAATTCATTAAATTAATCAACAAATTCCAAGGTAAGTAGCACCTACTGTTGTGGCAGAAGGAAGGGTATGAACTTGTCTTCTCATTTCCTACTACAAACTCATTCTGGTGTTCAGCAGTGTGAATCATATCATAGTGGATGGGTACTATTGCTTTCCAGGGTTAGCTGCTGTTGGTGGTGGCACTTGTGCTAGTTGAATCAGATTTGAGATTATCTTGGTTTGCCAGGATTGGTGTTGAGAGCAATTGATACTATTGCACAATTATTCAAATTGAAATACTTCTAAACAGAGGAGACAGTGGCTGACAGTTACAAGGACACATTGGCCCTCATTCTGACCTTGGCGGGCGGCGGAGGCCGCCCGCCAAAGTCCCGCCGTCATGTTACCGTTCCGCGGTCGAAAGACCGCGGCGGTAATTCTGACTTTCCCGCTGGGCTGGCGGGCGGTCTCCTTCAGACCGCCAGCCAGCCCAGCGGGAAAGAGGCTTCCACGATGAAGCCGGCTCGGAATCGAGCCGGCGGAGTGGAAGCTGTGCGACGGGTGCAGTTGCACCCGTCGCGTATTTCACTGTCTGCGCAGCAGACAGTGAAATACATTTAGGGGCCCTCTTACGGGGGCCCCTGCAATGCCCATGCCAGTGGCATGGGCACTGCAGGGGCCCCCAGGGGCCCCGCGACCCCCCCTACCGCCATCCGGATCTCGGCGGTCCGACCGCCGGGATCTGGATGGCGGTAGGGGGGGTCAGAATCCCCGCGACGGTGCAGCAAGCTGCGCCGCCGCGGAGGATTCAATGGGGCCGCGGTACACTGGCGGGACCCCGCCAGTGGTGCCGGTCCGACCGCGGCTTTACCGCCGCGGTCGGAATCCCCATTGAAGCACCGCCGGCTTGTCGGCGGTGCTCCCGCGGTCCTCCGCCCTGGCGGTCAAAGACCGCCAGGGTCAGAATGAGGGCCATTGTCTGGTATAGGCATTACCATGCGCATCAGGCTGCCGGTCATTTGCTGGAGGTCTATCTACAGGCGATAGATGGAACAGTCACAGTATATAAGAAATACATAAATGTATCTGAGGATGACATCCCAGTATCTATTCATCGTATTGGTGGCTGTCTCATGTTCTTTTGGTAAATTGTGGCTCAACTTCAATGTGGCTCAGATTGAGTTTTTGTTGTTTGCCCTGTCTGCTTTTTCTAACTCTACAGATATGGCTCAGCTCCAGCTCCACATGAAATATTGTCTGTATTAGTGTACTCATCAGACTCCTCAGGGCCCATTTTAGATCGTCAGGTCTGTTATAAACAGCACATCACTAAACGATTGCTACTTTAATGCTCTGCTTGTTGCAACATATGGTACTGCAATCATTACTATCCCCACAACCACAGCAACGATGCAGGGAAATCACTGATGAGGGATTTTACCCAGATTCAATTTAGTCCGTTGCAAGCAGGTTTTAAATAAGTAGTTAGGTTGGTTGTCTGTATTACAATGTTTCCCCATGACATTTGAGTATTGCACAAGATCATTTAAGTACAGTTTACATTTTAGAACTGAATCAAGTGCTTGTGGCATTGTTTATAATATTGGTCCCTCCTTTTTATCTTAAGGACAAACAAATGTTTTAGGAGTCCATCATACTTCAAGATCCAAGTTCAAATTGTCATTCAGGACTACATGTATCAAACTTTGGTTTTGCGACTCGCATATTTGTATAGTGTCAATGACACTATTTGCTACTCGCAAGGGGGTCGCAAATGCCTACCTCATGACTATTCATGAGGTAGGTCGCAATCTGCGACCCCCCTGGAAATTGTGGCCCTCACAGGGATGGTGGCCTGCTGGAGACATGCAGACCATCATGTCTGTGACTGCTTTTAAATAAAGTAGCTTTTTTTTTTTAAATGCAGCCCGTTTTCCTTAAAGGAAAACGAGATGCATTTCAAAAACAAAAAATGAATCATTTTTATTTCATTTTTTCAGAGCAGGCAGTGATCCATAGGACCACTACCTGCTCTGAAAAAATGTTTTTACTGACATTCACAAAGGGGAAGGGGTCCCATGGGGACCCTTTCCCCTTTGCGAATGGGTTAGCACCAGTGTGGCACTGGTGCTAACTGCGATTGTTTTGCAACCGCATTCGCCGTCCCAAAACAATCATACATGGGACTGCGAGTCGCAATTAGGAAGGGAACACCCCTTCCTAATTGCGACTCTCAATCCCTTTTTGTGATTCGGTAAATAGTTTACCGAATTGCTAAAATGGTTTGGTACATGTCAAAGTGCATTTTGCACGTCGCAAATGGCCTGATTCGCCGTTTGTGACGTGCAAAATGGTACGTACATGTGGCCCTCAGTTTCTTAGTATCCCAATCAAAACAAATGTAAGGGGGATAATGACCTGTGTAATCGTCATATGTGTGAAAGGTCACCCGTCTTCTGACCCCCAAGTTGGTGACGCGTTTTGTATTTTTATGGAACAGGATGGAGAACAAAGATGAACCCTGTGAAACCAGCAAACCATCCTCACAGGCGTTTCTATTATGTCTGTGCTTTCGACATGCATTTGACCTCTGATGCTCAGTCATCGAGGAAAGAGATAAACCAATAGAAAGAGATAAAGCAATTTTTGGCTATATCCTCAAGCCAAATCCGGGGTCAGTCTTATAGGAATACTGCATCAAAGACTAACACTGGAGTGAAGTTAACAGAGTCTTTAAAAGACCTCAATAATGATCACATTATGCAGGTAAGAATAATCTCATACTTGCCGGCTGCAGGTCTATGGACTTCTCCAACCAACCAGCAATGAGAAGGAGATTCTAAGATATGCAGGTTTTGTCGGGAAATGGCCCAAGATAGCATGAAAACCAGCATGGACTACATATGCTGAATGTTTTCCAAGCAGCAGGTATATTCTGCAAGGTACAACCTCTGGGAAACACTTTTGCGGTGAAAAATACCATGGCTGTCAAAAAGACCAACATAGAATCAAAATAAAATACATTTTAATTATTGACCAGATGGTTGGGAGTCAGAGACAAAGAGGAAAAACTTCAACATAGAGCCCCATGGGTGGCCTCAAAAGATGATGGAATGAATCATAACATTTACTGAAGACTGAAAATTATTTTGTGTTAGAATTCAACACCAGAAAGACTCAGCATTTCAGAACTTTACATTTGAGCAGCTTTGATAGACAATGTAATTATTCTTCAAAAGCTGACTGCCACAGTTAAAACATAAGTTAGGCTTAGAACATTCCATTTTGGACAAATTACCTCTATACATTCTAGTAATCCCTTTTCTCCCATGAGAGAAATAAGGGATCAAGCGCTAACATTTCAATGATTTAAATCATGCAATGGTTCTGGATGTACTGTGTTTTTGTTGAACAGTGCCTTGGTAATGTTTGATTTGCGGATACCACAGTTTATCTACCTGAAAGTGTAACACTTAAATGCAAATGAGCTGGTGTGACATTCCTGCGCCAGGCTGAGGTTCCTGCTGAGGGTGCACTAGGTTCATAATTTGGCATCCTGATATCTAACTATGGAGATTGACTTTTATCATTATCATTTTCTTCATCAAACGAAGGAGCAGTGAATTTATACTTATGTATCCAAGAATGAGTTTCAAACAACTGTATTGTAAAGTTGTTCTGACTTCCCACTACACACTTCAGTGTGACAGTTGTTGCAAACTGCAACATAGCTGTAAAAAACAATTCTCAAATTATGGAAGCTATTTTTCTAAAGGTGACAACAGAAATGAGTGCTGCTTGGTTGGTGATGACGCAGAAAAGAAGGTTCGACATATATTCATGTACACCGTGTAACTGACATATATATTGAAGTGTGATTTTAAGTAAAAGAAATCATGTACGAGGGAAATTGTGCCCTCGGGGTAGTTCGCCATCATTATAAACGAGCTTTATTAATCATGAAGTATTAAAAATGTACTAATCCGTCATAATCGCAAATGTATGCCATGATTTCTCGTTTGAAAACTGTTTTGCTTAGCTTAAATTTAGTACAGGCTTCGGCCTAGTTGCTTGGTTTCAAATTCTAACTGCGTGACTTTTTTTCCTTGAACTAATGAAACATATATTCTTGCTTGAAGTTGTATTTTTCCAGTAGAAACTGGCTGGTACACTTATCTCCAAGGTTTCGTGCTAGGCCGGTTACATCCCTTTTGATACAAGGCCAGTCTCTGCAGGTGCGGACAATGAAGGTACAGATAGTAAAATAATTGGCAAACCATGATACAATTTGTGTTCCAAGGTGCCAAGGACAGTGTATGCATAAATGGGCGCTAGTAAAAGACAATTTTGATTGGACAATTTGAAGCCAACCTATGAACCCTCCAATGGAAGACCCTACAGAATTTGGAATGTTTCTTACTTAAACCCACCGGACAAAGAGAAGTCAGCCATTTTCCTCGATGCCAGTTTGAAGCCTGATGCCAGACTCCATTTTGGACGACACCCTGATGCCCTTTTCTCTATCTGAGAGAAAGAGACTTTGAGAATTCTCACCCTAGAGACTTTAACTTTGATTTGCCCCCGTCTTGCCCATGCAGTAATTTTGCCCCATTTTCCTTGCCGCTGCAGGGAAACTTGCCCTTAACTTTGCCCCTTTGAAATTTGCCCCATGCTGATCAACCGGTACCTGAAGGACGAAGACTTTTCTTGAATGCTGATTGTATTTGGTAAATATGAAAGGATAAATGTATTATGCATTGTGTTTTTTTTCCTTTTAGGTACCAACTGCTATTTTTGATAGGATCCTAGCTAGAAGTTTTCCAAATTTGTGTTGACTAAATTCGTTTTGCATGAAGTCCCACATGCCAATGCTAATTAGTGGTTAGTCGAGGTATTCATTCAATGTACCATGAAGAATTGAAATCTTGTTATGCTGACCGAATGTATGCAATTAGTCAAATACAGTTAGTCACATTGGTGATTTGCATTGCTATAACAGAGTGTATCATTATTCAGATTTTGCGTAGATTGCGTTTCTTCCGCCGTTATGGACAGCTAGTAATGTTCATATACATATATCAATTGGTTTTGAGACATATATATATTGTGCTAGCTTTGTTAATATAGGGAAATACATTCACTAACTTTTAATAAACTGGTGTGGTTATTCATGACTGAAAGGTCATGGTGCGCCGAAATACCAACTGTTATTGATTTCTGATGTGTTATATTGATCTATAAATTGAGTATTGATTACCGATTACAACAGTTATTGATTATTGATTTGAGTGACTCGACTATTGAGGATGAGGAGAGCCCGACTCGGTTAAAAGATTCACCGACCTCCAACGTGTCCAGGTAAAGGTAATTTATAAGGGCTGGACACGTTATCAGTAGATGGTAGCAGAGATTGATGGTTTAGCCCTTTGGGACCTCATCTGAACAATAGACAGAGTCAGGTTAGAATTTTCTTTGTTAAAACAAGTTGGAGAGATGATGATGCCCTAAGTCCCCGATGACTTTCCCGGGATCTCGGAGCTTGCGAATGAGGAACATGGAGGTATGAGAATGGTCTCAGCATTTCTAGTGACGGTATGAGTGAAGTTAGGGTATAGCGCTTGCACAGCTTATCGCCGCAGATTAATTGAGAAGTTTGTGAGGATTTTAAGGGGGGTTAAAAGATATTAGAGGAGTGTTACTCCAAAGGTGTGAGAGTAGGGAAGTCGTCGAACTTCACGTGTGTGTGGCGCTTTGAGCAGAAAAATTGTCCACGTGGTTGTTGATGTTGAGACGGGCCCTGCGAGGTCAAGAGACTCCGGAGTATGTTGAAAAGTGTATGTGACACTTGTTTGATGTTGTGATCTGGTCGGTTTAATAGGTTGATCGGGCGTGGTCAACAAGTTGGTATGAATGTTGCAGAGTGAAAGAAAACTTCGACTTTGAGATTTGACGAATTCTAAAGTGCACTAGAATAGTTCATTGATCAGTCGAGAGTAAAGTTTGCGGGTCAAATTTTGCTTGCGAAAGTGGGAAACCGAGAAAGATGGAATAACTGCCGAGGCTAGTGAAAAATCCCTAAGGTTTCTGAAGCGATTGTATTACCTTTCCTGTAGTAAACCGACAGATCTGTTTTATTCTTTTGGTTAAGTGCTCGCGTTATATTGCAGAAATTAGTTTATGAGTGAAGCCGAATGAAAAGAGGACAAGCCGCGGGACTTTGTCAGCCGCAGTGTGTGAGTGTGACGTCACTAGGAGCCGTGCTGGGATAGGTCGGTTGGTGAGAAGGGTCGCGCACGGATTGGACGCAGTCCGTGAAGCGCAATTGGAAGGGGAAAGGCAAGCGAAGAGTATTCCGGGAATTAAAGTCACTTATTGATTACATATTTTAGAAAAACAAAAGACGGAAAGCTGAAATTTTTCAAAGCATTTAAGAGTGCCATGAGGGGAGATGTTTATATTACAGCGAATGTAGGAGAAGAAACACCGCCTGAGGGTACACCAGCTTACATCGTCATTGAAGAGAAGGGTGTAGCGCCATGTCTTTGGCTAAAACAATGGTGCAAATTAACAGAAAAACATGGAAGTGTAGCGTTCCCTATCCATGGGTCGTTTAACCTAAGGGTTTTAGAAAACCTGAGATTTGCGCTATACGACATGAAAGTACCTCCAAGGCCGGCACAGTTTGAGGCATTAGCAATTTGGGAGCTAATAGCTAGAAACCAACAACAAAAGAAATTTGAGACAAGAATAAGAAAAGTAGAAAAGACACTAGCGGATGCTAGATGGGACAGTACACAAAAGGTTTGGAGATCAGACGTATTACAGAGAATTAAATTGTTCCCAGCGATTACCGAGGAAGCGGAGACGGAAGGAAGGAAAGCCACCTGTAAGACAAACAGGAGTCAGTCCAGGGAGG
This sequence comes from Pleurodeles waltl, assembly GCF_031143425.1. Lineage (NCBI taxonomy): Eukaryota > Metazoa > Chordata > Amphibia > Caudata > Salamandridae > Pleurodeles > Pleurodeles waltl. The sequence continues at coordinate 1,080,606,621 of NC_090447.1, forward strand.
GAGAGAGCAATAGGAACTCGAAAAGGGGAGACGAGTCAGATGATGAGGAGTTCATTATACAATTGCTGAATGATCGCCCACCACCATATGTGGAAAGCGAAAAAGGCACGAGCATTAGTACTGCCCCTCCAGAGCCAATACAGGATAATGTAACACCAAATTTGAGGGTATCTCAGAGACCGAGCAGCTCTGACATGCCTTTCTCACCACGAATACCACGGATTCAGAGAATGTACCCAGATGTGCCAACATTGAAACCTGCTGATAACTATCAGCCACAGGTTCAAAGGCACTATTGCGATGAGCATAATGTGGGAATGACTTCCGATCCAATGGCGCAGGGAGGACAAAACTATCAGAGACCAACATTGATTCAAGCTGAATCAACACAGTTCTCGATGCCCCAAAAGCAGACACCAGAAGTGCGAGTGGTAGAAAGCCAGTTAGGTATGCCAGCAATGATGAACCACAATGTGGGGATTAACATGCCACAGAATTCGGGGAACAGACAGAACCCAGACGCAATATCTCTACCTATCACCGTAGGTCCACCAGTACCACTGTACATACAAGCAAATTCAAGCACCAGCGACCAAGGGTTACTGATACAAAATGGGACAGGGAAAAGATGCATAGAAATCACTCCAGAGACAACTCCGATAGCGCCACTGCCAAATGGATCTGGGTCCTTGTCGGAATTTAGTCCAATTCCAATTTGCGCTCCGTCAACCGTGGTAAGGTCACATCCACCACTATTAGTACCGTTAACCTCACAGACTGAAGCATTACAGAAACCGTCGATGGCAGTTGATGTAACTGCTACATTGATGGGACTGAACGCGCAACAGTTGACACAATGGTTCAACAGCCCGAACTCCCCACAGAGTACATCAAGCGGGAAGGGAGAAGAATACCTGAATAAAATAAGGTTGGGTATGGAGGCAGATGAACTGATAGAAGGGACAATGGGTTTGAACAGATTAGAATCATACACAGAGGAAGAACTAAGATACATGTGCCCTAGGATTACAAGGGAAGTGAGCAACATACATAAGAAATTACAAGAAATTGCAGACAGAAACGGGATCGATATAGGTAAGACCAAACATCTAAGCAGAAGCTACAGGTTAGACTTTGAGACAAAAGATTTTGAACACATGAGATCCGCAGGGATGAAAACACACCTTAAAGAGATACTGCAGAGTGCACAGTTTTGGAGATGTTTAGACAAGTGGGAAAGCAGGTGGGTCAAGAAAAAGGATAAAAAGAAGGAAAACACTTCAGAACGAAGTGAGAAAAAACAACAGAATGACGATCTGATAACCATGTTACCAATGAGAGAGACAGCAGGGGGAAAACTTGTGCATGTACCATGGCACAGGTGCGATATTCAATCCTTTACGGATGACTTTCCCAAATTGAGAGAGAAGCCGATTGAGTGGTATCAACAAACGGATAGATTTGTGAAACTCGCGAAGTGTCTCTGGGAAGACCTGAATACCTTATTTGAAATTGTGGTTCCGGCTGATTTGTGGGAAGATTGTAAAAGGGCTGTAGGTTGGCCGACGAGTGAACCAGAGAGAGATAGGGACACAGGTGCGCCATCACCTATGGTAATGAGTTTGTACCACAAGGTGATCGAGCACTTGAAAACCAAGGTTGCGTCGAAAAATGTGGATTGGCAAAGGATTGACAGGACCGCTCAAGAGGTTAAAGAATCTATACACGCGTATTATGAGAGGTTGTTGAAAGCGTTTAAAAATTACAGTGGCACGGAAACGATTGAACCAAAAGACATGCTCCATTTTGTGTTCAGGTTTGTGGAAGGGCTGAGACCCGAAATTAGCCAGATGATTAAATCGCATTTGATTTGTTGGCAGTCAAAGTTGATCGATGAAGTGTTGAATTATGCAAAATACTGCAGTGATGAGATTGAGACAAAGCAGAAAAGATTGAAGGAAAAGGTGATGGTGATGCAGCTCAGAGCAGCTCAGACAGGTTTACAAGGTTTGCAAGGGTTTCAACAACAGATGCCGCAGCAGCAGCAACAGGGAAATGTTATGTTTCAGCCGCAGATGAGAGGCAGAGGTCGAGGAGGTTTTGTGAATAATGGTCCTGATTTGAATACCGTTATGATTCCAAATGGTATACAGGCAATGAAAAAGGTGATGCCATGTCACACGTGCGGAATTGTCGGGCATTGGAAACGGGAGTGCCCAATGATGGTGCAGGAAGGTGTAGGTCAGCAAAACAATGATGTCAATGCATTTCAGACTATGAGAGGACCGAAACTGAGAGGTCCGAACCCAAATTTTCAAAACAATATGAACCAGATGCAGGGTCTACAACCCATGCAACCGCAACAGGTACAAATGCCTCGTGTGCAAATGACACAATTGCAGCCAATGCAACAACAGTTTCCTATGGTACCTAATCATCAAATGCAAATACCCTTAGCACCAATGAATCAGCAACAAGCAATGCTTCCTCAACAGGTCACGGGTCAGGGAATGAGTCAAAATGACACAGTACACCAATTCCCACTACACAGCGAGAATGGAATAAACGATGCATGGGAGAGTGAAAGTTCAGATGAGGAGGGAAATTGTGTGCTTGCAGCATCCTTGGAAGTTGATCAAAAGGGCCCGTATGAGGAGGGAAGAGTTATGGGCCATCGTGTTTCATTCTTGGTTGACACAGGAGCTACACGTTCCACTGTTAGGAGCATTGAAGTACCAAATCTGCCACTTTCAGGGAGAACAGTTCAAGTAGTGGGAGTAGCAAACAGGTACCTGACGAACCCAATCACAGACCCGGTACAAGTCAGAATTGGTAATTATCAAGGGTCACATAATTTTGTGGTATGTGACTCAAGCCCGATATCACTATTAGGGAGAGACCTATTGTGCAAATTGGGATGTTCGATTATGTGTTCGAACGATGGAATTAGAATTCAGACGAGCAGTGATGGGGAAGAAGAGGACAGTGTAGAAGGGGATGGGATGGAAACTGTCGATGAAGAATGTCCTCTGATTACCCTTTTTCCGATGATCACTGAAGCAGATATTCCAGCTGAATTACGGGAAACAGTCGGAAAAGAAGTGTGGGATATGACAGGAAAAGAAGTAGGATTGGTGAAAGGAGTGGAACCAGTGAAAGTGACCGTAAAACCCAATGTAACCTTTCCCCAGACCCCACAATGTCATATGGCACAAGACACCCTCATGAAAGTCGCCAAACTCATTGACGAGTTTGTAAAACAGGGAGTACTGAAAGAAGTGTTAAGCAGTCCATGTAATTCACCAATCATGGGACTAATAAAGCCAAGTGGAAAGGTCCGAATTGTGCAGGACTTGAGGAAAATAAATGACATCATAATTAAATGCTGCCCTGTAGTACCAAATCCAGCTGTGATAATGTTTCAAGTCCCTTGCGATGCCGAGTGGCTCTCAGTCATCGACTTGTCACAAGCATTCTTTTCGGTGCCTCTTCATGAGGACAGCCAATTTCTCTTTTGTTTCAAATTTTTAGACAGAGTCTACAGTTGGTGTCGAATTCCTCAAGGGTTTTCGGAGTCACCGTCAATTTTCAATCAGATTCTAAAGAAAGACTTGGAAGCATTAGAATTGCCATTCGAGTCAACCCTAGTACAGTACATTGACGACTTACTGATTGCATCCAAGACAGAAAGTGACTGCACAGCCGACACCATTGCTCTATTGAACCATTTAGGAAGGAACGGACACAAAGTGTCTCCTTCAAAATTACAGTTCTGTCAGAAGAAAGTGAAATATTTGGGTCACCAAATAGAAAAAGGGTCACGAAAAATTATGAAGGAAAGAATAACAAGTGTACTTCAAATGAGTCCCCCAAAGACGAGGAGGGAGGTGAGGAAGTTTTTGGGAATGGTGAGCTACTGTCGCCAATGGATTCCCAACTTCTCAACCCTAGCAAAACCTTTACTGAAACTGACCCAGAAGGATGCATTGGATGAAATTGAACTGAAAGGAAAAGAGATGGATGCTTTTATTGAATTGAAAGAATGCATGTGCAGGGCTCCAGCTTTAGGTATGCCTGACTACACAAAGCCTTTCACATTGTTTTGTCATGAACGTGATGCATGTTCCTTGTCTGTCTTGACCCAAGCCCATGGTGGCGTAAACAGACCAGTAGCATATTTTTCAGCTACTTTGGATCCAGTCGCAGCAGCACTGCCAGGGTGCTTGCGCGCCGTAGCCGCAGTTGGTATCAGCCTCACTCAGAGTGAAGGAATAGTGATGGGACACCCTTTAACAGTCATGGTCCCTCACTCAGTTGAGATACTTTTGACACGTTCCCGAACACAGCACATGACTGGTGCTAGACTCACAAGGTACGAAACAATAATTCTGGGATCACCTAATGTGCAGCTGAAAAGGTGCACTACGTTGAATCCAGCAACCTTGTTTCCCAGTGAAAATGCTGAAATTGAGAACGCTGAAGACATCGAGCACGACTGTCTTCAGGTGACTGAATTTTGCACCAAACCAAGACCTGATATCAAAGATACCCGATTGGAAGAAAATGATCAAATTATTTTTGTTGATGGTTCATGTTTAAGAGATGCACTGGGTGTATTGAAAGCAGGATACGCTGTATGCACAGTAACAGGTGTTTTGGAAGCATCTTGGCTTCAAGGAGTTTACTCTGCACAGGTAGCAGAATTGGTAGCCCTTACTAGAGCTTGCCAACTTTCTGCATTGATGAAAGTTACCATTTACACTGACAGTCAGTACGGGTTTGGAATAGTGCATGATTTCGGACAATTGTGGTCACAGAGAGGCTTCATGACCTCTTCAGGATCGCCAGTGAAAAATGGCGAAAGAGTTAAAGAATTGTTACATGCCATCCAACTGCCAGGAGAAGTAGCAGTGGTAAAATGTAGTGCACACTCAAAGGGACAGGATTATGTTTCTCTGGGAAATGGATATGCGGATCAAGTCGCAAGGTTTTGCGCATTGAACTGTATATTGCTTAGGGATGAATGGAATTTGATAAGTGAACCAGAACTCGAACCAAGCGAAATATTTGCTCTAAAGGTGATAGATACGATGGACAAATTGATATCCCTACAGAATGATGTTAGTGAGGATGAGAAACTTTCTTGGACCAAATCACAATGTGTAAAGAGACTAGATGAATTATGGGTTTCAAGTGAAGGGAAATTCGTTCTTCCAAACAGCCTTTTGACACAGATAGCCAGGTTTTACCATGGACAAGCTCATCTTGGGAGGGATGCCATGATTAGGTTGTTCAAAACTGATTGGTTTAACCCTAAATTCCGTCAAGTTGCTGAAGCAGTTTGCCACCGTTGCGTCATTTGCCAACAGATGAACGCAGGGAAGGGAACAGTAGTAAATTTGAGCCACATTGGAAGAGCAGGGGGTCCATTCAGCAGGATGCAGATGGACTTCATTGAGATGCCTGTGCATGGAGGCTTGAAGTATGTGTTGGTGGTTGTGTGCATTTTTAGTCACTGGATTGAAGCATACCCTACACGCAGAAATGACAGTCTCACAGTTGCAAAACTACTCTTGAGAGAGTTAATACCACGTTTCGGATTCCCGATCTCTTTAGAATCAGATAGGGGAAGTCACTTCAATAATGAAGTAATAAAATTGCTTTGTGCAGCACTGAACATTGAGCAAAAGCTGCATTGTAACTACCGCCCTGAAGCATCAGGTCTAGTGGAGCAAATGAATGGCACATTGAAATCGTGAATGGCTAAAATATGTGCATCAACAAACTTGAAATGGCCTGACGCATTGCCTTTGGTACTAATGTCAATGAGAAACACCCCTGACAGAAAGACTGGACTGTCCCCACACGAGATTCTCATGGGCAGAGCTATGAGACTTCCAGCAGTTCCTGCAAATGCGCTTTTGAATATTACAGATGATATGGTGTTAGACTACTGCAAAGGTCTAGCTGATGTGGTTCGATCTTTCTCTCACCAGGTGGAGGCAACCACCTTGCCACCGATCCAGGGTCCAGGACACACCCTGAAAGCAGGTGACTGGGTCGTGATAAAGAAGCACGTGAGGAAGTCGTGTTTGGAACCCCGTTGGAAAGGACCTTTCCAAGTGATTCTGACGACTACCACCGCTGTGAAGTGTGCGGGAGTTCCCAACTGGATTCACGCCAGTCACACAAAGAGGGTGTTGTGTCCCACAGATGAGGAAGTTGAAGCGCTGAAACTGCCAGTACCTGATAACAGAGTGCCGAGCGCTGAGGCAGAGCAAAACAGAACTAGAAGCGAACAGGCAGAAATAGAGGAGGGAGAAATATTCTCTGAGGACGAAGCAACTGATTTGCTTGGGGAAGACCAAGGAGGAGCCTCAGACAGCGACAAAGCAGCTGAAGGTAACAAAGAGCCTGAAGCAGCTGAAAGTGACAAAGAGCCTGAAGAAAGTAACGGTGACAAAGGGCTCGAAAGAGGTGAAGAAGCAGGAGAGCCTGATCAGAGGAGGGCTTTCCCAGAAGCAGACGATACAGAAAAAGAAAAGGAAAACCTGATTGACTCCCCAGAAGGAGGAGACAAGGCAGAACAGAACGAAACTGCTCAAACTTCTTCAGAAGAGATCGCAGGTCCATCAAGTGGACCTAGTGCAAAAAGAAGACCAAGCATATCGCCAGTAAAACTAAGAACTAGAGAAACGTTGAACGACAGTGAAGGGCCAAGAGTGAAAGAGAAAAGAAAGGAAGTGTCTGTCGTAGTACCAACACCAAGTGAAGAAAAGGACTTGGCCAAAGAGGAAAGTACCAGTGAGAAAGAATCAAAGAGAAATGCAAAACTGAAAAGAAAAAGGATACCGAGCAGGAGGTATTCCGGTCCGGAGTGGGCATACGTAGCCAATAACGATTGGTCAGACGAATTCGTATCCCTCAGTCTTGAGAACGAAGAGGCAGAACTTCATTTTGGAAATAAAAACTTTATGGACTCTGTTGATTGAAACCATTGATCACTTGGTTGAATTTATTTAACCGGCTAAGACATTGCTAACTTGACATTGCTAACCTGATTGACTTTTCAACCGGCTAAGACATTGCTAACTTGATTGACTTTGAAACCGATTTTGAGACAACGCTGCTAACCGATAAGAGACTAAGCTGCTAAAGAAACTGTGTGAACATTGAACTCGTTCAGCTTTGTAAATACCTGCAACTTTAAAAAAATAAAATAAAAAAAAAAACCTGCAAATACGCTTTGATAAAGTGTCTTCAGCTTTCTGATTCTATACAGATCATGACTAGCTTCACTACACAGGGGCGTAAAATGAAGTATTGTAAATACATGTGTATAGGCTTACTGATCGCATGCGTACTAATAATTGTAGCAATAGTTCTTGGAATGCATGGTAAAGGCGAGAGTGAGACGAATGATGCTTCTACTTCTAAACCTATTATCGTTACTGAACTAACAGCTCTGAAGAGACTCGAGCAAGACGAGAGACACTTGCATGATAAGAAGGAACTTTCATCTAACGTTTTCTATCGCTTACTGAGTGAGTATGTTGAGACCATGGATGCGAAAGATTGTTATGTGTGTACACAAATACCTACCTCAGTAGTGGAAGGGGTAACGTATCACAGCATGCCTCTTACGTATGGAATTACATGTAGTATAGTAGCTTACAGATTTTATGCTCAAAGAGACATTCATTATTTCTATACTAATTACGATGTTACTTTTGCATATGTCCCCATAGTAGGGTACCTAAGTAAGATAGCTAGAGATTGGTCTGCCAAATTAATGAGGGAATTTTTCGAACCAATGTCACCTTTCCACACAGCTCATGCACATAGGGAGAACCTTACATGCTTGCTTTCACCAGTAGAAATAGAATTTTTAGACCGCACTGACGACAGAAAGCACGAAATGAGGGAGAAATTAGAGAAGGAATTGCACGAAAGGACGTCTGTAGATAATTATGCTTTTGCCGCAATAAAGACACAAGGGAAAATAGCCTTAGATACATTGCATGTGGGTAGATTTTGTATACATAGATTTCCATCATATTATGACACAGTTTTTGTGGGAACAAGTGAATGTAAACACACATACGCATTTCAACAAAAGTGGACGTTCATGCTGAATGGACAAGACCCAGTTATTCCTGGAATATATTATATTTGTGGACTCAACGCCTATTATCGTCTTCCTAAAGGATGGTATGGGAGGTGTTATTTGGGAATATTGTTCCCAAAGGTTTACCAGTTAGATGACTTAAAGAAATTTCCAAGGCTGTCTGAATCACATCGTGTTCAGAAAAGGGAGACAGCTGCTGGTGTGGTAGGAGATATATTTGGAGCTATGATTCCTTCAGTAGGAGTCATATTGAATTCAATCAAAATACGAAAGTTGTCTACTATTGTGGATAACATGTTAACAAAGTTTTCGGGAGCTATAATCCTGATGGATGCTGAACTCGCTGCAGAAAGAGCTATGACTCTTCAAAATCGGCTTGCCTTAGACATTCTTTTAGCAAAGGATGGCGGCGTTTGCAAAATGCTTGGCACGCGTCACTGTTGTACCTATATACCCGACAACAGTGGAAAAATTAGAACAATGCTACAAATTTAACTAGAGAAAGTGTAGATTTAAAGGAATTGAAAGAACCCGGAGTTTGGGAGAAAATTGGAAAAGGATTTGCTTCTGTGGGAAATTGGCTCTGCAACGTTTGGAACGGATTGTTACTAAAAATAGTAAAGGGAATATTAATAATATTAATTTGTCTATTAGGTTCTTTGGGAACATGGAAAGCTTTCAAAATGTTAAAAGCAAGGAACAAAAGAAAAAGAGAAGAGAAAATAGATAACAAAATGGTGGAAATTTATAGAGAGAAGTCAAAAGGGACTAAAAGAAAAAGGGAATTGACTGAAGTGCCAAATTACTATACAGAATTTTAATGGAATAAAATTTGTGGGTAGATTTGATGTGATGACATAATTAGTCATCAGAGGAGGGATTGATGACGCAGAAAAGAAGGTTCGACATATATTCATGTACACCGTGTAACCGACATATATATTGAAGTGTGATTTTAAGTAAAAGAAATAATGTACGAGGGAAATTGTGCCCTCGGGGTAGTTCGCCATCATTATAAACGAGCTTTATTAATCATGAAGTATTAAAAATGTACTAATCCGTCATAATCGCAAATGTATGCCATGATTTCTCGTTTGAAAACTGTTTTGCTTAGCTTAAATTTAGTACAGGCTTCGGCCTAGTTGCTTGGTTTCAAATTCTAACTGCGTGACTTTTTTTCCTTGAACTAATGAAACATATATTCTTGCTTGAAGTTGTATTTTTCCAGTAGAAACTGGCTGGTACACTTATCTCCAAGGTTTCGTGCTAGGCCGGTTACATCCCTTTTGATACAAGGCCAGTCTCTGCAGGTGCGGACAATGAAGGTACAGATAGTAAAATAATTGGCAAACCATGATACAATTTGTGTTCCAAGGCGCCAAGGACAGTGTATGCATAAATGGGCGCTAGTAAAAGACAATTTTGATTGGACAATTTGAAGCCAACCTATGAACCCTCCAATGGAAGACCCTACAGAATTTGGAATGTTTCTTACTTAAACCCACCGGACAAAGAGAAGTCAGCCATTTTCCTCGATGCCAGTTTGAAGCCTGATGCCAGACTCCATTTTGGACGACACCCTGATGCTCTTTTCTCTATCTGAGAGAAAGAGACTTTGAGAATTCTCACCCTAGAGACTTTAACTTTGATTTGCCCCCGTCTTGCCCATGCAGTAATTTTGCCCCATTTTCCTTGCCGCTGCAGGGAAACTTGCCCTTAACTTTGCCCCTTTGAAATTTGCCCCATGCTGATCAACCGGTACCTGAAGGACGAAGACTTTTCTTGAATGCTGATTGTATTTGGTAAATATGAAAGGATAAATGTATTATGCATTGTGTTTTTTTTCCTTTTAGGTACCAACTGCTATTTTTGATAGGATCCTAGCTAGAAGTTTTCCAAATTTGTGTTGACTAAATTCGTTTTGCATGAAGTCCCACATGCCAATGCTAATTAGTGGTTAGTCGAGGTATTCATTCAATGTACCATGAAGAATTGAAATCTTGTTATGCTGACCGAATGTATGCAATTAGTCAAATACAGTTAGTCACATTGGTGATTTGCATTGCTATAACAGAGTGTATCATTATTCAGATTTTGCGTAGATTGCGTTTCTTCCGCCGTTATGGACAGCTAGTAATGTTCATATACATATATCAATTGGTTTTGAGACATATATATATCGTGCTAGCTTTGTTAATATAGGGAAATAAATTCACTAACTTTTAATAAACTGGTGTGGTTATTCATGACTGAAAGGTCATGGTGCGCCGAAATACCAACTGTTATTGATTTCTGATGTGTTATATTGATCTATAAATTGAGTATTGATTACCGATTACAACAGTTATTGATTATTGATTTGAGTGACTCGACTATTGAGGATGAGGAGAGCCCGACTCGGTTAAAAGATTCACCGACCTCCAACGTGTCCAGGTAAAGGTAATTTATAAGGGCTGGACGCGTTATCATTGGTACCAGACTCAGCACCTCTATGAACTATGGGCACAAGGGTTTAGGGTGTCGCTGCTCTTGCACATTTACTTGTTTGAGTTTCTGTGGCAGATAATGGAGCAAGTCTAAAGTGCAGGTGCTGTCTTACTCTTAAGATAATAATAGGGAGATGACCATCGTGATTATTAATTTCGGTAGTCACAACCAGGTCTTCTTGATTCTCCCTCATGGGCCATTCCTGGTTAAACTTACCTGAATGGGGACTGAAGAAAAGTGAATTTCTATTTAGGAGAGATAGTGAAGATGGCAATGGGCATTCTTCAGAGTCAAACCCCTCCACCCTACTATAAGTGTGGCTTCCTCTTTTTCTGTTTTCAGTGCTCAATCCTGACACTCTCCTGTGTCATTTTTGATTGCCTACACTGCAGCACTGAGAAGACTATGAGACATACCAGGAAACAATGACGATGCGGTCATTGATCCAGCACTTCTTATATCTTCCTGGCTAGCAGTAATGAGTGTACCAGGTACATAACTCTGCGTATCTCTAACAGAAATATATTAGAACATTAGAATGGTGGGAGCTCCTTTGGAGAAAATTGAGTGCTCTGGGCTTCTCATGGCTGCTAAAACCTCAGAGCCCCAACATTCAAATGTTCTTTGTTCACAGCAACAGCTCAGGCTCCATGAGGCCTTTTTTTAATTTATCAGAACTTTCTACCCTCTAGTTGCAGAATGTTCTAATAGCCTTATGGGCCTTTGTAGCTGGGCTATACCGGCATTACATTATATAAGGCTGTTGAGGATGCTACATTGGAGGTGCTGATCTCTATGAAGTTAGTAGTGACAATGGGCAATCTCTCAGTAGCTCCAGATTTCTTCATGTTCTTCATGCTGTGTTCTTTTGACACATTTCTGGTCAGTAGATATAGGATCAGGTGAGGAACAGATTTTGTTCTTCTGGCAGGCAAGAAGAAATAAGATAGGAGGCAGCTTATTAGGCTTGGGTTGGGTAATGCTGATGCAAAGTATCATGCAATGAAGGCATGTATCAGATGTGTTCATGAACGTATTTGCGGTCTCTAAAACTGACTGTCTTAGCTTCACAAGAGTCTGAAATGTATCACTTGCCAACCTCTACTCATCAGCCTGAAGCAAAGTTAGACTTACTGCCAAGTAGAAGAAAAGCACCATAATAAAAACTTCTGGCCACTGTATGCTCTCTAACAGACCTATAGCTCTATTTGACAGATAGGCACAGTGTGAGAAAGTCATCCTTTTGGCCCTGGTCACCTCCAAATATTTTGACTGATACTGGTGGTTGTTGACTCTGACTGTGCCCTAGGCACTGCTAACCAGTACCAGTGCCAGTACTCTGTGTAAAATGGTATACACAAATTAGGCATAATTATAATTGGCTCTGACAATCTACCAATAAGTCCCTAGTATATGGTAGAGCATGTAGGTTTGGGGCCCCAATGTAGTTAGGGCACCCATAGGTGCCCTGCTGTGCTCTCAGGTGGTATTGAAAAAAGCAGTCTTTCCTTCCTGACTGCTTTTATAATAAAAGTAACCCCAAATTAAACTTTGGTATTAAAAGTACTTCTAAAGTCTCCAACTACCTTATTTTTACATATATGTCACCCCTAAGATATGCCATAAGTGCACCAATGGTTAGGTGTAGGGTAAATATAAGTTGGGACATTATAAAAAATGTTTTATAAGCCCTGGTGAGGAAAAAAACAGTCAAATGTTTCCCCTATTGTAGTGCATTAGCTACATAGGCTAACACTGGGAGGCTTGTATTTATTTTGTAATGGACTCTGTACTAGGGTTTATGTATATAGAAATCCATTTACAATAAATGTAGGAGGCTTGTGGATTGCTATACCTATGTGTGTGTGTTTTTTAAACGTGCTTGTAATTTTAATACAGTTTTGTTTGTTAACCCCTTGGGTGCCTTGGATGTAACAGTTACGTCCTCGGCAGCACCACTCAGATGCCGAGAACGTGACCATTACCACCTGCACCTGGCCCTCATTGGAAGCGCTAGCGCTCCCCCGAGTGCCTCCAACCCCCCTCCCATGGGCAGGGATGGAAGAGGAATGGCTTTCTCTTACACCCCCACCCCCATCTAATGACGTCACATCATTAGAGCCCGCTGTCGTGCTGGAAGCAAATGACAGGTACGTTTCTCTTGCGGCCAGGGGAATTGTTAGTGAAAGGGGCACGGGGGAAGGAAAGGCCTTTTCTTTCCCTTGATGTTTCTTTCAGCATTCCTGTTGCCTGATTGCGATGCAATTTCATGTTGCCGGGAGTGGCCTCTTAGGCAAGGGTCGCTCCCCTAAGTGGGCATAATGATTATAGCCCTTACTGTCACCCTTGGGGGGCAGAGACAACTAGACACCAGGGAAAATTTCTAAATGTTTCGTGGTGGGCTGTTTGTCAACTGGTGAGGTATTTGCATTTGTGCTTATAACAGTTTATTTCCCAAGTAAGATTCCCAAGTAAAATGATACCTCACTTGTGTGGGTACCGAAAGCAGAGTCAGCCTAAAAATTTTTTTTTAAATATTGTGCTTATCAACTTGCTGTGCTATCCCCTCAATCTCTACATGTGTTTGGCCTTTTCCTGTTGCAGGCACCTGGGCCACTCATTTTTATCGACAGACCGAGGGGAACATTGGGTGGTAGGAAATTTGTAACCGGGGCAGTGATCCTACCAAGAAAAGTGTGGAAAATGTGATTTTTTTAGCTATATTTGAGGTTTGCAGAGGAGTCTGGGTAAGAAAATGTTGGGGATCCACACATGCCACACCTCCCTGGACTCCTCCAGGTGTCTAGTTTTCACAAATGTCTGGGTTTGGTAAGTTTCTCTAGATGACCGCCGCACCTGGGACCAAAAACGCAGGTAGTTTTGTAATAGATCATTTTGATGTCTCCACGTTGTGTTTTGGGGCATTTCCTAACACGGGCACTGTGTCTAACCACACAAGTGAGGTACCATTTTTATTGGAAGACCTGGGGGAACGCTGGGTAGAAGGAACTTTGTGGCTCCCCTCAGATTCCAGAACTTTCCATCACCGAAATGTGAGGGAAAAGTAGTTTTTTTGCACGATTTTGAGATTTGCAAAGGATTCTGTGTGATAGAACCTGGTGAGAGCCCCACAAGTCACCACATTATGAATTCCCCCAGGTGTCTAGTTTAAAAAAATATGTATGTTTGCTAGGCTTTCTGAGGTGCTGGCTGAGATAGACGCCAAAATCCACAGATTGGCACTTTGCAAAAAACAGGTCAGTTTTCTTTGGGAAAATGTTATGTGCCACGTTGCGTTTTGGGGCATTTCCTGTTGCGTGCCTTAGGCCTACCCTTACAAGTGAGGTACCATTTTTATTGGGAGACTTGGGGGAATGCTGGCTAGAAGAAAGTTTGTGGTTCTCCTCAGATTCCAGAACTTTCCATCACCTGAATGTGAGGAAAAGGTTTTCTTTTTTTTGCCAAAGTATGAGGTTTGCAAAGGCTTGTGGGTAATAGAACCTGGTGAGAGCCCCACAAGTCACTCCATTCTGGATTCCCCTAGGTATCTAGTTTTAAAAAATGCACAGGTTTGGTAAGTTTCCTTAAGTGCTGAACTAGAGGCCAAAATCCACAGCTAGTCACTTTGCAAAAAACAGGTCAGTTTTCTTTGGGAAAATGTTGTGTCCACGTTGTGTTTTGGGGAATTTCCTGATGTGGGCACTAGGCCTACCCTTACAAGTGGGGTACCATTTTTATCGGGAGACTTGGGGGAACACTAGGTAGAACAAAGTTTGTGGCTACCCTCAGATTCCAGAACTTTCCATCACCAAAACATGAGGAAAAAGTGTTTTTTTGCCAGATGTTGAAGTTTGCAAAGGATTCTAGGTAGTAGAACCTGGTGAAAGCCCCACAAGTCACCCCATCCTACATTTCCCCAGAAGTCTAGTATTTAGAAATGCACAGGTTTGCTAGGTTTCCCTAGGTGCCGGCTGAGCTAGAGGGCAAAATCCACAGCTAGGCACTTTGCAAAAAAAAGGTCAGTTTTCTATAGGAAAATGTGATGTGTCAACATTGTGTTTTGGGGCATTTCCTGTTGTGGGCACTAGGCCTACACACACAAGTGAGGTACCATTTGTGTCAGGAGACTTGGAGGAATGCTACGTGGAAGGAAGTACGTGGCTTCTCTCAGATTCCTGAACTTTCTATCAGCAAAATGTGAGGAAAAAGTATTTTTCGCCAAATTTTGAGGTTTGCAAAGGATTCTGGGTAACAGAACCTGGTGAGAGGCAGACAGGTCACCCCATCCTGGATTCCTCTAGTGTCTAGTTTTGAAAAATGCTCAGGTTTGGTAGGTTTCCTTAGGTGCCGTCTGAGCCAGAGGCCAAAATCCACAGCTAGGCACTTTTCAAAAAACACGTCAGATTTCAATGTAAAAATGTGATGTGTCCATGTTGCATTTCCTGTCACAGGCATTAGGCCTACCCACACAAGTGAGGTACCATTTTTATCGGGAGACTTGGGGGAACACAGAATAGAAGAACAAGTGTTATTGCCCCTTGTCTTTCTCTACATTTTTTCTTCCAAATGTAAGAGTTTGTGTAAAAAAGACATCTGTTTGAAAAATACTCTGCAATTCACATGCTAGCATGGGGACCCTGAAATTCAGAAATGTGCAAATAGCCACAGCTTCTTAACGCCTTAGCTTGTGCCCCTTTTGGAAATACAAAGGTTTCCTTGATACCAATTTTTGACTCTTTATATAGTACCAAATAAATTGCTGTTTACCCAGTATGCAATAAACACCCATTGCAAGGTGCAGCTCATTTATTGTCTCTGGGTACCTAGAGTTCTTGATGAACCTACAAGCCTTATACATCCCCCAAACCAGTAGAGTCCAGCAGATGTAACAGTATATTGCTTTTGAAAATTTGACATCACAGGAAAAAGTTACAGAGTAAAATGTGGAGCGAAATGGGTGTTCTTTTAACCTCAATTTCAATTTTTGTTTTTGTTTCAGTTGTTATTTTCTGTAGGGAAACCTTGTAGGATCCACACCAATGACTCCTTGCCGAATTCAGAATGTCGTCTACTTTACAGACATGTTTAGCTGTCCGGGATCCAGCATTGGTTTCACACCCATTTCTGTCACTAACTGGAAGGAGGTTAAAAGCACAAAAAATTGAAAAAATGGGGTATGTCCCAGTAAAATGCCAAAAATGTGTTAAAAAATGTGGTTTTCTGATTCAAGCCTCCCTGTTCCTGAAAGCTGAGAAGATGGTAATTGTAGCACAGCAAACCCTTTGCAAAAAAACTAAATTTTAGCTGTATTTTGCTAATTTCTTGGTCTTCTCCAGGGGAACTCACAAACTGTGGGTACCTCTACAATCCTAAGGATGCTGGAAAAAAAATGCAAATTCGGCATGGGTAGCTTATGTGGAGAATAAGTTATGAGGTTCTAAGCTCGAACTGCCCCAAACAGCAAAAATTAGGCCTGGGACCTGAGGGGGAAAAGGCCTGGCAGCGAAGGGGTTAATGATCATTATCCTTTTATTTTTACTTTTTCACCATAATTTTAAGTTATGTTGTTTTTGTTATGTTTGTCAAATAGTGCGCTTGTTTCTGTATGTATCGTTTGTGTGTGGTCGTATTTATCACAGAATGTTTGTGGCTTTTTGAATGTGGGTGTGTTGGCATTTGATGTACGTTTTATAAACATTTAATGGTGGTATGTGGGTATATGATATTTGTATTTAAATGTATGCTAGTAGGTGTGCAGTCGTGATGTTGGTAGTATGTCCACTTGATAGTGGTGCTTATACATCCCTGAAAAACACTAAAGGTAAAGGTTGTTTTATTTTATTTTGAGGGTAGTGAAATATTGTTAAGATAGACCTTAACTGCGGAATATACTGTATTTTGAGATTTGTTTTTTGCTGAATCTAGTATTAACACCAAGACAGCCCACATTCCACCTTACTTTTATTTTTTAGGCGGAGGGATTTTATTATATTTTTTGCATATGTACCGCTCGCATATTGGTTGCCACAAACAAGTTATTAGTATTTTTCTGCTCATACAGATGTTCTCCAACATCATATAAGATTATGGGGGTCATTACAACATTGGCGGGCGGCGGTCCCGCGGTCCCCATTACAACATCCCCGCTGGGCCGGCGGGCGCAAACCTAGTTTACGCCCGCCGGCCCAGCGGGGATGCGGCCGCAACATAGGAGCCGGCTCTTAATGGAGCCGGCGGTGTTGCGGCAGTGCGACGGGTGCACTAGCACCCGTCGCGCTTTTCACTGTCTGCTATGCAGACAGTGAAAAGCTGCACAGGGCCCTGTTAGGGGGCCCCTGCACTGCCCATGCCAGTGGCATGGGCAGTGCAGGGGCCCCAGGGGCCCCAGGACTCCCCTTACTGCCAGCCTCTTCCTGGCAGTGCAAACCGCCAGAAACAGGCTGGCGGTAGGGGAGTCATAATCCCCTGTGCAGTAGCACCCGTCGCGCTTTTCACTGTCTGCTATGGCATGGGCAGTGCAGGGGCCCAGGACTCCCCTTACTGAAAGCCTCTTCCTGGCGGTGCAAACCGCCAGAAACAGGCTGGCGGTGGGGGAGTCATAATCCCCAGGGCAGCGCTGCTGCAGCGCTGCCCTGGCGGATTGTCACCGCCGGGGCTAAAACGGCGGGAAAACGCCGGCCCCGGCGGTGCGACCGCGGCGCTACCGCCGCGGTCAAAATACGCCGGGAGGCACCGCCAGCCTGTTGGCGGTGCTCCCGTCGTTTTGGCCCTGCTGTTGTAATACTGCCAGGGTCATAATGACCACCTATGTGTCTTAATTATTTTTTAAGTACATTTTGTGAGTGTGTGAAAATTATATTGAGTGGTATCTTTTATGGACAAAGCGCACCATTGTACTGTTTTTATACCAAGTTTGCAAAAATATGTTTATGATTGGTTTTTGGAAGACAACGTAACTTGTGATGTTTTTGCTAATGGGGTAATGTTACTGGTGGATCATCGAAGTTTTGGGCTTTTGATGGGGGTTTTGCTTTTTGTTTCTAGACCCTGAATTAGAAACGAGTTCGATTTTTTAATACAAAAGTCTTCAGATTTTGTTTAAAATATTTCAAGATGTTCGTAATGTACTGAATGGAACCTCAAGTCTGTCTTCCTCAGACTACGATCTTTCAACTTGGTTTCTCACCAAGATGAGGAAATGCATGGCAAATGCCATAAAATTGTGTAAAATTCAACCTAAGTCATTTCTATTTTTGGGTGATTTTCACATAACTGTCACCCTGAAACCCATCAGACTGCAAGAAGCAGAGAGAAAGCTAACTGAGACTTGCATTCGACAGAAGGAGCTCTGAACCCATCACCCGAACTGAATAGACAGAGTAAAAAAATATCAAATGTCATTACTCCGCAGTGGGATGATGTTCTCTCAAATTAAAATTCTCTCCTAATTACACTGCTTAGAATCAAAATCCTAAACCTTTAATAGGGGCAGACCAGACGGGGAGGCTAAAAGAAGCTAAAACGTTTATTACGTGTAGACAAACAGCGAAACTATATGACACAACAGCTGATTCAACAAGGAAGTGCTTTGCATTATTGGGCTCTTAGTATGGACAATGTTAATGACATGTAAGACTTCTCACCAGTGAACTCCCTTCAAGTGGAGCAACTCGTATATATGTTCCAGTAAAAACGCATGAAAGACTTTTGAAGGATAACATTTTGCTTTTATACTGAAAATCTGAAACAGATGATAATTATTTCTTGACCACATAAAACGCTTCTGTCTGTAGCAACTTTGAGGAATAGGTGTGGAACCTATACGTCTTGATTTGCCAAGGGAACAGTATTACACGTATGTGGCATTTGTATAGCAAAAAACCTTATTTTAAGGGCCTTATTCCAGGTCATGTAGAACTTGCATTTCAGCCCTACATGGGAGTTTGCACCTGCGTCGAGATTCTGAGTTGTGCCAAGTCACTGCACCTCTGCAAAGTTCACCATTCACATTTCACCACGAAAAATATGGTGAAATGTGAAAAGGGAAATGTTAAAATGAGAGAAAATCTGTGGTGATCTAGTGCCTTAATACTGATAACTGCAGCCCGTCCCTCATCCAACCATTGGGATTCGGAGTGGTACTGCAAAAGCTCATCCATTAAATATATCAAGCCACGTACTGCAAAAGCTCACCCAGTAAGTATATCAAGCCACGTTATTGGTAATTGTCGGGTGCGGTATTATCACCCATAACAGTGTGGGAGCCAGTAAAATGTTAACATTGACATTTGTCACTATAAAGCATTGCCCTTACAAGACGGGAAGGAGCAACATTGCCCACTTTTGAAGTATGTAATATGGTGCTAAATAACACCTGGGTAGATGGGGGTAATCTATCCTCAATGGTAAGTTATGTGGTTCAGGAGAGTCAGGGGAATCGTTTTCTTAACCTACTATGAATGAAGTACCCTGTGAGAACCATCATCTAACTTTCGTTCCGTTCCTAATAGGTAGTACAAATTAACACCTTTTAATGGAAGCAGCACAAACCTCTGAAAGTCCAAAGAGTTATTTTTAAACAGGAACATCTAGTAGAGAACAGAGAAGCTAAGCATAGAAAGGGGCCCATCCGTGCAAAACAGAGGCAGATGGCAGCCTTGAAATCTATCTGGGTGAGAGCATACTTCTATATGCAATACTTCATGGTAGTGCGCTGCCATCTGCCGTACTGGGACACTTATTCTCAAACAGTCGTGTATACTGTGACTAGAGGCTTCTTATCAATCTATTTGCAAAACTGGCAGTAACTACACACTTTTTACAGTATCATTCTTGCTTCTAATGCAAATCCCTCGCTTAAGACACTGTTACATTACAAATAAATATATGGAGTAAAAGTATTCAACCATTTTGTAGCGTTCCTGCATACAGTGAAATGTAACGTACAATGAGCTGTATTCACTTGTCACATTTTGTTTACTTTTCTCATCATTTATAGATCATTAAGTTTCTAATACAAGCATGTCCCAGCAGCCTTTACAAACTATCCTTATCACTAAGGATCCCTGTTGGAAATGACCCTTACTGCAGGGTCATCCCCAGGCGTTTTGCCTACCTCCTTCCGTTTTTCTCTCATTTTTGCTGATTTCTAGGATTGTGGACACTTAACCACTGCGACCAGTGCTAAGGTGCACATGCTCTGTTCTCTAACACAGGGCAACATTGGCTTATCCACAATAGGCATATTTAATTTGCTTTTAGATCCCTAGTAAAGTGCACTATAAGTGCAGAGAGCCTGTAAATTACATGTTACTATTGGGCCTGCAGCACTGATTGTGCACCCACTACAGCAGCCTTTCAAACATGTCTCAGGCCTGCCACTGCACAGTGTGTGTGTGCAGTTTTAAACTGCTATTTCGACCTGGCAAGTTTGCACACTTGCCAGGCACAAACCTTCCTTTATATTACATGTAAGTCACCCCTAAGGTAGGCCCTAGTTAACCTCAAGGGCAGGGTGCAGTGTATTCAAAATTTTGACACGTACTTTCAAACCTAACATGTTCAGATAGTGAAAAACTCTTAAATTTGTTTTTCATTATTGCAAGGCCTATCTATCCTATGTGATAACATTTGGATTACCTTAAAACATCCTTTAAGTGTAATTTCCAAATGGTAAACAATAGAAATATGGAGTTTGGTGTCCCTAAACTAATAATTTAAAATCACAATTTATGATGAAGTCAGGTGTTAAATTGTAAGTATGAAAATGACACTTTTACAACATTGCCATTTTCTTACTTTAACCTTTCTGTGCCTTTGCCTGTCTCTGAATACACACCAGGGGCAGATGGCAGCTGGGGATGTGTGCATTCCTACCAGATTATCACACAATTACAGCTTAGATGTGACTTCATGGGCCTTAATGGCCCATTAACTGGCTTGATGTGGGAGGTAGCTTTGCACTGCCTCACACCTGAATAGGGTTGTGCCTCTCCCCACACAAAGGGCTGTGTAACCCCCTGTAGAGTGTCAGGACTGGGACCTTGTGGACTTCATAGGATTGCCTGGAAGTTTCTCTCAACTTCCAGGGCACCACAGCATAAATACTGGACCCCAAACCCCACCAAATCAGATCTCTACTGGAACCAAGGATACTCTGCCAGGAAGAATGAGTGCTGTGCTGCCGGGAGGGACTGCCACTCTGCAACTGCATTGCTGTGTTGGCCTACAGCTTGCTGTACTGTGGAAGGGGCTGCCATTTTACTACTTGCTTTGCTGTGTTGGCCTGCTACCTGCTACTTCTGTCATGCAGTGAGAGGGACTGGACTTGCTCTACATCCTTCAACCCAAGAATCTCCAAGTGCTTGTTGGCTTGCCCCCTGTTCTTCTTAGTCTCAGGGCATCAAAGACCACTTGCAACTCACCTGCTACGGCACCTGGATTTTGCCATCTGAAAGTGTAGTCTGCCAAGTGGTGCCAACCCAGCCCTGGATCCTTGGAAGTGGGCCTAAGATGTTCTGACTTCTGTGTTTTTTTATTGGAACCACTGTGTAGCAACCAAAGCCCTGCATAACCTTGCCATGCAACTGTCAGCTTCACCAGAATCGATGCCGGGTGACATGAAACTCTGCAAAGACTCACAGCACAGCTGCCAGCCCATCAGAACAAGCACTCGATGATCCAAAGCCTCGCAAAGTAATGCCTCATAGATGGCACACTAGGATTTAAGGTACTGTGTTCAGCAGGCCCAACTGGGTCCCCAATGTAAGCCCACACCACATTGCGGTTGGCCGGAACTTGTGACTTTGTCTCAGTCCAGTACGATCAGATAACACCTGTTGGAGCTTTGCGCATCTATGCACTGTTTCACCTACATTTTTAAAATTGCATATCTCAGGATGTACTTATTGGATTTTTGTCATTTTGGTCTTGTATTACTCAGATAAATATTATCTATTGTTCTAAACTGTGTATGTTTGTAGTGCTTTCACTGTGTTATCATAATTAGGTGTTGCACAAATCCTTTGCAGGTTGCCTCTTAAACCTGACTACTCTGTGCCAAGCTAACAGAGGGTGAGAACAGGTTAGTTTAGAGAGTGTAACTAACTTACCCTGACTAGGATTTAGGTCCCTACTTGTACAGAGTGCATACCTCTACCAACAAAAGACCCAATTTCTAACAATCTCACATTTGAGTTTTTCTGAGTTTTACAGTTAATAATTACTTTTAGAAATTGGGCCTCTAGTTGGCAGAGGTTTGCACCCTATCCAAATAGGGACCACAATCCTAGTCAGGGTAAGTCAAAAACACACTTTAAATTAACCTGTGCTCACCATCTGATAGCTTGGTACAGATCAACAGGCTTACCTGAAGAGGTAATGTGCAAAGTATTTGCGCAACTCACACAAACGAAGTGACACAGTGAAAACATCACAAAAAGCCACATAGGTTTAGAAAAATAGATATTTATCTGAGTAAAATGTAACCAAAATGACAAAATCCAATGAGTGAAAGTTGAGATATGAATTTTTAAAGATTAAAAATAGTGCTTAGAAGTCACTAGCGGTCAAAATGTTATTTGAGGTTGTGAGGGACTGGTGAAAATCCAAAGTTCAGGTCAACTGTGATGGAGGGGAGGCTGGCTACAGAACCTATCTAGGGTTCGCTGAAACAGTACCTTGGATGGAGCGAGTGTTGATGTCAAGAAGCAAATGTGAAGGCGATACGTCAATCTTTTCCAAACAGTTGGTTCACTATGTCATCGCCGAGCCTTGCGAGTCGGGTTCCGCATCAGTGTTAAACTGTGCGTCACTGTTGAGCCATGCTGAATATCGTTGTTGGGCTGTGCAGGCCGTGGCTCATCTGTTATTGAACAGCCTCTACCTACCTAGGTGTCGAAGACTGATCTGTCGGGTCTGACCGGCACAGTGATGCCGATGCATAGGTTTTAGCAAAAACAGCTACACATCCCTCTTCTGAGGCCCTGGACTGGAAGGAGGCACCTCAAGCAAGGGATGGACTCACAGGTGTCAGTGTCCAGCAGCATCAGGAGAGTTGCAGGAGAACCTCGGACAAGCCAGCAAGCCCTTTGTTAGAAATGGGGTCTCTAGTTGGCAGTGGTTTGCACCTTGTCCAAGTGGGGACCTTCACTCTAGTAAGGGTAAGGGAGAGTCACACAACTAAGATAACCCCTGCTCATGCCCTGGGTAGCTTGGCATGAGCAGTCAGGCTTATCTCAGAGGCAATGTGTAAAGTAATTTGTACACACACACACACAGTAACACAATGAAAACACCACAAAAGTACTCCACACCATTTTAGATAAAATAGCCAATATTTATCTCATTAAAACAAGATCAAAATGACAAAACTCCAACGTGCACAAAAAAAGATACACATTTTCAAAGATTAAATCTTAGTATAGTGCTTAGAAACACCATAGCTCCTACTGGGGCTATTATGACGTCTTGGCGGAGTCATTCCCAACAGTCTGATGCCACTCACAGGAGAGTGCAGGACGGTCATAAAGTTACATGGATCCCTGGAACAGTACCTTGGAAAATTAGGAAAAAAAGATGTTGCACTGAGTCTGGGAGGTGAGGCTTCACTGGTGCTAGTGTAGCATTGGTTCCTTACTGCTACAGTGGAGGTGAGATGTTGGTTCCTTACTGCTAGACAGGGGAGGTGATGCAGCTTTGGTGGCAAGGTGTCAGCTCCTTATGACTGAACTCACTTCCAAGGTCCCAGAAACTGGATTTGGTACCACTTGGCAAGTCAGGACTCTTATCAAGAGAGCCCAGTTGATGGCAGATGAAGTATTTGATGTCCCTGAGACTTTTTAACAGGAGGCAAGCTCAATCCAAGTCGTTGGAGAACCTTTGGGAGCAGGATGTAGAAAGCAAAGTCCAGTACCTTCACTCCCAGGACAGAAGCAGCAAGCAGCAGGCCAGCACAGCAAAGCAACAGGCAGAGTGGAGGTCCCTCTTACAGCATCATTCAGCTCTTCTTCCTGGCAGAATGTATTCAGTGCAGAAGGATTCTAACGCTCTGATGTCAAAGGTCCAATACTTATTCCCCTTTTGTGTCTTTGAAGTAGGCAAACTTAAAAGAGAAGTCTTTATAGTGCACAATACCCTGCCTTTCCTGCCGTAGCCCCAGACACTCTCCAGGGGATTGGAGACTGCTTTATGTAAGGACAGGTACAGCCCTATCCAGGTGCAAGTGTCAGCTCCTCCCACCACTCTAGCTCAGGTAGACCCATCAGGATATGTGACTGTCTAGAGTGAATTCACAAACAGCCCAACTGTGATCCTGACCCAGACGTGTCCACCAACAGGCAGAGGCATAGAATGGTTAAGCAAGAAAATTCCCACTTTCTAAAAGTGCCATTTTCAAACTTACAATTTAAAAAAACAACTTCACCCAAAGGTGTATTTTCAAACTGTGAGTTCTGAGACCCGAAACTCCATATCGCTGTCTGCTCCCATTGGTAAATCATACGTAAAAGATATTTAAGGCAATCCCCATGTTACCTTATGGTAGAGATAGTCCTTGCAATAGTGAAGAACACATTTAGCAGTTTTTCACTATCAAGAAATGTAAAACACACCAATACATGTCCTACCTTTTAACTGCACAGCACCCTGCCCATGGGGCTGCCTTGGCACTACCTTAGGGGTGACCTACATTAAGTAAAAGGGAAGGCGTGGGCCTGGCAAGTGGGTACACTTGCCAGATCGAAATGGCAGTTTAAAACTGCATGCACAGACAATGCAGTGGCAGGTCTGATACATGTTTACAGAGCTACTCATGTCGGGGACACAATCAGTGCTCCAGGCCCACTAGCAGCATTTGATTTACATGCCTTGGGCACCCATGGTGGACTTTGCTAGGGACTGACTAGTAAATCAAATATACTAATGATGGATTAACCAATCACCAGTACAATGTAGACTGAGAGTACTTGTAATTTAGCACTGGTCGACAGTGGCAAAGCACCCAGAGTCCTAATACCAGCAAAAACCAAATGCAGCATGCAGTCAAAAACATGAGATCAGAGGCAAAAATGTTGGAACTATCCCTGCAAAGAGGGCCTTTTCTAACATCCTTTGAGAAAATTGGGTTCGAAGTAGTAGAGAGCAGGTCCAGTCCTTCTGACTCCCAGGCGAGAAACATCAGTTAGCAGGTCTACTCAGCAATGCAGGTAGCAAAGTGGCAGTCATTACTTGTTCTGTGTTAGCCACTCACCTGAATTCCAGGTGTTCCAATGGGGTGATGACAATTCCCAAATCCCTGTGAGGACTAATGTGACCACAATGAGGAGTACATTGCCTTCTTGCAGGTCCTCAAGAGGAAGGGGGTTTTGGAAAAAGAAAAAGAGAAAATACCAGCTTCTGCTTCGTCAGCTGCAGAATGGGACTGCTGGAACCTGGACTGTGTGTCATGTTGGGCATCAGGACTTCTGATTTCTCAAAATACTTGGTTCATGGTTTTTAAGATTCAATAATAATACATTGAATCTGCGTAATCTATTGCAAAATGTCAGTTATTGTTCACACATTGTACATAGGTTTCTATAAGTCTGAACAAGTCTCTTCCTCTTTTTACATGATTTTCAGAGTCTCTTAAGCAATGTCCAAACTCAAAAACTATCAACTTGACTAAAGGGCTTCTCTTGCCAATAATAGTTTTGATAAACTTGCTCTATTTGCGATCTCCTAATTCGCAGGGGAGAGCTTGTTACAGGAAATACATCTTTCCTTAATGTCTGTTTAGCAGTATCTTGGATTACCACCCAAACAATAAATCACGCTAGTTCTTATTTGTCATAAATTATTTAAAAGGCAGAGCTCTTTTTTGTTTGATTTCAGCGATTAATCTTTCTTTACCTTGAAATGAAGTTACTTGCTTGAAAATTTCAGAAGAATCCAAACTGGGTTTTTTCACCTTCCTTATTTTCTCTCTTTTACAGGAAATATGGGATCATAGGCAGAAGACGAGAAAGGAGAGCTGGGACTCCACAGGAAGCCGCCCAGAGGGTGAGGATCACTGAAACTCGACTGGAGGCTGTCCGGAGGATGAGAAATGCTGGAACTTGACTAGAAGCTGGTTAGAGAATGAGAAACAATGGAACTCAACTTGAGGCAGGCTGGAGGGCAAGGAACTTGACTTGCACTGGAACTCTACTGAAGAAGGCTGGAGGACAAGGTACAAAGCCAAGCAAGGCCTCAGAATCACAAGCATCCTTAAATAAGCAAATGTCCACATGTGTTTTTTGGCAGTTGATTGCTTGTTAAGAAATGAGCAATTATCCTCCTGATTGTGGCACATGTTCAATATAAAGTACATTGTGAAGAGCACATGTTTTGGCAGTTACAGTTGGTGCAGGTGGAAAGGCAGTTGGTTGCTTGTTAAGGAAATGAGCAATTATTCTCCTGATTGTGGCACATGTTCAATACAGATCGCATTGTGAAGAGCACATGTTTTGACGGTTACAGTTGGCAGACGTTTAGCAGGTGGAATACAATGTGTATAATCAACAAGCATTGGTTGAAATAAATGAGACATTTAACAAGCATTGGTTATTGCAAACTTGATATTCAAGGATGTAATGAATATACCCAAACAAGTCTGAATGTTGCAAGCACCAGCACCTTACTGTAATCGAGCTCTAAGGTGTGGAGTTGTACCCACAGCACTCATACAGCACTGCAATCAGGAGGCAGCAGGCCAACACAGTAGACCAGTTAACAAAGCGGCAGTCCCTCTTGTAGCATAGCAGTCTTCTTCCAGGCAGAATATACTTGGTTCCAGCAAAGTTCTCCTTTGGGGGGGAATGGGGTCCAGTACTTATACCCACTTGAAGCTTTGAAGTGGGGGAGACTTTAAAGGGAGTCCTTTGAAGTGCACAAGGTCCCTGTTCTTCTTTTGCTGGCTCCAGACACTCTACAGGAGGTTATGCAGCCCTTTGTGTGGTTGGAGGCACAGACCTAGTCAGGTGTAAGTGTAAGCTCCTCCCTCCTACCTAGCCCAGGACGAACCATCAGCCTGGTGATGGGCCATTAGGATGCAAGGGTCACACCCTGGGTTCCTTTGTGTATGACTACCTAGAGCAGGCTTCGCCAATGAGTAGCTCGTGAGCTACTGGTAGCTGTCCACCTGCCTGTAAGTAGCTCTTGGGTGCGCATACCAGTCTACTAAATTAAAAGCTTTTCCTTGGTTGAATTGATATATGTATACCAAAATTGAAAAGTTTGTATACAGGATGAAAATGTGTGCATTTTCAGAACTCATATGCTTATATCTGGAGAAAAATAGTCCAATTTCCAAAATATATTTAAAGCTAATATCAAAGTGATGAATCATGCAACATTAGAGGAAGCTTATTAGTCATATTAATTTGGTACAAGGGACATTGCAGCTGTAGCTGTTACCTAGTACCCAGGTAGAGGCATGCCAAATTTACAAAGCCTTTTTGACATTTCAACTGGTAGCCCTCCGTCACCCTGAGGTGATCACTGTTTGTAATCTGCATGGGGTTTCAACAATGTAATCCTGCCTGGTGTAGTCACTATTACAACACTAATAATATTAGTAGCTGAGGATGATTTTCATTGAGCTTAAATAACTTTTATTACGGAAAAAGTTGGAAGGATGGAGACCTCTGATCTAGTGGGAATGTGCAAAGCCCAGCTGTCACCTACCCCAGATGTGTATTCAGAGACAGGCAGAGGCACAGAATCATGTAAGTAAGAAAATCCAAACCTTCTAAAAGTGGCATTTTCAGACTTACAATTTAAAATCAAACTTCGCCATAAAGTTTGATTTTACATTGTGAGTCCAGAGACCCCACATTTCTATGTTTTCCCAAATAGAAGTTATACTTAAAAGATGTTATAAGGCAACTCCAGTGTTAACCTGTGGATGAGATATTCCTTGCAGTAGTGAAAAACTAATTTTATAGTTTTCCACTAGCAAGACATGTTAAACTTAAAAGTACATGTCCAACTTTTTAAATACACTGTACCTTGCCATTGGGCTAACAAGGGCCTACCATAGGGGTGACTTGCATGTAACAAAAAAGAAGGTCTGAGTCTTGCAAGTGGGTGCACTTACTTGGTCATGATGGTAGCTTAAAACTGCACACAGAGCATAAGCAGTGACAGGCCTGAGACATGTTTGAAAGGCTACTGTAATGGACAGCACAATCAGTGCTGCAGGCCCACTAGTAGATTTTAATTTACAAGCCCTGGGCACATATAATGTCCCCTTTACGAGTGACTTACAAGTAAATGAAATATGCCAATGGTGGATAAGACAATGTTGTCATGTTTAGAGTACAGAGCACCTGCACTTTGGCACTGGTCAGCGGCAGTAAAGTGCACAGAATCCTAAAGTCAGCACAAAATGAAGTCTAAAATAAGGAGGTCAGAAGGTAAAAAAGTAAGGGGAAACCACGCTAAGGATGCCAGGTCTAACAAAAACATACAGAAAATTATCTATCTTACTGCCTGTATTTATTTATAAATATGGGTAAGTATCACTTTCTTTGTTTGTGCAAATTCAACAGAACTCTTCTACGCTTTTAAACTCTCATTGGATGCTTTCCAGTCTTTAAAGCACAGTTTTGTTCTGCGTACTGAGGGGCATATTTACAAGAAAGTGGTGCATCGGTCCCGATGTGTCACTTTTCTTGTGTCACCCCTGCCCCACCTAATGACACCATGCTTGCGCTGTATTTACAATTTTGGGAACTCAGGCAAAAATCGCATTTCAAACATAGAGTCACAATATTTAAAGCACTCATGATCATATCAAACAAATCAAATTTCCAAAAGTGAGTTACGGCGCAACAGCTCCCAACATTTTGATCCCATGGTTAAATGCCGGGATGATCATCAGGACTCAGAATTATGCCCGAGGAAAGGGGGTTACAGGTTATGTAACTCAATGCCTGTAAGGATTTATGCTGAAATGTAAAAAAGGGAAAAGGGGAAGGCAGAGAAAAAGAAGAATAGTGAAAAGAAAATTGCATTAACAGCCACAAAATATCAACACATCACAATGAAACAGTGTAAAGTTCCCAATAACCTTCAACATTCAAATATTGAATCAATATAGTGCAATCTCAAAGCCAAGTATATCATCACCATAAAACTGAGAGGTAGATTTAAGAGCCCCTAGCGCCTCCTTGCACCTCATTAGCATCATTTTTTTACGCTAATGTGGCCCAACGAGGCCAAAATCACAGTGCCAAATTTACAAAGTGGCACAATGCATGCATTGCATCACTTTGAAACCCTTGGGCTTTCTCACGTTAGGGGGACAGATAAAATGCCTCAAAGAAATCTAAGTGATTTCTTTGTGTGATTTTTTTGGACACTTTTAACGCCTGATCAGAGCAGGCCTTAAAAGGAGGCACACCACTGTTTACAATGGGCTTCAATGGGCTTTCCATGATTAGCATAAAAAATGCAAAGCTCCAAATTAACGTCAAACATTTTTATGTTAGTTTCCCTAATTACCGCCATGTGTGCACTGTATCTTAGATACAGTGCACACATGGCGGCATTAGGCGCGCAAGAAAGGTGTTGCTGCACTAGGTGCAGCACCACTTTTCTTGAAGAAGGCCCTGAGTGTTTAAAACGGTGCAAGAACATGCTCAGTGACCAGCAAAGTACTGGATACGAGCATAGCGGGGTACAATGTGCTGATGGTAGGAAGTCAGGCGATCAGATGTCCATGAAAACAAGCAGCGTACATAAAACGCAACCTGTCCTCGTCTAACCTCTGGGCCTCCAACGTGTTATTCACGGAGTAAAACAACATGAACGTATCCAGGGTCTAGGGTACCTCTAAATTAGGCTAATGCTGTGGATAACCTACGAAATAGTTAAGGATAATAAACATGCTTATACCACATGCAATTATCTACTAACCCTAAGTACCTACACGGGAACAATTATCGGAGGCGTGTATTGCAGTAGAGTGTGTGGAAAAAGTTAGCACTGTATAATTTTTACAATACAATGTTGCGCAATGAAGCAAAATTGTTGTCAAGGTGTAAGGCAGAATTTCAAAACTACACACAAGCATTAAAAAAGCACACAAACCATTCAGAAAAGTGAGAAAGTTCGAGCAAAAGACCAGAGTGAAACACGTCAGCAAATCTGAAGCGTTTCACTGGCACACTGGCGGTACCACAGGATCCCGCTCAAGAGGTATCCCTGGAAGGAACATGGGATGGAAAGTGGAGAAGAACATTAAAATTTACTCAAGGAGGTTGAGATTTTGAAGTAACGAAGAATAGATGTTACGGCCCTGAAATCAGCTATTTGTTACTTCAAACCCCACAAGGTAATAAGGTTTTGTTTTATAGAAAGTCATTTTGGCAAAAATAAATGTAGTGGCACTTTCACGCAGGACAGAAGAGAAGTGTGAAAAATATTGGCATAATGATAAATGTCGTACCAACGAAGTTAGCTGTGAACAGTCATGCTTCTGTGACAACAATGAGTGGACCAAAGTCCAACATGCAGCCAACACCTTTGGAGGAGCAAGTTGCAGGAGTAATTCGACTTGAGATGTTTAGTGGACTTAAAGGGCCAGGCATAATTGAACTTGAGGACACTGTAGCTCAGGAAAGCAAGTTAATTAACCAAGATATATAATATGTCTACTAATTATGCTGTAATGTCAGAAGATTGATCTCTGTTTATACTACTAATGTAATTAATGTGGCAGAAGGATTTAGTTTGTGTTAATGATTTTCATAAAAGTACTATCACCGCTTTTTTTAGTAACACAAATTTCATCATTAATTAGATTTGACGTTTTCATGGAAGCTTGAAATATTCCTGATAAATACTGTTATTGCAATTAGTATTCAAACACCTTGAAAATTAATACATTGTGTGCTTCACACAGAACAAAAATATACATATTCTCTGCTGTATGAACAATTTAATAATACTATCTAACTTTATACCATTTATAAAGACTCTGGCTGTCTTCACAACTCTAATTATCCCTGTCATGGAAGAACTATGCAGTTATGTATGTCTGTAGCAGGGATACAAGCCCGACGTTCAAACCATAAACTATGGGCCAAATATTCGTAGCCGTAAAATATTCTGATGATGTATTGTTAAAACAATAACTTTGCTGATTATTTTTATAAAATAATACTTTTAGAATTTTTGATTAGTATTCCATATTTGACCTGAAATAACTTAACATGTTTTAGTTAAATATTACCATAACATTATTATATCGTTGCTTAGGATATCCCAGAACAATTAATGGAGGAAAGACCTAGGGGTGCGGTCAAGCCAATGATTAAGTTTGAATTATTTTCTAATGATGTCTATATTATTAGGACTACTGTATCCATACTCAGACTCTTCTAGGCTACTCATGATTGACAATGGATGAATGCTGCCATTACGAACATAAAATACATAGCATAGAAATCTTGGATCTAAGAGTGCAACTTGTTTTGTTTTTAATATTAAACATAAGTAAGGGCCTTATTACAAGTTTGGCACTCCAACCGTATTACAATGCATGTGGTTTCATGGAAGAAAGACAGCTGTGGTCCAGCCGCCACCGAAAGGCAGGGCAGACCGCTGCAGTGGAAAGAAAAGCCAACGAGGCCGTCAGAGCCAGTGTGTCTGCCGTACACATTATGATGTTGCCTTCCTCTGACGTGACCATGGTGGTCAAACCACCACATCCCAGCTGGCAGAAACGGAGGCATAAAAGGAAGAAACTCACCTGCAGGCAGTGTCAAACGTCGTAAGCCCCCATGGAGCTGATCACACATGTCCTGCCACTACTGCTGCTCAGAGATGGAGCACAAAATCTATGCCACAATGGACATAACTGCTGGTAAGTCAAAACACCTACCCATGTCCTGAAACTCACCAACAGATGGAGGTGCCGCCGTCCACCTGGTATGTAGGTTACTCTATGTGGAGCAAGTACACTTGTACTTGTATCCTGGGTCGGAGTCGTACACAACAAATAACCCATACACAGCCACATGACGCACCCTTTGGGCAACCACACTCCACAAAAACACATGTATGTTCCTCACAGTTCCAGAGACAGTGAACTGTACAAAACATTGTGTCACACAACAGTCACACCACATCATCACACATAATTCAACTGACACCCTCACATTGATTACATGCCATGGACTGTTGTGAGATTGAAGACACATTTGCATGAATGTATCATTTAACACATATACCCCTCCAATGAAACATCCCTGTAATGGACCCACACTTATTACACATTGAAAGACAATGGAAGGTAAATGGGATGCATGATATTTTGTGAAACAAATATCCCAAGCTCACAATGGAAACAATACCTGCACAATAGGGATGGGAGCATCAGGATCACTCCTGCAAGGATACTGACCTGGGACATATAATAACATTGCACATGGCTCAAAGCACCATTTGAACAGGAACTGACCCTTCATGTATCTCAGGGGAAAACAATAGTGGAGTCCATTGACATGCCTATCACCAAATGTGTAAGTGCAAGGCAAGAAAGCAACAACAACAGCAACAGCATGGTCCATGCATGAAAATGAAGTAGCTGGAAGGTACACACATCAAACTAGACACATGGTCAGTCAAATGTAAAGAAAGGTAGCACAAATGAACACCCCCCATGTGTGGACAAACAAAACTCTAGCTTCCACACACAAGACGAATGTCAATCCATATCAGGGGGACTAATCTAACACAATACATGCTGACATTGGCCAACCCAAGATGAAATACTTACCATATCAAACAAAACACAATGCAATGACACCCCAATTGGATTACCAACCACATATCCATACAGTGAACATTTAACCTTGTCTTGGGTGACTCCAGCACTGCCCACAAAGTCAGATTTTGCAAACCACAGCAAACGGGCAGAAATCAGGGTGAAACACACACACCTATAGGCATAGAACACAAATTACCAAGGAACAACACAAAGGTAGAAAAGTAATGGCAGGACAAATGTGTACCCAAAAGACAGCAACTTGGGTTCATTAACTGTAAATACCGAAGAGCAAAGGCCATTGCCCAGTCCAAACTGTAATACATGCAAATGATTGTGCCTAAGGTTGACTCCAATCACTGCCAGGGAGCCTCCTCAGGAAGGGGCATCAAGTGGGCATGCAGACACCTCAGGGATCATGCTTGGATAAGGTTGGATTTGGGATGGGTTGGTTTGCGTTTGAGAGGGGTGGGCTGTTTCTTCAGAGGGGTGGGCGTCTTCTTTGGGGGAAGGGGTATGGGTGCATGCAGGTGGGCAGTTGTGACAGGGGAGGACTTGGATGTAGAGGGGAAGAGTTGGGATGTGGGTGGGGGCCTCTTGGGGTGGAGGTCACAGAGGAAAGGGCAAAGAGGAAACTTTCCTTGGGAAAATGAGTAGGGTCTTCAGAAGGGAATGGGGTTTTGGAGGAGTGAGGGAGTGGTGGTCTTGCCTGTGGGTGTTGATGTTTTTGGTGTATGCATGTGTGAGGTATGCTTAGGTTTAGCTGGTGTCTGCTGCGTGTGTAAATGTGGGTGTTTGCATGTCTTAGGGACTATGGGGTGGAGGTGCTAGGTAATGTGGGAGTGGTGGATATGTGTGTGTGTTTTTGGGTGGTATCTGAGGTTATGGTGTCTGAGGTGTGTGGGTCTGTGGGTTGTGAGGTGTTTTCTGGGGGTATGGTAGATGTAGTAGATGTGTCACTGGGTGTTGTGGTGGTGTCTGTGGGCATGGTGTCTGAGGTGTGTGGGTCTGTGGGTTGTGAGATATTGTCTGGGTGTCTGATTGTATGATGGGTGTGGTTGATGTGTTCCTGGGTGTTGTGGTGGTGTCTGTGGGTATGGTGGTATGGTGGTTGTGGTGTGTGGGTTGGTGGGGGTTGTCTGTGGGAATTGTGGTTGTTGTGGTGTGTGTGGGTGACTGTTGAGTGCTTGTATGCTGGTGTGTCTTGTGCTGCTTGTTTTTATGTGTGTTGCTTGTGATGGGGTGGGTACATGCACATGTGTCTGTGTGCTTGGGACAGGTAGGGGGATAGGGACTTTGGATTGGGAAGAGGGAGGTTGTAGGGGAGGATTGTTGGGGGTGGATTGCTGCCATCAGTGAGGAGGTCAGGGCCTGAAAAGATCTCTGTAGGCCAGACATGTCACTATGAAAGCCTTCCACGTACGCATTCATCCACTGGAGTTGGCCGGTCAAAACCTGGATGGCATTCCGAATGTCAGTCTGCTCCACAGAGATACTCCTTAGGAGGTCAACAGCCTTCTCACTCAGGGCTGCAGGCTTAACAGGGGCCTGGGGGTGAGTTGCCTGGGGCAAAGGAGATGCCCATCCCCTTGGGTGAGCAAGCACGGCCAACTGAGTGGGGAGCATCAGAGAGGGTAGCAATGGAACTGGGGGGGGTGAACAAGGATGGTACAGGAGGATGGTACAGAAGTAGGTCCTGGCAGGGACTGGCCACTGGATGTAGAATCCGAAGATGATGAGGTTGATCCTGTGTTCTCCATGGTACTCCCCTCATCCTCCCGGCCACAGGGTCCCTCTGTGTCGTTGGTGTCATGATTGAAGGGACTGTGGCCAGATGCTTCCCCACTTGGTTCCGCCCTGTCTCCTTCACTTGCCTGGGATGATGCTGAAATTGCATAGAGAAATATGGTCACTACATGTTCCTGATCACACTTAAACAACTGCTGTGATTAGCAAATATTACCATGACGGAAAGTAGGCCCCAGCAACAAACTCCACCAAAGTGGATTCTACATTTGCTACACCATATGTATGCATGCCACATGAACTGACAATAGTTGCTCACAGGAAATTCAGAATCACTGACAACTCCAATCACAGTACGCATTGAACAAGTACGAGACCTTATCAACTTCAATGGTTTACCTTAAGTAGCATTTCTTAGTTAACTGTAATCATACATGTTAGAAATGGGGTCGCTAGTTGGCAGAGGTATACACTCTTGCCCAAGTCTTTTGAAGGTCCGTTCACTGGACCAATGTGTATCAGCTGTGTTGTTTTTTAATTCATCCAATGTGCACTTGTCTGATACTTTGCTGGATGCATACCATGGTGGTCAACGGCCATTGGCTAATTGCCACAAGGAGACCACCACGGTGAATGTGTGTTTGTAATAGGCTCAGTGATTGGCTGCTGCACTGACAGCGCTGGAGGCCGGACCTCCTAGATGCAAGCCACCTCGATGCAGCAGTCTGCCTTTTTTGCTTGGTGGGATGTGGTCATGCCTGTTTGCATTGTAATATGGCAGTCTGGGGACTGCCAGGGCAGGGGTCTTTTAAGAACCGCCAAAATGGCAGTCTGACTGCCAAACTCCTAGTCAGGCCCTAAGTAATTTGTGGCATTGGCGTTGCTTCGATAGTCTCACATTTCTAGTAAATCATTTATGTGAACTATATTGTAAAACTGGGCAGAGGTGTAGCCAAAAATGTTTAAAAAGTGACGATTCCTTTTGCAAGAAATACATATGTTGAAATTATTGCAATTAATATTCGGTTAACATGCACTATGTCTTTATCAATGTGTGTTTTTACCAGCCCCATGGTGCTGTGTCTATCTGTTTAATAGTGCTGCTAGTTTTTACGGCCATATTTCTAAAAAATTTGGGTGATTTTAGTATGAATGAAGTTAATCTTTCTGCTTCTGATGTTATGTGGCATATTGACTTCTGTACTGGGGTGGGTGGAACTCGCAGAATTTCACTCTGTGGAATTCCTCGGAGTTATCAAAAAAATCAGTGAGATTCTGTGGTGTTCTGCAAACCGATGAAAAATGCATATTGTGGATCGATTTAATGCTGGTAGTGATTTCTGTGCTATAAAATCAGCGCAAAAAGAACATGTGGTGCACAAGCAACCTGCTATTTTGTTTTGTCTCCCTTTCTTCCCGCTGCAATTCCATCCCATTTCAATCCATCCCAATCAACCCCACCTGGCCGCCCACTTCCCAATTGCACCTTTAGCTTATTACTGTCTGATTTTCTGTGTGTGTATTTGCCTTGCTGTATGTGCTTTGAAACATTTTTGCACTTTGTTTTTTTGTTTTCCTTTCATGGCCTGCCCCCGCTGTTTGTCCTCCTGTTTCTTATCTTTGTGGTCCCAGTCCAGCGCACCCAGCAGCAGGTGACACACTGCTGGGCCAACATCCTAGACAGAGAAAAGGACCTGCTCGACCTGCTATGCATTGAGGCTTGGCGAGTAATATTTGTGTTTTTTAAAATTTCATTTTTTTTTAAGCAGCATGATCATGTGTAGGTTAAGTTTATATATATATATATATATATATATATATAGATATATATAGATATATATATATATATATGGATATATATATATATATATATATATATATAAATTATTTTGTACAACAAATGTATTTATAAAAATAAATATATTTCACACTGATTAATAATAATGTGTACATATTAATTATTAACAGAGGCTAACGTGAAAAACGTATGTAGAATTATAATATATTTATATGAATTCAATGTGTTCATTTATTATAAAATTTAAATAATGTGCACATTAAATTAATTATGTATATGTGCACATATATATGTGTATATTATAGATCTATATAGATAATATGGCTGTAGGTAATATAGATATATCTTTACAGCAATGACTGTGGCAGTGGCCACATGCAAAAAGGACATTACATTTTCTTTACAAGTGTGGTACCATATTAATGCAAGCTATTTTAGTGTGTACCACTCACATATATATATGCATTTATTTGCATCAGACATTGCTGTAGTTGTGCCCACTGTCTTTGTTCCAAAAGGAGTGGATATGTGAATACACCAGCGTATATCTATAAACTTTGCTAAGTGCATCAGGGCCCAGAGTTAGTATAATTTAATACAGGGCGCCAAGATTAATTGCTGGGATGCATCAAAGGGAGAGGGCAGGAATGCAAATTATTTATTTATCCAGATATGTTGCATTCCTGCTGTCTCTCTTTGCTGGTTACTGATTGCTGCCTACCGCCAATGCAGGCACCCTGCCATGGTGCCAGAGTGTCACTTTACACGGCACAGCACCATGGATTGTTTTATTTAGGAAGGGACACCTCCCTGCGCAAAAATAATCCTTAGGGGAAGGTCAAAACAAACCTTTGGTAGAGGAGTAGTGCATGATGCAAGCCTGACAGGGAGAGTGTAAGAATGTATGAGTGCAGTGAATGTCGAGTGAATGGTACTCCCAAGATTCTGTTCCAGTGTGCGCCAGACCGGTGAACACTTGGGCTGATTTAAGGGATGTCACCTCATGTCATTCACTCTGGCAATAGTAAAATATCAGGGATGTTACTGTTTAGGCCCAGGCAGAAACATAATTCCACTTGCTGAGTTGGTGGAATTCAGGTAACTCCACATTACGTGTCAACCATGGAGTACCTGTCAAATTCGCCATACGGTGCGTGGCAGAATTATATTCCCAGTGGCAGACGTGATGCTCTGTAAATGCATGTTTGGCGTGAGCAAGATTTGCTGTCCACTAGCAGGATTTCCCATCACCACAGAGCCTTTCGATCCAGTTTTTGATGCTGGCGATTGCGCGCGGTCGCATCTTTGCTTCTCGAGTAGATTTTCAACTCAAGAAGAAAGTAAATCAACTTGAAAATACATTTTCGAGTGAATATTGTACTTGAACGGACATGCAGGTTGTTTTTCAATGCGAAAAGCATTTTTTTATTTTACATGTTTTTTTCAACAGGAAGGACGTGACCCAGAGATTACAGCTTCCTTTTCTTGTCAGAAGGCTCCTCTCACTGCTTTGTGCATCTCCTGGTCACTTTTCATTTGGGTTTCAAAGTGCAAGGATCACTCACTTTGTCTGAAATTAATCTGACATATATATGATTGGATTTAAGGACCTTGTTTTTGTGACATTATGTCAAGTAAGGTTAAGATATAATCACAAAAGGTGTGGGGTAGTGGGAACAGGGGGTAAGACTGGGTTAGTCTTTTAACCAGTGTCTGGTTATTTTAGGTTGCTTGATATGGGGTGCTGTGTTGACCTACAGGAATGGCGGGGGATTTTCCTTTACGGACTAGGTGGTCTCACACACATAGTAGTGTCATGCTTCATCATATGACCACCTAGCCCCACCTAAGTAAGATGATACTACTCAGGCGGACTCGACCTCTGGTTAAAAGAACCAGAGGGAGTGCTGAATTTAAATTGACTGGATAATTACAGTGATCCAGAGGGGGTGAATAATAAAATTACCTAACATGTCACCGGTGGCTCTTGTTAGTTTTAATAGTGGTGCATGTTGGTAAGACTAAAACTAAGGGGAAAGGCTCGTTAGAGGATAATGGGCCTGATTCTAACTTTGGAGGACGGTGTTAAACCGTCCCAAAAGTGGCGGATATACCACCTACCGTATTACGAGTCCATTATATCCTATGGAACTCGTAATACGGTAGGTGGTATATCCGCCACTTTTGGGACGGTTTAACACCGTCCTCCAAAGTTAGAATCAGGCCCAATGTCTCTTGGAGTCTAAAAGGGGTTGTACATGCAATTGTGACTTACCCCGGAGCCGGTGACATGTTAGGTAATTTTATTATTCACCCCCTCTGGATCACTGTAATTATCCAGTCAATTTAATTTCAGCACTCCCTCTGGTTCTTTTAACCAGAGGTCGAGTCCGCCTGAGTAGTATCATCTTACTTAGGTGGGGCTAGGTGGTCATATGATGAAGCATGACACTACTATGTGTGTGAGACCACCTAGTCCGTAAAGGAAAATCCCCCGCCATTCCTGTAGGTCAACACAGCACCCCATATCAAGCAACCTAAAATAACCAGACACTGGTTAAAAGACTAACCCAGTCTTACCCCCTGTTCCCACTACCCCACACCTTTTGTGATTATATAGTTTCTTTTGGGAAGCGGTGTGGGTTAGCCTTGCTTCCCTTGCTCTCTTTCTGTGTATTTGTTTTTAAGTAAGTTTAAGAAACTTTGCATAGTAAGGTTAAAAACCTTTGGATAAGGGTATTGTTTGATAGAAGGCTTGCACCCATATTTTTTTTTTTTACTTTTGTTCAAATTTGTGGTTGTAGTGGAGGGACTGGAGTTGCAGTAGGGGCCTACATTTTTTTTTCATTTAATTTGTTTTCTCTTATGAGGGAAAAAGTTACACAGTTAAATACATTTTATTCATGTTTGTTAAATTTGCACTAATCATTTATTTTAACATGTGGCCTAGTCTGCCAGTGAGCCATCCAGCCAGTCCAAGTCATTGGGTATATGAAAAAAACTTTTCTGTGGCACATGTTGCTTTAGAACATCTATGGTTTGTCCCAGGGATGGCATTGGATTAAATGAAAACTGTGTTTTTTGTATTTCATGTTTTTTTCTGCAAAAAAGTTTATTTTACTGGGGGTTTGTTGTAGAAATTTTCATAGCTGACTTAATTTTCGTTTTTGGCATTGCTGAATTAATGGTAATGTTGTCTTCATTGTTTGCCATGCTTCCTTTGTCCGGCTAGTGTGTGTGTTTTTGCCATAGGCCACCATTTTGTCCATGCCAAGTGACGGTCAGTCATTTTGTGAAGTCAGAATCCATACGCCTGCATGTGTTCTTGTGTCCATACCTCTTTCCTCATTGTTATTTGACCATGTGACCTGTGGTCACCATGTGCAGCCAGTGAGTGTGTTTTTGCCATAGGCTGGCATGTGTTCTTCGTTGTCTATGCCTCCTTGCTTGTTGTTGTTCTTTGACCATATGGCCTGCTGCCATTTAGTGTATTCAGTCAGTGTACTTTTGCTATAGGCCTGTATTTGTTTTTTGTTGTCCATGCCTCCTTTCTTCTTATTGTTGTT
Organism: Pleurodeles waltl; assembly: GCF_031143425.1. Lineage (NCBI taxonomy): Eukaryota > Metazoa > Chordata > Amphibia > Caudata > Salamandridae > Pleurodeles > Pleurodeles waltl. The sequence goes on from NC_090447.1 coordinate 1,080,646,139, forward strand.
TTACCATGTGTCCATTTTGTGCAGTGAGTCAGTGTGCTTTTCCAACAGGCCTCCATATGTTCTTTCTTGTCCATGCCTCTTTGCTTCTTCTTGTTGTTTGACCATGTGACTGGTGGCCATTTTGTGCTGCCAGTCACTGTTATAATTCCTTTTTTCCAGTTTTCAAAGCCGTTTTCCATGGACATTGTTGAAAGAGGGCTATACCTTTTTGTTTTTTGTTCTGTTTTTTTACCTTTTCTCCTGATATCAGTTTAGTGTGCTTGACGATCATTGTAAAATATGTATGAATAGTGTTTGTGTAATATTATAAGCATGTTTTCATCATTCTCCTGCTCCTCCTTGCCTCCCAATGGATTAATCATAGTCCCCAGTGATACACCAACAATTACTTTTTTTACATTTCTCCTCCACTTATAGTCTCTTAAGCCTTAGGCGCACACTAGCATTAGTTTTTTTAAGGATTATTCAATTTTTCACTCCAACCCCTGCCTGCCCTAGGTGCACACCAGCATTCATTTTTGTGAGGATTATTCAGTTTTCCCTGAACTCACTGCCTGCCACAGGTGTTTTTCCTTAGATGCACACAAAGCAAACACTTACATCAGTTTGTTGATATCCTGTTTAAAATATTATGTTATGGTGTGGATTGAAATAGATAAGCTATTGTTGTTAATTATTTGGGATAACCTCACTAAATTATTTTGTTTGTACTATGATACGTTCAAACTGCAAAAAATGGCAGGTTTCACTGAATAATTTTCTTGTTTGTTTGCTTTTAGGTGCACAAGAGACATCACCCACAGTACTGCCAGATAGAAGTCCGGCACAACGTGATGTGACCACAACACAACATGGGCCCTGCTCTGCCTCCACTTGTGTAGCTACGTGCCAATTAACAGAACTTTAAGATGTCCTCAAAGAAAGGTGCTGCAAAGAAAGGTCAGCGAGGAGGAGAAAAAGAAACAGATTTCCACCACTGGCTTACCACCCTTCTCCTTTTTCAGGAGACTTCATGTGCCTGCTGCACAGGCCTCCAGGCAGCAGGCTGGGAGCAGCACTTTTGCATCAATGACGGTACCACCCAAACCTTAGCCAAAGCCTTTGTCTCTCAGAGAAGCAACCACTACAGTCATGGCAGCGAGAAGTGAATCTGAACTGGAGTTGTCTCAGTTGCAAAGTAATACCTAATTGTCTCAGGAAACTGAGTAAAGTAGACAACAGGAGCTGCAGCCAGCAATAGTTCTACCTGAAGTAGGAGCAAAACAGGAGGTTGAACTTCTTACTGAACCAGATGTACCTCTTCTTGAACCTTTGGATTCCCGATCTCCAGCAAGAAAAAGAAAGGACCTTCCACCATTTTCTCCAGGCCCCCCTTTTGATGATCTGGACATGGATTGGACCCAGCCGACTCCAAGACTTGTAATGAGAGACAAGGGAAAAGGAAAGTTCCTGAAAACCTTAGAATTATCGAAAGGGATGAGGATGAGCCAGTGATTGTCACTACGGAAGCTAGCTAGAGTTTACCCACCAGGTATCCACTCAGCTCCGAGGGCTGTGGATGTGGTTTTACCACCACCATTGCCAGCTTCCATATTTGTAACTCCCTCATTGAGACCTGCATCCACCACTATGTCAGTAGAAGGACACACTGCAGAGAGGCAGCTGACACATCCGCATATCTCCAGTTCTTCAAGCATTGGCAGTGGCACAATAAGTTCTCCTCCCTAGTATGGGACTTCTTTATGATTAATAAGCAGGAGGATAACATCACAATATGCTCCATTGCAACGCTAGTGTTCCCTGATTAACTGGGGGCCAAATGACCCACATGAGACAACATCATGTAATCTGGTAGGAGAAACACCATAAAAATAGCTGCTGCTGCTGATGATGATGAGAGAGAGGAATCAGCTCTAATCACAGGGGGAGGTGTTGAGGAAGAAGAAAGTGACAGCTTTGCACAAATCAGCCTTCTCCCTAGCAGTGTGGGAGCAACATCCGGGCATTTTTATGCAGGAGGGGCTCAGGAAACACAACCACCCAATGGTACAACTGGAAGCTGGTTAAAATGTTAGCGCTGGACCCCCTTCTTTTTTCTTCTATAGAAAGAGTGGGATTTTTAGAATTTGTTGTGGCCATATGCCCAAAATAGAAGGTTCAAAGCTAGACCTATTTATTCAGAGTTGCAATTCCAGCAGTCCATCACAATATGCAGCAATTGGTTGGACGAGCTTTGCAGCAGAGTGCTGTTCTCACTATCCACCTGATGAGAGACAGGTGAAGCAGCTGTCAACCAACTGATGCCATGTGTATCACTGCACACTGGATCTCTTTTGTAGGGGTTAAGCAACATCTATCTGCAGGTCTCAGCACTGAAGAAACTTTTAATGGTGTTCAGTGGCATGCAACAGTAGCAATCTTTGCCTTTGAGAAATCCTGTACAGCTGCAAACATCTTGGAAGACTTTAGCAGCAAGGTATTTGAGTGGCTATGACCCAGAGGTCTCAGAATTGGATTTGTTACCACCGACAGTGGCAGTAATGTAATCGAGGCCATGGCAAATGGTGGTTATTTCAGGGTCCTGTGATTGGCACATTTCATCACCCTGATTGTGCAAGACTTTCTAAAAAAGAAAGACATAGTCAGCAACCTACTGACCACTTGCAGAAGAATCTGTACTCATTTCAGTCATTCTTTTCAAGCCCAGAAACAGCTGAGGATCATTGTGAATGCTAATAGAGCACCAATTAAAGCACTCATACAGGAGTTGCCAACATGTTGGAATTCAACCTACTACATGTTGCAATGTCAGTTTCAGCATTACAGACCAATCACTGACTATGTCCTTGAAAGAAGAGGGGATGCAGCTCGGACAACACAACCGTGGAGATAGGAAAATAGTGCCTAGTCAAATGTTTGACATAGATGCTGCTTTCTTTTGAGATGTTCACAGAGGAAGTCAGCGAGGAGGACAGTACAAAGAACCAAGCTATCCCGTTGTTTCATCTGCTGCAAGACCAGTTAAGGTGCTGCAAAGGTTTGCTGGTATAAATGAAGCAGTGTATATGTTGGCTGAGAGCTTAATCATTTGCTTGGCTGTTAATCCAGGACTACAAAGAGAGATAGTGTCCCCCAAAGAGTACATCTGTGCAACAATACTTGATCCACAGTACAAAAAATACTGGCCACTTTCATTTCTTTTTTAGAAGGGAATGTTTCACTATACATGACTTGGGTTGTTGAGCAAGCAAGGGGCCTTGAACAAGAATGGCTAGAAGTTAGAGGCCTGGGCAGAAGCTCTATTGTGCAGCCTTCGACCTCCTGAGAGGGCAGTGCTTTGTCTCACAGCAGCTAAAACCAGCAGCAACAACACCAGCAACAACAACCCCCTTAACAGAAGCATCAGACCCAACTTCTCAATCACTTCAAGTGGCAGGGTTTAAATCAAATGCAGAGGCGAAGGCAACAGATGTCATGCAAGTGGCAAAACCAATGGCCAATCAGAGGATAGTCCAAGACTACCTGGATGACCTAAAAGAGGTTTAAATGGATCAAAGTCCATTGGTCTATTGGTGTGGGACGATGTGTCAATGGACGAAGCTCAGCAGGCTGGCAATATATGGGTTAAGTCAGGCAGCCAGTGTGCTTGCTAAGTGTTTGTTCAGTGCAGTTGGTGCAATTGTAACACTCAGAAGGGCTAGTCTCTTGCTTCAAAACATGGAGAGATTGACCATGATTAGAATGAACCAACACTTCATACCACAAGATTACACTCTTTTTGAAACAGCACAGGCAATTGGTCAGACTCAAGTGCATTAGCTAACCAACTTCTGGGTGAACCCCCTAATTTGAAGGCAAACTCTACTTCCCTTACTGAGTGGAAAAAATGGATATAGCTAGAGGAACAGCATATATTTGGTACCTGAATTATGCAGCCCCCACAATTTATTCACATTAATGGCCAAATCGGAGTTGGACCAGTGTCCACAGAAGTAGTCTCCCCATTTGCTTTTAGAATATGAAGACAATGCGTGCCTCCATCCCATCCCTAGCTTTCTTTTCTTCATTCTCTAGCTGGGCTGTGTCGCTAAAGACCATTAATTTACCAGACTGCCATTGTGTTACTTCAATGGGAAAAGAGGAGATACAACAATAGACATTTATGTACTACAGTGCTTAGATTGGAACAGGTAACTTTTGAACCAATGAGTAATAGTACTGAGTGAGTGCAAGTGGTGATTATTAGTTGTGATGGCTGACAGTGAGGGTGTTGTTCAACTATTATTTGTAAACTTTATTTGGGAGATCTGCAATGTTTGGGGCTGATGGGTGATTCTGCCTGAAGGTGATTGGCCCTTTCATACAAAAATAGCTACATTTACTTGTATAGGCAACTTTTTGTTGCACTTTTTTCAGTTTGATCAGAAATCAGTCATTTTAATCAACAAAGACATCTCCACAAAATGTTCAAATTCATTTGCTTTGCTTTTTCATCAGTGTACTACAGGCCTATCTCTCTCAATCTTATTTGGGTGAGGAGGACTAGGACTTGGGTGTTAGATGTATTTGGGATTCTGAATCAGACAGATCGGGGGGGACTACCTCAAATGTCAAACTCCTCTAATTAAATGGTGGTGGCTGGGTGGGGTAACGGGAGATAGACATGTCACATGATGGATGCACTCTGCTAAATGGTATCACAGTTGTGACATTGATCAGCCAGATACATGCAGCTACTTGTCTGGGATTGGTTGTAAAAATGTTCTCACTTCAACCATGCATGGGTCATTATGCCATGGATTGCACTGCAGCAGCCTATGCTCTTTCTCTGCCTCTTGGTCCACTATTCATGAAGCTTACCTTCTCCTTGATTCTGCATTATCAACATTTTCTGTTTTCCAATCTGCAGGCCTTCTCTTCTGCATGAAATCTCCAACACTACTGCTTACCTTACTGAAAAGGTTGAGCTATGCACCCAAGATGGACATTCCAAGAAGAAGGCAGATGCAATGCTAAAATATGGCATTTGTATACAGTATCATATTTCTTTTTGCAGTCATAATTTTTAGAACTTTGTGTGTTCACTCCTCCATCATTTTTATTTTTCAAACCTACATGACAGAACTTTAGATAACAATAACTTGGGTCTCTGGGGCTGAAAGACTGTTTACAATGAATTTAATTGAACTGTGTTGTTCCTTCATTTCCTCCCACAACAGATATGTTGATGATGAGGTACTGCTCATTGAACTGATGAATATTGTTGTTGTGTGTTGCTTGTCTTTGTCACACCTTTCCCCAACTCCCTGCTCCCATCTATTCATCAAACCCCTAACTCTTTCCCTGGGATGTGTGATGCATTGAGGTGTGACTTATGAATTCACACTATAATTGGCTCACACACTTGTTGGGGAGAATGTGGAGAAAGTGACACCAACTCACTGCAGGAACATCTTAACTGAGCAATACCCCACGTCAGCCCCACTTACCTCCTGGGCATGAAAAGGATATAATATCATTCAATTCATCATCATAGTCAGAACAATATTTGTTCCAGTGTTCCACAATAGGTGGTAGTACTAGTGTGCACTATTCAGCCTGATTCACAGGTAAAGTTGCACATGTACTATAAGTTTACTCTTGCAGTTCAACTGAAATACCATTGGTTTACCATTACAAGTTGTAACCTTACGAGTTGCAAATAACGAGTAGTAGCAACTCCATGTAAAATAAGTGATGGGGATTACTTACTACTCACAAAGTTACTATTCAAAAAGTTACTGATAGAAAAGTTACTAGTGGTAAACTTACAGTGCAAGAATCAGTAAAGTGCAACATACTTTACATTCTGAAATCAAGCCTTATGTTGCTTAAATACTTTACCTTCTTGTGAGTCAACTCTTGATGCGGGGATTTTGTAAGTTTACTTTTATTTGTTTTATGAAATTCAATATTAGCTACCCATTGCTCAGGAGCTACTACAGGTAGGTTTTGTAATATCAGGAATGTATGTCATGGTGGTGGTCTGGTCTCAGTCTTTGATAAGTTATGATAATAAATAACACACTAACTCTGTGTTTTATTTTCGTCTTAGTGCCTTTTCAAGACAATTCTTCAGAATACTCCTACAGTTGAAGTTTCTCTTTGTGGGAGTGGCACCTCGCTTGTGATGTCTCCCTTGTTGGCGCTAGTCCACTACCACCACTGTTAAGGTTTAGGAAGACTGAAACAGGTAGAAATCATTGCATCATCTTTTCAGGAAAGGGACCTCTTAAACTTGGCATCCTTGGTGTGGTCTCCCGTAACATTTTGCCAAGTGGTGCCCTATCCAGTCCCTGGGCCACTGAAAGGTGAAGTTGGCAAACAAGAGTTGAAAATCCACGCACAGAATGCTGAGCGGGGAAATTTTCAACGCACCATCTGCAACGCGGCTGATAAACGGCGCACCGCCGGCCCTGCAGCTAAAATTGATGCTCCACCTGCATCATGGCTGGGAGATCAACGCATCACGGCTGGAGAAATGATGCACAACACCCAGTTGGGGATGCTGATAACGATGCAATCCCCATGCAGCGTGGTTTTCTAACACCATGAGACTGGATTTTTCACACACTGTCCCTGGGCGTCAAAGTCAACCTGACTCTGCGTGAATCCGAGGTACCCCGTCTGGAAATCGACGCATCGCTCGCTTGTGATGAAAAAATTACACATCGCCGACCGAAGAAGAAAGAATGCAAGGCCTCTCTTGCGAGGAAGGAATTGACAAATCACTGCCTTTTCCAATGTACGCCTACCCGTGCGGCTTTATTTTTTACGCTAACCTGGTACTTTGTGCAAAATCAATGTTTCCATTGTTTTCTGTGGAGTAAAATGTTTATTCTTTTCACAATTCATATTTTAACTTGTGTATGTTTAATTTTTGTCATTTTGGTCTTGTTTGATTTAGATGAATATTGCCAAAACTGGGGTGTGTCCATTTTGCATTGTTTTAATGTATAGCTGTGTGTGTTGGTACAAACACTTTACACATTGCTTCTGAGTTAAGCCTGCCTTTTCGTGCCTAGCTACCCTGGGGGTGAGTGGGAGTTTACCAGGTGAGGGTCCTTGCTTGGACTGGGGGTAACCTGACTGCCAACCAAAGACCCCATTTCTAACAAGAGCTAAGAAGTGAAGTGAACTAGTTTAGTTGTTTACTTAATCAAGCAGAGATAAGTAAGATGAATGATTCTTATGTATGTTGTTGGCAATAGGCATAGGCAAACCCCCTAGTGATCAATATATTAACAAAGGGTAGTACTGCAAGGGTATTATATTATAACTAACCGGTAAACAGTTTGATAAGTGGCTAGGTGCTACAAAAATGGCAAAAGTTTACCTCATCGAACAATAAGACAGACCAAGTATGTGCTGTTCCCACTCTGATAGTGGGGCATTGTTTGGGTATAAGTAAAGTAAGTAACCTAGCAAATAAATATATGGTAAGGAGCTTCAGATCAGATAGGGAAAGTCTAGGGGGGGGGAGTTGGTGTGCAGAAGTTGACTGTCCAGAGGGCAGTATTTTGACAATAAAAACACAAGGCTGTGGTAAAAAGCAGTGCAAAGACAAAAGGTAGATTGTGAGTGATATGCATATTTAAAACAAACTACCATTGTATTTTTGCAAAGAAAACCGACCCTCTCTACCCACAACAAAGGCCAACTCCTCTCTGTAAGCAAATGGCCTCCATGTCCCATCAATGTCCAAACCATTCCCCAACCTCCGGTCCCAAGTCCCACATACTACACCTTCAACAAAACACTTCCACCCAAAAAGTATAAGAAAAAAGGGCTTCTTAGAGGGCATCTTGGTGGGCAGGAAAACATGCCTCCCTTGAGTCAGGTTCTGCTGGACCACACAAATCAGTACCAGCTCACGTAGGGCACAGCGGAGGAGGTGGTCTGTAATTGATGATGGCAATGAGGAGGGGGTGTGGTGTTCCGCCGGGTTGCAGCAGTGGTGGATCCCACTGATGGTGGCACTGATCATATTGTGGCTGAGATGAAGACTGGCCAGGCTTGCTGGAGGGACTGGAGTCACATGCCTCCTCCTCCTCAAAACTCACCAGCTGGCAATATTCTGCCACAATAGCCTCCATTCTATGGTTATGCAGCCGGGCAGCTATCTCCTGCCCAGATGCTGGAGCTACAGCTGCAGGAGTAGCTATAGCAAGAAGAAAAATGAAAAACAAAAATTGTTATGCTCAGTGCAACACTTGTTTATAGTGTCACAGTAGCAGAACATTGCTACAGTTGGAATTTTTTATGTTATTATTTACAGGGCCAAGTTTTCCCCACAGATGCATCATATAACAATAGCACTGGCTGCAGGGAATTAAGCCAGAATACGACCAGAATAAAAGTGATTTTTTTTTTTGTTTAAAGAATTTCATCGTGGAACTGAAGAGACACTTTGGGGGTCATTCTGATTCTGGCGGGCGGCGGAGGCCGCCCGCCAGAATTCCGCCCCCATTATACCGCTCCGCGGTCAGAAGACCGCGGAGGGTATTATGAGTTTTTCCCTGGGCTGGCGGGCGGTCTCCAAAAGACCGCCCGCCAGCCCAGGGAAAAACTCCCTTCCCACGAGGATGCCGGCTCGTAATCGGAGTGGGAAGGTGCGACGGGTGCAGTGGCACCCGTCGCGTATTTCAGTGTCTGCAAGGCAGACACTGAAATACTTTGCGGGGCCCTCTTACGGGGGCCCCTGCCGTGCCCATGCCATTGGCATGGGCACGGCAGGGGCCCCCAGGGGCCCCGCGGCACCCCCTACCGCCATCCTGTTCCTGGCGGGCGAACCGCCAGGAACAGGATGGCGGTAGGGGGTGTCAGAATCCCCCATGGCGGCGCAGCAAGCTGCGCCGCCATGGGGGATTCTAAGGGCAGCGGTAAACCGGCGGGAGACCGCCGGTTTACCCTTTCTGACCGCGGCCAAAGCGCCGCGGTCAGAATGCCCTGCGGGGCACCGCCGGCCTGTCGGCGGTGCTCCCGCCGACCCTCGCCCCGGCGGTCGAAGACCGCCGGGGTTAGAATCAGGGCCTTTGTGTGTAAAAATGACCTCTCATTAATGATTAAGTTGTATATGCAGCACAATTAATAGTATTTTTGATGAGCAATATTAATAGAGGCGGGCTAATGCCAGGTCTGCTACTCTCTGCAATCTGCTGCTTGTTTCTGAGGCAGCTGTAATGGATAAATTATTAACTTTCTGTAATACCATTGGCCCTGCTCCTTTCCTACTGCCTTTTCAAATCTACTCTAACTTCAAACCGAAGAGGCAGATGGATAAATACTGCTTCACACACATCACGTATAATAGATATTCTGTCTGCTGTAAGGAGACAGTGGACAAAACAATGCATTGCAGTAAAGGGAAGGGAAGAAAAATCATTTTATTTGTTACATTTGTCACAAAGTATCCAACCCACCAAACTATAAATCAGGTACTAAGTCCCAATTTATACCCTGGCCTTGCCCTCCACAGTAAATTATTTTCAACAAATACCTTTACTTGGCAATTGAGAAAGTTACTCTACTGAAAGGTATGTTAAGGGGACTAAGCTAGATAGACCTTTATCTATAGAATAGTGGGGTGTCACTGATCATTATGTGCTATGCTTTTTCTTAGTCAGTCCCGGTGGCTGATGAATGATGAAAGGGAAAAATCTGAACCAGCGTAAATCCATCCTGGAAGCCATGAAATGTAAATCACTTGGGCAGAAAAACGTGGGACATGCCTAGAATGGGATTTTTATTTATTTGGCTGGTTGCGACTGAAGGAAAGAATTATGGAGTAAAGTACTGCTCAGAGATGACGGAGTGGGCACTGAGAAACACACCTCAGTTTGTAATGCATTACAAACTTCATAATTCCCCATCAACTGAGGTAGAAACACATTGCACAGCCAACACTGCAGTGCCAAACCGAACCATGCTGCATTTAGGTCATGTGGGCAGGGAGATGATTAAAATGGGTGGGATATCTGCCTCCCACAACAAACACAGTATACTAAATTTGTCAATATACAAGCAATGTGACTCACCACTCATCCCTGCGACTACTGGGACTCCTCCATTGCACCTATAACCCGCACCCCTGCCATGCACAGTGTTTTCATCAAATATTTGACTGCAAATATTTCATTGATATTTTCAACAATGCTATGAAAGATTACATGATTGCTGTAATTTGTGGGGTAATCTGCAGAGCATGGCAAGGGTGCAAGTCATAGTTACCTTAGGGCATGAGTTATAGTTACTTGAGGTAACTCTAACTATAACTGGTGAATTTCTATGGTTTTGTACATTTAAAATGTGAGCCTAACTATACCTTTTTAAAATTCTATTTTGTAACTATAAAGTCCCTGTAGTCTTTGTTTTCTTCAGTGAATTTCTACGTTTTGTTTAACAAATAGTAATTTTAATTGGTATACCTTAATCCAGCCATTGCTGCACACAGCCAACGGCCAGGACCTAGTGCCAACCCCCTATAAGCACCCAACCGTGCATATCTTTCACCCATGCACAGGGGACGTTGCCCGTAACACCTGGCCTGCAGCCAGACCCTGCGGCCAACACCCCCCAACCACCCAAACTCATGCCTTGTACAGCCCTTTTACTGTGCATGGTGGGAGTTAGCCACAGCTTTTGTGTGTGTGTGAGAATATGTGTGAGAAGGTGTATCGGGGGTTGAGAGTGGCTATCAGTTTGTCTGTCTGGGTGTGAGAGTGCGTACATCAGTGTTTCAATGGTGGTGTCAGTCTCTGTGCATGTCTGTGGCAGAATGAGTTTGTCAGTGGGTCTGTGAGGGGGTTTGTGAGTGTCTGAGTGGGTCTGTGAGTGGGTGCGTGAGTGTCTGAGTGAGTTTGTGAGTGGGTACAGAAGAGTCTGAGTGGAAAAGTGAGTGGGATAAATTGATTGAAAGAGAGACCTCAGAGAGAAAGTGAGAGAGAAGGAGAGCGTTTTAGACTTTAATATCTCATATACTTAGAACAAGATATTTTTGTTAGATTTAACAAAAAATGTATTCAATTTTTTTTTTAAGTATAATTTTTCAATTGAAAAAAAGGAAATGAGTCCAACTGGTCTCTGCAACCTCCACGCTGAGCTATGGGGGTTTCTCTTTTCTTCTTTTTTTTTTTAGCCCTTTGTGGGGTCTCCCAGATCCCTACTTTATTATTTATTTATTTAAATTTACATTTTTTTACAACGCCCTTAACAGGCTATGCGGGACTGTGAGGGAGCCCCCAAGGGCTCCCCCGAGGTCCCTGCCTTTTAAAATTTTTATTTTTAAAACAAAGCCCTTACATGCTATCTGGCACTGCAGGGGAACCCTTAAGCCTTCCCTTGCAGTGCCAGTGCTTCAGCAAGCATGGAGCGGCTTTGACAGACAGCAACTCCCTGCTTACTGAAGCATTTATGCAGGGGACAGAAATGAAACTTCAGATTTTGACAGCGTGACCTGCTTTTAAAGTCCAGTGGTCAAAACCTGAAGTGTTTGCTGTGGCTTGGCTGCAGCTGTAGCCAAGCCACAGCAAACAGCTATGTCCCTAGGGTGGGCACCCCCGGGACATAGCAGGAGCTGGCCCTGGGGGGTAGTGGTCCCCATGACCATCTGTGGCTCCAGGAGGGGGGCCATGCATCTCAACTGAGAACTTAGCACCGGGGACGATGGTCCCCCGGGGCATGTGGAGGTCCCATAGGGACCCCCTTTCATTTTGTAAACATTTGCCCTGGGGATGGTGGTCCCTGGGTAGTGGGGTCCACGTGGCCACCCCAATCCAAATAAAGTGTTACCCTAACGGGTGGTGGTCCCCGGAGCAGTGGGTGGGCCCCCTGCATCCATTGGGAAGTGATGGTTCCCGGGGCAGCAGGACGGGACCAGGAGGCCCCCGTGCTTTTTTTTTTTTTTAAAGTCCCTGGGACTTGGTTCGCCCATGTGGGTAAGGCGGGTTCTTCATTTTTTTATTTTTTATTTTACAAATGGATTTGCAGATCCACTGCGTCTCCACTCGCCAAATAAAAAAAAAATGCTTTTTAGCCCTGGGGCGGTCCCTTTGGGACCCTACCACCAGCACTAAGGAGTCAGGGTGTTCGTACCCTGGCCCCTTTTGTTTTTTTTTCACTTCAAGTCCCAAGATGGTTGACAAACCTTCAACAGCCTCTGTTGTCGAAGTGTTATCAGCCAAACAGATCTCAGCACAAGATCATTAGGGGTTGCGAATCCTTCACATCCCTAGCTATACAAATTTGTTTTCCCCTTAATTTCTCAAAAACTATTGAATGGAATTACACCAAAACGAAAAAAGCATTGTTTCTGGACCTTTTTGACATTCTTGCCAAATTTGGTGTGATTCCATTCAGTAGTTGTTGCGCTATTGCTGTTCAAAATCCCTATCGAAAAATGAATGGGGAAAACATGTTTTGGGGACCCCCACTTTTTTCTCTGCCCTCACCCCCTGAACAGATCACCCCGAAACTTTCCAGGCAGCAGCACAAAAAATATAGACAAGTAAAAAAATGCTTCTTTATACAGAAAGTAGGTTGTAACTATAACTACCTAGCAGCAACCACCACTAGGTAATATGTATTGGACTGCCATGCACCAGGGCTAAATAGTTTAGAGGGGAGCCACACAACCTCCCTTGTGGAGCCAATAAAGACCCTGTGAACCGCTGCCCCCCCAGGGCCGGCTCCTGCTATGTCCTGGAGTGCTTATCCCTGGAACATAGCTGTTAGTTCTGATTTGACAGAACTTTGACAGCTCCCACCAAGTCAGAGCAAACCCTCCGGTTGCAGCAAGAGGGAACTGACAAACAGCTCTCACTTGCTGGAAGCAGAGGTTTCCTCTGTTTCCCTGCCTGCAGAGATGCAGGCAAAACAATACAGGAAACAATTGCTCTCACAGAGAGGGAGCAGCATGTTTAACAGCTCCCTCTCTGTGACAGCAATGCTGGCTCCTGTGGGGGGTGGGGAGCCAGCTGGGACCACGGTCCCCTATGTTGTTGACTATGTGCGCTTGGGGGCATCCAGGTGACATGGCTTGGCCCTACGGGATGGGGTCCCAGGGCCAAGATCAGCCTGGGGAGAGGGGCCATGCGGCCCCCTTCCCCTAAAACATAAAATATGTAGGCCTGGCCCCAGGGAATGGGGTCACCAAGGTGATATCAGCCTGGGCGGGAGGCTGTGCGGCCCCTCCCAAAAACAAATAACATGTTTAGGCTGGGCCCTGAGGGATAGGGCCCCCAGGGCCAAAATCAGCCAGGTATGAGGGGGCCATGTGGCTTCCTCCCTCCCCCCCCCGAAAAACAATTTAGAAGGTTGGGCCCTGGGGGATGGGATCACCAGGACCAAGATCGGCCATGTGGCCAGCTCCCACTGCACATGGCTAAAAGCCTGGGTTTGGGTGGTTAGCGGGTTGGCTGCAGGGACATGCTATGTGCAGCACAATGTTGAGTAGTTATTGTGGGACCTGGCCGCAGGCCATAATGAAAATTATTTTACATTAAAAAAACAATATAAATTCACTGAAAAAGATTACAGGGACGTTATATAAAAAAGCGAGGCTAACTATAACATCCCTGTAACCTCTGTTTTTAAGTGAATTTCTATGTTTCAGTGTTTCTTATTTTTTCTTTTCTGATTTGAATACAGATGTTAAATAATTTTCAGATTTGCTGAAACTTTATTGCATTTTTAATTATTGTGCCTTAACCACTGCATTTTTTCAATATACATATATAAATGTAGTATATGCAGTGCTTGTGGAATTATACAATTGAGTGGCAGTAGTGAACTTTGCACAATTATTGTTTTGGTGTAGTTCCCACATAATCCAACTTCTACTGCATAATCCACAGATTTAAAAAAAAAAAAATTCTAGCTGAAACAATTCAAAACTAACTAAAAATGCAGCGACACATAGTACTGTGCAAAGGAAGGTCCTTTAAAAAAGCTGAACTGGTCAATTTTTTAATGCCTAGAGTAATATTTGAGTGTAAAAAGGGTTCAGCCACTATCCAGACGGTGTTACCAAGGTAAAATGTGATGAAATAATGAAGTAATAGTACTAGAAATTGTGCTGCATTGTGCCTCATAATTTGTGTTTGGTTGCCACATAATTTACTCATCCCTGCCTCATAATTTCATTGTCTCCTACTTCATAATTTCAGTGGCCATAAGTGTAAGTTATCGTTCACAATAGGAGTTTATTGATATCATGTGTAATCTATGTTTTGGTATGATTTTTCGTATGCAAACTATTTTGTAAATGAATATTCAGATTTTGCGACGTCCCTTGTCTTTATTGTGATGTCATCAACCTGAATGACTGTGTGGTTTTTAAATAGTTTAAATTACTTATATATATAAAGTTGAGAGTGTTTTCCTATAGGTGTTTACTAACATGATGTTTAACATTTTCTTCATGTTTTTTGTTTTATAAGAAAGTACTATTCTAGTCATTTTTGTTGCATTTTCGTTGCAACTTAGGTAGTCACGACGACGTTCTTAACCTTGATGATTGCGTGGTGTTCAACTACTGTAATTCATATATATGCACATAATGTGAACACTGTTACACTAGCAGTTTACTAATATGTTTACAGTTTATTTTTTGTACTAGATATTGTATAAAATAACTTTTGTAGTTGTTTCTGGCGCACCTCCTGTTATCACATGACATTGTTAACAGCGACAACCTCAAAAGTTTTGATATTGGAGGCAGTTGTGTGTATAGGCGTTTAATGTGGTGATGTTTATCACATGTGGAATTAGTTGCATTGTATATCATTTTTTATTACATTTCGTTGTGGCAACAGGAGTAGTCACGAAAATCATGTGAGTAGGAAATAGAGCAATATTATTGGACAAGAGAGTTTTGAAGCATTTTCATATGAACCACCACCCATTTCTCTGCTCTTGAAGCTTACATTTGCTTCTTTATCTATTTATAGTAGTCCTGCAAATATAGGTGCAGTGTGTGTGTACTTATTTTCATTTGTAAAAAGAAATGGCAACAGAAGGCAGACAAGAAGATCAGCTGCCACGGCCAGCACAAGAAGAACTTATTTAAGACAAGGAGATTGAAGGCTCTGGAGATGAAGGGCCTTCAGTGCGTAAACCCAGTGTTGCATGGGAATTGTTTACACTTCCATCAGGGAGTCCAAACGATAGCTACATTAGTTAAGCGCTCTCTCTGTTAGATGACTCTCTCAGGAGTATCAAATAAGAAGTACTCATGTGGTACCATATCGATGTTATATCATCTGAAATCTTACCACTCCAACCAATTAAAAAGAGCTAGAAAGGAGAGAGAAGATGCAGGAACATCGAGAGCAGCAGCAATACCATCTATGCTAGGAGAGAGGGTGCCTGTAGAAGTACAGTGTCATACTGGAGACAATGCATCATAATTCATCCAGATGGTAACGTATTGTATGGATTGCAGCAAAGTAATTTCTGCTGGAGAACATTCAGTTCAAGTGCTCCGTGATGCAGGCAAGCAGCACAAGTGTTGATTATAATTTGGAATCTCAGTTTTTGCACCATTTTGTGCTGCTTGTTGAAGTTTTTCAGATCCATGTTGCCGTTTAGTTCGCAGACAAACAAAAAAAAACAATATAAAATGTTATAAAAGCACACCAAAATGCACTAAAAAAAAAACAAATCTTCTTCAAACACATTTTTTAGGTGTGTATGTGTGGGGGACTGCATGAATGGTGTATGGGTGAGTGAAGGAGTGCATGAGTGCATCTATTGGTGAGTGAGTCCATGAGTGCATGCATGGGTGAGTGACTGAGTGTACAAGTCTGTGATTGGGTAATTGACTGAGTACATGAGTGCACATAAGTCGGAGCGAGTGAGTGACTACATGAGTGCACATATGGGTGAGTGAGTCAGTGCATGAGTGCATACATGGGTAAGTGACTGACTGTATGAGTGTGTGTATGCATGAGTGAGTAAATGCATGAGTGCACACATGAGTAGATGACTGCATGTAAGGGTGAGTGAGTGAGTGTATGAGTGTATGTATTTGTGTATGACTAAGTGCATGCGTGCATGTTTGAGTGACTGAGTGCAACAGTGTGTGTATCTGTGAATGAGGTATGGGTGGTATTGGGTGGGTGAGTGAGTGGGTAAGTAACTGGTGTATGAGTGAGTGACTGAGAATATAAGTGGTGCATGGGTGATTTACTGATTGAATGAGTACATGTAAGTGAGTGAGTGCATGAGTGCACATATGGGTGAGCATCAGTGCAAGACACAATGCCTGGGTGAGTGACTGAGTGTATGAGTGTGTGTATGGCTGATTGACTGAGTGCATGAATGCATATATTGGTGAATGAGTGAGTGACTGTTTGAGTGCCCATATAAGTGATTGAGTGAATTCAAGAGTGTACGTATCTGTGTGTGACTGAATGCATGGGTGAGTGATAGAGTAGAGGAGTGTATGACTGTGTGAGTGAGTAAATGCATGAGTGCATGTATGGGTGAGTGAGTGAGTGCATGATTGCATGTATGGGTGAGTGAGTGCATGAGTGCATGTATGTTTGTATGACTGAGTGAATACGTGCATGTGTAAGTGAGTGAGTAAGTGCATCAGTGTATGCATCTGTGAATGAGTGTATGAGTGGTGTGTGGGTGAGTGAGTGCATAACTGATGTGTGGGTGAGTGATGGACTATAAAAGAGGTGTATGGGTGATTTATTGATTGTATGAGTGGATGCATGGGTAAGTGAGTGAGTGTACATATGGGTGAGTAAGTGAGTGCATGACTCCATGCATTGTAAGTGACTTAGTGTATGATTATGTGTATGGGTGATTGACTTAGTGCATGTATGAGTGAGTGAATGCATGAGCGCATGTGTGTGTGAGTGAGTGAGTACATAATTGCATGTATGGGTAAATGACTGAGTGCATGAGTGTATGTATGAGTGAGTGAGTGGGTACATGACTGGTTGTATGGGTGATTGAGTGGGTCATGAATGCATGTATGAGTGAATGAGTGAGTGCATAAGTGCGAATATGGGTGACTGAGTCTATGAGAGCTTGTATGGGTTAGTACTGAGTGCCTGAGTACTTGTATGGAAGAGTGACTCACAGCATGAGGGGTGCAATGTTCTCCTGCCCTGGTGAAGAGACAGTGGCTGTGAATGACTGAGTGCACAAATGCATTTAAACATGCATGAGTAAGGGCAACAGTGTGTCTATCTGTGAGTGAGTGTATCAGTGGTGTATGGGTGAGTGAGTGAGTTCAAAACTGGTATACAGGTGAGTGACTAAGTGTATGAGGGATTCATGTATGATATACTGATTGTATGAGTGCATAAATGGGTGAGTGAGTGCATGACTGCACGTATAGATGAGGGAGTGAATGCATAAGTTGTGCATGGGTAATTGACTTCGTGCATGAGTGCATGTATGGGTGAATGAGTGAGTGCATGAGTGGTGCATGGATGAGTGTTTCTATTGGTGACTGAATAAATGCATGAGAGGTGTGTGAGTGATTGAGTGAGTTTATCATTGCTTGTATGGGTGAGTAAGACTGCATGAGTGGTTTTCAGCAGATTCACTGAGTGGATGAGTGCATATAGGGGTGAGAGAGTGAGTTTATGAGAGGTATATGGGTGAGATTATGAATGTATGAGTGGTGCATGGGTGACTGAATGAATGTATGAGTAGTGTATGGGTAGGTAACTGAGTGCATCAGTGGTGCATGACTGTGTGTATGAGTGCATGTATGGATAAGTAAGTGACATGAGTGGTATATGAGAGATTGACTGAGAGCATATGAGTGTGTATGAGTGAGTGAGTGAATGCATCAGTGGTGTATGGAAGAGTGAGTCAGTGCATGAGTGGTGTATGGGTGAGTGAATGAATGTATGGGTTGTATATGGGTGCGTGAATGGGGATACAAATGGTCTATGGGTGACTCATTGTGTGTATGAGTGCATAAGTGGTGCATGGGTGATTGAGTGAGTGCATGTATGGGTAAATGAGTGAGTGGATAAGTGATTGGCTAAGTGCATGAGTCTTTCTATGGGTGAGTGAAGGTATGAGTGGTGTATGGGTGATTGCCTGAGTGTTTAGATGCTTGTATGGTTGAGTAAGTAAGTGCATGAGTGTTTTTTGGGAGACTGAGTGGCTCAGTATGTATATGAGTGATTGAGTGAGTGAGAGTGTATGTTGTATGGATGAGTGAGTGAGTGTTTGTGTTCTATATTGGTGAGTGAATAAATGTATGGGTGATGTATGAGAGAGGGAATGAGGACACAAATAGTGCATGGGTGGCTCATTGTATGTAGAAGTGAATGTATGGGCAGTGAGTGAGTTGATGAGTGATTTATGGGACATTGAGTGAGTGCATGAGTGCGTGTATTGGTGAGTGAGTAAGTGCATGATTGTATGTATGAGTAATTGACGGAGTTAGTGAGTAATGCTTGTGTGAGTAAGTGAAAGGAACAGTGGTGTAGTGATTTACTGACTGAGTGCATGCATGGGATAGAGTGTGCCAGTGATGCATGGGTGACTCAAGGAGTGTTTCAGTGTGTGTATGGGTAAGTGAGTGAGTGGATTAGTGGTATTTGGTTGACTGAATGAGTACATCGGAGATGTATGGATAAGTGAATGATTGTAACGTACATGTATGGATGATTGACTGACTATATGAGTGCATATATAGAATACAGACTGACTGTATCAGAGTATGTATGAGTAACCAAGTGAGTGTATGAGATGTGTATGAATGAGTTGATAATGGTATGGCTGTTTCTATGACCTATCAGTTGAGTTATTCATTAAACTGTCCTTAAAAACAATTACATGGAGCTATAGCCAGATGTTGTTTATACTTAAAACCAGTCTCTATGGTATCTGTCAGCAATATGTATATGCTTTAAAAACTCTTTTTAAGATACCTAACATTGATGATCTGCATTAGCTATTGGGAAAAAACGAAAGAAAAAGACATGTTAGTATTTAATCTTCACAGTTACACAAACATAAAAATATTCATTGCATTACTGTAAAGCATTGTTACAACGTAGTCAAGTTATCAATTTTATTTTTCACTGTTCTCAACTTTCATACTTCTTCATTGTAAAACAATGTAAAACAATGGTTGTATAAACCATCAACTTCAAACAGTGGGGAAAAAAACAATTAATGGATTGAAAAAAAAACCAAAGCTGTGCAGTAGATCACTGCAAATAAGTGTCACCATGCATTGTACCCACTATGTTTCTACAATTAGTGGCTCACTTTCTAGTTACTGCAGTAATCGAAACAAGCACATTATATTATTTTTGTTGAACACTTATATCTGGTATGATATCAGGAATAAATGTGAATTTGTTTTCAATTTTAGAAGTCTTTCTGGAATATATTATCCCTGGTAGGCCAAATGATGTCTAAGGTATTGATTATCTATGTATACAGAATCTCACTCAGTAGTTTTTCTCCTCAAATAGGATGTAGAAGGTCTGTTGAAGAAACAAAAGGGGACCTTTTTTTTAGTTATGAAGAAGTTGTTGTTTCGACTTTGACCTGCTATAATGTGAATATGTTCTTCCAGTTTTACACCTTAATTAGAGAGTGATGTATATATTTGATATATCAAATCCTATTTAAAATATTAAAATTACTCTTGACATTTGATGTTCTTTTTTTAAAGACATTACCCTTAATATTCTGAACACTGTCTAAGCAATAGATGAAGTATGTAGAGGAAACACGATACTCCAGTTGTTTAACTTCAGTTGAAGAACGAGAAAATATGAGTTTGGTAGTTTGAAGGGAAGCTTTTGTTTGTATTTCAGGTTGATGTCATTGCATTCTGTCTATCTACTGTTACTTTGTAAATACACAGTGTAGTGTCCAGAGGTAGTAGTAAGTCCTTCATGAAAGATAATAGCCCAATTAGTAAAAGTTCTTCCTGAAAGTTATATTTGTCTTGCTTTAACATTTGTAATCAGAGTTTCCGTTTTGGAACTATCTGATCAGCAGTGTTGCAGCAATACTAAAACGTATTTTCCTAATCTTTGTGGAAATAGTATAGAGAGAAAGTCAGATGTGCACAGGTCATGTTTTCCTCACTATTTCTGTACAGTTTGTCAAAAGGTACACTTTTACAATCTGGTATTGTTAAGTACCGAAATTGTTCAGAGTTGTTTTAGTAGTTGATGTAAAAGAGCAGTATTCACAGTCATGGATTTATGTGAAATTGAGTCCAAAAAGATCACCAATGTTAACGTGTTCTTCTTCTAAAACTCCAAGCATGACCATAGTGAATTCCTGTGCATCTTGTTAAGTGTTATCAGTAAACCTTATTGATCCACTACATACATCTAAAAGATATCAGATACTTGAAGCAGAATGTACTAAACTTCTGTCAGGTATTAAAAATTGCAGCAAATTGTATAGTGCAGAAGACATTCTCTTTTCTGACTTTTGCTCAATTTGGTTTACTACATGTGGTAAATGAAACAGTACGTTGAGAAGAACATTCGCAAAGCAGTTGGCACCTGTTCTGTTTTCCAATTAACTTACAATTGTGCCGTAATTTTCCAGTTTCCTCTTCTCACGGCTGTCTGTGTTGTCTTTTTGTCCTTTCTATTCTTGGAGGCCTGTAGATTGTTTTGTAATCTTCTGCTTTGGGCAGAGTATCTGTTTCTTATAAGCGGGGTACTGTTCTAAATGAGAAGTGTATAGACTTCTTAACCGATTGTATTCTCTTACACAGTTTATGTCAGCACTAACCTTGTGCTAATTAAAGTCAATCAAAAATAAACTGGAAAAGGTTCTAATTCGCGATAATGCTACATATGACATTCCTTCTTAGAAGACAGAATTTCCAACATTAACCAAAGCTGTGCCTACACGCAAGCCTTGTGATTTACGGATGGTTACTCCTTATGCTCAAAAGACAGAGGAAACTGTTGAAGTTGGATATATAAGTATTTTACAAGCAAAAACCATACAACACGCCAGCCAATCTTCTTCACCTCACCTATTTGATCAAATTTTATAGCCAAGTATTCTATCTTGCCTCTGTTTGGAAAGTTAATCAACTCAACAACTTTACCCATTGCATCATTTACTAAGCCTTCCTCAACATTTAAATTCCATCATGAAATACCTTGACAGTCTTTGTACACACTGAAACACTTTTCTAACCCTGACATTTTGGATACTGATTTCTCCAATGAATCCAATTTTGCTTGTAGTTTATCTGTCATTAGTATTGTGACTCCTCGATGCTCCATTTTATCCATAGCTATAATTTTTTTAAGTGACTTCTTTCTCCAGTTGTAGTAATTTCTCTTTGAAGTTTGAGCACTCTTCAAGTGTTGGCTTTAAACAAACTATAGATTTGTCTTCTTTAATGAAAGTGAACATTAGTTCTGGTGCAGTAATGTCAGATAGTAATAGATTCCTGATTAGGCAAGTTTCCAAAGCATGCTTGTCTGTTTTGGAAGAACTCCTACTCTAAGGAGATAATTGACGCATCATTTTTTTTTTAACTCTTTGTACTCAAAGTCTAACCAAATATTTGCATTGCCAATACTTCTTAGGGAACTCCTTGTTGCATTATGCCGAAGAGTTTTGAAATGTGGTTGTCCTTTTACAGTTGTGAGTTGGAGTAAGTCTCCAAAGACAAATAAATGATTTCTCCAAACAGTACATCATAACTTGTTCTCAAAACCTACTGCATCCTTAAGTGGATGAAAGCAAGCATTATGGTTGATACCATGCTCACTTCATCAATAATGAGAAGAATCATCTTTTTTAGAACTCTTCCTACTTCTTGGATAACATCACCAAATAACTTTCAATATTCCAGTTTATTATCATGTTCAACAGGTAGTGATCAATGCAGAATCATTTCTTAAATGTTATGAGCACCTAATCCTGTTGGTGCTGTGACTACAAATGACAAATTATAATCAGTTGTCTTCTGTAAATAACTGGTGAGAATTTTAATTAGGAAGCTTATGCCAGTACCAGCCTGTCCACTGATGAACAATAATATTGGTTTATATGTAGGACAGTCACATAGTTTTTTTGTTGTCGAAGAATCCATGTTCTATGTTAGTTTTAACTTCATTGTAAATTTCTCTTTGTTCATTGTTCAGTTGTTTTACTAAATGTTCTAAATCCACAGCTCCCTCTCTTGCCTGCTGCATTGCAATCTCCACCTTATTCATAGCTATAGCTTCTTCATTTTGAATTATTGGTTTTTGAAGAGGATCTTAACTTCCTGGTGGCGAACTGTGGCTGCTTTGCGAACTCTCCATGTGCAACCTCATCTTTAGACGTCTGCAAGTATGTTGAAACACAGAACACTGAATGCTATCTTTTACAGCATTAATTGAGTTTTCATAACACCATAGTGTCCAAGTAGTTCTGATTCATTTTGCCATAGTTTGAAGAATTGTAATAGGGCCAAGTAGAAAAACAATTGTCTGTCTGGAGTTTGGCAATTAAGCTTCTTGTGATTAATTAGATTTATTTTGTTGTTGCTTACCAAATAACTATCACATCCAGGAACTGCAAATTTCCCTTCTTCAATATTTTCAGTGACATTAGTTCTATATGTCTAATGCTGGAGTACTTCATACTGACATGTTTTCAAGATGGACACTTCTTCTTGGGTAGTATATATCCAACATGTTAGTTTTTAGAATGTCTGTACTCTCAGGATCAACTTCTGCAAGATACTCTATTTCAGGAAAAGGCTTTTGTACTCTAATACGACTGTTTGCAAGGCCTTAGCTTACACACACAATTCCTCTAAACTTAGAGAACAAACTTGTAGAGCTCAACATATCTGTGAATTCATAAGAGCCAATTTCCCTGTGTGAAGGTTTTTTTTAAACTAAAACGGTACAATTTTTCAGTGAGAATCTTTTATGCTGAAATATTTTCCCACATCTCTTTCATCTCTGTCTTTTCTGCCTTTGTTATGTAAGAAGTGACATAGGGCCAGATGTGCAAAGTGTTTGCGCCTCGCAAACGGCGAAAATCGCCGTTTGCGAGGCGCAAAAGCCACTTTGCTATTCAGAAATGCATTTTGCGACTCGCAAAATGCATTTCCGACTCGCAAATAGGAAGGGGTGTTCCCTTCCTATTTGCGACTCGCAGTGGGATGCAATTCCATTTGCGATCGCGTACGCGGTCGCAAATGGACTCACAGTTACCATCCACTTCAAGTGGATGGTAACCCACTCGCAAATTGGAAGGGGTCCCCATATTTTTTCAGGGCAGGGAGTGGTCCAAGGGACCACTCCCTGCCCTGAAAAAATGCCGAAACTAAAGGTTTCGTTTTTTTTTTTAAGTGCAGCTCGTTTTCCTTTAAGGAAAACGGGCTACACTTAAAAAAAAAAAAATGCTTTATTTAAAGCAGTCACGAACACGGAGGTGTGTTGACTACAGCAGGCTTCCATGTTTGCGAGTGCCTATACTCGCAATGGGGCCGCAATTTGCGACCCACCTCATGAATATTGATAAGGTGGGTCATTGCGACCCCATTGCGAGTCGCAGTCGGTGTCTGAGACACCGTACTGCATAGCAAATTGCGACTTGCAATTTGCGAGTCGGATGGACTCGCAAATTGCAAGTCGCAATTTTGAATTTTGCTACATCTGCCCCATAGTGATCTAAAGGAATAGAATTATCTGCAAAAGATTGCAAATCTATATTTGCATTCCACATCTTTAGAATGACAGGGATGTAGTTGTTGATATATTTCCATGCTTCTGGTCTTCTAAGTATGTCCCTATTTTTCAGCGACTTCTGTGTCAAGGTGTGCCTCACCATCGAAAAAAAGTTATTGACTCTTCCTTCTGAGATCACAGGTCATGGGAATCCAAAATGACATTGTATGTAAAATTTTGATTCTGATCTGTATTTCCAACGACAATATTTCCTACACCTATGAGTTTGGAATCTAAGAACTTGTTGTCTCAATCCCTTCTTAGAGGTTTCCTTTGGTATAGCAGATGTCACATAATGTTCTATAAAAGCCAAGACAGACTCATAAGTGTTTGTCCCAAACTTTGGGGCATCTTTTACCCATACCAGCATGAGAATATGTGAAGCACTTCAGGCTTGGTATTTTTTCCGTCAAAAAAATCAGTGACTTCGCCAAGAGGTGGATTTGTTTTGGTACAGATTAAAGCTATAATTGCTTGAAATCTATGGTTAAAATAACTGCAAATGTTTGCAGGATCCAATGAACAGAGTTCTGTTTGGTGTTTTCAGATTGATATATTTCATATTAGAGTTTTCTTCTTCTAAAAATCCGAAGAGAGCATTCCATGCATACTCAGCACAACTAAGTGTCAGAAACCAAGCAGGTGATCATAAATTCCACAACATGCATTTCAGCTCACCATGGTGACGATACCAATATTTATTCGTACCGCTCTGACATGCCATCAAATTGATTAGCTTGGACTCAAAGTGTTCATTTTTTCCATTAACGCTATCAACAAATGACCTTGCTGTCAGATTCTGCAGATTAACTCCTGTTTTAAGAATGTGATTTACTGCAAGGGATAACCCAGACAAGTCACTCAGAAAAGAAGATGAAACATATAAGGGATACACTGTAAAAATCTACGATCCTCTGAATATAGTCTAGTTGACCTGTTCTCAGCTGTTGGTAGTTGTACAGGCCAGTCATCATACCTACCACCTATTCCAGTAAGAAACAGGTGTGGGAAACAACGAGCTTCTAAACTTTTCTCCCACACACTTAATAGTGCTCTTTTTGCTTTTTTCATTTGAAATAGCTCAATAGCATCTCCAATAATTTCTTTTGAATATAGATGATGAATACCGTAGTGTTCACTAGTCCTTCTTCCAAATCTCTTTCCACACCTACACTTTCAACATTCTTCTTAACCTCTTCTGTGCCTTGGACGAGATGATCTCGTCCAAGGCTACAGTTCCCCTGTGCCTTGGACGAGATCATCTCGTCCTAGGCACAGGGGAACTTGGGGGCACGCTAGCGCGCCCCCCCGTGCACCCCCCTCCCCCCCAGGCGGGGATGGAAGGGGAAGACCTTCCCCTTCCACCCCCGCCCCCCCCACGGCAATCCGATGACGTCAGCGCGCGCACAGCGCGCTGACGTCATCTAGTGTTGCCGGGCGCGCTGGAAGCCATTTGCTTCCAGCGCGTCTACCGAGGAGGACACGAAAGGTGAGTCCTCTTCGTTTTTGGGGGTCGGGGGTGGTGGGAAACAGACACGGGGGGAAAGGAAAGGGTTTTTCCTTTCCCCCGGTGCCTGTTTTCATTAGATTCCTGCTCCACGATCGCGGGCAGAGCCCGCGATCGTGGAGCAGGAATCTCCACTAGCCACCAGGGATTTATTTTTTTCAATATTTTGGGGGCGACCCCTTGGGCAAGGGTCGCCCCCCCCCGGGGGCAATTATTTTTAGTATTTCGCCCCCCCCTGGGGGCAGATCTGCAGTTTTTTCGGCGGATCTGCCCCCAGGGGGGGGGCGAAAACCACTAGACACCAGGGATAGTGTTATTTTGCCATAATTTTGGGGGCGACCCCTTGGGCAAGGGTCGCCCCCCCCCGGGGGCAATTTTTTTTTGTATTTCGCCCCCCCCCTGGGGGCAGATCTGCCGATTTTTCGGCAGATCTGCCCCCAGGGGGGGGCGAAAACCACTAGACACCAGGGAAAATGTATTATATTTATTATTTTGGGGGCGACCCCTTGGGCAAGGGTCGCCCTCCCCCGGGGGCATTTTTTTATTGTATTTCGCCCCCCCCTGGGGGCAGATCTGCCGATTTTTCGGCGGATCTGCCCCCAGGGGGGGGCGAAAACCACTAGACACCAGGGATATAGTATTTTATGTTTATTTTGGGGACGACCCCCTTGGGCAAGGGTCGCCCCACCCCGGGGGAATTTTTTTTTTGTATTTCGCCCCCCCCTGGGGCAGATCCGCCGAATTTTCGGCGGATCTGCCCCCGGGGGGGGGGCGAAAACCACTAGACACCAGGGATTTTATATTTTGTGTATGTTTTGGGGGCGACCCCTTGGGCCAGGGTGGCCCCCCCGGGGAATTTTTATTTGTATTTAGCCCCCCCCCCGGGGGGCAGATCCGCTGATTTTTTGGCAGATCTGCCCCCGAGGGGGGTTGAAAACCACTAGACACCAGGGATTTATTTTTATTGTAAAGTTTTTTTTGGGGGGGCGACCCTTTGGGCAAGGGGCGTCCCACTGGGGGACACATTTTTTAGTATTTGCCCCCCCCTCCCCCCACAGGGGCAGATTGCCAATTTTTGGGCTGATGTGCCACCGGGGGGGGGGGGGCGGGGGGGCAAAATCCACTAGACACCAGGGATTTTGTTTTTGTTGTTTATTTTGAGGGCAACCCCTTGGGCAAGGGTCTCTCCCCTGGGGAGTTTTTTTATTTTCTGTTTCGGCCCCCCGATGGCAGACCAGTCATTTTTTGGACGATCTGGCCCCGGGGGGGTGGAAGCACACTAGGCGCCAGGGATTGTGTGGTGTGTGTGTAATTTTGTAGGCCCATCTGCCCCCAAGGAGGGCAGAAACCACCAATACGGCAGGGATTTTTTTGTTTTGTGCTGGGGGTGCCCCCTTTGGGAAGGGTTGCCCCCTAAAAGGGGGCACAGAGGTGTTGCCCATTTCGGCTAATTTTTTTACGCCCATCTACCCCCGAGGGGGGGCAGGATCCACTTAGGTACCAGGGACAACTTCTAAGTTCTTGGTGGTGGGGTGTTTGTCAACAGGCAAAGTATTTGTATTTGTGATTATAACAATTTATTTCTTCTTTTTCTTCTAGTTCAACGCTTTTGCTTCCTTTGCTGTGGATCTTAGCGGTTTTGGCAGTAGTTGTCCAGTGGTTTGCATAGCTGCATGTTTTAGGTAAGTGAAAGCAATTTACTCCAAAGGAGTATTGTTGACATGCATGAATGACATGTTTGTAGGTGGTGTACTAAATGCAGTATTGTGTGTTTGACATTGTCCTTAGATTTGAGCACAGTGATGTTTGTGTTGTCATATGTCTAATTTGCTTTTTTCTTTTTTCTTTTTAGTGGGATATCATTGGTGATTGCTGTGTCTGTGCAGAGTAGTTGCTTGGTGAGTAGCTATTTCAGGCAACTGAGTGGTATAGTTTTTTGTAGTACATAACTCTTTGTGATAAAGCTACACTTTGTTTATTACTTATTTTAGTGCTAGTTGTTGTTGGCAATCCATTTGTTGTTAGGATCATGGCTAGCCGCAAAGTGACCGCTCAGCAGGTTGTTCGCATGCTCTTTGAGTCGTCTTCAGACCATGATTACGACACTGACTCTGCATCTGAGGCAGAGGAGGAAGCAGGAGATTCTGGAAGTGAGTTTTCTGTCCAAGAGTATTCTTCTGATGAGGAAGCTACTCTCAGTGCAGATGAAGGGCCTGAGTTAGAGGAGGACATTGATGTGCCAAGAGTGCAGCAGCCTGGGGCTGAAGGGTTTCCCATTAGAAGACCTGACACCTGGATTGCCCCAAACATGGAGCAGCCACAGTTACCTGCATTTACTAGTCTCCCAGGGTGTAGAGTTAATACGGAAAACTTTCTGCCTGTCCATTTCTTTCACTTGTTTATGGACGATGTATTTTTGGAAGAGATTGTGGAGCAGACAAATGTGTATGCAGAGCAATATTTGCGGGACAACGCTGCCAGACTTAAGCCTCAGTCTAGAGCTACTCATTGGGTTCCCACATATCTGGAAGAGATGAAAAGGTTTTTAGGTTTGTCTTTTTTGATGGGGTTGATCAGGAAGCCGTCACTGGCTTCTTATTGGTCTACTAGTCCCTTGATGGCAACTGCTATATTTCCTGCAACTATGACACGTAATCGGTATTTGCTTCTTCTTCGTATGCTGCATTTTGTAGACAATGCTTTAGCCTTGCCACGAGATCACCCTGATTGTGACCACCTTTTTAAGATTAGGCCTGTCCTTGATCATTTTGTGGATCGGTTTTCAGAGGTCTATGTTCCAGGCAAAGAGATAAGTGTGGACGAGTCTTTGGTCCTTTTCAAGGGGCGTTTAGTTTTTAAGCAGTACATCCCTAGTAAGAGGGCACGGTATGGGATTAAATTGTATCTGCTGTCAGAAAGCAGTACAGGATATGTTTATAATTTCCGGGTCTACACTGGTAGGGATTCCAGTATTGACCCTCCTGGTTGTCCGGCCACTTTTGGAGTTAGCGAAAAAATTGTGTGGGAACTTGCTAGACGGCTGTTTAACAAAGGTCACCATTTGTACGTAGATAATTTCTACACTGGAGTGCAGTTGTTCAAGGAGTTGTTTAGGGTGGACACTGTTGCTTGTGGCACAATCCGTTCTAACCGCAAAGGCTATCCAAGGGAGCTTGTCTGTAAAAAACTTGAGAGGGGACAGTGCAGTGCCTTGCGGAATAATGAGCTGTTAGCTATGAAATTTTCAGACAGGAGGGATGTGTACATGCTATCGACCATCCATGATGAGAGTACTTCCCCTGTGGCTGTTTGGGGTCAGGTTGCGGA
The DNA here is from genome assembly GCF_031143425.1 of Pleurodeles waltl. Taxonomy (NCBI): domain Eukaryota; kingdom Metazoa; phylum Chordata; class Amphibia; order Caudata; family Salamandridae; genus Pleurodeles; species Pleurodeles waltl. The sequence continues at coordinate 1,080,674,720 of NC_090447.1, forward strand.
AGTGCGCAAACCTGCGTGCATTTTGGACTACAATAGGCACATGGGTGGTGTTGATAGAGTAGATCAGAGGTTGGAACCTTACACTGCTCTTCGTAAGTCCTATGTGTGGTATAAAAAGTTGGCCCTACATTTATTTAATTTGGCAACTTTTAATGCCTTTATTGTATACAAGGATTGTTCACCTGAGTCAAGGATGACTTTTGTTAAATTTCAGGAGTCGGTGATAGAAAGCCTTATTGTGGTGGAACCGGCAAGAGTTCCTAGAGTAGAAGTGGTGGAGGATGTGGCTAGATTGAAAGATCGGCACTTTCCAGATCACATTCCTCCCACTCCCAAAAAAGACATGCCCACAAAGAAATGTAGAGTATGTGCCCGGAGATCAATCCGGAGGGAGAGCCGGATGTACTGCCCCGAATGCCCTTCAAAGCCTGGGCTGTGTGTGCCTAGCTGTTTTAGAAGTTACCACACAAGGAAAAACTTTTGGGAAATACCGTGAGCGTAAGCTGTCTGTTTTATATTTTCCACGGTTGGCATCTGTCGTGTATTTAGTTTGAGGTTTTGTGTTTGTAGTTTTGTGCCTATTTTATAATTAGTAGTTTATTTGTTGTTTATAAATAAAAAAAAGTGATTGCGGTGTGCGTGGGGTGGCGCTTGGCTGGCGGTGTGCGTGGGGTGGCGGTGTGCGTGGGGTGGCGCTTGGCTGGCGGTGTGCGTGGGGTGGCGCTTGGCTGGCGGTGCCAGCCAAACGGCAGTCCACACTCCCATCAGCTGGTGTGATTCTTGTATCAGGCATGTGGCGTATGTAAGTGATGGGCCCTTGAGTGGCGCGGTCTGTCGATGTGAGTGTTGTAATGTGCTGGGCCCGTGGCTGGCGGTGTGAATGGTCTTGTGCGTGTCATGTATGAAAGGTGTGTGAATGGACTGTAAAGCGGTTGATGCCTTGTCGCGGCTTTACAGCTCACGAGCTGTGAGTCATTGGTTCACTTTTTTGCCTTTCAGTTATTAGCAGTGCATTTCATTTTTGTGAAATCTCTTGTTAATAAAATTTGATCCACTGAACCATCACTCACCCTCGTGCCAAATCCAACCAGTATGTGTTGTAAAAAATGACAAAACCTGCTCCGCTGTAATCAGGCGTCGCAGCACACCTGTGACACGCTAGGTCCCTCGGGTGGGACCCCGATGATGAAGCATGCCACCAACTTGGTTGGTGGGTGAGGGGTCTTCTTCACATAACCTAAGTGTTTCTTTTCACTATTTTAGTGTTTGGCACATCACGGACGTATGTGCACACATCAAAATGATATATTGCAAAAATACCTATCCCTTCTATCTCTTCAGGTTTTGGGCCTTATTCTGTTGCAGGCACCTGGCCCACCCACACAAGTGAGGTATCATTTTTATCGGGAGACTTGGGGGAATGCTGGGTGGAAGGAAATTTGTGGCTCCTCTCAGATTCCAGAACTTTCTGCAACAGAAATGAGAGGAAAAAGTGTTTTTTGGGCCAAATTTTGAGGTTTGCAAAGGATTCTGGGTAACAGAACCTGGTCCGAGCCCCGCAAGTCACCCCTCCTTGGATTCCCCTAGGTCTCTAGTTTTCAGAAATGCACAGGTTTGGTAGGTTTCCCTAGGTGCCCGCTGAGCTACAGGCCAAAATTCACAGGTAGGCACTGTTTTCTTCCAAAATTTTGGTTGTGTCCACGTTGCGCTTTGGGGTGTTTCCTGTCGCGGCCGCTAGGCCTACCCACGCAAGTGAGGTATCATTTTTATCGGGAGACATGGGGGAACGCTGGGTGGAAGGAAATTTGTGGCTCATCTCAGATTCCAGAACTTTCTGCCACAGAAATGTGAGGAACATGTGTTTTTTTAGCCAAATTTTGAGGTTTGCAAAGGATTCTGGGTAACAGAACCTGGTCCGAGCCACACAAGTCACCCCTCCTTGGATTCCCCTAGGTCTCTAGTTTTCAGAAATGCACAGGTTTGGTAGGTTTCCCTAGGTGGCGGCTGAGCTAGAGGCCAAAATCTACAGGTAGTCACTTTGCTAAAAACAGCTCTGTTTTCTGTGATATGTCCACGTTGTGTTTTGGGGCATATCCTGTCGCGGGCGCTAGGCCTACCCACACAAGTGTGGTATCATTTTTATCGGGAGACATGGGGGAACGCTGGGTGGAAGGAAATTTGTGGCTCCTCTCAGATTCCAGAACTTTCTGCCATAGAAATGTGAGGAACATGTGTTTTTTTAGCCAAATTTTGAGGTTTGCAAAGGATTCTGGGTAACAGAACCTGGTCCGAGCCACACAAGTCACCCCTCCTTGGATTCCCCTAGGTCTCTAGTTTTCAGAAATGCACAGGTTTGGTAGGTTTCCCTAGGTGGCGGCTGAGCTAGAGGCCAAAATCTACAGGTAGTCACTTTGCTAAAAACAGCTCTGTTTTCTGTGATATGTCCACGTTGTGTTTTGGGGCATATCCTGTCACGGGCGCTAGGCCTACCCACACAAGTGAGGTATCATTTTTATCGGGAGACGTGGGGGAACGCTGGGTGGAAGGAAATTTGTGGCTCCTCTCAGATTCCAGAACTTTCTGCCACAGAAATGTGAGTAACATGTGTTTTTTTAGCCAAATTTTGAGGTTTGCAAAGGATTCTGGGTAACAGAACCTGGTCCGAGCCACACAAGTCACCCCTCCTTGGATTCCCCTAGGTCTCTAGTTTTCAGAAATGCACAGGTTTGGTAGGTTTCCCTAGGTGGCGGCTGAGCTAGAGGCCAAAATCTACAGGTAGTCACTTTGCTAAAAACAGCTCTGTTTTCTGTGATATGTCCACGTTGTGTTTTGGGGCATATCCTGTCGCGGGCGCTAGGCCTACCCACACAAGTGAGGTATCATTTTTATCGGGAGACGTGGGGGAACGCTGGGTGGAAGGAAATTTGTGGCTCCTCTCAGATTCCAGAACTTTCTGCCACAGAAATGTGGGGAACATGTGTTTTTTTAGCCAAATTTTGAGGTTTGCAAAGGATTCTGGGTAACAGAACCTGGTCCGAGCCCCGCAAGTCACCCCTCCTTGGATCCCCCTAGGTCTCTAGTTTTCAGAAATGCACAGGTTTGGTAGGTTTCCCTAGGTGGCGGCTGAGCTAGAGGCCAAAATCTACAGGTAGTCACTTTGCTAAAAACAGCTCTGTTTTCTGTGATATGTCCACGTTGTGTTTTGGGGCATATCCTGTCGCGGGCGCTAGGCCTACCCACACAAGTGAGGTATCATTTTTATCGGGAGACGTGGGGGAACGCTAGGTGGAAGGAAATTTGTGGCTCCTCTCAGATTCCAGAACTTTCTGCCACAGAAATGTGAGGAACATGTGTTTTTTTAGCCAAATTTTGAGGTTTGCAAAGGATTCTGGGTAACCAAACCTGGTCCGAGCCACACAAGTTACCCCTCCTTGGATTCCCCTAGGTCTCTAGTTTTCAGAAATGCACAGGTTTGGTAGGTTTCCCTAGGTGGCGGCTGAGCTACAGGCCAAAATCTACAGGTAGTCACTTTGCTAAAAACAGCTCTGTTTTCTGTGATGTGTCCAGGTTGTGTTTTGGGGCATATCCTGTCGCGGGCGCTAGGCCTACCCACACAAGTGAGGTATCATTTTTATCGGGAGACGTGGGGGAATGCTGGGTGGAAGGAAATTTGTCGCTCCTCTCAGATTCCAGAACTTTCTGCCACAGAAATGTGAGGAACATGTGTTTTTTTAGCCAAATTTTGAGGTTTGCAAAGGATTCTGGGTAACAGAACCTGGTCCGAGCCACACAAGTCACCCCTCCTTGGATTCCCCTAGGTCTCTAGTTTTCAGAAATGCACAGGTTTGGTAGGTTTCCCTAGGTGGCGGCTGAGCTAGAGGCCAAAATCTACAGGTAGTCACTTTGCTAAAAACAGCTCTGTTTTCTGTGATGTGTCCACGTTGTGTTTTGGGGCATATCCTGTCGCGGGCGCTAGGCCTAGCCACACAAGTGAGGTATCATTTTTATCGGGAGACTTGGGGGAACATAGAATAGCAAAACAAGTGTTATTGCCCCTTGTATTTCTCTACATTTATTCCTTCCAAATATAGGGGTGTGTGTAAAAAAGACATCTATTTGAGAAATTCCATGTAATTCACGTGCTACTATGGTCACCCCGGAATTCAGAGATGTGCAAATAACCACTGCTCCTCAACACCTTATCTTGTGCCCTTTTTGGAAATGCAAAGGTTTTCTTGATAGCTATTTTTTACTCCTTATATTTCAGCAAATGAATTACTGTATACCCGGTATAGAATGAAAACGCACTGCAGGGTGCAGCTCATTTATTGGCTCTGGGTTCCTCGGGTTCTTGATGAACCTACAAACCCTATATATCCCCGCAACCAGAGGAGTCCAGCAGACGTAACGCTATATTGCTTTCGATAATCTGACATTGCAGGGAAAAGTTACAGAGTAAAAAGTAGAGAAAAATTGATGTTTTTTTTACCTCAATTTCAATATTTTTCTTTTTCAGCTGTTATTTTCTGTAGGAAACCCTTGTAGGATCTACACAAATGACCCCTTGCTGAATTCAGAATTTTGTCTACTTTTCAGAAATGTTTAGGTTTCTGGGATCCAGCATTGGTTTCATGACCATTCCTGTCACTGACTGGAAGGAGGCTGAAAGCACAAAAAATTGCACAAATGGGGTATGCTCCAGTAAAATGCCAAAATTGTGTTGAAAAATTGGGTTTTCGGATTCAAGTCTGCCTGTTCCTGAAAGCTGGGAAGCTGCTGAGTTTAGCACCGTAGACCCTTTGTTGATGCCATTTTCAGGGGAAAAACCACAAGCCTTCTTCTGCAGCCCCTTTTTCCAATTTTTTTGAAAAAAACGAAATTTTCACTGTATTTTGGCCAATTTCTTGACCTCCTTCAGGGGAACCCACAAAGTCTGGGTACCTTTAGAATCCCTAGGATGTTGGAAAAAAAGGACGCAAATTTGGCTTGGTTAGCTTATGTGGACAAAAAGTTATGAGGGCCTAAGCGCGAACTGCCCCAAATAGGCAAAAAAAGGCCTGGCACAGGAGGGGGAAAAGGCCTGGCAGCGAAGGGGTTAAACTCTAATGGTAAATAAACAACTCTACCTTTTAGACCCTTCTGGCACTTGGCTGGAGGTAACTTTCCTGTATTTGGCTCCATATGAATAATCACTTGAAATGGGTGAAGTAAGTGTAGTCTCAAAAATATTCAAGTCTTGCAGTTCTTGTGGAATAGAAACTAGATTTAATTTGTTATACACTGCTCTAGCTGGCATTTTTTTCTCCTCTTATTTATTATAACAATATTTAAGCAAATTCTCGCCCCTCATCTCTGTTGTCTTCTTCAGTTTTTGAAGACACAGTAACATAATGAGTTTCAGTTTTGTATTGAGTGTGTCAGAAAGATATACAAACACAGTCTGGTTTCTCTGAACAGACTGCTTTAAACTTTCTAATTTCTTCACAAAGGTTATCTACAGAAATACATATCTTCTGTTCTGCTACACCTGCAGATTGTAGGTGTTCATTTTCTCTACACTCCTGTTCAGGTCTAAAGAAACAAAACTCTACATCATTACAAATATTTTCTACCTCTGCTGCTGTTCCATGCAAAGGAGCTCTACTAATTTCCCCTAAATATAGTGCAGGACACTTCACATGGTAAAGTCTCCTAACTAAAGTTTGCATTTGTTAGTGATGTACACCTAACATTGTAAAATGATGAAAGGTGCTTTGGCACACTTCCTTCGACAATCATGCTAGTGAATGGCCCTGTAGATTTGTATATTTTCTTACTCTGCATGGGTTTAATCATTGCAAAATGGCAATTTTCTGTTTACATGTGCATGGAAAGATACACAGGAAATTTCTGACTGTGTCAATTGATTGCTGATGAACACTAAAAATGCTGCTACAATTCCACTTGTAGACAAGGGCCTAGCTATACCTTCACTCAACCTCTTCAGCTACAACTGCATCTACATTTCTAGGTACCATTACCTCTTTCTCAATAGGAGAACCATCCTTCACTTCATAACACCGTCCAGATTCATCAACTTCATTCACTAATTTGTTCTCTTGCAAGTAGCTTTCTTCATAAAATAAAGGCTCAGTACTAGATATATGTTGCCATTCCCCACTAAAAACTTTGCAAAAGTTACTTCTGTTTATACGTCTTTTCTTTTGACTTTTTCTCCTAATGTTCAATACTATTTTATCTAGTGTTTTCATTCTGTTCAAAATCAAAATAAATACTTTCCTCTTCCGAGGAAATGCCTTATCAACTATACTCTCACCATGTTCCTTTTGCCTGATAGCATCTCTCCTTCTCTTACATTTCTTCATATTTCTCATTAGATTCTGGATCACTCTGTTACAGAACATTCTAACTCTTATTTTCTTGGACTGGTGCTTTTTACTACTTATATCATGTACTTTTACCACTTACTTATTTTATGTCAAACTTTATCCCTTATGCACTTTGCTGTGTTTCAAGTTGGCACACACTTTTTAAGAAATATCTATTATCTCTTACCATCAGCTCCATATCCTTTCACAACTTTTTCAGCATTCTGCCCCTTTTGTTTCTCAGTTCTGAGGAGGTAGTAGTTTTGTTTTACTTTCTTTTTCACTCACTTTTTAACGGCATTGCAACTCTGTGTATTTACGTAGATTCTTCCACTTGAAAACTAATAAAAAGGGTGTTTACTTGTATATTAAATTGTTTAAATACTTCAATACAATATAAAGAATTGCATTAATATGCTTCATAACATATATGTAGCAGATCAAACAGCTGACTTATTTCTAGTAAAACTTATGTTTTAGACTTTAAAAGCTGTTTTTGTACCTATTTAAGTAGCCAGTGACACAAGGCACAAAGGTTCTCAAATACTATGTCTCACCCATTATTACAGAAGAAATATGCTACATACAAATCACTACTTGCTTATTCATGTGAATGCATGAATATATCCACCTGTAATTCTACTATGGCATGTTTTACTACACCTCCATTGCATAGCTGTAATACTCTATACATTTCGGTACATGTGTAGCTAAGTAAATCAACAAATATCTCACAGGCTCTGCACTATTATACCTCACCCGTCATCAAACCAATTTGTCTGTGACACATGACAAGATTATGTCACTATTTCCCTGTATATGTGAGTGATAGTAGGTGTCCACATACAGCACTGCGCTCAGATGTTTTAGTGTATCTGCTTTCGTCTTTTAGCACCTTTACGACTCTGCAGATCTGCATGTAAGTGGATGAACATATGTGTCAGTGCCTCTGTTAGGGAACATAGGGTTATATGAGTGGGTCTGCTATTGCCTTTGTAATTGCTGCTTTTATAAGTGCTGTCTGAGTATGTGAGTCAATATAGAGGTGCCTCGGTTTCTCTGTCAGTGACTGAGACACAGCACCCATGTTCTGCAAATATGAATGTCAATTCCTTGGTGAGTGGTATACTCTATGTAGTGTTTTTGTTAGGGGACTGAAAGAGCATGAGTACGTTTCTAAAACTTAAAAACATGTTTACTAATTACTTAAGCAGATTGCAGCATGCTTGATGTAATACCCACATCATGTCAGAGAGCTGAGATATTTGTACTAAAATATGACTATGAGACTTGATAATGCAGTTTTCAGGTCTATTTCTGTGGACAGTAACAGAGCACTCACCGGCCCTGCACTACTAGGCCTCACGTTTAAAAAAAACACTTTTTGTCTGGATACTGGAAAACATGGTGTCAGTACTTGCCTATATATCTGAGTTAACATACCTGTCTACTTCTAGTAGAACAATGAGGTATTTTAGTGCATCTTCTCATATGTGTCAGCCTGTTTTGGTACCTGTATAACTCTCTTAATCTGTACAAAAGCACATTTCCTAATCACTTAAGCAGACTGCAGCATGCTTGATGGAATACCTACAGCATGTCAGAGAGCTGAGATATTTCAGCATGTCAGCAGCTGAGTAACGGAAAAGATTGTGTCAGTACTTTCCTATATATCTGAATGAACATAGTTGTCTACCTCTAGTAGCACAAAAACGTGACTTTGAGATTTCACAAAGGCAAATTTCAGTGGCCATTGATAGAGCACACAGACACTCTGCACTGCCAGGACTCACCCTTCAAAAAAGAATGATTTGTCTGGATACATGAAACAATTGTGTCAGAATTTGCCTATATATCTGAGTGAATGTACCTGTCTAGCTCTTGTAGCGCCATGAAATATTTTAGCACCTCTGCTGGTATATGACTGCTTCTTTTAGAACCTGTATAACTCTATAAGTCTGTCCGTAAGTGGCTGCACATACACCTCAGAGCCTCTGTTAGGGAATACAAGGGTATGTGAGTGTATCTACAATTGCCTTTATTAGTACTGGACATAGGAATGCTTTCTGAGTATATCAGTGAATGTAGAAGTGTACTTTTTTGTCTGTCAGTGCCTCAGACACAACATCCGTGCACAGGAAGCAAAAAACTCAGTTCCTTCATGAGTGCTTCACTCGATGTAGTGCTTTGCTTCGAGATCTTAAAGGGCACAAGTAAACTTCTAAAACTGAAAAGCATGTTTCATAATCAGTTGAGCACATAGTACATACTTAATGGCGTACCTACAGCATGTCACAGAGGTGAAATATTTGCACCAAAGGGTGGCTTTGAGACTTCACAAAGCAGTTTTACAGGCCATTTTCAGTAGCCAGTTACAGAGCACACAGAAGCTCTGCACTACTAGGTCTCACCCTTCAGAAAAGCAGGCTTTGTTTGGATACTTCAAAAGATTGTGTCAGTACTTGCCTATATATCAGAGTGAATGTACCTGTCTCGTTCTAGTTGCGCCATGAGATATTTTAGTACCTCTGCCGATATATGACTGCTTTTTTAGAACCTGTATGACTCTAAATATGTATGCAATTGGCTGAACATATACATCAGCGCCTCTGTTAGGGAATACAATTGCCTTTGATATTACTGCATTTATAAGTGTTTTCAGAGTATGTCAGTGAATGTACAAGTGTCTCTGTTTCTGTATCGGAGACTGAGCATCCATCCTTTCGAAACATGAATGTTAGTTTCTTGGTGAGTGGCATACTCTATCTAGTGCTTGCTTAGGGGTCTGAAAGAGCTCAACTAAGCTTGTAAAACTGAAACTTATATTTCTTATTCACTGAAGCACAATGCACCATGCTTGATGGCATAACTACAAAATATCACAGAGGTGACATATTTGCACTTAAACATGAGTTTAAGAGTACACAAGGGGGTTGTATGGGCTAATTTCAGTCACCAGTGAGAGAGCACAGACAAAATCTGCATTAAAAGGCCTCATTCATGATTCAAGCAGTATTTCTCTGCATACATGAGTTGATCATGTGAGTACTTGACTATATTTCTGAGTGAATGCAGGTGTCTACCTCTAGTTCTGCCATGAGATATCTTAGTACATCTGTTGGTATTGTGATTGCCTGTTTTAGTACCTGTATGCCTCCCTAAACCTCTATGTAAGTGGCTGAACATATACCACTCTAGCTCTGCTGGAGAATACAGGCTTATGTGATTGTGTCTGCAATTGCCTTTGATATTGCTGCATATATAAGTGCTTTCTGACTATGTCAGTGAATGCAGAAGTGTCTGTGTTTCTCTCTCACCGCAGGGACACAGCATGCATTCTTTGGAAACATGTTTGTCAGTTCCTTGGTGATTGGCAAACTGTAAATAGTGCTTGGCTTAGGGGTCTGAAACTGCTCACCTAGCTTTCTTAATCACTAAAGCACAATTTACTATGATTCATGACATCACTACAACATATCACAGAGGTGACATATTTGCACGTATATATGAGTTTGAGAGTTCACAAAGGGGTAGCACAAGCCAATTTCAGTCATTAGTGGCAGAGCACACACAAACTCTGTACTACTAGGCCTCATTCTTGTTTGAAGCAGTATTTCTCTGCATACATGAGTCGAGTGTCTGAGTAGTTGGCTTTATTTCTGAGTGAATGCAGGTGTCTACCTCTAGTAGTGCCAAGAGATATTTTAGTACATCTGCAAGTATGTGACTACCAGTTTTAGTGCCTGTGTGCCTATTTAAACCTCTACATAACTGGATGAATATATATGTGAGAAAACAGTGCTGATTACAGAGGCCCCCTAACGTTTTGCCCCCATTTTTCACTTTTTGCTGGTGTTTTCCTGAATCTGATGGTGCCCTGGTACTGCTAACCAGTCCCAGGGCCTGTGCTCTGTGTAAAATCAATATGCAAATTAGGCTAATTATAATTGGCTAAGTCAACCTACCTATAACTCCCTAGTATATGGTAGGGCATGTAGGTTTAGGGACCACAGCATAGGTAGTGCACCCATAGGTGCACTGCTGAGGTGCCCAGTGTCATTTTAAAGGTAGGCCTGCTTGCTGGCTGCTTTTAAATTAAAGTTATATGCAAATTCGACTTTGGAATTAAAAGTACTTCCAAAGTCTTAAACAACCTTATTTTAACATAAAAGTCACCCCTAGGATGTGCCCTATGTGCCCCTAGCGCTGGGTGCCATGTAACTATAAGCAGGGACCTTATTAAATAGTTTTATAAGCCCTAGTGAGGTAAAAACAGCCAAATTCATTTTTCCCTCATTGTAGTGAATGGCCTCCATAGGCTAGAATGGGGAGACTTTATTTAAATTTTTTAATTCCCCTTAAATGATGGATGCCAGGCTGCCTTGATGAGGTGTGAAGTGGCCTGGCTTCACACAAAGGAATGTGCCTGTGAGAGGGAATCTCCACTCAGCAGATGGTGAGGCAGGAAGGGGGAGGGCTGCCAAACTGGTCTTCAAAGGCAGAGAAGGACATTTGGAGCACCTCAGCAACACCCCCACATCCTGCAACCCCAGACAACTAGGTGCCCCCTTGATTAGATAAGGAGAGGGCAGGAGAGGGGTGTGTTTATGATTTTTAGCCACACCAGTAGGTGGGCTCAGCCAGATGTAACCTTCAAAAATCAGATTCAGCCACGATGGATTTTTGAAGAATGTTGCCTCCTGGGAATTATTTTTGCCACACTTCCCAGGAAGTGGTCATCACAGGGGGAAGGACCCTGCACCTGATTGGAGAATCAGGACCCCCCTGTTTTTCACCCAGGAGCAAGGATAAAACTGGCAGACCTGCACCCACACCTCAGATCCCCATCAGATTCCAACAAAGAAGAACCAAAGGAGAAGAAGGACTGCCCTGCTGGACCCCTGGCCTGCACCTGGAACATGCACTCAGAAGGAGTGCACCAGCTGCACACTTGGGCTTCACCACAAGAAGGACTTTTCCTGGCTTCAACTGGTTCAAGGAGGGACTCCTTGTTTGCTACAGGTGGAAAATTGCTAACCAGAGTCCCCTTCACCAACTCCTGAAGAAATCAACCAGCTGGCCACTGCCCAGTGGCCAAAAAGGAGTTTGTGCCAGGTGCATTCTGGGAGCTGTAGTCCGTACCCCAAGGGACCATCTCAGAACTTCTTCACCCTCCGGGTGAGCTGTGGACCTCAAAAGAACCTTAAAAGAACATCTGGGAGAAGCCCCAGAAGTTTGGAGAAGTTTTGAAAAAAAGCTCCATAGAGGGACCGACCTGCCGTGGCAACTCTAGCCGGCTTGCTTCAACCGCAACCCGGCCTGATTTACTGGTTCGTCCCGGTTAAGAAAATCTCCGAAAAACAGACTAAGGGGGTCATTCTGACCCTGGCGGTCATGGACCGCCAGGGCCAACGACCGCAGAAGCACCGCCAACAGGCTGGCGGTGCTTCCTGGCCAATTCTGACCGCAGCGGTAAAGCCGCGGTCAGAAAAGGGAAACCGGCGGTTTCCCGCTGGTTTTCCCCTGGCCATAGGAATCCTCCATGGCGGCGCTGCAAGCAGCGCCGCCATGGGGATTCCGACCCCCTTCCCGCCATCCTGTTCCTGGCGGTTCTTACCGCCAGGAACAGGATGGCGGGAACGGGTGTCGTGGGGCCCCTGGGGGCCCCTGCACTGCCCATGCCACTGGCATGGGCAGTTCAGGGGCCCACTAACAGGGCCCCATAATGATTTTCAGTGTCTGCTTAGCAGACACTGAAAATCGCGACGGGTGCCACTGCACCCGTCGCACCCCAGCAACTCCGCCGGCTCCATTCGGAGCCGGCTTTATCGTTGCTGGGTCTTTCCCGCTGGGCGGGCAGGCGGACTTTTGGCGGTCGCCCGCCCGCCCAGCGGGAAAGTCAGAATGACCGCCGCGGTCATTTGACCGTGGTGCGGTCTTCTGGCGGGGGAACTTTGGCGGGCGGCCTCCGCCGCCCGCCGAAGTTGGAATGACCCCCTAAGTCTGAAGGTAAAAAGTTGACCGGGACCTCCCAGCCAGCGTATCCGAGGAGGGCTCCAGGGACGTCGGATCAAGATCCAGGTTTACCCCGGTCGAAGGATTTTCACCTCGAAAAAATGACTAAGTCCGAAGGTAAAAATCTCCACCGAGGATTCCTGCAACACGTATCCGGAGAAGGGCTCCAGGAGGTCAGATTGGACTGGCAGGTTCGTCCCGCTGAAGAAAATATTCGAAAAAGAGACTAAGGGGGTCATTACAACATTGGCGGTAAAAGCCGCTTACCGCCGTGCAGAAGACCGCCAACACACAGCCGCGGCCGCTGAATTCCGCCACAGCTATTATGACCCACATCTCGGAATCCGACAAAATTCAGACACCCACACAACTCCGCCACACCAAAGGTCAGTGATAAACTGGCGAAAACAAAACCTCCACCGTCACGCCAACAGAAATACACCCACACTATCACGACCCACGAATCCATGCGGTGGTCTTTCAACTGCGGTATTCCATTGGCGGTACACACCGCAGCGCTCAAAATACACACACTTCTGAAAAACACCGCCACATTGGACAAATCGAAATACACACACCTAATACACATACAAACACCACTCCCACAAACCCAATACATTAAAAAACACACACCCACATCACCCACAAACCCCTACGACCACTATTATAGAGAGAAGGCCAGAGAGAGACACCACCATCCACAAACTAGCATCCACAGGCACTCAACACCATCACCCACACAACTTCCACGTACAAAATACCACACACCACTACATATCACCACACTTATCACCACACACTCCACCCCACACATCACCTACACCACCCCATGGCACAGCAAAGACACCCCAGGTTCTCAGAGGAGGAGCTCAGGGTCATGGTGGAGGAAATCGTCCGGGTAGAGCCACAGCTATTTGGAGCACAGGTGCAGCACACCTCCATTGCAAGGAAGATGGAGCTATGGTGAGGAATAGTTGACAGGGTCAACACAGTGGGACAACACCCAAGAAATCGGCACAACATCAGAAAGAGGTGGAACAACCTACGGGGGAAGGTGCGTTCCATGGTCTCAAGACACCACCAGGCGGTTCAGCGGACTGGCGGCGGACCCCCACCTCCTCCCCCACAACTAACAACATGGGAGGAGCAGGTCTTGGAGATCCTGCATCCTGAGGGCCTCGCAGGAGTCGGTGGAGGAATTGACTCTGGTAAGACAAATCTTAACTATTACATCCCCCACCCTACCTGCATGCCAGCACATACCCCCACCCTCACCCTCACCCCCAGCACTCCAACTCCTCACAAATGTACCAATATCACAAACCACCCATCCCAACACCAAGCCCTGCATGCAACACCAAAGCATGGACACCCATCACTAAAGCATGCCCACTGCACATACCCATACAACCCCCCTAAACCATCATCACACAAGCCCCCACACAGGAATGCCAGCACTGAGGTACACAGTCACCCACCCATTGCACACCATGACACACACAGATGCAATAATCATGCTTTTCCACCCCTGCAGGACCACTACCCAACGTCACCAAACAGGAGGGTCCAGACATCTCCACCCCACCTACAGAAGAGGCCCACAGTGATGACAGCAGCTCTGTCCACCTGGAAGTAGATGACCAGCCAGGACCATCGTGGGCCTCGGGACAGTCGGTTCCCCACACACAGGCACAGGCCACCACAGACCTTCCACCCTCTGGTAACACCAGCACAGCACCCACCCAGCGGGCCCATACCTCCGTCCCCAGTTCACGTCAATCAGCTGTGTGTCCACCACTACAGGGCACCCAGGATAACCCACCACCCCAACAACAGCAGGGACCTGGGGGCAGTGGTAGTGGGCACACGGTCCAAGGGACAGAGGCCCAGGAACACAGGGGAACTGGGAGGGCTGCTGTGCGACAGGGGGCGGACAGGCCCAGGGAACCCACTCTCCACAAGGCCCTCTCCTCCATCATGGGAGCATACCACCACTCCCAGGAGACGATGGCAACGGTCCTGGCCAAGTTTCAGGAGACACAGCGCATGCAGGAGGAACAGTATTTGGGGTTCAGGGAGGAACTCAGAACCATCAGCTCCGCCCTGGGCTCCATCGTAGGGGTGCTGAAGGAAATATTCAACACCAGGAGGGACACTGTGGCACTCCAAGGGGCCCCTGACACTAGCACGGACAATGAACTGCCCACCACCTCCTCCGGCACTAGTGGACAGGAGGCACCGCCACAGGACCACCACACCAGCACCCCACCCCTTGCAGATGGAGAACCACCCTGCAAGTGGTCCCTGAGATCCAGGAACAAGACAGAGCACGATGCCAAAACCCCCGCCAAAAAATGAGACCACCCTGATTGTCAACCCACTGTCCCACTTTGTCACCCTGTCCATATTGGAACTGCCCCAGCTCCACTTCCTATGCCCATATGGGCAATGCAGCTATGAGACAAATAGACTGGACTCTGCCATGGACATTCCTCTGCCATCACCCCTCACCATTTTACTACCCGCTCCAATATTGAGCACTTAAATAAACACACTTAAAGCACAAAACAATCTGGAGTCTGTCTGTGATTTCTAAATAGTGTATTTGCAATTACAGTGACCAAATTTCCAGGAAATAGTAATGTCAACATACCGTTGTCACACAGCTTTAGTCCATGAGGAATCTAAGCAGATGACACACGTAGGGACCCACACCTGTGAAACCGTAAGGGAAAGTGACCATACAATGGGTGAAATCGACAGACAGGAGAGAGGTAGAAGTGTAAAAGTACTTGTAGTAGGCAGGAATGTATTCTCACCTGTGTCTCACTGGAAATATTGCTGGATGACTGAGTCCCTGTTGTCAATGTCTTCTTCCTCTGCTTCCTCCTCATCACTGTCCACAGGCCCCACAGCTGCCACAACACCGCCATCTGGACCATCCTCCTGCAGAAAAGGCACCTGGCGTCGCAAAGCCAAGTTATGAAGCATACAGCAGGCCACGATGATCTGGCTCACCTTCTTTGGTGAGTAGAATAGGGATCCATCTGTTATATGGAGGCACCCAAACCTGGCCTTCAGGAGGCCGAAGGTGCATTCGATCACCCTCCTAGTCTGCCCATGGGCCTCATTTTAGCGTTCCTCTTCGTAAGGCATGGCCCTGTGGCCCCCCACCCCACCTCTGTAGAGTGCCAAGTACAGGTATTCATGCCCCTGTGTTATCTATGTGCGCAGATGTCATCCATAGCCTTGTAGGCCATTTCCCAGGAATTGCACTGTAGAGCCCGACAGCACAACGTAGTGCAGGGGCTGCTGTGTCTGTCTTGCATGCACTCAGCATGTCTTTCTTCTGTTCCCCCCCTCCTTTTTTTTGCGTTTTACCTGTTCTTGTGTGCATTAGCATCATCAGGCGGAGGTGCAGTGGCACCGGAGCACGAGGGAGCTGCATCCCACATGGGCATGGAGGCCCACACTACGGACTCAGAATACACCAGTGGGACGGAGGGCGAGGGGAGCGCCACGGCGGTCACAGGATCTGCAACCAGCGACACGGACTCGTCCTCCGATGGGAGCTCCCTTGTGGTGGAAGCAACATCTGTGCCCCCCACTTCAACAGGTACAGCTGCCACCCCCCCTACCAGCCTCGCCCTCCCAGCAGCCCCCCAGCCGTCGCCCCGTGCCCGCTCACCCAGGAGGGTGGGCATCACCTTCGCCCCAGGCACCTCCACCCCTGCCCCTGTCACCTCTGCTGCCCTCAGTGAGGAGGCCATTGACCTCCTCAGGTCCCTCACTGTTGGGCAGTCTACCATTTTGAATGCCATCAAGGGTGTAGAAAGGGAGTTGCAACACACAAATGCATTCCTGGAGGGCATGAATTCTGGTCAGGCTGCCCTTCATCGAACCGTTCAGACTCTGGCCTCAGCACTGATGGCAGCCATTGTCCCTGTGTCTAGCCTACCCCCTCCAACTTCCTCCACCCAGACCCAATCCCCTGTACCTCTGCCTATCCCAAGCACACCATCAGACCAGCATGCACACACCTCAACACACAAGGGAAGCTCAGGCAAACATAAGCACCACACATCCCACAGGCACTCTCGCAAGCATCACACACATACAGACACACCAACATCCACTGCCTCCACTGTGTCGCTCTCCTCGTCGTCTCCCTCCTCTCTCCCAGTCTCGTCTACACTCACACCTGCATGCACTACCTCTACAGCCACTACGTCCCGCACCAGCACACCCAGCAGCACACCCCGCTTGCGTGCAGTCACCACCCCCACTACCATACACATGTCCCCTGTGTCCTCTCCCAGTGTGTCTGTGATGCCCCCTCCCAAGATACACAAACGCAGGCACACACCCACCCAACATACACCCACCTCACGACAGCCTCCAGCGCATGCACCTGCACCCAAAGCCACAAAAGTCACACCTCATACAACCACCTCCTCTTCCTCCACTCCCAAACCCCCTCCAGCTACCCGTCCCAGTGTCTCCAAACAACTTTTCCTGTCCACCCTTAACCTATTTCCCACTACCCCCCGTCCAATTCATAGGTCCCGTACTAGCACCTCAGCCACAAAATCACTGAGACCAGTGGTGCCTGTTGCACCAGCCACCAGGCCAGCCAGTGTATCACGGAGCCAGAGCACAGCCAGTCCCCCCCCCTGTGAAGCACCAGAAGTTGCCCAGTGCCCGGCGGGAGAGGGGGAAGACTCCAGCCACTCAACTCGATCACAGGGGTCCCGGAGTAGTGTGGACTCTGCTGTGACTTCTCCCAAGGTGGGGAAGGGGCAGAAGAAACCCGCAAAGTCTGGGAGGAGCAGCACGGCGGAGAAGACCGCCATCATCCCCGCTGGGCAGGAGGGCCCCGTCAGCCCCATCACTGCTGCCCAGGAGGGCCCCGCCAGCCCCATCGTCGCTGCCCAGGAGGGCCCTGCCATCCCCATCGTCGCTGTCCAGGAGGGCCCGCCAGCCACAGCCCAGCTGGGCAATGAAGGACTGCCAGCCCGAGCCCAGATGGGCAATGAAGGACCGCCAATGCAAGCACCGCTGAACAGGGCAATCACCGCTGAACAGGGCAAGCACCGCTGAACAGGGCAAGTACCTCTGAACAGGGCAAGCACCGCCAAGGCAAGCACCGCTGAACAGGGCAAGGACTGCCAAGGCAAGCACCGCTGAACAGGACAAGGACCGTCAAGGCAAGCACCGCTGAACAGGGCAAGGACCGCCAAGGCAAGCACCGCCGAACAGGGCAAGGACCGCCAAGGCAAGCACCGCTGAACAGGGCAAGCACCGCTGAACAGGGCAAGGACCGCCAAGGCAAGCACCGCTGAACAGGGCAAGGACCGCCAAGGCAAGCACCGCAGAACAGGGCACGGACCGCCAAGGCAAGCACCGCTGAATAGGGCAAAGACCGCCAAGGCAAGCACTGCTGAACAGGGCAAGCACCGCCAACTCAAGCACCGCTAGCCCATGAGCGGCAGGGGCAGTGACAAAACAGGGACCGTCACGGGGTGAGTGATGCACTCTGGGCACCAGTCCCCCTCCAGAACCAGTGGAGACCTGTATCCACTCCATCTGTCCTGCACAGGATGAAGCACTCTGGGCACCAGTCCCCCTCCAGAACCAGTGGAGACTGTTATCCACTTGAGAGTCTGTGGCTTTGCACTCCCCAGGATGGTACAGTGGGCAAACCACCCACTGGAGAGACTTGAGAGACTGTGGCTTTGCACTCCCCAGGATGGTACAGTGGGCAACCCACCCACTGTAGAGACTTGAGAGACTGTGGCTTTGCACTCCCCAGGATAGAGCAGTGGGAAAACCACCCACTGTAGAGACTTGAGAGACTGTGGCTTTGCACTCCCCAGGACAGAGCAGTGGGCAACCCACCCACTGTAGAGACTTGAGAGACTGTGGCTTTGCACTCCCCAGGATAGAGCAGTGGGCAACCCACCCACTGTAGAGACTTGATAGACTGTGGCTTTGCACTCCCCAGGATAGAGCAGTGGGCAAACCACCCACTGTAGAGACTGGAGAGACTGTGGCTTTGCACTCCCCAGGATACATCAATGGGCATGGAGCTCCCTCGTGGATCTGGCGTCGTGCACTCATCTGGCAGAGGTGCCCCCCCTTCCCTTCCCACTGAGGTGCCTGTTGTATTTCTATCTGATGCCCCTGCAGTGTTCTCTCCGTCATGTTCGGTTATCTTGTGTGGGCCTCGCCCATGAATTTTGGGCCCAGTGGTCCACGGACTATGAATAGTGCAATATCTGGACTACTATTCGTGGTGTATATTTTGTTAATAATGTATATATGTATATATTTGCTTACTCTATTTTGATATATTACAATGGTTCCATTAATTTCCTTTTGTCTTTGAATACTTCCGGGGGAGTTTGGGGGGTGTTACTGTAATGTTTGGATATGCATTGGTGTGTGTTGTAGTGGGTGGGGGTGTTGCGTGTGTGTGTCCCTGTATTTTGCCTCCCCCCTCCCCTGTGTCGTAGGTGCAGTACTCACCGTGGTCTGCGCCGCCGGCGTTGGTGCTCCTGGTACAGGAGCAGGAAGACTAGTGCAGGAAGAATATGGCGTTCCAGCTCCATGGTGTCGTCGTTCCTCGTTTAGTGTGTAGAGGTGAGCGTTTTCCCTTTAAAATGGCTGTTTCCGCCGTGTTTTTATCCGGGGTGAATCCGCCTCAGAAAAGGTGGCGGATTGGCCTGTCTTAATAGTGTGGGCAGTACATTGTCTCCTGCCTGTCTGTTGGCGGTGACCGATGCTCTGTTTGTTTGTACTGCCGTGGCGGTCAGAGTGTTAAAGTGGCTGTCTTTGTTGGCGGTTTCCGCCACGGTCGTAATTGCAAAATTTTTACCGCCGGCCTGTTGGCTGTCTTACCGCCGCTTTAACACCGTCCGCCAGGGTTGTAATGACCACCTAAGTGTGAAGGTCAACTTTTAACCGAGGCCTCCCACAGCCTGTAGCCGAGTAGGGCTCCATCGCGGTCGGTCTGAAACTTTGACATTGCCCCGGTCAAGGTGCAACCAGATGACCAGATTGGCGCTTTTTGTTTCTAGGCGCTAAAAAAACAATAAGGGGGTCATTCTGACTCCCGCCGGCCGCAGTAACCGCAGGGCCGGCGGGAGCCGCCAGAATACCGCTGCGCTGTCAGAAGACCGCCGCGGTTATTCTGGGTTTCCTGCTGGGCTGGCGGGCAACCGCCAGAAGGCCGCCCACCAGCCCAGCGGGAAACACCCTTCCACGAGGATGCCGGCTCCGAATGGAGCCGGCGGAGTGGAAGGGGTGCGACGGGTGCAGTTGCACCCGGCGCGATTTTCAGTGTCTGCATGGCAGACACTGAAAATCTTTTTGGGGCCCTGTTAGGGGGCCCCTGCAGTGCCCATGCCATTGGCATGGGCACTGCAGGGGCCCCACGACACCCCATACCGCCATCCTGTTCCTGGCGGGCGAAACCGCCAGGAACAGGATGGCGGTATGGGGGTCGGAATCCCCATGGCGGCGCAGCAAGCTGCGCCGCCATGGAGGATTCCCCAGGGCAGCGGAAAACCGGCGGTACACCGCCGGTTTTCCATTTCTGACCGCGGCTGTACCGCTGCGGTCAGAATGCCCATGGGAGCACCGCCAGCCTGTTGGCGGTGCTCCCGCGGTCCCCAACCCTGGCGGTCTCGGACCGCCAGGGTTGGAATGACCGCCTAATTCTTTTAAAATTCATATCTCCGGTTCCCCTTATCTGATTTTATTCGTTTTTATGTCATTTTAAAGATACAAATATAAACTATTGTTATAAATTGGTTTTGGATTTTTAAACTGTTTCCTGTGTTTTATTTAATTACTGTTTTGTGATATTTGAATGCTTTACACTCTGGCGGTCATTCCAACCCTGGCGGTCCGAGACCGCCAGGGTTGGGGACCGCGGGAGCACCGCCAACAGGCTGGCGGGGCTCCCATGGGCATTCTGACCGCAGCGGTACAGCCGCGGTCAGAAACGGAAAACCGGCGGTGTACCGCCGGTTTTCCGCTGCCCTGGGGAATCCTCCATGGCGGCGCAGCTTGATGCGCCGCCATGGGGATTCCGACCCCCATACCGCCTTCCTGTTCCTGGCGGTTTCGGCCACCAGGAACAGGATGGCGGTATGGGGTGTCGTGGGGCCCCTGGGGGCCCCTGGGGGCCCCTGCAGTGCCCATGCCAATGGCCAATGGCATGGGCACTGCAGGGGCCCCAAAAAGATTTTCAGTGTCTGCCATGCAGACACTGAAAATCGCGACGGGTGCAACTGCACCCGTCGCACCCCTTCCACTCCGCCGGCTCCATTCGGAGCCGGCATCCTCGTGGAAGGGTGTTTCCCGCTGGGCTGGCGGGCGGCCTTCAGCCCAGCGGGAAACCTAGAATAACCGTGGCGGTCTTCTGACCGCGCAGCGGTATTGTGGCGGCTCCCGCCGGCCCTGCGGTTACCGTGGCCGGCGGGAGTCAGAATGACCCCCTCTGTCTCCTAATTTAAGCCTTGACGCTCATTGCCAAGCTACCAAGGGTTGAGCTGGGTTTAATTTACTGAGACCTAACTGGACCTTAGTGGAGGTTAGTGGCCTATTGCTAAGTGTAGGTACCTACCTGCCCTTACCAACGACCCATTTTCCAACAATATACCTCAGTACCTCTGTAGGAGAATACAGGCTTATATGAGTTTTTCTGCAATTGTCTTTAAGATTGCTGCATGTATAAGTGCTTTCTGACTATGTCAGTGAATGCAGAAGCATATCTGTCACCGGCTGAGACACAGCATGCATGCTTTGGAAACATGCCAATCAGTTCCTTGGTGATCGGCATACTGCATGTGGTGCTTGGCTTGGCTTAGGGGCGTGAAATTGCTCACCTAAGCTTGTAAAACTAAAACGTATGTTTCTTAATCACTAAAGCACAATGTATCATGTCATTCCAACATTATATCATAAAGGTGACATATTTGCACTTAAACATGAGTTTGAGATTTCTCAAAGCACTTTTACTGCCAAACTTCAGTGTCCACTGACAGACCACACACAGGCTCTGCACTACTTGTCCTCACCCTTCTCGAAAGCAATATTTGTCTGCATATATGAAAATATTGTGTGAATACTTGCCTATGTATCTGAGAGAATAGTGCCATGAGATATTTTAGTACATCTGCCGGTATGTGACTGCCTGCTTTTAGTACCTGTATGGCTGTAAATCTGTACATTAGTGCCTGAACATAGATTTCAGTGCCTCTCTTAAGGAATATGGGGGTATGCAGGTGTGCCTGTAATTGCCTTTCATATTGCTACATATGTAAGTGCTTTCTGCATATGTGAGTGATTGCAGAAGTGTCTCTGTTGCTCTGTCACTGGCTGAGACACAGCATTCATGTTTTGGAAAGATGAATGTCAGTTCCTTAGTGAGTTGTATACTCTATGCAGTGCTTGGCTTAGGGGTCTGAAAGTGTATGGGTAAGTTTCTAAGACTGAAACGTATGTTTCCTAATCACTTAAGCACATTGCAGCATGCTTGATGCCATACCTACAGCATGTCACAGAGGTGAGATATTTGCACTGAAACGTGACTTTAAGACTTCACAAGGCACTTTTACAGGCCAATGTCTGTGTCTACTGATAGAGCACACAAAGGCTCTGCAGTACTACACTTCACCCTTCAGGATGTTTTGTCTGGATATATGAAAAGATTGAGTAGTTGCCTATATATCTGAGTGAACATAGCTGTCTACCTCTAGTAGCACCATTAGATGTTGTAGTGCATCTGCTGGTATGTGATTGCCTTTGATATTGCTGCATATATAAGTGTTTTCACTGGCTGAGACACAACATCCATCCTGAGTTTCTTAAACTGAAAAATAAATACCTTAGTCACTTTATGTCACGATCTGCACGATTCCTCTCACCTCTTACTGATGGATTTGAAAGAGTGCCAGGCCTTCTGCTGGTTCTAGATAGACCAAGATAAGGGCGACCCTTTCTACTAGCCACGGTGCTACTTGACAGAAAAAACGCCCGAGCAGACGGTACCCTCCAGAAGGAGTCCCAGAGAAAAAATAAAAAATAAATATGGGAAAAACCTCGAAACATGAACTCCTGAAAAAGAGATAAAACCAAGAGAGAAAAAAGGGAAAAAATTGAAAATCTCAATCAGAGCGACTGGAACTGGAGAAAAACATGAGGAGCAAAGATCACCACCAAGAGGAAGTGCTTGCAACGCAAAACAAATCAGGACTGAGTGACTTATATACTGGAAGACCGAAAGTGACAACACAGGAAGAGAAACAACGGCATCTTGGATTCGGAAAGGTCCATAGAAAAGAATGGGAAAAGAGTAGTAGTATAAAAGAAAAATGCATGCTGGGAAAAAGGAACAGAAAGAACACAGCATGGAAACCAGCAAGAAGACAGTATGGATACCAGAAAAAAGAAATAGACAAAGTGCACAGAAAACCCAGAGAAAAGAAAAAAACAGAAAAGGAGATGAGCCCACCACCAACCAGCAAGAAAATGTTAAAAAGACACGCGACCGGGGACACGAAATGTTCTTCCTAAGATGCGCCGAAAATGGTCCGACCACAGGTGAAAAAAAAGATGCTGCGGCTAAGCACGGTGTCACACTTTAGCACAGTGCATCATGTTTAATGGAATACCTACAGCATATCATATACGCCTGCAAGAACAACATATTCATCTCAAAAGAAGATCTCTCTATTCTCAGCACAATAATAAATTAATAAAAAGCGACTGACGGATAATAAATTAGGAAGGGTATGCAGCTTTGGCAGTCGGTGTCTGTTTCTTTTGGAGCAGAGTTTTGGAATGTGGTACGAAGAGAGCCATCTCTGTTAAGGCCAACATACCCTCCTGTGGTCAAGAGCGCAGCAGCTGAAATGGCAACTTGTGGATGTATCTATAGTTTAATACACATGTACAATTTATTTCTCTGAGGAGTAATATCCACTATAATATGAATTTGATACTTCACCAATATGCTCTACATGCCATGAGATGCTGGCAGCGGAAGACAATAGTCACGATCTGCACATGTTTAAAGAGTACTTGTTTAAATACACCATTGTACTACACATGTGACTCACTATTACTTTTGAGAACATTTCTTACCATGTAAGTACATAGAAAACTGACCAATAATTTATCAACATCTACTTTAATGTAAACGTAATACATTAATGTGACCTTTCACACATAAATACTTGACATACGCCTGCAGAAAGTTTTTTCCCTTACTTTTTTTAATGCTGTACTTTAAAACTGAATAAATAGGACTACAAGTCCCAGATTTCTGACAAAAAACATTCTTTGTGAATATGACATCATGTGTAGATTTGCAAAGTATAATATCTTTTAATACATTGTGAAGTTCAAGTTTTAGACTTAAGTGGTCATGATGACATTGGCGGTAAGTGAGAAAGTGGCGGAAATACCGTCAATAGGCTGGTGGTAATTAACGCCAAATTATGACCATGGCGGTGAGAACTCCCATAGGCAGCCAATGTACCACACCATCAGCCAGGGCGTTAAAACCACTCACCACGGCGGTAGCCAACAGCAGCCAGGTGGAAGACAAGGTACCGCCCACCATATCATGACCTTGCAATCCACCATGATTTCCGGGGCAGAACCAACGGTATGAAAAGCCTGGCAGAAACACTGCACAGAAGAGCAAATACTCACCATCAGAGACACGGAGAAGAACAACGCTGCCATGGAACCGGAACTGCAAGTCTTCCCGATGCTTTTCTATGCCATGCTCCACCTGGAATACCAACGCCGACGAAGACGACGAAGGTGAGTACAGCCGCCTAACACACAAGGGCGGGAAGGAGGAAAAGGAGAGAGACACACACATGCACAACACACACCAGACACACACAACCAGCTGAAGACGTAAACCAATGGCACACAAAACACGGCATAATAAAACAAGGACTAGATTTCGGAAGTACTGAAAATGTATTAGCAAGCAAAAGCCACCATATGTACCAGCTGTGTACGATTGTCCACAAAGGGCCAATGCCCAGTCCAAAGTACTAAGGACTCACCTGGCCGCAGGGCACAGTCCAAGGCCCAACTCGTTTCTGGATGACATCCTCACCGAAGAGTGCAGGGACATAGTTATTGAAATGGGCAGGCACCTCAGGGGGAAGGTGGGTCGGGGGCACCTCAGCCGAAGTCGAGAACATTCCCACTGGTTCTGGAGGGGGCTCCATGCCCATTTTTCTTTTCTAGGGAGTGCAAGGTCACAGTCTCTCAGGTGGGGAACTCACCCACTGCTTCTGGAGGGGTCTCCATGCCCATTCTCCTTTGCTGGGGAGTGCAAGGTCACAGTCTCTCAGGTGGGGAACTCACTCACTGCTTCCTTTGCTGGCATGTGCAAGGTCACAGTCTCTCAGATGGGGAACTTGCCCAATGCTTCTGGAGGGGGCTCCTTACACAGCAGTCCCTGGAGGGTGGCCTACATGTCCGCTGCTGGAGGAGAGGGCTGCTCTGTCTCAGCTAAGGGTGAGGGTTCCATGACCACTGGTGGCAGTGGTGGTAGTGGTGGTGGTGATACCCTTCCAGCCTCTGCTGGAGATGAGTGCTGCTGTGTCTCAGCTGTGTAAGGTGCCTCCTAGGCAGCCTCTGCTGGAGGTGAGGGCTGCTGTGTCTCAGCTGTGGAAGGTGCCTTCTGGTAAGCCTCTACTTGAGGTGAGGGCTGCTGTGTTACAGCTGTGGAAAGTGCCTCCTGGCCAGCCTCCGTTGGAGGGGAGGGCTGCTGTGTGGCAGCTGGAGGTGAGGGCTTCTTCACTTTCATGTCAGGAGGGCAGGGCTTCTTCACTTTCATGGTAGGAGGTGAGGGCTTCTTCACTTTCATGGCAGGAGGTGATGGCTTCTTCCCTGTCCTGGATGTTGGAGTGGGATCCTTGCCCTTCCTGGCTGTTGGTGTGGGATCCTTCCCCTTTCTGGCTGTCCGATTGGGATCCTTCCCCTTCCTGGACATTGGTGTGGGATCCTTCCCCTTCCAGGGTGGTGGAGTGGGATTCTTCCCCTTCCTGGCTGGTGGAGTGGGATCCTTCACTGTCTTGCCTCTACAACTAGGAGGGGCTCCATTGTCCCCGTGGACTGTTTGGTGAGGTGCTGGGCTTGGTCATTGGGACTCTGCTCTTACAGGCAGAACAGGGGAATGGGGGGGGCAAGAGGTCAAGTTGGGCAAGGAAAAGCTTTTTAGCGCTGGTTGGGCAGGATGAGGGAGGAGAGATGGGAGTGGAAGTTGAGGGAGTGGTTGTTGGAGGAGTACATCTGCTGGACTTGGGTGCAAGGGCATGGGCAGTGTGCTGATGTGAGGTGGATGTCTGTTGGGTGTATGAGTGCCTGTGTTCGTGTCCTTTGGGGGGACAGACAGGGTGTGAGAGGACACAAGAGACGTATGGATGGATGTTATGGAGGTGTCTGCAAGTGAGGTGTGTGTGCTGCTTGGAGTGGTGATGCTGATGATGGATGTTGAAGCAGTGCATGCAGGTGTGAGTGTGGACGTGACTGCGAGGGAGGTGGGGGAGGAGGAAGAGGGGGAGACAGTGGAGGCAGTGGATGTGGTTGTGTGTGCAACTGTCTGGTGTTTGCGTGAGTGCTTGTGGTCTGAAGTGTGGTGCATGTGTTTGACTTTGCCACTCCTGTATGATGTCTTGTGTGCATTCTCGTCTGTATGTGTGCATGGGATGGGTTGGGGTTGAGGAGACTGCAACTGGGGAGTGGTAGTTGGAGGGGGGACGGTAGAAAAAGGGACAATGGCTGCCATCAGAGAGGAGGCCAGAGCCTGAATTGATCTCAGTTGGGCCACCAGTTTGCCATGGATGCCCTCCAGGAATGCATTGCATTGCTGCATCTGGTATGCCAGCCACTGGATGACATTCACAATGGTTGACTGCCCTACCGAGATGGATCTGAGGAGGTCAATAGCCTCCTCACTCAGGGCAGCAGGGCTCACTGTGGCAGGACCTGAGTTGGGTGGGGCGAAGGAGATGCCCATCCTCCTGGGTGAGCGGGCAAGAGCAACTCACTGAGGGACTGCTGGGAGGGCGGTGCTGGTACGAGGGTGGCAGCTGTACCTGCAGCAGGGGTGGTCACAATGGTGTCCAGGGAACTTCCATCGGAGGAGGTATCTGAGTCAGTGTTGTCACCTCCTGTCTCTGCCGTCGTGCTCCCCTCGCCCTCTGTCACACTGCTTCCCTTGGTGTCGGTGAACTCTGCTTCCTGAGTCCTATGGAATTCAGCTCCCTCTGTCGTCGGTGCCCAAGCTCCCCTGCCAGATGATGCTAATGCACACATGGACAGGATGACAGAAGGAGGAAGGGGGGAAGAGAGAGAAAGGGAACACTGGGTCAATTACAGCACAAACACCACAATTGGCATACACTGCACCGTCACACACAGAGATCAGGATTGAGTACTATGCATTGCACTGGCATTGATTTGTCTAGATGCCACAGCAAGATGAGGGCCAAACACCACCAATTGCATCCCTCCTGGGACCCACTAAGCCCTGACTGATATGGAATGCAAACAAGCTGGTTACCTGCATTTACCACACACCCATTACCCTTGAGCTAGATCACGCTGCATTGTGTGGCCTGGCATTAAGGGGCACCCACTAACTCACATGCAGCACCTGGGTCCCATGCCACCTACCAATTACTGTATTAATTCCCACTGTACTCACCCCTTTGTGGCTGCTGTGTCCATCCAGCTCTGGGTAGGCCACCGCCAGTATGCAGGCCATCAGGGGGGCCAGGTTCCAACAGGCACCCCTTCCTCATTGAGAGGCCATCCCCAGCTGGGCCTCTGCAGTCTTCCGTGCCCAGCGTCTCAGGTCCTCCCACCATTTGCTGCAGTGGGTGCTCTGCCTGCTGTAGAACCCCAGGGTCCTCACGTCCTTGGCGATGGCACACCGCAATCCCTTCCTCTGATGGGCACTGACCTGCAGAGGAAACACAGACAGGAGGACACCATTAACCATACAATCGAGCCTGTCACACATATGGCCCACCAATCCCATTCCCCTCACCATTGGCACACACATCATCTGGTGCCCACCATGTACACTACCACCAGACATTCCCCCGATGACACAATGCTTGCACACACATCCTCATGCATCCATCCCACATGCATCGTGCCCATGCTGTATTCACCTGCTGGTCTGGAGGCCCATACAGCAGTCCATACTGGGGTGGGACCCCATCCACCAGTCACTACAATTTGTCTGAAGTGAAGGCAGGGGCCCTTTCCCCAGTCACACGGGCCATGGTAGGTTCCAGGCACAGGTCACAGCAGCACATGCAGTGTAAGTGTCGTCCTGTGGAAGGCCAGGAAACAAGTGAGGATTTGGATATAAAATGACAGTCACATCTGCGGCGGTGTATACCATCACCGCCGGAGCAGATCCCCATTGGCCACTGTACTCCATAAAGCCCCATATTATCCAATGAGAAATTGCACGGCGGTGCAAGACTGCCTTCCACCATGACGCCTAACGTCGGCGGAGTTACCTCACTTCCACCTGTCCCAAGATACAGGACAGGCGATCGCCATTTCATGGTGGCGGACAACGATCAGATAAATCATAACTGCGTCATTGCCTAAAATAGCACATACGTTGCCATTCTCACTGTCCCATCACGTTGATACTGTGGTTCTATCTTTGAATTAATAGGAGGAGGAGACAAACCCCCTTGTACAGGCCCCTGGTGGACTTGGTTACGCTGGAGGACAGTTAATTATACTCACCTGTAGACTGGACAGGGCCATAATCACAGAGCTGTGTGCCAAATTGGAAACTGAACTGATATCAGCTATCTGTCATCCCACTGGGATCCCCCTGTTGTGCTATCAGTGCTCCATTTCCTGGCAACTGGTTCTTTCCAAGTGACAGTGGGCTTGGCAGCAGGAATGTCACAGCCAATGTTCTCAATCATGCTGGCAAGGGTTCTGTCTGCCTTGGTGAAACACATGTGCAGCTACATTGTTTTCCCCCACATGGAAGATTTGGCCACTGTTAAGGCAGGATTCTATGCAATGGCCCATATCCCCAATACTATTGTGGCGATTGACTGTACACATATTGTGTTAGTCCCCCCACCAGAATCAACAGGTGTTCAGGAATCAGAAGAGTTTCCACTCACTGAATGTGCAAATGGTGTGCCTGGTAGAACAGTACATTTCCCACGTCACTGCCAAGTATCCTGGGTCGGTGCATTACGCCTTTGTCTTGAGGAATAGCAGCATCCCAAATGTGATGGGCCAACTACAGAGGCACAGGGTGTGGCTAATAGGTGAGCCAGAGTCCCCACTTTATGTCAGTGTATGCCTTGAGGTGTTATCCCCATAGGATTGTGTAAGGCTAAAGTTTGTCCCTCACTATTTGCAGGTGACTCTGGCTACCCCAACCTTTCCTGGCTCCTGACCCCTGTGAGGAATGCCAGGACAGGGGCTGAGAACCATTATAATGAGGCACATGGGCAAACCAGAAAAATAATTGAAAGGACCTTCGACCTCCTGAAGGCCAGGTTCAGGTGCCTCCATCTGACAGGTGGACTCACCCGGACAGGTCTGCCAGATAGTAGTGGTATGCTGCATGTTGCTCAACCTAGCCCTCAGATGGCATGTGCCTTTTCTGCAGGAGGAAGAGACTGGAGATGCCCCTGTGGCAGCAGTGGACCCTGAGGACAGTGAGGATGAGGAGGCAGAGGATGAGGATTTAGGCAACAGAACATCAATACTTCCAATGATTCACAGGTGAGACAGTGGAACTGATCATTGCTCTGAATAGTGATTTAATCTCTGTGACTGTGGCATGATGGCATTCACTTCCTTTGCATCTAAACTTACTGTCACCTATGGTTTGTAATCTTACAGATGTTGGTGATACGACAACAGTGTCCTGATGTGATGCTATCACAGTGTCCATATAATTTGCACCAGATGTGACTATTCCACTAAATGCACATTTTCAACACATAAAATACTATCAGTCAAGTTGTGTTCAAGGGTGTTTATTGTGGTGATATAAAATTGAGGGTAAAGTGCAATGGGATAGGATGATGGTAGAGCAAAGTCCAGGGTATTGTTCCAGTCTGATTGCAGCACAGGTGCAGTATCCAAGGGGCCATAGGAAGGGGAGCAATGTCAGTTCAAAGTAGACAAGGTGACAGGGTGGGGAACAATCAGGAGAGTGTCATTTCCTGGCAGTGGTCTTGGAAAGTGTCTCTGACTTCTGTCTGGGTCGCT
This sequence comes from Pleurodeles waltl, assembly GCF_031143425.1. Classification (NCBI taxonomy): domain Eukaryota; kingdom Metazoa; phylum Chordata; class Amphibia; order Caudata; family Salamandridae; genus Pleurodeles; species Pleurodeles waltl. Next base: position 1,080,704,419 of record NC_090447.1, read on the forward strand.
GGGAACGTTTGCAGTGTGGTTCACACACTGAAGGGGGGGTGCTAGTGGCCTTTGGGTACTGTGGCGGGGCCTCCTGCCCACTAGCTGCAGCGGAGGTTGTGGGCTGGTCAATAGACTGGCTAGTGGTAGGGGCCCACTGGTGTGCTGTTGATTCCCTCATGATGATGTGTTGGCCATGTCTGCCAGCACCCCTTAAATGGAGATCATGGTAGTGTTGAGAGCCTGCAGGTCCTCCTGATGGTGTTCCTCCTGAAGCAGCTTGTTCTCCTGCATGTTGTCAAGGATCTGGCCTATTGTGTCCTGGGATTGTTGGTAGGCACCCAGGATCTTGGTGAGTGCCTCCTGGAGAGTCAGTTCCTTGGGCCTGTCCTCCCCCTGGTGCACAGCGGTCCTCCCAGTGTCCCTGTTGCCCTGTGCCCCTCTCACCTGAACGGTGTACTCACTGCTATTGACCCCAGGTCCCTGATTGTTTTGGGTGTGAGGTGTGGACTGGGGTCCCTAGGCAGGTGGGCACACTGCTGATTGACGTGTCTTGGGGAAAGAGGTGTGGGGATGCTGGGTGGGTGCTGTGGTGTTGGATACTGATGGAGGAGGTTCTGTGGTGCACTGAGTAGGCTGGGGTGACCAACTGTCTAGTGGTCTCTGATGGCCAGGTTGTTGATCCAGATCCTGAAGTCCAGAAATACTGTCATCACTGGGGACATCTTCTGTTGGGGGACTGGTTTGTCATGGCACCTCCATTGGCTGGGGCACCTGTAGGGATGTAAGTGGTGTATTATACTTAATTTCTGTGACATATTGTACATGCCTAACTTCCCCTCTACCGTTGCTGTTGCCCTGCCACCTTTGATTGTGTGTGGTGATGTATTGTGGGATTGTTAGTTCCCCTATGCTGTGCATGCTTTTGTGATGGGTGTCCATGCAGGGCTGGGAGGGCTGTCCATCCGTTGGTATTGCATGCAGGGCTGGGCATTGGAGTTAGTCATATGTGTAGGTGCAGTGTGGAATGGAGTGATGGGAGTGAGGGAGAGGGGGTGTGATGGTATGCAGGTATGGGGGTTGATAAGTAGTAAATGTTGACTCACCAGTGTCCAGTCCTCAAGCAACTCCAGTGAGTCCCTCAGGATGCATTAATGCCAAGACTTGCTCCTCCCATGGTGTGAGCTGTGGGGAGGAGATGGGGGTCCTCCGCCAGACCTCGGTATGGCGAGCTGGTGCCTTGCCGAAATGGAACGTACCTTCCCCCGTAGGTCGTTCCACCTCTTCCTCATGTCGTCCCTTGTACTTAGATGCTGTCCCACGGCGTTCACCCAGTCCACGATCCTCTGCCATAGCTCTATCTTCCTGGCAATGGATATCTGCTGTACCTGTGCTCCAAATAACTGTGGCTCTACGCTGACTATTTCCTCCACCATGACCCTCAACTCCTCATCTGTGAAACGGGGGTGTCTTTGTGGGAACATGGGTGTTGTGTAGTGTGTGTAAGTGTGAGTGTGTTGGGTAGTGTGGTTCGGTGTGTGTGGCAATGTGCGTGAGGGATGTATGGGTGTATGTGGTGTGTGTCGAGCTCTCGCAGTGGTCTTGGTGTCAGTCTGGTGGCAATAATTTGTATTCATTGAGGGTTGGGAGTAATGTGGGTGGGTGTTTTACAGTGCTGGGGGTGGGTGGGTGTAGTGTGTGTATGAGTGCCAGGTGTGTATTTTTGGTATTAGCCAATGTTGTGCAGTTTAGTATTTGGGTGTCCATTCTAAGCCCACCGGTGTATACCACCAATGGTTTACCGCAGTTGAATGTCCGCCCTAATGATTCGTCGGTCATGATGTAGTGGACGTTGTTTTGTTGGCGTAACCGTGTGGGTGTTGGTACCGACACTTTTACACTGACTTTTGGGCTAGCGGACTTGTGTATGTGGCAGTATTCTGATGGATTGGTGAGTGAGTGTCATAATATCGACAACGGATATTTACCACTGCGGCGGTATGTTGGCAGCCGTCACCATGACGGTAAGCAGGATTTACCGCCAATGTCATAATGAGGGCCTCAGTGTGGATCTCTTTTTTTGTAGCAATTACAGCATGCAATAAAATACTACATTTACAATATGCAGTTCCAATTCCAACATATTAAAAACCAACTTTTCATAGAACTACTCTGCATCTCTGACAAACTTTGTTTTACAGTAAGGAATAAATACATAAAACCACTAAAACAACCACTCATAAATCAACTCAGGTAGCTGCAATACTTTTCTATATATTTCATAGTTTGATTTAATAATTATGCCACGGCCATACCTCTGGCCCATCCACTATATCGCAAGGCTTCCTCCTGGCGGTCATAATCCCCACGTCATGAGTCCCCGACTGCCAACCTGCCACAGCGGTAAACATCGCCATGAAAAGGCTGGCGGTAAGGGGGACTTGAGGTGCCTCTGGGGGCCGCTGCACTGCTCATGCACTTGGCATGGGCAGTACAGGGGCCCCAAGGCGTAGCCCTGTAGCGCATTTCACTGCCCGAATTTCAGGCAGTGAAATGTGCAATGGGTGCTACTGCACCCGCTGAACATCAGCATTACCACCAGCTCTATTACGAGCCGGCAGCAATGTTAATGTGACTTTTCCGCTGGGCCGGCGGACGGTAACACTGTAACCGTCTGCTGGCCCAGCGGAAAAGTCATAATAGGGAGCCAGAAATACGACCAGCACTAGCAGTATTCTGGCTCCCGCAGCCTAAAAGACCACTGAGGTTGTAATGAGGGCCTAAATCTTTAAAATTGTTATCCTTACAATAAAACGAAATTCACACACATGAAAATTAAATTAGTTGGTGTTTTATTTGTTTCTCTTATCAGACAGATTCAGTACTCTCAGCAATTGTCAAAACTAAGCATAAGGATGGGTGAGAACTCTTACACATAGCAACCATCAATGGCAAACCTTTCAACTTTGTAATGTGTGAAACTGGAGATCTAAGCAAAGAAAACCGTACCTTTCATGTTTTAATTTTGTAAGCACAATTCTTAACGGTTAATGTGTGTTAACTCTTTCGTGCACTTTTCTGAACAAGCCCATTATACTAGGTTTTATTTCCAAAATCACTGGTTAATCGCGATCATCACGACAAATGTGTGTAAAAACGGGTGTCCAAAAACACATATACCTTCATACTTATATGACTTCAAGACCATGGTAGACTTTTTCAGCGCAATTCCTTGCTAGGAAAGTCAGACCTATATTTAGAAAAAGTTAGCACCGCGTTTGGACCCTTATTTTTGATGCAAAGGCGGCGCTAACCTAGCGCCATATTTATATTTTGTCGCTAGACCCATCTAGAGACAAAATATCAGAGTTTGCATTCTTTCTTGCGATCGCCAACCCACCTTGTGTCGTTCAGCGAGAATGATATGCAAGGTAGACGTTCCCTCCCGCACCATATTTACAGTCTGGTGCAAAAACAACGCACATTAAGGAACAGCATCCAAAAAATGATACACAGTCTGATTAGCATCAAATTTTAATGCCTGGTCGGGCCAGGCTTTAAAAATTAGACCCACACACTGCTACATAATGAAAGCACACAGAAGGAGTATTGGTAAGCCCCTGGACAACATGGAACTGTTAATGTTCCAGCTTGGCACCCGCCGCATATGACAGCGACGACAACAGGTCCGACCAGCACCACCTCAGCAACCCCAATCACTACCACAGCATCCACAAAGGCAGCTCAGAAGGTGGGAGAAGATATTACGACAGCACTCAACCATCCTTGCGCTCAGGTACAAGATGTCGTCAGGACCTACCGTCTGAAGCGGGAGACCATTTTACGCCTGCTGCACCACATTGCGCCAGACATCACTGCAATGGTGAAAACTCCAACAGCTATTCCACCCATTACCAAACTCCTTGCTGTCCTCCATATGCTGGCATCAGGATCGTTCCAGACAACTAGCGCACAAGTGGGTGGCATCACCCAGCAATCCTTCTCGGCTTTCCTTCCAAAGGTTGTGGACACAATCATATGCCTCACACTCCACCACATCTGCTTCCCCAACACCCAGCAACTGCAGCAGGAGATCAAGCAAGGTTTCTATCAAATTACTGGGTTCCTGCATGTGCTAGGTGCAATGCCCTGCACCCATGTCCAACTTGTGCCACCTGCTGCAACAAAACACCTCTACAGGAACTGCAAACAAACCCATTCTAGAAATGTGCAGGCCATTGTGGACCACTGTAAGCTCATCACAAACATCCTAGACCAATATCCCGGCGCGACCATGATGCCTATCATATCCTGGCACTCCACCATTAAAGAGTGGTTCCAGGATGGACAATATGGCAATAGGCTACTCGTAGGTAAGCCACCATACCAATCATTACACAGACAACATACCAAACTAGGACGATCAATACATACACCACAATAAACACACATGTACAGGGGAACACAGATATACAGACAACAATAGATATGCCACATGCCACACTACACCACATTCAATGCATATCACACTCACATACACCAATATCTACATAATACAGCCACAACCTGACTGTCACACCACATGAAAAACAGGTGGAACTATGTGCCCTTTGCATACAGAAGCTGGGCCCAAACCATTACAACTGTCCACTGTTTGGCAACTATATATAGATCCCACACACATTACACTGTCAAAGAATAGCTCTGCGATGTGAATGCCATTGGCCATGTCAACGTCAAGAAAGTCGCATAAAGGCACAGCCCCACATTTGTCATGGTGTAGAAGCCTCTGGTGGCACCAATATCAAATGCCATCCAAGTGTTGCCATCACCAACTACATATCACCAAAACATACCAGATGTACCCATTGTGTCCACCTTTACATGAATGGTATATTGTTCTGCATACATAGGAATACAACATCACCAGCTGTGAAAGACCATGTGTAAAGATGGACACCTCATATCACTCCTACAATTATACTTGGTAATTCCATAACTCCCTAACATGATACCAGGGTACCAACAGGGCACTGTGGGAGCTGGACTACTGACAATGTACATAGATGCATGTGAATGAGGAGATACAGGACTTAGCTGGACATTGCAGAAAAACACATAATTCCCTCTCCTGTCACACATGTATCTGAAAACGCTTGCATATGTCATTAAATAAACCATAAAATGGTACCTCACTGTGCCCATGATCCACATGCAGATACATATGGCAGCCTGCAATTGCCAACAACTAAACTGTGTAGAAGGGAGCTTTTCCAAGGGAAAAGGGGTGAGAATCACTTGCAACACACTGGGCACAACACCTGTGTCGTGGCACTCAACACACAAAATAGGTTCATACTTCCAGAACATCACTTATCTGGTGTCCAAAGTAAAGGGACTGAGGACCACATGCCACCATGTGGACCCAGTATACAATAAATGGTACACCATGGTGCGGAGTAGTTGCTATAATGTCTAGATAAAGGATTCTGTAGTTAGACTCTGTAGGAGTACTGAGGACATACCTGACCATTTTATGCACAGTACATAGGGACCCATTCTAAACTATGGTGTATCCCCTCATAACGCCTGCACTGTTCAAGTGTTGAAAGTGTCTGTGATAAATCATGTCTAGGAACCTGCATGATACCATCACACACCTTATATGAAAGATACCTCACATTGACACTCACATGCCTGACCAAGAGAAAGTGACCCACATGGCAATCTGGTATAGGATGTGTATGTAAGTTTAGCAATGTCCAAACATGTCACAGACCCATCCTAAATTGTATGGGTGAAGAAGGAGACAGAAATGGTGCATGTGGCAAATCAAATATACATTACTGAGATGACTTCACACAACAACCTTATGCACTCATTGTGAAAGTGACTTAGGTTGTGGAATGCAGATGCAAGTGCATGCCCATGTACACCAAAGAGTGTGGAAGAACAGCTGAGAGAGTCCTTCATACTGTTAGGGTTTGTACACAGCAAAGAGCATGTCCCCTCTCACTGCACTAGTGGGTTCTGTAATAGCTCCCTTTTAAACTTACTATTAAAAGCCTTTCTTGTTATTTCACCTTCCCCCCCCCTAGGCTTCTGTGTATGTTGTTTAATGTGCTGTTTTGTTTACACATTGGGCCTTGCTTTTACCAAGGCTTCTTTAAAACACTCCTCCCTAGGCCATGTGTTAATCCAACTCATTTGCATAATAACTGAAACTCTGCACACCTTTCAAGACCATGTGCAGCATGTGAGGACCACACCCAGCTCTTCAAACCACACCCAGCTCTGCACACCTTCCAAGAACATGTGCAGCATGTGAGGACCACACCCAGCCCTTCAAACCACACCCAGCTCTTTGAGCCACACCCAGCCCTGTCTATAAAAGGCATCCCCCGAGCCTCACCCAGTGCTTGTGCTCGTCTACCTCCAGCTTACCTGAGAACAGATCCCTCGGCGCTGGCACTCCTGCTCTTTACAGACTTTCTTTGACTTCAATGGGCGCAGCTGCTGGCTCTTCCTTCTTCCGGTTTCCGGTACCTCCTTGCCTCAGCCTCTCTCCTACGAGTAACCTGCAAAAGAGAAAGAAGACAAGGTTAGACTGATCAGTATCTCTTGCCAGCAACAAGTAAGTGCAAAACTTTTTATTACCTGAGGAAGCTTTGACGGCAATTTCTGGATTCGTGTATAGACAGTTTGAGGCGAAGTGCCTTCCACGAGTCTTGTGATTCAGGCTCTTTGTTGCAGGAGTATTTTGCGGAACTTTGTGAAGCGGACATTGTTTTTTTTTTTTCATGGAACTTTTGGGAATCGAACAGTGAAAACCATTGACAGCAAGGCAAACAGTAAATCAAGGACTTGCACAAATTACATGCTGTATTTTGATGTAAAAGTACAGTTTTTGTTTTATAAAAGATTCTGGAAATATGGGAAAAGTGAGTCTACTATTGGGAATTTAGGCTTTAGTTATATTATGATGAATGTTTGATATTGGTAATTCTGATAACGGTATTTGTTTAATGTTTTAGAAGCTTTACAGTAATAGAAAACACATCCCAGAGCAGTAACCCATTCCAAACCTGGAAACTAGAGACCAGGATCCAAGAGGTACTTTTAGAAGAGAATTTCTAATAAATAAAGGGATAGTCAGGAACCCATTTAGGAATAGGTTGCACTTATCTGTTCTTTGTTTATGTTTCATTAGGCACCAGTTTCTACAGAAGTCAGAAAGGGCCGCAGATTTGTGCAGCACTTCAACAGTGGAAACGCAAGAACGGTGTTGTCTTTTTATTTTTTATTTTATCCACTTCCCCCCTTCCCTTGAGCTTCTGTTCTTAGTGCACTGTTTTAAAAACTAGTGTGCTGGAACAAGCAGTTTCAGGGTGGGGTCGGATTGTCTTCAACCTCCATCAGAACTGAACAAGAACTCAGGTGAGCTGGGCTTTGACAGAAGCACAAGCCTTAAAAAATTTCAGTTCTGGTGGATGATGAATACCGGGGAAGAAATAGAGGGCATTGACGTCACGGATATGGCGCTGGCCCTAAATGAGGACTTGGCTCATAATGAATCAGTGTCTGGCATCTTGCAACATATGCAAGAGGAAATAGAGAGATTAAAGATGGAGAATACCTCTTTAAAACAGGATTTAAGCAGGTATAAATTTAGGGGATCTCAGTGGAACACAGCTTCTACACCTTTGTTTAAAACCTCCTCAGAGACAGGGGCGCCATCAAAACATACAACTTTGCCTTCCCCAGTTGAGGTTACTGTTAATGTTCCTAATGTTGTGCCCTTAGCAGCACCTGAACGTTTTCATGGAGATAGTAACAAATTCCATGTTTTTATCAATCAATGTCAATTACACTTCATTTGTAAGCCACAACAGTTCCCTACTGATGATACGAAAGTGGCATTCGTCTTGTCTTATTTGGGTGGCACAGCAGCCAATTGGTCAATTCCTTTCGTGGATAGAGATGATCCCATCCTCCATAATTGGAATCAATTTAAACGTACCATGACCAGCCTTTTTGCAAAACACACTTTCATGCAGGCAAGTGATAATGAGCTTTTAAATCTTAAACAAGGTAACAAGGATTTATTGACCTATCTCACTAGTTTTAATCGTTTACTCACCGAGACACAGTGGCCAGAAGAAAAGCGTGTCTCCCTTTTTTATAAAGGTTTGAGAGACGAGTTAAAAGACGCGCTGGCTCATATCGTTGATTTGCCAAAAGACTATTCGGACTTTGTAGATTTAGTTGTGAAATTAGAACATAGACTAGGAGAAAGAAAGAGAGATAAATACAAACTGGAATCACGGTTAACTTTTATTAGACACGAGAAGAAAGACACAGATAATAAACTCCCTGAACCAGAGCCTATGCAAATAGGGACACTCAGAGGTCCACTCACATCAGAGGAAAAAGAAAGAAGGAGAAAATTTCAATTATGTTTATATTGTGGCAGGGCAGGTCACTTTGCCAGAGAATGTCCAGTAAAGTCTAAAACTCCACGAAAGGGTGCTGTTTCCTCCACCTCCTCAACTGAATCGGGAAACGATTAAGCTCGACAAGGGGAGAGGTTACTTGTTCGAGAAAACATCTTAATCAAACCTCTAATGCTGCACCCTTCAGGGTACCGCACATACCTAGACATTTCATAATTCAGGTCGTTTTAATTGTTACTACCCAAGTGAGACATTCTCTCCCTGTCCTACTGGACTCAGGCGCAACAGGAAATTTTGTGGATAATAAGTTAGCTGAAATCTTAGGACTTCCTATGTGCCTAAAGCCTTGTCCAGAAGCAGTATGTGCAGTGGATGGGTCAGAATTGACCTCTGGATTAATCACAAAACAAACAAGTCCACTTGTTATGGTCTGTCAGAACGGGCACACAGAGGTGATTAGCTTTGATCTAATAGATACTCCTAATTTTGGTTTGATTCTCGGGGTACCCTGGTTAACAACTCATAACCCAAAAATTGATTGGGTGAATAGAACTGTTACTTTGGATTCCTCTTTCTGTAGAACCAATTGCTATCAAGAAGCAGGTACAGAACAGAGCACAGTATTACACTGTGCTAGTGTTACACAAGATGAACCAAGTCTCCCTCCTGAATATTCTGACTTTAAAGACGTCTTTGATCCAGTAAAGGCTAGTGTGCTGCCCCCACATCGGTCTTATGACTGCCGTATAGATCTTATCCCAGGGGCCCCTTTACCTAATAACAGAGTATATGCTTTGACTGACGAAGAAACCAAATACTTAAGAACCTACCTAGATGACCTACTACAGTCTGGGTTCATCCGTCATTCCACATCTCCGGTGTCATCTCCACTCTTTTTTATCCCGAAGCCGGATAAATCCCTGCGCGCGTGTATCGATTATAGAGGACTAAATAAGGCTACAATAAAGAATAAATATCCTCTTCCTCTAATACCTGTGTTGTTGGATCAATTAAGACATTCTACTGTATACACTAAACTAGATCTGCGGGGAGCTTACCACCTGGTTCGAGTAAAAGAGGGGGATGAGTGGAAGACAGCTTTCAAGACAAAGTTTGGTTTATTTGAGTACACAGTAATGCCCTTTGGGTTATGTAATGCCCCTGCGGCCTTTCAGTTCTTTATAAATGAGGTCCTACACGAATTCCTGGACGTTTGTGTCATAGTATACATAGACGACATCCTCATTTACTCTAAGAACTCAGAAGAACATACCCAACATGTTCGTGCAGTATTATCAAAGTTAAAAGAAAATCATCTTTTTGCTAAGTTAGAAAAGTGTACTTTTAATGTCAGCAAGGTGGACTTTTTAGGATACTGCCTGTCACCTCAAGGAATAACTATGGATGTAAAGAAAATCAGTGCTATTGCTGATTGGACAGAACCATCCTCTGTAAAAGATATTCAGAAATTTCTGGGTTTCGACAATTTTTATAGGAGGTTTATTGCACATTTTGCAGACATTGCGGCCCCAATAACTACCTTGTTGCGGAAAGGGCAACGATTTCTTTGGACTGATGAGGCGGCACACGCCTTTCAACTCCTAAAACAAAAGTTCACTTCAGCCCCAATTCTGAAACATCCTGATCCTGACTTGTCCTTTTTTGTTGAAGCGGATGCTTCACAAGTAGCTTTAGGAGGAGTTCTCTCTCAACGAGATGCAGTAGATGGCCAGTTACATCCTATAGCCTTCTATTCCAAAAAGTTATTGCCAGCTGAACAAAATTACACTGTGGCTGAAAGGGAACTACTAGCTATCAAAGTAGCCTTTTCAGAATGGAGGCACCATTTAATGGGAGCCAAGTACCCAGTTACAATCTTTTCTGACCATAAGAACCTACAGTTTTTTGGATCACTTAAAGCACTAACACCACGTCAGATGCGCTGGTTAAATTTTTTTAGCACATTTGACTTTGTTATAACCTATAGACCAGGTGCACAACAAATTCAATCTGATATGTTATCTAGATACGGACATACCTCAGACATGAAACAAGATAAAATAGGAGAACCCATTATTCCTCCCCAAAAGTTGTTGGCACCAGTACAACAGAAGGATTTCATCACAGATCTATATAATGCACACATGCAAATAGCACCTCAGGATTGGTTAAAGGATTCCCATAACACAATACAACGAGGTTTATTGTATCACGACAACATGCTGTTAGTGCCCACCTCTGAATTACAAACACAGGTGATAATTTGGCATCACGCCTCACCGTTGGCAGGTCATCCTGGTTGGGTGAAAACCCTGGAAAATGTGCAAAAACACTTTTGGTGGGACACTATAAGAAAGGACATTAAGCAATTTGTCACTACCTGTCCAATTTGTGGAAGACATAAATCTTCTCATAAGGCTCCTGACGGCTTGTTAATACCAATGCCAACACCCAAACAACCTTGGCACACTGTGAGCGTAGACTTTATTGTAGGTTTACCACCTGTAAAATCCTTCACAACAGTGTTGGTTATAGTGGATTTTTTATCTAAAATGGCACATTTTGTACCATTACGGAAATTACCCACGGCGGCAGAATTTGCCGATATTTTTATAAGAGAAATTGTGCGTTTACATGGTTTGCCAAGCAAAGTGGTGTCAGACCGAGGGAGCCAGTTCAACTCCAGATTTTGGAAAAAATTATGTGAAAAACTGAAAATAGATGTGGCCTTATCCACTGCTTTCCACCCAGAGACAGATGGACAGACTGAACGACTGAACCAAACCTTACTTCAAACGCTACGTTGTTTATTGGCTGATTATTCTAGTGAATGGTTGGAAGCTCTTCCTGTAGCAGAGTTTGTTTATAATAATACTGAGCATTCAGCTCTACTTTGCTCACCATTCTATTTCTTGCAGGGGTATCATCCAAGAGCTATACCCATTTTGTTAGAAGATTCCCTGTTGCCTACAGTAACGGATAGACTAACGAGGTTAGGTGACATACAAGACAAAGCCAGAAAACATTTATTAAAGTACAAGGAAAGCATGAAAAGACAAGCAGACAAACACAGGTCTGAGGCCCCAATGTATAAAATTGGTGACAAGGTATGGCTCTCCACAAAAAACCTAAACATAGAGGAATCCCGAAAGCTGGAACCACGTTTCATTGGACCCTTTAGTATAACTGCCATAGTAAACCCGGTAACAGTAAAATTAGATTTACCAAAAGAATATCCAGTACATACTACATTCCATGTGTCCTTGCTTAAGCCGTACAACTCAAAAACCCGACCTGAACCACCACCTCCACCCATACCAATTAAGGGAAAGCTGGAATATGAAGTGAAAAGCATAAAAGACTCAAAAAGAATTAGTGGACGTCTGTTTTATTTAGTAGAATGGAAAGGATATGATGAATCTGAGAATTCATGGGAACCAGCATCATATGTACATGCCCCACAGCTGATTAGACGGTTTTATTTAAAAAATCCAGGAAAACCCCGTCCTGTAGGAGGGCCTTTGAGGGGGGCAACTGTTAGGGTTTGTACACAGCAAAGAGCATGTCCCCTCTCACTGCACTAGTGGGTTCTGTAATAGCTCCCTTTTAAACTTACTATTAAAAGCCTTTCTTGTTATTTCACCTTCCCCCCCCCCTAGGCTTCTGTGTATGTTGTTTAATGTGCTGTTTTGTTTACACATTGGGCCTTGCTTTTACCAAGGCTTCTTTAAAACACTCCTCCCTAGGCCATGTGTTAATCCAACTCATTTGCATAATAACTGAAACTCTGCACACCTTTCAAGACCATGTGCAGCATGTGAGGACCACACCCAGCTCTTCAAACCACACCCAGCTCTGCACACCTTCCAAGAACATGTGCAGCATGTGAGGACCACACCCAGCCCTTCAAACCACACCCAGCTCTTTGAGCCACACCCAGCCCTGTCTATAAAAGGCATCCCCCGAGCCTCACCCAGTGCTTGTGCTCGTCTACCTCCAGCTTACCTGAGAACAGATCCCTCGGCGCTGGCACTCCTGCTCTTTACAGACTTTCTTTGACTTCAATGGGCGCAGCTGCTGGCTCTTCCTTCTTCCGGTTTCCGGTACCTCCTTGCCTCAGCCTCTCTCCTACGAGTAACCTGCAAAAGAGAAAGAAGACAAGGTTAGACTGATCAGTATCTCTTGCCAGCAACAAGTAAGTGCAAAACTTTTTATTACCTGAGGAAGCTTTGACGGCAATTTCTGGATTCGTGTATAGACAGTTTGAGGCGAAGTGCCTTCCACGAGTATTGTGATTCAGGCTCTTTGTTGCAGGAGTATTTTGCGGAACTTTGTGAAGCGGACATTGTTTTTTTTTTTTCATGGAACTTTTGGGAATCGAACAGTGAAAACCATTGACAGCAAGGCAAACGGTAAATCAAGGACTTGCACAAATTACATGCTGTATTTTGATGTAAAAGTACAGTTTTTGTTTTATAAAAGATTCTGGAAATATGGGAAAAGTGAGTCTACTATTGGGAATTTAGGCTTTAGTTATATTATGATGAATGTTTGATATTGGTAATTCTGATAACGGTATTTGTTTAATGTTTTAGAAGCTTTACAGTAATAGAAAACACATCCCAGAGCAGTAACACATTCCAAACCTGGAAACTAGAGACCAGGATCCAAGAGGTACTTTTAGAAGAGAATTTCTAATAAATAAAGGGATAGTCAGGAACCCATTTAGGAATAGGTTGCACTTATCTGTTCTTTGTTTATGTTTCATTAGGCACCAGTTTCTACAGAAGTCAGAAAGGGCCGCAGATTTGTGCAGCACTTCAACAGTGGAAACGCAAGAACGGTGTTGTCTTTTTATTTTTTATTTTATCCACTTCCCCCCTTCCCTTGAGCTTCTGTTCTTAGTGCACTGTTTTAAAAACTAGTGTGCTGGAACAAGCAGTTTCAGGGTGGGGTCGGATTGTCTTCAACCTCCATCAGAACTGAACAAGAACTCAGGTGAGCTGGGCTTTGACACATACACTTGGAGATACAACATGTGGAGGTCACTTGGACACTACACAAGTGCTGTGGCTGGTGTACTGTCATGTGTGCGTGGAAATCATGTAATCTAGCAACGATTGGAAATAGGAGGGAAACTATCACGTAGCCTGTAGAAGAAGATGTGTACATCTTCACATTACACAAGTCACAAGTGGCATCCTGTTCACGTAGGACCAAATATGTTCTATACAAGATATGCTGGTAATGTTGGAGAGTGTACACACATAGACCAATACTGACTGTGCAATGTTACTATGTGATTACCAGACATTTATTCACAGAGGATGTCTAGGTCAGTACATAACCCTTTCATGGTTGCAACAACAACAACAATGTAGTTGCCCATTGCATGCTATTCTGATAGAAGGCAGTGACAGATGACCAAGCTGCATATGTAAAATACAATGTATAGTCATTTGTGTCAAACCATGCCAAATGTTGAGACATGTCTTACACGAACAAGCAGCCAGCTCTCTGTACATGATAGGGCAAGCCTGACATCAAGTACCCCAAAGGAAAAAAATAATGCCAGGCCATCGGATCACATTTGTGCAGGTATCTGTCTGCAGGGGAATGCGCATTGCGCTGCTAAAGAGCTATCATGATGAGGGAAGATCCCCATCCAACACCCCCTTACTCCCATGCTGAGGGTACATTGACTCATGACACAGTCAGGGGCCTGAATGCATGTGCACAATCGACTACGCTGAGTGGAGCACTGTCAGACTGCATTAAAACATGCAAGTATGGGTCTGTGTGGGCACACAAAGTCCCACAGGAGCAACGATGACTAGGGTGCCATCATTGTTTGACTGCAACCCTGCTACACAGTTGTATTCCACTGTATATAACAGTCATAACAAACATGTTGTGGTCGATTGCATGTGCCAGGTTTGTGGCTTGCACACATATGTCTGGATTCTCAGCACAAATGTACAAATTCAATGATACAGGCCTGGTATTGTGAATTGGAGTATGCACAAAAGTCTACTTTCCACTAATGTTCCCATAAAGGGAAACATAGGTGGCACTGATATGACTACACAGCCATGAAAAAATATGTCCATGCTGGAAGATAGATATGTGTGGTTTCAAATCACATTACCACACACATGTGAGTACACCATCTCCTGCATCACAGATGCATAGAGAACCATTTGTTACACAAACGCATAGCATCATGAACCGTGAACAATACAACACATCACAGTGTGGGCACACATGCACTCACATTGCCATAGGTTACGTGAAATCCCTTGCATCATCTGGCTATGATTTGTCAAGGGTATCACATGCATAAACCTCTATTGGACATAGCCCATCATATCTAAAGTGCTACCGTCAAATGTATATTTGAAAATCAGACATGATAATCTGGTAGACCCGCAATTATGTGTTACATCACATATATACACTCCCAGTACACATGTGGTAACATATATGTAGAAAAGACTACCAACACATACACATATGCAACCAGTATCAGTAATTGCATGCATCACATAAACACAAACATATGGTAAGACATTCCAATGTCACTGTTACAATATGAATGCACACACACGTAGCCATACCATGCTGACTACATACATGCATAGCCTCTGTAACAAGGTATGTGAATCTCGATGCACTGTCAGCCTTTCCAACAAAATCCACGCATTGCCATCATGCGTCAAAATTATTGATGCAAACGGCAATACTCCACACTACGCTATTCAAAAAAATTCAAAAACTACGCTTGGCCCCTGCACGTCAATCGCAAGTCGACAGGCCTTGTTAGCCTTTATAGGGAGGAATACTGCGCATGAGCGTAGTGCATCAATATTTTTAACGCAAACGCCATACTCCATACTTAGCTATTCAACAAAACGACACCTGACCCCTGCACTTCAATTGAAAGTCAACAGGCCTTGTCAGCCTTAATGGGAAAAAAAACACGCATGACTGTTATGTGTAAAAAAAAAAATGTATATAAAAAAGTTACACACACGCCCAGGAACTGATAAAACATGACTTCCTTGCTGCAAACATGGTACAGTGATTTCACTTTCACTTTTACTTTACAGTCTTTTTGTCTGTGATTGTGAAAGGGTGTGTGTTCATCTTGCTGGTAAAACACTACCTCCCCATGATATTAAGATTAGGTGGCTGGGTCATCCAGGGCTACCCAACAGAGGCATGGAAGCTGCGGTGGGGCAAGGTGCTCCACCACCTACTCTGGATATTTAGAGTTGTGGGCACCGACCACCAAATAAAGCACCATTGGACAGACCTGATCGCATGAGAGCAAGATCTCCTGAATCACCTGGTGATTCGCATTGATAGAGCAGTTGGTAAGTACCCCTTTTTCATTGCAATATCCTCTTTTGAATGTGCATGACAGGGAAACATAAGGTTGGTTGCAGTATGTTTTGTCAAGAGTCAGAACAGGAAGTTTTGTGTCTTAAAAAACAGCATATAAGAGAGCTTAACTATGCACCAGGTGCAGACTACTTGAACATTCCTGTTTGTGTACATTGTGTATCACATATACCCCATAAAGTGTCAAATATGAGACACACATGTGCAATGGTGCAAGGGTACATGTTTCATAAGCACAAAAGTACATGCCTGTCATGGTCATTACAACTGTGTAAATGGGGTAAGTAAAGTTGAAGTGATGGAAAACATGATGCAGGAGTAATGTCAGTCATGGGTGTGTGTGTGTGCCGAGAGTCATGTATGTGCAGAGCGACATGACATTTACAAATATGTAAGCATGAGTGAATGCCTCATGATGCTACATCTGTATCTAATTTTTGTTATAGGTAATGTTGCAAGTGGAGGCAGCTACTACCTAACCGTATGTAAAATATTGGACAAGTGCAAGCATTGTGGCAATGTGAAAGGCTGGTGCCATATGGTGGCAGAACTAGGCCTGAGGAATGGAAGCTGTGTATTCCCAGTTGTAGGTGGCACCCAAAAAATTTTGAGTCAACATAAACTTGGCTACACTGTTTCCTTATTGAAGTAAACTTGCATATCTGCCTAAGGCTGGCTAATTACATAACTGTTCCCATGTCATCAGGTAGTCAATTTCCGATTTGCATGTGTAGCATATTCATGTATGGTGCAAAACATGCCAAGTGCAACCATACTGACAGGGGGCCCAACATCACTGCCCTGACATACAACATGGGGTGCCATATGTAGCATATGGTACACACATGATGGAGGTATGGGTTGGTACTATGTGCATGAAAATAGACAAGCATTAGTGGTTAGCTGCTTCTTCACATAGATCAACTACAAGAGTCAATATTTTAGCCAATGGCCAGTATCCTGTAACCCTATATTGTTATACATATGTACCTGAAACATGTACATATGTCTGGCAGCCAAATCTGTGCATGTTCTTGTTTGATTACAATGTGCCACATGTGGGTGAAACTGGTTCAGCATAGTGCTGTGCCAACATCAGCAGCACAGCGCTACTCTGAATTTATAACACATCCCTACCCCGTAATACCAAGAGTACGGAGCAGTCCTGCATCTGTGCTTGTACCAGCACATAACTCAGCAGACTGCACAAATGCAGGCATACTTGGCCCACAGTACCAGTGTGTCTGTGTTGAGGGGAGTGTTCATGTGCAGGTAGGTATCCCTTCCTGGACATAAACAGTCTACCATGGCAATATGCCACTTCTATGTGTGCTGCATAATGCAGCCCACATAGAAGTGCCAAGACATCCCTTTTGTTATTTTGTGAATGTGCAGGAGGGGACACCTTCGTGCACATAAACAAACGTCCATGGCATTTTACCTCTACTATGTGTGCCTTCAAATGGGGCACACAAATCAGAAGCAAAAAGCATGGACATTTCAATGCATTCCTAAACACTTTGCTATATTTACACCACCCCTGTGCTATTGTTAGTCTTTTGGTGCTGCCAACAAGTAAGATATCTTCAACATCTGGGGCAGGGTTGTCGCGTAGGTTCCCATTATTCTAATGAGACTACTGGATTACTACTGGATGCTAGCGGCAGAATCACCTGCGGTGTAGGGGACTGAGACTAACCCACTACAGGTGACACCTGTCACCCCAATCTGTGTTTTGCTCCGACTAAATAGCAGTGCCTCATCTCTACCCAAGAGCAGGAATGATTGGGCAGCCGAGCGCATGACACAATTGATTCCTCAAGGAAATCGTGGTCACCCAGCTCTCATCCGTTTCTCTTAGTTACAATAGTCTCACATATACAATGACAAGCAGAGGCAGTATATGTTTCAATAAGGTTTTTAATGAAGCAACTGCATCTTAGATACTAAAGCATGTACTGCAATAATCAGGACGATAAAGCATTACAGGATTAAAATTGTAACAAGAAGAGTGAAGCATAGAAATAATGTTACCATATTGTCACTAGAGTCAATAGACTAATTCCTATCTAGGCTATAATCGAGCACAGCATGTTAAGCTCTAGTTCTGCCCTTCAGGTTCCCCTAGGAAGACACCATTCCCCATACCTGAGCAAAGCCTGAAGTCTGCATAAGCAGCTGTAGCGAAGCATTCAGCAATCAGCATATAGTTGTGGTCATCTGGCTGGAATCTCCCTCTAACGTGTATGGGACAGGGAAGTGTTTTTATAATAAAACAGCTGATGTTTTGAGAAAATGTCCCTACGTAAGGATGTGTATGTTTCTATGAATACCAGAGACAAAATGTTACCACCTTTACTGGCAACCTATCTTACTGCAGCCTTGAGAGGAGCGCAGAGTGCTTGTTTAAGAACACAGTGCTGGCCTAAGCAAAGAACAGCTAGAGAGAAATAAAACAAGACCACAAATATGGCTATTGTTAAAATAATAAATGAAGCTGAATAAAATATATCTAAGTTAAAGTGCACAGCGGCAGGCCTAGTGTGCTAAAATAACATGCATGGAGCTATAACTAAAATGGCTACACAACAGCATCAAAAGCAATGGTTGTTACAATGGGACGGCCACTGCAACAACTATTGCATGCCCCCTGATGCAGAATACTGTGTCATGCTGCCCCATATGTACATGGAGGCGTTACGCTACAAACTGCTGTATAACATATAGTACTTGTACATAAGATACAATGAAAAGCACCACAGGGAGCGTCAGGAAAAGTGACTCACTGGTGGTGCCAGGGACTCAATTATCTGGCCCATTGTCTTAAACACAGAGTTGACTTGCTTACTCAGCTTAAGAAGTTGAATGTGTAACAGTTGTCCATTCACATAAATGTTCAAAAATTACTAAGCTATGTGTTTCTGCCTTGTCTTACACAATTGGAGAGGTGTTCCAGTTTGAAGACCCGATACAGCCAGTAAGTGTCACCTTGTGCGTCACATGTGTCATTCCAGGGTTTTGTGTGAGAGGGAATGATGTGTATAATGCATTGTTGAAATGGCATATGTGACCAATGAAATGACATCAGTTCTGATGGAATGTTGAGGATGTAGAGTAGGTAGATTGTTGCACAAGCGCCAACCTGTGCTGCAACGGAATTGTCAGCGTTAGGAAAAGGGAAGCATGCCCACATACACAGTGATGTCATTGAAGATGTGTCAGAGGTGCTGTTTATCTGATTAGCGTGCCTCGTGGCAACATATTTGTCACAGCATTTTGTTGCACTGTGTGCCACACATTACTTTAAGTTACTCAGGAAATGGTACAGACAATGTACATGTGTTGATGTGTCTAGGGGGCATATATAGGAGACACTTGCATGACCAATGCCTCACTACTCTTCAGATATTAAGTGAGACAGCAGCCGTGCAAGTAGCCTTATTCTGCTGGCCAACAGTCAGTAGAGTACACAATGAGAATACAACTCTGTTCCAGATGGATGTGGGACATGTCTATGGATTATAGCAAATTATATATGTGCAGATCTACCAACATGATCTACCCATCATGATAATTGTGACTTAGCTTGGTCACATCACATGTGTATAGAATGTGGATGCTGAGTGCATGCGTGGTACGTAGGAGATGTTAGACATGCATGTGCACAGGCAGTTCAATAAAAAGGAGTAAAGTGCAGTGCCACTCTTCCTGTGCCCCTTCAGGGCACCCATACAGCCACTATGTATGTTCCGGTTAAGAAATGTTGCACACCATACCACAGGGTAGGGGGCAAAAGCTAAAAAATTTGTAGACAATATAGATGTACTGTTCAGGCTCAGGGCAAACGATATGGGCACTAACCCTGGACTGTACATATGGGCCCATTGTTAGCAATGGTCTGCCCCCTTGTAACAGCTTCTCTGAGCAGGTGTTCACCCAATGACACATGATTGATGAATTGGCATTCCTTTGAATTCCTGGTGCCAACTTTTCCTTTCCCCCTGCCGGGTGAACCCCACCTTGCATCCATGATGCCTGTCCAATGCTTGATGTAGAGCAAGGGACGTCAAAATGGTGGACTGCATGCATTGGTCCACTTAGTGACTATGGCACATGGATGTGGGACGTGTTTGGCCACTTTATCCTCACTAGTATAATGACACAAATGTTGTGCAAGAAGGCAGCAGTCCACTTACCTCCGGGCCCTAATGGTCAACAATGGATAGCTGTGACATGTACATGATATGGTGGATGGCTGGTAGGAAGTCTGGAATTGGAGATTGACATTGTTGTGGAATGTCTGGTGGAGAGCATGTGTCATCTGAGGATGCTGTGTACATTGCATGTTTGGTCTACCTCTACCATATGCAATATTTGATGCCATGTTCTCCTCATGTTTGAGCTGACACTATGACCACAATACAGAAGTGTGCTTTTGAAAAGAGGGCAGAGAGTTTCTGACAAATCATGGAGGTACAGGCAGGGTTCCAGAAGATGGCCACTGGAGGTATTGGTGTGAAAAATCTTCGGGGGATTGCCATTCAAAATGGGGGACCTCCACAATGGGCTGCAACTGTGCAAGGCACATCTGGCACAACATCTGGGGTCAGGTGGGCCTCAGCTGGTCCAGCCTCCTTAAACTCATCAGCACCTATGTCCAGTCAGCCACCGCAACAGCCACCTACAGCAGCCACTTCCTCAAACTTTGAGGCACACATGCGGAGGGACATGGTAGCCATAATGACAAGGTTGGACAAGCTAGAGAAGGACAATGCAAGGTATTACAGGTTGCTGAGGTTCTTTAAGAAGAAGCTCTGAACATATTCCTTCACAGTCTCCCAGTTCCTTCCCTTCTCCCGTTGAATATTGTTATCAGTTTTAGTGGGTTTTAGGTGTGTAGTGGTAGGTTATTTAAATTGGGTAGGTTAGTAGGCTAGAGTAAGTAGGTTAGTAGGATAGAGTAAGTATAGATTGGGGTGGTTTTTAGTATTATGTTTTGTTTTAGAGTTTGGGTGAGGGTTATGCATGGGTTTCTATGCTTATAAAAAAATCTTTAAATAAAATCACAAAAAAATATATATTTGTTCAGGATATAGGTCAAGTTATGTGTAGCCTTAGTTTATGTTGTCCTACTCTTATCCTGTCTCTTAAAGGGGGTAGAGGGACAATGTTTAGTGTATGGCATTAAGGGGGTCATTACAACATTGGCGGTAAAAGCCGCTTACCGCCGTGCAGAAGACCACCAATACACCGCCGCGAAAATCCGCCACAGCTATTATGACCTACATCTCGGAATCCGCCGAAACTCAGACACCCACACAAGTCCGCCACACCAAAGGTCAGTGATAAACTGGCGAAAACAAAACCTCCACCGTCACGCCAACAGAAACACGCCCATGCTATCACGACCCATGAATCCACGCGGCGGTCTTTCAACTGCGGTATTCCGTTGGCGGTACACACCGCTGTGCTCAAAATACACACACATCTCCAAAACACCGCCACATCGGACAATTCAAATTACACACACCTGATACACATACACACACCACTCCCACACACCCAACACAATATAAAACACACACCCACATCACCCACAAACCCCTATGACCAAAAATTTTTGACGAATGCCAGAGAGACTGCACAGCATAGACAACCCCACCACACAGAGGCACACAACACCATCACCCACACAACATCCACGCACAAAACACCACACACCACTACACATCACCACACTCATCACCACATACACCACCCCACACATCACCTACACCACCCCATGGCACGGCAAAGACACCCCAGGTTCTCCTAGGAGGAGCTCAGGGTCATGGTGGAGGAAATCGTATGGGTAGAGCCACAGCTATTTGGATCACAGGTGCAGCACATCTCCATAGCTAGGAAGATGGAGCTATGGCGAAGAATAGTCGACAGGGTCAACGCAGTGGGACAGCACCCAAGAAATAGGGAGGACATCAGGAAGAGGTGGAACGACCTACGGGGGAAGGTGCGTTCCGTGGTCTCCAGGCACAACATCGCGGTACAGCGGACTGGCGGCGGACCTCCACCTCCTCCCCCACAACTAACAACATGGGAGGAGCAAGTCTTGACCATCATGCATCCTGAGGGCCTCAGAGGAGTCGGTGGAGGAATGGACTCTGGTAAGTCAAATCTTAACTATCATATCCCCCACCCTACCTGCATGCTATCACAGACCCCTACCCTCACCCCCTCCCCTATCACTCCAACTCCTCACTAATGTACTAATAACACAAACCACACATCCCAACACCAAGCCCTGCATGACACAACAAAGCATGGACACCCCTCACAAAAGCATGCCCACTGCACATACCCATAACACCCCCCCAACCATAATCACACAAGCCCCCACACAGGAATGCTAGCACTGGGGTACGCACTCACCCACCCATTGCACACCATGACACACACAGATGCAATAATCATGCTTTTACACCCCTACAGGACCACTACCCAACGTCACCAGACAGGAGGGTCCAGAAATCTCTACCAAACCCACAGGAGAGGCCCACAGTGATGACAGCAGCTCTGGCCAACTGGATCCAGATGACCAGCCCCGACCATCATGGGCCTCGGGACAGTCGGTTCCCCTCGCACAGGCACAGCCCAACACAGACCATTCCCCCTCTGGTAACACCAGCACAGCACCCACCCAGCGGGCCCATACCTCCGTGCCCAGGACACGTCAATCAGCTGTGTGTCCACCACTACAGGGAACCCAGGATAACCCACCACCTCAACAACAACAGGGACATGGGGGCAGTGGTAGTGGGCACACGGTCCAGGGGACGGAGGCACAGGAACACAGGGGAACTGAGAGGGCTGCTGTGCGACAGAGGGCGGACAGGCCAAGGGAACCCACTCTCCACGAGGCCCTCTCCTCCATCATGGGAGCATACCACCACTCCCAGGAGACGATGGCTACAGTCCTGGCCAAGTTTCAGGAGACCCAGCGCCTGCAGAAGGACCAGTATTTGGGGTTCAGGGAGGAACTCAGAACCATCAGCTCCGCCCTGGGCACCATCGTAGGGCTGCTGAAGGACATACAGAACACCATGAGGGACACCGTGGCACTCCAAGGGGCCCCTGTCACTAGCATGGACGATGAACTGCCCACCACCTCCGCTGGTGCTAGTGGACAGGATGCCCCGCCACAGGACACCACACCAGCACCCCACCCACTGCAGACGGAGAACCACCTCGCAAGCGGTCCCTGAGATCCAGGAACAGGACAGAGCACGATGGCAAGACCCCCGCCAAGAAATGAAACCACCCTGATTGTCATCCCACTGTCCCACTTTGTAACCCTGTCCATATTGGAACTGCCCCAGCTCTACTTCCTATGCCCATATAGGCAGTGCATCTGTGAGACTAATAGACTGGACTCTGCCATGGACATTCCTCCACCATCACCCTTCACCATTTGACCACCCCCTCCAATAATTAGCACTTCAATAAACACCCTTGAAGCACAAAACAATCTGGAGTCAGTCTGTGATTTTGAAAATGTGTATTACCAATGACAGTGACAAAATGCGTTTTCAAATGTAATGTCAACATACCTATGTCACACATCACAAGTCCATGAAGAATGCAAGCAGATGACACACGTTGGTAACCACACCTGTGAAACCGTAATGGAAATGTACAACTTAGTTACCAAATACTGCTTGAAATTGACAGACAGGACAGAGGTAGAAGTGTGAAAGTACTTGTAGTAGGCTAGAAAGTGTTCTCACCTGTGTGTCACTGGAAATATTGCTGGATGACTGAGTCACTGTTGTCAATGTCTTCTTCCTCTGCTTCCTCCTCATCACTGTCCACAGGCTCCACAGCTGCCCCAACACCGTCATCTGGACCATCCTCCTGCAGAAAAGGCACCTGGCGTCGCAAAGCCAAGTTATGAAGCATACAGCAGGCCACGATGATCTGGCACACCTTCTTTGGTGAGTAGAATAGGGATCCACCTGTTATATGGAGGCACCCAATCCTGGCCTTCAGGAGGCCGAAGGTGCATTCGATCACCCTCCTAGTCTGCCCATGGGCCTCATTTTTGCGTTCCTCTGCCCTGGTCCTTGGATTCCTCACTGGGGTCAGTAGCCATGACAGGTTGGGGTAACCAGAGTCCCCTAATAGCCACACACGGTGCCTCTGGAGTTGACCCATCATATAAGGGATGCTGCTATTCCGCAGGATGTAGGCGTCATGCACCGAGCCAGGGAACATAGCATTTACCTGGGAGATGTACTGGTCTACCAAACATACCATCTGCACATTCATGGAATGATAACTCTTTCGGTTCCTGTACACCTGTTCACTCCTGTGGGGGGGGACCAAAGCCACATGGGTCTCATCAATGGCACCTATGATGTTGGGGATAGGTCCAAGGGCATAGAAGTCACCTTTAACAGTAGCAAAATCCTCCACCTGAGGGAAAACGATGTAGGTCCTCATGTGTTTCTGCAGGGCAGACAACACTCTAGACAACACGTTGGAAAACATAGGCTGGGACATCCCTGATGCCATGGCCACTGTTGTTTGAAATGACCCACTTGCAAGGAAATGGAGCACTGATAGCACCTGCACTTGAGGGAGGATTCCTCTGGGATGGCGGATTGCTGACATCAGGTCAGGCTCCAACTGGGTACACAGTTCCTGGATTGTGGCACGGTCAAACCTGTAGGTGATGATTAAATGTCGCTCCTCCATTGTCAACAGGTCCACCAGCGGTCGGTACACCGGAGAATTCCGCCATCTCCTCACATGTCCCAGCCGATGGTGCCTAGGAAGGACATCAGCGACCACAGAGTCAAACAACTCAGAGGTATGTACCCACAGCTACACAGAACACGAAACATAATCCAAAAAGTTGTCTGTATGTGTGTTGAGTCCAGGCCTAGGTATGTGTGACGCAGTTGAAAATGAAGCCATGTGGGCCCCTGAAATGGCGGCTGCCTGACCTCTAAACTGGGACAATGGGATGTGAGGTAACTGCGCTGGTGTTGTACACCGTCGCAGTAGGCGGTCGAAGACCGCGGCGCAATGCTGCATTGGTTAACATTGGACCCTATGGGTCCCAGGAGCCAATGACGAAGTGCGCAGGCGGTGATGATACGCACCGCCGCGGACGTCACCGCAGCGGACGTCACCGCCGCGGACGTCACCGCCATTTTCTATCTGTTCAATCACTCGATACCTGATCTTCGACAGGAGAGGACCTATACTGCAAGTGCTGCTGTGACCTCGGTCTGGACGAGACAATGGCTCGTGCGTCTGGGGAAAGGGCTCCTGCCTTCACTGCGCAGGAGTTGGAGAAGCTCGTTGACGGGGTCTTCCCCCAGTAGACGCTACTCTGCAGTCCTCCAGACCAACAGGTGAGTACACAAGGAGCAAGTTGTATGGGCTATGCCTGGGTGGAGAGGGCGGGTTGTAAGAAGGAAGGGGGCACAGTTCTGCGTGCATGAAGGACTGTGAATGCATGTGCCATATGGCAAGGGTAGGGATGTGGGCCACTCACTTCGACGGTGCAGTTGCTAATGACTTCTCTTCTTCCCCCGTACATTTCATGTAGGTCAGCGCCCACCAGAAGAAGGATATTTGGCGTGCCATCGCCAAGGACGTCCGGACCCTGGGGGTCCACCAGAGACGGAGCACCCACTGCCGGAAAAGAAGGGGGGACATTTGCCGCTGGAGCAAGAAGACGGCGGAGGCTCAGCTGGGGATGGCCTCCCAACGTGGGAGGGGTGCCCGTGGAACCATGAACCCCCTGATGTTTCGGATCCTGGCGGTGACCTACCCTGAGTTGGATGGGCGCTTGAGGGCATCACAGCAGACACAAGGGGGTGAGCACACTCTCATGCAGCGGACTTTGTGCACAGTGAAGGTGTCTGGGTGGGGGAGGATGGCTGTGGGTTTCCCTAGGCCAGGGCGAGTTCCGTAGGCTAGGCCCCTCCATAATGAAGGCCATGTGGCACTCCACCCCACCTCTGTAGAGTGCCAAGTACAGGTATACATGCCCCTGTGTCATATATGTGTGCTGATGTCCACCATAGCCATGTAGGCCATATCCCAGGAACTGCATCAGTAGAGCCCAACAGCGCGGCGTAGTGCAGGGGGCTGCTGTGTGTATTGTCCGTCAACGGTAGCGGTAAGCCATGCCCCTCAACCTGTCTTTCTTCTGTCTCTCCCCCCCTTTTGTGCTCTCCCTGTTCTTTTGTGCATCAGCATCATCAGGCGGAGGTACAGTGGCACCGGAGCATGAGGGAGCTGCATCCCACATGGCCGTGGAGGGCCACACCACGGACTCTGAATACACCAGTGGGACGGAGGGCGAGGGGAGCTTCACGGCGGTCACAGGATCAGCAACCAGCGACACGGACTCGTCCTCCGATGGGAGCTCCCTTGTGGTGGTGGCAAAATCTGTGCCCCCCCCCACTTCTACCGGTACAGCCACCACCCCCCCTACCAGCACCGCCCTCCCAGCAGCCCCTAAGCCTTCGCCCGTGCCTGCTCACCCAGGAGGGTGGGCATCACCTTCGCCCCAGGCACCTCAGCCCCTGCCCCTGTCACCTCTGCTGCCCTCAGTGAGGAGGCCATTGACCTCCTCAGGTCACTCACTGTTGGGCAGTCTACCATTGTGAATGCCATCCAGGGTGTAGAAAGGGAGTTGCAACACACTAATGTATTCCTGGAGGGCATTCATTCTGGTCAGGCTGCCCATCATCGAACCCTGCAATCTCTGGCCTCAGCACTGATGTCAGCCATTGTCCCTGTCTCTAGCCTCCCCCCTCCAACTTCCTCCACCCAGACCCAATCCCCTGTACCCCAGCCTATCCCAAGCACACCATCAGACCAGCATGCACACACGTCAACACACAAGGGAAGCTCAGGCAAACATAAGCACCACACATCCCACAGGCACTCACGCAAGCATCATCCACATACAGACACAGCAACATCCACTGCCTCTACTGTGTCACCCTCCTCTTCGTCTCCCTCCTCCCTCCCAGTATCGTCTACACTCTCACCTGCATGCACTACCACTACAGCCACTACGTCCCACACCAGCACACCCACCAGCACACCCCACTCACCTGCACTCACCACCCCCACTACCATTTACACGTCCCCTGTGTCCTCTCCCAGCGTGTCTGTGACGCCCCCTCCTAAAGTACACAAACGCAGGCACACACCCACCCAACATCCATCCACCTCACGACAGCCTCCAGCGCATGCACCTGCACCCAAATCAACAAAAGTTACACCTCCTACAACCACCTCCTCTTCCTCCACTCCCAGACCCCCTCCAGCTACCCGTCCCAGTGTTCGTCAGAAACTTTTCCTGAGCAACATTGACCTCTTTCCCACTACCCCCCCCTTCCAATTCATAGGTACCGTACTAGCACCTCAGCCAAAAAGTCTCCGGAACCAGTGGTGCCTGTTAGAGGTATGTGGAGTGCACCGGGCACCAGGGCAGCCAGTGTGACACAGAGCCACAGCACAGCCAGTCCCCACCCTGTGAAGCACCAGAAGTTGGACAGTGCCCGACGGGATAGGGGGAAGACTACAGCTGGCAAAGCCGCTCACAAGGGTCCCGGGGGACTGCCCACTCAGCTGTGACTCCTCCCAAGGTGGGGAAGGGGCAGAATACGGCGCCAAAGTCTGGGAAGAGCAGCATGGCGGAGAAGCCCGCCATCATCCCGCTGCCCAGGAGGCCACCGCCAGCCCCATCATCACTGGCCAGGAGGCCACCGCCAGAGTCAGTGCCCAGGAGGGCAGTCCCATCGGCAGTGGCCAGGAGGCCACCGCCGGAGTCAGTGCCCAGGAGGGCAGTCCCATCGTCAGTGGCCAGGAGGCCACTGCCAGAGTCAGTGCCCAGGAGGGCAGTCCCATTGTCAGGGGCCAGGATGCCACTGCCAGAGTCAGTGCCCAGGAGGGCTCCGGCAGCCACAGCCCCGCTGGGCAATGAGGGACCGACATGGCAAACACCGCTGCACAGGTCAGAGACAGCAAAGTCAAGCACCGCTGAACAGGGCAAGCACCGCTGAACAGGGCAAAGACCGCCATGGCAAGCACCGCAGAACAGGGCAAGCACCGCTGAACAGGGCAAAAACCGCCATGGCAAGCACCGCTGAACAGGGCAAAGACCGCCATGGCAAGCACCGCTGAACAGGGCAAGCACCGCTGAACAGGGCAGAGACCGCCATGGCAAGCACCGCTGAACAGGGAAAAGACCCGCCAACTCAAGCACCGCTAGCCCATGTGCGGCAGGGGCAGTGACAGAACTGGGACCGTCACAGGGAGAGTGATGCACTCTGGGTACCAGTCCCCCTCCAGAACCAGTGGAGAACAGAATCCACTACCTCAGTCCTTAACAGGATGAAGCACTCTGGGCACCAGTCCCCCTCCAGAACCAGTGGAGAACAGCATCCACTACCTCAGTCCTTAACAGGATGAAGCACTCTGGGCACCAGTCCCCCTCCAGAACCAGTGGAGAACATCATCCACTACCTCAGTCCTTAACAGGATGAATCACTCTGGGCACCAGTCCCCCTCCAGAACCAGTGGAGAACAGCATCCACTACCTCAGTCCTTAACAGGATGAAGCACTCTGGGCACCAGTCCCCCTCCAGAACCAGTGGAGAATGTTATCCACTTGAGAGACTGTGGCTTTGCACTCCCCAGGATGGTACAGTGGGCAAACCACCCACTGTAGAGGCTTGAGAGACTGTGGCTTTGCACTCCCCAGGATGGTACAGTGGGCAACCCACCCACTTTAGAGACTTGAGAGACTGTGGCTTTGCACTCCCCAGGATGGTACAGTGGGCAAGCCACCCACTGTAGAGACTTGAGAGACTGTGGCTTTGAACTCCCCAGGATACATCAATGGGCATGGAGCCCCCTCATGGATCTGGCGTGGTGCTGTCATTCTGGCTGAGGTGGCCCCCCTTCCCTTCCCCCTGAGGTACCTGTTGTATTTCTATCTGATGCCCCTGCAGTGTTCTCTCTGTTTTGCTCAGGTATCTGATGTGGGCCTCGCCCATGCATTTTGGGCCCAGTGGTCCACGGACATTGATTGGTGCATACCTGCACTACTAATCGTGATGTATATTTTGTTGGATGTGAAATTATATCTGTATATATATTTGGTTATTGTATTTTGATACGTTACAATGGTTGCACTCATTTCCTTTTGTCTTTGCATTCTTCCGGGGGGTATTGGGGTTGTTACTGTTA
This sequence comes from Pleurodeles waltl, assembly GCF_031143425.1. Classification (NCBI taxonomy): domain Eukaryota; kingdom Metazoa; phylum Chordata; class Amphibia; order Caudata; family Salamandridae; genus Pleurodeles; species Pleurodeles waltl. Next base: position 1,080,733,533 of record NC_090447.1, read on the forward strand.
TGTTTGGATATGCATTGGTGTGTGTGTTGTAGTGGGTAAGGGTCGGGGTGGGGGTGTTGCGTGTGTGTGTCCCTGACTTTTGCCTCCCCTATGTCGTAGGTGCAGTACTCACCGTTGTCTTCGGTGCCGGCATTGCTGATGATCGTACAGGAGCAGGAAGACTATCACAGGGAGTATTTGGAGTTCCGGCTCTATGGTGGCCTCCTTCCTCGTGGAGTGTGTAGAGGTGAGCGTTTTCCCATTGAAATGGCTGTTTCCTCAGAGTTTTTATCCACTGTGAATCCGCCCCGGAAAAGGTGGCGGATTGGTAGGTTGTGATACTGTGGGCGGTACTTTGTCTCCCGTCTGTCTGTTGGCGGTGACCGCCGCGCTGTTTGTCTGTACCGCCGTGGCGGTCGGAATGTTAAAGTGGCTGTCTTTGTTGGCGGTTTCCGCCACGGTCATAACCCCCTTTTTATTTTCCACCGGCCTGTTGGCGGTCTTACAGCCGCTTTAACACCGTCCGCCAGGGTTGTAATGACCCCTAAAGTATTTAAGATACTTTTAAATTAGGATAGATGGCTGTAGTGGTAAGTTTAGATAAGTTAGTGTGGGTTAGTTAAGTGTAGGATAGTGTCTAGGTTAGGTTTTAACAATGTGTTGTTTTAATGTTTCAATAAATCCTGTTAGTTTTAGGAATATAGGGCTATATGTTGATTGTCTGGGTGTTCTCATGTGTGCACTGGCCAAGTTAGAGGAATGCCTTGGGGGAATCTTTCTGTATTGATTTACATGTATGACTATGTGTATCCTCTATGAACAAGGAGCTGTCAGATATTCAAAACATTTGTCATCCCCAGTTCCTGACATTCACACTGCATATTATACAGAATATTTGACAGCTAAGTATGGAACTTCAACTGTCATCGGTGAGGTCTGTCAGAAGAAATCTTGTAAAGTGTGGTACCTATTTCTGAACCTCATTTGGGGTATGTATCCTGAAACAATGACAGCTGCCCGTCACTGATCAGATTTGCTTCTTCTGTTCCACACATATTAGTTATACTGGTGCTTTCATCAGGGAAAATTCCAGACACTTAGGGCCAGCTGTAAAAAGCATTTTTCTAGTTGCAAAGCGAATCGGCCCCTCTGCGACTAGAAAAATGATTTTTGTGATATACAGTTTAGGTTTTACGATTTGGTATTAGGAAGGGCCGTGTCAAGGACGTCCCTTCCTAATACAGAATCAAAATGGTATGTATGATTGACAAAACAATCGCAGTTAGAACCAATTTCAAATTGGTGCTAACCCATTCGCAAAAGGAAAGGGGTCTCCATGGGACCCCTTCCCCTTTGTGAATGCATGCGAAAACATTTTTTCAGAGCAGGCAGTGGTCCCAGGGAAAAGAAAACTTTTCATTTTTGTTTTCAATATGCATTCCATTTTCCTTTAAGGCCACCATCCCTGTGAGTGCCACCATTCCCAATGGGTTCGCAAATTGCGACCTACCTCATGAACGTTCATGAGGTAAGTCATTTGAGACCCCATTGCGAATCTCGGACAGTGTCATTAACACTGTTGTACATCCCGTTTTGTGACTCGCAAATTGCCGGATCTTCGTACATGTGACCCTTGGTTCTGACCCAGTAATGCCACATGTCAACTTGCAAGTATATCTGTTCATTACATGCTTTTAAGGCTCTGTAAGTTGGTTTTAGCCCCCAACACCGTCAGTCACGGGCGTGGCCTACAGCTGATGCAGCAGCACACCTAGTGCGGTGCTCCCGGCGCCGCAAGCGGAGCTCACGGAATCCTGACCGAACGGCGCCCCCAAATGGGTCTCCTGTGAATGCCCTCTGCCCCAGAATGCACAGGGCACAGAAGGGAACCTCAGCCGGAGGACAGTATGGGACAGAAATGGAGTTTGAAAACTCCGAAACTCGGACTGCGGCGACCCAAGATGGTGGCTGCGACCCAGTAAGAAACCAGAGCGGTACTTCTACGGTGGACGTGGCCTAGAGTCCACCGAGGGACAGGGCGCTGACTGGGAAAACCTTCAGAGAGCAAAAAGTAAGTGGCGACTTTCCCCCCCAACGGAATGAACCGTGACAAATGGAGCAGGGGGGTGCGTACCACGACGAACAAGGAGAACATTGTTCCAACCCAAATGAGCGGCTGAATCAAACTTTAAGATAAACCTTCTTGTTGACGATCGGAGAGAGCGGTAAATCTAGGAGATGTCGTTCTCCCACCCGATGATGCTCCGGTATGTAAGAATAGAACACTGTATTCAGCAGTTGGAACCCACTGGCATAACACAACTCGGGGCCCTATGAGTATTGATGGAAACTGATTCGCTCACCTGTGTCTGTTGAATGACTGTAAAGGAGAAGAGCGCTGGTAGCCCCCACAGGGCAGTTAGCGGTCACGAATTAACACTTTAGATCGCTCCCTCTGGCCCCCAGAGCAGTGACCTAAATACATGCTGCATAGAAAACTGGTATTTCCATATCTGAGAAAACTGAATTTATTCAAATATCTATCTGGCTCCTATTGATTCCTCAATAGGTAGCAGTTGTACCTTTCCTGGAGTGTTTTTTGCATAACTAAAAAACTAGTGAATGCCTCCAACAACCAGCATTTATACAACTGAAAGAACAGCTGCGAACTAACAAGATGGGAAAACCAAAAAAACGAGGGACCTAGGGGCAAGAAGAATCGAGTGTGGCTACACCCCCGCATCATGCCCCTAAGATAATACTACTTGATAACCTACAGAATCAAGAAACTACACTGGATACAATACTTCAAGCAATTAGGGAGTCTCGCGAAGCACTAGAACAGAAAATAGACACTCTCACTGTAGACCTCTCCCTCTTGAGAGATGATCATCGTAGATTAACAGAAAGAGTGGTGTCCAATGAAAAAACGCTTGAACAATTGACCCCCATTTAGAAAACCTTATCCACAGATGTCACCGGTCTTACCACCCGGATAAAAGTGTGGGAAGCAAAACCAGAGGATGCAGAAAATCGCGCCCTTAGAAATAACCTAAGACTTGTGGGTTTACCATAAAAAGTGGAATCCTCAGCAACAAGCATGGAAGCCTTTTTAGAGAACTGGATAAGGGATGTAGTGGCTCCAGAGGGTCTGCCACCCTTTTTTGTTATCTAAAGAGCTCATAGAATACCAAACAGACCCACCCCCTCCTGGAGCATGCCCCCGACCGGAAGTTGCAAAACTGCTTCTCTTCAAGGACAGAGACTTTGTTTTAACTCAAGCTCGGCTTAAGGGAGACATAATGCTGGAAAATCAAAGAATCATGATTTTCCCAAAGACACTCAATTGCAAAGAGCCTGCTTTAAGGACTCAAAAGGCTTACTTCGTGAACGTGGAATAAAGTATGCAATGCTCTTCCCAGCCAAACTACGAGTAGAATACAAAGGAATGGTTCATTTTTTCACTTCGCCATAGCTGGTATGGGACTGGCTGGAAACACTAGACTCAACTGCTTCTAATTCGCAGAGTAGAGACACTCGCACATCACAAAAAACATGTGGCAGATCCAAGAAGCTAAGATTAAAAACTGCTCTTCCGAGACACCAAGCACTTCAGGAAATGCGTGGAGCAGTAGATGCGGCAGCTGCCTTGAGCGGAGGGAACGTGTCTTTGACTCAGTCATCCGGAGTCAGGTCTGATCATGACTTAAGCTGTGGGAGCTCCTCTGATTCCTCACGTGGCACCTCAGTCAGCATGCCCAAAGTAACCCTGAGACCTTCGGATGACCTTATTTGACTAGTAGTAACATAGGGGTCCGTGAGTAAAATAGGACGAATTCTTTGCCTGCCATCTCTGTCTACATCACCTGTAAAGATCTTAGCACTGGGAGGCATGGCAAATGAGCCTAGTGAGGGCGGAGGGAACACTGACTTATGGTAATTGATATCTCCAGGGTGCTGTCTTATAATTGTATAATGTGCAGAACGGATGTTAAAATGGAAAATATCTGTGTAATAACCCTACTGTCCATTCATATACTCTGTTAGAGCTCCGTTGGCAGACCGGGGCATAAGCTCTCGGCTTCTGGCACGCCACCCTACCAATAGGATGTTAATAAGAGTCTTAATAGTTTGGACGGGAATAGTTTTAGATGCTGGTCCTGGGGAGAGGGAGTTGGTTTGTGGAATATTAGTTATAGGAGTTATAAAAGTTTTGCATCCGCTGCCATACTATTGACTGTCCTTCACATTAATGAAACTATGTTGAGGCTTACACCTAGACACTCTAGCAAAAACATATCTAACAATCATAATACAAACGAGTACTTCCTCAAATTATAAAATAGTCACCTTGAATGTTAGAGGTTTGAAAAGCATGACCAAGAGATATAAGGTTTATAATCAGCTTAAACAGCGGGGAGTGCATACGGCTCTGATGCAAGAGACCCATCTCGTTGAACAAGAAGTCAAGGCCCTGGCAAAGAAATGGAGAGGTCAGGTAACTGCAACTGCTTACTCGGCGTTCACTCGGGGGGTACTACTGTGGATTTGTCCGTGGTGCCCTTCCAGAAGGCACACAAGATTATAAACAAGGAGGGGAGATATGTCCTGGTAGCTGGAAAACTAGAAGGTAGGGACATTGCCATAGGGGGCATTTACACCCCAAACCAAGATCAAGGAGCTTTCCTCCATAAACTATCGCTGGAACTAGGACCTTATCTTACTGTAACCATATTAATAGGAGAAGACTTTAACTGTATAATGGATGTTGCCATGGATAGATCACATCCCCCCCTGGCACATTCCCCAACTATAAGAACAGCTCAAATATTTACGGAATGGCAACAACAATGGTTAAAATTATAGTATTACCAAGACTATTGTATTATTTCCCTGTGCTACCCCTGATTGTCCGGAAATCAGTGTTTAAAGACATTAATTCCATATTTACGCGTTTCATCTGGGGAACCGGTAGACACAGAATCGCGTTGCATACCCTTCAAAGACCCACCCAAGATGGAGGCTTAGCTGCCCCTGATTTGGAAATGTACTTTTGGGCAGGTCAGTTACAATGGTTGGGAAGATTAGTCGGTAATATTTCAACTCTTCATGAATCACAGAACACCCTAAGTGGCTCATTAGATTACATTCTTAAAATCATACTGAACCCTAGGGGGAAACATCAACAACTTCCATTGGAGTGAAATTCGATAAGGCTATGCTGGGAGCAGATCCTGAGGAGCACACACACAGTAACACTTTATGCACCAGAGGTACCACTAATATGTTTGAAATACATGGCAGCGAACTCAGGACTAGCAGGGCTAAAAAAGCTAGCCGAGTGCGGGATAACTGTGCTGGGTGACAGGTAGAGTAACGGAAGACTACGCACCTTTATGGAACTACAAGATCAATTTAACGTTCCCTCAGGAATGTTTATTACATATAGTGCAATTACTAGAATTATACACAAGACATGGAGAACTGGAACACAGGAACCTCCCACACATGCGGGATGTAAGCTCATTTGCTCACTAGGAGAGCAAAGAGGGGTGATATCAGCAAATTACCAAGCACTACTCAAAAGCCAACATACGCCTTTGAACAAACTTAGACTGAAATGGCAGTCAGAATTGGGCATCGCCATGGAAGAACAACAGTGGTCCAGGATTACTTTCCATATATACCTCGCATCCAGAAATGCCTGATTTAAATTAATCAACCTCTATATATACCATAGAGCATACCTCACTCCAAAAGAAAATTGCAAAGATGTCCAACACGGGAGGGGGAGGCTGCCCTAGATGTTCAGAACCTGCAGCTGGACTAGAGCATATGCTTTGGAATTGCGTGCAAGTAAAATCGTATTGGGAAGAGATATTTAGGCATTTATCGATAAGTAGTGAAATAAACTTATCACCCTCCTCTCTAATAGCGCTCTTAGGAGATTTCCCTCGTCCTTCAGCAAAAAAAAACTATTAACAAATTTCTTGATTTGGTTTTACTACTGGCCAAAAGAGAGATCACGTCCCATTGGAAAGATGTGAAGGGCCCTCTTGTGCCAAGATGGTTAGACGCAATAATTAAATGGGCAGACGATGAGGGAACTATGCTGCACTTAGAAGCAACGCGGGGAAAGCAGCCAAGGGAAGTAGCTAAACAGTGGGATATAATATCAAATTGTTTGAATCATCCTGATAATACAGGATCTGAAGAATCAAGCACAACATCAGACTCCGAAATGGAAGATGCCTCTAATACATAAATGTATAAATAACTGTATTTGTGAAGGAACGGACTGTTAAATTAAAAATGTGATGATTATGAACCATAATATATGGCTGGTTGAGATGTGTATAATGGGGGTTTGGAACTTAAGGCTTCAGTCGGGGAATTTTGATTATTTTGTGTTAATCATCGTATTGCTGTGAAAATTAATAAAAGACATTTAAAAAAAAAAAAACACTGTAAGTCACCTTTTTCGTGTTAGAGTCCTAGTGTGTGGCATTGTGTCTGACAGTAGGCCACACATGTAATTAGGTTCTGTTCTCATTTTCAATTCATACATTTAGATGAGTTGATGGATCACAATAAAGGTTGACATGATGCATGTGTATATGGAGATTTATTTACATGTACAAGTGTATTTTCCAAAGCAATACAAAGTCCAGTTCACAGACCCCATGAGAGATCCTGAGCCAGTTGTTGTACATTCAGAGTCCAGGGGTGAGGGACATGTCATGAGACATGGTTAGGAGAAGTTTGCATTAGTGAGGAGGAGTCCAAATTGACCATAGGTAGGAATTGAGATAATGACAGTCTATAGCAGATGTGTCAATAGTGGTTGAGTGAAGAGAGCACATGGCCAGCTGTCACAACACTGTCATGATTTTAAGCACAGAACTAATGAGATACTGTCCATGTGGCACAGACTGGTGCTATCAGGTTATTTTCTTTGTCAATGTTTTTCCTTCCATATTTTCAGCCTCTGATTTGTGTGGCGCCTCCTGTGCTATAGGTGGGGCTGCTGTAGAGATTGAATGGGCTACACATACACATCAGGGGATAGAAATGTGGAATCAAAGGTCCCAGCAGCTGCCATTTGTGGGAACACATAAGGCATCGCTGCAGCAAGGAGGAACTGCTCATTTCTCAACACCGCAGCAAAATTATGGTGGTAGGCAGATTTGTTCTCCCTGAGGGAGGCCGCTTCCGGCTGGACAGACTCCAGAGTATTTTGTAAAGCCACCAGCCTGTTGTCTATCATGCTACTGCCACTTGGGGAGGGCAATTGTTGATGCCTCTGTCTCATGACAGCAGCTTCGATGGCCAGGGACTGTTAGAGTCCCCGTAGCAGGGAGTGGGTGCCTCTGATGGCAGCTGAGGGTGTCCTTTTTTGGACTGAGGTACCTGTGCACTCCCTCTAGGCTGCTTGCCATGCTCTCCATCCCCACCCGCACCTGCTTTGCCAGCTCATGTTGGACTCCACCACTGTCCTCTGAATGTCTGGGTCCTTGCAGGTCGGAAGGAGGTAAGGCATCATTCTCTGCAATGAGAGAGTAAAATGCCAATCTTTGACTGTAGTAGCTATTGGCATGGCTCATTGTTTACCTGCTACTGGAGGCTCAGTGACATGTTACAGACCCAAGGTTGTAGTTGTTGATTATATGTTGCATTGTGCATCACACATAGGGCAACCTTTCAAGGTCATTTGTGCATTGATCCCACAAAGCCATCTTCCTTGCAGGCACCTTGCCCCACCCACTGACATTTCATTTACCTTCCTATTCACCATGGTGGACATTCCCACAGTAGTGTCATTTTTGTTGTCATTGTTTTGGTGCTTTACTGCATTGGCACCATGAATGATGGCACTAGTGCAGCAAAGCACTGGTAGATCCATGCTTACAATGCTTGTGCTACTTTGTCATCTGCCTTTAGCAGGCCCCACGCCTTTGCTAAGTGGATGTCACAGTGCAACCATTATGGATTGTCTGACCCATTAGTTTGCCAGTTCCTACTTTTGGGACATTTCCTTGCATACAGCATATCTGCCACAGTCATGTTGGTGTAAGGATGTACAATGTAGATCAATGCATGCAGTTTGATACTTTTTTAATATGGCACGAGGGAATGGGCAGCTTGGATCCACACGGGCAACTATTTGTATGATGGTAAAGTTGCATGAAGGTATCCCTATATGCACAACACCAACCATTCACACAACACCGACAACCTTGTTACATGGTGAAAAAGAAGCTACTTGTACAGCAGCACACATGATGATCACAGACTTGCTCCATGTGTCGGATGAGTTTAATTTTGTGTTCATTTCCAAATGGAGCATGGAGGTGTGTGAGAGTTGCTGTTGGGCAACCATGTGCGGGTTGCGTTCCACATGTTGCACACTGAGGCCCTTATTTTTTCTTAAGTGGAGCAGCTCAGTGCAGCAGCAATAACAGTTGAACCACATTGTGCCACTTTTGCAGCACAGGAATGCACAGTGTTTTCTGGAATACAGCACACCCCTGCTTTTCCCCCAGAGCCTGCACAGATTTGTTCTCCCTGAACCAATGTAGGCATCCTTGCACCATAGTACAAGGGTGCCTGTGTTGAGGGGATAGATTGTTTACATACAGGAAGATATGCAGACCAACAGGCAACCCCCTTGCTAATTATACAGGTATGGGGATGAGTCTACCTTGCAGAGACTAGAACGGGCCGATTAGGGCTAACACTGCTATCACTCTCATGTAGATTTTTAGTAGTGCAGGTAGGTATTTTAGGTTCACTAGTGTGACAAGATGTTGGAATTTGTTATCTGTTTATTATTTATAATAGTGTTGTGCTTTATCTTCCTAATCATCACAATTCATGCCTCTTTATGTAGAACACAGTTGTTTCAATAAATGTATTGAACCAAATCCTGCTTCTGTTCGTCATTGTTTGCACGAGAGTTGTTTAACTGAGAGAAAGGGTTAAGATCCGTACCACCATTACTTCCCTAATAAGTGACAAACTACCTCAATATATAAGGAGACACCTGATAAGGCTGGAATTTGGTCTGGAGGGCCAGCATTCGGCCCGAATGGGGGCCTTCCTGAAATACTACCACGGGAAAGTCATGGCCCACCCAACACCTTGAGGTCAGTCCTTCCCTACATTTTTGACACAAGTCTGAACCCCTGGTCACAATACTTAACTGCAGCCTTAAACAATCTCCAAATCGATCAAGCAGAACTGATCAGGTTGTCCCAATCACACATCACAATTAAATCTGTGCTCAAAAGACAGATAAAAACGCGTTCCCAGGCACATGATCTGGAAAGAATGAACAAGACTCCCGTCCAAGAAGCACTAGTTGCTTCTCATAAAAACAACAAACAGCTCTTGGCACCACAGTCATTTCTTACTTGCCCCATTAAGAAAACCTGTGTGACACAGATCACTTTTGCGAGACTGCTCGGCCTGAGGACAAAAGAGCTAAACCCAAAATTGAACTCTCTTAACAACATCAGGGGCTGCAGGCTTTGCGAATACAAATCTGAAACTTTTATTCACCTATTGTGCTGCAGTCCGGCCCTATTGAACACATGTCGCACCCTCCTAAGACCCCTCTTTCTTCGTCACAATCAAAGAACTTGCACAGAGGCATTATCCGTGATGTGGCCAAATTCAGAAAGTTCATCAAGCAGCTTCAAGCTGAACTGAAGGGCCCTTAGTCTTTGACTTAGCATCTGAGAAATGCAACCAGTCTACGCTTTTTACTTTTTTAACAATCTATTTTATGATTCCCTCTCGGCGAGCATTTTTTTTAATGTATATTTGTTTTGTCTTTTGTACAAGCTCCTTTGTTTGCAAAGATTTTAAGTAATCATGCAATAAAATAATGATGATGATGAAGTGACAGAGTGTCATTCGTCAGGCTGCCACAAGTCATCTTGAGTGAGATGCTGCTAGCTAGCCAAAACGGTTAGGCCAACAGTTAAAGATGGTGTGGGATAATACTCAGTCCCCACATGTGGTGGTGCTGCCACCCAAAACCAGCAGTCTCATCCCCATGACAATTGTCCTAGGACAGTCCAGTATGCTGTTTGTCCGGAAATTGATTTTATTACCCTCTTACAGGATTTGTTTCTCTCTCTGTGGCAAGACCCTGAATACATTGTGTGCCACTTTTATAGATATATGACATTAGTGTGCTGTGCTTGGGTCAAGTACTCAGAAATCATGTATTCTTCGCTTACTATTTTATGTTCTCTGATGCTTTCTTTATTTTTCCACTTGGGCTGTATACTTCTACATCTATTCTTATTCACCATAAGGATGTCCAATTTGCTATTTTACATGATGTCCATCTGACAGTATTTCATTTGTATTTATTTATCCAGTACTTGTGTCAATTTTCCACAAGTTATTTCCTTTTCCACCCCCCCTATTTCTTCTTAAGAGGACAATGTAGTGACTTTATTATGTTTAGTTCGAAAATTACATGTTCTATAATAGCACCAATGTATTCACGTTAGTTTTGCACCCATCTTTGTCCGTCTTCACTGCCTATGGATTGTAAGTACACTGTATGCTTCTGGTCACCTGGTATGTGAGCAAGACCGCATTGACGGCCAAAAGACGTCATTTGGGGTGATATTGTTTATTTTTGTGCTGCTGTTGATGATATTGTGATATTGTCAATTTGCTCATCTGGCTCACGCTCGACCCCCCACGGGTGCCTGCCGGGTCCGAATTTTGCTATTGTGGGTATATATATATATATATATATATATATATATATATATATACACACACACACATCACACTTAACTAGTGTGTGAAATGTATTTGGATATTTTTATAATTAGAAAAATAAACATTTTATCTATCTATCTATCTATCTATCTATCTATCTATCTATCTATCTATCTATCTATATAAATATATATATATATATATATATATATATATCTATATATATATATATATATATATGTAAATTTCAACACAGATGTTAATACACTGCACTCCCGAGGGCTTTGAACTTCAAATTAATTTAATTGACAACAGCATTGCACCAATGCGTTTCAGCCGTTACGACCTTGTTCACGGTAGCTGAGACTATAACCCATGTCTTCTCCATTGTCATACTTTTATACCCTACCAGGTATGATGGTACTTGTAGTCACTATTTTGTTCTGGTAATTCCGATGCTCATCCATTTGAAATTCATACTATACATGCGTTTCATGAATGTTGTTAACAGATTATGTGGAAAGGCACGGTCACATGTCCTGGGAAAATACCAGAAATCCCAGGACAGGATGAGCCAGGTACTTACCATCTTGCAGGAGAACCAGAAGCTGCAGGGGGAATACCACCAGGAGGTCATGCAGCAGTTGCTGGCCTTCAATGCCACCATGGCCTCCATTGCAGGGGTGCTCAGTGATATGGCTACCATCATGCATGAGCACACAAAACTCCAGTGGGCTCCTTCTACTAGCCAGTGTACTGACCAGCCCTCCACATCTGCTGCAGCTAATGGGCAGGAGGACCTGCCACAGGACCTGCCATCACTCGCATGGTGGTTAGCTGACTGCCTAAGTCATAATGAGGGCCTAAGAGTCTTACTTCATAGAAACCAATGGAAACATTGATTGTGGACAAAGTACCTGGTTAGCATCAAAAATAAAGGCAGCGATGCGTCGATTCCTTCCTTGCATCGTTTCTTCTCAGGTCAGGTCAGTGATGCGCCATTTTTCTCCCTCACAAGAGAGTGCTGCATCAATTTCCGGATGGGCACCTTGAATCCCCACAGAGTCCGGTTGACTTTGATGCCCAGGGACGATGCGTGGAAAATCAAGATGCATGGTGTTAGAAAACCACACTGCCTGGGGTTTAAGTCATTATCAGCAGCCGCAAGTTGGTGTTGCACGTTGTTTCTCCAGCCACAATGCATCGATCTCCAAGCTGCAATGCAGGGGGAGTGTCGATTTTAGCCACAAAGCCGGTGGCCCATCGTTCATCAGCCGCATTGCAGATGGTGAGTCGAAAATTTCCCTGCATGGAGTTATGTGCAGAGATTTTCAGCTCTTGTTCTGCCAACTTCTCCTTTCAAGGGCCCAGGGACTGAATAGGGCACCACGTGGCAGGGCAGGAGTCACAGAAGAGAGTCCAGGTGCTGGAAAAGGAAGTCTTTGATGGCCCTGAGACTACAAAACGGGAGACAAGCTCAGTTCAAGCCTTTGGAGATTCTTCGCAAGCAGGACTATACCACAAAATCGGGAAACATCCTTTTTTACGACTTTTTTATTACGAAAGTCGTGGTTAACGAAAGCGTAACAACGCTTTTTTTAACCACGACTTCGTATTTTTGTGCCTTAACTACGTATGTTCTGAACAACGAACATGCGTGGTTAAGGTACAAAGAAGGGAGTTGGCGAAGGTAAGTGGTGGGTTTAGGTTTTGGGGTGGGGTTGGGGGGGTGGGGCATTTTTGGTTTTGGGGAGGGGGTGGGGGGTTAGGGGGTTTTAGGTTTTGGGGTGGGGTTGGGGGGTGGGGCGTTTTTGGTTTTGGGGAGGGGGTGGGGGGTCAGGGGGTTTTAGGTTTTGGGGTGGGGTTGGGGGGGTGGGGCGTTTTTGGTTTTGGGGAGTGGGTGGGGGGTCAGGGGGTTTTAGGTTTTAGGGTGGGGTTGGGGGGTGGGGCATTTTTGGTTTTGGGGAGGGGGTGGGGGGTCAGGGGGTTTTAGGTTTTGGGGTGGGGTTGGGGGGGTGGGGCGTTTTTGGTTTTGGGGAGTGGGTGGGGGCTCAGGGGGTTTTAGGTTTTTGGGTGGGGTTGGGGAGGTGGGGTGAGGGATGTAGGGTGAATGGTGCCTATTGCTAATGATTTTATCGGGAATGCCTTTACAACGAAATATCATTGTTAAGGCATTCGTGGTAAAATCATTAGTAGTAAGGACGAGGTCGGTGTTTCGACCTCGTTGTTAAGGTTAGTAGTTGTTTTTAATTCGGTGTTCTGTCATATAATCCACAAAATCTAGTCTTTGTCCCGTTTCACAGGCAGAACCAGCATCTGCAGGATAGCCCAACAAACCACTGTCAGAGGCAGGGTCAGCACTTCTCCTCAGCTCTTCTCCTTGGAAGAGGTTCCTCTTGGTTCCAGAAGTGATCTTGAAGAAATCTAAAGTCTGGGGTTTTGGGTCCACTACTTATACCCCTTTCTGCCTTTGAAGTAGGCAAACTTCAAAGGAAAGTCTCTGTTATTCACAAGATCCTGCCTTGCCCAAGCCAAGCCCCAGGCACACACCAGGGGGTTGGAGACTGCATTGTGAGAGGGCAGGCACAGCCCATTCAGGTATAAGTGACCACTCCTCCCTCCACTCTAGCACAGATGTCTAATCATGATATGCAGGCTACACCCCAGAACCCCTTTTCTCACTGTCTACAGGGGATTCACAAACAGCCCAACTGTCAAACTGTCCCAGGCAGGGAATCCATAAACAGGCCAAGTCACAGAATGGTTTAAGCAAGAAAATGCTTACTTTCTAAAAGTGACATTTTCAAACTGACAATACATAAACCAACTTTACCAAAATGTGTATTTTTAAATTGTGAGTTCAGAGACACTAAACTCCAAATTTATATCTCCTTTCAAAGGGATCTGTACTTTAAACCCTTGCTAACCTATGAGGGAAATGAGCCTTGCAACATTGAAAAACGAATTTAGCAGTACTTCACTGTTGGGACATGTAGCCCACATCAGTACATGTCCCACCTTTAACATGTATTGCACTCTCGCATGGGGCTACCTAGGGCCTACAGTAGGGGTGCCTTACATGTATAAAAAGGGAAGGTTTTGGTCTGGCAAGTGGGTACACTTGCCAGCTCAAATTGGCAGTGCAAGACTGCACACACAGACACTGCAGTGGCAGGTCTGAGCCATTTTTACAGGGCTACTAATGCGGGTGGCACAACCAGTGCTGCAGGCCCACTAGAAGCATTTGATTTACAGGCCCAGGGCACCTCTAGTGCACTTTACTAGGGACTTACTATTAAATCGAATGTGGCAATCATGGATATACCAATCAACAATACAATTTCCACAGAGAGCACACACACGTTAGCACTGGTTAGCACTGGTAAAGTGCCCAGAGTCCTAAAAGCCAATAGAAACAGGGCAGAAAAAATAAGAGGTAGGAGACAAAAAGTTTAGGGATGACCCTGCAAAAGGGTCATTTCAAACTATATATATATATATATATATATATATATATATATATATATATATATACATACACACCTTTGCTTTTCAACATCAACAGGATATCTTTACCAGAACTGATCAATGATTTCCATCTCACATGCTACAACTGTGCAGATGACACACAAATACTACTTAAATTAGAATGCCCCAAAAATATTGAAAACTCACAAATCTTCAGTTGCCTCAGAGCCGTTGATCAGTGGATGACCTGGAGCCATCTCAAACTAAATACCTCCAAAACAGAAATACTCATATTTGGTGACTGGAAAAATTATGACCCTCTGTGCGTCTGGCCTGATGATGTCGGACCACCTCCTCAGTTATCCAAGGAAGTTAAAAACCTAGGAATCACCACGGATTCCAAGTTAACTATGAATGCCCAAGAGGACAAAATAGCACGAACAAGCTTCATCACCTTGAAGACTTTATGACTCATCTTCCCCCACCTCGTATTTCCACACAAGGTGCAAGCTACTATCTCGCTTGTACTATCCAAACTGGATTATGCCAATGGCCTCTACCATGGATCATCTCTATCTATTATGAAAAAACTACAACATATCCAGAATTCCGCAGCCAGGCTACTATTACACATAAAGCCGCAAGCCCACATCTCCACTGCCTTGAGAGCACTACACTGGTTACCCTTTGCCAGAAGATGCACTTTCAAGCTGTTTGGATCACCCACAAAGCTAAACATGGAACAGGACCACTTTTTTTCAGAAACAAAATAACCAAATACATCCAACAAAGAAACCTCCCCTCAAGATTGGCACCCCGCCTTAGAACATCTCCATACTAGAAAAAGCCTATAGGTGGCACATCCTTCTCCCTTCAAGCAGCCAAACTATGGAATTCATTACCCCCAACTATAAGAGCCACAGATAACTTTCTTGTCTTCAGAAAACTACTCAAGAGTTGTCTCTTTCCTTCATAACCACCATATTCAAACAACTATGAACTGCATATGCCTATGTTGATATTTTTTTCTGATTATGTGTATATTTCTAGTTATGTATAGTTCTTTAGAATATATGTATTGCTACTATGTCATAACAATAAAATACACACACACACTCTTTAAACCTGTTTGACTAAGTATATTTTACCCATGGTTCTAATTATGTGCATATGTGTGTGTATTAATGTGTGTTTGTATGTGTGTGTGTGTGTGTGTATGTATACATATATATGTATGTATGTATGTGTATATGTTGTTTCTGTGCTTGGCATGTTCGTGGGTCATTGCATGGCTCCTGGGTGGGTTGTTATACTAGATATCTATGAATTCCTGCTCTCATCTTATCACACTTATCTACCCATCATCATATGTCATGTCTCTATCAAACTATCCTTCATTCTCACTCTGACTCATCCCAAATCCTTTCTACTACTTTCCTCTCCTAAATAACTGTGCCTGAGCTCTTCCCTCCGCTTCCACATTTAACTCACCAAACCTCACTCTACTACTGTGACCTCCCACAGAACCCTACTAAATTCTCCCGCATTTATCTCACCCTGCTACCATGCTCTCCCTAACCCTTCCACATACTCTTCCCTCCTCCATCCCACTTTACTCATCCCAAGCCTTTTGGTTGAGTAAATGAAGGATATACTCCCAATTAACACTTCTGGATTTCTTTCCTCCTCCACCCCTCCATTACTCCAATCAATCTAACTAACAAACTCTCATATCCGCTGCTCAAATTAACTCATAATAATACTAAAACTGTACTCATTATTTCCCAATTGTAATCCATCACTAATTCTTGTTGGGTTCCAGAGTAGCGTGCTACTCACCAAAAAGCGCTTCGACGCATCGTCAGGGGTAGTAAGCGCTATATAAATACGATTACAATACAATACAATACAATATATATGGGTGAGTGTGTGTTTATATATGTACATACATATATGTATGTGTGGTGGTTAAACATATATATATATATATATATATATATATATATATATATATATATATATATATATATATATCTGTAGTCACACACATATATATATATATATATGTATATACACTTTTATGTATTACCTGGTGGCGGTCACCACTAGGTAGTTATAGTTAGGACCTAGTTGCTATATAAAAAGTATTTTTTAACTTGCCTATACCTTTGCCACCAGTTGACGAATCTTCATGAATTGTTTTTTTTTAAATTGACCCTCATGTCACTTTCTGTCTAGAAAGTTTCAGTGTGATTCGTCAAGCGGGGGCCGAGAAAAGGAAGGGTCCCAAAATTATTTTCCCCCATGCATTTTTCCAATTTGAACAGCAATAGCGCCCAAACCAGTAGAACAGAATTACACCAGATTTGGCAGAAAGGTAGCTCTTTGCCCATAAAGCAACCTTTTTGTTACTTGGTGCAAATCTGTTCAGTGATTTTTGAGAAATTAGAAATACAAATATATATATATATATATATATATATAGTGTTCTAAAGAAATTGGCACAGCACTCCGTGAACTACAATGTCCCCGTATTACAAACATAGCAACCGCACTGATGCGTTTCGACCACACCGCTCATTTTTATTGGTTAGTGAGTCCTTTCACTATGTTCTCCTTTTATACTAATCGTTCCAATGGTCCATTATGAGGCATTCCGGGAACTGTAGTGTAAAACTAGAATAACAGCCAAATTCAACCACAAAAGGAAAGTCACTTTTATCTATTTCACGCAATCGATATGGAAAGATCAATATCAAAAACAACCTTGTATAATGTATATTCTTGTGATTGCCAAACCTTCATTAATATATAAAATAGTTGCTCAATTAAAACATATTCACACTATCGATCCCATGATTCTCTAACTTAATTGCATAGTACTTCTATCAATCGATTAGTTGTCATACAGAAGGCTAGCTCTCATGGTACACATCATCTTAAAGTTCTCCTATCAAAATCTGTGTAAGGCTATCAAATGATATTAACAGTTCTCAGAGATGAACATGAAGTTCTTCGACATAATTCAACCCAGAAGAAATCTCAGTTTGAAGTCAAATAATGTTTTTTGATTCAAGCTGATGTAATTTTTTGTTCTGTCTCCTCCCCTTTCTTGATCCACCACATGGTCAATTGCATAATATCTCAGTGATCTGCAATCATTTGTCCCATGTATTTGTAGGTGTTTCGCTACTGCAAAGGTATGATCCCTATGTACAATTGCTCTCACATGTTCAAGAATTCTCTTTCTAAGCATACAAGTGTTGTTTCTATCTACTGCAGACTACAATGATATTCAACAACATATATTGTGAATTTGGTTTCACATGTTATTCTATGTTTGATATAAACTTCAATGCTGTTCTCTGACGCAAATTTGTTAGTTTTACACAAAATTTTGCAAGCTTTGCAGTTAGAAATGTAAATAATTAGGCCAGGCCCCAGAGGATGGGGTCCCCGGGACCAAGACTGACCTAGGGAGGGGGGCCGCACAGCCCCCCTCCCCCAAAAAAACACTATTTAGGCCATGCCTTGGGGGATGGGCTCCCCAGGGTCAAAATCGGCTGGAGGAGGAGGGCATTCAGACATGTGACCAACTACTGTTGTGCATGCCAAAGGCTGTGTGCAGTGTGGGGTTGGGTGGTTAGGGGTGTTGGTCACACGGACTGGCCTGCAGTAAACCTCTGCTGCACACTGCTGAAGGCCGTGTGTAGCACAGGATTGGTGGTTATAGGGGAAGGTTGCAGGGCCTGACCACAGGCCAGGCCTTGCGGGCAGCCCCCACTGTGCACAGTGCAATGGCCATGAGCAGCGTGTAGTTGAGTGGTTGTGAGGGTTGGCTGCAGCCAGCCACCGCTGTGCATGGCCGATGGCTGGGTGTAGTATGAGGTTAGGTGGTTACAGGGGCTGACCACAGGTCTAGGCTGCAGGACAGGCCTTCTGGCCAGTCCCCACAGCACACGAACAAAAGCAGTGCACAGTGCTGGGTTGGGTGGTTTAAGGGGTTGACCACAGGCAGCAGTGGTTGGATTAATTTATAGTAATTAAAATTACTTTATGCAAAAAAAATATGAATTCGCTGAAAAAAGGTTACAGGGACGTTATAGTTAGGCTCACATTTCCCATGTACAAAATATAGAAATTCAGCAGTTATAGTTAACTGAGCTAACTATAAGTTGCTCCCCCATAATGTACTGCTTATGACCTCACATATTATATCACTTATGACATGGTCAGTGACATAAATGATGACATCCCTGATGAAATCTCAAAGGACATCATTGATAACATCAACCAGTGAGAGTAAGTGGTTGTATGGATGTGTCACATGGGTTACACATAAATGCTGAATGTTTTATATTGTTTATTTTTTAGTTTCAGTGGACATAAGACAAGTGCACAACCATAGGGTACATGCTCGGCTAGTGCATCCTACTGGACCATCACCATGACCACAGCACTACATTTTCATCCATTTGTACTACTACAATCAGTCTTTCCATGCTTTTAATGGTCAAACATCTATACCACATTCTAACATTATGGTACAGTTCTACTCTTTGGGCTCAACATCTTCAGGTTTCCATATTCATGTACTTAAATTTCTATTACTGAGTTCTTTTCACTTTCCATTGTCAAAGCACATCAAAATCATGAATACATGTAGTAAAACAGTGAAACCTCCTATAACCATCCAAACTTGCAACTGTGGCCAGACCCTGTAGCTAACCCCCCCAACCACCAAACCCACCCTGTACACGGCCTTTGGCCATATGCAGCAGGAGTTGGCCCCTGGTCCATGTTCCCCCCCTCGCAGAGCCAATTTCAACCTTTGGGAACCCATCCCCTGGGGCTCAGCCTCCTTAATTTATTTGTTAAGGGGAGAGAGGCCACGAGTCTCCCCTACCCCAGATGATTTTTGCTCCAGAGACCTTGCAAAATTACCACTGACACACATAAACTTGAACCCTCAACCTTCAGTGTATGAGTCTGAGACCTTAACCACTAGGCCAAAAGTGACTCCTTAGCATGTGGTGTCCAGACTTAGTTATTACACCGAACCCAAAGATTTTGAGTGGAAAAAGACTTCAATGTTACATCACTAGGAATGTTCAACAATCAGCACCATGTAAAATAATCAGGAATACTGCCATGAGATACAATGATTTGAACCTTCAGCCTACTGAGTGACAGTCCAAGAGCTTTACCATTAGACCAGAAGTGACCATGGTCTGCTGTTTATTGAAGAATAGCTATATCCTTTTCACCAAACATCTTGCTAGTCTGACTCCTTTAAGTCATTGTATGAAGAGAACATTGCAATAACAATCTCTCTCTCTCTTCCTGCCCATTATGGGATGGGAGTAAGCGAGAGAGAGAGTGACAGGATCATAGGGGGAGCCTCAAGGCCCTTGTGGTCCTAGCCAGTTCTCCAGTCCTGCAGGTGCCAGCATTGCTCTCACAAGCAGGGAGCTGTTTGAAACACAAACATGCATGCAGGGAAACAGATGCAAACTCTGCACCCCAGGACATAGCAGGAGCCAGCCCAGGGGGTGGCAGTCCCCAGGGCCATTATTGACTCCTTGATGGCAGTCCATGTGGCCTCCTCCAACATCTAAATAGCCTTAGGGAGGTCATGGTCCCTGAGGCAGGGAGTACGCAATGGCCCCCAGCTCTTTTTAAATTAGCTCCCCCTGCATTCACTTTAAAAGATTTGCACTGGAGAGGTTGGGGTTGAAGGAGGTGTAGGGGGGTCGAGCTGCCTCTCATATTTAAATTTTTTAAAGCCACAGAATGGTGGCAGTCCCCTGGGATGTGGTGGAGCTGGCTGCCCGTACATTTCATGTGTTTAAAGCCTCAGGGAAGGGGTGTCTATAGGGCTGTGGAAAGTGGGCACACCCCTGATTTCATTGGTTTAAGGTCCTGGGGAACTAGCTGTCCCCTGCTCTTCCAGGAGGCCACTAAGCTCCTGTGTTACATTTGGCTAAACCCTGGGGAGGTGGTGTTATCAGGGGCTGTGGGGGGGCAGTGGCCCCTGTGTTTCATTTGTTTAATGCCCAAGGGAACTGCCGGTCCCTGGGGCTGTTGGGGGGCAGGTAGCCCCCCTGCATTTCATTGTTTATAGCCCCAGGTAGGTGGTAGTCCCTGGGGCTGAGGGGGGGCCAGCATCCCCCCCACATTCAATCTTACTTTTGTGCCCTGGGAAGATTGGGGTCCCCGGGGCTGTGGAGTCCAGGCACCCACCTGCATTATATTTTCACAAGTGCCCCAGGGAGGTCTAAGTACATGGGCCTGCAGGAAGGCCAAGCAGCCTCTACCCACATAGAAAATGTGAATCCCCTCAGGACCTGGCCCACCCGGGGGCTTGTAAAAAAAAAGCATGGGAGCCCATGCTTATTTTTTTCATTTTTTTTTAAATTCCAGAATTTGCAATGTTGTCAGGAATTTGTGAGAAAAATCAGCACCAGAGCTAAGGGGTCTCTAACCCAGGCCCCTTGTCTTTTTTTTTTACTTTTTTGTGGGACTCGGCTGAAGCCAAGTCCCAAGATGGCTGCCAACACTTCTTTGTTTGAAGTGTTGCAGCCAATCAGAGCTCTGCTTGATATTATTTGCAAAGGTGTCGCAACCATAGATATACAAATTTGGATTTCAATTAATTTCTCGCAAACTACTATACAGATTTACACCCAATAACCAAAAGCACAATCTCCATACCAACAGCTAGTTTTTTGCCAAATTTGGTGTAATTCCATTGAGCGGTTTGGGCTGTAGTCATGTTCAAAGGTCCTTTGGAAATGAACATGGGAAAAACAGCTTTATTGACCCCCCCTTTCTCTCAGCCTCCACTTAACAGATCACCCCAAAACGTTCCATGCACAACAAGAATCACTGGGACACTTTAAAAAAAAAAATTATGAAGATTCGTCAAACGGTGTCAAAGGTATGGGCAGGTCAAAAACTCTTCCATAGAAACATAGTCCTAAGTATATGAAGTAATTACACCAGGTAAACGTAACTTACCTTTGAGTGTGAGCAAGCTAACTTAAAAAAAAATCAAATTTTTCTAAAACAAAAAATAATTACTCACACGTTGGACTTCGGAGGAGTTCCAGTTGGTCAAGGAAGGGGGAGAAGTCACAGTTATGGCAGGGACAAGTGGTATGTCACCTAACCTTCTTATTGGCAATAATTGACAATACTGCATTTGTTAAGCAAGACAGATATCCCACCCATTACCTCCAGTCCCCACCAATAGCATTTCACCACCTAAAAACTGCAGCACAGTTTAATTCAGCACTGCAGTGCAGGCGGTGAAATCTGCTTCTGCTGTGGCATGTCTACAATGCAAAAACAGAAGACAGGGGGCAAATTTACATGCCCCAGGGTGCAGGCCAACACATCAAGTGACCTTGCTGTGCTGCCCTACACCACGTGGAAATGGCAGAAATGCACTGTATTTACAAGATGTAGTGCTTTTGTGTCCATTCCCCCTGTGCTGGTGTAGAAATTGCTGCCTAGTACCAATGCAGGCACCCTTGCACCATTGCAAAGGGGTCTTCTTTTTAGGCAGGATTGTTTTTGTGCAGGAAGGGACCCCTTCCTGCACAAAAAGAATCCTGGGAGCTATTTTCCTCTTTCTCTGTGTGTTGTAGAGTGCAGCACACATAGAAATAATAAACAACTTGGAGAAATAACGATATTTCTCCCTGTTGTGCCTGCCTTGAGGAGGCGTACAGTTTTGATGCATTCACAGGTTTAAAGATTCTTGTAAATCTGGGAATGTGTGAAAACCCATGGGTGTTCTGTGGGAAAATCCACAGCAATGCCCATGGAACACCTCCCTGATGCAGTGCAAGGCAAATCAGTGACTTGCTCTGCATTGCCTTAAACCACAGGGCTATGAAAAGCCATGTGAAGTGGTTTGTGTCGCCTTGTAGATATGGGCCTGTACTGTGTGCCACCGGTACATCACAAAAGGTTATGCGCCGGCGGTGCACTGGGATTGTAAATTTGATCCACGGAGTGTTTTCAAGTGCCCACTCTGTCACCTACTAGTACTTCACTCAATCATTCTTTCTTTCTGTCCCAGCCTACCCAAAAATGTAAATTCTATCTTCGCATGTGCCACATTTTCTGTCCAGGTGGCTTATATTTCATGGCTTACAATTTTGTCCTTCTGTTAATCAATGTGACTAAGCAAAATTGTAGTAAATGATCAGAGACACCCAAACATTCAGTAGCTAAACCTCTACCTAGCCCATTCCCTACGACGTACCTTCCTGTAGATTAACTTTCCCCATTGCCAAGTGAAGGCATTTGTTGAAAATATTTTGTGGTGGAGGCCAGGGTGTAGTGTGGGACTAAGGGTCTGATTTAGAGTTTGGCGGATGGGATTCTCTGGGACAAATGTGACATAATTTATATTCTATGTACTGTCTACTGTAATGTGGCAGATGGGATATCTGTTGTCTGCCAAAAGTGTGACAGAATACCCAGACTATATCAGTCCCTAAGTTTGGACTTAGAAATGAAAAGGGAGTCGGAGAAGAGCAGGGACATTGAAATTATAAGTTAATAACATAACATGCCACAGCTGTGGCAAAAACATGCTTCATCAGCATGGCTCCATTAATGTTGCATAGTGAAGTACAAATTGTTCAGCATATATACTCCTTATTCATTAATGGCAGTGAATTAATTCATGAATACACATAAACAGCCTGATTATAACTTCGGCGGACTGAAAAGCCCATTTGCCGAAGTTCCGACAGGTAGGTTGCCACCAGTGTGGCAGCCTCCCCGTCGGAGCCATTATGAGTTTCCTGCTGGGTCAGCAGACGGAAACTCAGTTTCCACCCACAGGCCCAGCAGGAAACAGCCTGAAGCATTGTATCTGGCTCATAATAGAGCCATCGGCAATGCTGTAGTACATATGGTGCACCAGCACCCATCACAATATTCACTGTCTGCAAAGCAGACAGTGAACATTGTGACGTGGTTGGCCAGGGGGGCTCTGCACTGGCCATGCTAAGTGAATGGACAGTTCAGGGCCCCCCCTGTGATGCATAGTGTGCATGGGGAGGGAAAACTTGGCTGAGCCTGTGACTAATCATCACATCCAAATTAAAATCCAGTGGCCCTAGGAGACCATCAATGTTTTTCTACTGTTCTACTATAGGCACTATAAACAAGTGTTTGCCCTGAGCATCACAATTCATGTTTTTGATTTTACTTTCTTGATATAGCTATTCCTACTACTGGAGCTGCCCAACAATCACCATCCCAGAAAGACTATCAGCCCCATTGCAGCACCAAAAGTTAGAGGCCATGGCAGTGGAATTTGCCAGCGAATGGCCTTGGGGGGTAGGAGAAGGAGCCACATGCCTCCAGTTCCTTGTGCCACCAGCCTGGCCTGCTTCCAACCTTGCCACGCCAACACGAGCACCACTGCCATCTGCAACCTTGGTCCACTGCTGCCCAGAACAATGCCAGCAACCACCCTCATCATTATCCAACCATCCTCCCCACCGTGCCCTGAGTAAGCTGTGGCTGCCCAGGCACAAGATGTCACTACACAGGGGCAGGCAGCAGAAGCTGGCCAGGAAGACAGTCCACATTAAAATTGAACTTGGTGCCCTCAAAGGTCTTTTTATTTAACATTTTGTTGGTGTAATAGCCACCAACTGCTGACCAGTGCTAAAGTGCAGGTGCTCTGTACTCTAAAGATGGTAGCATCAGCTTCTCCACAATTGGCATATTTAATTTTTTGGTAAGTCCCTAGTAAACTGTTCTATATCTGCCCAGGGCCTATACATTATATGGTAGTACAGGGGCCTGCAGCACTATTTGTGCCACCCCTACAGTAGCCTTTTAAACATGTCTCAGGCCTACCACTGCAGAGCTTGTGTGTGCAGTTTTAAGCTGCCATTTCGACCTGGATAGTGTATCGAATTGCCAGGCCCAAACCTTCCTTTTCATTACATGCAAGTCACCCTTAAGGTAAGCCCAAGTTAGCCCTGAGGGTAAGGTGCAGTGTATTTAAAAAGTTTAACATGTCCAGGTGGTGAAAAACTCTTAAATTAATTTTTCACTATTGAAAGGTTTATCTCTCTGATAGGATTACATTGGAATTACCCCAAAACATCTTTTAAGTGTAATTTCCAATTGGGAAAATATAGAAATGTGGAGTTTGATATCTCTGGACTCACAATTTAATTTCAATTTCCAATTTTAATTTGTAAGTCTAAAAATGTCACTTTTAGAAAGTTGGCAATTTCGGATTTAAACTACTTTGTGTCTCTGCCTGTCTGGGGTAGATGACAGCTGGACTTTGCACATTCCCTTTGAATAGTCATGCACAAAGGGAGCTTGGGTGTGACATTTGCATCCTGATGACCCATCACCAGGCTGATGAGTCTACCTGTGAAAGATGGGTGGGAGGGTCTGACAAACCTGAATAGGGCAGTGCCTCTTCTACACAAAGGGCTGCATAACCCCCTGTAGAGTGACTGGAACCAGGGAATGAAGGGCAGAGATTTCAAAAGAATGCCTGGAAGTTTCTCCCGCCTTCCAGAACAAGGGCACCAAAGTATATATACTAGACCCCAAACTCTAGCAGATCAGATCTCTACTGGAACTAAGGCCATTCTGCCAAGAAAAAAAAATGCTGTGCTGCCAGGAGGGGCTGCCACTCTGCAACTATATTACTGTGTTGGCCTACTTCTCGCTGGGCTGTAGGAGGGACTACCACTTTGCTACTTGCTTTGCTTTGTTGGCCTGCTGCCTGCTGCTTCTTGTCTGCAGTAAGAAAAACTGGACTTGCTCTCTACATCCTTGAACCAAAGAAATCTCCAAGGGCTTGCTGATTTGCCCATGTTCTTCTGCCGTCTTAGCAATATCAAAGCCTGTTTGCAATGCTCCTGGGGCTGTGGGACTCTCCCATCTGTTAGGCCTACCCTTGCCTGAGGTACCTCCTCCAGTCCTGGGCCTCAGAAGTGGATTCCACAGCTAAAACCTTCAAAAAGTAATGCATCACCACGAGTAAGGGAAAAAAAATGGTGCATTGCATCATTGACAGCAATGCAGTGTCTGCCCAATGACAGCGGATTCACAGACTGTGCGACCCGACATCCAGCTCTGGGTGGCCCGATGCCATTTCCATGGAGCTCAACAACGATGCAGTGCTCCGAGTGCAGTAAAAATATTGACACATTGTGTCCTCTCCTTCAAGACATTGCAGCAACAAAGCTACTGTTTCAGTGGACCCTGGGGGGTCTCTGTAGCGGGCCTACCCTCCATCCTGGTCAGCCTTGATTTTGGATTTGCACCTGTCCCTCATGGAGTCAAGTAACCTTTTGACCGTTATTGATTTCAAAGCATTACTTTCACATTTAGGCCCTCATTACAACTCTGGCGGTAAAGTCCACTGACCGCCGTGCCACGGCCGCCAACATACCATGTCCGCGGCAGAAATCCGCTACGGGTATTATGACCCACACTGAGAAATCCTTCACAATACAGACACCCACACAAGTCCACCACACCAAAGGTCAGTGCTAAATTGGCGGTACCAAAACCCACACCGCCACACCAACAGGAATATGCCCACACTATCACGACCCACGAATCAACGCTGCGGTCATTCAACCGCAGTATACCATTGGCGGTACACACCGCTGCACTCAAAATACACACACACTTGCAAAACACAACTACATTGGACAATTCAAAATACACACACCTGACACACATACACACACCACACCCACATACCCCATTCAATATAAAACACACATCCACATTACCCACAACCCCTTACAAGGAACATTTTGAAGAAGCAGAGAGACAGAAAAGCAAAGACCACACCAGCATCCAGAGGCAACCTAACACCATCACTCATTCACCATCCACGCACAAAACACCACACACCCCAAAACATCACCCCACACATCACTTCACACATCACCTCACACATCACTCACACCACATCATGGCACCTCAAAGACACCCCAGGTTTTCTGAGGAGGAGCTCAGGGTCATGGTGGAGGAAATCATCCAGGTAGAGCCACAGCTATTCGGATCACAGGTGCAGAAGACATCCATTGCTAGGAAGATGGAGGTATGGTTGAGAATTTTCGGCAGGGTCAACGCAGTGGGACAGCATCCAAGAACACGGGATGACATCAGGAAGAGGTGGAACGACCTATGGGGGAAGGTACGTTCCGTGGTATCCAGTACAGAGGACGGGAGGTGGACCCCCACCTCCTCCCCAACAACTAATAACATGGGAGGAGCAAGTCTTGGCGATCATGCATCCTGAGGGCCTTGCAGGAGTAGCAGGAGGACCGGACTCTGGTAAGAAAAATCTTTACTACTATATCCACCACCCTACCTGCATGCCACCACAAACTTCTACCCCTACCCTCACACCCATCACTCTAACACCTCACAGATATCCCACTATCAAAACCCACCCACCCCAAAACCAAGCCCTGTATGTTACACCAATGCATGGACACCCATCACAGACCTGCATGGACACCCATCACCAAAGCATGTCCAAGGGAGAGATTCACCCAGGGCACGCAATCACCACTCACACAAGGGCCAAGGTGATATTGCAAGCACAGTAATAGAGGGAAACACACCCATTGCACAAGATGGCACACACAGATAGAATAACAATGCATTTACACCCCAACAGGACCCCTACCCAATGTCCCTGGACAGGAGGTGCAAGCCATATCCAGTCCCCACACAGAACAGGCCCACAGTGACGACAGCAGCTCTGCACGCCTGGATCAAGATGACCAGCCCGGCCCATCAGGGACATCTGGACAGTCGGTTCCCCTGCCACTGTCCCAACCCACCACAGAACCTCCTCCCCTCAGGAAACACCACCACAGCACCCACCCAGCGGGCCCATGCCACTGTCCCCAGGACACGTAAATCAGCAGTGTGTCCACCACTACAGGGACCCCAGGCAAACCCACTAACCCAAGCAAATCAGGGACCTGTGGTCAGTGGCAGTGGGCACAGGGTTCATGGGACAGAGGCACATGATAACAGGGAAACTGGGAGGACTGCTGTGTGACAGGGGGAGGACAGGCCCAGGGAACCGACCCTCCACGAGGCACTATCAAACATCATGGGAGCATAACACCATTCCAAGGAGTCCATGGGCATTGTACTGACCAAGTTTCAGGAGACCCAGCAGCTGCAGGAGGGAGAGTACCTGGAGATCAGGGAGGACTTGAAGTCCATTAACACAACCCTGGTCACCATTGCAGGGGTGCTGGCAGACATTGCCAACACCATGAGGGAGACAGTGGCATACAACCGGGCCCCTGACACCAGCCCAAACGATGAACAGCCTTCCACGTCCGCCGGCACTAGTGGACAGGAGGTCCCGCCACAGGACCAACAGGCCACCAGCACCCCACCCCCTGCAGAAGGAGAACCACCCCGCAAATGGTCCCTGCGATCCAGGCAGAAGACAGAGAACATTGCCAAGACCCCCGCCAGGAAATAAGACTCTCCTGATTATCACCCTTGTGTCCCACTCTGTCACCCTGTTCACCTTGAACTGACATTGCTCCCCTTCCTATAGCCCATTGGACAATGCACCTGTGATACCAAGAGACTGGACTCTACTATGGACCTTCCTCCTACCATCACCCCAGCCCCTTCCACATACCCCTATACACATTAGCCCATAAATAACCACCCTTGAATCACAAACCAATCTGGAGTCAGCCTGTACTTTCACAAATGTATAATTACCACTTCATACACAAATATCAATGTAAATGTTCATTTGCTAATACCAATGTATGACAGTTGTTGGGCAGCAGTAAATATAGGAGGAGGCAGAATGAGGTACCCAGATCTGTGAAATGGAAAGCCAAAGTGAACTGTCAGTGTCCATAGACAGAGGTTAAGAGGCTGACTTATACAATGTCATACAGTAGTCAGATATGAGATGAGCAGTGCCAGTCTCTTACCTGTGTGTCACTGAAAGTACTGCATGATGATGTTGGTTCAGTTGCCAATATCTTCTTCCTCTGCCTCCTCTTCCTCACTGTCCACAGGCTCCACAGCTGCCATAATACCATCATCAGGCCCATCCTCATGCAGAAAAGGCACCTGGAGTTGCAAAGCCAGGTTATGCACCATGCAGCATGCCACGATTATCTGGAACACCTTCTTCAGTTGAGTAGTATAGGGAGCCACCTGTTAGATGGAGGCACCGGAATCTGGCCTTCAGGAGGCCGAAAGTCCTCTCAATAACACGCGTAGTTCACCAATGTGCCTCATTGTAGTGTTCCTCTGCCCTTGTCCTGGCATTCCTCACTTAGGTCAGAAGCCATGAGAGGCTGGGGTAACCAGAGTCACCTGCAAATGTCAAGGGATATCTGTTAGACACACACTAACCCTTAGTGACTGCCCCATATCCAGACACCTATTCATACTGTGTGGGGGCCTTGGGCTCACCTATTAGCCACACCCAGTGCCTCTGGAGTTGGCCCATCACATAAGGGATACTGCTATTCCTCAAAATGTAAGCATCATGCACAGAGCCAGGATACTTGGCATTCACATGAGAGATGTACTGGTCTACCAAACACACCATCTGCACATTCATAGAATGGTAGCTTTTTCGATTTCTGTACACCTGTTCATTTCTGTGGGGGGAACAAATGCCACATGTGTACCAACAATGGCACCAATTATGTTGGGGATATGTCCCAGGGCAAAGAAGTCAGCTTTCACTGTGGGCAAATCCTCCACCTGGGGGAAAACGATGTAGCTGCACATGTGATTCAGCAGGGCTGACAACACTCTGGTCAACACGTTAGAAAACATTGGCTGAGACATCCCTGATGCTATGGCCACTGTAGTTTGAATGGAGCGACTTGCCAGGAAATGGAGCACTGACAGAACCTGCACTAGAGGGGGGATTCCTGTGGGATGGCAGATAGTTGATATCAGGTCTGGCTCCAATTGGGCACACAGTTCTTGGATTGTGGAACGATCAAGTCTGTAGGTGATAATGATGTGTCTGTGTTCCATTGTCAACAGGTCCACCAGGAGTCTGTACACCGGAGGATGACGCCATCTCATCATCTGCCCCAGCAGATGTGCCCTAAGGAAGAGAATGGTAAGCAGAGGGTCATGTACCACATAGGTTGCACAAGTGTTTTTGTACTAATGTGAGTAAATCCGTGTGTGGCGTCATTTGTATGTGTTTCTGACAAAATGTGCTGTGACACAGTTAGATGCCATGCCATGTGCCCCCCTGAAATGGTGGCTGCCTGACCTGTAAGTGGGTCAAGGGGAAATTAGGTAACTGCGCTGGCATTGTGCTGCGTTGCGGTAGGCGGTTGAAGAACACCGTGCAATTTAGCATTGGTTATCATTGGGCGCTATGGGTTCCAGGAGCCAATGACGATGTATGCCGGCGGTGACGGCACACACCGCCACGAACCTGACCACCATTTTCTATCTGTTCACTCACTTGATACCTGACCTTCAACAGGAGAGGACCTACACTGCAAGTGCAGCTGTGACCTCAGTCTGGAAGCGACAATGCCTTATGTGTCTGGGGAAGGTGCCCCTGCCTTCACCGTGGAGGAGTTGGACAAACTGGTGGATGGGGTCCTTCCCCAATACACGCTACTGTACGGTCCTCCAGACAAACAGGTTAGTACACTGTGAGCATGATGTGTGGGCCATGAATGTGTGGAGTGGTGTGGATGGAAGATACATGGGGGGCTGAGACCTGCATGTGAGGATGGTGAGTTCATGTGTGTCAGGGCATGGGTGGAAACTGGTGGGTAATTAGTATGACGGCTCGGAAGGGAGAGTAATTTCCTTTCATCCTGTACCTTTCCTCTAGGTCAGCGCCCACCAGAAGAAGGGTATTTGGTGTGCCATCACCCAGGAAGTGCGGACCCTGGGGGTCTATCATAGACGGAGCACCCACTGCTGCAAGAGATGGGAGGACCTGCACCGCTGGAGCAAGAAGACGGTGGAGGCCCAGCTGTGGATGGCCTCCCAACATGGAAAGGGTGCCCGTAGCACCATGACCCCCCTGATGTTCCGGATACTGGTGGTGGCATATCCGGAGTTGGATGGGCGCTTGAGGGCATCACAGCAGCCACAAGGGGGTGAGTACAGTCTTATTCAGCTGACTCTGTGCGCTTTACAAGGTGTCTGGGTGGGGGATGTGGGCTGTGGGTTCTCCTAGGCCAGGGCGAACTTGGTAGGGTAGGTCCCTTGTTATGCAGGCCCTGAGGCACTCCAACCCCAATAGTGTTAGTGTGCATCTACAACTAGTCAGGCTCCAGTGGGTTCCAGGTGTGCAGCAAATGGTGTTAGGCATAGTCCCCCATGGGCAGGTGATTTTCCTACTAACTGCTAGTGCATGGCCTACTGCATAGGGCTGCTCCCTGTGTGTTGTGTCCGCCAACGGTAATGGTGTTGCTGGCATTGACCATGTGTCTCCTCTCTCTTCCCCCCCTTCTTGTTTTGTCACCCTGTCTTTGTGTGCATTAGCATCATCTGGCAGAGGAGCAGAGGCACCGGAGATGGAGGGACCTGCATCCCACATGGCCCTGGACATTAAATCCACAGAGGGTGAAGGCACTGGTGGGACAGAGGGCGAGGGGAGCTCCATGACGAGGACAGGAGGGGAGACCAGCAACAGCGACTCCTCCTCTGATGGGAGCTCCCTTGCGGTGGCGGGCACCTCTGTGCCCACCGCAACAACAGGAACAGCCGCCACCCCCTCTACCAGCACTGCCCTCCCAGCAGCCCCTCAGCGTGTTTCCCGTGCCCGCTCACCCAAGAAGGTGGGCATCTCCTTCACCCCAGACACCTCAGGCCCTGCCCCAGTCAGCCCTGCTGCCCTCAGTGAGGAGGCTATTGACCTCCTTAGATCCCTCTCTGTTGGACAGTTAACCATTCTGAATGCCATCCAGGGTGTCGAGAGGCATTTGCAGCAAACAAATGCATACCTGGAGGGCATTCATTCTGGCGTGGTGGCCCAACAGAGAGCATTTCAGGCTCTGGCCTCAGCACTGATGGCAGCCATTGTCCCTGTGTCCAGCCTTCCCCTCCAACTTCCCCTACCCAGACCGAATCCCATCTACCTCAGCCTATCCCAAGTACACCATCAGACCAGCATGCACACACATCAACAAACAAAAGTATCTCAAGTAAACATAAGCACCACACATCCCACAGGCACTCACACAAACACTATACCCACACAGACACACCAACATCCAGTGCCTCCACTGTTTCCCCTTCCTCCATGTCCTCCACCTCCCTCCCAGTCTTGTCTCCACTCACACCAGCATACACTACATCCTCAGCCACTACCTCCATCACCAGCACGCCCATCACTACACACTGCTCACGTGAAATCACCACCCCAACTACCATTTACACGTCCCCTGTGTCCTCTCCCAGTGTGTCTGTGAGCCCTCCTCCCAAAGTACACAAACGCAGGCACGCACACACGCAACAGCCATCCACCTCACAACAGCCTCCAACCCCTGCACCTTCACACAAACTCAGCAGACGTACACCTCCTACAACCACTACCTCTTCCTCCACTCCCAAACCCCCTCCATCTTCCCATCCCAGTGTGTCAATTTTTTTTAACCTAGCTAACCTGAACCTCTTCCCAACACCTACCCCGTCAATCTCCTAGAGCCAGGATGTCCCATCCCAGCACCTCAGCCACCAAATCTGCATCCGCTGTGGTCCCTGCTACTCTAGTACGGTCAAAGGGGACACCCGTCAGAGCTGCCAGTGTGCCACCGACAGAAAAGAAGGACCACCTTATTCCACCATCTGCAAAGCTCAAAAAGGGACTGGCTTCGAGCAGGGGACAGTCACACCATCTACCCAGCAAGGCCTTGCACAAACATCGAGTGGACAGTGCCAAGTTCCCTGCAGCGACTGTCAAGATGGGAAAGGGCCAAAAGCCAACGGACACATCACCTCTGGGCACGATGCCACCTGGTGAGGGGCTGGTGACCACCGAACCATCAGGTATGGCAGCCACATGCACCACAGTCACCACTGCCGCTCCGACCGCCACCTGCACCACCACCTCCACTGCCACCTGCACCGCCACCTGCACCGCCGCTGCCACAAAGCCAATCTGCAGCATCCTCCCCAAGGATCAGCCATCCGAGGCTGCCAGAGACGGTATGGTGTCTCCATCCACCGCAACAGTCACTTGCACCACGACCAGCACTGGCAGCATCTCTGCCGCAGCCACTGCCGCCTGCACCACCATCAGCACCGCCACGTGCACAGTCGATGCCACTCTGTCGGACGTCAGCCCCATCCCCAGTGTGCAGCCGTCAGAGTCTGCAGGTGACATCCTGGACCCTGGACATGCCACTTGAGACACACCTCCAGCACTAACATGAACCAGCAATTGGCAGCCTAAGTCGCCACAGGATGGAGTGTGGGTCTGCCTCCATGGAGTATCATGCTACCTGTTCCAGATACATTGCGTGGCTGTGACACCCAGGTGAGACGAAGTCAACATTCCACACCCCAGGTGCAGCATCACTGGGCACAAAGCCCCTTCAGAACCAGTGGAGAAAAGCCTCCACTAACCCAGTCCTTGGCAGGATGAAGCACTCTGGGCACAAAGCCCCCTCCAGAACCAGTGGAGAAAAGCATCCACTAACCCAGTCCTTGGCAGGATGAAGCACTCTGGGCACAAAGCCCCCTCCAGAACCAGTGGCGAAAAGCATCCACTGACCCAGTCCTTGGCAGGATGAAGGACTCTGGGCACAAGTCCCCCTCCAGAACCAGTGGCAAAAAGCATCCACTGACACAGTCCTTGGCAGGATGAAGCACTCTGGGCACAAAGCCCCCTCCAGAACCAGTGGAGAAAAGCATCCACTAACACAGTCCTTGGCAGGATGAAGCACTGTGGGCACAAAGCCCCCTCCAGAACCAGTGGAGAAAAGCATCCACTAATACAGTCCTTGGCAAAAAGAAGCACTCTGGGCACAAAGCCCCCTCCCAAATCAATGGAACATGTCAGAGACTTGAGAGACTGTGGCTTTGCACTCCCCAGGTCTAAGCAGTGGACAAAACACCCTCTTGAGAGACTGTGGCTTTGCACTCCCCAGGAGCAAGCAGTAGGCAAACCACCCACTTGAGAGACTGTGGGTTTGCACTCCCCAGGAGAAAGCAGTGGGCAACCCACCCACTTGAGAGACTGTGGCTTTGCACTCCCCAGGAGCAAGCAGTGGGCAAACCACCCACTTGAGAGACTGTGGCTTTGCACTCCTCAGTAGCAAGCAGTGGGCAACCCACCAACTTGAGAGACTTGAGAGACTGTGGCTTTGCACTCCCTAGGAGCAAGCAGTGGGCAACCCACCCACTTGAGAGACTTTAGAGACTGTGGCTTTGCACTCCCCAAGAGCAAGCAGCGGGAAACCCACCCACTTGAGAGACTTGAGGGACTGTGGGTTTGTACTCCCCAAGAGCAAACAGTGGGCATTGAGCCCACTCGAGGAGAAGTGGCTTCGTACCATCATTCGGCTGAGGTGCCCCTCCTCCCCTTCCCCCTGAGGTTCCTGTTTTTTTTCGACCTGATGCCCCTGCAGTGTTCTCTCAGTTTGAGGCAGGTGTCATGTGTGGGCTTCGCCCATGTTTTTTGGGACCACTGGTTCACATACATTTTATGGGACATTGTACAGATTTGTGTACTTGCTGTAAATATTTGTACTGATTATTTACTGTTCTCTTGGGCTATCTGATTGTTCGAATATTACACTAGTTAAGCTCATTTTGTTTGGTCCTTGCGTTCTTCCAGGGGTTGTTGGGGTGTATCTGTGATGTTATTGGATATGTGTGTGTGTGTTGTTGTGGGTAGGGGGTGAGGGTGTTGCATTTTGTGTGTGTTTCACTCTCTTTTCCCTCCTCCCCTCATCTGTGTGCTAGGTGCAGTACTCACCATCGTCGTCGCCACCGCTGCCTTCTTTCCACTTCGTGGTGTATTAATAGATACAGCAACATGGGCAGGACCTGTAACTCGGGTTGCATGGCGTGCTGGTTCTTCGTTGAGTGTCAAGAGGTGAGTGGTTTCCCTTCTGTGTACTGTTCCTGCTGTGCTTTTGATGGCGTTGATAACGCCCCGGAAAAGCTGGCGGATTGGTCCCTTGTAATAGTGTGGGTGGTACATTGTGTTCCACCTGTCTGTTAGCGGTGTACGCCGCGGTGTTTGTTGCTACTGCCGTGGCGGTCAGAGTGTTAAAGTGGCTGTCTGTGTTGGCGGTTTTCCACCATGGTCGTTGTTGGATCTCGCTTTTTGACAGGGACATCCCCAAAATTTTGCCTCCTTCCTCCTATTTTTTCTGACCTGTTGTTGTTGGCTTTTGACGTCTGGGCACTTTACCACTGCTAACCAGTGCTAAAGTGCATATGCTCTCTGGGTAAATTGTACTACTGATTGGTTTATCCATGATTGACTATTTAATTTACTTGCAAGTCCCTGGTAGAGTGCACTACATGTGCCTAGGGCAGGTAGATTAAATGCTACTAGTGGGCCTGCAGCACTGGTTGTGCCACCCACCTCAGTAGCCCCTTAACCCTGTCTCAGGCCTGCCATTGCAAGGCCTGTGTGTGCAGTTTCACTGCCACTTCGACTTGGCATTTAAAAGTACTTGCCAAGCCTAGAACTCCCCTTTTACTACTTATAAGTCATCCCTAATGTGTGCCCTAGGTAACCCCTAGAGCAGGGTGCGGTGTAGGTAAAAGGCAGGACATGTACCTGTGTAGTTATATGTCCTGGTAGTGTGAAACTCCTAAATTCGTTTTTACACTACTGTGAGGCCTGCTCCTTTCATAGGCTAACATTGGGGCTGCCCTCATACACTGTTGAAGTGGCAGCTGCTGATCTGAAAGGAGCAGGAAGGTCATATTTAGTATGGCCAGAATGGTAATACAAAATCCTGCTGACTGGTGAAGTCGGATTTAATATTACTATTCTAGAAATGCCACTTTTAGAAAGTGAGCATTTCTTTGCACTAAAATCTTGTTGTGCCCTTCAATCCACGTCTGGCTAGGTTTAGTTGACAGCTCCTTGTGCATTCACTCAGATACACCCCAAACACAGGGTACTCAGCCTCACTTGCATACATCTGCATTTTGAATGGGTCTTCCTGGGCTGGGAGGGTGGAGGGCCTGCCCTCACACAAAGGACTGCCACACCCCCTACTGGGACTCTGGCAGACAGGATTGAGCTGAAAGGGAACTTGGTGCATTTCTTAGAGACTCTTTGAAGTCACCCCCACTTCAAAGGCACAACTTAGTATAAAACAGGGCCTCTGCCCTACCTCATCAGACACTTGCTGGAGAAGAAACCTGAACCAGAAACTACACCCTGCCAAGAAGAACTGCCTGGCTGCTCAAAGGACTCACCTGTCTGCTTTCTACAAAGGACTGCTGCCTTGCTGTTGCCCTGCTGCCTTGCTGAACTCTTGTCTGGCTGTGAAAGTGCTCTCCAAGGGCTTGGATAGAGCTTGCCTCCTGTTCCTTGAAGTCTCAGGACCAAAAAGACTTCTTCCTTTCACTTGGACGCTCCGTGCGCCGAAAATTTCGACGCACAGCTTGTTTTGCGGCGAGAAAAACGCTGCACACCGATGCTGATCGACGTGACGCCCTCGGGACGATCGAAACTTCGACGCACAACCTCGCAAGGAAAACGACGCCCGACTTTCCAGGAGAAATCGACGCGACGCCTACCGTGAGCGCGAAACTTTGACGCACGGCCTCGCAAGGACAACGCCGCCCGACTTCCAAGGAGAAATCGACGCGACGCTTGCCGTGAGACCAAAATTTCGACGCACGGCCTCGCAAGGACAACGCCGCCCGACTTCCAAGGAGAAATCGACGCGACGCCTACCGTGAGATCGAAACTTCGACGCGCAGCCCCGCAGAACGACGCGCAGCCGGAAAACAAGCAGGAGAATCCACGCACAGACCCGGGACATCTGGTAATCCCCGCGATCCACAAAAAGAGACTGTCTGCGTGCCGGAAAACGACGCCCGACTTCCCCGCGTGGAAAAGAACGACGCAAGTCTTTGTGTGCTGAGGAGAAATCGACGCACGCACCCCTTTTTCCACGCATCTCTTCTCCTGTGGCCCTCTGAGGAGATTTCCCACCAGAAACCAGGTACTTTGTGCTTGAAAGACCCTTTATTGCTTTTTAAAGACTTAAGACACTTAATATCACTTTTCAGTGATATCCTTACAAATTCTTATTGCAACTTTGATCGTTTTGACCTGCAATTACCCAGATAAATATTCTATATTTTTCTAAACACTGTGTGGTGTATTTTTGTGGTGTTATACTATGGTGTTGTATGATTTATTGCACAAATGCTTTACACGTTGCCTTCTAAGTTAAGCCTGACTGCTCGTGCCAAGCTACCGGAGGGTGAGCACAGGCTGATTTTGGATTGTGTGTGACTTACCCTGACTAGAGTGAGGGTTCTTGCTTGGACAGAGGGCAACCTAACTGCCAACCAAAAACCCCATTTCTAACATTGGTGATCAGCGGTGAGGATAGGACTTGTGTTTGTGCAGTGACATACAGTAGCTAAGTATTTCACTACCTACCCACAGTTGAAGGTCAACTTGATTTTTCATCTTTTTTGGCTCTTGGTTCTCTGATGTCCTCCTGGATATACTATTGATATTTTGGACTTTGGATTTTGGTTTTTGCTGATAAGATCTTATCAAAAATGGATTGTGTACCTACTCATTCTTTGTTCGTACTGACCACCTCACTAAGGCTGACCTAAGGAAGCTTTGCAGACAATGGGGCCTTCCTGTAGCAAGGAGATCTACTAAAGCGGAGATGCTCCATCACTACATAGTCTGGGGAGAGGAAAGATGGGCAGAGAGAGAGGCAGCAAGAAACCAAATGACTAAGTACCCCTCAGATGAGGAGGAGGACTACGCACATGAGGAGGAAGACTACTCAGATGAGGAGGAAGACTACTCAGAGTTGGACAGTGACCCAGAAATAGATGAATGGCTCCGAAGTCAAAGGCGACAGGAGCAACAATTAGAGGAGTATCTTGCAGAGGTTGAGGCAAAAAGACTCTTAGCCCTGGAAGAAGAAAAGATTGCAGCTCAAGAGCTGAGCTGTAAAGAGCTGAAACTGGAGGCCGGAAGGGCTGAGTCCAGTTCAGATGGTGGCAGCAAAAATCTTGCATCTAGTACTGCTGAAGAAGGGCACAAGCCCAGAGATGTGGTGCCCAACTTGAAGAAGGGAGTTGACACACCCCATGCAGTTCAAGGGTATGAGGTAGTTCCCGTTATGCACAGGGTCCCTGAGAAGGATTGGGGAACTGGCACAGGGAGTCATATTCCTACTGGGGGGAGGGACACTTTACTGACTCTAGCAGAGAGTGACAGAGAAACGGGTTCCCCCCTGGTGGACGTCCTGGATATAGAGTGTAGAGACATCCCAGAAGAGTTTGGGTTGAGTGTCAGGGACAGACAGATACTGTCTCACCAGTCTCAGGAGGGTGAAGTAGAGTGCTTTTCCAAGGTTGAGTTACTGGGTGGTTGGGTGAAGGGTACTGTGGTTAATACATGTGAAGGGCAGAGTGATGTAATTGCTGGAGAGCATATGTCTGGTCCTTATTTTCCAGAGCTACGCCAACACCAGGTGGAGTGTGAGTTCTCTGACCCCAGGGAACTTACAATGGAGGCAGACTTCTGGGTGAGTACCAGAGAGTCTGAAGAGGCATTTGGGGGTGCTCCTGAAGGGAGTGGTCTAGGTGGTTCCCAACCGAGTGTGGTGGGAGAGGATTGTAGTGTCCCAGGTAGGTCCCAGGTCCTAGAGGGTTCCATGAGGGAACACCAGGAGGGAAGCCTAGCCTGTACCGTAGGGCCACCTTTTGAGGGAAGCCCTGCAGTGTCAGAAGAACTTGGGGGGGTGACTGTAGCCAGCATCCCAACAGTTCTGGTGTCTGGCAGTACCCCTCCTAGTGAGGGGGTGCAGAAGTCCAGACATAGGGTTGAGAGGGGGTTGGAGACCCCAGTGGAGGACCTTGAGAGTCCGGGGACAGCTCTGAGAGCAGAGCCCCCCAGGAATGACCCAGGTGAAACCGTTTCTGGTTTGGGGGAAACCCAGACTCTGCCGGATGGGCAGAGGTCGGGAGACCTGCGCCAACCAGACTCTTGTGTGGCCCTTGGGGACGGTGTGTCCCTTGTGGGGGGTGAGAGTGCCCCCCAGGAAGTCCTGGCATGCCAGGCAAAGATTCAACCACAGGGTGGTGACTCTGGGTTGGATACCCAGGTTCAGAGGTTAAACTCTGACCTGGTGGGAGGTAGATGTGCCTCCCAAGAAGTCCTGCTGTGCCAGGCAATTGTCCAACCTCAGGGTGTTGACTCTGGATTGGATGACCAGGTTCAGAGGTTAAACTCTGACCTGGTGGGGGGTAGGTGTGCCCCCCAGAAAGTCCTGGCGTGCCAGGCAGTTGCCCAACCTCAGGGTGGTGACCCTGGGTTGGGGAACCAGGCTCAGAGGTTAAACTCTGACCTGGTGGGAGGTAGGTGTGCCTCCCTGGAAGTCGTGGCCTGCCAGGCAATGGTTCAACCTCAGGGTGGTGACTCTGGGTTGGCTAACCAGGTTCAGGGGATAAGCTCTGACCTGTTGGGGGGTAGGCGTGCCCCCCAGAAAGTCCTGGTGTACCAGGCAGTGGTCCAACCTCAGAGTGCTGACTCTGGGTTGGATAACCGGGTTCAGAGGTTAAACTCTGACCTGGTGGGGGGTAGGTGTGCCCCCCAGAAAGTCCTGGCGTGCCAGGCAATTGTTCAACCTCAGAGTGCTGACTCTGGGTTGGATAACCGGGTTCAGAGGTTAAACTCTGACCTGGTGGGGGGTAGGTGTGCTCCCCAGAAAGTCCTGGCGTGCCAGGCAATTGTTCAACCTCAGGGTGGTGACTCTGGGTTGGATACCCAGGTTCAGAGGTTAAACTCTAACCTGGTGGGAGGTAGGTGTGCCTCCCAAGAAGCCCTGCTGTGCCAGGCAATTGTCCAACCTCAGGGTGTTGACTCTGGGTTGGATGACCAGGTTCAGAGGTTAAACTCTGACCTGGTGGGGGGTAGATGTGCCCCCCAGAAAGTCCTGGCGTGCCAGGCAATTGCCCAACCTCAGGGTGGTGACCCTGGGTTGGGGAACCAGGCTCAGAGGTTAAACTCTGACCTGGTGGGAGGTAGGTGTGCCTCCCAGAAAGTCCTGGTGCGCCAGGCAATTGTTCAACTTCAGGGTGGTGACTCTGAGTTGAATGGCCCAGTTCAGAGGTTAAACTCTGACCTGGTGGAGGGTCAGTGTGCCCTCCAGGAAGTCCTGGGGTGCCAGGCAATTGTTCAACTTCAGGGTGATGACTCTGAGTTGAATGGCCAAGTTCAAAGGTTAAACTCTGACCTGGTGGAGGGTCAGTGTGCCCTCCAGGAAGTCCTGGCGTGCCAGGCAATTGTTCAACTTCAGGGTGGTGACTCTGAGTTGAATGG
Source organism: Pleurodeles waltl (assembly GCF_031143425.1). Taxonomy (NCBI): domain Eukaryota; kingdom Metazoa; phylum Chordata; class Amphibia; order Caudata; family Salamandridae; genus Pleurodeles; species Pleurodeles waltl. The sequence continues at coordinate 1,080,773,299 of NC_090447.1, forward strand.
TCAGGTGCAGAGGTTAAACTCTGACCTGATGGAGGGTCAGTGTGCCCTCCAGGAAGTCCTGGCGTGCCAGGCAATTGTTCAACTTCAGGGTGGTGACTCTGAGTTGAATGGGCAGGTGCAGAGGTTAAACTCTGACCTGGTGGGGGGTAGGTGTGCCTCCCAGGAAGTCCTGGTTTGCCAGGCAGTGATCCAGTCTGAGGGTACAGACCCTGGGCTGGAAGACCAGGTTCAGGGTGTCCCCCCGGACCTGGAGGGAGGGGCTACTGATAACAGTGCCCCTACCATGTTGTCTTCTGAGGAGGCCACTCCTAGTTGGAGGGTGCTGGACCCCAGAAGGGAGGGCAGGGGGAGGGAAACCTCACCCCGGGCCCTAGTCCAACCTGAAGGTACAGGCCCCAGGCAACCTAACTGCCAACCAAAAACCCCATTTCTAACAGTCGTGATTCCATTTTTTTAACCGCCGACCGGTTGGCGGTATTATCGCTGCTTTATCACTGACCGCCAGGGTTGTAATGAGGGCCTTAATCTTTAAACTATGTATATCTCAGCTTCTATTGAATTGATTTTTGTTGTTTTGATCTTGTTTTACTCAGGTAATCATGTTTTATTTACATGAACTGGTGTGGGGTCTTTTTGCAGTGTTCTCATTGAGTTACTGTATTTTAACCCTTTGGGTGCCTGGGATGAGCTGGTTACGCCATCGTGCTCGGGCGCCGAAGACGGAACCATCTCATCCTGCACCTGGCCCATGGGGGGAGTGCTAGCGCTCTTCCCGTGGGCCTACCACCCCTCTCCCCTGGGCAGGAATAGAAGAGGAATTGCTTCCCCTTCCACCCCGACCTCCCCAGTGATGTCTGATGACATCAGCGCGCATTCACGCACTGACCTCATCAGTGGTCTCCCCCATTGTGCTGGAAGCTCAGTTTCCAGCGTGATCGGAAGAGAAATGCTTGCATTTCTCTTCTGATTGGGGTGGGGCAGATCAAAGAGGCATCAAAGGAAAGAAAATTATTTTCTTTCCCTTTGATGTCTTTCTGAGACAAGGGGGGGAAAAAACACTTGACACCAGGGATATATATTTTTTTTGTTAGGCAAGGGTCTCTCCCCTGGGGCAAAATTTATTGTAGGCCATTTCTGCCCCCCTTGGGGGCAGATCAGCCTACTTTTATAGGCCCATCTGCTCCCAAGGGGGGCAGAAACCACTCATGCACCCGGGATTGATGTGTGTTTGTGTGTGTGTTTTGTTTAGGGGGAAAACCCCTTGGGCAAGTGTCGCTCCCCATGGGGGGACATTACTATTGGTCATTTCTGCCCCCCATGGGGGCAGAAGGGCCTATTTGTGTAAGGCCCACCTGCTCCCAAGGATGGGGCAGAAAGCCCACTTGACACCAAGGATGATTTTTTTTTTTTTAAAGAAGGTGGTGGTATGGCCATACCCCCACCCAAAATAAATGGGGACAAAGTTGTTCTGCCCACCAGTGGGCAGATGGGGCAATTACCCCCGAACCACTTCCCGGGGGAGGGGCAGAGATCCTACTAGATACCAGGGAATTTAAAAAAGAAAAAATAGCAGGGTGGTGGCTTCCAACCAGTATGGGCATGGTTGTCCCCCTACCCCAACTGAAGGGGGTAACAGTCTTCCAGCTCTCCCCAGCACACTCAAATATCTTATCCCAATGGCAAGCAAGAGGCCATTTGATTATTTTGGGTTTTGGTTTTACATTTGGGCCATGAGAGTTTGGCTAACTCTCACAATCGTCCCACTTACAATGGTGAGAGCTGAACTTTTAGGACTTTGGAACGCTGCCATTTAGAAAAATCTACAAGACCTATACACATCTGAAAACTAAACATTTGGGTGAGTCCAGGGTGGTGTGCTTCACATGCACCCCACACCATTTTCTTACCCACAATGCCCTGCAAACCTCCAACTTTGCTTGAAATCACACATTTCCCCTCACATTTTTGTTATAGAACCTTAGGGAATCTTCAGGAATCCACAAACGTCCTACCACCCAGCATTGTCGCATCTATACCGATAAAAATTCTGCATCACTTGTCAGCCACCAAACGTTTTTTTTCAAACTGCCCTTTTGGACCCACTGTCACAGGCACTTGGCCCTCCTACAAAAGCGAGGTCTTATTTTTATCGGGAGACTGAGGGGAACGTTGGGCGTTAGGAAATTTGTCACAACCAACACAGAAATGTGGGGAAATGTGATTTTTTAGCTAAATTTGAGGTTTGCTAAAGATTCTGGGTAAGAAAACACTGGGGGATCCACGCAAGTCACACCTCCTTGGGTGTCTAGTTTTCAGAAATGTCTGGGTTTGGTAGGTTTCCCTAGATGACTGCTGAGCCCAGGGCCAAAAAGGAAGGTGCCCCCCAGGTGCTAAAACAGGTAGTTTTGTAATTGATAATTTTGATTTGTCCACATAGTGTTTTGGGGCATTTTCTGTCGCAGGCACTAGGCCTACCCACACAAGTGAGGTACCATTTTTATCGAGAGATGTGGGGGAATGCTGGGTAGAAGGAAGTTTATGGCTCCCCTCAGATTCCAAAACTTTAAAGCACCAAAATGGGAGGAAAAAGTGTTTTTTTTGCCACATTTTGAGGTTTTCTAAGGATTCTGGGTAACAGAACCTGGTGAGAGCACCACAAGTTACCCCATCCTTGGTTTTCCTAGGTGTCTAGTTTTCAGAAATCTCCAGTTTTGCTAGGTTTTCCTAGGTGCCGGCTGACCTAGAGGCCAAAATCCACAGCTAGGCACTTTGCAAAAAACAGGTCCGTTTTCATAAGAAAAATTTGATGTGTCCATGTTGTGTTTTGGGGTATATCCTGTTGCGGGCACTAGGTCTACCCACACAAATGAGGTACCATTTTTATTGGGAAACTTGTGGGAATATTGGGTGGAAGGACATTTGTGTCTCCTCTCATATTCCAGAACTTTCGATCATCGAAATGTTTTTTGCCAAATGTTGACGTTTGTAAAGGATTCTGGGTAACAGTACAAAGTGAGAGCGCCACAAGTTACCCCATCCTGGGTGCCCCTAGGTGTCCAGTTTAAAAATATGCATAGGTTTGGTAGGTTTTTCTAGGTGCTGGCAGAGACCAAAATCCACAGCTAGGCACTTTCCAAAAAACACATCCGTTTTCAATTTAAAAATTTGATGTGTCCATGTTGCATTTCAGGGCGCTTCCTGTCGCGGGCACTAGGCCTACCAACACATGTGAGGTACCATTTTTATCAGGAGACTTGGGGAAATGGTGGGTGGAAGGAAATTTGTGGTTCCACTCAGATTCCAGAACTTTTTATCACCGAAATGTGAGGAACAAGTTTTTTTGGGCCACATTCTGAGGTTTGTAAAGGATTCTGGGTAACAGAACCTGGTGGAAGCCCTGCAAGCCATCTCATCGTGGATTCTCCTAGGTATCTAGTTTTCAAAAATGCACCGTTGTGGTAGGTTTCCCTCAGTGCTGGATGAGCTAGAGGTCAAAATCCACAGCTAGGTACTTTCCAAAAAAACACTTAGATTTCAATATAAAAATATGATGTGTCCCTGTTGCATTTCCTGTCACGGGCACTAGGCCTACCCACACAAGAGAGGTATCATTTATATTTGTAGACATAGGGGAACACATAATAGAAGAACAAGTGTTACTGCTCCTTGTCTTTTGCTTCAAATTTTTCCTTCCAAATTGGAGACAGTGAGTAAAAAAAGACGCCTATTTGAGAAATGCCCTTTAATTCACATGCTTGTATGGGGAACCCGGAATTCAGAGATGTGCAAATAAATACTGCTTCTCAACACCTCATCTTCTGCCCATGTTTGATAATACAAAGGTTTCCTTGATACCTATTGTTTACTCTTTATATTTCACCAAATCAATTGCTGTGTAACCGGTATACAATGAAAACCCATTGCAAGGTGTAGCTCATTTATTGGCTCTGGATACCTAGGGTTCTTTATGAACCTACAAGCCCTATATATCTCCGCAATCAGAAGAGTGCACTAGACGTAACGGTATATTGCTTTCAAAAATCTGCCATAGGTGGAAAAAGTTATAGAAGAGGTGGACAGAAATGGTTCTTTTTTACCTCAATTTCAATGTTTTTATATTTTAGCTGTTACTTTCTGTAGGGAAACCTTGAAGGATCTACACAAATGACCCCTTGCTGAATTCAGAATTACGTCTTCTTTTCAGAATGTCCAGGATGCAGCATTGGTTTCACACCCATTTCTGTCACTAACTGGAAGGAGGTTTAAAGCACAGAAAATAGTCAAAATTGGGTATGTCTCAGGAAAATGCCACAATTATGTTGAAAAATGTTGTTTTCTGATTCAAGTCTGCCTGTTCCTGAAAGCTGGGAAGATGGTGATTTTGGCACCGCAAACCCTTTGTTTATGCCATTTTCAGGGAAAAGGCCACATGCTTTCTTCTGCAGCCCTTTATTCCCATTTCTTTTTTTTTTTTACTATATTTTTGCTGTATTTTTGCTAATTTCTTGGTCTCCTCCAGGGGAATCCACAAACTCTGGGTACATCTTGAATACCTAGGATGTTGGAAAAAAAGGACATAAATTTGGTGTGGGTAGCTTATGTGGCCAAAATCTTATGAGGGCCTAAGCGCAAAGTACCCCAAATAGCCAAGTAAGGACTTGGCACCAAAGAGGGGAAAGGCCTGACCGCGAAGGGGTTAAGTGTGTTGCAAAAATAGTCTGCACATTGCCACCTAGGTTAAGCCTGACTGCTCTGTGCCATGCTACCAGAGGGTGAGTACAAGTCAATTTAGGGTGTGTGTATCTGACTTACCCTGACTAGGATTGTGGTCTGTACTTGGAGAGGGTGCGTACCTCTGCCACCTAGAGTCCTGATTTCTAACACTGCACATTGTCTTTTCCCCCCTAGACTTTCGCTACCTGAAGTCTACTACCACATATTTATTCTTCAGTAGGTTACTCACTTCTTTCTGCAGTCCATTAATTACACCCCTCCACCAAAGTGACCAGAATGGCACTGGGAACAGAAAACTGTTTATTGATTTCTGTTTCACTTTATTGCTTGATGAGGTTTGCAGCACCCAGCCACTCAATGATACTGTGTACTAGTTAGTTTAGTTAATGTCTTTGTCCTACCCTCTGTAGCTTTTGACCACTAATGGGGTCTGCCAACAACATACAAAAAAATCTCAATCTTATTTATCTCTTTTTCCCAAGAACAACTTCAATACTAACTTATTAACTGGTTCTTCTTACCTTAATAGATTAAGCAATGTCTTTTACATCTCTCAATCTTCCCAAACCTTTTTGCATGGTTTTCCAAAGGACCTTCCAAATGCTTGTGGTAGTAGTGGTCTAACACTGACAGGGGAGACAGCATATGCTGAATGAGGCGAACTTCAACTGAGAGATTATTCAGATGGATTATCCATCACAGGCAACTAGACTGAAAGAAAACATCGAGTTAGTGGGTAGTCAAAGACTGAGACCACATCACCATGGCAAAAAAGTCATATTGCAAACCAAAATAAGCAATAGTACCTTTAAGCAACATGCAGAGATAGTAACAACTATTACATTTTTATAAATATATAAAACTAAACTTACAAAATCCTCTAGTCAGGAGTCATGACTCAGAAGAAAGTAAGTTTACTCCATGTTGCATAGATTTTGTAAGCAACACAACACTCAGCCTGATTCACAAAGGTTACATAAGTTACTCTTTTGCCGTTACTTTAATCTTGCAGTGTAAGTTTATGACTTGTAACTTTTCCATTAATAACTTTATGAGTACTAACTTTGCTAGTAGCAAGTAACCCCCATCACTTTAAAATTAGTTACATTTGCTACTAGGTATTTACTGCTCATCAAATTAATACTCAGAGAGTTACTGCAAGGGTAAAATACACCAAAAGTATAACTTTACCCTTGTGACTCAGGCACATAGGGGCGGATCACGATTTTGGCAAAGGGGACAAATGTGGCGGATATCCCGCCCGCCGAATCACAAGTTCCCTAGGATATAAAGGACTCGTAATTCAGCGAGCGGGATATCCACCACATTTGGGTTGGAGTAATCTCCTTCGTCAAAGTCGTAATCAGGCCCATAGTGTGCACTAATGCTACACGTCCCGGGACCAGACATTGTTCTAACTAAGACTCTGCAGTATGATGATGATGTCCCTTTCATGCCTGGGTGTGCAAGAAGGGCTGGTGTGGCTATTGTTTAGTTAAGAAGATTGCGTAAAAGTGAGATGGCTCCACTTGAACCACAACTACCCCCATTAAGTGTATGATCCATTTATGGTGTAAATTCTAAAGTCAAACCACAAAGGATCACTCATCCTTGGGTGTTATGCCCTGCTCGACCTCTGCCCTGTATGATTTCTGGTCTGTAGGTGTCTGGGACCCAGTTTGAAGATATGCCCCAGATCTTCACCCTTGAAACCATAGTGGCCACCAATAAATGTGATTTTCCAGGTCTTTCCCGCCTCTAGCCATTAGGTTTGTTACATGTGTCGCATTTAAATAACCCACTAGGGCTTTCAAACCTCTCTCATAACACACTTTGCAGTAGACAAACCTTTTGCAATTTATTACTCATTAGTACTTACATTCAGGCATTCCTCCATACTATTCAAATTCAGTAGGGCTTGTGGCTCCCTTCTCATCTCCTCACACATCTTCCCCCAACTCCCATGCTCAATACTGATATCTCATGAGAACTGCTTGTTCCCATTTGATGTAAGGGTGAGAGGAACTCATAGGGTTCTACTCTGTAGAATTCCGCAGAGTAAAATCTCCATGAGATTCCATGGAGTTCTACCTGGGAGGAATGCCACCTGGTCCTACTCTATAGTTGTATGCACTTCTCTATAAGAAGAAATCATACAAGAAGAAATCAAGGAAATGTTTTAAAATAGATGTGCACGTGATTTACAAATGAGAATACTGCCATGTGCCATTACAAATCGATATTTTTCCAGCCACCAGCACAATATTTTCCACTCATATAGCTTTCTATCTGGGTTTGCTGGGGGCATGTTAATAATAAATACCCAATTTAAGCTTTTTGAAAAGTATGATATTTACAACAGTGCGCTGCCATGTCCACGGCTTTGATAACAATCCTTTTCCCATGTCAGAGCTGAAAATAACCGGGTGGTGAAAATGGAAGGGAAAAACAGTTATCAAGCCTGAGTGTCTGTTAGTACAAATACATTATTACCATGGCCTCATTTTTAGATAAATCTGTTTTTTATTATGTTCACTTTAGGTGACAACTGCAGTAACGTACCACAAGAGGATATGTGGGAAACTGGCACCTTGTTGCAGTACCACTCAAACTTATTGCCTAGTTTCTGCATGCAACTTGGAATTGAGTGCCCTGGGATCCTGCTAACCACGTCCCCAATACCAGTGTTCTTTCCCTAAAAATTGCAAAGGTAAGTGGCAACACCTTTAGCTGCCACTAAAAGTCCCTGGTAAATGGTACTTAGGAACCTAAGGCATGGGTTACTAAAGGTAGGCCACTGAGTGCAGCAGCACTGCTTGTGCCACCCTGCAGGACCATGCATTCTATTACACCCAGCCCTGCCATTGCAGGCTGAGTGCCCTGATGCAAACCTAAAAAGTAAACTTGACATGGCACACTGCCTATGTGCCCTGTTCTCGCCACACTGCATGCACTATAGGTATGTCACCTCTCTGGCAGGCCTTTCAGCCTTAAGTCACGGTACACTATATTGTATGTGAGGGCATAGTTGCATGAGCAATATGCCCTCACTCTGTCTTTGCCAAACCTGGGACATAGTGAGTGAACAGAGCAGCCATTTTAAAGTGCATGTGCTGGGCACTGGTCAGTACAAGTTTCACCACTCCATGATGGCCACTCTGAGCCCTGGGTTGTTTGGTATCAAACAGCTAGGGGGCATATTTAAACTATGTTTACACTGGATTTGTGTCATTTTCTTTTTATGCAAAATACCGCCAAAATATTGGAGTTAACATCATTTTTTGCCTGCATGAAAACTACCTTGCATCAATGAGATGCAAGGTAGGCGTTGCCGGGCAAAAAGTGACTCAAAGGCCCTAGTGCCTTATTTATCCTCCTGTGTAAAAATCACGCACGGGAGGAGGAGGGCCTTAAATAATGGCATTAAGCCTCCTTAGCACCATTATTTAACACCTGGGTCAGGGCAGGCGTTAGGGGACCTGTGGGTTTTTTCCATGGTCAGAGACCATGGAAACAGCCCACAGGTGCCCTTCTGTGCCCCCAGGGACACCCCTTCTTACCCGCACCCACACCTGGAGGACACCTAAGGTTGGGGGGACCCATCCCAGGTAAGTCCAGGTAAGTATATATTTTTTTTAAGTCCCATAGGAGGCCTAACTTGGGCCCCACTACATGACACTGGGCTCAATGGCCATGCCCAGGGGACATTAGTCATGGCCATTGGGCTGGGGGGGCATGACTCCTGTCTTTCCTAAGACAGGAGTCATGTCCATGGGGGTTGTGTCAAAAAAATGATCCTAGTCAGGTTAGAGTCATTTTTTTTACTCTAACCTGACTAGCACTACATTGGTCACTACCAGGTTCCTCCTTAAATCCCCCCTAAATGTAGTATTTAGCGGGCATCCTTAGATCAGGAAATCAGATTCAACAGACAAAAAAGAAAACCAGCACCAAGAAGAACAAAAGTATGAGGACTGTGGATGTGATGCACCAAACAAAAGGCAGCAAACCCTACCTGCTGCTCCCAGGACCCAACAATTGCACGGAGGAGCAGCTAGAATACTGGACAACTCCACAAAAACCCCAAAGGACCTTCAGGCTTTGCGAATCACCCAAGAATTTCCTCCCCCATGGAGGTACCACTCTACAACACAAAGAAACCATCAAGCCAGTGAGGGTCACTTCACTGACCAGCCACTATCTCCCGAACTGAAATCTGTAGCTGGACCAAACTGCATTCCAACAACCGTGAGGATAAACCCTGCTAGTGTGCCAAGTTTGGTGACACTATAATTTCTAGTGGCTAAACCGTGCCAGTACCCTGTGTATTGGTCAGTTAACGTCGGACATCCAGAAAAACAGCCCGCTCCAAAAGGACCAGGAGGAAACTCCAGTCAAGGGACTTTAGCAACACCCCAGACCCACCACCAGAGTGTCCCCGTTGTCTTGCAAACCTGCTCCTGAGCGCATCCTTGTACACAGCTTCCAGCTCACCAATTTGGTCTGCACCTGCTGCCCTGTGCCCTGTACCAAAGAAATGCTGTGCCCTAGGGGCCTCCTACCCCTTGCGGCCTCAACACTCGAAGGCGACCCCAAGGAACCATCATTAAACTTACCTGCTCAGCGCTTTTCAAAATGATCCCTCGCAGGGGCCCTACACCAGCTCCAGAGACCTTTTCCCACTGGGCGACCAAAACTTCTCTAGCTGGCACAGTGTGTCCACCGACGACCTCGACCAACCTACAAAACAAGAACTTGGTAAACCAACTGTACGATTTTATATGTCTTTTTAAAGGTGATCCTCCGTTGATTCCTATGTGTGTAATTACGAGTAAAGACTATTTTTATTAAACTTCAAAAATTCATATCTCGAAAAGTACTTACCCAACTCAGATGATCTTGGTCTTAAAATGTAGAGAAGGATCTGAAGTGTTTTTATAAAGTGGTCTCGAGTTTTTCCTTTTAGTGTGTGAGTTGTAAGATTGATGCTGTGGGTGAGACAAATGCTGTGCACTTCTCCAAGTGTGGCCTAACTGCTCAACCAATCTACCTTAAAATTTAGAGCATTAGGTGGTCTACATTGTGCCCCTATAAACCAATTTGTGGTTGCATGGACCTCCTGCACAGTATGCATAGCTTTACACGCTACATAGACAGCCAGCTTCCTTCAGGGTACAATGTCTCTATCTTTGAAGAGGGCTTTTACGAAACTAGCCATCAGTAAATCAACCAAGGTTACTATCGCGAATGAAAGCAGACAACATAAAAATTCCAATGCTGAATAATATATCTCTTAACTGTCTATACAAGTGTCAATGCGCTGAGCACCTGTCGCTTTAAGGGTCCATGTTACTATAAAAAAAAATGCTCATGCTAGTCAATATATTATTATTATCCTAAGCCTATTCTTAAGAGGAGAATGCTAGGGTTTATCTGTGGCCAGAGGGAAGGGCATTGGGTTTTGAGGGCTTTTGATGGTAGTAAAACACTCCAATTTCTTTTGGTCCAGTTCGTGCCTTATGAAAAACTGCATAAACAAATTGGAAGTGCTGTTACCTTGCACTTCTCGCACTCTCCTCCAGGGGAATCACAGTGTGTTCCCAATACTCCCAGGACTCTGGGCACACCAGACAGAAGGCCTGCTAGCAGTAAAGCCTCAGTGGTATGTGGTGCTTTTGGCAGCAGCCATCGTGTTGCTGCACCAGCTGCTCTACGAGCTCAGAATTGTTAGCCAGATGGTGGTCACGAGTCACGGAAGGACTCCAGGCAGACTGGGCAGACAGCCTTCTCCTGCAGGCTGTGCAAGGGGTCTGGAATAGCAGCAGCAATGATGAACAGAACTCCAAAACTGTGTGTGAGGCATGGTTGACTAGCGGAGTGTAACCAAGATAGACCACAAACGAGAACCGCAGGTGCGCTACAGACCGCCATTCTCAAAAACTAATGTGGCAGTCATCTTGGATTCCCAATAGTTTCTCAGGCGGGGTGCTGAAAAACTCTGACATGTGGTGGTTGCAGACTTTTTGCCAAACTCTGCAAGCAAAAGTCTGCAAACCCCGCATGAGGAGAGGAATTTGCTGCCATCCTTAGTTTGATGGCCATCTTGGGAGCAGCACTATAAATCCTGCGTTCCTGCAGGACTAGAGGCGTCACAGGAATAATGAGTATTATTCTGGTGATTTCTAGGACATTAGTTAAATCCGTTGAATGCAGAAACCCAAGAAACTCATTGTCTACAAAAATTAGGGCTTCACTTTTTGGGAAAAGGGTGAGGGTACCCCTAGGAAGAATACTGTGTATAGCATGGAATGATGGTTCTTGGGTATGCTTAATAAGTATGTTGGTGTTAATGGTGTGTTTGTACTCTTCTAGAAAATCCCTGAATGTCAATATTATAAAGTCAAGGAGAAGGTAAACTTCATGGTGAATGAGGACTGAGAGGGCAGAACACAGGCTGGTGCTTTCACGTTTGATTAACTGAGAAGTGAGAACAATCTTTTACCACAAAACTCAGAAAAGTAGCTGCATGTAGGTACCTGGCTGATCAATCGCACAAATGTCAATTGCCATATCAGTAATCTGAATATGTCCATCATATGATATGAGTGTCCAGTGACAGTACCACCAGACCACAGCCACTTAAGCAGAGGATCTTGACATTTGAGCCAGCACATTACTCAGCATTACTGAAATCTACGTACTTCTCTCTAGTCCACAGGACTCAGTAGGCCTCTTTAAGTCATGTTGTTCTCACTGAAGAAGTTAGACATTAGCGTCCTTCTTCTGTCTGTTGGGGCAACCCCATCCTCCTGACTCTGAGTTCTAACCCAAGTGACATTGAGAGAGATGGACCTGTAGTGTTGATGAACAAAAGAACACATGTATTTGGGCATTTTGTGTAGTTTTGTTAACTAAATTGACTGGTCTCTGAGGAACCTAAAAATAAAAAGAAATACAGGAAAGAATGGACCATGTAATTAAAATGATGGTGAAGTGTGAAAGTAAGGCAATCATTTAGGCAGAATCATACATAGGACTCAAAACATTAGTAATCAAGTTCACAGATTAGTATATCACTCATTGGTGCAATACTTACCTGTTCCAAGCGTGGTGAACATTTGTCTATTGTATTGTCTCTTTTCCCATGGGAGCAACAGGCAATGGCTGTCTTGTGCAATTATTGATCTTTTCTGACAGACCAGCTAGGGAACGAAGAACAGGAGGATAGGAATGGGAGGCATTGTCTTTATGTCCTTTAGGCAAATGGGGAGGCTTCTTCTGTGCACACTGTTGCAAATCCACTTTATACATATGAATACATTGTGGACTGAATAAGCCATTCATCAAATATGTAAATGTTCTTCTATATCCCCCTTTTTTGCAAAGCAGATTAACGATATTGTATGAAAGTTACGTTCTGGCCTAATCAGTCAAGCTGGTAGAGTTCATCTTCAAACATAGGAGGTTTGCCCAGAAGTTCACCAGCAAACACACAAGAGTCTGACCAGTCACCCTCATCTTTCTACTGTGCTGTTTCAGGAACAGAGCAATCTTGTAGTATGAAGCGATTATTCATTTTTTATCATAATCAATCTCTCCACATTTTGAGGTGGGAGACTGGTCTTTCTGACAGCGACAACTGCACCAGATGCACTGAAGACACACTCAGAAGACATACTGGCCATTGAACAAGCCAGACACTTTATTATCAGACTGCTGAGCTATGGCCATTGTTGCATGTTCCCATACCAATAGACAAATGGGTTTTGATCCAGGTAGACCTCTTTTGGGTCACCCAGATTATCTAGGACCATTCTCTAAATAGTCATTTGTGCTGCCAATTGATCAACCTCAGTTGCCTTCATCTATGCGCTTGACTTTAAACGTTACCACTTGAAACCAGGCCATTGCTTGGTTTCAAGTGGTAACGTTGCTCTCTTCCCATGTGAAAACCCCAAGAGGAAGTAGTATATGTGTCAGGCACTTGACTAGCCCCCATTTGTCTATCTCCATCCATGTTCATGCTTTTTGCTATTTGCATTCTCGTCTCTTTGAAGGACATGGTCGGTGAATGATCTGTACTGCTCAAACAGACATTGCAACATGTAGTAGGCACCTCCTGTATGACGGCTTTAACAGATACTTTATTAGCACGCTGAATGATCCGCAGCTGCTTCCAGGCTTTCTAAAAATGACTGAAATGAGCACAGATTCTTCAGTATGTGGCCAGCATGTTGCTGACTACTTCTTCTGTTTTGAGAAAGTCCTGCACAATCAGGTTGACGTAATGTGCCAGACTTAGGCCCTCATCACAACCCTGGCGGTTGGCGGAGAAGTGGCGGTCTTACCGCCAACAGGCTGGCAGTAAAAAAATTGGAATTATGACCTTGGCGGTTACCGCCATGGTCACCCGCCACTACTCTGGTCTCCAGCCCGGCGGCCGTCACAAGACCGTCGGCGGTATCATGACCCGGCTGACTGCCATGGATTTCATGGGGTTGGGCACCGCCATGAAATCCATGGCGGTAAGCACTATCAGAGCCAGGGAATCCCTTCCCTGGCACTGATAGGGGTCTCCCCCACCCCGAGTCCTTCCCCGACAACCCCCACCCCACTGCCACCCCCCAAATGTGGCAGGACCCCTCTCCCCACCCCGACCCCGACATCACTATACAGACACACACCCGACACTCATGCAGACACCACCAACACACATACCCTCACACACACGAACAAACATGCCAACAGACACACACAGTCATACACACACACCCACATTCAGACATACACGCACACATCCATACAGACATACATACAGGCAGACACGCACACATTTCCAAACACACTATACCCCCACATACATACACGCACTCACACACCCCCTCTTCATACTCACACGCACACCCCCATGCATGCACACAACCCCACCTGCCCCCTCCCCTAACGGACGATCAACTTACCTGGTCTGTTGATCCTCCGGGAGGGGACGGGATCCATGGGGGCTGCTCCGCCGCCAGCACCCCGTCAACAGAACACCGCCACGCCGAATCACGTAACGTGATTCGGTGGGCGGTGCTCTGTTGACAGGCGGTGGAGGTGGAGCAACCTCCACTTCCCCGCCGACTGCCAGTATGGCTGCTGGCGGTTCTCCATCCGGAAAAGGACGGAGGGCTGCCAGCAGTCATAATTCGCCGAGCGGAAAACCGCCAGCTGGCAGACTTCAGCACGGCGGTCCCTCAGCAGTCTTGAGAAAAGACCGACGAGGTTGAAATGACCCCCTAAGTACCTTGAAATATCCACCATCCGTATTGTCTTTCACTATATTACTGCCATTGTCTGTGGCAACAAATCCTATCCTGAGACCTCTAGGTCAAAGCCATTCAACCACCTTGCTGTTAAAGTCTTCCAAGATGTTAGCAGTTGTATGTCCATGGCGAGCATTGCTCCTATTGCATAAGGCTGAATGCTAGTAAAACTTTCTTCAGTGTTTTGTGAGACCTGTAGATAGCAGTTGCCTAATCCCCACAAAAGAGATCCAGTGTGCAGTGTTACACATGTAATTAGTTGATTTACAACTGGACCATATGCCTCAGGTGGATAGTGTGAACAGCCCTCTGCTACATTGCCTTAGCATACCAAATGCAGAACATGATGATGGAGCACTGGAACTGCAACTCTAGCAAAACAGGTCTGGCTTGAGACCTTCCATTTCAGGCAGATGGCCAAAACAACTTCTAAAAATCTCACTCCTTTTAGAAAAGGAAATGACTGGAGGTCCAGCACTAACATTTAGCCATCTTCCCGTTGTACAAACGTGCCATTCGGGGGTTTGAGGACCCCTCCAGCTTAAACATGCTCCTAATATTAGCTTGGAATTTTTTCTTTTGTGGTGCAGTTGATACAGGTGAATTCTGGAGAGAACTGGGAGATGGTAGACTCAATGTACATCTTGGGAGAATCACTGTATGCGGCAGCGGTGTCTGCATCTGAGTCTTGTGCCATTTGGAGGTTACTGATACAGGTGTTGCTGGCACACCACAGGGGATAGGGCTGCTCTGTGTAAGGCTGTCATCCTCTTTTACCAAATGACCACCTTCTTCTTTCAGCACTGTGCATTCAGCTACCTCCCCTCTATCATCACCACCAGCACCAATCTTTTAAGGTGCCCCTTCTACTGGGCTGTGCGATGTTTTCTCAGACGGAAAGCGTGACTTTCAGTACCGTAGTACAAACCTGGCTTAAGCCAACAAATGCTTGCATGGCAAATGGGGCACATTGCACTGTTATCCTCCTACTTGCTAATTGTAAAGCTATCTCAAACTGGGGAGGAAAGGGTTTAAGTATGCCACTGCGAATGCCTGAAGAATTGGAGGTAGGCGGCTGTGTCCTTTGCCTCTCTGTAGGACATACTTCAACTGTGATAGTGGTGAATGCTAGACTCAACTGAGGTCTTACAAAAATTGAATCCGGCAGTGGTAGTGGTAGGGCAACATCTCTCTCTAAGCAGATCTCAAATGTACTGGGGTCCTATCCATGTCTAGATCATCAGAAGGGTTTTGGAGAAGATAATGGAGTCCCATTTCTTTTTCTTGCTGGAGATTGTGGGGTCAATGATTGAAGAACAACATCTTTCTCAGCAGGAAGCTCAACCTCCTATTGTGTTCCTACTTCAGGAAGAACTGCTGCGGGCTGCCACTCCTGTTGTCCACTTTTCTGTGATGACTGGCTACTAGTTTGTGACTGAGCCAAATCCAGTTCAGACTCAATGCTTATATCCATGAATGCAGTGGCTGCATCACTGAGAGACATGGATTTGGGCTTAGGCTTAGGTTGGGGTAGTGCTGTTGATGATGTGGGAGTTATACTGCCAGCCTTTTTCTGCCCAGGGTATGGGGAAGCAGGTACATCGTGTTTTCAAAACAAATGTGGAGGCCAGTACACCAGTGGTTCCAATATCCGTCTTCTGCTCACTGACCTCTTTAATGGCAGGAACACCTATCTTTAGAGCCATTTTCAAGTTATTTTTTTACCTCTGGTAGCTGCCACTTGGATGCACAAGCGGAAGCAGAGGAGAACGTAGCTGGTTTGCATGATTGCCGGCCTTCTGTCTGGCTGTACTCTGTGTGCTAATGTCCCTAGTGCAACTAGCAGCAGACAAACAAGAAAAAATGTCAGTGAAACAGCGAATTTGTGGTTTGAATCTCCAGACAATATAATTTAGCACTGTCACATCACAAATAATTATCAATAGTGTATATATTCCAAACCATAACATCATAATATTTTATATGTTATAAGTCATCTGTGGCTCTTCTTGCAGCCACTGATGACATCTGCACACTCCTCTACCACAGCCACACCACAGCACTCATACTCCTCAACCTATCTGCAGCCTTGGACACATCTCCCACAGCACCCTATGCACAGACTCCACAACGCAGGATCCCACCCTCCACATCCAAACCAACAGAAGTCAGCTATGGAGTTCCTCAGGGATCCTCCCTGAGCCCAACTCTCTTCAACATCTACATGGCCCTATTTGCAGCAATAGTCAGAGGCCATGGAATGAACATCATGTGACATGCCTATGACACATAACTCATCATATCACTCACTGAAGACCTGGAGGAGGCCAAGAGGAACTTCCACACAGAAATGGAAGCCTTCAGCGCCTGGATGAGAGAGAGTTGCCTCAAGGTCAACTCAGACAAGTCTGAGCTCATCATCTTAGGAAACTCCACTTCAGCCTGGGATGACTCCTACTGGCCCACATTCCTCAGCCCCGCCTTCTCCAACTGACCACTCCCGCAACCTAGGAATCATCCTTGACTCTTCTCTATCAATGACGTGACTGGTAAACGCAGTCACCTCCTCTTGCTGGCACACCCTCCGCCAACTCTGCAAAATCTTCAAATGGACCCCACTCGACTGCCACAAGACAGTCACCCATGCCGTAGTTACAAGCAACCTCGACTACGGCAAGGCACTCCTCCCTGGCACCACAACAAAGAACATCAGGGAACTTCAGTTCATCCAAAATGCCACCGCCAGACTCGTCCTGAACTTCCCCCTCCAGGAACATATCTCCCAGCACCTGAGGACCCTCCATTGCCTCCCAGTGGAGAAACAAATCATCTTCAAACTACTCACCCACACCTACAATGCCATTCACAACATCAGACCAGCCTACCTGAACCATCAAATCTCCTTCCATAACCCCACCAGAACCCTCCACTTCACCCAGCAGTCACTAGCCACCACCCCACGCGTATGGAAAACCACCGCCGGAGGAAAGTCTGTCACCTACCTCGCAGCTAAGAGCTGGAGCAACCTGCCCATGCACCTCAGACAAAACCCATTACACATCATCTTCGGGAAGAACGTCAAGACTCAAATGAGGCACAGTCCCTCCCCCAGCACCTTGGCACCCTCACGGGTGAGTAGTTACGCTTTACCAAAAACTGACTGATTGATTGATTGAATATTTCAGTAATATACAGATTGAAAATTTTACTTTATGTGCCTCTAAGGCCTATGAGATGACTGTGGCATGCAAGGTGTGCAGAGTAAAAATGGACTAATCTTCCAAAAAGTATTGCTGGTGTGCTCCTATGGCTTATGGAAAGTGGTGGGTGAAGGAGGAAAATGGAATCATTCTTAACAAAATTATGGCTGGTGTTTGTCCATGGCCTATGGCACGTGGTGAGTGGGTCTGTGAGTGGGTGTATCAGTGTCCGAATGCATCTGTAAGTGGGTGCATGAGGGTCTGAGTAAGTTTGTGAGTGGGTGCC
This sequence comes from Pleurodeles waltl, assembly GCF_031143425.1. NCBI lineage: Eukaryota > Metazoa > Chordata > Amphibia > Caudata > Salamandridae > Pleurodeles > Pleurodeles waltl. The sequence goes on from NC_090447.1 coordinate 1,080,790,824, forward strand.
TGAGAGTCTGAGTGCGTTTGTGAGTGGGTGCGTGAGGGTCTGAGTAGGTCAGTGAGTGTGTGTGTCAGTGTCTGAGTTGGTCTGTAAGTGGGTGCATGAAGGCCAGAGTGGCTTTTTAAGTAGGTGCATGAGTTTCTGAGTGGGTATGTGAGTGGGTACATGAGGGTCTGAATGGGTCTGTGAGTGGGTTCATCAGTGTCTGAGTGGGCTATGAGTGACTGAATGAGTGTCTGAGTGGGTTTGTGAGTGGATGCATGAGTGTCTGGGTCTAAAAGTGGTTGTGGGAGTCTATGTGTGGGTCTGAGTGGGTGCATGAGTGCCTGAGTGGGTGTGTGAGTGGGCACATTGGTCTAAGTGCATGCATGAGTGAATGAATTAGAGTATGAATGAGTCTGTGAATTTTCTTTTTTCATTTTTTTTGCTTATTCGTGATTATTCTCAATTAATCTTGATTGATTACGAATATTGTGCAGGGTGAAGAAAAAAACATTTTAAACCCATACTTTGACCCTCAAACACCTCTATATAACACTCCTGGGGTCAGGGTACCTCCAGCCTGACCCCTTATGCTACCTTTCATTTCATTTTTTGGCCCCAGAGACCCTGTCCTGTTACCTAAAATGGCAGCTACAACTTTCTGTTCAGGCTGTGGCCTTCCAATTACAGTGACTCTATTTGCATGCACATTTGCAAATTATTTCTGATCACAGATATACAAATGTGGATTTCCTTTAATATCTCAAAAACTACAGAACGGATTTACACCAAATAAGCAAAAGTGTAATCTGTGTACCGAAAGCTAGCTTTCTGCCAAATTTGATGTAATTCCATCTAGTGGTTCGGGCTGTAGTTGTGTCTAAATGCCCTTTGGGAATTAACATGGGAAATCCAACTTTTTGGACCCCTTATTTTTCAGTCCCCGCTTGATGGATCACCCCAAACTTTCCATGCGCAACAAGAATCACCGGGGCACTTTTTTGGGAAAATGTTGTGAAGATTCGTCAAACGGAGGCAAAGATATAGGGAAATCAAATAACGATTTTTCTATGGAAACATGGCCCTAACATTAACCGCCACTATGTAATACATCTATGTATATATAAATATATAAATCTCTCTATATATATATATATATATATATATGTGTGTGTGTGTGTGTGTGTGAAATGTACGTTGGAAAATGTTTGATTTTCTCATAAGACGTGCTAATGATACTATCAACAAACAGGGTCTTAGTCATACAGAGCTTAATGTCTCCTATATGAAGACTTGTTGCCTGTGTGATGCCTGTTAAACACATGTGAATTTTATTGATTTCACTCAGCTGAGCCTCTTAAATGATGTTCAGTAATAACAACTGGTAACGTTTGATAATGTTGTCCGAAGCAATGTAGGTGGCTTGAAAGAATTTACAACTACAAAAGCTTGCATATCGTTCAACTTCTGGTGCTTAGTTCAAAAAGCATTTTTACACTTATATTATAAACTGAAAATCCACAAAGCAATTTCACAATGGGGATGCGGAGAAGGGGTGTTCCTTGCTGTCATTTCAAAAGACCAGCATGCACAATCTAAAATTATCCTACTGAATTGAGAAAAAAGAAAACACTTGGATTACTTGTAGAAGAGGTTATATTATACGTTGATACATTATGCAATATGATCTAAACTGTAAAACTTTTTGAGGTAGACCATTGTCTACGTGAAGTGGTATAACAGTGTCTTTTAGGAGTCCATCTACCCTCTGTAGAAAAAAGAAATCTGTTTGTGATAAACAATGGTTGCTTCAATTTGAATTATGACCAATGTACAATCAATGAGAACCCTGTGACCCTCCTCTTGGCCTGCGGCTAAATCCAGTGGTAATGTCTTGAAAAAGTGATATTGTTACCACACTAATTCCTCTGGGTTTATAATTCAAGAGAATTAATTAACAACTTGAAGCAACACTGTCACCATGTTTTGTCACCACCATTATTGCTATGGTGTTACCATCAGCCCTTCACCAATGGTACACTTTTAATTAATTCCTCTTCTATCACCCAGTATTACATGTGGTATGATTGCTGTATGACTGTATCACTCTGAATCTCAAAGGAATGTGTGTTAATGTGGTTACCAACCATTTCTGTAATTAACACAGGAATTTAAGTGAAGGTGGGGTCCTTATATAAATGGTGGCTGAGACAGGACATTGTGAAGAAGCAGAGGATGTCCCAACATCTCATTTTGAGGTGTATATGTCCTCTATGCACTCCAATTAAGGAAGACTGGACATCTCTTCCTTTATGGGAGACATCCAGCATTCCCAAACTCCAACTAAGGCCTTCATTGTTTAGTTGTAAGTCGGAAGCTTATATTTGGATGGAATTTCTTTTTGTGAGAAGGATATCTCCACTGACAGTAAATATTTCTTTGATTCAGACTAGCTGAAGTACCAAAGAGTTATTGCAGATTCTTCAAATTGACTATAATGTGATTTTTCATTTTGTTCAATTAAAGTAAGTTGCTGGCACTGCTGACTCATCTTGTTCCAGGATGGCAGGTGCAGATAAGAAAAGCTGCGCTCAGTCCAGTTGACTGGAAGGGGTTCTATTTCACTGTATATTCATGGTTCCTCTCCTCACAAACATGCTGCACCACTGACTTTGGAAACATGGGTATATTGCATAGCCTATTTCTATTGTGTTACCTCTCCCTGGTTTGAGCTTTGTGCAAAAAGCCATGTGAACCTGCATATTTAGTTCTGAAATGAGCTAGGAAAGATAATTCATTTTAGTATGATTTATCATGGGGGAAATGGTACAAATAACTAAATATACTATCTTCTAGTAAAGCCTTATTCTGCCTTAATTTAATCACCTAGCAATGCTATAGTTATTGTCCTATTTTCAATTTTTTTTTGTTTTGTCATGTACTTTGCGTACCATGTTGCCAACTATGTACTCAAATCTTAGTGGTGGAAAGTAAGAGAATATATTTAGCAACAAATAAGACAAATCTGGCACGATTACGAGTTTGGTGGTCGTTCTGCCAGACAGTCGAGATGGCGCTCTTAAAAAGGCCACTGCGAAAGCAGTCCCCAGACCGCTGTATTATGATGTAAGCAGGCAGAACCTCTGTCCGCCAAGCTAAAGTGCAAACCGCCAGCAACGTGGTGGTCTGCTATGGTAGCGGTCCATACACCGCTGCTGTCAGCGCCATGGCAAACCACTGAGCCTATTAAACAAACACACAGTTGACATGGTGATCCCCTTGCGGTGGTTAGCCAATGGCGATCGACCAATGCGGTCCGTGTTCATCTTTAAACTTACTTGCTCAGCGCTTTTCAAAATGGTCCCTCGCAGTGGCCGTACACCAGCTCCAGAGACCTTTTCCCACAGAGCAATCCAAACTTCTCCACCTGGCACAGTATGTCCACCGACAACCTCAACAAACCTACAAAACAAGAACTTGGTAAACCATCTGTATGATTTTATATTTTTAAAGGTGATTGTTGTAGGGTCAAGAACAAAAGAACGACAAGACTCAGTTTGGCAATTAATATGAGCATTTATGAATAACGGCCGGGAGGGCAGCACAGCTCTGTGACTGAAACTGCACTCAAATTTGTCAGTTCAAACAGCCCTTTTTATATGTTTTCAGCACCTTGAATGCATCTTATCACTTGTCATGCATTTTGATTTAAGCGCTTGTTTGGTACATTGTATCTCTACTTACGTCAGGATAAAGCCACATTTCTCGTGAGAAAGCATCTAACTACACATTTGCAGGAAAGCAAAGGTTACATATCTGTCATGGGCACATTTGTTAGTAAACAGCAATGTCTTTTATCTCACGTTCTAAAGGCTGTCTGTACTTCCTCCTTTGTATAACTCCAGATTTGGAACCCCGTCTGTCTGGCCTCCCTCACACAGCCGCTGGCCTTCAAGCATCAATGCTTATTGTGTTCCCTTCCTGAAACTCCCTTGGTGTGTCCTTCCCTTATGAACGTGGATTGGAATGTGCACCTTTCCTGTGTATATGTTATTGAGTTATGATTCAAGCTTCTAGGGCCTTCTACGTGCAGCTGCATTATGAATAACTGTGTCTTTGTCTTACTCCCATGCCTCCTGCACTGACCTATTTACTTGATTGCCATGAGCACTCAGGGCCTGTATTCTTCTCTGATCATGTATGACTCTGCACGTCTTCCCCCTAATTCATGCATTAGCAAAAACGGGCCTTCTTTTTCTATATTTCCAGTAACATAATCCTCCATTGATTCCAATGTTGTGTAATTACGCGTAAAGACTATTTTTAGAAAACCTCAAAAATTCATATATCGAAAATTACTTAGCCGACACTGATGATCTTGGTCTTAAAATGAATATAGGGATCTGAAGTATTTGTATAAGTTGGTCACAAGATTTTGCTTTGAGTGTGTGAGTTGCAAGATTGATTCTGTGTGTGTGACAAATGCTGTGCACTTCTCCAAGTGTGGCCTAACTGCTCAACCAATCTACCTTAAAATTTAGAGCATTAGGTGATCTAGCTTTTGCCCCTGTAAACCAATTTGTGGTTGTCTGGACCCCCTGCACAGTATGCCTATGTAGGAGGCTGGACTGGCTTGTAGTGAGTACCAAGGGGTACTTGCACCTTGCACCAGGCCCAGTTATCCCTTATTAGTGTATAGGATGTCTAGCAGCTTAGGCTGATAGATAATGGTAGCTTAGCAGAGCAGCTTAGGCTGAACTAGGAGACGTGTGAAGCTACTACAGTACCACTTAGTGTCATATGCACAATATCATAAGAAAACACAATACACAGTTATACTAAAAATAAAGGTACTTTATTTTTATGACAATATGCCAAAGTATCTTAGAGTGTACCCTCAGTGAGAGGATAGGAAATATACACAATATATATATACACAATAGCAAAAATATGCAGTATAGTCTTAGAAAACAGTGCAAACAATGTATAGTTACAATAGGATGCAAAGGGGACACATAGGGATAGGGGCAACACAAACCATATACTCCAAAAGTGGAATGCGAACCACGAATGGACCCCAAACCTATGTGACCTTGTAGAGGGTCGCTGGGACTATTAGAAAATAGTGAGAGTTAGAAAAATAACCCTCCCCAAGACCCTGAAAAGTGAGTGCAAAGTGCACTAAAGTTCCCCTAAGGACAAAGAAGTCGTGTTAGAGGAATAATGCAGGAAAGACACAAACCAACAATGCAACAATGATGGATTTCCAATCTAGGGTACCTGTGGAACAAGGAGACCAAGTCCAAAAGTCACAAGCAAGTCGGAGATGGGCATATGCCCAGGAAATGCCAGCTGTGGATGAAAAGAAGCTTCTACTGGACAGAAGAAGCTGAGGTTTCTGCAGGAACGAAAAGGGCTAGAGACTTCCCCTTTGGAGGACGGATCCCTCTCGCCTTGCAGAGTTGTGCAAAAGTGTTTTTCCGCCGAAAGAACGCCAACAAGCCTTGCTAGCTGCAAATCGTGCGGTTAGTGTTTTTGGACGCTGCTGTGGCCCAGGAGGGACCAGGAGGTCGCAAATTGGACCAGGAGGTAGAAGAGACGTCGAGCAAGACACGGAGCCCTCTTAGCAGCAGGTAGCACCCGGAGAAGTGCCAGAAACAGGCACTACAAGGATGCATGAAATGGTGCTCACCCGAAGTCGCACAAAGAAGTCCCACGTCGCCGGAGAACAACTTAGGAGGTCGTGCAATGCAGGTTAGAGTGCCGTGGACCCAGGCTGGACTGTGCACAAAGGATTTCCGCCGGAAGTGCACGGAGGCCGGAGTAGCTGCAAAAGTCGCGGTTCCCAGCAATGCAGTCTAGCGAGGTGAGGCAAGGACTTACCTCCACCAAACTTGGACTGAAGAGTCACTGGACTGTGGGAGTCACTTGGACAGACTTGCTGGATTCGAGGGACCTCGCTCGTCGTGCTAAGAGGAGACCCAAGGGACCGGTAATGCAGCTTTTTGGTGCCTGCGGTTGCAGGGGGAAGATTCCGTCGACCCACGGGAGATTTCTTCGGAGCTTCTAGTGCAGAGAGGAGGCAGACTACCCCCACAGCATGCACCACCAGGAAAACAGTCGAGAAGGTGGCAGGATCAGCGTTACAGAGTTGCAGTAGTCGTCTTTGCTACTATGTTGCAGTTTTGCAGGCTTCCAGCGCGGTCAGCAGTCGATTCCTTGGCAGAAGGTGAAGTGAGAGATGCAGAGGAACTCGGATGAGCTCTTGCATTCGTTATCTAAAGTTTCCCCAGAGACAGAGACCCTAAATAGCCAGAAAAGAGGGTTTGGCTACCTAGGAGAGAGGATAGGCTACTAACACCTGAAGGAGCCTATCAGAAGGAGTCTCTGACGTCACCTGGTGACACTGGCCACTCAGAGCAGTCCAGTGTGCCAGCAGCACCTCTGTTTCCAAGATGGCAGAGGTCTGGAGCACACTGGAGGAGCTCTGGACACCTCCCAGGGGAGGTGCAGGTCAGGGGAGTGGTCACTCCCCTTTCCTTTGTCCAGTTTCGCGCCAGAGCAGGGCTAAGGGGTCCCCTGAACCGGTGTAGACTGGCTTATGCAGAATTGGGCACATCTGTGCCCAAGAAAGCATTTCCAGAGGCTGGGGGAGGCTACTCCTCCCCTGCCTTCACACCATTTTCCAAAGGGAGAGGGTGTAACACCCTCTCTCAGAGGAAGTCCTTTGTTCTGCCATCCTGGGCCAGGCCTGGCTGGACCCCAGGAGGGCAGATGCCTGTCTGAGGGGTTGGCAGCAGCAGCAGCTGCAGTGAAACCCCAGGAAGGGCAGTTGGGCAGTACCAGGGTCTGTGCTACAGACCACTGGGATCATGGGATTGTGCCAACTATGCCAGGATGGTATAGAGGGGGCAATTCCATGATCATAGACATGTTACATGGCAATATTCGGAGTTACCATTGTGAAGCTACATATAGGTAGTGATCTATATGTAGTGCACGCGTGTAATGGTGTCCCCGCACTCACAAAGTCCGGGGAATTGGCCCTGAACAATGTGGGGGCACCTTGGCTAGTGCCAGGGTGCCCTCACACTAAGTAACTTTGCACCTAACCTTTACCAGGTAAAGGTTAGACATATAGGTGACTTATAAGTTACTTAAGTGCAGTGAAAAATGGCTGTGAAATAACGTGGACGTTATTTCACTCAGGCTGCAGTGGCAGGCCTGTGTAAGAATTTTCAGAGCTCCCTATGGGTGGCAAAAGAAATGCTGCAGCCCATAGGGATCTCCTGGAACCCCAATACCCATGGTACCTCAGTACCATATACTAGGGAATTATAAGGGTGTTCCAGTAAGCCAATGTAAATTGGTAAAATTGGTCACTAGCCTGTTAGTGACAATTTGGAAAGAAATGAGAGAGCATAACCACTGAGGTTCTGATTAGCAGAGCCTCAGTGAGACAGTTAGTCACTACACAGGTAACACATTCAGGCACACTTATGAGCACTGGGGCCCTGGTGAACAGGGTCCCAGTGACACATACAACTAAAACAACATATATACAGTGAAAAATGGGGGTAACATGCCAGGCAAGATGGTACTTTCCTACACAACCCCCCCCAAACGAAGGACAATAAGACTAGCCATGACCTGATGAGTCTTCATTGTCTAAGTGGAAATATCTGGAGAGTCCATCTGCATTGGAGTGGCTACTCCCAGGTCTATGTTCCACTGTATAGTCCATTCCCTGTAGGGATATGGACCACCTCAACAATTTAGGATTTTCACCTTTCATTTGTTTTAGCCAAAGTAGAGGTTTGTGGTCTGTCTGAACAATGAAGTGAGTGCCAAACAGGTATGGCCTCAACTTCTTCAGGGCCCAGACCACAGCAAAGGCCTCCCTCTCTATGGCAGACCAACGCTTTTCTCTAGGGGTCAACCTCCTACTTATAAAAGCAACAGGTTGATCCTGGCCCTCAGAATTAAATTGTGATAGGACTGCCCCTACTCCTAATTCAGATGCATCAGTTTGGACATAGAATTTTTTAGAGTAACAAGGGCTTTTCAGGACAGGTGCAGAGCACATGGCCTGCTTAAGCTCCTCAAAAGCTTTCTGACAGTTTGCTGTCCATAATACCTTTTTAGGCATTTTCTTGGATGTGAGGTCATTAAGAGGGGCTGCAATGGAGCCATAGTTCTTAATGAACCTCCTGTAATACCCAGTGAGGCCTAGGAAGTCTCTCACCTGAATCTGAGTGGTAGGGGGAACCCAATCAATAATTGTTTGGATTTTCCCCTGAAGTGGTGCAATCTGTTCCCCACCAACAAGGTGTCCCAGATAAACCACCTTACCCTGCCCTATCTGGCACTTTGAAGCCTTGATAGTGAGGCCTGCCTTTTGCAGGGCCTCCAAAACTTTCCATAGGTGGACCAGGTGATCATCCCAGCTGGAGCTAAAGACAGCTATATCGTCCAAATATGCTGCACTGAAAGCTTCCAGCCCTTGCAGGACTGTATTCACCAACCTCTGAAAAGTGGCAGGTGCATTTTTCAAACCAAAAGGCATTACAGTAAACTGGTAATGGCCTCCAATGGTTGAAAATGCAGTTTTAGGTTTAGCATCTTCTGACAATTTGATCTGTCAATACCCTGCAGTCAAATCAAAAGTGCTTAGATACTTGGCAGATGCCAGTGTATCTATGAGCTCATCTGCCCTGGGTATAGGGTGAGCATCAGTTTTGGTTACCAAGTTGAGACCTCTATAGTCCACACAAAACCGCATTTCCTTCTATCCATCTTTGGAATGGGGTTTTGGTACAAGTACCACAGGAGAAGCCCATGGACTTTCAGAGTGCTCAACCACTCCTAGTTCTAACATTTTCTGCACCTCTTGCTTTATGCAGTCCCTGACATGGTCAGGCTGCCTATAGATCTTACTTTTGACAGGTAAACTGTCTCCAGTATCTATAGTGTGCTCACACCAAGAAGTGGTACCTGGCACAGTAGAGAAGAGTTCAGAGAATTGATCTAGGAGATTTATGCAATGGTCTTTCTGCTCAGCAGTAAGACAATCAGCCAAAACTACACCTTCCACAAGAGCATCTTGTTCTGTGGAAGAGAAGAGATCAGGTAGAGGATCACTGTCTTCTTCCTCTCCCTCATCAGTTGCCATGAGCAGGGTGAGATCAGCCCTGTCATAGTAGGGTTTCAGGCGGTTTACATGGAGTACCCTGAGGGGACTCCTTGCAGTGCCTAAGTCAACTAAATAGGTGACTTCACCCTTTTTCTCAACAATTGTGTGGGGACAACTCCATTTATCTTGGAGTGCTCTTGGGGCCACAGGCTCCAAGACCCACACTTTCTGCCCTGGTTGGTACTGAACCAAAACAGCCTTCTGATCATGCCATTGCTTCTGGAGCTCTTGGCTGGCCTGAAGGTTTTTGCTGGCCTTTTTCATGTACTCAGCCATCCTTGATCTGAGGCCAAGTACATAATCCACAATATCCTGCTTAGGAGCTTTTAAAGGTTGTTCCCAACCCTCCTTTACAAGTGTGAGTGGACCCCTAACAGGGTGTCCAAAAAGAAGTTCAAAGGGGCTGAAGCCCACTCCTTTCTGGGGTACCTCCCTGTAGGCAAAAAGGAGGCATGGTAACAGGATATCCCATCTCCTGCGGAGTTTTTCAGGGAGACCCATAATCATGCCTTTGAGAGTTTTATTAAATCTCTCCACCAGTCCATTTGTTTGTGGATGATAGGGTGTAGTGAACTTATAAGTTACACCACACTCCTTCCACATGGCCTTTAAGAATGCAGACATGAAATTGCTTCCCCTGTCTGATACTACTTCCTTTGGGAAGCCCACCCTGGAAAATATTCCCAGGAGGGCCTTTGCCACTGCAGGAGCTGTAGTGGTCCTTAAAGGAATAGCTTCAGGATATCTTGTGGCATGGTCCACTACCACCAAGATGAATCTATTGCCTGAAGCAGTAGGAGGGTCAAGGGGGCCAACTATGTCAACCCCTACCCTTTCAAAGGGAACCCCAACCACAGGCAGTGGAATAAGGGGTGCCTTTGGTGTGCCACCTGTTTTGCCACTGGCTTGACAGGTTTCACAGGACTTACAAAAATCTTTTGTGTCCTCAGACATCCTAGGCCAATGAAACAAGGGAACAATTCTGTCCCAAGTTTTCATTTGTCCCAGGTGCCCAGCTAGGGGAATGTCGAGGGCAAGAGTTAGGAGGAACTTTCTGTACTCCTGAGGAATCACTAATCTCCTGGCAGCTCCAGGTTTAGGATCCCTATGCTCAGTGTACAAGAGGTTGTCCTCCCAGTAAACTCTGTGAGAGTCACTGACATCCCCATTAGCTTGTTTGACAGCTTGCTGTCTGAGACCCTCTAATGTGGGACAGGTTTGCTGTGCCACACTCAGCTCCTCCCTGGCAGGCCCCCCTTCACCCAAAAGCTCAGCAGTGTCTGCTTCAAGCTCCTCTGGTGTAGGTTCTGCACAGGGAGGGAATTCTTCTTCCTCAGAAGTTGAATCCACTGTAGAGGGAGGGAGGGATAGTAGGAAGTGGTTTGCTTCTACTAGCCCCAGCTTTAGGGAGCACTTGGTCCATTGTTCCAGGATCCAAGCTTCCCTGTCCTTTTTGCTTTTTGGCCTGAGCCCTTGCAAAGCAAAAATATGCCCTGGGATGCCCAGCATTGCTGCATGGGCCTCCAACTCCACATCTGACCAAGCTGATGTCTCCAAATCATTTCCTAGTAGACAGTCTACAGGTAAATCTGAAGCTACCACAACTTTCTTTGGACCAGTAACCCCCCCCCCTCAGTTGAGATTAACAACAGCCATGGGGTGGCTAAGTGTGTTGTTGTGAGCACCGGTTACTTGGTACTGGTGACCAAGTAGGTGTTGTTCAGGGTGGACCAGTTTCTCTATGACCATAGTCACACTGGCTCCAGTGTCCCTGTAGGCCTGAACCTCAACACCATTTATTAGGGGTAGCTGCTTGTACTTATCCATATTAATGGGACAAGCAACTAAGGTGGCTAAATCAATAGCCCCCTCAGAGACTAACACAGCCTCTGTGGCCTCCCTAACAAGACCAACCCCAACTAAGTTACCAATAGTGAGCCCAGCTACTCCCTTGGATTGGCTATTAGTAGGTTTGCTCCCACCACCACTGCTATTAGTAGGGACACTAGGGGTAGCAGTAGGGGTTGTAGTGGTAGGAGGCTTGGTGCTTTTCTTTGGACAACTGGGATCTGTTGTCCAATGGCCTTTTACTTTACATAAATAGCACCATGGTTTCTTTTCTTTGTTTTGATTAAAGGAGGATTTGGACCCACCACCCCCACCAGAGTGTTTTTGTGGGCCTGATGAAGACTCATTTTTAGATTTGTCCCCACCCTTGTCTGAAGACTTACCATCCTTCTTTTTGTTGCCATCTTTGTCACCCCCTGTATGAACTTTTCTGTTCACCCTTGTTCTGACCCATTTGTCTGCCTTCTTTCCCAATTCTTGGGGAGAGGTCAGATCAGAGTCCACCAAGTACTGGTGCAACAAATCCGACACACAATTATTAAGAATATGCTCTCTCAGGATCAAGTTATACAGGCTGTCATAATCAGTAACTTTACTGCCATGTAACCACCCCTCCAAGGCCTTCACTGAATGGTCAATGAAATCAACCCAGTCTTGTGAAGACTCCTTTTTGGTCTCTCTGAACTTTATCCTGTATTGTTCAGTGGTTAAGCCATAACCATCCAGGAGTGCATTCATAAGAACTGTAAAATTATTGGCATCACTTTCTTTCACAGTAAGGAGCCTATCCCTACCTTTTCCACTAAATGATAGCCATAGGATAGCAGCCCACTGCCTTTGAGGGACATCCTGTACAACACAGGCCCTCTCAAGTGCAGCAAACCACTTGTTGATGTCATCCCCCTCCTTATAAGGGGGAACTATCTTGTGCAGATTCCTGGAATCATGCTCTTTTGCAGGATGACTATGGGGAATACTGCTGCTGCCACCATGGGTTTCTAAACCCAGTTTCTGTCTCTCCTTCTCTACTTCTAAAGTCTGTCTATCCAAATCCAGCTGTTGCTTCTTGAGCTTCAGTCTGGTTTGTTCCACTCTCAATCTATTGAGCTCCCTTTCTAACAATCTGTCATCAGGGTGGGTGGGAGGGACATGCCTTGAAACAGAAGTATGGTGAGAATGGACAGAAGGAGACCTGTCCCTTACAGAGGGCACCCTAACAGCTTGGCTAACAGAAACATCAGTACCACTGTGGTGTGAATAAATGCTTTTGCTATGATGTGAGACAACACTATTTGTATGGTGTGGCTCTTCATCATTACCAACTATGCTAGACTGTCTAGTAATGGGCAGGCTAGGAAGTTTATTTCCTGAATCTTTTCCTGGGGGAGTCCCTGGATCAGATTGGGAACCATTAGCTACTTTTTCAACAGATGGGGCACTTCTTGCCTTATCTTGTTCTCTAAGCATGTTAAGTAACAATTCCAAGGAAGGATTCTTCCCTACACTCAAACCTCTCTCTATGCAGAGACTCCTTGCTCCTTTCCAGCTAAAGTGATCATATGCAAGTTTGGACAGATCAACATTTTGGCCTGTGCCAGACATTTTTAGAGAGAGTTAAAGTGATAGAAAAAAGAAAAAAAGTTTGTCAGAGCTTTTAGAAAGACAGAGAAAAAAAAACTTCAAAAACTTTTTAGAACTTTTTAGAAAGTTAGAAGTACTTTTCAGCACTTAGAAAAGAGTGAAAAGAGGAAATGCAAAACTTTTTGGCTATGTGTATATACACTGACCTTGTTTTGTATATTTTTCTCTTATGAAAAGTACAATGACAAGAGTGGTAAGTAGTCTCAAAGCACTTATCCCACCACTGCACAACCAATGTAGGAGGCTGGACTGGCTTGTAGTGAGTACCAAGGGGTACTTGCACCTTGCACCAGGCCCAGTTATCCCTTATTAGTGTATAGGATGTCTAGCAGCGTAGGCTGATAGATAATGGTAGCTTAGCAGAGCAGCTTAGGCTGAACTAGGAGACGTGTGAAGCTACTACAGTACCACTTAGTGTCATATGCACAATATCATAAGAAAACACAATACACAGTTATACTAAAAATAAAGGTACTTTATTTTTATGACAATATGCCAAAGTATCTTAGAGTGTACCCTCAGTGAGAGGATAGGAAATATACACAATATATATATACACAATAGCAAAAATATGCAGTATAGTCTTAGAAAACAGTGCAAACAATGTATAGTTACAATAGGATGCAATGGGGACACATAGGGATAGGGGCAACACAAACCATATACTCCAAAAGTGGAATGCGAACCACGAATGGACCCCAAACCTATGTGACCTTGTAGAGGGTCGCTGGGACTATTAGAAAATAGTGAGAGTTAGAAAAATAACCCTCCCCAAGACCCTGAAAAGTGAGTGCAAAGTGCACTAAAGTTCCCCTAAGGACAAAGAAGTTGTGTTAGAGGAATAATGCAGGAAAGACACAAACCAACAATGCAACAACGATGGATTTCCAATCTAGGGTACCTGTGGAACAAGAGGACCAAGTCCAAAAGTCACAAGCAAGTCGGAGATGGGCATATGCCCAGGAAATGCCAGCTGTGGATGCAAATAAGCTTCTACTGGACAGAAGAAGCTGAGGTTTCTGCAGGAACGAAAAGGGCTAGAGACTTCCCCTTTAGAGGACGGATCCCTCTCGCCTTGTAGAGTTGTGCAGAAGTGTTTTCCCGCCGAAACAACGCCAACAAGCCTTGCTAGCTGCAAATCATGTGGTTAGCATTTTTGGATGCTGCTGTGGCCCAGGAGGGACCAGGAGGTCGCAAATTGGACCAGGAGGTAGAGGGGACGTCGAGCGAGACAAGAAGCCCTCTTATCAGCAGGTAGCAGCCGGAGAAGTGCCAGAAACAGGCACTAAGAGGATGCGTGAAACGGTGCTCACCCGAAGTCGCACAAAGAAGTCCCACGTCGCCGGAGAACAACTTAGGAGGTCGTGCAATGCAGGTTAGAGTGCCGTGGACCCAGGCTGGACTGTGCACAAAGGATTTCCACCGGAAGTGCACGGAGGCCGGAGTAGCTGCAAAAGTCGCGGTTCCCAGCAATGCAGTCTAGCGAGGTGAGGCAAGGACTTACCTCCACCAAACTTGGACTGAAGAGTCACTGGACTATGGGAGTCACTTGGACAGAGTTGCTGGATTCGAGGGACCTCGCTCGTTGTGCTGAGAGGAGACCCAAGGGACCGGTAATGCAGCTTTTTGGTGCCTGCGGTTGCAGGGGGAAGATTCCGTCGACCCACGGGAGATTTCTTCGGAGCTTCTAGTGCAGAGAGGAGGCAGACTACCCCCACAGCATGCACCACCAGGAAAACAGTCGAGAAGGCAGCAGGATCAGCGTTACAGAGTTGCAGTAGTCGTCTTTGCTACTATGTTGCAGTTTTGCAGGCTTCCAGCGCGGTCAGCAGTCGATTCCTTGGCAGAAGGTGAAGAGAGAGATGCAGAGGAACTCGGATGAGCTCTTGCATTCGTTATCTAAAGTTTCCCCAGAGACAGAGACCCTAAATAGCCAGAAAAGAGGGTTTGGCTACCTAGGAGAGAGGATAGGCTACTAACACCTGAAGGAGCCTATCAGAAGGAGTCTCTGACGTCACCTGGTGGCACTGGCCACTCAGAGCAGTCCAGTGTGCCAGCAGCACCTCTGTTTCCAAGATGGCAGAGGTCTGGAGCACACTGGAGGAGCTCTGGACACCTCCCAGGGGAGGTGCAGGTCAGGGGAGTGGTCACTCCCCTTTCCTTTGTCCAGTTTCGCGCCAGAGCAGGGCTAAGGGGTCCCCTGAACCGGTGTAGACTGGCTTATGCAGAATTGGGCACATCTGTGCCCAAGAAAGCATTTCCAGAGGCTGGGGGAGGCTACTCCTCCCCTGCCTTCACACCATTTTCCAAAGGGAGAGGGTGTAACACCCTCTCTCAGAGGAAGTCCTTTGTTCTGCCATCCTGGGCCAGGCCTGGCTGGACCCCAGGAGGGCAGATGCCTGTCTGAGGGGTTGGCAGCAGCAGCAGCTGCAGTGAAACCCCAGGAAGGGCAGTTTGGCAGTACCAGGGTCTGTGCTACAGACCACTGGGATCATGGGATTGTGCCAACTATGCCAGGATGGTATAGAGGGGGCAATTCCATGATCATAGACATGTTACATGGCCATATTCGGAGTTACCATTGTGAAGCTACATATAGGTAGTGACCTATCAATCAATCAATCAATCAAAGGCATTTGTATAGCGCACTGCTCACCCAGAGGGTCTCAAGGCGCTGGGGGGGGGTGGGAACGCTACTGCTCGAACAGCCAGGTCTTGAGTTGCTTCCTGAAGGCGAGATGGTCTTGCGTTGTCCGGAGGTGGATGGGGAGGGAGTTCCATATCTTGGCTGCCAGGTAGGAGAAGGATCTTCCTCCGGCGGTGGCTCTGCGGATGCGGGGGACGGTGGCGAGAGCGAGGCTGGCGGAGCGGAGCTGGCGGGTGGGCTTGTGGAAGGTCAGGCGGCTGTTGAGGAACTTGGGGCCCAGGTCGTGGAGGGCCTTGTGTGCGTGGGTGAGGAGTCGGAACGTGATTCGTTTGTTGACGGGGAGCCAGTGCAGGTCTCTCAGGTGTTCGGAGATGTGGCTGTGTCGGGGGATGTCCAGGATGAGTCGTGCTGAGGCGTTCTGGATCCGTTGGAGTTTCTTCTGGAGTTTGGCGGCGGTGCCGGCGTAGAGGGCGTTCCCGTAGTCCAGCCGACTGGTGACGAGGGCCTGGGTGACCGTCTTCCTGGTCTCGGTGGGGATCCACCGGAAGATCTTTCGAAGCATGCGCAGGGTGTTGAAGCATGAAGATGAGACGGCGTTGACTTGTCTGGTCATCGAGAGGGAGGAGTCCAGGATGAAGCCTAGGTTGCGAGCGTGGTCTGTTGGCTTGGGGGTGGCTCCCAGGGCGGGGGGCCACCAGGAGTCGTCCCAGGCAGATGGTGATGATCCCAGGATGAGGACCTCCGTCTTGTCTGAGTTCAGTTTCAGGCGGCTGTTCTTCATCCATTCGGCGACGTCTTTCATCCCTTCGTGTAGGCTGGCTCTGGCGGCGTCCGGGTCGCTGGTGAGGGAGAGGATCAGCTGGGTGTCGTCGGCGTAGGTGATGATCTTGAGGTTGTGTTGGCGTGCGATGGTTGCGAGGTGGCTCATATAGACGTTGAAGAGGGTGGGGCTGAGCGATGACCCTTGTGGAACTCCGCAGATGACTTCGGTGGCCGCTGACCGGAACGGGGGGAGGCGGACTCTCTGGGTTCTTCCGGCGAGGAATGAGGTGATCCACTCCAGGGCCTTCTCCTGGATGCCGGTGTTGTTCAGGCGCTGTACCAGGGTGCGGTGGCAGACAGTGTCGAACGCTGCGGAGAGGTCCAGGAGGATGAGGGCCGCAGTTTCCCCATTGTCCATTAGGGATCTGATGTCGTCTGTGGCTGCGATGAGGGCGGTCTCCGTGCTGTGGTTGGCTCGGAAGCCGGATTGCGAGTGGTCGAGGGATCCGTTGGTCTCGAGGAAGGCGGCTAGCTGTCTGTTGACGGTCTTCTCGATGACTTTGGCAGGAAACGGGAGGAGCGAGATGGGGCGGTAGTTCTTGAGGTCGGAAGGGGTCTGCAGTTGGTTTCTTCAGCAGGGCACTGATCTCGGCGTGTTTCCAGCACTCCGGGAAGGTGGCGGTGTTGAAGGAGGCGTTGACGATGTCACGGAGGTGGGGTGCGATGATGTGGTCGGCCGTGTTGAAGATGTGGTGTGGGCAGGGGACCGTAGGGGATCCGGAGTGGATGGTGTTCATTGTGCGTGTTGTGTCTTCGGTGCTGACTGGGGTCCAGGTGTGGAGGGTGGCGGTGGGGGGCATCGGTTCGGTGGTGGGGTTTGTGGTTGGTGGGCCGAAGCTGTTGTGAATGTTGGCGATCTTGTCGTGGAAGAAGGCTGCGAGGGAGTCGCAGAGGTCTTGCGAGGGAGTGATGTCATTGTTTCCGGCGTCGGGGTTGGAGAGCTCTTTGACGATGCTGAAGAGTTCCTTGCTGTTGTGGGTGTTGTTGTCCAGTCGTTCCTTGAAGGCTGTCTTCTTTGTGGCGCGGATCAGTTGGTGGTGTTTGCGGGTGGCGTGTTTGAGGGCCGTCATGTTGTCTGTGGTCTGGTTGGTGCGCCAGGTGTTCTCCAGGGAGCGGCAGTTCTTCTTGGAGGTGATGAGCACGTCGGTGAACCAGGAGGCTTTCTTGCTGCTGTGTCTGCTGGGGGGGTTCTTCTTCAGTGGTGCGAGGGCGTCTGCGCAGTTGGTGATCCACTGTGTGAGGTTGTTGGCGGCTTCGTTGGGGTCCGTTGAGCTGGTGGGGGGGTTCTGGCTGAGGAAGGTGGTGAGCTGGTTGCCGGTGATCTTGTTCCAGCTCCTGCGGGGGGTTTGTTGAGGGTGGTGGTGGGTCGTCGTTTTACTGAAGCTGAAGTGGACGCAGCTGTGGTCAGTCCACTGGAGATTGGTGGAGTGGCTGAAGGTGACATATTTGCTGGATGAGAAGACTGGGTCAAGCGTGTGGCCGGCGTGGTGGGTAGGGGTGGTTACCAGTTGCTTGAGTCCGAGGTTGGCCAGGTTGTCCAGTAGAGCAGTGGTGTTGCGGTCCTTGTCGTCCTCCAGGTGGAAGTTGAGGTCCCCCAGGAGGATGTAGTCGGTGGAATTGATGGCGTGGGGGCTGACGAAGTCTGTGATGTCTTCGCTGAACTGTGTGCGTGGTCCCGGTGGTCTGTAGATGAGGGTGCCTCTGAGCGTGGTCTTGGGGTTGGTGTGTATCTGGAAGTGGAGGTGTTCGGCGGAGGTGAAGGTGTCATCGGAGTTGGTCGTGATGCGGATGGTGTTCTTGTGGATGATGGCGATGCCTCCTCCTGTCTGGTTGACGCGGTCCCTCCTGGTGATTTTGTAGCCTTCTGGGACGGCGATGGCGACGTCGGGTGCTGAGGAGGCGTTCATCCAGGTTTCCGTCAGGAAGGCGATGTCTGGTGCTGTCGAGTCGAGGAGGTTCCAGAGTTCGACGGCATGCCTGTGAACGGAGTGGGTGTTGAGCAGGATGCACATCAGGTGTTTGTTGCTGGGGCTCGGTTTAGTAGGTGCAGTGTTGGGTCGTAGGCTGGTGAAGCGGCAGGTCAGGCAGGTGAAGGGTCCGTGGGTGCGTCTCGGGGTGGCTCGGTAGCAGGCGGTGTTTCGGCCGGCGTTGAGTGCGTGGAGGGTTTTGCCATCGTAGCTGTGCACGGTGTGCTGGCGAGGGCGAGGACCAGGGGGTCTGGCGCTGGGCGCGGTCCAGGCGCGGACGGGCGCAGACGGGCTTACCTTTAGCGCACCTTCGGCGCTCAGTCGGTGCTCCCGCTGCGCGCGTCCGCTGCGCGGTCGCTCTGGGGGCGTCATAAGTAAGGAGCCGGGAGGGAGGAGCAGCTGGGTGGCGGGAGCGGTCCGGCGAATGGAATCACAGGGGGGCGGGGCCGCAGGGAGGCAGCGGCGGGAAATCCCAGGAGCAGCGAGCGAAGGAATCTGCAGACAGGAGGCGGCAAAGGCAGGCAGGAGCGGCAGCAGTGAGTGGGGCGACCAAGCCCTGTGGAGGGCTGAGCGGTCACACTCTGTGGTCCCCTACGGTCCCCTTAAGTAAGGAGCCGGGAGGGAGGAGCAGCTGGGTGGCGGGAGCGGTCCGGCGAATGGAATCACAGGGGGGCGGGGCAGCAGGGAGGCAGCGGTGGGAAATCCCAGGAGCAGCGAGCGAAGGAATCTGCAGGCAGGAGGCGGCAAAGGCAGGCAGGAGCGGCAGCAGTGAGTGGGGCGACCAAGCCCTGTGGAGGGCTGAGAGGTCACACTCTGTGGTCCCCTACGGTCCCCTTAAGTAAGGAGCCGGGAGGGAGGAGCAGCTGGGTGGCGGGAGCGGTCCGGCGAATGGAATCACAGGGGGGCGGGGCCGCAGGGAGGCAGTGGCGGGAAATCCCAGGAGCAGCGAGCGAAGGAATCTGCAGGCAGGAGGCGGCAAAGGCAGGCAGGAGCGGCAGCAGTGAGTGGGGCGACCAAGCCCTGTGGAGGGCTGAGCGGTCACACTCTGTGGTCCCCTACGGTCCCCTTAAGTAAGGAGCCGGGAGGGAGGAGCAGCTGGGTGGCGGGAGCGGTCCGGCGAATGGAATCACAGGGGGGCGGGGCCGCATGGAGGCAGCGGCGGGAAATCCCAGGAGCAGCGAGCGAAGGAATCTGCAGACAGGAGGCGGCAAAGGCAGGCAGGAGCGGCAGCAGTGAGTGGGGCGACCAAGCCCTGTGGAGGGCTGAGCGGTCACACTCTGTGGTCCCCTACGGTCCCCTTAACTAAGGAGCCGGGAGGGAGGAGCAGCTGGGTGGCGGGAGCGGTCCGGCGAATGGAATCACAGGGGGGCGGGGCCGCAGGGAGGCAGCGGCGGGAAATCCCAGGAGCAGCGAGCGAAGGAATCTGCAGGCAGGAGGCGGCAAAGGCAGGCAGGAGCGGCAGCAGTGAGTGGGGCGAGCAAGCCTATATGTAGTGCACGCGTGTAATGGTGTCCCCGCACTCACAAAGTCCGGGGAATTGGCCCTGAACAATGTGGGGGCACCTTGGCTAGTGCCAGGGTGCCCTCACACTAAGTAACTTTGCACCTAACCTTTACCAGGTAAAGGTTAGACATATAGGTGACTTATAAGTTACTTAAGTGCAGTGAGAAATGGCTGTGAAATAACGTGGACGTTATTTAACTCAGGCTGCAGTGGCAGGCCTGTGTAAGAATTGTCAGAGCTCCCTATGGGTGGCAAAAGAAATGCTGCAGCCCATAGGGATCTCCTGGAACCCCAATACCCTGGGTACCTCAGTACCATATACTAGGGAATTATAAGGGTGTTCCAGTAAGCCAATGTAAATTGGTAAAATTGGTCACTAGCCTGTTAGTGACAATTTGGAAAGAAATGAGAGAGCATAACCACTGAGGTTCTGATTAGCAGAGCCTCAGTGAGACAGTTAGTCACTACACAGGTAACACATTCAGGCACACTTATGAGCACTGGGGCCCTGGTGAACAGGGTCCCAGTGACACATACAACTAAAACAACATATATACAGTGAAAAATGGGGGTAACATGCCAGGCAAGATGGTACTTTCCTACAGCCTATCATTGCACGTAGAGGGAGAGCTTCCTACAGGGTACAATGTTTCTACCTTTGAAGAGGGCTTTTACGGAACTAGCAACTGGTAAATCAACCTGTTCCTTTCGTGAATGAAAGCAGACAACATAAAAATATCAATGCTGTATAATATATCTCTTAACTGTCTATACATGTGTCAATGAGCTGAGCACCTGTTGCTTTAAGGGCCTGTGTTACTATTTAAAAAAAAATACTCACAATAGGCGGCTGTGTTCAGGAGATTTAGCCAAGTTGGAGAGCTGCCAAAATATGCAATTTATGGGATACGCCTAATTAAATGTTAACTTAAGGTTCTAGTTACTCAAGTAACCCTGTTTTGCTCGCTTTATTGCCAAGAAGAAGGTCTGTGCAGAGGAAAGACATGTGCAACAAGCCAGAGGGAAGGGCATTAGGGGTTGAGGGCTTTTGATTGTAGTAAAACACTCCAATCTCTTTTTGTCCAGTTAGTACCATATGAAAAACTGCATAAACAAATTGGAAGTGCTGCTACCTTGTACGTCTTGCACTCTTCTCCAGGGGAACCACAGTGTGTGTCCGGTACTCCCGGGACTCTTGGCACACCAGGCAGAAGGCCTGCTGGCAGTAACGCCTCAGTTGTTTATGGTTCTTTGGGCAGCAGCCATCTTGTTGCCACACCAGCTGCTCCACGAGCTCAAAAGTGTTAGCCAGGTGGTGGTCACGACTCACGGAAGGACTCCTGGCAGGCTAGGCAGGCAGCTTTCTCCTGCAGGCTGTGCAAGGGGTCTGGAATGACAGCGGCCATGACAAACAGAACTCCAAAACTGTGTGTAAGGCATGGTTGACTAGCGGAGTGTAACCAAGATAGACCACAAACAAGAACCGCAGGTGCGCTACAGACAGCCACTCTCAATAACTAATGTGGCAACCATCTTGGATTCCCCATAGTTTCTCAGGTGGGATGCTGGAAAACTCTGGCATGTGGTGGTTGCAGACTTTTTGCCAAACTCGGCAAGCAAAAGTCTGCAAACTCTGCAGGAGGAGTGGAATTTTCTGCCATCTTGGGCGCAGCACTATAAATCCTGCGTTCCTGTATTATTCTGGTGATTTCTAGGACTTTAGCTAAATCCGTTTAATACAGAAACCCAACAAACTCATTATCTTCAAAAAATATGGCTTCACTTTTTGGGAAATGGGTGAGGGCACTCTTAGGAAGAATACTGTGTATAGTATGGAATGATTGTTCTTGGGTATGCTTAATAAGTATGTTGTTAATTGTGTGTTTGTGCTCTTCTGGAAATTCTCTAGTGAGCCATGGAGATTCTAGTGTGGACTATGTAAAAGGACAAGAATATATTTGTTTACCATTCCCTCTTTCTCATACTCACACCCCTTTTCCCCCTTGGGGACAATCACAACATTCTTCAAGTCGATGATCAGCACATAATCATCACATCTGTTGTCAGAGGAAATCAAGGAATGACACGGTTCAGTTGCTAATAGCATTACACACAGTCTTTCAGCCCCAGAGTCCACATAATCTAATTGTTCTTATAACTAGCTTATAAAAAGTCCTGCAGGGCTGACCCGGTACGATATACAGGAGTTTTTTGGAGCTTTTGTTTTGTGCAGAAGAAGAAAGGGCTTGTGGGATGCAAAAATGTAAATGTCAATATTGTAGAGTCAAGGACAAGGTAAGCTTCATGGTGGACGAGGACTGAGAGGGAAAATCAACAGGCTGGTGCAGTCACGTTTGATTAACTGAGAAGTGAGAACAATCTTTTACCACAAATCCTAGACAACTAGCTGCATGTACCTGGCTGATCAATATCACAAATGTCAATTGTCATAGCAGTTATCTGAGTCCATCCATCATATGACATGTGTGTCTAGTGACAGTACCACCAGACCACAGCCACTTAAGCAGAGGATCTTGAGATTTGAGCCAGCACCTTACTCAGCATTACTGAAATCTACATACTTCTCTGTAGTCCACAAGACTCAGTAGTCCTCTTTGAGTCATGTTGTTCTCATTGAAGATGTTAGGCATTAGCTTCCTTCTTCTGTCTGTTGGGGTAACCTCATCCTCCTGACTCCGAGTTCTAACCCAAGTGAGATTGAGAGAGATAGACCTGTAGTGTTGATGAACAAAATAACAAATGTATTTGAGCATTTTGGATAGTTTTGTTAACTAAATTGACTGGTCTCTGAGGAACCTGAAAATAAAAAGAAATACAGGAAAGAATGGACCATGTAAGTAACATTATGGTGAAGTGTGAAAGTAGGCCAATCATTGAGGCAGAATCATACATCAGACTCAAAACACTAGTAATCAAGTTTACAGATTAGTATATCACTCATTGGTGCAATAGTTACCTGTTCCAAGCGTGGTGTACATTTGTCTATTGTATTGTCTCTTTTCCCATGGAAGCAACAAGCAATGGCTGTCTTGTGTAATTATTGATCTTTTCTGACAGACCAGCTAGGGAATGAAGACCAGAAGGATAGGAATCGGAGGCATTGTCTTTATGTCCTTTAGGCGAATGGGGAGGCTTCTTCTCTGCACACTGGTGCACATCCATTTTATACATGTGTATAAATTGTGGACTGAATAAACTAGACATCAAATATATAAATGTTCTTCTATTTCCCCCTTTTTTTGCAAAGCAGATTAACAATATTGTATGAACGTTCTGTTCTGGCCTAATCAGTCAGGGTGGTAGAGTTCATCTTATAACATAGGAGGTTTGTCCAAAAGTTCACCAGCTAACACACAAGAGTCTGACCAGTCACCCTCATCTTCCTCCTGTGCTGTTTCAGAAACAGTGTAATCTTGTAGTATGAAGCAATGGTTCATTTTTTATCATAATCAATCTCTCCACATTTTGAGGTGAGTTACTGGTCCTTCTAACAGCGACAACTGCACCAGCTGCACTGAACACACGCTCAGAAGACACACTGGCCATTGAACAAGCCAGAAACATTATTATCAGACTGCTAAGCTATGGCCATTGTTGCATCTTCCCATACCAATAGACCAATGGGTTTTGATCCAGGTAGACCTCTTTTGGGTCACCCAGATTGTCTTGGACCATCCTCTAAATAGTAATTTGTGCCGCCACTTGATCAAACTCTGTTGCCTTCATCTTTGCGCTTCACTTTAAGCATTACCACTTGAAACCAAGCCATTGCAGAGGATGGCTCTTATTTGCCTGTTGCTGGTGTTGCTGCTGATGATGGTGATGGCTATGAGACAACAGCACTGTCCTTTCTGGAGGTTGAAGGCTGCACACCAGAGCTTCTGCCTGGGCCTCTGACTT
Source organism: Pleurodeles waltl (assembly GCF_031143425.1). Classification (NCBI taxonomy): domain Eukaryota; kingdom Metazoa; phylum Chordata; class Amphibia; order Caudata; family Salamandridae; genus Pleurodeles; species Pleurodeles waltl. Next base: position 1,080,814,342 of record NC_090447.1, read on the forward strand.
CCAGCCATTCTTCTTCTAGGTCTCTCACTTGATCAATAATCAGAGTTTTGAAAAGTGAAACATTCCATTCTGGAAAAGGAATGAAAGTGGCTATGTTTTACTGCGGATCAAGTACTGTGGCACAATCTCTTTATGCAGCCTTTTATTAACAACCAAGCAAGGAGTAAACTCTGAACCAACTCATATGCTTCTTTGTTCACAAAGGCAAACCTTTCCAACACATTTTTCAACTGGCCCTATAGCAAATGCAACAATGGAATTGCTTGGCTCATCGTACTGTCCTTCTTGCTCTCTTCCCATGTGAAAACCCAAGAGGAAGAGGTACTTGTGTCAGGCATTTGACTAGCCCCCATTTGTCTATCTCCATCCATGTTCATGCTTTTTCTAGTTGCATTCTCTTCTTTTTGAAGAAGATGGTCGATGAATGGTCTGTACTGCTCAAACAGAGATTGCAACATGTAGTAGGTTAAGTTCCAACAAGTTGGCACCTCCTGTATGAAGTCTTTAACAGGTATTCTATTAGCATGCTGAATGATCCGCAACTGCTTCCAGGCTTTCAAAAAATGACTGAAATGAGCACAGATTCTTCAATATTTGGCCGCATGTTGCTGACTACTTCTTCTGTTTTGAGAAAGTCCTGCACAGTCAGGTTGATGCAATGTGCCAGACATAGTACCCTTAAATACCCACCATCCGTATTGGCCTTCACTATATTACTGCCATTGTCTGTGGCAACAAACCATGTACTGAGACCTTTGGGTCAAAGCCATTCAACCACCTTGCTGTTAAAGACTTCCATGATGTTTGCAGCTGTATGTCATTTCTCCATGGCAAACATTGCTCCTATTGCATACGGCTGAATGCGATTGAAACTATCTTCAGTGTTTTGTGAGACCTGTAGATAGCAGTTGCCTAACCCCACAAAAAGAGATCGAGTGTGTAGTGATACGCATGTAATCAGTTGATTTACAACTGGACCATATGCCTCAGGTGGATAGTGTGAACAGCCCTCTGCTACATTGCCTTGGCATATCAATTACAGAACATTATGATGGAGCACTGGGACTGAAACTATAGCAAAATAGGTCTGGCTTGAGGCCTTCCATTCCAGGCAGATGGCCAAAACAACCTCTAAAAATCTCACTCCTTTTACAAGAGGAAAAGACTGGAGGTCCAGCACCATCATTTAGCTATCTTCCTGTTGTACAAATGTGCCATTGGGGAGTTTGAGGGCCCCTCCAGCTTAAACATGCTCCTAATAGTAGCTTGGATTTTTTTCTTTTCTGGTGACATTGATACAGGTGAATTCTGGAGAGAACTGGGAGATGGTAGACTAAATGTACATCTTGGGAGAATCACTGTATGCGGCAGAGGTGTCTGCATCTGAGTCTTGTGCCATTTGGAGGTTACTGATACAGGTGTTTCTGGCACACTACAGGGGACAAGGCTGCTCTGTGTAAGGCTATTATCCTCTTCTACCAAATGACCACCATCTTCTTTCATCACTGTGCATTCAGCTGCCTCCCCTCTCTCATCACCACCAGCACCTATGTTTTAAGGTGCTCCTTCTACCCGGACTGTGTGATGTTTTCACAGATAGAAAGCTTGCATTTCAGTATCGTAGTACAAACCTGGCTTAACTCAACAAATGCTTGCATGGCAAATGGAGCACATTGCAATGTTATCCTCCTGCTTGCTAATTGTAAAGCAATCCCAAACTGGGGAGGAAAGCGTTTACGTATGCCACTGCGAATGCCAGAAGAATTGGAGGTAGGTGGCTGGGTCCTTTGCCTCTCTGTAGGGCATAATTCAACTGTGATAATGGTGGATGCTAGACCCAACTGAGGTCTTACAAAAATGGAAGCCGGCAGTGGTAGTGGTAGGGCAACATCTTTTTAAGCAGCTCTGAAGCGTGCTGGGGTGCAATCCATGTCTAGATCTTCAGAAGGGTTTTGGAGAAGAAAATGGAGTACCATTTATTTTTCTTGCTGGGGATTGTAGAGTCAGTGATCGAAGAACAACATCTTGCTCAGCAGGAAGCTCAACCTCCTATTGTGTTCTTACTTCAGGAAGAACTGCTGCTGGCTGCCACTCCTTTTGTCCACTTTTCTGTGATGACTGGCGACTTGTTTGTGACTGAGACAAATCCAGTTCAGACTCAATGCTTATATCCATGAATGCAGTGGCTGCATCACTGAGAGACATGGATTTAGGCTTAGGCTTAGGTTGGGGTGGTGCTGTTGATGATGTAGGAGTGATAATGCCTGCCTTTTGCTTCCCAGGGGATGGGAAGCAGGTACATCACGTTTTTCGAAAAAGGTAGGCCAGTACACCAGTGGTTCCAATATCTGTCTTCTACTCACTGGTCACTTTATTGGCGGGAACACCCTTCCTTAGAGCCACTTTCAAGTTATTTTACCTCTGCCAGCTGCCACTTGGATGCACAAGCTGAAGCAGAGGAGAAGGTAGCTGGTTTGAATCATTGCCGGCCTTCTGTCTGGCTGTACTGTGTGTGCTAATGCCCCTAGTGCACCTAACAGCAGACAAACAAGAAAAAATGTCAGTGAAAAATTGAATTTGCGGTTTGAATCTACAGACAATATAATTTAGTGCTGTTGCATCACAAATGATCAACAATTGTGTATATATTCCAAACCAAAGCACCATAATATTGTATATGTCAGTGGCTCTTCTTGCAGCCACCAATGACATCCACACACTCCTCTACCACAGCCACACCTCAGCACTCATACTCCTTGACCTCTCAGCAACCTTCGACACGGTCTCCCACAGCACCTTATGCACAGACTCCACAACGTAGGAATCCACAGAAACGCCTTGTAATGGATCCACTCCTCCCTCCTTGAAAGAACACAGAGAGTCAGGCTCCCACCCTACACATGCAAACCAACAGAAGTCAGCTGTGGAGTTCCTCAGGGATCCTCCCTGAGCCCAACTCTCTTCAGTGTCTACATGGCCCCGCTTGCAGCCATCGTCAGAGACCATGGAACAACATATCACATGCCTATGACACACAACTCATCATATCCCTCACTGAAGACCTGGACGAGGCCAAGATGAACTTCCACACAGAAATGGAAGCCGTCACTGCCTGGATGAGAGAGAGTTGCCTCAAACTCAACTCAGACAAGACCGAGCTCATCATCTTAGGAAACTCCACTTCAGCCTGGGATGACTCCTCCTAGCCCACATCCCTCAGCCCCCGCCTTCTGCGAATGCCCACGTCCACAACCTAGGAATCATTCTCGACTCTTCTCTGTCAATGATGCGACTGGTAAATGCAGTCACCTCCTCATGCTGGCACACCCTCCACAAACTCTGCAAAATCTTCAAATGGATCTAACTATACTGCTGCAAGACAGCCACCCACGCCTCAGTCAGAAGCAAGCTCGACTACGGCAATGCACTCTACGCTGGCCCCACAACAAAAAAAATCAGGAACCTGCAGTTCATCAAAAATGCCAACGCCAGACTCATCCTGAACCTCCCCCTCCATGAACATATCTTCCAGCACCTGAGGACCCTCCATTGGCTCCCAGTGGAGAAACGAATCATCTTGAAACTACTCACCCACACCTACAAGACCATTCACAACATCAGACCAGCCTACCTGAACCATTGCATCTCCTTCCATAACGCAGCCAGAACCCTCCACTTCATCCAGCAGTCACTAACCACCATTCCACGTGTATGGAAAACCACTGCCAGAGGAAGGTCTGTCACCTACCTCGCAGCTAAGAGTTGGATCAACCTGCCCATGCACCTCAGATAAAACCCATCACACATCATCTTCAGGAAGAACCTCAAGACTCGGATGAGGCATAGTCCCTCCCACAGCACCTTGGGACACTCATGGGTGAGTAGGTACACTTTACAAAAACTGATTGATTGATTGATTGAATATTTCAGTAACATACAGATTGAAAAGTTTACTTTATGTGCCTCCAAGGCCAGTGAGATGACTGTGGCATGCAATGTGTGCACGGGAAAATTGAATAATCCTCCAAAAAGTAGTGCTGGTGTGTTCCTATGGCTTATGGCAAGTGGTGGGTGCAGGAGGAAAATGGATCATTCTTAAAAGAATTATGGCTGGTGTTTGTCTATGGCCTATGGCACGTGGTGAGTGGGTCTGTGAGTGGGTGTATCAGTGTCTGAATGCATCTGTGAGTGGGTGCATGAGGGCCTGAGTGAGTTTGTGAGTGGGTGCATGAGAGTCTGAGTTGGTCTGTGAGTGGGTGCGTGAGGGTCTGAGTAGGTCAGTGAGTGTTTGTGTCAGTGTCTGAGTGGGTCTGTGAGTGGGTGCGTCAGTGTCTGAGTTGGTCTGTGAGTGGGTGCATGAAGGCCTGAATGAGTTTTTGAGTGGGTTCATGAGTGTCTGAGTGGGTATGTGAGTGGGTGGGTGAGGGTCTGAATGGGTCTGTGAGTGGTTTCATCCATGTCTTAGTGGTCTATGAGTGGGTGAATGAGGGTCTGAGTGGGTTTGTTAGTGGATGCATGAGTGCCTGGGTCTGAAAGTGGCTGTGGGAGTCTATGAGTGGGTCTGAGTGGGTGCATGAGTGTCTGAGAGGGTGTGTGAGTGGGCGCATGAGCCTGAGTGCATGCATGAGTGAATGAGTTATAGTATGAATGAGTCTGTGAATTTGTTTGACTTTTTTTTGCTTATTCATGATTATTCTCAATTAACCTTGCGAATATTGTGCAGGGGGAAGAAAATTCATTTTAAACCCATAATTTGACCCTCAAACACCTCTATATCACATTCCTGGGGTCATCGTACCTCCAGTCTCACCCTTTATGCTACTTTTCATTTCATTTTTCAGCCCCAGAGACCGTGTCCTGTTACCTAAAATGGCAGCTGCAACTTTCTGTTCAGGCTGCGGCCAGTCAATTAAAGTGCCTCTATTTGCATGTGCATTTGCAAATTATTCCTCACAGATATACAAATGTGGATTTCCTTTAATATCTCAAAAACTACAGAACGGATTCACACCAAATAAGCAAAAGTGTAATCTGCATACCGAAAGCTAACTTTGTTCAAAATTTGATGTAATTCCATCCAGTGGTTCGGGCTGTAGTCATGTCTAAATGTTCAATGAGAATTAACTTGGCAAATGCAACATTTTTGACCCCCTTTTTCTCAGTCCCCGCTTGATGGATCACCCCAAACTTCCCATGTGCAACAAGAATCACCAGGGCACTTTTTTGGGAAAATGTTGTGAAGATTCGTCAAAAGGTGGCAAAGATCTAGGGAAATCAAAAAACGATTTTTCTATGGAAACATGTCCCTAACTATAATCGCTACTAGGTAATACATCTATATCTGTATCTATATATGTGTGTATAAATATATGTGTTAAATGTATGTGGGAAAATGTTTGATTTTCTCATAAGACGTGTTAATGATACCTTCAACCAACAGGGTCTTAGTCATACAGAGCTTAATGTCTCCTATATGAAGACTTGTTGCCTGTACGATGCCTGCTAAACACATGTGAACTTTATTGATTTCACTCAGCTAATCCTCTTAAATGATGTTCAGTAATAACAACTGGTAACATTTGATAATGTTGTCAGAAGCAATGTTTGTGGCTTCAAAAATTTACAGCTACAAAAGCTTTCATATCGTTCAACTTCTGGCGCTTAGTCCAAAAAGCTTTTCTACATTTATATTATAAACTGAAAATCCACAAAGCAATTTCACAATGTGGGTGCAGAGAAGGGGTGTTCCTTGCTGTCATTTCAAAAGACCAGCATGCACAATCTAAAATGATCCTACTGAATTGAGAAAAAAGAAAAAACTTGGATTACTTGAAGAAGAGGTTATATTATACGTTGGTACATTCCAGCTAAATCCAGTGGTAATGTCTTGAAAAAGTGATAATGTTACCACACTAATTCCTCTGGGTTTATAATTCACGAGCATTAATTAACAACTTGCAGCAACACTGTCACCATGTTTTTCACCACCATTATTTCTATGGTGTTACCTTCAGCCCTTCGCCAATGGTACACTTTCAATGAATTCCTCTTCTATCACCCAGTATTACATGTGGTATGTGTGCTGTATGACTGCATCACTCTGAATCTCAAAGGAATGTGTGTTAATGTAGTACCAACCATTTCTGTAATTAACACAGGAACTTAAGTGAGGGTGGGGTCCTTATATAGAGGGTGGCTGAGACAGAACATCTGCCAAGAAGCAGAAGATGTCCCAACATCTCATTTTGATGTATATATTTCCTCTATGCACTCTAGTTAGGGAAGATGGGACTTCTCTTCCTTTTTGGGGGATATCCAGCATTCCCAAAATCTAAATAAGGCCCTAATTGGCACTGCTGACTCATCTTGTCCCAGGATGGCAGGTGCAGACAATTCTGTTGGAGGATAAGAAAATCAGCGCTCGTCCAGTTGAAGGGAAGGGGTTCTATTTCACTGTATACTCATGGGCCTTCAGAAACATGCTGCACCACTGATTTTGGATACATGGGTATATTGCATAGTGTATTTCTATTGTTTTACCTCTCCCTGGTTTGAGCTTTGTGCAAAAAGCTATGTGAACCAGCACATTTAGTTTTGAAATGAGTTAAAAAAGAGCATTTATTTTAGTATGATTTCTCATGGGGGGAAATGTTACACATAACTAAATATACTATCTTCTAGTAAAGCCTCATTCTGCCTTGACTTAATCACCTAGAAATGCTATAGCTATTGTCCTATTTTTAAAATTTTGTTTGGTTTGTGATGTACTTTGCTAACTATGGTAGCCGATGATGTACTCAAACCTTAGTGGTGGAAAGTAAGGGAATATTCAGCAACAAATAAGAAAAATGTGGCATGATTACGAGTTTGGTGGTCGTTCTGCCAGACCGCCGAGACGGTGGTCTCAAAAAGGCCACTGCGAAAGGAGTCCCCGACCGCTGCCAGCAACATGGTGGTCTGCTATAGTAGTGGTCCATACACTGCTGCTGTCAGTGCCACGGCCAATGACTGAGCCTATTAAAAACAAACAGTTGACATGGTGATCCTCTTGCAGTAGTAAGCCAATGGCGATCAACCACCACGGTCCGTGTTCAGCAAAGTAACAGACAAGTGCATTTTGGATGAATTCAAAAACAACACAGCTGACAATTATGGGCTCAGTGGACTCACCTGCAAATCACACTATAAAGCACACCCTTTCACAGACCATGATCCTTTGCCTCTCCACTGCAGCACTTAAGGCAGCCCTTTTTGCACATTTCATTTTCACCTTTCACTCACTTCTACTATATTTTTATTTTTTGTCTCAAATGTCACTTGTCTTGTTTAATTTGTCACTTTCACACACTTTATTTTCAGTCATGTCAGGCCCCCAAATTCCATGTTTTTGAGGGTCATGGTGGAAGAAATCATAAGAGCAGAGCCACAGTCGTTTGGAGGACAAGTCCAACATACCTCTCTCAGTAGGAAAATAGAAATGTGGCAAAGGAGGACTTTAGTAAGAGTGGAATAATCTGAGGTACAAGGTGCATTCCCTGGCCTCCAGCTAACACATGAAGACCAACAAGACTGATGGTAGCCCTCCCATTGCCCCATTACAACTCTTTCCTCAGGAAGAGAAGGTCTTGGCCACCCTGCATCCTGAGAGCCTGACAGAAACACCTTGGAGAGTGGAGTCTGGTATGTTACAACACAAAAACTGTTGCCAAACTGCAATGTCCTGCATGCTTACAGCTCAGCTTTTCCCACTGTGTTGTTCATTGACTATTCAAACATACTATACCCAGAAAATCTGAAATGCAGGACTGTCAATGTGAACTGTTGGACTAAGCATCAGAGCTACCAAGGCACAAGACATAAGATGGAATGGTGCCTGTAAGTGTGGCAGCATCAATAAATCATCTCAGGACTCATGGTATGTCTCAACATGCAAATGTATGCTCCAACCTAAATGCAGCCTGCCAAGAGAAATGTAATACCCAACATTTGTGTAGTGTGTGAAGTAGAGGGATTGACTGACTACATCTCCCAGAAGGCCCTGTTCCTGTAGCTCCAACCACCAGTGCAGTTTGACTTTCCCAAGACGCCTGTGTGTGAACTCTCAAATGAAGTTTTCTCACCTTGGAGTATGCCATTTGTCTAGCGTGTGAGGTAGAGAGATTGACCTGACTGCAAAGCCCAATAGGCCCTCTTCCTGTAACTCCAACGACCAGCCCAGTGTTTACGTTCCCAAAGAACCTATGTGTGAACTCACAACTGAAGTTTACTCACCTTGGAGTGTACCATTTGGCAAATGTGTAAAGTGGAGGAATTGACTTGACTGCTACGCCCAATAGGCCCTGTTCCTGTAACTTCAACCACCATCCCAGTGCTCATTTTTCTAAAGACGCCTGTGTATGAACTCTCAAATGACGTTTACTCACTTGGGAGCGAGCAAAATACACATCATACTGAACTCAGAGACGTGTCTCTCTAACTAGCTCCATCTTAATCTGGTATCCCAAAATTAAACTAGTGATGACACCGTATCAGGTTTGTACACAAAGTATTCCTAAGGCCTTAAGCTGCATCAGCAGACTGGTAGCAGCAGCAAACGCAGTGACACACCACTGCACACATGAGGACTGCGGATACAAACACATCAAAGTTCTGAGTTTGCCTGTATTACACTCAACTAGGCTTCCAAATGGTCAAATGCACATGTTGCCTCTCAAATGTGTTGGCTTCACTGTTGGTAAGATGTCATTTTCATTCCTCCATCCAAACTGCAAATGATGAGCACAACTACTGAGCTGCTTTAGTCCAATAGCCTAGGCAAGCTTCACACATGTCATGTCAAGTACTCCAATACCATGGTAACATGGCACAATTGACTAACCTGCAAATTGAGAATGTCCAATGTCTCCACTTACTATGACACAAAACCTTTGGAGGTAGATGGCACACTTCAAATAACAAGGTACACTCTTACTCAACAGGTCGAGCTAGCAAAGCCCTTGGACAGACCGCGTCCACCGACCAGACTACTATCCTATCCCTCAGTGACCACAACACTCCTGGACTTGTAGACATGGTGGGGGGGGGTCCGGGCATATCTGGTTGACCTGGACAGACAGCAACAGTAGGTCTCCTGTGCCCACGATAACACCTCCCAGCCCTGTTGCATCAACATCATAGGCAACAACGCGCCCCACAACCTGTGTGCCTAGCACAGTTTCTACCATCTTGTGCCCCCCAGTCCTGGATCCCAAGGTCCAACCTAACATTCCTGACACTGAGGTTCTGGGACCCAGTTAGAGAGGATACCCTATGCCAAGGGCAAAGGTTCGTAGAGGTAGGGTCCCTGGGAGGGAAGCAGTGAGCCAGCAGAGTGAGGCCACCGTGTTCACTCACAACCAGGATATCATCAGTCATGTCTTGGGATCTACCATGAGTCTGACGCGTGATGGGCCAGGTATTGACTGAACTCCAGGAAATGAAGCAGCTGCAGAAGGGCATGCATGGGGACATGTGCGAACAAAGGGAGGTCCAGAATTCCAACATGGCCTCTCTAACAGGGGTGCTGAGGAACATCCATACAACCCTAAGCAGAGCTTTTCCATCCCAATCTTCCCCTTTGTTTGGGGAAACTACATCCTGCCCAAGAGCATCTGCAACAGCAACAAGAAGGGAGGCCCTGCCACAGGCACAACCACCCACAGACACCCCTGCCTCCGCAGCAACTGATCCCGTCCTCACAAGCAGAGATGTACATGCAATAATCCAGGAGGTGTGGATGGCAAGACACTACCACTGCCAGCAAGAAACACCTTCCTTAATGTCCTCCTTGTGTGTCACACATACACTTTGTGGACTCATCCTGAACCACATTCCATTTCCAATGGGAGGAATACTCTGGACGTTGGACTTCCAGTGGTGTGGCATTTACTCCAATTGTTTCATTAACCGTGACTGACCCCTTCACCTTACATTTTTCTTGGTTTCTATCACACCACACAATTACCACACTTGAACATTAAATATCATTTGATTAGAGCCATTTTGCCACCTAGAACTACAAACACCACTGACTTTTGGGGTTTCCCTCCCTTGGTGGGACACTTCAATTGTGGAATTTTTGTGGCGTGCCAACTTACGAGTCTAAAGAATTTGCATATGGTAATATTAAATTTGAGTTGAAGCAGTTCTCTAATTGTAATTCTATAAATGTTGTATATGCTATTTTCGTCCATGCAAAAGAATCTACATTGACCAAACAATACAAAAGGTGCATATCTGCATTTGTCAACACAGTAGTCGGCTATGATGTCAAGTTGCTAATGCCCCATTGGTTTTTCACTTTATAAAGAAAGGACACGCTGTAAATTACCTTGGCAGATCATCACCATTGTCAAGCCATTAGAGAGGGGTTCTGATTTGGGTGCGCTTCTCAACAAGGAGGAACTAAAATGGATACTATGCACCAATTGTCTACATTCTGGCCTGAATAAAACGGAGGACTGGCTTCACTCATTTGAGGCTTATGAACTTACCAAACAAAGTGACTCTGTGTCTGTGGGACTTATCAGCTCTTTTGGGTGTTACTTACCTTGCTATGGTGTACCACGTTAATGGTTGGTACCTTCTAATTTGTTCGTTGTAAGTATATTATGGGTCTCTGTCTACATATACTATTGGGACTTGTTTTTGAGTTATACTACCTGTGGTAGTATCAGATCTCTAAGATGCCAAACACGCTATTCACTGTTTTTCTTACTAACCAGTTACACTATTTCCATTTAATGCAGTTGGCATTCCTTTGTATTTTTAGAATTTCTTTCTTTGAAATGGTCTGTATGGGCTATGTAGTCCTACTTTATTATTGGGGTTCTAAGGAATTGTCAAATTGAGATATACTCATATGTATGCCATTTCCTGACATGAAGAAATACTCCCTTCTAAGTTAGCCGCCATGCTTTCTCCAACTTTTTATTCCATTTACCTGAAAATGAGTGCCACTCTAACTTAAATGCACTCCCTGGTTTATAATCTCTGGGCACGCTATGTGTGTCTGCTTTGGGCACCAGGCATTCTTTTACCTTGCATGCTGGCACATGTGTACACTTGTATCTTTTTTAGGTGAGAGATATCATTGATATTATTTGGCTATCTAACACTGATCACATTACAATTAGTAACTGGTTTGACCAATTATAGAGAAAACTTCCTTTTCAAGATTGCAGCCACATTTTCTTAACTTTTTAATCACATTCTCCTCAATATGGCCACCATTCTTACTTGAGGGTAATCCCTGGCCTACAAACACTGGGCACACAACACGTGACTGCTTTTGACTCCAGGCTTTCTTTGCCAATAGTTCGCTTGCATGGTGGCACATGCGTGCAACTAACGCTGTTGAGGTGAGTGATATAGCTTGTAACTAGGGTTATAAAATGCAGATATTATTGCATATAATAATTGCTTTGCCCTGCTATTTTCTAGACTCTGTTGGTTCCGATGGGGACATCCGGTAACTTGTTTTTCACTAAGGTCAGTTGGTAACTCACATGTTGCACAATTGGTTCTATTTGGTAGTAATTAGTTTTTTGGGGTTCCAGTAATTACTGCTAATTGCCCATTGAGGGCCTTGATTCAAGATAGCTACGGTCGATTTATTGAGGACTTCTTAATTGACAGATCTCCCTACAAAATGTTATTCTGATGAGTTGCACCATTAGAACCCTTCGGCTGCACTACCTGCCAAGTGATTAGTTTGCTTAAGCATGGAATGACTTCACAGCTTCGTGGCACATACCCTTGCATTGGTGTACCCACAGAACAAAAAGTGATTTGTTTGATTGATTGTGCTCACTATTTTGTGACACCAGTGAGTATATACATTGGTCCTGATTCCTTACTGTTCTAGGACACATTCCATGGTTTACTAGCTTCAACTATCATCCTGATCCGAGTGTTTTTCCCGCATGTAATGCATGGTGTGGCAGTACATTTATATTATATTTTTGACATATATCTAATCTATTCCTTTTTTCTTATTTTCTCTCTCTTAACCTTTTTTCTATTTTTTTCTTTTCTCTTTTTTCTTCCCTTGCTTTTGACAGGTCTTGGTTATATAGTCAGTGACTACTTATATACGTATATATAGTCAGTGACTACGTATGTGCATCTCAGGCATACTTTTTTATGTCCCGATGATGATCCCATCGTTCAATTAAGGGACTGAAACATCATCAACATTTAGTACTTGGGCTCTGTACAATAATATATGTTTTGACATGGCATGAACAAGAGTACTGTAAAATTGTGAGTTTAACTGTGCTTTCTGTTACATGGGATATGCATGGGCAATTATGATTTATGGTTTCCAATACGTTTTTGTTTTCCCACTACACCGTTTTCTTACTTTTGTTTGGAATAAATATACTGATTTATTGCATGATTTCCATAGACTTCATTGTGATTCTATGTGGTATTTAAATCTATAGTCCTTTTATCTAAGGGACCCTTGTTCCTTTATAAAATATTTGCCTCTGGTCCCTTAGTACCTGTGGGTTGTCCCTTGTGTGTTTTAAAACTGAAACCATACATATAACACAAGTCACATAGCCAGCATCTGGAGAACAGACAAAGGAACATCATCAAGTTGTGGATGCATCAAAAGCTAACTAATCAAACAACCTTTGGCCTATTTTGCCTGAGTATCAGCTTCCTAACTATTTCTAAAAATAAACTCCACACATTATCACAAATACAGTTAATTGTGCAGTCATGACATCTCATGACATGCTTACACTCATGAGAAGAAGCTGTTGATGAGATCTTGTTGCAAGTCAGCCTCTGACTCTTCACCACTATTATCTTAATTTGGAATTTCAGGATTCTCAACCTGTGGCTCCACAGGCTCCCCCTTCTCTTTGATGTAAGGGATATTCCTTAGTAGGGCAATGTTTTGGAGCACACAGCATGCCACAGTGATCTGATACTCTTTCCCAGGTGAGTACAGGAGGGCTCCTCTAGTACTGTCCAGACAGTGAAATCTGGCCTTCAAGAGCCCAAAAGCCCACTGCACTGCCCACCATGTTCCTCCATTGGCCTCATTGAAGCAGACTTCCCCTGGCGTAGTTGGATTCTTCGGTGGTGTCAATAACCAAAGACAGTTTGGATATGGTGAGCCTCCTGTTTTGGAATAAAACATAAGTACCACAATGAGTCACTCACTTTATGATTGTAGCAACTGACATTGCAGACACAAAATGAGGACAGATGTGACTTACTAACCAGCCAGGCCCTCTCTGGTTGCAGATGTGACCTCACTTGGGGTATGTGCTGTTCTGCAGTACAAAGGAATAACGGGCTAAACCTGGGAACAGGGCCCATACATTTGAGCTATAGAGATCTGACAAGCAGACAACTTGGCGTTGATAGAATGGAAGTGCTTCCTGCTGCAATAGACTTATTCACTGGCCTGCAATGGCACCAAGGCAACATGTGTGCCATCAATGGCTCCCACCACATGTGGGAGGTGAGCAAAACCATAGAAGTCAGCCTTCACATTGTCCAAATCCTGACTTCCAGGGAACCTGACATAGCTGTCAATGTGTTTCATCCTTGCCTACAGGACATCTCTTTACACACCTCTGAATATAGGTTGGGTCAGACCACCAGATATGGCCACTATATATTGGAAAGGCCCTGAGCTCCGGGAAGTGTAATACTGCCATGAGTTGAACAATGGATAGCATGCTTGTTGGATTAGTGTTTTCAGTCATCAGATCTGGCTCCAGCTGACAACATAGATCTGTTTGCCTATTCAGACGGTACTGTTTGACCATGTGATGTTCTTCCATGATTTGAAGGTCTAGCAATGGACGGTACAGTGGAGGTTGTTGCCGCCTCCTTTCCCAGGGTACCTATTTGTGAAATTATATAGGTTGGAGCATTAGTCACTGTGTCCACACCACCATACATGATGAATAGCACCAAAATTATGTGACAAATCATTTCTGATTGGAAATACATTACACCCATTACACATCATAGCTGTCAACTACACAAGGCCCAAATGTGACCCTTTGGTTGTCTTCACATGTGTCCACAACATGGATTTGGCCATCACCTAACTATCTGCTCTTCATATGTCCCTTGAAATGTAACAGTCTATTCCGACAGCCAACAATACCATCACTGGCAGAGGACAGTTCACCACTGTAATATGCCATCTGTGCCCAGCAACAGACTACACTGGTGATCGTGTAGATCAACAAAAACAACAAGGCTGCTTTGCACTGCTGGGTATAATCAGACACACATTTTGATGTTATGACACAGTTTACAGAGCCCAGTACTAGTTACAACTTCCAAAATGGCTGATGTCCAACCTATTTTACTCAACTTTGGGACATGCCTGTTGCCCGCCAGCAAATGTTGACCACACAGTGGGTGTTCCATGCATAGGGTGCACATGGTGCTGGTAGTGAAACAAGGACCCTATGTGCCAGATTTGAAAAAAAGTGGCACTGCACCCAGTGCAGCGCCACTTTTCTTGCACCCCTTAGTGCCCCCTTAACACCACCATGTGTGCTCCGTATCTAAGATTTGGTGCACCATGGCGGTAGTTAGGGAACTAGTGTCAAAATGTTTGATGCTAATTCGGAGCTTTGTAGAATTAGCGTAAAAAATGTTAACGCTAACCCTGCAAAGCCCATTGAGGGCCATTGTAAACAATGGTGTCCCTCCTTTTAAGACCTGCTCTGAGCAGGCGTTAAAAGTACTGATAAATATGATGCAAAGCAATCTCTTAGATTTCTTTGTGCCATTTTTTCAGCCCCTCTAACTGGGAAATGCCCCCTTTGCATACATTGTGCCTGGCACAGGTATAATTTGGTGCAAAGGGTTACAAAGTGGCGCAATGCATGCATTGTGCCACTTTGTAAATTTGGTGTGGTGATTTTTGGCCTTGTTGGGCCACAATAGTGTAAAGAAAATTATGGTAATGTGGCGCCAGGAGGCGCTTGGGGCTCCTAAATCTGCCCCTATGCATTTCACATTACCATTGTGTTGTGGAATGTATGATAAGCCACAAATCCATGTTCTGTTCCATTCATATAACTAGGCAAGGAGACTCAACAGCCATGAACTCACATAGAGGATGGGCACTGGATGCACTGTGATGCATGGAAGTGAAGGTAATGTGAGTGTCATGTAGGTTCTGTATGCTCAGATTGCAGAGACCAAGGCCTGTCAAATATTTCTCCCAGTATGGGACATACGCGGGGCTGGGGTACAGTTACTGTGGCAATGTAACTGTGGTACCTGGCACACTCCCTGTAGAACTGCAAGTCCTTGGATGTGGACAATATGAGTCTTCAGTGGCAAGGCTTGGCCTCAAGGCCTTTGTACAGTGACTACATTAGGAAAGCGTACTGATGTAATACCTTGACCTAGGACGTATTTCAGTTGCCTCTCATTGGTAATCTCTGTCTTTGCCTTATGACAGGTCCTTTACTCCCACATCTCTGCTGTGTCCTTTACATAAGTTATAGTTGTACAGTACAGGTGTATTGCACTTGACACAAACCTACAGTGCAGACAGTTGGTTAATTCAGGGGAGGGCATGACACGTGACTCATTAGCTTGGTTACATGCAACCAGTCAGAACAAAGATAAATCAGTATGTTGGGTGCCATCTCTGTGGGATAGCTACACATCTGTGGGTTATGGCAGCTGGCACTACACTTGCATGAGCTTAAGTACGAAACTAAAAAGATACTGTCCATGTGGCACGGTACATACCACAAAAACTCACTCTGAATCTGTATAAAATTACATGGGAAGGACACATGTTGAGACACGCACAGGGAATAGACTTCCCATGCCACCCATGTGGCTGGATGTAACTGTGCCTGTCCAGTCAGGCCCAAGAAGTTTACCCTTCAGAAGGTCACAATGGTGTGTGTGTCATTGAGGCTCACGTCACAGTACATGTTGCTTGTCCCTGAGCTACCTGATGTCAGTCGCCTTGCTCAGTCAGTAGTCAGTGTAGGTCATGAGCAGGGTAGTGGGTTAGTGGGCAGATGGCTCCAAAAGTGTGTATTTATTTCTCTGTACTTATCAGCATGTGTGCTTAAGACTTGGTGTGTGTTGACAATTACACTATATTTGTGCTTGGTGTTCCTGAAATGTGTGTGACACAACCAGTTTGTCTAACAAATGGAATTGTAACCTCTTCCCTTGTCTATTACATCCACCCCCATTAGAAGAAAGGGATTTGGAGAGCCATCACCCAGAAGGTGCAGACCCTGGGGGTTCCATAACCGGCGGAGCGCCCACTGTTGCAAGTGGTAGGAGGACCTGAGGTGCTGGGCCCAGAATATTGCAGCGGTCCAGCTGGGACTTTCCTCCCAACGTGGGAAGGACGCACGCTGGAGCCAGACCCCCCGGTTGGCCCACCTACTGGCAGTGGCCCACCCCGAGCTTGATGTGCGTTTAAGGGGAACAAATCAGCTACAAGGGGATGAGTCCTGGGCCTGTTCCTGCCTGTTACATTGCCAAGTTGATGTGTTAGAGTCTGTCATCTGCCCTTGAATATTGGAGATGGGACATGTGTGACACAGAAGATGAGTTCTTGTTTGTATTGGTATGGAAGTTGGCGCATGCTTATGTGCCATGAATTGGCCCAGTGACCTAGGACATAACAGAGTACAGTCCTCTACCAATATACTCTCCAAGGCCAACGCATGGCTAAGTACAGTGCTCAATCAGGTCATGATGTTTTTGTTCTGGGTATCACTTGTAACCAACAGTCCACTTGTCTTCACTGTGTCAGCCCCAACAACAGACAACATGAGTTAATGGATCACATGTCTCTTCCCAAGTGTGTATATTGGGATCTGTCCCGCCAAATGCCACTTGTCTTCAATGTGTCACAAGTGCTGGTGTCTCACTGCTGTCTCTCTTGTCGATTTGGCCATCATACATATGACAGGACATACATTGCCCTTTGGGTGCAATCACAGAGCAATACTTTCCCTTGGTAAGTAGTCAATGTACAATGACCTGATTTTTGTTACATCACTATTGCCATCATTCCATGTGCCTACATGTTACCATATGTACCTTTCGTTTTTGTCATATCGTTTCACTGCTGTTATATGCATGGTCTACTTGTCTTCATGGGACGATGGGATGATGTCTAATTGCCTCACATGTGTGCATGCCAACATGCATTTGGAATTGGACATATGTGATGGGGCTATAGTTCATTTTGTGCAACAGACAGGAGTGTGTCACCATTGATTGGTGGTTCACACATACCCTCACCCATCACTCCATATAATTTGGCATGTACAACTGCAGAAGCAATGAAGGACATGACAGGTAGGATTACTGTTTTTGTTCACAATGTGCTTTTCCATGCCATTGAAGAGAATTATCTGACAAAGTGCTTAGCACATGTTAAATGATGACAGTTCAGTACTATAGGAGGCTGGACTGGCTTGTAGTGAGTACCAAGGGGTACTTGCACCTTGCACCAGGCCCAGTTATCCCTTCTTAGTGTATAGGGTGTCTAGCAGCTTAGGCTGATAGATAATGGTAGCTTAGCAGAGCAGCTTAGGCTGAACTAGGAGACGTGTGAAGCTACTACAGTACCACTTAGTGTCATATGCACAATATCATAAGAAAACACAATACACAGTTATACTAAAAATAAAGGTACTTTATTTTTATGACAATATGCCAAAGTATCTTAGAGTGTACCCTCAGTGAGAGGATAGGAAATATACACAAGATATATATACACAATAGCAAAAATATGCAGTATAGTCTTAGAAAACAGTGCAAACAATGTATAGTTAAAATAGGATGCAATGGGGAAACATAGGGATAGGGGCAACACAAACCATATACTCCAAAAGTGGAATGCGAACCACGAATGGACCCCAAACCTATGTGACCTTGTAGAGGGTCGATGGGACTATTAGAAAATAGTGAGAGTTAGAAAAATAACCCTCCCCAAGACCCTGAAAAGTGAGTGCAAAGTGCACTAAAGTTCCCCTAAGGACAAAGAAGTCGTGTTAGAGGAATAATGCAGGAAAGACACAAACCAACAATGCAACAACTGTGGATTTCCAATCTAGGGTACCTGTGGAACAAGTAGACCAAGTCCAAAAGTCACAAGCAAGTCGGAGATGGGCAAATGCCCAGGAAATGCCAGTTGCGGGTGCAAAGAAGCTTCTACTGGACAGAAGAAGCTGAGGTTTCTGCAAGAACAAAATAGGATAGAGACTTCCCCTTTGGTGGACGGATCCCCCTCGCCGTGGAGAGTTGTGCAGAAGTGTTCTCCTGCCGAAAGAACGCCAACAAGCCTTGCTAGCTGCAAATCGTGCAGTTAGTGTTTTTGGACGCTGCTGAGGCCCAGGAGGGACCAGGAGGTCGCAAATTGGACCAGCAGAGAGAAGAGACGTCGACCAAGACAAGGAGCCCTCTCTGAAGCCGGTAGCACCCGGAGAAGTGCCAGAAACAGGCACTACGAGGATGTGTGAAATGGTGCTCGCCAAAGTTGCACAAAGGAGTCCCACGTCGCCGGAGACCAACTTAGAAAGTCGTGCAATGCAGGTTAGAGTGCCGTGGACCCAGGCTTGGCTGTGCACAAAGGATTTCCGCTGGAAGTGCACAAGGGCCGGAGTAGCTGCAAAGTCGCGGTTCCCAGCAATGCAGCCCAGCGAGGTGAGGCAAGGACTTACCTCCACCAAACTTGGACTGAAGAGTCACTGGACTGTGGGGGTCACTTGGACAAAGTTGCTGGATTCGAGGGACCTCGCTCGTCGTGCTGAGAGGAGACCCAAGGGACCGGTAATGCAGCTTTTTGGTGCCTGCGGTTGCAGGGGGAAGATTCCGTCGACCCACGGGAGATTTCTTCGGAGCTTCTGGTGCAGAGAGGAGGCAGACTACCCCCACAGCTTGCACAAGCAGGAAAACAGTCGAGAAGGCGGCAGGATCAGCGTTACAGAGTTGCAGTAGTCGTCTTTGCTACTATATTGCAGGTTTGCAGGCTTCCAGCGTGGTCAGCAGTCTATTCCTTGGCAGAAGGTGAAGAGAGAGATGCAGAGGAACTCGGATGAGCTCTTGCATTCGTTATCTAAAGTTTCCCCAGAGACAGAGACCCTAAATAGCCAGAAAAGAGGGTTTGGCTACCTAGGATAGAGGATAGGCTAGCAACACCTGAAGGAGCCTATCACAAGGAGTCTCTGACGTCACCTGGTGGCACTTGCCACTCAGAGCAGTCCAGTGTGCCAGCAGCACCTCTGTTTCCAAGATGGCAGAGGTCTGGAGCACACTGGAGGAGCTCTGGACACCTCCCAGGGGAGGTGCAGGTCAGGGGAGTGGTCACTCCCCTTTCCTTTGTCCAGTTTCGCGCCAGAGCAGGGCTAAGGGGTCCCCTGAACCGGTGTAGACTGGCTTATGCAGAATTGGGCACATCTGTGCCCAACAAAGCATTTCCAGAGGCTGGGGGAGGCTACTCCTCCCCTGCCTTCACACCATTTTCCAAAGGGAGAGGGTGTCACACCCTCTCTCAGAGGAAGTTCTTTGTTCTGCCATCCTGGGCCAGGCCTGGCTGGACCACAGGAGGGCAGATGCCTGTCTGAGGGGTTGGCAGCAGCAGCAGCTGCAGTGAAACCCCAGGAAGGGCAGTTTGGCAGTACCAGGGTCTGTGCTACAGACCACTGGGATCATGGAATTGTGCCAACAATGCCAGGATGGCATAGAGGGGCAATTCCATGATCTTAGACATGTTACATGGCCATATTCGGAGTTACCATTGTGAAGCTACATATAGGTAGTGACCTATATGTAGTGCACGCGTGTAATGGTGTCCCCGCACTCACAAAGTTCAGGGAATTGGCTCTGAACAATGTGGGGGCACCTTGGCTAGTGCCAGGGTGCCCACACACTAAGTAACTTTGCACCTAACCTTTACCAGGTAAAGGTTAGACATATAGGTGACTTATAAGTTACTTAAGTGCAGTGTAAAATGGCTGTGAAATAACGTGGACGTTATTTCACTCACGCTGCAGTGGCAGGCCTGTGTAAGAATTGTCAGAGCTCCCTATGGGTGGCAAAAGAAATGCTGCAGCCCATAGGGATCTCCTGGAACCCCAATACCCTGGGTACCTCAGTACAATATACTAGGGAATTATAAGGGTGTTCCAGTAAGCCAATGTAAATTGGTAAAAATGGTCACTAGCCTGTTAGTGACAATTTGAAATAAATGAGAGAGCATAACCACTGAGGTTCTGGTTAGCAGAGCCTCAGTGAGACAGTTAGGCACCACACAGGGAACACATACATATAGGCCACAAACTTATGAGCACTGGGGTCTTGACTAGCAGGGTCCCAGTGACACATAACAAACATACTGAAAACATAGGGTTTTCACTATGAGCACTGGGCCCTGGCTAGCAGGATCCCAGTGAGACAGTGAAAACACCCTGACATACACTCACAAACAGGCCAAAAGTGGGGGTAACAAGGCTAGAAAGAGGCTACTTTCTCACAAGTACTTAACTGGTGACCTGCATCAGGCAATGGCTTGCAGGAATGTGGGAATCATATGTGGTTGTGTGCACTCATTCATTCAGGAGAATCTGTATTTGCATGACAGAAAGGGACAGTGATGGACCTTCACACTGAGGAACATGTTAAAGGCCTTCTATAGAGAATGGAGATTCCCTGAGCCTCTAAAACATTCAATGTACTATTGGCTTTTACTTATGCAACCTGAGTGCAGTATTCACAGCTGTACTAATCAAGACAGGTGATTTTCCTGGGACTATCTGATTCATTGTGGTGTGGCTATTTGTAGACAAATCCTCCAGACATTTTGGCCAAATTGTTTCCTGTGTACTTTTCTGTGCAAGATGTGTTATCTGTCAGAGCAACATTAGTTCAACTTACATGAGTCTATTTATACAATGGACATATTGTGATTTTACCATTGGGGACTATTTACAGTGTGGCATGGGTGTTTCCATGTCACCTTCTTCTGACTACTATACTTCTTGCTGCAACATGGCTGAAATATTTGGCCATCATTCCATCATGATGTGGTATTCGGTATGTGTAGGTTAGTTGGATGCATGACAGTGTGTGGGATTTGTGAGCTTGAACTTGGCACTGCCATACTACATTGTGATTACAGGTTACTGGGGGATGCTACATAAACCAAACCATTCAAGTTGATAAGGTTGTCTTCTTGCTCCATGAGAATTATGACAGCACACCTTCACCCATGCAATTGGAGTAGTATGTTATTGTGATTTTCCTATGGGCAACTGTCCACAATTCATGTTGCATGCATGAATGTGGTGTAGCATATGTTGGAGCCACTTTTCTGGAGCTTAAGATGGAGTCTGCAGAACAATATGTTATGTTTGGTAGCCAAAGCTTCTGTTCAAGTGTGATCAGGCACATGTAGTCACCATATTTGTCTTTGTAATTTCAGCACAGGCAAGCGGAGGAGACAGGGCTGAAACCAGTGGGCAATTAGTTGGCCATGGTACCTCCAGCCATGAGACACCTGACATGAGTGACCCAGTGGCCCAGAGGCTGATGGGAGTGCCACGGAGGACACAGGATCATCTTCAGATTCTACCTCCAGTGGCCATTCCTTAGTGGTTTTGGACCCATGAGGACCTATACCTGTTCCATCCTTGTCCACTACCCCAGTTCCATCTTCACCCTCCCAGTTGCTCCCCCACCCAGTTGGTCGTGCCCACTCACCCAAGGGGGTGGGCGTCTCCTTCACACCAGACAGCTCACCCCCTGCTCTGTTACCCCTGCTGCCCTGACTGAGGAGGCTATTGACCTCCTGAGGATTATTTCTGTGGTCAGACCGTCATTCTGAATGCCATGCAGGTGCAGGGCACTCAACTTCAGCAGGTGGTTGCATACCTGGAAGTCATTTATAGCACCATGTCTGGCTTACAGAGATCTTTTCAGGCTCTGGCCTTCTCACTCATTGCTGCCATCCATCCCCTATGATCCTAACCCACCTCCATCTTCCCCATCTAATTTCCCTCAACCAATGCCTAACCGAAGTACACACACATCTGCACGCACCCACCTCAACACACATAAGCAGCACACATAAGCACAGGCACCACAAGACAGAGCGGCACACAAGCACTTAACAGTCATTCACACACAACACCACACCCACCATTCCCACAGACAACCCCCACCCCCAGAGACCACACATGCCATACCCTTAGACACCACCCCAACACTTGTAGCCCCACACACCACACCAACCATAGCCCCAGACACAACCACCAAAGACCCACCCACCAAACACCATATCCACAGTCACCACCCGAACACCCACACACACCATTTCACCAAACACCTCCTGAATACCCCCAGACCCACACACCATACCACAGACAATGCCCCAACACCCACAGACCCACCCACCACACCGTACCCACAGACACCACCAACACAGACACATCCAACACTCCCACCTCAGCCATCACCTCCACCTCTCAGCCACCTAAGAAATGCAAATTCCCACACTCACCCATGCAACAGATACTGACCAAAACCAAGCATAATTCAGACACACACACACAACAGCACCAACAACACCCACAGCAGACACAAGCATTCCTTCAACCTCCAAACTCCTATTCCCTTCTTCAAAGCCTACCCATTTTCCCAAGGAGACTTTCCTTTTTGACCTTGCCCTTTCCCTGTGAAACCTCCCTTTATCCCCAAAAGGAACTCACTCAAATCCCAACTCATCCCTTCCACATCCAAGTCGTCCCCTGTCACACCTGCCCCTGTCCAACCTGGAACCTGTCATATGCCTCTCACCCCCAAGAAGAGGTCCACCCCTCCCAAAGTTAACCCCACTCATCCCTCCAAAAAACCCTACCCATCCTAAATCCTACCCCACTCCACCCAAGAAGGATAACTGAGGTGCCTGGCATGCCCAAACAATACCCCATCCTGCGGAGGTTCCTAAGGCAGTGATCAGTGAGTTAAGTTGTGGTGCACATTGATGTTCAAGCACCATTATGTTTGGACTGGCCATTGTTCATATTTGTTGACATACATTAAACCTACCTGATTTTTTTAGTTAAACGTTTGTCCTGCCATTGCTTTGCTACCTTTTTGCTGGTCCTGAGCATTTTGTGATATAGGCCCACAGTTGTGTTAGAGTCACCCTGATTGCTGATCCATTTGCTGTGGTTGTCAAGATCTGACTTTAGGAGCAATGCTGGTGTCATGCAGGACAAGGGGAGATGTTCAGTGAATGGATATGTGGGTGGTAATCCAATAGTGGTGTCATTGCATTATGTGTTGTTTCATATGGTAAGTATTTCATCATTGATTGGGCATTGTCAACATCTATTGGGCTGCATCTATCCCCGTAATATAGATTGGACATTGGTCTGCTGACTAGACTTTTTTTCTCCACACTTGAAGGGTATAAAATTGTTCTACCTTCCTATATATTTGACTGGCCATGTGTCCATTTTCATGTGTGTAGCTTCCAGGTTCTTCATCAACATGTGTGACCCATGCTGTTGTATTAGCTTTTTTGACTTCCACTTCCACACTTGGCACATAGGCATTGTACTTGGTTATACAATTGTTTGTCCCTGTGAAAAGTGAAGGCTCAGTTCCTGTGCAAATAGCGTTTTAGCGACATGTGCAATGTGAAATGTGTCCCAGGACTGCATAGTTCCTGGGGTCCCCCTGATGCTGCCATCCCTATTCTAGAGGTATTGTTTACATTGTCAGTTTTGGCTAGTTTTCTTCTAACATATTGTGCATCCCATTTACCTTACATTCTCAGCAATGTGTGTAATATGTGTGGGTCTATTACAGGAAAGTTACACGGAAGGGGTGTTTGGGCCCATCATTATGTATGTGTCTTCAATATGACAACAATCCAAGACATGCTTATAATGTGAGGATGACACTTCAAACAATAGGATGTGAAATTGATGTGGTTTTGCTGTTGTTTGGCACAATGTAATGTACACTTCACTGACCCTGAAACTAGGATGTACACAGATGTCTGGTTTTGTGGAGTGTGGCAGTGCAGTGTCAGTGACATGCCCAAAGGGGACGTCATGTTGGTGTGATTGGGTCATACGTTGTGTTCAACTCTGACCCAGAACACACAAAATTATACTTCATCCATGGAGTACAGCCCCCATTCCAGGATGATGGTGGTGCATTGATTTGCTGTGAGTTTGGGGACATGGGTAGGTGAGTGGTCTTACCATTGGTTGGGTCCACAGCGGCAGTGATTTTGGCCTCCATCCATCTGCATCGGCAGGACATGAAGGATTGACTCTTTGGCAGCACAGGATGTGTAAAGCTGCCTACAGGTGAGTTCCTTCCTTATATGCCTCTGTTTCCACCAGCAGAGACGTGGTGGTTGGACCACCACAGTGACGTCAGCAGAAAGAAACATCATAATATGTCCGGCGGAAACACTGGCGATCCGTCCTCTAAAAGCCTCATTGGCCTAACTTGAAGCGGTCTGCGCTGCCTAACTGTGCCAGCGGGTTCACGGTGGTCTTTAGTCTATGGAACCGCATGCATTGTAATACGAAGATCAGACCCCCACCGCTCCCTTGGTGGTCCATGGCCCGCCAAACCCGTAATCAGGCCTTAACTGTCAAACTCAAAAAGAGTACTGACAGCATCCTAAGTGAGGAAGGAAAAGTCTCAAAATAACGTGACAGAGTCTCAAGAGGAAAATGGAAAGTCACACTCAATCGCTCAAACCAGGAGTTTTTATGATCAATTTATGTATATTAATTAAGAAGACTGCAAATTCAGCATGGTATGATCAGGGTTAGGTCACATAGGCAAATCAAAAATAATTTTGTAATTCTAAAAGATTCTTAGCCCCCCTCTACTTGCTTCCTCATCAATTGCACTCCAGAGATGAACAACATAATATGAAATATTTCTTAGCATTAGCTAATAGAGTTGTGTTCTTCTGCATGACTGCAATTGGACTTCCAGAGGAAATCCTTTAAAATGATACATCGGGTACATGATGGAAAATTCGATTCACAACATATCCTTCTAAAACAACAGTCTATTTGCGTCATAGCATTTGTGTTTTGCGAAAACTGTGAGGAGAGAAGAATTGCAGCGGGTAGTGAATTCGGAGGGAGAAATAACCAGGGGAAATATAAGCAGAGCACCAGAAACTACATTCATTTTATACATTTCTCTTACCTGTTGGTCACTGGACTTTGCATGGCAGTGATGAAGGCATTCGGGTGATAAAGATCTTCTGCTGGAAGTGCAGATGCCTCTTGAGGACGGCAAGAGACGTAAGCGCTAGTGGTGAAGCCACGTCGGAGGAATCTGGTTCCGGTTCACGGCGGGGCGGCAGCAGGGCGAGAGAGCCGCGAGGGAGCCGCGCAGCGCCGCAGGAGAAGTGAGGGCGAGGACTTCAGCCGGGAGCCATGGCACTAGGCACAGCAAGAATTACAGAGAATTACAGAGCCACAGCAGGGGGCCAGTGGGCCTGGAGTACCGCAAGACACGGATAGGAGCCAGCGCTGAAGCAGCAAGCACCACACCATGGGCAGGGAAGGGGCAGGGAAGCAAGAGGCCGGATAGGACGAACGGGACCGGATCAGGACCAGGAAAGCTACGGTAAAAGGCAGAAGTGCCCCTTGGGTGTTATCCTGCTCTCCTGCTCCCCAGCATCCCCCCACCACCTTTGCCACACCTGGCCTTACCTGACCTACCTGCAGGCTGTAGACTGTGGACTGTAAGCTGTAGAAAGCCATCCTTCCGCCTCTCCTTTGGGGCCTGAGCTCCCGGCCCCTGAGGGCCAGAGTATAATACTGTCCAGCCTGTCAGCACCACAGCTCACAAGACTGCTAAGATTGCGCTAAGTCAGGCTGCCCCCCAAAGGACATAAAGATGCTGAACTCCAAGCAGGGAGGCCTAGCTACCCAACAAGCTGGCAATGTAGCTCTAACATTAAATGGTTAAAAATGAAAAGACTATTGTGATCCCGGCCGACCCCAAGGGTTCCCTAGAGCTCCAGAGGGGTGGTTCCATAAAAGAGAGAACACACAGGAGTGTCCAACAGAGTCTGGTCAGAGGAAGCGGCCATGGATCTTCGTGGTGCGGTTTGCTGACTCAACCATTGGCTCCCTTTAACAAACGCCGTGACATGAAACGTATTTTTGATGGGATAGTACCAGAAGAGGACTACACATGCTCATGCCCCTCAACCCAGAGGTGTGGCGGCGTATCTATCCGACGGAAAAGAAAAAAGGAAAGAAGATTGCTTGGACTTTAACAGGAGCCAGCAGCTCTTTTGGGCAGCGGAAGCGGCCACGGATCCCCATGGTAAGGTTTGCTACCTGAACCACATACTCCCTCTAACAAACCCCTTCATGACCTGAAACGTATTTTGGCTGGGATAGTACCAGAGGAGGACTACACATGCTCGTGCCCCTCAATCCAGAGGTGTGGCGGCATGTCCATCTGACAGAAAAGAAAAAAGGAAAGAAAACTGCTTGGGCCTTAATAGGAGCCAGCAGCTCATTTTGGGCAGCACTTGAAGAGGATCACTGGTGTTCCTGCCCCTCACCTCTGAGGTGTGGCGGTGCGCACTATCAGATAAAGTAAGGAGGATTATCTAAAGGAAATCTTCACAGACTGTGACGATGAGGTCAGGGTAGGAAAGGGCATTTCAGCCGCAATCCAAGAGAGGTTCCCCATAAAACCGATTTTTTAAAGGCCCTTTTGGATACAATTTTTTCTCTACCTAATGGCTCCGCGACCCTACCTCATCCAATCTCCCCCATAAAAAGTGAATGCAGCCTGCTATATGAGCAAGATGATAAAAGTAGGTTTAAGGAGGAAGGGCATTCTGGAAAAATAACAATCAAATTAAAGATAATCCTAAAGAAAATGTTTGGGGCTCAATTAACGACCTAGAATTAATGACATTCAGGTCATTTTCACCTTCCCCTGTTACCTCCAACTTTCCATTCCTGGAAAATCAAATTAACTTTCCCTATTTGGGTACTCAACTTCCTTTTGATGTGATTATCAAAGGAGCAAATGATTCTTCCTCAAGTGAACCTGCTGCGAGGCCACAGGAGCATGGCAAAGTGAGGAAATTTAATCATTCGTCAGAATCTAATCATATTTCTGAAAATCTCAATAATCTGGACTCGTTAAACCTAAATCTTTCTTGCCAAATAGCCATTCGAGCCCCACCACATACATCTTTAACAAGCTGTCTTACAAAGATACGGGAGTGTCCCTGCAAGAAGATAAAATAGCAGTCTCAGAAACACAAACTGATATCTCGGTCCTTAAATGCAGATCCCTATTAAATGAAAAAACTAGTGAATCTGAAGGTAAGGAGGAAATTAAGGAGAACTCAATGCAAGCATGAAATACCAATAAGCAACTGGATCAAAATGCGGTATGGGATAGCTTTTTTAAAACCTCACAGCTAACACTGGATGCTCTGTCCTATGAGTCCTCTAAAATGGATGTCTAGGTGGATATACTGAATGCCATGGCTAAATCAGTAGCAGGGATTTGCCAGAAATTGACAAATTTAAACAACTTGATTAAGGGAGCTCAGAATCTTGCCGAAATGTCAATAACAGAATGCACTTGCGAGCTAATAATTGATAAGTTGGCCACTCTCCCAGAAGCTCTAAACTTATTGATAACAAACCTCAAAGAAAATTTAAATATGAGAAAAGAGGAGGAAATTATTACCAAAGGATCCCCCTCATATCAGAGGGAGGCGGGGGAAAATAAAAACTCGGGGAACAGAGCGAATTGGTGTACAATGAAATCAAGGGACAAAGAGATAGAATCTCTCGAAGAACCTAGATGTGATCAGGAAGGAGCATGTAAAGAAATTATAGGCTCTTTTGTCCCTTCCAAATCAGTGGGGCCCCCGTTTCAACCAGCAAAGCTACCCATTAAAAGACAAAAGAAAAAGCAACGAAAAACGAGAAATAAAAAAGGGGTGGCCTCAATGGGCCCCCAGCTATAAAATTGAATCCCTCCTCAAGCCAGGTCATAGGAGATGATATGCCAATGTCCAAAGACCTCGTGACAAACACAAAGAGTACTTCAACTGTAAATAAATTGTTTCCATTATTTAATACTAGAGCAAATGCCCATCATCCAAAACCAAAATGGGCAAAATGAAAACGACCTACACTCCAACGAGGGGGATATAAAAAGTAATGACCAACGTACTATGGTAATGCTAGATGATATAGGCAAATCAGAGCAAGAACCTCAAAATATTAAATTACATCAACGGGAGACACAAGCTGTAACGAGTCCTAGTCCTATAGTAAACAGGAGGCCTTTTGAAGAACAGGATATAACAATTACGGTCGCAAATTCAGAATATGGAGGGAACTATGGGGCTCAAATTGGAGCCCATTCAGCCCAACATCAAGCAAAAAAAGGAAGAATGCCAAGACCACCCCTGGAGGAAGAATATCTAAGTGGCTCAATAGTAAAGCAAAAGGCTATAAAGTTAGAATGGTCTGATAGAGAGCCACCGTCAGGAAATCAGGTAATAGAACATCTAAGGGCTGCCCAACTAGATGAACAGGTGGATACTATAGGTAGTTTCGAATTTGATCTGACAAATGATTGTTTACAACTAATATTGGAACAACAATACCAATCTAGGGGACGGTTTGATATCTTAAATAGAGGAAATATATTAAAACTATTACAAGCTATTCCTGCACTAAAAGATATCAAATCTACTGATATTGTCTCCATAGAGTTTTTACCAAGGGAAAATATAAATGAAAGAGGTGTAAACAAATTAACCCTGGTAGCCTGGAGGTCGTCACATTTAATAAAAAGAGTTGTTAAAGAAAAACGCTCCTTCTTAAAATGGGGAATTAATTTCAGCATACCTAAACAAGTAGGCTATCCTGACCCATTAGGGCAACAGATTAATTCAACTAAACAATGTAAGGCAAAAGAGTCGAATAAACCTTTCTCTGTTCTTAGATCGGCAATTGGAAGAATGGAAGATTTCCCCTTACGGTGTACCATATCCAATACACGCTTACCACAGCTAGATTTAGGCTGGATATCAGAAATAATCCACAGAGAACAACGTCAGTGACTTATGAGTAGTAGGGCACACAATAAGTTGACAATTTTGCGTGAAAATCCTCTCCACGTTTGCTCCGGGAATATTAATGGGGTTAGATCAATTACCAAACAAAAAGATCTATCAAGCCTAGCAAAGAAATTTCAAATTCTTCTTCTTCAGGAGACCTGGGCCATTTTTCGATTGATGGATATATAGGTTTTTTTCCCCCAGCAATAAAGGAGAAAAGGTATGGACATCCAAAGGGGGATCAGCAATTTTTATCTCAGCAAGATTAAACATATTGGCGGTCATTACAACATTGGCGGTAAATGCCGATTACCGCCGTGCAGAAGACCACCAACTCACCGCTGCGGCTGCGGACTTCCGCCACAGCTATTATGACCCACAGCACGGAATCCGCCAAAATTCAGACACCCACACAAGTCCGCCACACTAAAGGTCAGTGATAAACTGGCGAAAACAAAACCTCCACCGTCATGCCAACAGAAATACGCCCACACTATCACGACACATGAACCCACGCAGCGGTCTTTCAACCATGGTATTCCATTGGCGGTACACACCACCACGCTAAAAATACACACATTTACAAAACACAACCACATTGGAAAATTCAAAATACACACACCTGATACACATACAAACACCACTCCCACACACCCATTACAAGATAAAACACACACCCACATCACCCACAAACCCCTACGACCACAAGTACCAAGAGAAGGCCAGAGAGAGACACTACAAACAACTACCAAGCATCCACAGGCACAAAATACCATCACCCACATTATTTCCACGCACCTCACACAACACACCACTAAATAACACCCCACTTATCACTACACACACCACCCCACACATCACCCACACCACCCCGTGGCACGGCAAAGACACCCCAGGTTCTCTGAGGAGGTGCTCAGGGTCATGGTGGAGGAAATCGTCCGGGTAGAGCCACAGCTATTCGGATCACAGGTGCAGCACACCTCCATTGCTAGGAAGATGGAGCTATGGCGAAGAATAGTGGACAGGGTCAACTCAGTGAGACAGCACCCAAGAAATAGGGATGACATCAGGAAGAGGTGGAACGACCTACGGGGGAAGGTGCGTTCCGTGGTCTCAAGACACCACCTTGCGGTTCAGCGGACTGGCGGCGGACCCCCACCTCCTCCCCCACAACTAACAACGTGGGAGGAGCAGGTCTTGGCGACTCTGCATCCTGAGGGCCTCGCATGAGTAGATGGAGGAATGGACTCTGGTAAGTCAAAGCTTTACTATTACATCCCCCACCCTACCTGCATGCCAATACATACCCCCACCCTCACCCCCATCACTCCTACTCCTCACAAATGTCCCACTATCACAACCCACCCATCCCAACACCAAGCCCTGCATGCAAAAACAAAGCATGACACCCATCACCAAAGCATGGCCACTGCACATACCCATACACCCCACTAAACCACCATCACACAAGGTCCACACAGGAATGCAAGCACTGGGGTACACGGACACCCACCTATTGCATACCATGGCACACACAGATGTAATAAGCATCCTTTTATACCCCTGCAGGACCCCTACCCAACATCACCGGACAGGAGGGTCCACACATGTCCACACCACCAACAGAAGAGACCCCCAGTGATGACAGCAGCTCTGTCCAACTGGATCTAGATGACCAGCCGGCCCATAGGAGACCTCTGGACAGTCGGTTCCCCTCACACAGTCACAGGCCACTACAGACCTTCCCCCCTCTGGAAACACCAGCACAGCACCCACCCAGCGGGCCCATACCTCTGTCCCCAGGACACGTCAATCAGTGTGTGTGTCCACCACTACAGGGAACCCAGGCTAACCCACCACCCCAACAACAACAGGGACCTGGGGGCAGTGGTAGTGGGCACACGGTCCAGGGGACGGAGGCCCAGGAACACAGGGGAACTGGGAGGGCTGCTGTGCGACAGGGGGAGGACAGGCCAAGGGATCCCACTCTCCACAAGGCCTTCTCCTCCATCATGGGAGCCTACCACCACTCCCAGGAGACGATGGCAATGGTACTGGCTATGTTTCAGGAGACCCAGCGCCTGCAGGAGGAATAGTATTTGGGCTTCAGGGAGGAACTCAGAGCCATCAATTCCACCCTGGGAAACATCGTAGGGGTGCTAAAGGAAGTACTCAACACCAGGAGGGACACTGGGGCACAACAAGGGGCCCCTGACACTAGCATGGACGATGAACTGCCCACCACCACCGCCGGCGCTAGTGGACAGGAGGCACCTCCACAGGACCACCACACCAGCACCCCACCCCCTCCAGAGGGAGAACCACCCCGGAAAGGGTCCCTGAGATCCAGGACAAAGACAGAGAACGATGCCAAGACCCCCGCCAAGAAATTAGACCACCCTGATTGTCATCCTTCTGTCCCAACTTGTCACCCGGTCCATCCTCAAACTGCCCCAGCTCCACTTCCTATGCCCATTTGGGCAATGCACCTTTGAGACTAATAGACTGGACTCTGCCATGGACATTCCTCCACCATCACCCCTCATCATTTTACACTCTGGACAACATGTTGGAAAACGTAGGCTGGGACATCCCTGATGCTATGGCCACGTTTGTTTGAAATGACCCACTTGCAAGGAAACGTCGTACTGACAGCACCTGCACTTGAGGGGGGATTCCTGTGGGATGGCAGATAGCTGACATCAGGTCTGGCTCCAGCTGGGCACACAGTTCCTGGATTGTGGCACAGTCAAGCCTGTAGGTGATGATCACATGTCTTTCCTCCATTGTCCCCAGGTCCACCAGCAGTCTGTACACCGGAGGATGCCGCCATCTCCTCACGTCCCAACGGACGGTGCCTATGAAAGACAACAGCAAGCACAGAGTCAAACAACTCATAGGTACGTACCCACAGCTTACACAGAACACAAATAATAATCCGAAAATTGGCCTGTATGTGTGTTGAGGCTAGGCCTAGGTATGTGAGACGCAGTTAAAAATTAAGGCATGTGGGCCCTGAAATGGCGGCTGCCTGACCTGTAAAGTGGGACAATGGGATGTGAGGTAACTGCGCTGGCGATGTAAACTGTCGCAGTAGGCGGTCGAAGACCGCGGTGCAATGCTGCATTGGTTAACATTGGACCCTATGGGTCCCAGGAGCCAATGACGATGTACGCCGGCGGTGACGGTACGCACCACCGCGGATGTGACCGCCATTTTCTATCTGTTCAATCACTCGATACCTGATCTTCAACAGGAGAGTGCTGCTGTGACCTCGGTCTGGAAGAGACAATGGCTCGTGCGTCTGTGGAAAGGGGCCCTGCCTTCACATCGGAGGAGTTGGAGAAACTCGTGGATGGGATCCTCCCCCAGTACACGCTACTCTATGGTCCTCCAGACAAACAGGTAAATACACTGGGACCATGCTGTATGGGCTATGCCTGCGTGGAGTGGGGTGGAAGAAAGATGGGGGGGAGATTGAGGCGTGCATGAAACGACGGTGAGTGCATGTGCATCATGGCAAGGGTAGGGATGGGGGCCAATGACTGGAGGGGTGCCCGTCGCACCATGACCCCCCTGATGTTCAGGATCCTGGCGGTGGCATACCTGGAGTTGGATGGGCGCCTGGGGGCATCACAGCAGCCACAAGGGGGTGAGTACACTCTCATTCTGCTGATTTTGCACGCAGTGGAGGTGTCTGGGTGGGGGAGGTGGGCTGTGGGTTTCCCTTGGCCAGGGCGAGTTTAATAGGCAAGGTCCCGTTGTTCTGGCAGACCCTGTGGCACCCCACTCCACCTGTGTACAGTGCCAAATACACCTAGTCAGGCTCCTGTGTCATCCATGTGTGCAGATGTTGTCTATAGCCTTGTAGGCCATGTCCCAGGGATTGAACAGTGGAGCCCATGTGTGCGGCGTAGTGCAGGGGGCTTCTGTGTCTGCCGTGTCCGCCAATGGTAGCAGTAATGCATGCACTCAACATGTCTTTCTTCTGTCGTCACCCCCTTTTTGTGGTCTCCCTGTTCTTGTGTGCATTGGCATCATCAGGCGGAGGAGCAGTGGCACCGGAGCAGGAGTGAGCTGCATCCCACATGGCCCTGGAGGGCGAGACAACTGACTCTGAGTTACCAGTGGGACGGAGGGTGAGGGGAGCTCCACGGCGGGGACAGGAGCTGACACCCATGACACGGACTCGTCCTCTGATGGGAGCTCCCCTGTGGTGGCGGCAACATCTGTGCCACCCGCATCTACAGGTACAGCCTCAGTGAGGAGGCCATTGACCTCCTCAGGTCCCTCACTGTTGGGCCGTCTACCATTTTGAATGCCATCCAGGGTGTAGAGAGGCAGTTGCAACAAACAAATGCATTCCTGGAGGGCATTCATTCTGGTCAGGCGGCCCTTCGGCGAGCTTTGCAGACTCTGGCCTCAGCACTGATGGCAGCCATTGTCCCTGTGTCTAGCCTCCCCCCTCCAACTTCCTCCACCCAGACCCAATCCCCTCTACCTCAGCCTATCCCAAGCACACCTTCAGACCAGCATGCACACACGTCAACACACAAGGGAAGCTCAGGCAAACATAAGCACCACACATCCCACAGGCACTCACGCAAGCATCACACACATGCAGACACACCAACATCCACTGCCTCCACTGTGTCCCCCTCCTCCTCGTCTCCCTCCTCCCGCCCAGTCTCGTCTACACTCACACCTGCATGCACTACATCTACAGCCACTACTGCCATCACCAGCACACACATCACCACACCCTGCTCACGTTCACTCACCACCCCCACTGCTATTCACACGTCCCCTGTGTCCTCTCCCAGTGTGTCAGTGACGCCACCTCCCAGATACACAAACGCAGGCACACACCCACCCAATAGCCGTCCACCTCACGACAGCCTCCAGCGCATGCACCTTCACCCAAAGTCACCAAACGAACACCTCCTACAACCACAACCTCTTCCTCCACTCCCAAACCCCCTCCAGCTACCCGTCCCAATGTTTCCCAAAAACTTTTCCTGTCCAACCGTGACCTCTTTCCCACACCTCCCCCACCCTGTCCGTCTCCTAGGGCCCGACTCTCCAGGTCCCAACCTAGCACCTCAGCCACAACATCTCCGGGACCAGTGGTGCCTGTAGTCACCGTAATCTGGAGTGCACCGGCCACCAGGGCAGCCAGTGTGGCACAGAGCCACAGCACGGACAGTCCCCCACCTGTGAAGCATCAAAAGTTTGTCAGTGCACAGCGGGAGAGGGGAAGACTCCAGCCACCAAAGCCGCTCCCAGGCGTACAGGTGGGAGTGTGGAGTCAGCTGCAACACCTTCCAAGGTGGGGAAGGGCCACAAGAAAATAAGCAGGTCTGGGAAGAGCAGCAAGGCGGGGAAGACCACCATCATCCCGCTACCCAGGAGGCCACCGCCATCATCCCCGCTGCACAGGAGGCCACCGCCATCATCCCCACTTCCCAGTAGGTCACCGCCAGCACCTGCCCTGCTGCCCAAGATTCCACCGCCACCAGCCTCGCTGCCCAGGAGGCCACCGCCATCATCCCGCTGCCCAGGAGGCCACCGCCATCATCCCCGCTGCCCAGGAGGCCACCGCCAGCACCTGCCCTGCTGCCCAAGAGGCCACCGCCACCAGCCTTGCTGCCCAGGACAGGACCGCCAGCACCAGCCCTGCTGGGCCATGAAGGACTGCCAGCACCAGCCCCGCTGGGCCATGAAGGACCGCCAGCACCAGCCCCGCTGGGCCATGAAGGACCGCCAGCAGCCGCTGAACAGGGCACCGCCGCAACAAGCACCGCTGAACAGGGCACCGCCGCCACAAGCACCGCTGAACAGGGCACCGCCACCACAAGCACCGCTGAACATGGCACCGCCACCACAAGCACCGCTGAACAGGCACCGCCGCAACAAGCACCGCTGAACAGGCACCGCCGCCACAAGCACCACTGAACAGGGCACCGCCGCCACATGCACCGCTGGCCCATGAGCGCCAAGGGCACTGACGCTACTGAGTCCATCACGAGCAGGATGAAGCACTCTGGGCACCAAGCCCCCTCCAGAACCAGTGGAGAGATACATCCACTACCTCAGTCCTTGGCAGGATTAAGCACTCTGGGCACAAGGCCCCCTCCAGAACCAGTGGAGAGATACATCCACTACCTCAGTCCTTGGCAGGATGAAGCACTCTGGGCACCAAGCCCCCTCCAGAACCAGTGGAGACTGTCATCCACTTGAGAGACTATGGCTTTGCATTCCCCAGGATTGAACAGTGGGCAACCTACCCACTGTAGAGACTTGAGAGACTGTGGCATTGCACTCCCCAGGATAAAGCAGTGGGCAAACCACCCACTGTAGAGACTTGAGAGACTGTGGCTTTGCACTCCCCAGGATGAAGCAGTGGGCAACCGACCCACTGTAGAGACTTGAGAGATTGTGGCTTTGCACTCCCCAGGATTGAAAAGTGGGCAACCCACCCACTGTAGAGACTTGAGAGACTGTGGCTTTGCACTCCCCAGGATTGAACAGTGGGCAACCCACCCACTGTAGAGACTTGAGAGACTGTGGCTTTGCACTTCCCAGGATAAAGCAGTGGGCAAACCACCCACTGTAGAGACTTGAGAGACTGTGGCTTTGCACTCCCCAGGATTGAACAGTGGGCATGTGGCCCCCTCATGGATTTGGTGCTGTGCACTCAACCAGCTGAGGTGCCCCACCTTTTCCTCCCCCTGAGGTGCCTGTTTTATTGCTATGTGATGCCCCTGCAGTGTTCTCTCTGTCATGGTCGGGGATCTTTTGTGGGCCTCGCCCACACCGTGTGGGCCCAGTGTTCCACGGACTTCAATGGAGCACTACCTGGACTACTTTTCTTGGTGTATATTTTGTTAATAGTGTATATATGTATATTTTTGCGTACTGCATTTTAATATATTACAATGGTTACACTCATTTTCTTTGGTCTTTGTATTCTTCCGGGGGGGGTTGGGGGGTGTAACTATAATGTATCATGATGTATTAGTGTGTGTGTTGTCGTGGGTGAGGGTGGGGGTGGGGGTGTTGCGTGTTGCGTGTGTGTGTCCCTGTTTTTTCCCTCCCCCCTACCCTGTGTCGTAGGTGCAGTACTCACTGTGGTCTTCGCCACCGGCATTCGTGCTCCTGGTAGAGGAGCAAGAAGATAAGGGCTGGCAGGATCTGCAGTTCTGGTTCCATGGCGTCCTGGTTCCTCGTGGGGTGTGTAGAGGTGAGCGTTTTCCCTTCGAGGTCCTGTTTCCGCCGTGTTTTTGGCCACAGTGAATCCGCCCCAGAAAAGGTGGCGGATTGGTAGGTTGTGATACTGTGGGCGGTACTTTGTCCTCCGCCTGTCTGTTGGCGGTGACCGCCAAGCTGTTTGTTTGTACTGCCGTGGTGGTCAGAGTGTTAAAGTGGCTGTCTTTGTTGGTGGTTTCTGCCACGGTCGTAATTCAATTTTTTTTACCGCGGTCTGTTGGCGGTCTTACCGCCGCTTTAACACCGTCCGCCAGGGTTGTTATGACCACCATTATGTACTCGATTATATGAGGAAAACACTGATTTCCTTCTAGTAAAGCTAGGGGTGTGGATAAGGAACAATCCAGTCCACTCCTGTTAATTAATGTCTATATCCATCCAGATGCACAATCCAGAAAACATATATCTTCCCAAATGATAGATACAATTTTGACTGCCCATTGGGATTTAGGACCTCTGGAGCTTTTAATAGCCGGGACTTTAATCTGAAATTATTAAACTTCTTTGAAAGGGATACACAAACTATCTTGCAAGATCTATTATGGGCAGTACCACAGCAGTCCATGGGGGTAACAGAGAAAGAAAAAAACAGGGCAGTAGCACTCTCCTTAGTAAAAGATCTTGAGGCTCTTGGGCTTAGACTTTTAAATGGAAGATATCCGCAAGTTACTCCACCAGCATCTACCTGCTACGTCACTGAAACCCAAGCGACAATTGATTATACTGTGGCCTCCTTTTTTTTGCTTACGCTCATTAAGAAATTTTATATTGTAAAATCAGATATGAGTGACCATAGCCAGAATTGCCTGGAGATAGGATGTGGTCCCCCTAACTGTAACCCTGCACTAACTACACCCAGGGATATCAATACAACAAATTATAAAAATCTTCGATGGACTGAAAAGTTAAAGCAATCCATTGGTGAACGGTCAATGGCGATAATCGACCAATGCCATATGGACATAACCGGGGACCCAATAGCGATCTGGTCAACCTTCCTAGATAAATTTGCGGCTATTCTTCTCGCAGATCAACCACAAAAGAGGTATCAAAACCAGGGGCGAGGTGCGAAGACAAAAAGGAATATACATTTTTCAGCACACATGATAAAATTAAGAAAGGAACGAAATAGAGCTTTAAGATTATATAATAAAAATCCAACAAACTTTTATCTTAAAGCTGACCTAAAAAATCTACACAACATATATCGGAAGCAAATATGGGAATACAAGCATCAGGAAAACCATGATTTGTGGGCAAAGGCCCTATTCTTAAGTAAAAAATCAAATACACAAGATTTTGGGAAAATGGTGAATGCCCTGAATGAAGCCCCAATGACCTTGACCAGCTCTAATATCTCGGAAGCCATCTGGTTTGATTACCTAAGTCACCATTTTGGTGAAAAAAAGAGAGCCAGCAAAAATTTAGAAGAGGAAGCAAAAAAGTTAAGCTTAAAAAGAGTAAAAGTAAAACCCCTCACACACCAAAAGGAAACCAGAGAAATTATATTTACAATGGCCAAAATTATGAGCTCAATAAAAACCAGCAGAACTGGGTGTGTTCCTGGTCCAAATGGGATCCCAAATGCCTTGTTTAAATGGAATCCTACCTTTTGGGGTGAAAAATTGGCGTTGACCTTCAACCATTGTATGGCGCTAGGAAGTATTCCAAAATCTTGGAGGGGGGGGGCGATAATTCATCCAATATTCAAAGGTGGTACTAAATCACAAACTGAGAGTTATCGGTGAATTACCTTAATGGGTGTAGAAGCTAAATATTACGCAGGGATCTTACTGGACCATCTTCGCAGGTTGGCAATCGAAAATAGCATCATTCTCTCCAATCAGACTGGTTTTGTTAAGGGTCTGGGTACTGCCGCAAACATTTTAACACTACCCTTGATTATTGATAAGTATAAACAAAAAAATCAACCCTTGTATCTGTGTTTTGTTGATTTTAAATCAGCCTTTGACCTGGTACAGCGACCTCTCCTATGGTAGAAATTAGTCTCCTGGGGGATACCGGAGAATCTGTTGAAGGCAATTGAACAGCTATACACAGATACATGGGTAAGAGTTAGGATAGGGGACAGATCTTTCCTTTCAAGGGAAATTAAAACAAAACAAGGACTGAAACAGTGCTGTGTGCTGGCACCATATCTTTTTAATCTCTTTTTATCAGATTTGACTGCCGAATTAAATAAGGTAAATGCGCACCCCCCAAAGGTTGGTGATATGACTATTTCAAACTTGCCAAATGCTGACGACGTAGTACTCCTGAGTCAAACTAAAGTAGGGCTACGGTGGCTTATTATAAAGATATTTGAGTATGCAGAGCAAAATGGATTGGAAATAAATCAGAAAAAAAATAAAGTAATGGAAATTAGCAAAATAACTTCAAAAGGTAAAAAATGGAATACACCAAGAGGTGCTTTGGAACAAGTAAACCAGTATAGATATCTGGGTGTACTTTTTGATGAAAGGGCTCTTTTCCTCCCCAGAAACAGGAGCTATGTAGAAAAGGAAATGTTTTACTGTTCGCTTTCCGCTCCTTAAAAAAACAGCTTACCGGCCCTAGATACCGGCCGTTGCTTCAAGTCGTTGCAGCCAAATTAATTCCAACTTTATGATACAGAAGCGAAGCCCTGTGTGGACAAGATGCTATTATCCTAAATAAAATCACTGGGAAGATCATTAGGTCCCTATTCCAGCTACCGGGGTATACCTCCCAAGCACAAATTAGGCTGGAATTTGGTTATTTAAACCAATGTATAGATAGGAAAGCTAGTTACATTAAAGCCTGGAAGCATTTACAGCTAACAAAAGAAAATCAACTCTGCCGAGCACTTTGGAAGGAGATTAGTTCAAACTCTAAAGCAAAATGTTGACAGTACTTAGATCAGGCATTAACAGACTTGGAAGTAGTAGAATTATGGGACTCATACCTTTCCTACTTTGCTTTTAAAAAAATCCTAAACCGAAAAGCAAGAAAAAGATCAGTGATTATGGATAAGAGTTTATTGGCTCACTGATCGCATTCCTGGATGATAATAAACAAGTATAAACTCCTGAAATGTCAGCCTTACTTGGAAGCTGGGTGGACAAAGTGAGACAAGGATTATTTAATCAAATACCGATTTGGCATCATTCCTGGTGGTGTCCATCTAGTCCCGTGGGAACGTCCCGCAACTATCCCTCAATGCAGGCTGTGCGGCCGTGGTCAGGAAGATATAATCCATTTGATCTGTATTTGTAATAGCCTACGAAATGAATGCAAATCCTTATTAAAGGCAGTATTCAATCAAAGGAG
Source organism: Pleurodeles waltl (assembly GCF_031143425.1). Lineage (NCBI taxonomy): Eukaryota > Metazoa > Chordata > Amphibia > Caudata > Salamandridae > Pleurodeles > Pleurodeles waltl. Next base: position 1,080,854,105 of record NC_090447.1, read on the forward strand.
GATATGGACTTGCAGGCAAGCGGTGATTGCCTGTTTTAAACCCTCTGACGTTGCTCTGAATGCCAAATATACCATGTTTTTACGTTTATATCACAATTTTTTTTTAAATAAGATCTTAATTAACACAAATATATTTCGTTTTTTTACAGAATTTATAGAAATGTCTTTTTTAATTGTGTTTTAAAAACAATAAATCACTGCACAGCATTCCAGAAATTATCTTTAGGCCTAGTTAAATAAGATAGTAAATTTATATTTCTCGTAGTCCTTTAGAGTCAAACCCACAAGGGTATGGGTAATTTGCACTGACCTCGGAATAGGAGGCATTTATTAGAAAAATTCCTACATAATATTTTTTATTATGTATATTAGATTTTATAGTTGATATTCTGGTCTATCTTCTGTATGTGATGTGATCTACTGGTTTTTATTAACTATGCATTGAATAAATAAACTTGAACTTGAACTACATTCATTTTAATTAAATGGTGTTTCACACTAAAATACGGCATAGCCATACTACATTATTCATCAGATTTCCAAATGAAACACATATGTTGTTTTAAGTGCAAAGGTATTAGATATTAGGTATTCAAGTACTAATCTGCACACAAAAATTGTCAGCCAAAATTGCACAACAGCAAAACCACGATCTCATGAAAAGGGTCCATATGAGGAGAACTAGTATATAACAGTGTTGTTAATTTAATAGACATCAGTAGAGTTGAACATATATAATGATGCATGTTCATTGAATATTTCACAATACAGGACCATACCATTCACCACAAATTTGGGAGAAGGAACAATAATAGGGATTTTATCATTCATTGATGCAAACCTGTATATTGCTAATGTTCTTTGGCAAATGATAGATTACAAATTAATTATGGCCAATAGATGTTATGATGACAATGGAAGATAATACTAATGAGGTTTATGTTATTTAACTAAGACATCTTGTAGGGTAGGGACCAAATACAATGCTTATTAGGGTTTGGAACTAATTTTGCCCCAATGGATTCTGATAGAAGAATTTCAGAGTTTCCATGGTTTCACCCTTTGGAAAGTTTGCAGTTTCCCAGCTTAACTTTTTGCCCATGCAAGCTAAATCAATTGAGAGATTATTTTCATACTACTATAATCCAGCCTTATGGTAGTGCAATATACTCTCTCGCTTCATCCATTTATTTTATTTTTCACATACTCTCCTCACTCTGTCTTCTCCGACTCTGACAACTTTCTCTCTACCCCTCCCTCCACTCTCTCTCTCATAGCTTCCCTGTGCTTGCTTCTGTTAACCTGGGAGAGCTGGGGAAGGTGACAAAGGCTCCAAGAGTGGCCCTGGGCCTTCAAAACCAGCCTTGAAGGGATCTTTGTCATAATATTGTGAGACAAAAATAATGAGTCATAAATTTTGTTAGTGAAAATATTGTGATCACATACTCATAATGTAAAATGCAAACATATTGTGCCAAAAATTTCATTGATAAGAATATTCACCAAACATATGCACAAATGTTTTTTTTTTCAATAACTATCGACTATAATACAATATATTTAAAGTAGTGTATTACTTAAGAGTAATATATATTTTATTTAAGACATTTTGGCCCTCAGTACAACCCTGGCGTTCGGTGATAAAGCGGTGGTAACACCGCCAACAAGCCGCGTTAAAAAATGGAATCATGACCATGGTGGAAACCACCAATACATACAGCCACTTTAACACACTGACTGCCACGGCGGTAGCAACAAACAACAGCCAGGTGGAAGACAATGTACCACCCACAGTATTACAACAGGCCTATAATCCAGCTTTTCCAGGGCAGTATCAACGCCATCAAAAGCACAGCGGAAACAGTACTCTGAAGGGAAACGACTCACCTCTCGACACTAAAGGAAGAACCACGACACCATGGAGACCAAGCTGCACTTTTTTTCAAAGCTGATGTACCTTGTCATACACCAGGAACACGAACGCCAGTGAAGATGACCATGGTGAGTACTGCACCTAGCATACAAGAGAGGGGGGAGGAAAAAGGTATCACAACATCACATATACACCCTGTAACCCTCAGGAATAACACAAGAACAAAAGGAATGGAGTAAAATGAGTGTAATAGTACTATTTTAGATATATACGTCCTTAAACAATAAACAGTATGTGTAATATATACAAAAGGAGGGACAATGCCCACTCCAAAATGTCTGTGGCCCACAGGACCATAAAACATAGGCCAAGGCCATCCTTGACTCCTGCCTCAATATGGAGAGAAAACTGCTGGGGCATCAGGTCGAAAAAACACAGCCACCTCAGGGGGACGGGGAGAGGCACCTCAGCGGAAGATGGTACAACGCCACTGGCCTGGAGGGGGCTCCATGCCTACTGCTTGGTCCTGGGGAGTGTAAAGCCACAGTCTCTCAAGTGGGTGCTCTGCCCACTGCTTGGTCCTGGGAGTGCAAAGCCAGTCTCTCAAGTGGGTGCTTTGCCCACTGCTTGGTCCTGGGGAGAGCAAAGCCACAGTCTCTATAGTGGATGCCTTCTTCCACTGGTACTGGAGGGGGCCTTGTGCCCAGTGTGCTTCATCCTGGCAAGGATGGGGTGAGTGGATGCCTTCTTCCACTGGTTATGGAGGGGGCCTTGTGCCCAGTGTGCTTTATCCTTGCAAGGAAGGGGTGAGCGGATGGCTTCTTCCACTAGTTCTGGAGGGGGCCTTGTGCCCAGTGTGCTTTATCCTTGCAAGGAAGGGGTGAGCGGATGGCTTCTTCCACTAGTTCTGGAGGGGGCCTTGTGCCCAGTGTGCTTCATCCTGGCAAGGAGGGGCTAAGTGGATTCCTTCTTCCACTGGTTCTGGAGGGGGTCTTGTGCCCAGTGTGCTTCATCCTGGCAAAGAGGGGCTGAGTGTTTGCCTTCTTCCATTGGTTCTGGAGGGAGCATTGCGCCCTGGGGTGCATATGTTTTGGAGTGCAAGGTCACAGTCTCTCACCTGGGTGTCAAAACAACAGCTTTTGCAGCGGCCAGGATGCACTGCAGCCCATGTAGTCACCACTACACACTGATCTCCGGTGGTGACGGCTGCTAAGTGAATCGCAGTTGCGCTGCAGGGGGTGGTGCTGGCAGTGGTGGTGGTAGCCTCCAGGCTTTCACCTGCAGCCTTGGACGGCTGATGTGCCATGGCTGGAGTGCTGTGCCCCTTCCTGCCCTTGGCAGATGATGGTGCCTCCTTGCTTCTGCCAGCTGGAGTCTTTGACTTAGCCTTGCTGGCTGGTTGTGCCTCCCTCCTCTTGCTGGATGCTGCCCCCTTCTTGCCCTTGCCAGGTGTTGGAACCTTCTTGGCCTTGCCAGGTGTTGGTGGCACACTGGCTGGGCTGATGTGTGCCTCCTTGGAGCCTCTCACAGCTGCAGAAACCACAGCAGACGTGGACTGGGTGGCTGAGGTGCTGGGCTGGGTTCTGGCCACTGTGAAGGACAGGGGGAAGGGGTAGGGAAGAGGTCAATGTTGGCGAGGAAAAGCTTCTATGGGACACTGGGTCGGGAAGAGGGTGATGGTTTGGGATTGGAGGAAGACGGAGTGTTTGTAGGAGGTGTCAGTCTGCTGTGTTTTGGTGCAGGTGCATGAGCTGGATGCTGTTGTGAGGAGGATGGCTGTTGGGTGGGTGTGTGCTTGCGTTTGTGTACTTTGGGAGGAGGGGTGACAGACACCGTGGGAGAGGACACATTGGACGAGTGCATGGATGTGGGGGTGGTGACTGCCAGTGAGCGGCATGTAGTGATAGGCGTGCTGGTGATAGAGGTGGTAGATGAGGATATAGTGCATGCAGGTGTGACTGGAGACACAACTCGGAGAGAGGTGGACAAGGAGCAGGAGGTGGACATGTCTGCATGGGGATGATGCTTGTATGAGTGCCTGTGAGATGAAGTGTGGTGCTTGTGTTTGCCTGAGACACTTCTGTGTGTTGATTTGGGTGAATGCTGGTCTGAAGGTGTGCTTAGGATAGGTTGGGGTTGAGGGGATTGGGACTGGGTAGAGGAAGTTGGAGGGGGAGGCTGGAGACATGGACAATGGCTGCCATTAGTGCAGAGGCCAGAGCCTGGAATGCTCTCTGTTGGGCCGGCACATCAGAGTGAATGCCCTCCAGGTATGCATTTGTTTGTTGCAAATGCCTTTCGACACCCTGGATGGCATTCAGTATGGTTGACTGCCCAACAGTGAGGGATCTCAGGAGGTCAATAGCCTCCTCACTGAAGGTAGCAGGGCTGACTGGGGCAGGGCTTGAGGTGCCTGGGGCGAAGGAGATGCCCACCCTCCTGGGTGAGCAGGCACGGGAAACACCCTGAGGGGCTGCTGGGAGGCGGTGCTGGTACAGGGGGTGGCAGCTGTACTTGTAGTTGGGGTGGGCAAAGAGGTGTCCTCCACCACCAGGGAGCTTCCATCGGAGGAGGAGTCGCTGTCAGTAGTGTCCCCTCGTGTCTCCATCGTGGTGCTCCCCTCATCCTTCGTCCCACTGGTGCCCTCACCGTCGGTTGAATTGGCCTCCAGGCCCATGTGGGATGCAGCTCCCTCTATAGCCGGTGCCTCTGCTTCTCCGCCAGGTGATCCTAATGCACACAAGGACAGGGTGACAAAACAAAAAGGGGGGGAGAGAAAGAGGATACACTTGGTCAATGCCAGCAACAACACTTTAATTGGCCGACACAACACACAGGGATCAGCTCTATGCGCTAGGCCATGCACTACCAGTTACTAAGCTAGTCACCAGCCCATGGGGTACATTCCCTAATGCCATTAGCTGCACACGTGAAACCAACAGGACCCTGCCCAGTAATAGATGTCCACTAACACTATTGGGGTTGGAGTGCTTCAGACCCTGCCCAACAAGGGACCTACCCTGCCAGTTCGCCATGTCCTAGGGGCACCCACAGCCCACATCCCCCACTGAGGTAAAACCTTAACACACGCAAAGTCATGATTCTGAATCTGTACTCACCCCCTTGTGGCTGCTGTGATGCCTTCAAGTGCCCATCCAACTCTGGATAGGCCACCGCCAGGATGCGGACCTTCAGGGGAGTCAGGGTATGACGGGCATCCCTTCCTAGTTGGGAGGCCAGCCCCAGCTGGGCCTCCGCCATCTTCCTTGCCCAGCGGCGCAGGTCCTCCCACCGTTTGCAGCAGTGGGTGCTCCGCCTGTCAAAGACCCCCAGGGTCTGCACCTCCTTGGCGATGGCACGCCAAATACTCTTTTTCTGGTGGGCACTGACCTGCATGGAAAATATGCATAGAAAAAAGGGATTAGTCATACCGTCCAGATTGTCACACTCATGGCCCACAATATCCCTCCCATCCCCATAGACATTGACAACCAGACATGCAGCACTCTGCCCAGGACCCCTCAGCCCGCCCCACACGAGGCTTACACACACAGCAATCCATACATTCATGGCCCATGCATAATGCTCACATTGTACTCACCTGTTTGTCTAGAGGACCATAGAGTAAAGTGTCTTGTGGCAGGACTACATCCACCAGTCTCTCTAACTCCTCCGAAGTGAAGGCGGGGGCCCTTTCCCCAGACACTCGAGCCATTGTCGCTTCTAGACACAGGTCACAGCATCACTTCCAGTGTAGGTCCTCTCCTGTTGAAGGTCAGGTAGCAAGTGAGTGAACAGATAGAAAATGGCGGTCACGTCCGCAGCGCTGCGTACTGTCACTGCCGGCATACATCGCCATTGGCTCTTGGAACCCATAGGGCCCAAAGTTGCGCGGCGGTCTTCGACCGCCGACCGCAATGGCACATAACACCAGAGGAATTACCTCATTTCCACTTGTCTCTCCTCACAGGTCAGGCAGCCGCCATTTCAGGTGGGCACAGGCCATGGCACCTAACTGCGTCACATCAGACATTGGCACATCAACTGACTCTCGAATTCAGATACTTTTTTTGTAAAGGAAGAAATGCATTTTTATTTTCACATATGTGTGAATATGACCCTCTGCTCATTGTTTTTCACCCTAGAGATCAACCGGTGAGGATGAATAGGAGATGGAGACATCCCCCATGTACAGACCGCTGGTGGACCTGACGACTATGGAGGACAGGCACATTATCCTGACCTACGGACTTGATAGGGCCACATTCCAAGAACTGTGTCCCCAATTGGAGCCGGACTTGATTTCAGCTATCTACCAGCCCACAGGTATCCCCCCTCTAGTGCAGGTCTTCCTGGCAAGTGGTTCCTTCCAAGCGACAGTGGCCATGGCATCAGGGATGTCTCAGCCAATGTTCTCCAACGTGCTAGCCAGAGTGTTGTCTGCCCTGCTGAAACACATGCACAGCTACATCGTATTCGCCCAGGTGGAGGATTACTTTTATGCCCTGGGACATATCCCCAACATCATTAGTGCCATTGTTGGTACACATATAGCATTTGTGTCCCCCCCCCGGAGAAATGAACAAGTGTTCAGGAATAGAAAAAGCTTTTACTCCCTGAATATGTAGATGGTGTGTTTAGCAGACCAGTACATCTCTCATGTGGCTAATAGGTGAGCCCATGGTCCTCACCCAGTTGATGTAGGTCTATGGGTGTGGGTTTGGCTCTAAGGTTGAGTGTGTGGCTAACAGGTATCCCTCAATATTTACAGGTGAATCTGGCTACCCCAACCTCACATGGCTACTAACCCCAGTGCGGAATGCCAGGACAAGGGGGTGTGGCTAGTGTCAGGGGCCTGTTGGTGTGCTACTGCCTCCCTCATGGTGTTGGCCATGTCTGCCAGCACCCCTACAGTGGTGACCAGGGTGGTGTGGATGTCCTTCAGGTCCTCCCTGATCCCCAGGTACTGTCCCTCCTGCAGCCGCTGGGTCTCCTGCAAATTGTACAGTAGCCGGCCCATTGTCTGCTGGGAATGGTGGTATGCTCCCAGGATCCCTGCAAGTGCCTCATGGAGAGTGGGTTCGCTGGGCCTGTCCTCCCCCTGTCGCACATCAGTCCTCCGAGCTTCCCTGTTGTCCTGTGCCTCTGTCCCCTGAACTGTGTGCCGACTGCCCCTGACCCCAGGTCTCTGATTGTCTGTTTGTGGGGTTGCCTGGGATCCCTGTAGTGGTGGACACACTGCTGATTGACGTGTCCTGGGGACAGAGATATGGGCCTGCTGGGTGGTTGCTGTACTGGCGTTTCCTGAGGGGGGAGGCTCTGTGGTGGTTTGGGACTGTGGCAGGGAACCGACTGTCCAGAGGTCCCTGATGGGCCAGGTTGGTCATCGTGATCCAGGCTTGCAGAGCTGCTGTCATCACTGTGGGCATCTTCTGGGGGGGGCTGGATGATGGTGGCACCTCCTTTCTGGTGACATTGAGTGGGGGTCCTGTGGGGATGTAAATGCAGTGTTATTGTATCTATGTGTGCCATCCTGTGCATGGATATGTTTCCCTCTATGGTTGTTATTAGAAAGGCAGCTTTGGGTTGTGTGAGTTGTGCTTGGTTTGGCTAAGTGATTGTCACTAGTGTGCATGCAGTGGTGATGGGTGTCCATGCAGGTCTATGATGGGGGTCCATGCATTAGTGTTGCATGCAGGGCTTCATATTGGGATGAGTGGGTTGTGACAGTGGAGTATATGTGAGTGGTGGAGTAATGGGGGTGAGGGTAGGGGTAGGAGTTTGTGATGGCATGCAGGTAGGGCGGGGGATATAGTAGTAAAGAGTTGACTTACCAGAGTTCAGTCCTCCTGCTACTCCTGCAAGGCCCTCAGGATGCATGATCGCCAAGACTTGCTCCTCCCATGTTGTTAGTGGGGGAGGAGGTGGGGGTCCACCACCAGTAATCTGAAAAGCTATCTAGTGCCTTATAACCACGGAACGCACCTTCCCCGTAGGTTGTTCCACCTCTTCCTGATGTCGTCCCTTGTTCTGGAGTGCTGTCCCACAGAGTTGACCCTGTCCATGACTCTCCGACATAGCTCCATCTTTCTTGCAATAGATGTTTGCTGCACCTGTGATCCGAATAGCTGTGGCTCTACCTGGATGATTTCCTCCACCATGACTCTTAGCTCCTCCTCTGAGAACCTGGGGTGTCTTTGTGGTGAAATGGATGCAGTGTGACTGGTATGTGCGAGGGTGTGTGGGGTGATGTGTTAGGGTGTGTGCTGTGAGGTGCGTAGATGGTGTATGGGTGATGGTGTTCTGTGGCTCAGAGTCAGTGGGTGCTCCTGGCTTGTCTCTCTCTCAGTTGGCAAAAAAAAGTTTTAGTTGTAAGGGGTTGTGGGTATTGTGGGTGTGTGTTTTATAGTGGTGTGAGTGTGTGGGTGTGGTGTGTGTATGTGTGTCAGGTGTGTGGAGTTTGAATTGTCCAGTGTGGTGTAGTTTTGTTTGAGTGTGTGTATTTTGAGCGCGTTTTTTGCAGGCCGTGCATTGAAAAAAACCATGCTTTGCCCCAATGAGTGTATTTTGCAGCGATTGTGTATGCCAAAAATTGATGCATGCCATGCACGAGCCAGAAATTCTTCTTTTTTGTTCATCGTGCATCCTCAAAAATCCACGGATAGGCGTGGGACATAAAATAAAACAGTAAAATTTCAAAAAACGTCCCACAGCAGCCCAGGAAGTGATACAATGGCTCAACCATGTGGCATAGCAGGAACTGTAAAGTTACTTTCACTTTCTATCACGGTCACAGTCTTTTTGTCTGTGTTGGAGAGAGGTTGCGTGTTGTGGGAGTTGTGTTGAGGAGTGCTAGTAGAGGTGTATTTTGTGCTTTCTCTGTCCCTATAATGTCCCTGAACTCTGTTTTGTCCTATGTGTGTATTGTATCTTTTTGTGATTGTATTGTTGGATGTTTGTCTTTGTGGTAGTTTAGTCTGTTAGAGTAGATGGGATTTTTTGTTTGTTAAAGGTACCATGGGTTTGGATTGGGACATGTCGGGGAGGGCCTGTCACCTCAGTGCCAATGATTTGGGAGGATTAATCAGGCTAATAACACACTACCTCTCTAATATGGTGGCCCTGGGGGGAAGAGTCATACAACGACACAGGATGGAGGCATGAAAGCTAGAGTGGTGGAAGGTCCTGTTCCACATGACCTGTTCATTTGAAGTAGAGTGCACAGCCCACCAATTGAAACATCACCGCCAGGGAACAAGACCTTCCAGACCACCTTGGAATCGAGGTTGGAGAAACTGTGAGTGAGTACACAATCTATGTGGCTGACTCTTGTTTTGCTATCGCAAGTACATTTCTATTGGTCATAGGGCCTCATTTACCAAGTTATGACAAAGGGCAGGGCTGTGAGTAGTGTGTTTTCACCAAACAGCATCCAAGACAAAGGCCCTCATTCTAACCCCGGCGGTCTCAGACCGCTGGGGCCAGGGTTGGCGGGAGCACCGCCGACAGACCGGCGGTGGCCCGCAGGGCATTCTGACCGCGGTGGTTTGGCGGCGGTCAGAAAGGGTAAACCGGCGGTCTCCCGCCGGTTTACCGCTGCCCTTAGAATCCCCCATGGCGGCGCAGCTTGCTGCGCCGCCATGGGGGATTCTGACACCCCCTACCGCCATCCTGTTCCTGGCGGTTCGCCCGCCAGGAACAGGATGGCGGTAGGGGGTGCCGCGGGGCCCCTGGGGGCCCCACAAAGTATTTCAGTGACTGCCTAGCAGACACTGAAATACGCGACGGGTGCAACTGCACCCGTCGCACCTTCCCACTCCGCCGGCTCAATTCTGAGCCGGCATCTTAGTGGGAAGGTTGATTTGCCCTGGGCTGGCGGGCGGCCTTTTGGCGGCCGCCCGCCAGCCCAGGGCAAATCCCAAAATACCCTCAGCGGTCTTTCGACCGCGGAGCGGTATTTTGGTGGGGGAACTTCGGCGGGCGGCCTCCGCCGCCCGCCGAAGTTAGAATCACCCCCAAAGACAGCAATGCGCCATTAAGGGGACAAATGGCATTTTCCTGTCCTTGTCCCCTGTGTTTAGCCACCAAGTTCTGATATGCACCAATGCCACCACACCTGTGTCATGGTGAAAGGGTAAATGATTACCAGGGACAAGTGTCCATGTCAACTAAGGACCTTACTACTGCCCTATGTTGCATAGTTACATATATGCGATGAGAAAACTGATGCAGGTGTGAAGTGAGTCATGGCTGAATGTGTCCTGTGAGTCATGCAGAGTGGCATCACAATTTTCTATGCTTGGAAATGGTGCAGTAGGAAGTAATCTCCAAAATGCAAACAATGTAGCGGAAACATATAAATATGGTTCCGGCACATACGTGTCCATATCAGCCTGGCCTAGCAATGTATGTCACTGAGACATGTCTAATGGTCTATTTGCTCGGTCGTCTATGTCTATTAGAAAATCATGTATAATGTGCAATTGTTGTCCATAGTGTTCACTATTCAACATTCACAGTACTATGGGGGTCATTCTGACCTCGGCGGTAAAAGGTGCCTACCGCCGGTCAGAAATCCTCCATAATCCCGCCGCGGTCGCGGAAACCCGCCACGGTCATTCTGACCCGCAGAAGGCAAACCTCCGAAAATCCGACCGCCACAACAGACCGCCAGACCAGCGGTCGGCGGAAAGGTGGAGGTGACCAAACCTCCACCGTCACGCCAACAGAAATACGCCCATCCCATTACGACCCACGAATCCACGCGGCGGTCATTCAAACGCGGTATTCCATTGGCGGGACACACCGCCGCGGTCAGAATACACACAAACGAACAAAACTCAGCCACATTGGACGATTTGAATCCCACACACCTGATACACATACACACACCACTCCCACACACACAATACAATATAAAACACACACCCACATCACCCACAAACCCCTACGCTAAAAAATTCGTCAAGAAGGCAAGAGCGAGACACCAGCATCCAAAAAATAACAGCCACAGCCACTCAACACCATCACCCACACACTATCCACACACAAAACAACACACACCACCACACTCAACTCACTTAAATACACATACTCCACCCAACACATCATACACACCACCCCATGGCACCCCAAAGACAACCCCGCTTCACAGACGAAGAACTCAGGGTCATGGTGGAGGAAATCGTTCGGGTAGAGCCCCAGCTGTTCGGCACACAGATACAATACACCAGCATTGCCCGGAGGACGGAGCTATGGCAGAGGATTGTCGACAGGGTGAACGCAGTGGGACAGCACCCCAGAAATCGGGAAGACATCAGGAAGCGATGGAACGACCTACGGGGGAAGGTGCGTTCCATGGTATCCAGGCACAACATCGCCGTGCAGAAGACTGGCGGAGGACCCCCACCTCAACCCCCACAATTCACATCATGGGAGGAGGAAGTCTTGAACATCCTGCATCCTGACGGCCTCGCAGGAGTCGGCGGAGGAATGGATACTGGTAAGTTGAAGCTTCAATACTGCTTCCCCCCCACCTGTATGCCAAATCAGACCCCAACCCTCACCCCCATCCTCGAACCCCACCCTCACCCCCACCCCCATCGTCACCCCCACCCTCACCCCCACCACCATCCTCACCCCCACCACCATCCTCACCCCCACCCCCAGCACACCTATTCCCCGCCAATGTCTCACCATCACAACCCACACATCCCAAAACCTAGGCCTGCATGCGTCCACTAAGCATGGACACCCATCACCAAAGCATGCCCAATGCATATACACATCCCCCCCACAAGCCACCCTCACCAAAGCCCCCACACACGAATGCCAGCACTTGGGGACACGAGAACCCACAGATACACCCATATGCCACAAATTGAAACTATAACCATACCTCTATACCCCTGCAGGACCCGACCGTCAACACACCGCGGCGGAGGGGCCAGAATTCTCCACACCCCCCACCCAAGAGGCCGTCAGCGATGACAGCAGCTCTGTCGACCTGGACACCGATGACCAGCCCGGACCATCGGGGACCTCTGGACAGTCGGTTCCCCTCACACAGGCCCAGGCCACTACAGACCCAAACCCCTCTGGGAACACCAGCACAGCTCCCACCCAGCGGGCCCATGCCTCTGTCTCCAGGGCGCGTCAATCTGCGGTGTGTCTACCACTACAGGGCACCCAGGATAACCCACCACCCCAACAACAACAGGGACCTGGGGGCAGTGGTAGTGGGCACACCGGCCAGGGGGTAGAGGCCCAGGGAAACAGGGGAACTCGGAGGGCAGCTGTGCGACAGGGGGGGGGAGGAGAGGCCCAGGGAACCCACTCTCCACGAGGTCCTCACCACCATCATGGGAGCATACAACCGCTCCCAGGAGACGATGGCGACGGTACTGGCCCGGTTCCAGGAGATCCAGGCGCTGCAGGAGGAACACTATCGGGGGTACAGGGAGGACATCAGAGCCATCAACACCACCCTGGTTACCATGGTAGGGCTGCTGCAGGACCTCGTCAACAACAGGGCGGACACTGAACAACACCCAAGGGCCCCTGCCACTAGCCTGGACCAAGAACAGCCAACCACCTCCGCCGGCGCTAGTGGACAGGAGGCCCCCGCACAGCAGCAGCCCACCAGACCCCCACCTCCTGCAGGAGAAGAACCACCCCGCAAGAGGGCCCTGAGATCTCGCAAGAAGACAGAGTAGGATGTCAAGACCCCCGCCAGCAATGGATACCACCTGATGTCATCCCACTGTCCCACATAGTCACCCTGTCCATCCTTGAACTGCCCATGCTCCATCTCTCCACAGGCCTATGGACAATGCACCTGTGTGACTGTTACTCTGGACACTGCCATGGACATTCCTTCACCATAGCCCCCACCCACTTGAAACCACCCATCCCATTTTGAGCACTTAAATAAACACCTATTTTGCACCAAAATATCTGGAGTCTGGCTGTGATTTCAATAGATTGTAATTGACATGACAGTGCAAATATGTCCTTGTACATGGTGAAGTCAACAAACAGCTGCCACAAAGCTGTAGTCCATGGGGAAACGAAGCACAGGACTCGTAGTGGGGACCCCAGATCTGAAATAGGGAGGGAAAAGCCAAAACTCAGTCATCATACACTGGGGCAAATAGACAGGCAGCAGAGATGCTGGAGAGTAGTTAACATTTACTAAATTATCTTTGAAATGTTACCTGTGTCCTATTGGAAGTACTGTTCAATGATTCTGTCCCTGTTGTCTGTTTCAGCCCCGTCGTCTTCCTCCTCGTCACTCTCTTCAGGTTCCACCGCTGCCACAACACCACCGTCTCGACCATCCTCCTGCAGGAAAGGCACCTGGCGGCGCAAAGCCAGGTTGTGAAGCATGCAGCAGGCCACGATGATGTGACACACCTTCTTAGGTGAGTACATTAGGGATCCACCTGTCATATGCAGGCACCGAAACCTGGCCTTTAGGAGGCCAAAGGTGCGTTCGATCACCCTCCTAGTACGCCCATGGGCCTCATTGTACCGTTCCTCTGCCCTGGTCCGGGGATTCCTTACTGGGGTCAGTAGCCACGACAGGTTGGGGTACCCAGAGTCCCCCACTAGCCATACACGGTGTCTCTGTAGCTGTTCCATCACGTAAGGGATGCTGCTATTCCTGAGGATGTAGGCGTCATGCACTGACCCTGGGAATTTGGCATTTACATGCGAGATGTACTGGTCAGCCAAACACACCACCTGGATGTTCATTGAATGGTAATTTTTTCTGTTCCTGTACACCTGCTCCCTGTCTCTTGGGGGAACCAAAGCCACATGGGTCCCATCAATGGCACCAATTACGTTGGGAATATGTCCAAGGGCGTAGAAATCACCCTTCACTGTAGCCAATTCGCCCACCTCAGGGAAAATGATGTAGTTCCTCACGGATTTCATCAGGGCAGACAACACTCTGGATAACACCTTCGAAAACATGGGCTGAGACATCCCAGAAGCAATTCCCACGGTTGTCTGAAATTACCCACTTGCCAAGAAATGGAGTACTGACATGACCTGCACCAGAGGGGGAATCCCTGTGGGTTGGCGGATGGGGGACATCAGGTCGGGCTCCAGCTGGGCACACAGTTCATGGATAGTGGCACGGTTAAGACGGTAGGTCAGGATAATGTGGCGTTCTTCCATTGTCGACAGGTCCACCAGCGGTCGGTACACGGGAGGATTCATCCGTCTCCTCGCCCAACCCAGCGGACGGTGCCTAGGAAGGACAACATGGAGCACACAGTCAAGCAACCCACAGGTACGTACTCACAGCTAGCACAGTATACGATTCTCTATGCAGTGAATGGCGTGTCTGAGTGGCTATGCAAGGCCTAGGCCTGTGTGACGCAGTTGAAATTGAGCCATGTGGGCCCTGGAAATGGCGGCTGCCTGACCTGTGAAGTGTGACAATGGGATGTGAGGTCAATGCGCTGGCGTGGCACACCGCGGCGGGCGGCGGGCGAAGACCGCGGCGCGAAGCCGCATTGGTTAACATTGAAGCCTATGGGTTTCAGGAGCCAATGGCGAAGGGTGCCGGCGGTGGCGGGACGCACCGCCGCGGTACGCACCGCCGCGGACGTGACCGCCATTTTCTATCTACTTATCCACTTGCGACTTGAACTTTCACAGGAGAGGACCTATACTGCAAGTGTTGCTGTGACCTCGGTCTGGAAGGGACAATGGCTGCTGCGCCTGGGGAAAGGGCCCCTGCCTTCACTGGAGAGGAGTTGGAGAAACTTGTGGATGGGGTCCTCCCCCAGTATGCGCTACTCTACGGTCCTCCAGACCAACAAGTGAGTTTAATTCAATATGGATTTGGGGCCACTGGCTGGCTTGGGGGCATGGCGGGGGGCCTGGCGGGGATGGGGGGCATGTTGGGCCTGGCGGGGGGCCTGGCGGGGATGGGGGGCATGTTGGGCCTGGCGGGGGGCCTGGCGGGGATGGGGGGCATGTTGGGCCTGGCGGGGGCATGGCGGGGGGCCTGGTGGGGATGGGGGGCATGTTGGGCCTGGCGGGGGGCCTGGCGGGGATGGGGGGCATGTTGGGCCTGGCGGGGGGCATGGCGGGGGGCCTGGCGGGGATGGGGGGCATGTTGGGCCTGGCGGGGGCATGGCGGGGGTCCTGGCGGGGATGGGGGGCATGTTGGGCCTGGCGGGGGGCCTGGCGGGGATGGGGGGCATGTTGGGCATGGCGGGGGGCCTGGCGGGGATGGGGGGCATGTTGGGCATGGCGGGGGCATGGCGGGGGGCCTGGCGGGGATGGGGGGCATGTTGGGCCTGGCGGGGGGCATGGCGGGGGGCCTGGCGGGGATGGGGGGCATGTTGGGCCTGGCGGGGGGCATGGCGGGGGGCCTGGCGGGGATGGGGGGCATGTTGGGCCTGGCGGGGGGCCTGGCGGGGATGGGGGGCATGTTGGGCCTGGCGGGGGGCCTGGCGGGGATGGGGGGCATGTTGGGCATGGCGGGGGGCTTGGCGGGGATGGGGGGCATGTTGGGCATGGCGGGGGGCCTGGCGGGGATGGGGGGCATGTTGGGCCTGGCGGGGGGCCTGGCGGGGATGGGGGGCATGTTGGGCATGGCGGGGGGCATGGCGGGGGGCCTGGCGGGGATGGGGGGCGTTGGGCCACTGGAAAGGAAAATGCTGAGAAACTTGAACGTGGTATTTCTCCCTCCCTGTACGTGTCACATAGGTCCGCGCCCATGAGAAGATCGGGATTTGGCGTGCCATCGCCAAGGAAGTCCGGGCCCTGGGGGTCCACCATCGACGGGGCACCCACTGCCGCAAGAGGTGGGAGGACATCCGCCGCGGGACCAAGAAGACCGCCGAGTCTCTGCTGGGGATGGCCTCCCAACGTAGGCGGGGTGCCTGCCGTCAACTGAGCCCCCTGATGTTCCGGATCCTGGCGGTGGCCTACCCTGAATTGGATGGGCGCGTGAGGGCAGCACAGCAGACACAAGGGGGTGAGTACAAGCATTATCTACTCTGTTGTCGCGCAGTGGAGGTGTCTGGGTGGGGGAGGAGGGCTGGGGGTCCCCCTAGGCCAGGGCGATATCTGTAGGCTGGGCACCCCCGTAAGCCCCTGTGTCCCCAGCCACCACCCTCAGTAGTTTGTCAGTACAGCCATCCCTGGGCCGTGTCATCCATGGGTGCAGTTGTCAACTCTAGGCGTGTAGGGCATGTTCCACGGAATGCGTAGCGTACCCCAAGTGCGCAACTTAGTGCAGGGGGCATCTGTGTCTGTCATGTCCGCTAACTGTACCGGAGATCCATGTACTCAATATCCCTTTATTTCTCTCCCCCCCCCCTTTTTGTTTGTCTTTCTGTGCTTGTGTGCATCAGCATCATCAGGCGGAGGAGAAGTGGCATCGGGGCAGGAGGGAGCTGCATCTCACATGGCCCAGGAGGGCCATGCCACAGAGTCAGACTGGACCAGTGAGACGGAGGGCGAGGGGAGCTCCACGACGGGGACGACTGGACCCTGCAGCGACACGGACACGTCCTCGGAAGGGGGCTCCCTTGCGGGGGTGGCACCATCCGTGCCCCCCGCCATTACAGGTACAGCCGCCACCCAGCGCACCATCTCCGCCCTCCCAGCAGCCCCTCAGCGTTCGCCCCGTGCCCGCTCTGCCAGGAAGCCGGGCATCTCCTTCGCCCCAGGCACCTCAGGCCCTGCCCCTGTTACCCCCGCTGCCCTCAGTGAGGAGGTCATTGACCTCCTCCGAACGCTCATTGTTGGGCAGACTACCCTTTTGAATGCCATCCAGGGGGTGGAGAGGGAGGTTCATCGCAGCAATGCGTACCTGGAGGGCATTCATTCGGGTCAGGCTGCCCATCAGCGATCGTTCCAGGCTCTGGCCTCAGCACTGACGGCAGCCATTGTCCCTGTCTCCTGCCTGCCTCTACTAACTCCCTCCTCCCAGTCTCCTGTTCCTCTGCCTGTCCCACACACACCATCAGACCAGCCTGCACACACCTCAACACCCAAGAGAAGCTCATCCAAACATAAGCACCACAGATCACGCAGACATTCACACACGCAACATTCCGATGCAGACATGCCAACAGTCACTACCACCTCAGTGACCCCCACCTCCTCGTCTCCCTCCTCCCTCCCTGTGACGTCTACACTCACACCTCCATTCACCTCACCATCATCCAGTGTTTCCATCACCAGCACACCCTCCACTCCAGTCCGCACACGTGCAGTCACCACCCCCACTGCCATTTACACGTCCCCTGTGTCCTCTCCCACTGTGTCTGTCACCCCCTCTTCCACACCACACAAACGCAGCCACCCACCCACCCAACAGCCATCCACCTCACAACAGCCTATCCCTCCTGCACCTGCACCCAAAGACAGCAAACGTGACTCACCTACAACCACATCCTCTCCCTCCACTCCCATTCCCACTGTACCTACCACTCTCCATTGTCCCAAGAAGCTCTTCCTCGCCACTACTAACTTCTTTCCTGACCCTGAGCCCCCCCCTCCTTCTCGTCGGGGTAAGAAGAGCACCTCAGCCACCACCAGCCCTGCAGCCCCCTTGACAAGGGTGCAGGGGTATTGGAGCCCGCCAGCCCGCATGTCTGGATCTTCGCCCAGCAGCAAGGGGACAGCCAGCCCACCCCCTGGGAAGAGGAGCAGAAGGCGGAAGGGGCGCCGCAGGAGCCCGCCTTCTACATCCCCCCCGGACACCACCCAGAGACAGTCACCAGCCACAGCTCCAAAGGGAGGAAAGGGCCACAGGCCCACGACTAAGGAGGGCAAGGGCAGCAAGTCGGAGAGGTCAGGCAGCAGGCCTGCTGCCCAGGAGGAGCCCACAACCCCCATAGCCGCTGCCCCGGGAGGAACCGGCACAGCTGCCCCGGGAGAGCCCACCACCCCCATAGCCGCTGCCCAGGGAGGACCCAGCCCAGCTGGCCAGGAGGGCCCCACCACCCACAGCCCAGGTGGGCAGTGAAGGAGCACCATCCCCGCTGCCCAGGAGGGCACCACCAGGCAATTAGCAGTTGGCCATAGACCGGCCGCCGTCTCAAGAACCGCTGAACTGGGCCCCGCCGTCTCAAGAACCGCTGAACTGGGCCCTTCAGGGCAAGAACCGCTGAACTGGGCCCTGCCGTCTCAAGAACCGCTGAACTGGGCCCCGCCGTCTCAAGAACCGCTGAACTGGGCCCCGCCGTCTCAAGAACCGCTGAACTGGGCCCTTCAGGGCAAGAACCGCTGAACTGGGCCCCGCCGTCTCAAGAACCGCTGAACTGGGCCCCGCCGTCTCAAGAACCGCTGAACTGGGCCCTTCAGGGCAAGAACCGCTGAACTGGGCCCCGCCGTCTCAAGAACCGCTGAACTGGGCCCCGCCGTCTCAAGAACCGCTGAACTGGGCCCCGCCGTCTCAAGAACCGCTGAACTGGGCCCTTCAGGGCAAGAACCGCTGAACTGGGCCCCGCCGTCTCAAGAACCGCTGAACTGGGCCCGCCGTCTCAAGAACTGCTGAACTGGGCCCTTCAGGGCAAGAACCGCTGAACTGGGCCCTTCAAGGCAAGGAGCGCTGAACTGGGCCCCGCCGTCTCAAGAACCGCTGAACTGGGCCCCGCCGTCTCAAGAACCGCTGAACTGGGCCCTTCAGGGCAAGAACCGCTGGCCCTTTGGCAGACGTGGCAGGGCAGGATCTATCTCGGGCAGGGCTGCAGGATGTCCTCTGGCCAACTTGCCTCCTCCAGTGGCAGTGGGGTCTGTTATGGACTGTAGGAACTGTGGCTTTGCTCTCCCCAGGATGGCCCAGTGGGCAGGCCACCCACTGTATGGACTGTATGGACTGTGGCTTTGCTCTCCCCAGGATGGCCCAGTGGGCAGGCCACCCACTGTATGGACTGTTTGGACTGTGGCTTTGCTCTCCCCAGGATGGCCCAGTGGGCAGGCCACCCACTGTATGGACTGTATGGACTGTGGCTTTGCTCTCCCCAGGATGGCCCAGTGGGCAGGCCACCCACTGTATGGACTGTTTGGACTGTGGCTTTGCTCTCCCCAGGATGGCCCAGTGGGCAGGCCACCCACTGTATGGACTGTTTGGACTGTGGCTTTGCTCTCCCCAGGATGGCCCAGTGGGCAGGCCACCCACTGTATGGACTGTTTGGACTGTGGCTTTGCTCTCCCCAGGATGGGCCAGTGGTCATGGAGTCCCCTCGTGGATCTGGCGTCGTGTACTCAAGTGGCTGAGGTGCCCCCCCTTCCCTTCCCCCTGAGGTGCCTGTCCTATTTTCTTTCTGATGCCCCTGCAGTGTTCTCTCCGTGGAGTTCTTGTCGTGGGACTGGGCCTTGCCCCTTTGCACAGGACCCCTGTGATCCACGGACAGTGGTTGGACTACATTTAGTAGCTGTATATATTTTGTACATAGTTTATTTATTTATTGGGATTACTGGTGTACATATTTCAATATATCTGCCCGTTTATGATCTCTTCTTTTGGTCTTTGCATTATTTCGGAGGGGGGTGGTTTGTGGGTTGTGACAGTGATCTGTGGGAATGCATTGATGTGTGTGTTGTAGTGGGTGTGGGTGGGTGGGTGTGTGCCGGTAATCTTTTCCCTCCCCTGTGTCGTAGGTGCAGTACTCACCGATGTCTTCCGCGCCGCCGGGCGTGCTCCTGGTATATGAGCAGGAATAGGAGTGCGGGGATGACCTGCAACTCTGGCTCCATACTGCCGGAATCTCGCGTGGAGTGCGTAGAGGTGAGCGTTTTCCCGTTCGTAGTCTGTTTCCGCTGTGTTCTTATCGGCGGTGCTCCCGCCCCGGAAAAGGTGGCAGATTGGTGGGTCGTAATAGGGTGGGCGGTACATTGTCTGCCGCCGGGCTGTTGGCGGGATCCGCCGCGCTGTTTGTTTGTACCGCTGTGGCGGTCGGAGTGTTAAGTTGGCGGGCTGTGTTGGCGGTTCCCGCCAGGGTCAGAATTGCATATTTTAGACCGCCGGCCTGTTGGCGGCTTGGCCGCCGCTTTATCACCGACCGCCAGGGTCAGAATGAGGGCCTATGTCTCATGTTATTTGTTGCAGGAGGACCCCAGCCGTATATCATTAGAGAGGTGGCAAGCTATGCAGACCGCAATGCTACCAGTAAGTGTCAACCTGTGTGTGTTTTGCATAATGCAAGTATTATGTGTATATTGTGTGTAATGCCATGTACCAAATTCATGTTTGCTACTACAGACATTGTATGCTACAATGGATTTGGACTGTGTTAAAAATGGGGTCTCTAGTTGGCAGAGTTCTACACCCTTGTCGAAGTAGGGACCCCAATCCTAGCCAGGGTAAGTGACAACACAATTAAAATTATCCTGTGCCCACCCTCTGGTAGCTTGGCACTGAGTAGTCATTTAGGCTTAACTTAGACAGTAATGTATCAAGTGTTTGTGCAATAACTCATACAGTACCACAGGGAAAACACCACAAATATACGCCACACAGGTTTAGAAAAATAAATATTATTTATCTGAATAGAATAAGGAAAAAACAGCAAAGATCCAATAAGCACAATCTGAAATATCACTTTTAAATGGTTTAAAAGAGTCTCAATTCTTAGAAATAAACAGTTGTCTCATTGTTACACACAGTACCTGGGATGTGTCAAAAATAACAACACACAGACACTATGTGGAAAAAGAAGTTGTTGCATTGAATTTTCCGACGTGGCACAGACTATGCGATGTTTCTTTCCACGTTGAAAGGGGTCTTGGTTCCTCACTGCGCTGTGGGGATATGTTTACACCCAGGGACAATGCGCTGAAAATCCTTGACACACCGGAAGAAGGCACAGGCACTGCGTTGATCTGGTAGGCGATGCATCACATTTTCTGTTGCAAGGTAGGTGCTATGTTGAATTTCCAGTCAGGATATCATGGCTGCGTCGCTCCGGTCAGCTGTGCAATGATTTCACAGCCACAATGCAGGTTTTGCGTTGATTTCTGCAGGCGTTGAGTTGATTTTCAATGCACAAGCAGTTTCTTGAAGAGATTAAGGGGGTCATTCCAACTTTGGCGGGCGGCCAAAGTTCCGCCGCCTGAAGACCGCACCGCGGTCAAAAGACCGCAGCGGTCATTCTGGCTTTCCCGCTGGGCTGGCGGGCGACCGCCAAAAGGCCACCCGCCCGCCCAGCGGGAAAGCACCAGCAACGAGGATGCCGGCTCCGAATGGAGCCGGCGGAGTTGCTGGTGTGCGACGGGTGCAGTTGCACCCGTCGCCTTTTTCAGTGTCTGCCAAGCAGACACTGAAAATCAATGTGGGGCCCTGATAGGGGGCCCCTGCAGTGCCCATAGGGGCCCCACGACACCCGTTCCCGCCATCCTGTTTCTGGCGGTGAAAACCGCCAGAAACAGGAGGGCGGGAAGGGGGTCGGAATCCCCATGGCGGCGCTGCTTGCAGCGCCGCCGTGGAGGATTCCCTGGGGCCGCGGGAAACCGGCGGGAAACCGCCGGTTTCCCTTTTCTGACCGCGGCTGTACCGCCGCGGTCAGAATGGCCCCAGAAGCACCGCCAGCCTGTTGGCGGTGCTTCCGCGGTCGTTGGCCCTGGCGGTCCATGACCACCAGGGTCAGAATGACCCCCTAAGTATTTGTTGGCCCTGAAAAATAGGAGGCAAGCTCAATCCAAGCCCTTGGAGAGCACATTTTAGGGAAGGCAGAGTCCTTCCAGCAAAGTCAGAGGCTTGCAGGGCAGCAGGGCAACAGTCCTTCTCAGCAAAGCAGTCCAGATGATTCCTTTGAGCAGCCAGGTAGCTCCTCTGACAGAGGTCAGGTGTAGATACAGTAGTGTCTGAGTTGGTGGGGTCAGAGACAGAGTTTATGTAGCCAAAATGCTTTTGAAGTGGGGGAGACTTCAAAGAGAGGTTTTGAAGTGCACACATACCTCTTTCAGCCCAGTCTTGTCTACCAGGGTCCCAGTGGAGGGTTATCGTTCATTTGTGTGAGGCCAGGCCACTGGCCTTTGAAATGCAAGTATCAGGACCTCCACCGTTCCAGCCGAGGAAGACCCATTCAGTATGCAGCTGTGACTGAGTGTCCTGTGTTTATGGTTGTCTGGGTGAAATGCACAAGGGAGCTGTCAACCAGCAAAGACCAGACATTGCTTGGAGACAGGCTGTAACACACAGATGGTTTAAAGTGAAGAGAAATGCTTACGTTCTAAAAGTAGCATTTCTAAAATAGGAATATTAAATCGAACCTCACCAATAAGCAAGATTTTCTATTACCATTCTGGTCATACTAAATATGACCTGGTCACCTACCTCTGTAATATCAGAATCTATCACTCAAAAAGTATCTGAGGGCAGTCCTAATGCTAGTCTATGAAGGGAGCAGGCCTCACAGAAGTGGAAAACAAATTTAGGAGTTTTTCACTACCAGGACATATAAAACACATATGTGCATGTCCTGCCTTTTACCTATATAGCACCCTGCCCTATGGGTTACCTGCGTCCTACCATAGGGGTGACTTATATGTAGAAAAAAGGGAGTTTAAGGCTTGGCAAATACTTTTAAATACCAAGTTGAGATGGCAGTGAAACTAGACACACATGTCTTGCAATTGCAGGCCCGAGACATGGTGAATGGGCTACTTACGTGAGTGGCACAATCAGTGCTGCAGGCCCACTAGTAGCATTTAATTTACAGGCTCTGGGCACAGGTAGTGCACTTTACTAGGGACTTACAAGTAAATTAAATTTGCCAGTTGGGAAGGAACCAATATTACCATGTTTAAGGGAGAGAGCATATGTACTTTAGCACTGGATAGCTGTGGTAAAATGTGCAGAGTCATAAATCTAGCAAAAACAGTGTCAGAAAAGTAGAGGGAGGCAGGCAAAAAGTTGAGGGATGACCAATCTAATGCTGTCAGGTCTAACAAACTGTATAGTTGATATTGTGTGTAGGATCTGCCACCCAAGAAAACAATGCACTGGTGGCAATATGTGCTGCAAGGGCCTTGTAAATATTGGACATGGTGTATGAGTGCAAACACAGTAAAGGCAGTAAGGACAGGTGCTAGAAGCTCAGGGTCCTACACATGTATGCAAGGTGGTAAAATGTTGTTCTCTCAACATGTTACTGCTCTGTGTGCCACAGATAGCACACAGTAACTCTTGTCATGGTATTAGTGACCATGTGACTAGATCCCAAAGATTAGCTGCTGCAGATTAGCCCACCCATGTGGTGTAATGATCCATACTCTGTGTTGTATGTTGCAACATTGCCAACCCATGTCATCCTCACAGATCTTGACGTGCATTTGGCCTGAGAGATCTCTTTACAACATTGTCATAGGACAAACATCATTCAAACATCATCAAATAGCGGTGGTCCGGATTGAGTCCATGTTGTGATGCAATAAGCTTCACATAATGTACAGCATTAGCCAGTGCTGTTCCAATTTCCCTGTGCAGATGAGGTATAGGGCATGCATGCACCCACATATGGCGGTGCTGTTGTGCAACACGCTAACCAGATTTCTGGACACATATACAGGCAATGGGCACCATAGTGGGACCCATTAAGTAACTTTGGAACTATGATTGATGTCATGGCATAGCTCACCAAGTAGTGAGCTGAGTGGATATGGGTGTAGGGTTGTGGCCCTCTATGTGACATGGGTGAGTGCTCCACCCTCCATTTTCACATATGATGCCCATCACATCCATTTTCTATTTAGCAGTTTGTGCAGACATCTGTCCTTTCCATATCAGCCACAAACTGTTTGGAGACTACATTTAACTAGCAGTCCTTACTCAGATGAGTTAGGCACATGCCAATGGATTTAAGGGCAATGGCACATGTGGAAGGGACATTGATGAGCAATCTGACAAGATGAGTATGACCTACCATGGTCACATAACTGATGTATGTGATTAGTATAATCAATGATTACATGGTCCTTTGGAGATGTTTCAAGATGGTTCAGTGATATCGTTGAAACATTAGCTAGCCTTGATTCCTTAGACATGAGCAATATGGAGAAGATGGTTGGTGTGCAGATGTGTATGAACCTTGCCCTTCAAGATATCATTATGATTTGTGCTGACCAATGTGTGATGTGTGAAGACTGCAGATCGTGTTTCTATTGCATGCCTGTTGTTCATTTGCATAAAATACATTTTGGATGACGTCCCATTTCTGTTTCAGCTGCCAACATGACCCCAGCGAAGTAGCAAGAATTTGACAAACAGGTCCAGCGTCACCACCACATCTGTCTGGTGCAGAAGGGCTTCCGGAGGATGGGGGGCTGTATGAGCAGGAGCGATCATTGGGCTTCTGGAAAGCCTTTCCTCAAGGGGACCATCCACCTCCAGCTCCCACAAAGCAGGCAGGTCTAAGGCTACAGACAGGGCAGGGGCTACAGGGGCTGGAGCTTCACTGTCAGCTGGATGTACAAGTGCCCCAACTACTACAACGGCTGTTCCTCCCTTTGTGGAGCCTCTATTTGTGCAGGAATGTTGTGCAGAGCTTGCAACTCAAAGACACAGGATTGCCAGACTTGAATGTTACAGTGTTAAAATGATGACGATGCTGAGGGTGATAAAGGCCGCAGTGACAAGGCACTAAAGGAGACAATGGTCCGAATGGGCACTAATTCCATTCCCCTGTATGTAGTATTTTACATTGGTGGGTAGTTAGATAGTTAGGGTTAGATTAGTTAGTGTAGTGTAGGTCATTATTAGTACATAGTGGTTCTTCTCCGGGGTGGGTTTTTCGGTTTCTCTTTTTCTCTGGGGTTTCTAGGGGGTGGGTGTTGTTTTGGATATGTGTGTTAAAAAAACATTAAAACATTAAAAAAATATATATACATATCCTTTTTTTAGCCTATATGTTTAGTTAGTTAATGTTTAGCTGAAGTTCCTGTTGTCCTTGTCTACTGATGTGTGGCAATAAATGTACACGATCAAGCTAAGTTAGTTGAAAGTTAGGGTAAAATAGTGTTACTTAGGTTAGTACAGGTAGGTTAGTAAGTTTAGTGAATTTTAGGCATATAGGTATAGTTTAATTCAATCTTCTTTTCACCTACAGTATGTTCTCCATCATGATTCACTGTCTAAGTGGTAGCAGGTCTGCACAGGTTATGACAGGCATATGACTTTGACTCTGCAAACAGTACTTTGATATATGTGTGACTATGTGTTTCCCCTATGGCCAAGTAGCTGTCAGGTTGGCAATGATGTCACACCAGTTATCGCCAGACATCATTCAGCAATGTATGTGACAATCTGGATGTGCATGGATACACATTCCAAGACATGTATTCCTACGCGGTTGCTCTTTGTTGGTAAGTCATGGGACAAGCTTTGTTGTAATGTTGTTGTAATTACAGTCACTATAAATCAAGGATTTGTGGCTGACACACGTATGGCTGCCCCTCACAGTTTTGGATATGTCTTATTTGTTTGTCAACTAAAGGTTGTCACATGAAGGTTAACCTGTTGCTACCATCCACGCTTAGCACAACCACTTGTGTTGTGATTTTACCAGCTGTCACAACTCATGCATGCTACCTGTTGCATGACATGCTTAGGAGCCTCAGGAACTGTTTGGTAGTCAACCTAGATATCAGTCACCTCACTTATGATTCAGTTAGTGTGTGTGGCTTTGTGCTTGTCAAAAATACACACATATCCATTTGGTAAGCAGTCTGTGTGTTAGCTTCACACGTCGCAACATGTTCATGTTGCTAATGCTTCTGAAACACATACAACACCAAGGTTGTGCAAAGTGAATTTATTTACAAATGTGATTTTGCGTGCAGTAATTCTGTACATTACATTTAATGGCAACCCCAACTGATGTATTTAGCCAGTGGATGTCCAAACAGAGCCCATCTGGGTGAGCATGTCCTGAGACCTGTGTAGGAGAAGAATGCTTCAGTAGGTCAGAGGAGCACATTGCTATTAAGGAATATTTGGGCAGAATGGCAGTCCACATATGTGAGAGGTCAACAGTGGGAGAGTTCAACTGAGGACAGTACCAGATGTTATGACACTGGAATGATTTTAAGCACAGAGCAAAGGAGAAAGGGGCCATGTACCAAAAAGAAAAGCTACAAGGCAGTTTTCCTTGTGAACGATGTTCCTTACACATCTTCATCCTCTGATACTTGTGGTGCCTCCCATGACAGGAGTGTTGCTGCAGTAGAGGGAGGCACTCACACATTAAGGGCTAAAGATGTGGATAATGTGTCCCTGGCAAATCTCTTCTGTGGGAACACATGAAGCAGCACAGCAGCAAGGAGGGCCTGCAGGGTCTGCAACACTGCAGCAACGTCATGGTAGTGGGCACCCATGTTGACAATGAGGGAGTCCAGCTTCTGCTCTATGGACTCGAAGACCTGTTGCATTGCCCCAGCCTATTATCAATCATGCTGGTGCCACTTTGACTGCTTTAGTCCATGAAGCAGACAGTGGGTGCCTCAATTCCGAGACCAGTGGTGCAGGGCAGTGCTGCAGGTACCTTACAACACTGCCCTGTGCCACCATGCAAGTCCAGAGATGCACCATATTTACCATGTAGGGTGCATTTATGTACTCTAAGCCTATAGTAGTATACACAAAATGCTGTCTATGCCTTGGAGCATAGTGTGAGGATGCCTGAATTGTGTGAAAGACTTTATGGCACAGTAACTACCCTAAGGGGTGTTATCCTATTTCTATGTGTGCTGTATTCTGCAGCACACATTGGAATGGTACCACAAGTGGAGTATTGAAGATGTTTCTCTCTGTTGTGTCATTCTTACACCACCCCTGGGGTGGCACATTCCCTGCCTTGCAGTTCTGTGTATTTGTCAGGATTCTTTGGGTTCCTCAGGTGTTGTATGGGTGCACCCCAAGCAACAACCATGGAATGGCCCTTTCATTCACTGTTCTGCGTGAAAGGTACCCATATTTTCAAGGCCATCACAAGCCATGCAAGATGGCTTACTGTGGCTTTGTAAGTATGGACTGGCACACTGCATCACCAAAGTGGCGATGTGAATAAAGCTTCTGCGGCAAAGTGCATTGGTAGTGCCCTGTACATGAAGCCCACAGTACACCTGCAATAATGCTGCACCTCACACAATGTGGTAAGTGAGGTACTTTTCTTGGCCTGGGATGTGCTACTTATGGTAGGTCTGTGCACATTACAGGGCTTCTTTCCAAACCCCTTGCTCCACCAGTGCCTCCCTTTTTAAATGTGAAGAAGTAAGGCATGAGCAGTGCAAGGGCCTTGTAGATGAGCCCCTACATTTGTTTGCTGTTTAACAGTAAGCATACCAGACTCCTGCACTGTAGCCTGCATAGGGTATAGTTTGGTAGAGGGAGATGGCTGTGAGATGGCTTCCCCCCTTTTGATATAACGTATTTCCCACATTGCCCCCCATTGTGACTTACCTTGTGGTGTTGTGCTTCTTCACATGCTGCACTGTTGTGTCCTTGGACTCGTGTGAACGACTCCTCAGGAATGACAGCTGCCACCATCTTCTCCAGGTCTTTAAGCCCCTCCTGGGGTGCTGTACTTCCACCACTGATCTGGAGTGCTGCCTTGCGACTGCGGGCCAGTTTCTCCTTTATTCTGTGCTTGAATTCGTGCCAATGCTTCTTACAGTTGAAAACTGTCCTCTTGACCTCTGTCACATTTTTGACTTTGTCACCTCCCTGATGAAAATGCTGTTCTCCTCACTGAACCTGCAGTTCTGCTTCCTATTCCCATTCTCCTTCGTCTCTGCCTGGAGATCCCGGCTTGTACCTGGGTTGTTTGGGTTGTACTGCGGGCTATTTGGTCCTAGGTTCTCCATTTCTGGGTCTCCTGCTGTGTTTTCTGTGTCTCCTATGTTTGTTGTTTCTGGAATGGCGTCTCATGGCAATTTTTTTGGCTTTTGGTGCTAAAGTGACGCTAGGCAAATTAGCGTCAAAATACGTGCTGCTAATCAGACTAGCGTCAGTTTTGCAGTACAAGCGTCATTACCTTTACGATGCAGAGCAAAGGTTAGTTTCATTTTGTTATACCCTAAACAGTCCTAAGGCCATGGTGCCCTTTTGACACACAACTTCACTAGCGCAGTTCAAAGTAATTTTTTGTAAATGAGCCCCAATGTTTTGAAGTGGCTATGCTTTTCCACTGGGAGCCAGTACAGTTTGCTGAGAAGACCAGAGACAGAGCAACTTTTTGGTGGAGAAAAAGGCAACCTAGCTGCTTCATTTTGGGCAAGCTGGAGTCTTCCGACGACTGACCTATTGGTGCCTAGGTAGAAAATGTTGCAATAATCTAGCCAAAGCAGAAATACTGCTTGGATGATGGTTTGGCAGGGGCTAAAATCAAAAAGGCTGAGAATAGGTCTGAGACTCCTAAAAAGCCCAAAACAGATACTTGTTACTGATTGGGCCTGAGCCTCAAAGGTCAGGAAGCTGTCCATGACAACTCCTGAGTTTTTTTTATGGAAGCCTTGGGAATGGGAAGATGCCCAAGGGAAGGAGGCCACCTGAAATCATCTCAAAAGTGGGTGCCTTTTCCCAGTAAAAGGACTTCAGTTATATTTGCATTCAGGCAAAGGCAATTAGCATTCATTCAATCTGCAACTGCTAACAGTCCTTTTTGGAAATTAAATGTGTTAAGTGTAGGATTATTTGTGAAGGAGAGCACCAGCTGAGTGGCATCAACATAGGATATTAATATAATTCCTATGGATTTACAACTTAAACTAAGGGTTGGATATAGACATTGAACAAAGTGTGGCTTAATGAGCAGCCCTGAGAAATGCAATGTGATACAGTACGTGGTCAAGAGCTGTGTGTATGTGAAATGACCTGGAAAGAGCTATTCGATAAAGAAGACAAAAACCAGACCAATTCCCTACCACCCATATCAAAACATTATAGGTGCTGAAGAAGAATTTAATGAGACAAGGTATTAAAGGTGGTACTCCACCAAAGTCAGAGCTGAGGACCATCCGTCATCCAGGACACTAAGGAGATGTTGAGTAACTGAGGGAAGCGCAAATTCCATACTCTGCCCTGGCCTGACGCCATTTTGGAAATGTGGTTGTCATCCAAAAACTTAGTCAGGATGGCATTAACGCACCTCTCTGTAACCTTTGTGAGAAACTTGAGTAAAGCGTTTAGGCCAGAAGAAATTCTGGTTTGGAGGCATCCAAGGAAAGTTTCTTCAGTAGTGTGCCACCTTTGCCTGCTCCAAGAACTGGGAACACAAGCTGATGACAAGGAGAGATTTATCACTTCCAAGCAGGGTGGAAAGAGAAGGTCATGAAATTTGAGAAACAAATATGTTTTGAGTGGGTCTGCAGGTGAACCAGATTTTACTTGCCCAAAAAGGGTAAGCAGTTTGGGAAAACTCAGAGAAGGGAACAGATTGAGTGCTGGCAGAAGGCCGGTAGCATCTGGCAGTGCAGAGGCATGAATAATTAATTGATGAAGTGTGTCATTAGAATGACATGGTTCACATATATTCTCCTTAGATCAGGACACCTCCTTCTCCCACCACCCCATGAATGTTTGTGTTAGTTGGGGCAAAGGAGGTGCTCATGGCCACACCCTATTTTTGTAGGTACCTTTCCTTACTAAACAAAAATATATTGAAAATTTGTTGTGAGTGAGATGATAATTTGCGTGCTATGTAGGTAGTTCAATGACTGTGCTCAAAAGAAGTATTCACATGCAGAACATTCTTGTTCATGATTGATAGATGTATATAAGAAAGTGATATTTATTCTTATCATTATGTATGATGACTTCCATTGTATGTTGTTAGTCTTTCGTAGGAAGTCGGAGGTATCCTTAATGTACATAGGTAGAGCAGACACTTAGCCTGCTAAGAATGTATTTAAATATCTTTAAGTGTTTTCAAGCACTGTCCCTATAGAGCTCATAATAAGTTTACCAAGAGGGTACACAAGGGGTTTATGGACATTTGGAAGTAAATCGATTGTGGCTTTCTTGGCACAAGTGGTTCTCAAGTATATGTACATCTCCATCTCATGTAAACCAGCATCTTTCCAGGAAGTCAACATTCGGAGGTACTCTCTTTCTTACTCCTTTAAAAGATTCACCTTTAAGATCTCCTAATGCTGTTTTTTAATTGACACTTAGGGGGTCATTCTGACCCTGGCGGTCGGTGATAAAGCAGCGGCCAACCCGCAAACAGGCCGGCGGTCAAAAAAATGGAATTCTAACCCTGGCGGGGACCGCCAACACAGGCCGCCACTTTAACACTCCGACCGCCACGGCGGGACAGACAAACAGCGCGGCGGTCACCGCCAACAGGCAGGCGGCAGACAATGTACCGCCCACCCTATCACAACTCACCAATCCGCCACCTTTTCCGGGGCGGGAGCCCCGCCGATAAAAACACGACGGAAACAGACTACGAACGGGAAAACGCTCACCTAGACACACTCCACGAGGAAGGAGGACAGCATGGAGCCCGAATTACACATCCTACCAGCTATTGTCTACCTGCTCATCTACCAGGAGTACGAACGCCGGCGCAGATGACAACGGTGAGTACTGCACCTACGACACAGGCGAGGGGGGAGGAGGAAAGCTTACGGGCACACACATGCGCCATACACCCACCCCCCCACCACAAATACCTACACCCCAATGCCGAGCAACAAGTCAGAGTGACACCACACAAACCCCCCGGAATAATGCAAAGACACAATTTAAATGATCTATAAAATATATGTATAAATAGCTCCATTGAAGGAATGGCAAATATGCCATATAAAAGATACAAAAATAAGGAATGAACATAGTCAACAATATATCCATAGGCAAAAAGTCCTGCACATTCCGTCAAAGTTCCATAGTCCTTGGGCCAATGTGCCCAAACACATGGGCAAAGCCCACACAGGAGACCAGATACCATTGGAGAGAACACTGCAGGGGCATCAGATGATAAAACTACAGGCACCTCAGGGGGAAGGGAATGGGGGGGGCACCTCAGCCACATGAGTCCACGACGCCAGATCCACGAGGGGCCTCCATGCCCACTGTCCCATCCTGGGAGTGCAAAGCCACAGTCTCACAAGTCCCTACATTGGGAGGCTTGCCCACTGTACCATCCTGGGGAGTGCAAAGCCACAGTCCATCAGATGGATTACTGACTCCACTGTTATTGGAGGAGGCATGGTGCCCAGAGTGCTTCCTGAAGCCCTGCTCGACACAGAACCGGCACTGTCAATGGGCCAGCGGTGCTTGAGATGAAGGGACCAGCGGAGCGGTGCCTGAGATGAAGGGCCCAGCGGAGCGGTGCTGGAGACGGCGGGGCCCAGCGGAGCGGTGCTTGACAGGAAGGGCCCAGCGGAGCGGTGCTTGACAGGAAGGGCCCAGCGGTGCGGTGCTTGAGACGGCGGGGCCCAGCGGAGCGGTGCTTGAGATGAAGGGCCCAGCGGTGCGGTGCTTGAGACGGCGGGGCCCAGCGGTGCGGTGCTTGAGATGAAGGGCCCAGGGGTGCGGTGCTTGACAGGAAGGGCCCAGCTGAGCGGGGCTTGACAGGAAGGGCCCAGCGGAGCGGTGCTTGAGACGGCGGGCCCAGCGGAGCAGTGCTTGACAGGAAGGGCCCAGCGGAGTGGTGCTTGAGACGGCGGGGCCCAGCGGAGCGGTGCTTGACAGGAAGGGCCCAGCGGAGCGGTGCTTGACAGGAAGGGCCCAGCAGTGCGGTGCTTGAGACGGCGGGGCCCAGCGGAGCGGTGCTTGACAGGAAGGGCCCAGCGGTGCGGTGCTTGAGACGGCGGGGCCCAGCGGAGCGGTGCTTGAGATGAAGGGCCCAGCGGTGCGATGCTTGACAGGAAGGGCCCAGCGGAGCGGTGCTTGAGATGAAGGGCCCATCGGTGCGGTGCTTGAGACGGCGGGGCCCAGCGGAGCGGTGCTTGACAGGAAGGGCCCAGCGGTGCGGTGCTTGAGACGGCGGGGCCCAGCAGAGCGGTGCTTGAGATGAAGGGCCCAGCGGTGCGATGCTTGACAGGAAGGGCCCAGCGGAGCGGTGCTTGAGATGAAGGGCCCAGCGGAGCGGTGCTTGAGATGAAGGGCCCAGTGGTGCGGTGCTTGAGATGAAGGGCCCAGCGGAGCGGTGCGTGGCAGGAAGGGCCCAGCGGAGCGGTGCTTGAGATGAAGGGCCCAGCGGAGTGGTGCTTGAGATGAAGGGCCCAGCGGTGCGGTGCTTGACAGGAAGGGCCCAGCGGAGCGGTGCTTGAGACGGCGGGGCCCAGCGGAGCGGTGCTTGACAGGAAGGGCCCAGCGGAGTGGTGCTTGAGACGGCGGGGCCCAGCGGAGCGGTGCTTGACAGGAAGGGCCCAGCGGAGCGGTGCTTGACAGGAAGGGCCCAGCAGTGCGGTGCTTGAGACGGCGGGGCCCAGCGGAGCGGTGCTTGACAGGAAGGGCCCAGCGGTGCGGTGCTTGAGACGGCGGGGCCCAGCGGAGCGGTGCTTGAGATGAAGGGCCCAGCGGTGCGACGCTTGACAGGAAGGGCCCAGCGGAGCGGTGCTTGAGATGAAGGGCCCATCGGTGCGGTGCTTGAGACGGCGGGGCCCAGCGGAGCGGTGCTTGACAGGAAGGGCCCAGCGGTTCGGTGCTTGAGACGGCGGGGCCCAGCAGAGCGGTGCTTGAGATGAAGGGCCCAGCGGTGCGATGCTTGACAGGAAGGGCCCAGCGGAGCGGTGCTTGAGATGAAGGGCCCAGCGGAGCGGTGCTTGAGATGAAGGGCCCAGTGGTGCGGTGCTTGAGATGAAGGGCCCAGCGGAGCGGTGCGTGGCAGGAAGGGCCCAGCGGAGCGGTGCTTGAGATGAAGGGCCCAGCGGAGTGGTGCTTGAGATGAAGGGCCCAGCGGTGCGGTGCTTGACAGGAAGGGCCCAGCGGAGCGGTGCTTGAGACGGCGGGGCCCAGCGGAGCGGTGCTTGACAGGAAGGGCCCAGTGGTGCGGTGCTTGAGACGGCGGGGCCCAGCGGAGCGGTGCTTGACAGGAAGGGCCCAGCGGAGCGGTGCTTGACAGGAAGGGCCCAGCGGAGCGGTGCTTGACAGGAAGGGCCCAGCGGAGCGGTGCTTGAGATGAAGGGCCCAGCGGAGCGGTGCTTGAGATGAAGGGCCCAGCGGTGCGGTGCTTGACAGGAAGGGCCCAGCGGAGCGGTGCTTGACAGGAAGGGCCCAGCGGAGCGGTGCTTGAGACGGTGGGGCCCAGCGGAGCGGTGCTTGACAGGAAGGGCCCAGCGGAGCGGTGCTTGACAGGAAGGGCCCAGCGGTGCGGTGCTTGAGACGGTGGGGCCCAGCGGAGCGGTGCTTGAGATGAAGGGCCCAGCGGTGCGGTGCTTGACAGGAAGGGCCCAGCGGAGCGGTGCTTGAGATGAAGGGCCCAGCGGAGCGGTGCTTGAGATGAAGGGCCCAGCAGAGCGGTGCTTGAGATGAAGGGCCCAGCAGAGCGGTCCTTGAGATGAAGGGTCCAGCGGTGCGGTTCTTGTCCCGCCGGGGCCCTGTTCAGCGGTTCTTGTCCCGGCGGGGCCCTGTTCAGCGGTGCTCCTCACGGCGGGGCCCTGTTCAGCGGTGCTCCTCCCGGCGGGGCCCGTTCAGCGGTTCTTGTCCCGGCGGGGGCCTGTTCAGCGGTGCTCCTCCCGGCGGGGCCCTGTTCAGCGGTGCGCCTCCCGGCGGGGCCCTGTTCAGCGGTTCTCCTCCCGGCGGGGCCCCGTTCAGCGGTTCTTGTCCCGGCAGGGCCCTGTTCAGCGCTGCTCCTCCCGGCGGGGCCCTGTTCAGCGGTGCGCCTCCCGGCGGGGCCCTGTTCAGTAGTGCTCCTCCCGGCGGGGCACGTTCAGCGGTTCTTGTCCCGGCGGGGCCCTGTTCAGCGGTGCTCCTCCCGGCGGGGCCCTGTTCAACGGTGCGCCTCCCGGCGGGGCCCTGTTCAGCAGTGCTCCTCCCGGCGGGGCCCTGTTCAGCGGTGCTCCTCCCGGCGGGGTCCTGTTCAGCGGTGCTCCTCCCGCCGGGGCCCTGTTCAGCGGTTCTTGTCCCGGCGGGGCCCTGTTCAGCGGTGCTTGTCCTGTGTGTCTAGGGAGCCAGACCTGGGCAAGACTTCCCGCTCATTCACCATCCGAACTTGCGGTCGCGGCGCCCTCCTGTGATGGAGTCCTGGGCCCGTGGGTGTCGTCCGTCACACCCGGAATGGGGCTGGTGGGGCCCTCCTGGGCAGCTCGCCTGCTTCCTGACTTCTCCGCCCTGCTGCCCTTGCCCTCCTTCGCTGGAGCTCTGTGGCCCTTGCCTCCCTTGGATGATGTGGCAGGTGACGGGGCAAGGCTACTGTCCTTGGTGGCAGCCGTCTCAGGCTTGTCGCGCCGGGCTTTTTTTCTTTTTTGTCCTCTTCCCGGGGGGGGCTGGCTGTCCCCTTGCTGCTGGCCGATGTTCCTGCCCTAGGATCTGGTGGACTCCAATAGCCCTGCACTATGGTCACAGTAGATGCAGGGCTGGTGGTGGCTGAGGTGCTTTTTTTACTCTTACCAGATGGAGGGGGTGGGTCAGTGATTGGAACGAGCTCAAGGTTCGAAAGGAAAAGGACTTTGGAAGGACAGGGACGGGTAGGTGTAGTGGGTTTGGGAGTGGAGGAAGAGGATGTGGTTGTAGGAGAGTCAAGTGTGCTGTCTTTGGGTGCAGGTGCTTGTGACAGAGGCTGTCGTGAGGTGGATGGCTGTTGGGTGGGTGGCTGCCTGTGTTTGTGTGCTTTGGAAGAGGGGGTGACAGACACACGGGGAGAGGACACAGGGGAGGTGTAAATGGCAGTGGGGGTGGTGACTGCACGTGTGCGGACTGTAATGGAGGGTGTGCTGGGGATGGAAGTACTGGCTGATGGTGGGTGTGCATGCAGGTGTGAGTGGAGACGTCACAGGGAGGGAGGAGGGAGATGAGGAGGTGGGGGACACAGAGGTGGTAGTGACTGTTGGCATGTCTGCATCTGGATGTTGCTTGGGTGAATGCTTGTGGGATCTGTGGTGCTTATGTCTGGATGAGCTGCCCTTGGGTGTAGAGGTGTGTGCAGGCTGGTCTGATGGTATGGATGGGATAGGCAGAGGAACAGGAGACTGGGTCTCGGTGGAGGGAGTCAGAAGAGGGAGGCTGGAGACAGGGACAATGGCTGCCGTCAGTGCTGAGGCCAGAGCGTTGAACGATCGCTGATGGGCAGCCTGACCCGAATGAATGCCCTCCAGGTATGCATTGCTCCGATGCACCTCCCTTTCTACACCCTGGATGGCATTCAAAAGGGTAGACTGCCCAACAATGAGTGTCCTGAGGAGGTCAATGACCTCCTCACTGAGGGCAGCAGGGGTAACTGGGGCAGGGCCTGAGGTGCCTGGGGCGAAGGAGATGCCCGCCTTCCTGGGCGAGCGGGCACGGAGCGAAGGCTGAGGGGCTGCTGGGAGGGTGGGGCTGGTGCGCTGGGTGGCGGCTGTACCTGTTGTGGCGGTGGGCACGGATGTTGCCGCCACCGCTAGGGAGCTCCCTTCCGAGGACGTGTCGGTGTCGCTGACGTCTCCACGGGTCCCCGTTGTGGAGCTCCACTCGCCCTCCGTCTCACTGGTGTACTCGGAGTCTGTTGTATGGCCCTCCGGGCCATGTGAGATGCAGCTCCCTCGTGCGCCGATGCCACTTCTCCTCCGCCTGATGATGCTAATGCACACATGAACAGGAAGACAAAGAAAATGGGGGGGGGAGAAATGAAGACAGGTTGAGTGCATGCATTGGCAACACCGTTGTCGGAGAGGACAGACACAGAAGCCCCCTGAACTAGGCCGCGCAATGGGAGTACACTACTCAGTTATTGAGACTAGGCCTACGGGTCTATGGACGACAAATGCACACCTGGGTGAGGCCGGACCATGGATAGCTGTACTTGGCACCCTACAGAGGTGGGGGGTGGGGTCACAGGGCTGTGTCTTACGGAGGGGCCTAGCCTACAGAATGCGCCCTGGCCTGGAGATAGCCACAGCCCTCCTCCCCCAACCAGACACCTTCACTGCGCGCAAAGATAGCAGAATGTGCTGATACTCACCCCCTTGTGTCTGCTGTGATGTCCTCACGCGCCCATCCAAATCGGGGTAGGCCACCGCCAGGATCCGGGACATCAGGGGGGTCAATTGGCGGCTGGCACCCCTCCTACGTTGGGAAGCCATCCCCAGCAGAGACTCGGCGGTCTTTCTGGTCCCGCGGCGGATGTCCTCCCACTTCTTTCGGCAGTGGGTGCCCCGTCTGTTGTGGACCCCCAGGGCCCGGACGTCCTTGGCGATGGCACGCCAAATGTCGATCTTCTGATGGGCGCTGACCTATGTGACATGTACAGGGTGGTAAAGGAAATCGCATCAGTTTTCTGCCTGGTCAATGTGAGTGGCCCCCCCCCCCAACCTTGCCATGTGGCACATGCTCTCATCTTTTGTGCGTTGCACTCCTCATTCGCTCCCCTCTCCACCATCTTACATACACCCCACTCAACACAGGCATAGCCCATTCAACGTGCACCCTGTGTACTAACCTGTTGGTCTGGAGGACCGTAGAGTAGCGCATACTGAGGGAGGACCCCATCAACAAGTTTCTCCAATTCTTCAGCAGTGAAGGCAGGGGCCCTTTCCCCAGTCGCAGCAGCCATTGTATCTCCCAGACCGAGGTCACAGCAGCACTTGCAGTATAGGTCCTCTCCTGTGGATGATCAGGTCTCGAGTGATTAATCAGATAGAAAATGGCGGCCACCCCTGCGGCGGTGCGTACCGCGGCGGTGCGTACCGCGACCGCCGGCGCACATCGTCATTGGCTCCTGAGACCCATAGGGTTCAATGTTAACCAATGCTGCTTTACGCCGCGGTCTTCGACCGCCTACCGCCACGGTGTGCCACGCCAGCGCAGTGACCTCACATCCCACTGTCACACTTCACGGGTCAGGCAGCCGCCATTTCAAGGGCCCACATGGCATGATTTGTACTGCGTCACACAGGCCTGGGCCTTGCATTGCCACTCATACAAGCCGTTCCATGCATAGCGATTCGTGTACTGTGCAAGCTGTGTGAACTAACCTGTGGGTTGCTTGACTCTGTGCTCCATGTTGTCCTTCCTAGGCACCGTCCGCTGGGACTTGCGAGGAGAAGGATGAATCCTCCCGTGTACCGACCGCTGGTGGACCTGTCGACAATGGAAGAACGACATATCATACTTACATACCGGCTTGACAGAGCAACTATACATGAACTATGTGCCCAGCTGGAGCCAGACCTGATGTCCCCCATCCGCCAACCCACAGGGATTCCCCCTCTGGTGCAGATTCTGTCAGTACTCCATTTTTTGGCAAGTGGGTCTTTTCAGACAACAGTGGCCATATCATCTGGGATGTCTCAGCCTATGTTTTCTAAGGTTTTGTCCAGAGTGTTGTCTGCCCTGATGAAATACATGCAGAGCTACATTATTTTCCCTGAGGTGGGCGAATTGGCTACAGTGAAGGGTGATTTCTATGCCCTTGGACATATCCCCAACATCATTGGTGCCATTGATGGGACCCATGTGGCTTTGGTTCCCCCCAAAGAAAGTGAGCAGGTGTACCGAAACAGAAAAAGTTATAATTCGATGAATGTCCAGGTGGTCTGTTTGGCTGACCAGTACATCTCCCATGTAAATGCCAAGTTCCCAGGGTCAGTGCATGACGCGTATGTCATGCGAAATAGCAGCATCCCTTATGTGATGGAACAGCTACAGAGACACCGTGTGTGGCTAATTGGGTACTCTGGTTACCCCAACCTGTCGTGGCTACTGACCCGAGTGAGGAATCCCCGGACCAGGGCAGAGGAACGGTACAATGAGGCCCATGGGCGATCTAGGAGGATCATAGAAAGGACCTTCGGGGTACTGAAGGCCAGGTTTAGGTGCCTGCATATGACAGGGGGATCCCTCATGTACTCACCAAAGAAGGTGTGCCAGATCATCGTGGCCTGCTGTATGCTTCACAATCTTGCATTGCGACGCCAGGTGCCTTTTCTGCAGGAGGATGGTCCAGATGGTGGTGGTGTTGCAGCTGTGGAGCCTGTGGAGAGTGAAGAGGAGGAAGACGACGGGGACGACACGGACAACAGGGATACAGTCATACAACAATACTTTCAGTAGCACACAGGTAAGAAACAGCCACCCCAATTTACATTTACTTGAGGCCTCATGCGTATCCACTGCCTGTGTTTCCCCCCAGTTCCTGTTAACTGATTTGTGACTTTCCCTTCCCTTTTCAGAGCTGTATGACCCACTGCCTGACTTCAGCTTTGTTTGCCCATGGACTAAAACTTATTGAAATTGGTATGTTGTCATCACAAAGTAACTGGACATTATTGAACCGTTATGTGTAATACATTTGTTAAGAATACAAGCAGACTCCTGTTTATTTCAGTGGAATAAGTGATTTATTTTAAGTGCTAGATATAGGTAAATGATTGGGAAGCGGGGATGGGTGGGGGTGGAGTAATGTCCATGGCAGAGTCCAGTTCTCAGTCGCACAGGTGCATTGTCCATATGCCTGTGGAAGGATGGAGCAGGGGCAGTTCAAGGTTGGACAGGGTGACAATGTGGGACAGTGGGATGACATCAGGGGGTATCTTAGGCTGGCGGGGGTCTTGCAATCCTACTCTGTCTTCTTGTGAGATCTCAGGTTCCGCTTGCGGGGGGGTTCTTCTTCTGCAGGAGGTGGGGTTCTGGTGGCCTGTCGTTGTGTGGGGGCCTCCTGTCCACTAGCGCCGGCGGAGGTGGTAGGCTGTTCCTGGCCTGGGCTAGTGACAGGGGCCCTTTGGGGTGCCACATGGTCCCGCAATGTGGTGACGATCTGGGTAAGGGCCAGGACGATGGTCCCCATTGCGGAACTGATGTTCCTCAGTTCCTCCCTGAACCCCATGTACCGTTCCTCCTGCAGTTCCTGGATCTCCTGGAACCGGGTCAGTACCGTCGCCATCGTCTCCTGGGAGCGGTGGTATGCTCTCATGATGGAGGAGAGGGCCTCTTGGAGAGTCGGTTCCCCGGGCCTGTCCACCCCCTGTCGCACAGCAGCCCTCCCAGTTCCCCTGTGTTCCTGGGCCTCTGTCCCCTGGACGGTGTGCCCACTACCACTGCCCCCAGGTCCCTGTTGTTGTTGGGGTGGTGGGTCAACCTGGGTGCCCTGTAGTGGTGGACACACCGCTGATTTACGTGCCCTGGAGAAAGAGGCATGGGCCCGCTGGGTGGGAGCTGTGCTGGTGTTCCCAGAGGGGGTAGGGTCTGGTGTAGCCTGTGGCTGTCTGTGGGGAACCGACTGTCCAGAGGTCCCCGATGGGCCGGGCTGGTCGTCTGGCTCCAGGGAGACAGAGCTGCTGTCATCGCTGGGGGCCTCTTCTGGGGGTGGGATGGACATCTCTGGACCCTCCGTGGCGGTGTGGTGGCGTTCGGGTCCTGCAGGGGTATAAAGGTATGGTTATTGCTTCTGTGTGTGGCATTTCGTGTGATGGGTGGGTGTCCGTGTACCCATGTGCAGGCATTTCCTTGTGGGGGCTTTTGTGAGGGTGGCTTGTGGGGGTGATGTGTGTGTGCAGTGGGCATGCTTTGGTGATGGGTGTCCATGCTTTGGGGTCGCATGCAGGGCTTGGTGTTGGGATGGGTGGGTTGTGATGGTGAGCCTTTTGCTAGGGGTTGGTGTGATGGGGGAGGGGGTGAGGGTGGGGGTATGATTTGGCATGCAGGTGGGGTGGGGGTGGGAAGCAGTAGTGAAGATTTGCCTTACCAGAGTCCATTCCTCCGCCTACTCCTGCGAGGCCCTCAGGATGCAGGATGTGCAAGACTTCCTCCTCCCACGCGGTAAATTCTGGGGGAGTAGGTGGGGGTCTGCCGCCAGTCTTCTGCACCGCAATGTTGTGCCTTGATACCATGGAACGCACCTTCCCCCGTAGGTCGTTCCATCTCTTCCTGATGTCCTCCCGATTGCGTGGATGCTGTCCCACCGCGTTAACCCTGTCCACTATCCTTTGCCATAGCTCCATCTTCCTGGCAATTGTGGTGTGCTGCACCTGTGCCCCGAAGAGCTGGGGCTCTACACGGACTATTTCCTCCACCATAACCCTGAGTTCGGCGTCACTGAACCTGGGGTGTCTTTGGGGTGCCATGGGGTGATGTGGTTGAGGTGTGGGGTGGCGTTTGTGGTGATGAGTGTGGTGCGTGTGGTGGTGTGTGGTGTTTGGTGCGTGGATTCTGTGTGGGTGATGGTGTTGTGTGCCTCTGTGTTGTGGGATTCTCTATTCTGTGCTATGTCTCTAGCCTTCGTCAATGATTTCGGGTCGTAGGGGCTTGTGGGTGATGTGGGTGTGTGTTTTATATTGTGTTGGGTGTGTGGGAGTGGTGTTAGTATGTGTATCATGAGTGTATTTCGAACTGACCAATGTGGCTGAGTTTTCTATGTGTGTGTGTATTTTGACCGCGGCGGTGTGTACCGCCAATGGAATACCGCGTTTGAAAGACCGCCGCGTGGATTTGTGGGTCGGAATGGTATGGGCGTATTTCTGTTGGCGTGACGGTGGAGGTTTGGTCAGCGCCATTTTTTCGCTGACCTTTGGTGTGGCGGATTTTTGAGGATGTCGGGTTTTCGGCGGTTTGCCAGTTGCGGGTCAGAATGACCGTGGCGGTTTACCGCGGCCGCGGCGGTGTTATGGCGGCCTTCTGGCCGGCGGTAAGCGCCTTTTACCGCCGAGGTCAGAATGACCCCCTTAATTCTTAATAACTACCATGTACTCTTCTTTGTCAAGGGTATATATAATGATCACAGTGTTTGTCTTTAAGGTATTCAATTCACTTCATTAAAATTGTACAACATTGCTAATGTTTCCAGAGTTCCGCCCATTGGGGTTTGTCTTCTTCCCTTTGTTCCAAGTTCTCACAGGCTTTCTTTAAGTTGTCGACTGTCATTTTGTGCAAGACATCAATTGTATCGCCCGGCGGTAGCTGTGGGGACAACCTGTTCCTTGATCTTAAACCCCTGAATACTGAATGGTAAATTTTAAATCCCATTTGTTCAATGGGTGGGCCATATCCGGAATTTGATTTGCTCTACTCTCCTCTTGATTACTGTAGGCCTATTGTTGTAATTCTAATCACTCTAGTATATCAGGTATTGTAAAGGGCATTATTGACTTTCCTGAAGCTGCTTCTTTCTCAACATCTATTCTATTTATAAGGAGATTTTCAGCTTCAATTTTCTAGTGAAATTATATTGTTCTATTCTAAAGTTCACATTATTAGAGCCACTGATAGGACAAAAACTCAAGCCGTGATTTCATATTTTCAACTGTGTTTCATGTGATTAGACGATGATCACAAGTGGTTTGTCTTGTAGTGGGTTTATTATTGATTTGGGGATTGTTTTTGTCTTCTTCTTCTTCCCCCTCCTCATCCTCTTCCTCAGCACTCTCTTTTGTTATGTGCCCCCTTTCTTGTGGTCCTGTGGAATAGCCCCATCTCCCCCACAAAAAAAATATCTCTTAAGGACCCTCAACCACTGAAGGACCCTCAACCACTTAATTTCTTAAGAATGACCTCCTTCATTCATATATATATATATATATATATATATATATATATATATATATTCACTTCAAAAAACAAAGGTTACAGGAACATTATAGTTAGGCTCACAATTTAAACGCACAAGACCATAGAAAATTGCCTGTTTTTAGTTCACTTGTGCCCTAAGATAAATATAATTGTGCCCCTGCCATGCAGTCTTTTCCGCATTTTACTGCAAAAATTACATTAATATTATCAATGTTGTTATCAAAGATATCATGAGTGACATAATTTGGGGTGCAATTAGCAGTGCATGGCGATGGTGCGAGTTATAGTTACCTTAGAGCACCAGTTATAGTTACTTGAGATAACTATAACTATAACAGGTGAAGTTCTATGGTTTTGTACATTTAAAATGTGAGCCTAACTATAATGTCTCTGTAACCTTTGGTTTTTGATAAAATTCCTTTTTCTAAAAAAAAATATTATTTCCTAACCATAATGTCCCTGTAATCAAGTTTTTTGAGTGAATTTCTATGTTTTTTAAAAGTAAAGTAATTTTCATTACTACACTTTAATCCAACCACCGCTGTGCATGGCCTTTGGCTCTGCACAGTGGAGGTTGGCCACAGAGTCTGGCCTGCAGCAAGGCCCTGTTGCCTACCCCCTATAACTACCCAACCTAGTGAAGCGCACAGCCTTTAGCCGTGAGAGGTGGGGTTGGCCCCAGTGCATGCTATCAGATTGTCCCTTCGGCCAACACCCCGAACCACCCATCCCCATGTTGTGCACTGGCTTTGGCCACGCTCAGCAGAAGTGGTGGCAAGTCCGTATTGCCCCTCCTCTCCTTCCCAATTTCATTCCCGGGGACCCAATCCCTGGGGCCCTGCCTTCTAAAACTTTCTTTTTTGGGGGGAGGTAACCATGCGTCCCCTTTACCATGGCCATTTTTAGCCTGTGGGCCTCATCCTCCAGTGCCCAGCGTTAATATATATATATATATATATATATATATATTATTTTTTTTTCTTTTTTTTTTTTTTCTTTTGGGAGGGGGCCATGTGACCCCCCTCCCCTCCTCAGGCTGATCTTCACCCAGGGACCTCATCCCCTGGGGCCCAGCCTTCTTAATTTTTTTTTGTGGGGGACTGGGGGGGCCATGCGGTCACCCTTCTCCAGCCAATTTGCGCCCAGTTGACCTCTTTTTTTGCAGAGAAGAGCTGTGTGGTCCCCTCTCCAGACTTATCTTCGCCGAGGGACCTCATCCCCTGGGCCCTGGCCTCTTACTTTTTTTGGTGGGGGGAGGGGGGCCACGCGGTCCCCCTTTCCTGGCCAAGTTTGGCCCATTTTACCTAATCCCCCAGGTCCCGGAATTAGTATATTTATTTTTTATGTGGAGAGGGGCTGTGTGACCCTTTCACCAGGCTGATCTTTGCCCAAGGATCCCATCCTCCAGGACCCAGCCTTCTAATTTTTTTTTGCCTCCCACACTGGTGGATTTTGGCCCCCAGAACCCATCCCCCGGGCCTTACTTTAATTTTTTTTTTTTTGGGAGAGGGCTGTGTGGCCCCCTCCCCAGGCAAATCTTGGCCCGCAAGGACCTCATCCATTGGATCCCAACCTAAGCATTTTATTTCTTTGGGGGGAGGAGGGCGACGCAGCCCCCTTCCTCAGGCTAATCTCTGCTCCAGGGACCCCATCCCCCAGGGCTTGGCCTAAACAACAAATTTTTTGAGGGAAGGGTGCGGTGCAGCCCTCCTCCCTTAGCCAGAGGACTCCATCCCCTGGGGCCCTACCATGTAATCTGGGTGCCCTCCATGGCACC
The DNA here is from genome assembly GCF_031143425.1 of Pleurodeles waltl. Classification (NCBI taxonomy): domain Eukaryota; kingdom Metazoa; phylum Chordata; class Amphibia; order Caudata; family Salamandridae; genus Pleurodeles; species Pleurodeles waltl. The sequence continues at coordinate 1,080,897,377 of NC_090447.1, forward strand.
CAGTCACCAAGATTGGGAATTGCAGGGGGAGCGTGAAGGCCCCTGCTGTCCCATCTGGCTTCCCACTTTCTGCAGAAGTAAGCATTGCTGTAACAGAGAGGGAGCTGCTGAAGCAGCTTCCTCTCTGTGAGATTAATGTTTTCTCTGTTTCCCTGCCTGCCTCTCCACAGGCAGAGAAACAGAGGAATCCTCCGCTCGCAGTGAGGGAGAGCTGTTTGACAGATCGCTCTCACTGCGAGTAGAGTGCTAGCTCTGAGTTGGTGGCATCTGTTAATGCTGCGGCCAAGTCAGAACAAGCAGCTATCTCCCGGGACTTGGCACCCCAGTGTAGGAAAGTACCCTCTTTCTTGGCATGGTTACCCACTTTTCTGCCTGATGTCAGTGTGTTTGACTGTATTCATTGGGATCCTGCTAACCAGGACCCCAGTGATTATGCTCTCTCTCTCTCTCAAAACTCTTTTCATTTCACAATTGGTATACTACTGCCCCCATGTAAGCCCCTGATATATAGTATGGTGCATGCACCCATTTTCACTATAGGCCACTGCACCAGGTCATTATAAGTCACCCCTATGGTGGGCCCTCTCATCCCAGAGGGCAAGGGTGTATGCACCTGTGTTTGAGGACACCCCTGCACTAGCAGAGGTCCCCCCACAAACTACAGACCAATTTTCCTTGACTTTGTGAGTGTGGGGACGCCATTTTACATGTGTACTGGACATAGGTCACTACCTATGTCCATCTACATAATGGTAATTCCAAACCTAGGCATGTTTGGTATCCAACATGTTGGAATCATACTCCAATACTTTTGCAAGTATTGGTTGTATGATTCCATGCACTCTGGGGGATCCTTTGAGGACCCCCAGCATTGCATCCACAGCCTTCTGAGATTTTCCAGGCAGCCCCAGCTGCTGCCACCTCACAGACAAGTTTCTGCCCTCCTGTTGCTTGAGCAGCTCAAGCCCAGGAAGGCAGAGCAAAGGTTTTCCTTTAGGAGAGGGGTGTTACACAATTTTCCTTTGGAAATAGGTGTTACATGGCTTGGGAGGGGTAGCTTGGGAGGGGTAGCATCTCTAAGCCACTGGTTTGCTTTGAAGGGCACATTTGGTGCCCTCCAAGCAAAATCCAGTCTACACCTATTCAGGGACCTCCAGTCCCTGCTCTGGCGTGAAACTGGACAATGGAAAGGGGAGTGAGCACACCCCTGTCCATCACCACTCCAGGGGTGGTGCCCAGAGCTCCTCTAGAGGGTCCCTGGGTTTTGCCATCTTGGATCCAAGGTTGGCAGGGAACTCTGGGAGCATCCGGGTGGCCAGGTCAGGCAGATTACATCAGTGCTACCTCCTTCTATGTGGTCGCCCAGCTAGGTGACCAATCCCCCTTTCAGGGCTATTTAGGGTCTCTCCTTTGGATGGTTCCTCAGATTTGGCTAGCAAGATTCCAGCAGGATTCCTCTGCATCCCTTACGTCGACTTCTGGCCAAAGAATTTGCATCTGGACTCTCCAGGACTCGACAATATGCAACAAAAACGAAGACTTTGCCTACAATATTGTTTCCACAGCTCCTGCGGGCTTCTGCAACATTTGCCTGGTCGTGCATCCTCTGATGACAGCCCGTCTTCAGTCTGCACTGGAAAGAAGAAGGAATCTCCCTTGGATATATGAAGTCACTCCCCTGCATCTGCCGGCACAAACAGCAAAGGTGACCGGCTACGTGGATCCCCTTTCCTGCTGAGCTGCATTGATCCTGCAACATGGGTGGTGGCTAGAAGTGGTCCAGATGGTCCTCTCTACCAGCTGTCCAACGTGGGTGGAGGTATGCCCTTGCGCTCCCATGCAGGACAGTACCCTATGCACTACGTATTTTTCAGCTGCCAAGGCTTATCGGTACTTCTTCCAAAGGGTTTTCAGTCTTCATGTGGCTCCAGCCCCAGCAGTCCTTCCTGGGATGCAGAGAACCCTGAGCGACTCTCCTGCAGCGTGGGACTCCTTTTTCGTAGTGCTGCATGGCTCCATTTGCACCTTCTGTGTCCCCATCCTGTGGGACTCCTGTGCATGCTGCTTGTGATTCTGTGGGGTCTCTGCAATGCTGAGGGCCCCCTCTGACTCTCCCTCCTGGGTTGAGTCCTCCTGGGACTTGCTGATCCCCTGCAACATCACTTTCTGCCAACCGTGAGTTTTGCCTGTTCCAAGGCTTGTTGGTGGAACCTGGACACACAAACCTGACTGCAGTCATCCTTCCTGCATCCTCCAGGAACTCAGCTCTGACTCCAGGGCTGCAGTGCTGACTCTTCTTACTCACCGTCGACCAACTCATGCTATCCTCAGCTTGATGGGTAGGGGCTCCTGCCCCATTGGACTCTGCTGTGTCTTCTGGACTTGGTCCCCTCTTTCCACAGGTCTTCCTCTTCAAGATACAGTATGAGTTCTTGAAATTAAATGTAGAAAATCCTCTTCCAAGCAGTTCTGTTGACAAAATGTTGTTTTAATTCTTCTTATGTTAGCTCCCAAATCCGTCACAAGTTTATATAATGTTCCAATTCACATCAAAGGATCATCACAGTATCATTTTCCAAATTTCCATTAGTCAAGTCCATTCTTTAGTATTCAATCAATTAAGCCATCCATTAAGCCAAGCCAACACGTGTTTACTGTATATTAGTGCTTTTAGAGATTTCAACGTAGGCTGCTATGATTGAATGTGTTTGATAACTATGGTTATCATGTAGGGCTTTAGTGGGGGTGTAGCTCTCCTATAGTAGCATCATTAAAAAGTATCGGATTTAATTTGTGGGATAGAGAGTGCCAATTACCCTGTATTACTCCCCGTCAGTTAGGCATCCTTTTCAAGAATCCACCGTTGGTTTCTTGTAGTCATCTCTGGGTTTTGCAATCGTCTTCTTTTCTTCTAAGTGGGTGTTCTGGGGAAATTCTAGTAATTTACTCCTGCCTTCCTGGTTGCTGGGGGGTGTTGTAGTAGTTACCTTTGTGCTTTCTTGGTACCCCCAGGGACCCTCTACACATTCCACTTACCTGGGTGGGGGTGACACTCTTGCATTCCAAAATCTAGTATATGGTTTGTGCTCCCCCTCGGTCCACTATTCTCTATTGTGTTTTACACTATTTATACTGATTTCTAACAATTCGTAAGCCTATTTCTGACACCAAGTGTATATATCTTGTGTATTTCTTATCTCCTAAGGGAGTAGTGCCTCCATAGTAATTTTGGTGTAGTGTTACCATAATAAAGTACGCTTATTTTTGTAACGCTGAGGTGGTCATTACAACCCTGGCAGACGGTGTTAAAGCTGCGGTAATACCGCAAACAGGCCGGTGAAAAAAAAAGGGAATTATGACCGAGGCGGAAACCGCCAACATAGACAGCCACTTTAACACACCGCCCGCCACGGCGGTACAGACAAGCAGCGCGGCGGTCACCGCCAACAGACAGGCGGAAGACAATGTACCGCCCACAGTATCACAACCCGCCAATCCGCCACCTTTTCCGGGGCGGATTCACCGTGGATAAAAACACGGCGGAAACAGCTTTTCAAATGGGAAAACGCTCACCTGAACACACTCCACGAGGAAGGAGGCCACCATGGAGCCCGAATTACAAATACTCCCTGCGCTTGTCTTTCTGCTCCTCTACGATCACCATCTACGTAGGCGCCGAATACAACGGTGAGTACTGCACCTATGACATAGGGGAGGGGGGAGGCAAAAGTCAGGGGGACACACACGCAACACCCCCACCCCCAACCCCACCCTCACCCACGACAACACACACACCAATGCATGTCCAAACAGCCCAGTAACAACCCACAACCCCCCGGAAGAATGCAAAGACAAAAGGAAATCAGTTCAAACATTGTAATGTATCAAAATACAGTAACCAAATATATACAGATTCATATACACATTCAACAAAATATACATCATGATTAGTAGTGCAGGTATGCACCATTCAATGTCCGTGCACCACTGGGCCCAAAATGCATGGGCGAGGCCCACACTAGATACCTGTCCACAAACGGAGAGAACACTGCAGGGGCATCAGATAGAAATACAACAGGCACCTCAGGGGGAAGGGAAGGAGGGGCACCTCAGCCGGATTACAGCACCACGCCAGATGCACGACGGGGCTCCATGTCCATTGATGTATCCTGGGGAGTGCAAAGCCACAGTCTCTCAAGTCTCTACAGTGGGTGGGTTGCCCACTGCTTTATCATGGGGAGTGCAAAGCCACAGTCTCACAAGTCTTTGCAGTGGGTGGTTTGCCCACTGTTCAATCCTGGGGAGTGCCAAGCCACAGTCTCACAAGTCTTTGCAGTGGGTGGTTTGCCCACTGTACCATCCTGGGGAGTGCAAAGCCACAGTCTCTCAAGTGGATAACAGTCTCCACTGGTTCTGAAGGGGGACTGGTGCCCAGACTGCATCAGGCTCCCCGTGACAGTTCCTGTTCCATCACTGTCCCAGCTGCACATGGGCTAACGATGCTTGAGTTGGTGGTCAGTGCCCTGTTCAGCGGTGCTTGACTTTGCAGTGTCTGACCTGGTCAGCGGTGCTTTGCCCTGTTCAGCCGTCTTCACCATGGCGGTCTTTTCCCTGTTCAGCGGTGCTTTGCCATGGCGGTCTGGGCCTTGTTCAGCAGTGCTCGACTTTGCAGTGTCTGACCTGTTCAGCGGTGCTTTGCCCTGTTCAGCGGTCTTCACCATGGCGGTCTTTTCCCTGTTCAGCGGTGCTTTGCCATGGCGGTCTGTGCCCTTTTCAGCGGTGCTTGACTTTGCAGTTTCTGACCTGTTCAGCGGTGCTTTGCCCTGATCAGCGGTCTTCACCATGGCGGTCTTTTCCCTGTTCAGCGGTGCTTTGCCATGGCGGTCTGTGCCCTGTTCAGCAGTGCTTGACTTTGCAGTTTCTGACCTGTTCAGCGGTGCTTTGCCCTGTTCAGCGGTCTTCACCATGGCGGTCTTTTCCCTGTTCAGCGGTGCTTTGCCATGGCGGTCTGTGCCCTGTTCAGCGGTGCTTGACTTTGCAGTTTCTGACCTGTTCAGCGGTGCTTTGCCCTGTTCAGCGGTCTTCACCATGGTGGTCTTTTCCCTGTTCAGCGGTGCTTTGCCATGGCGGTCTGTGCCCTGTTCAACGGTCTTCACCATGGCGGTCTTTTCCCTGTTCAGCGGTGCTTTGCCTTGGCGGTCTGTGCCCTGTTCAGCGGTGCTTGACTTTGCAGTTTCTGACCTGTGCATTGGTGTGTGGCATGACGGTCCCTCATTGCCCAGCGGGGCTGTGGCTGCCGGGGCCCTCCAGGGCACTGACGCTGGCAGTGGTCTCCGGACCAGTGACGATTGTGCTGCCCTCCTGGGCAATGACTCTGGCAGTGGTCTCCTGACCAGTGATGATTATGCTGCCCTCCTGGGCACTGACTCTGGCGGTGGTCTCCTGACCAGTGATGATTGTGCTGCCCTCCTGGGCACTAACTCTGGCGGCGGTCTCCGGACCAGTGACGACAGTGCTGGCGGTGGCGTCCCGGGCGGCGGGGAGGATGGCGCCCTTCTCCGCCATGCTGCTCTTCCCAGACTGTGCAGGCTTCTTCTGGCCCTTCACCACCTTTGGAGGAGTCACAGGTGACTCGGCACTCCCCCTGGGATCCTTGTGAGCAGTTTTGCCACCAGGAGTCTTCACCCTGTCCCGTCGGCCACTTTCCAACCTTAGGTGCTTTACAGGAGGTGGACTGGCAGTGCTTTGGCACCGTGTCACACTGGCTGCCCTGGTGTACTCCACACACCTTGAACACGCACCACTGGTACTGGACTTTTTGTGGCTGAGGTGCTACTACGGGACCTATGAATTGGAGGGGTGGGGGTGGTGGCAAAGAGGTCAACGTTGCTGAGTAAGAGTTGCTGACGAAGACTGGGATGGGTAGCTGGAGGGGGTCTGGGAGTGGAGGAAGAGGAGGTGGTTGTGGGAGGTGTAACTTTAGGTGATTTGGGTGCAGGTGCAGGTACTGGAGGCTGTCGTGAGGTGGATGGATGTTGGGTGTGTGGGTGCCCGTGTTTGTGTACTTTGGGAGGGGGCGTCACAGACACACTGGGAGTGGACACAGGGGACGTGTAAATGGTAGTGGGTGTGGTGAGTGCAGGTGAGCGGGGTGTGGTGCTGGGTGTTCTGGTGCGAGTCCTAGTGCCTGTAGATGTGGTGCATGCAGGTGAGAGTGTAGACAACACTGGGAGGGAGGAGGGAGACGACGAGGAGGGGGACACTGTGGAGGCAGTGGATGTTGTTGTGTCTGTATGTGGGTGATGCTTGTGTGAGTGCCTGTGGGTTGTGTGGTGCTTATGTTTTCCTGAGCTACTTTTGTGTGTTGAGGTGCATGCATGCATGTCTGATGGTGTGCTTGGGATAGGCTGGGGTACAGGGGACTGGGTCTGGGTGGAGGGAGTTGGAGGGGGGAGGCTAGAGACAGGGAAAATGGCTGCCATCAGTGCAGAGGCCAGAGATTGCAGGGTTCGATGAAGGGCAGCCTGACCAGAATGAATGCCCTCCAGGAATGCATTACTGTGTTGCAACTCCCTTTCTACACCCTGGATGGCATTCACAATAGTAGACTGCCCAACAGTGAGTAACCTGAGGAGGTCAATGGCCTCCTCACTGAGGGCAGCAGGGGTGACAGGGGCAGGGGCTGAGGTGCTTGGGGCAAAGGTGATGCCCACTCTCCTGGGTGAGCGGGCAAAGGGCGAATGCAGAGGGGCTGCTGGGAGGGCGGGGCTGGTAGGGGGGGTGGCGGCTGTACCTGTAGAAGTGGGGGGCACAGATGGTGCCGCCACCACAAGGGAGCTCCCATCGGCGGACGAGTCTGTGTCGCTGTTTGGTGATCCGGGGACCGACGTGAAGCTCCCTTCGCCCTCCGTCCCACTGGTGTATTCAGAGTCCGTGGTGTCACCCTCCATGGCCATGTGGGATGCAGCCCCTCGTGCTCCGGTGCCACTGTACCTCCGCCTGATGATGCTGATGCACAAAAGAACAGGGAGAGCACAAAAAGGGGGGGGAACAACAGAAGAAAGACAGGTTGAGTGCATGGCTTACCGCTACAGTTGGCGGACAATACAGACACAGCAGCCCCCTGCACTACGCCGTGCTCTTGGGCTCTACAGATGCAATTCCTGGGATCTGCCCTACATGGCTATGGTGGTCATCTGCACACATAGATGACACAGGGGCATGTATATCTGTACTTGGCACTCTACAGAGGTAGGGTGGAGTGCCACAGGGCCTGCATTACGGAGGGGCCTAGCCTACGGAACTCACCCTGGCCTAGGGAAACCCACAGCCCTCCTCCCCCACCTAGACCCCTCCACTGTGCGCAAAGTCCGCAGAATGAGAGTGTACTCAGCCCCCTTGTGTCTGCTGTGATGCCCTCAAGTGCCCATCCAACTCATGGTAGGCCACCGCCAGGATCCTGAACATCAGGGGGGTCATGGTGCGACGGGCACCCCTCCTACGTTGGGAGGCCATCCCCAGCTGAGCCTCCGCCGTCTTCTTGCTCCAGCAGCGAATGTCCTCCCATCTTTCACGGCAGTGTGTGCCCTGTCTCTGGTGGACCCCCAGGGTCCGGACGTCCTTGGCGATGGCACGCCAAAGGTCCTTCTTCTGGTGGGCGCTGACCTACATGACATGTACAGGGGAAGAAGAGAAGTCATTAACAACAGCACCGTCGAAGTGGGTGGCCCCCATCCCTACCCTTGCCATGTGGCACATGCATTCACAGTCCTTCATGTTCCCTGACCTCTGCCCCCTTCCTACTGACATCCAGCCCTCTCCACCCAGGTATAGCCCATATAAAGTGCTCTCTGTGTACTTACCTGTTGGTCTGGAGGACCATAGAGTAGCGTGTACTGGGGGAGGACCCCATCCACAAGCTTCTCCAACTCCTGAGCAGGGGCACTTTCCCCAGACGCAGCAGCCATTGTCTCTTCCAGACTGAGGTCACAGCAGCACTTGCAGTGTAGGTCCTCTCCTGTTGTAGATCAAGTATTGAGTGATTTAACAGATAGAAAATGGCGGTCACGTCCGCGGCGGTGACGTCCGGGGTGGTGCGTCTCATCACCGCCGGCGCTCTTCATCATTGGCTCCTGGGACCAAGAGGGTGCAATGTTAACCAATGCAGCATTGCGCCGCAGTCTACGACCGCCTACCGCGACGGTGTACAATGCCAGTGCAGAGACCTCACATCCCATTGTCCCAGTTTAGAGGTCAGGCAGCCGCCATTTCAGGGTCCCACATAGCTTCAATTACTACTGCGTCACACATACCTAGGCCTACACTCAACACACATACAGGAAGAGTTTTGTATTTGGTGTTGTGTTCTGTGTAGCTGTGGGTACATACCTGGGACTTTGTTGACTCTGTGGTCACTGTTGTCCTTCCTAGGCACCATCAGCTGGGACATGTGAGGAGATGGCGGAATCCTCCGGTGTACCGACTGCTGGTGGACCTGTTGACAATAAAGGAGCGACATTTAATCATCACCTACAGGTTTGACCGTGCCACAATCCAGGAACTGTGTACCCAGTTGGAGCCAGACCTGATCTCACCAATCCGCCATCCCACAGGAATCCCCCCTGAAGTGCAGGTGCTATCAGTGCTCCATTTCCTTGCAAGTGGGTCTTTTCAGACAACAGTGGCCATGGCATCAGGAATGTCCCAGTCTATGTTTTCCAGTGTGTTGTCTGCCCTGCTGAAACACGTAAGGAGCTACATCGTTTTCCCTCAGGTGGAGGATTTGGCTACAGTGAAGGGTGACTTCTATGCCCTTGGACATATCCCCAACATCATAGGTGCTATTGATGGGACCCATGTAGCTCTGCCCCCCCGCAGGAGTGAACAGGTGTACAGGAACCGGAAGAGTTATCATTCCATGAATGTACAGATGGTATGTTAGGCAGATTAGTACATCTCCCAGGTAAATGCTATGTTCCCTGGCTCAGTGCATGACGCTTGCATCCTGCTATTAGGTGACTCTGGTTACCCCAACCTGTCCTGGCTATTGACCCCAGTGAGGAATCCCAGGACCAGGGCAGAGAAACGCTACAATGAGGACCATGGGCGGACTAGAAGGGTGATCGAACGCACCTTCGGCCTCCTGAAGGCCAGGTTCAGGTGCCTCCATATGAAAGGTGGTTCCCTATTCTACTCACCAAAGAAGGTGTGCCATATCATCATCGCCTGCTCGATGCTTCAAAATCTTGCTTTGCGATGCCAGGTGCCTTTTCTGCAGGAGGATGGTCCAGATGGCGGTGTTGTGGAAGCTGTGGAGCCTGTGGAGCCTGTGGACAGTGATGAGGAGGAAGCTGAGGAAGAAGACATAGACAACAGGGAGTCAGTCATACAGCAATATTTCCAGTGACACACAGGTGAGAACATTTATTTTCACTATTACATTCACTTTCACACTTCTACCTCTATCCTGTCTTTCATTTAGTAGCAGTATTTGGTAACTGAGTTGTACCTTTCTGCGATACCAGTTTTTTATTTTAGTAATCAGTTTTAAAGAATGATGTTGTAAGCGTCACACAATCTTAGTATATTTAATGACAGCCTGCAGAATAATGTGGTGGGAAAACATCACTAGCATTAAAGTATTATAACCAAGTAATTAAATACAACACAATAGAAGCTGGCTCACAATGACCCTTAATTTAACAACAAATACCTTACCATGTACATTATAGTTATTACAAAGTGGTAGACAAAGAAGGAACATATTTTGTCTAGGAGTACAAGTACATTGTGGCATTTTCCGATTTACTCATCCCTTAATCCTACAACCCCTCAAAATGCTTACATATTCTAGTGAAGGTCTTCTGATTGTGTTTAGGGCGGCAAGAGATGTGCTCCAGTAATTCTAGATTTAATGCAACTTCAATGCAAGAGTTTATATAAAGACTACAGCACATTTTTCACGTTCGTAGAAGAACCACTAGTCGATCTGTCATCCAGAGCTTTTGATATTTATCCAGCCCAGACCAGCTTGAAAGGTGATTGAATAAAATAAATCACTGTCAGCATTATTTCCACTGATGCAAATAGACTGATTCAATCAGCAATCTCTTCCCACCAGCACTTAATTTTAATGCATTTCTGAATCAAAAGCACTAAGCTAGCTCTGCCTGCTCAGCATCTGAACTATTTTCAGTCCTCCATTGATTTAGTTAGTTTATTTTCAAAGATGCTGGTACATGTAGAGTAGTAAGGTCTATTGTTTTTACATGTTTGCATATTAACACCTATCTTTTGAAGGTATTAAGATCATTCCACATATAGCAGATTTGAAAGGAATTAATAGAGCTCAATTTCCGAGTGCAGTTTACTTTGTGCTATTAGACTGGAGATGCTAAATAACAATCCGACTTTGATTGGCAAAGAGGAAAAGAATAAGCATATCCATTTATAGATTAGTGCCAGGAAAATGAATGTGATGTACAACTTTGCTGCACACTGAAATGTAAGAAATGTTGAAAAGGTGTATTTGGTTTTCAAGAAGGAGATGCAAATAATTCTCTAGGCAAGATAAAACAGTCCCTATTACAGAGGGAGGATTTCCAAACTTGCTCATAAATCATCTGATGTACATACCTATCCAGGCTTAATAGTGGCATCTTCCATGGAATAAACAGACTACAAATTAGTTGAGATGGAAATGTTTGTTCTGCTCAATAGTTCATTATATTAAGCATTGTTTACAGGTAATATTAAACCAGGACCTGTGGTTTTCCGTAGCCTTGAAACTATTTGTGTTCTTAAATTATATTGATAGTAATTCTATCTCTGCAGCAACCATGCCACATAAGCTTCTTGGTGAAGTCTGGGGAAAAGAAGTGCTGTGGAAATCTCAACTAACTGAAGAAATATAGAACCACTCAAGTTACGACAAAGGTAACCCCAATTTGTTTTTGCAATAGCTTCTGGTTCCTATATTAAATTCTTCTCATGTCTGTGACCTTTAAGATTTTAGATTTTTATCTTTAAATCTTGTTTTTAACTTGTTAGAGAACTTTGTATATCCTTTATTTTAGTGACTGCATCATTTTAAAGAGCTGCCTCGAGTATACTACACAGAGTCAGGCATTCCTCACAGGAACCAGTTTTTCCAAATGTTTCCAAATTGTTTAGGTTTTAAGCAAGATCAGTCACAAGACTGTAACCTTCCTTCCCCCTTTAGCATACAAATCCAGTTTCCTAATTTGTTGTTTGGTGGTGTGGACAAGGACTTGTTTGGCAACTATCAAACTACCTTAGCTGTAAATATCTGAAATTTTGATACCAGTGTTACGGTCATATATTAGATTTTTAAAACCATTTGTTGAAGATCCATTTGGCTCCTGTCACCTGGAATATGGAGCTGCTGTTTCTGGAAATTGGTCTAAAGCTGTGTAGGAAAATATGGAAGTCTGAAATGGAGAACATGCTGGAAGGAAGCAAGCAAGCCTGATAACTCCTGTTGAAGTGGAAAAAGAGGAAGTAGTGAAAGTGAGGCCTCAGGAGATAAACCTACATGACAAGTTTCTCTATTTCAAATATTTTCTAGCGTTCACAGGACCCCTTGGGTGGATTGTGCTAGAGAGGCTAGGCAGATGACTGCCGTACAATTCTGTCAACCTCAAAAAGGTTGTTAAATTATCTTTACATCTTTGAGATTCACCTTTTAGCAGATGTTTCACTAATATGTTCCACAGTTTTTCCACCAACTTTCCAGCCTGTGCTCTAAATATGTCAAAGCAAACATGCAGGCCCAAATTTATCAAGCTTTTTCATTGTCCTTTTGTCGAGCAAAGCAACTCAAGGACAAAGCAAAGGCATCAGTAATATTCACAAAGCCACCCAAGGGGCAATTGCAACAAATTGAGTTGCTTTGTAAAGATATGTTAAGCAATACAGCTGCTTGTGCTGAGTTATGTAATCTTTCAATGTTGGTGGTAGACCATGTATCCACCCACGGATTTTGGTGTATTTCCCGATTTTCCATACATTTCTGTAAGGATTGTTTTTGTGCAGGATGGTGCCCCTTCTTGCAGACAAACGATCCTGCCTGTAGTGCAGGCACCCTAGCAGTATGGTGCAAGGATCACTGCATTGTCACTAGGCTGCACAGAGCATGGAAGGAGCAGCAATTCTCCATATGTTTGTAAATATGAGGCATATCTGGTGTCTCTCCTTTTCATGCAACAACTGAGTTGATTAAACACTGGTGTTCCAGGATTTCTTGGCCTCCTTTGACCTGGGTGAACTTCTTCTTAGAAGATCCTGAACAAGTACAAGCTGTACAACTGTCCTTCTTTGTGGAAAAAAGTGTGCCTGTATTTTATCAATTACCACAAGGTACCTCTCTTTCACACATTTACTAAACATATATGTATGTCATTTAGTAAAAGTGTTTGCACAGCATGGCTGCAGGCTGTGAGAGAAATGTCCACAAAACAGACTTTCTGAAATGTGATGCATTTTATTCAGCAATGGGTGGTGAACAACCAAGTAAAATTGAATGAAAAAACATACAAGTCGTAGTCATTAATAATAGACTTAGGCCCTCATTACAACACTGGCGGTAATAGCCGGTTACCGCCGTGCAGAAGACCGCCAACACACTGCCGCAGAAATCCCTCACAGCTATTATGACCCACAGCACAGAATCCGCCAAAATTCAGACACCCACACAAGTCCGCCACACCAAAGGTCAGTGATAAACTGGCAAAAACAAAACCTCCACCGTCACGCCAACAGAAATACACCCACACTATCACGACCCACGAATCCACCCGGCGGTCTTTCAACCGCAGTATTCCATTGGCAGTACACACCGCCACGCTCAAAATATACACACACATACAAAACACACCCACATTGGACAAATCGAAATACACACACCTGTTACACATACACACACCACTCCCTCACACCCAATACAATATAAAACACACACCCACATCACCCACAAACCCCTACGACAACAATTGAGAAAGAAGCACAGAGAGAGACACGACCATCAACAATACTAGCATCCACAGGCACACAACACCATCACCCACATAACTTCCATGCACCTCACACAACACCCCACTACATATCAGCACACCTATCACCACACACACCACTCCACACATCACCCACACCACCCAATGGCACGGCAAAGACACCCCTGGTTCTCGGAGGAGGAGCTCAGGGTCATGGTGGAGGAAATCGTCCGGGTAGAGCCACAGCTATTCGGATCACAGGTGCAGCACACCTCCATTGCAAGGAAGATGGAGCTATGGCGAAAAAAAGTGGACAGGGTCAACGCAGTGGGACAGCACCCAAGAAATCAGAATGACATCAGGAAGAGGTGGAACGACCTACGGGGGAAGGTACGTTCCGTGGTCTCAAGACACCACATTGCGGTTCAGCGGTCTGGCGGCGGACCCCCACCTCCTCCCCCACAACTAACAACATGGGAGGAGCAGGTCTTGGCGATTCTGCATCCTGAGGGCCTCGCACGAGTAGATGGCGGACTGGACTCTGGTAAGTCAAATCTTAACTATTACATCCCCCACCCTACCTGCATGCCATCACATACCCCCACCCTCACCCCATCACTCCAACTCCTCACAGATGTCCCACTATCACAAACCACACATCCGAACACCAAGCCCTGCATGCAACACCAAAGAATGGACACCCGTCACCAAAGCATGCCCACTGCACAAACCCATACACCCCCCTAAACCATCATCACACAAGATCCCACACAGGAATGCAAGCACTGGGGTACAAGGTCACCCACCCATTGCACACCATGACACACACACAGATATAATAAACATCCTTTTATACCCCTGCAGGACCCCTACCCAATGTCACCGGACAGGAGGGTCCACACATGTCCACACCACCAACAGAAGAGGCCCACAGTGATGACAGCAGCTCTGTCCACCCTAGATGACCAGCCCAGCCCATCGGGGACCTCTGGACAGTCAGTTCCCCTGACAGAGTCACAGGCCACCACAGAGCTTCCTCCCTCTGGAAACACCAGCACAGCACCCACCCAGCGGGCCCATACCTATTTCCCCAGGACACGTCAATCAGCAGTGTGTTCACCACTACAGGGAACCCAGGCTAACCCACCACTCCAACAACAACAGGGACCTGGGGGCAGTGGGCACACGGTCCAGGGGACGGAGGCCCAGGAACACTGGGGAACTGGGAGGGCTGATGTCAGACAGGGGGAGGACAGGCCAAGGGAACCCACTCTCCACGAGGCCCTCTCCTCCATCATGGGAGTCTACCACCACTCCCAGGAGACGATGGCAACGGTACTGGCCAAGTTTCAAGAGACCCAGTGCCTACAGGAGGAACAGTATTTGGGCTTCAGGGAGGAACTCAGATCCATCAATAACACCATATTAGGGGTGCTGAAGGAAGTACTCAACACCATGAGGGACACTGTGGCACAACAAGGGGCCCCTGACACTAGCATGGACGATGAACTGCCCACCACCTCCACCGGCACTAGTGGACAGGAGGCACCGCCACAGGACCACCACACCAGCACCCCACCCCATGCAGAGGGAGAACAGTCCCGCAAATGGTCCCTGAGATCCAGGACAAAGACAGAGAATGATGCCAAGACCCCCGCCAAGAAATGAGACCACCCTGAATGTCATCCTTCTGTCCCACTTTGTCACCCTGTCCATCCTTAAACTGCCCCAGCTCCACTTCCTATGCCGATTTGGGCAATGCACCTGTAAGACTAATAGACTGGACTCTGCCATGGACATTCCTCCACCATCACCCCTCACCATTTTGCAACCCCCCCAATATTTTGCACTTAAATAAACACCCTTTAAGCACAAAACAATCTGGAGTCAGTCTGTGATTTTAGAATAGTGTATTAGCAATTACTGTGGCAAAAAGCTCTTTCAATTGTAATATCAACATACATATGTCACACAGTTCTAGTCCATGAGGAATCAAAGCAGATGTCACACAGTGGGACCCACATCTGTGAAATTGTAAGGGAAAGTGACAACTCAGTGACCATACACTGGGTGAAAACGACAGACAGTAGAGAGGTAGTAGTGTTAAAGTACATGTAGTAGGCAGGTTTATATTCTTACCTGTGTCTCACTGGAAATATTGCAGGATTATAGAGTCCCTGTTGTCCATGTCCTTTTCTTCTGCTTCCTCGTCTTCACTGTCCACAGGCTCCACAGCTGCAACAACACCACCATCTGGACCATCCTCCTGCAGAAAAGGCACCTGTCGTCGCAAAGCCAAGTTGTGAAGCATACAGCAGGCCACGATGATCTGGCACACCTTCTTTGGTGAGTCGAATAGGGATCCACCTGTCATATGGAGGCACCTGAACCTGGCCTTCAGGAGGCCGAAGGTCCGCCCGATTATCCGCTGTGTTCGCCCATGGGCCTCATTGTAGCGTTCCTCTGCCCTTGTCCTGGGATTCCTCACTGGGGTCAGTAGCCATGACAGGTTGGGGTAACCAGAGTCACCTGCAAATGGAGAGGGACAACTGTTAGACACACACTAACCTGTAGGGATAACCAAAGACCCAGACAACCATTCCCACTGTCTTGCTTCCAGGTGCTCACCTAGTAGCCACACATGGTGCCTCTGGAGTTGACCCATCACATAAGGGATGCTGCTATTCCGCAGGATGTAGGCGTCATGCACTGAGCCAGGGAACTTGGCATTCACATGGGAGATGTACTGGTCTGCCAAACACACCATCTGCACATTCATGGAATGATAACTCTTCCGATTTCTGTACACCTGTTCACTCCTGCGGGAGGGACCAAAGCCACATGGGCCCCATCAATGGCACCTATGATGTTGGGGATATGTCCCAGGGCATAGAAATCACCTTTCACTGTAGGCAAATCCTCCACCTGAGGGAAAAAGATGTAGCTCTGCACGTGTTTCAGCAGGGCAGACAACACTCTGGACAACACATTTGAAAACATAGGCTGGGACATCCCTGATGCTATGGCCACTGTTGTTTGAAATGACCCACTTGGAAGGAAATGGAGCACTGACAGCACCTGCACTTGAGGGGGGATTCCTGTGGGATGGCGGATAGCTGACATCAGGTCTGGCTCCAGCTGGGTACACAGTTCCTGGATTGTGGCACGGTCTAGCCTTTATGTGATGCTCACATGTCTTTCCTCTATTGTCGACAGGTCCACCAGCAGTTTGTACACCAGAGGATGCCGCCATCTCCTCACATGTCCAAGCGGACGGTGCCTATGAAGGACAACAGCGAGCACAGAGTCAAACAACTCAGAGGTACGTACCCACAGCTTACAATGAACACGAATCTTAATCCGAAAAGTGGGCTGTATGTGTGTTGAGTCTAGGCATAGGTATGTGTGACGCAGTTAAAAATTAAGCCATGTGGGCCCCTGAAATGGCGGCTGCCTGACCTCTAAAGTGGGACAATGGGATGTGAGGTAACTGCGCTGGCGTTGTACACCGTCGCGGTAAACGGTCGGAGACCGCGGCGCAGTGCTGCATTGGTTAACATTGGACCGCATGGGCCCCAGGAACCAATGATGATATACGCTGGCGGTGAAGGTACGCACCACCGCGGACGTGACTTCCATTTTCTATCTGTTCAATCACTCGATACCTGATCTTTGACAGGAGAGGACCTACACTGCCAGTGCTGCTGTGACCTCGGTCTGGAAGAGACAATGGCTCGAGTGTCTGGGGAAAGGGCCCCTGCCTTCACATCGGAGGAGTTGGAGAAACCCGTGAAAGGGGTC
Organism: Pleurodeles waltl; assembly: GCF_031143425.1. Taxonomy (NCBI): domain Eukaryota; kingdom Metazoa; phylum Chordata; class Amphibia; order Caudata; family Salamandridae; genus Pleurodeles; species Pleurodeles waltl. The sequence continues at coordinate 1,080,914,188 of NC_090447.1, forward strand.
CTCCCCCAGTACACGCTACTCTACGGTCCTCCAGACAAACAGGTAAGTACACTGGGAGCATGCTGTAAGGGCTATGCCTGTGTGGAGTGGGGTGGATGTAAGAAGAGGGGGTGGAGATTGCGGTGTGCATGAAATGACGGTGAGTGCATGTGGCACATGGCAAGGGTAGGGATGGGGGCCAATGACTGTGACGGTGCAGTTGGTAATAACTTTTCTTTTCCCCATGTACAATTCATGTAGGTCAGCGCCCACCAGAAAAAAGATATTTGGTGTGCCATCGCCAAGGACGGTCCAGACCCTGGGGGTCTACCACAGACGGAGCACCCACTGCCGGAAAAGATGGGAGGACATTCGCCGCTGGAGCAAGAAGGCGGCAGAGACTCAGCTGGGGATGGCCTCCCAATGTGGGAGGGGTGCCTGTCGCACCATGACCCCCCTGATGTTCAGGATCCTGGCGGTGGCATACCTGGAGTTGGATAGGCGCTTGAGGGCATCACAGCAGTCACAACGGGGTGACTACACTCTCATCCTGCTGAGTTTGCACGCAGTGGAGGTGTCTGGGTGGGGGAGGTGGGCTGTGGGTTTCCCTAGGCCAGGGCGAGTTTAGTAGGCAAGGTCCCTCCGTAAGGCAGCCCATGTGGCACCCCACCTCTGTAGAGTGCCAAGTACACCTAGTCATGCCCCTGTGTCATCCATGTGTGCAGATGTCGTCCATAGCCGAGTAGGACATTTCAAAGGGATTGAACAGTGGAGCCCAAGAGCGCGGCGTAGTGTATGGGGCATCTGTGTCTGTCGTGTTCGCCAACGGTAGTGGTAATGCATGCATTGAACATGTCTTTCTTCTGTCGTCCCCCCTTTTTGCGGTCTCCCTGTTCTTGTGTGCATTAGCATCATCAGGCGGAGGCGCAGTGGCACCGGAGCACAAGGGAGCTGCATCCCACATGGCCCTGGAGGGCGACACTACGGAGTCTGAATTCACCAGTGGGACAGAGGGCGAGGGGAGCTCCACAGCAGGGACAGGAGCTGAGACCAGCGACACGGACTCGTCCTCTGATGAGAGCTCCCTTGTGGTGGCGGCAACATCTGTGCCCCCGCATCTACAGGTACAGCTGCCATCCCCCCTACCAGCACTGGCCTCCCAGCAGCCCCTCAGCCTTTGTCCCGTGCCCGCTCACCCAGGAGGGTGGGCATCACCTTCGCCCCAGGCACCTCAGCCCCGGCCCCAGTCACCCCTGCTGTCCTCAGTGAGGAGGCCATTGACCTCCTCAGGTCCCTCACTGTTGGGCAGTCTACCATTTTGAATGCCATCCAGGGTGTCGAAAGGCAGTTGCAACAAACAAATGCATTCCTCGAGGGCATTCATTCTGGTCAGGCAGCCCTTCACCGAGCTTTTTAGACTCTGGCCTCAGCACTGATGGCAGCCATTGTCCCTGTCTCTAGCCTCCCCCCTCCAACTTCCTCCACCCAGACCCAATCCCCTGTACCCCAGCCTATCCCAAGCACACCTTCAGACCAGTATGCACACACGTCAACACACAAGGGAAGATCAGGCAAACATAAGCACCCCACGTCCCACAGGCACTCACGCAAGCATCAGACACATGCTGACACATCAACATCCACTGCCTCCACGGTGTCCCCCTCCTCCTCGTCTCCCTCCTCCCTCCCAGACTCATCTACACTCACACCTGTATGCACTGCATCTACAGCCACTACTGCCATCACCAGCACACCCACCACCACACCCCGCTCACATGCTGTCACCACCCCCACTACCATTCACACGTCCCCTGTGTCCTCTCCCATTGTGTCTGTGACGCCACCTCCCAAGATACACAAACGCAGGCACACACCCACCCAACAGCCATCCACCTCACGACAGCCTCCAGCGCATGCACCTTCACCCAAAGTCACCAAACGAACACCTTCTGCAATCACAACCTCTTCCTCCACTCCCAAACCCCCTCCAGCTACCCGTCCCAGTGTCTCCCAAAAACTTTTCCGGTCCAACATTGACCTCTTTCCCACACCTCCCCAACCCCGTCCGTGTCCTAGGGCTCGACTCTCCAGGTCCCAACCTAGCACCTCAGCCACAACATCTCTGGGACCAGTGGTGCTTGTAGTCACCGGAATCTGGAGTGCACCGGCCACCAGGGCAGCCAGTGTGGCACGGAGCCACAGCACGGACAGTCCCCCACCTGTCAAGCATCAAAAGTTGGCCAGTGCCCAGCGGGAGAGGGGGAGGACTCCAGCCACCAAAGCCGCTCCCAGGGGTCCCAGTGGGAGTGTGGAGTCAGCTGCGACACCTTCCAAGGTGGGGAAGGGCCACAAGAAACCCGGAAAGTCTGGGAAAAGCAGCACGGCGGAGGCCATCGCCATCATCCCCGCAGTCCAGGAGGCCACCGCCATCATCCCCGCTGCCCAGGAGGCCACCACCAGTACCTGCCCTGCTGCCCAGGAGGCCACCGCCAGCACAAGCCCCACTGAGCTAGAGAGGACCACCAGCACAAGCCCCGCTGGGACAGAGAGGACCGCCAGCACAAGCCCTGCTGGGACAGAGAGGACTGCCAGCACAAGCCCTGCTGGGCTAGAGAGGACCACCAGCACAATCCCCGCTGGGACAGAGAGGACTGCCAGAAGCTGAGTCACTGCAAAGGAGGCCGCCGCCTCAAGCACCGCTGATCAGGGCACTGACACTACTGAGTCCGTCACAAGCAGGATGAAGCACTCTGGGCACAGAGCCCCCTCCAGAACCAGTGGATATTCCCATCCACTACCTCTGTCATTAGCAGGATGAAGCACTCTGGGCACCATGCCCCCTCCAGAACCAGTGGAGAAAGGCATCCACTACCTCTATCCTTAGCAGGATGAAGCACTCTGGGCACCATGCCCCCTCCAGAACCAGTGGAGAAAGGCATCCACTACCTCTGTCCTTAGCAGGATGAGGCACTCTGGGCACCATGCCCCCTCCAGAACCAATGGAGACTGTCATCGACTTGAGAGACTGTGGCTTTGCACTCCCCAGGATGGAACAGTGGGCATGTGGCCCCCTCGTGGATTTGGCGTTGTGCACTCAACCGGCTGAGGTGCCCCCCCTTTCTCACCCCCTGAGGTGCCTGTTTTCTTGCTCTCTGATGCCCCTGCAGTGTTCTCTCCGTCATGGTCGGGGATCTTGTGTGGGCCTCGCCCATACCGTGTGGGCCCAGTGTTCCACGGACTTCATTGGAGCACTACCTGGACTACTAAGCTTGGTGTATATTTTGTTTATGGTGTATATTTTTTTGCTTACTTGATTTGAATATATTACAATGGTTACACTAATTTCCTTTTGTCTTTGCATTCTTCCGGGGGGGTTAGGGGGTGTAACTATAATGTATAAATATGTATTAGTGTGTGTGTTGTAGTGGGTGAGGGTGGGGGTGTTGCGTGTGTGTGTCCCTGTTTTTCCCTCCCCCCTCCCCTGTGTTCTAGGTGCAGTACTTACCGTTGTCTTCACCCCCGGCGTTCGTGCTCCTGGTAGAGGAGCAAGAAGATGAGGGCTGGCAGGATGTGCAGCTCGGGTTCCATGGCGTCCGGATTCCTCGTGGGGTATGTAGAGGTGAGCGTTTTCCCTTCGAAGTCCTGTTTCCGCCGTGTTTTTGTCCACGGGGAATCCGCCCCGGAAAAGGTGGTGGATTAGTAGGTTGTGATACTGTGGGCGGTACATTGTCTTCCGCCTGTCTGTTGGCGGTGACGGCCAAGCTGTTTGTCTGTACCGCCGTGGCGGTCGGTGTGTTAAAGTGGCTGTCTTTGTTGGCGGTTTCCGCCATGGTCGTAATTCCAATTTTTTTACCGCCGGCCTGTTGGCGGTCTTACCGCCGCTTTAACACCGTCCGCCAGGGTTGTAATGACCACCTTAATCTTTAGAGAAGCAGTAATTGGAAATTGGTCCTCACCCAAACCCACTGATTCAGCAAAGGGCCTTGTATGCTAGCGGACAGCAATCTTTCATTGAAACCTGAGTCTCAGTGGTTTCTAAACTAACCTTTTTGCTCTGACTGATGAGGGAGCAAGTGCCTTGTTCGTGTGTGGAAGCCCTTAAATTGGTAATTGTAGGAATGATTGGATCAAGGCTAGATGGAGCTCATTTTTTATACTTGGAACTTCAGAAAATCAATCTTTTGAGACAGTAAGCAATGCAAAGTGCCGCAGTGGAGGTCCCACAGAGTGTCCATGTGACACCTTTGCTGAAACAGTTGCACTGGCTTTTGATGAAGCAAGAATTATGTTTCAAACATGTTGTTTAACCAATAAGCAATGGCACCCTATGCTTCCATCATTTGTTAATAAGTTGAACTTTCTCATGCCTTATTTTCATCCTCAACAAGCTATTTGATAACACCTCTGTAAGCAAAAGAAAGAAAAGGAGTGCATAGTTTTTCTCTGCAGGTGCCTTCTGTTGGAGGCTGCCTCTTGATATAGTGTGCAAAAATGGTGAACACTGTGCAGAGAGTCTGGGCAACCACACCTAATGCTCTTTTTGTGTGGTAGGTTGGTCAAGCAGTTATGCTAATCCAGGAGATGTTTTAAGCATTTGTTGTACACACAGTACCAATAAATGTGAACACACACTCGAAAGAACAATTCAAGATCAATTTACAAAAATACTTCAGATTTGTATAACATTTTTAAGACCAGGGCCCATATTAATACTTTTTTAACACCGCATTTGCGCCACTTTTTGATGCAAAAACGGCGCAAACTTACAAAATATAATTGTATTTTGGAAGTTTGTGCCATTTTTGCGTCAAAAAGTGGCGCAAATGCAGTGCTAAAAAAGTATAAATATGGGCCCAAGTTCATTAAAAGTACTTTTTAAGTTTTGATTTTTTAAAGTTTGTAACATGTTCTGCTTCTGTGTGTATTTACACACCACAGGAGTCAATGGGATTAAACTTTTAAAATGTATATAAATTCAGGCAATGCTCTCACAAGTCACCTTTTGTTTCCAGGTTGAGGTTGTCGAGATGTCCTGTGGACCAGCCGGAGAAGTTCAGGTGGCTCCCGGGTCCGGCAGGAGCAGAGGCTAAAGGTCTTGGAGCTGGTTTGCCACAGGAAGGAAACCACTTGGAAATGCACTGCACAGGAGGACTTAGAGGGAAGTTGTGTGCGTCCAATTGTAGGGTAGAGGTCACAAGGTGCTAGGGATCCCTTGAGCTCAGATGGTCCTCTAATGCAGGGGCCACAGAGGCTGGGTGCAGAGCAGATAGGTCAGGCAAGAGCTGTGCATCAAGGAGCATTTTGAACCAGGTGCTCTCAGTTGTGGTTGTCGAGTCCTGGGTGCAGCAGGCAGGGTATGAGGCTGTTTTAGTGGTGCAGCAGTTCTTCTGTTCTCGAGCCTTGGGTCCTCTATTTTGCTGACCTTCTTATGTCTGTTGAGTGTGATCTGCAGGTCTAGGGATGACCTCTAAACAGTGTATTTTGTGGACGTTGAGGGGAGTACCTAGTAGTGGCCAATAGGCCATTACTTTAGGGTGGCTACACCTACTATGTGACCACGTTCTGTGGGAAGGGGGTCACATCCCTAACCCTGAAAGGCTATTTTACTTCAAGACTGGGAAAATGAAATGGAGGGGTCACCTCGTCTGCCACACTTGAGGGGTGGTGCAGACTGAGGCAGGCCACTCCTCTGAGTTTTTGTATATTTTCCTGTTGTTTCTCCCACCAAAAGTGGGGGTTTGAAATGGAGGTGGCCACCTGCTACTAGAAGTATGGCTGGGGGTTGAGTTTCAAGGGTGGTAAGTCCTTTGAAGCTTGTTGACTGGGCAGTGCACATTCCTGGGGGAGGAAATGTAACATCTCTGCCCAGGCAGGGCTTTGTTTTCTGGTCCCAGAGAGCAGAAGCTCTCTCCCCAGGGATCCAGATGCCTGTCTGGTGGTGGCAGGCTGGTTTGAACTAGCCCGCAAACGTTTTGGGTGGTGTAGGTTTTGCAGGGATACCTCTAAGATGGCCCCTGGGTACATTTTATAATAAATTCAATACTGTTACCAGTGAGGATGTATACCCCTGAATTGTTTGATACCAAACAACCCAGGGTTCAGAGTAGCCATCATGTAGCTGGGAGATTCGTAATGACCAGTGTCCAGCACAAGTACTTGCTATGTCTCCCCTGTACACTTACTATGCCTTAAGGTTTTGTAAAGATACAGTAGAGGCATATTTGCTCATGCAACTATATGCCCTTACTTGCATCATAGTACACACTGCCTTAGGGCTGTAAGGCCTGCCAGAGGGCTGACTTAGTTATAGTGCACGCAGTGCTAGTAGACAGGGCACTCTTGGAGTGCCATGTTGAGTTTGCAACTTTTAAACACACCTTGTCACAAATCAAAATCAAATCAAATCATTAACATTTATAAAGCGCGCTACTCACCCGTGCGGGTCTCAAGGCGCTAAGGGAAAAAGGGGGGGTTATCGCTGCTCGAACAGCCAGGTCTTTAGGAGTCTCCGGAAAGCGGAGTGGTCCTGGGTGGTCCTGAGGCTGGTGGGGAGGGAGTTCCAGGTCTTGGCCGCCAGGAAGGAGAAAGATCTCCCACCCGCCGTGGAGCGGCGGATGCGAGGGACAGCAGCGAGTGCGAGGCCAGAGGAGCGGAGGAGGCGGGTGGGGACGTAGAAGCTGAGGCGTCTGTTGAGGTATTCCGGTCCCTTGTCGAGGAGGGCTTTGTGTGCGTGGGTGAGAAGTCGGAAGGTGATCCTTTTGCTGACTGGGAGCCAGTGCAGGTGTCTCAGGTGTGCGGAGATGTGGCTGCTGCGGGGTATGTCGAGGATGAGGCGGGCCGAGGCGTTTTGAATGCGTTGCAGGCGATTTTGGAGTTTGGCTGTGGTCCCGGCATAGAGGGTGTTGCCGTAGTCCAGGCGGCTCGTGACGAGGGCGTGGGTCACGGTTTTTCTGGTGTCGGCGGGGATCCAGCGGAAGATCTTGCGGAGCATGCGGAGGGTGAGGAAGCAGGCGGAGGACACGGCGTTGACTTGCTTAGTCATGGTGAGAAGAGGGTCCAAGATGAAGCCGAGGTTGCGGGCGTGGTCTGTGGGGGTCGGTGCGGTGCCGATGGCTGTGGGCCACCAGGAGTCGTCCCAGGCGGACGGGGTGTTGCCGAGGATGAGGACTTCCGTTTTTTCAGAGTTCAGCTTTAGGCGGCTGAGCCTTATCCAATCTGCGACGTCCTTCATACCCTCTTGTAGGTTGGTCTTGGCGCTGGCGGGGTCCTTGGTGAGGGAGAGTATAAGTTGCGTGTCGTCGGCATAGGAGGTGATGATGATGTCGTGCTTGCGTACGATGTTGGCGAGGGGGCTCATGTAGACATTGAAGAGTGTCGGGCTGAGTGATGAGCCTTGGGGTACGCCGCAGATGATCTCGGTGGGTTCTGAGCGAAACGGAGGGAGGTAAACTCTTTGGGAACGGTTTGAGAGGAAGGAGGCGATCCAGTCCAGGGCCTGGCCTTGGATTCCGGTGGAGCGGAGGCGGGTGATTAGGGTGCGGTGACAGACGGTGTCAAAGGCAGCTGAAAGGTCGAGCAGAATGAGGGTGACTGTTTCACCGTTGTCCATCAGGGTTCTGATGTCGTCAGTGACTGAGATGACGGCGGTTTCAGTGCTGTGGTTGGTTCGGAATCCGGTTTGTGAGTGGTCGAGCAGGTTGTTGTCTTCCAGGAAGGTGGTCAGCTCTTTGTTGACGGTCTTCTCTATTACTTTGGCTGGGAAAGGCAGAAGACAGATGGGGCGGAAGTTTTTCAGGTCGCTCGGGTCAGCCGTAGGTTTCTTTAGTAGGGCGTTGACTTCGGCGTGTTTCCAGCATTCGGGGAAGGTAGCAGAAGAAAAAGAAGAGTTGATGACGGTCTGGAGGTGCGGGGCGATGATGTCGTCGGCTTTGTTAAAGATGAAGTGCGGGCAGGGGTCCGAAGGGGCGCCGGAGTGGATAGAGTTCATGATGGATTTGGTTTCTTCCGTGTTGATGTGGGACCAGTTGTTGAGGGTGATGGCCGTGGATGCCGGTTCGGTGGTGTTTGGTTGGGTCTGGTGTCCGAAGCTGTCGTGGAGGTCGCTAATCTTGCGATGGAAGAAAGTGGCGAGGGATTCGCACAGATCCTGTGAGGGTGTGACGGCGTTGGCGCTGGGGTTGGAGAACTCCTTGACGATGCTGAAGAGTTCTCTGCTGTTGTGTCTGTTTTTGTCCAGTATGTCGGTGAAAAAGTTCCTTTTGGCGGCGAGGATCAGGTGGTGGTGTTCGCGGGTAGCGTTCTTGAGGGCGGTCATGTTGTCAGCGGTGCTGTGGGCCACCAGGCTTTCTCAAGGGCGCAACAAGTTTTCTTTGATTCTTTGCGGGTGTCAGAGAACCAGAGAGGTTTTTTTGGTGTTGGTCTGTCGATGCGTGCGTTTGTGTGGAGCAAGGATGTCTGTGCAGTTGGAGATCCAGTTTGTGAGGTTGAGGGCTGCGTCGTTGGGGTCGGTGGTGAGGGTGGGTTGGTTGGCGGCGAGTGCGGAAAAGAGTTGCTCTTCGGGGATCTTGTTCCACTGTCGACGAGGGATGGGTTGGGTGCGGAGGTGGCGGGTCTCGTGTCGGAATGTGAAGTGGACGCAGCTGTGGTCGGTCCAGTGTAGGGCGGAGGCGTGGCTGAAGAAGACGTGTTTGCTGGCGGAGAAGATGGGGTCAAGCGTGTGTCCGGCGATGTGGGTGGCGGTGTTCACCAGTTGTTTGAGGCCGAGGTTGGCGAGGTTGTCGAGCAGGGTGGTGGTGTTGGGGTCGTTGTTTTGTTCCAGATGGAAGTTGAGGTCACCTAGGAGGATGTAGTCCGGCGAGGTGAGGGCGTGCGGGGAGATGAAGTCGGCGATGGCGTCGCTGAAAGGGGCACGTGGCCCGGGAGGACGGTAGATGAGGGATCCTCTGAGGGTGGTCCTCGGATCGGTGCGAATCTGAAAATGCAGGTGTTCAGCGGCGAGAGGGGTGTCTTCGGTGGAGGTGGTGACGCTGATGGAGTCTTTGAAGACGATGGCGATACCTCCTCCTACCCTGGGAGAGGGGGGTTTAAGGGTGGAGGGGGGTGAGTGTTAGGAGGTTTAGGAGATAGGGGAGAAAGATAGGAGTAGGGTTGAGAAGATAGGGGAGGGGGGGTTGTAGAGGTGGGTGAGGGTGAGAGGTAGAGTGAGAGGATAGGAAGATAGGTAATAGAGGGGGTGAGGGGGGGGAGAGATAGAGAAATAGAGAAAATAGATAGGGAAATCGATAGATAGGGAAATAGATAGAGAGATAGGAGGATAGGAGGAGGTGGAGAGTGAGGGAGTTAGATAGTGGGATAGAGAGATAGAGAGATAGGTAGATAGGAGGAGTGGGGGAGGTAGATAGTGAACGGGTTAGATAGGGGAGATAGAGAGGGGGATGCGAGTGGGGGAGGGGGATGAGGCAGGAGCAGGAGGGCAGGTGCAGGGAGAAGAGGACGGAGGAGGCAGAAGAGCCGAAGACAAGAAGAACAGAAGACAAGAAGACAAGAAGAACAGAAGACAAGAAGAACAGAAGAACAGAAGAACAGAAGACCGGAAGGAGAGAAGAAAGGAAGATCAGAAGACCGGAAGGAGAGAAGAAAGGAAGACCGGAAGAACACAGAAGAACACAGAAGAACACAGAAGAAGATACAGAAGAAGATACAGAAAACGAAGAACAGAGGGCAGAAGACCACAGAAGAAGATGAGGAAGAAGAGAAGTAGAGTGAAGACGGGGAAAAGAAGAGTACAGAAGAAGATTACAGACGAGGAGCGAGGAGGAAGAACAGAAGAACAGAGAAGAAGAAAAGAAGAAAAGAAGCAGGAGCAGGAGAGATGGTGAGTAGCGCAGGGCAGAGCGAGGGGCTGGGAGGTGGGGGGTACTTACTGTGAGGTGGGTCTCAGGAACTCAGGAACCTGGAGGAGCTGCAGCGGCAGGGGGAGCGACCTACCCTTGGGTCAAGGGTCGCTACCACTGTCGCGCAGCGGCCGCCATATGAGGTAGAAGGGGGGAGAGGGGTCAGGTGGGGGCGAATGGGAGCTGGGGGGCGGGGGCATGCAGGAGGTCGCGGCGGGAAAGCGCGAAGGGGGGGACAGGTAGAGTGAGAAGAGCTGGAGGAGGGGGGTTTAAGGGTGGAGGGGGGTGAGTGTTAGGAGGTTTAGGAGATAGGGGAGAACGATAGGAGTAGGGTTGAGAAGATAGGGGAGGGGGGGTTGTAGAGGTGGGTGAGTGTGAGAGGTAGAGTGAGAGGATAGGAAGATAGGTAATAGAGGGGGTGAGGGAGGGGGGGAGAGATAGAGAAATAGATAGAGAAAATAGATAGGGAAATCGATAGATAGGGAAATAGAGAGATAGGAAGATAGGAGGAGGTGGAGAGTGAGGGAGTTAGATAGTGGGATAGAGAGATAGAGAGATAGGTAGATAGGAGGAGTGGGGGAGGTAGATAGTGAACGGGTTAGATAGGGGAGATAGAGAGGGGGATGCGAGTGGGGGAGGGAGATGAGGCAGGAGCAGGAGGGCAGGCGCGGGGAGAAGAGGACGGAGGAGGCAGAAGAGCCGAAGTCAGAAGACAAGAAGAACAGAAGACAAGAAGACAAGAAGAACAGAAGACAAGAAGAACAGAAGAACAGAAGACCGGAAGGAGAGAAGAAAGGAAGATCAGAAGACCGGAAGGAGAGAAGAAAGGAAGACCGGAAGAACACAGAAGAACACAGAAGAAGATACTGAAGAAGATACAGAAAACGAAGAACAGAGGGCAGAAGACCACAGAAGAAGATGAGGAAGAAGAGAAGTAGAGTGAAGACGGGGGAAAGAAGAGTACAGAAGAAGATTACAGACGAGGAGCGAGGAGGAAGAACAGAGGAACAGAGAAGAAGAAAAGAAGAAAAGAAGCAGGAGCAGGAGAGATGGTGAGTAGCGCAGGGCAGAGCGAGGAGCTGGGAGGTGGGGGGTACTTACTGTGAGGTGGGTCTCAGTAACTCAGGAACCTGGAGGAGCTGCAGCGGCAGGGGGAGCGACCTACCCTTGGGCCAAGGGTCGCTTGCAATGGTGGTCTACATGAGACTGGTGTGGGGCCTCTCAGAGTGGCACAATTGGTGCCGCAGCTCTGGATGGGTCTTTTCAGCACCCAGGTCCTGAGTACCAGGGGCACCATTTACTAGGGAATTACAGGGCTGACTGAAGGGCCAATACATAGTGCAGTTTTGGGGAAAGAGATCTGGCCCTGTGAACCTTTTTAGCAGGGGTCCAGTGCAATTACAATTTTGAAACCACTTCATTTTCCATGCAACTAATTGGGGGCTACCCCTGTAAAAAGAGGCCTCTTTCACACCTTCCAGATCAACTCTGTGCTGAAAATGAATTGAGGTATTTAAGAAAGCATCTGAAAACATGTCTTTTTAAACAAGCCTACTTATGTTAAATATTTACTCAATCTTAATCGCATGCACTCTCAATCATGCAAATGCAAATAAATTATGTTTTCAGCACCAAGGAGCCAGTGGTGATTGTGCGCTATATAAAGAGTACATAGCATAACATAACACAACAGTATATCTGACCCCTTCAATGTTTTAACTTTCCCCAATGTTGGTGGGGCAATAGTAAATCTGAGCCACCCAGTACATTCATTTGCCCCAGTGTTTTTGGGATTGGAGTTAAAATGATAAATCTGCTCTCACTCCCACAACAAAAGATGTCTACTGTCTATGGAACTGGAATTAGACTAGTCACCCTGTCCTCCCACTCCAATATATGCACTTTCACTAATGTTTGTTGGATAGGATTTGGAACAGAAAGTATGACCCCCTTAACTTTTGCACTTTCACCAGCGAATTGCTCCCAAAGAAATCCTTATACTGTGTGAAAGGAGAAAGGACATTTCATCACGAATCACATACTTAACAGTTCCAACTGTAACATAGAAGTTCAGATTTGGACTTTTTAGCCTTTATTTTGGAAAATTAACTAAATATATGCCTCCTATTGGGCTTCAGCAAACAAAACATAGGACACTGCTACTAGTGAGTGGACTTTTTTTCCCAAAAATTCTGGTCAAACAAGCCTGCTAAATCATATAACATTAGTGGAGAAGAAGTCAGCCGTCATGCCACACTTTGATGTCCAATGTCACCACTTGAATGCTTAAGCATCACTTGATGCAGACGTCACTGGTGGGAACTTAGAGGCAGATTTACAAGGCCCTAGTGCCTCCTTGTGTCACATTAGCATCCTATTTTTCAAACTAATGTGGCGATAAGGAGGCATTTTTGCTGTGCCACATTTACAAAGTGGAGCAATGCATGCATTGCACCACTTTGCCACCCCTTGTCTCACATTATGCCTGCACCAGGCATAAAGTATGCAAGGGGGTGTTGTTCCCGCAATAGGAGACATGAAAAAATGGTGCAGTAAAAACGACAAGAATTCACTTCACTATTTTTAACGTCTGCTAAGAGCAGGCATTAAAATGATGCACCCTTTGAAATCAATGGCCCCCCTGCACTTTTCTGCACTAGTATAAACAATGTTGAGGCTAGTGCAGCAGAGCTCTACAATAGCACCAAAATGTTAACGCTATTGGCCTAACAACTGTCATGGTGCACTACATTGTAAATATGGCGCACGCAAGGTGTCCTTAGGTGAGGCAGGTGCGATGCAAGAAAACGGCAGCATCAATGCTGATGCAGTAGTTTCTTGTAATTCTGCCTTTTAGTACAGGAGAGCCTCCACATACGCTAATTTGCAGGGGCTATAGACCACAAATACGATGAACGTGAACAGTGATCTTAGACGAAGAAAGTACATAGAAGGATTTTTGATACTCTAAGGCCCATATTTATACTTTTTGACGCTAAACTGCGCTAACGCAGTTAAGCGTCAAAAAATTTAGCGCCGTCTAACGCCATTCTGAAGCGCCATGTGGGCGCCGTATTTATGGAATGGCGTTAGCCGGCGCTAGCAGACCGGCGCTGCCTGGTGTGCGTGGAAAAAAAACACGTAGACCAGGCAGCGCCGGCGTAGGGGGAAAATGGCGTTAGGGTGTCTTAAAATGGGGCAAGTCAGGTTGAGGCAAAAAAAGCGCCTCAACCCGATTTGCGCCATTATTTTCGACGCCCAGACGCCATTTAAATGACTCCTGTCTTAGTAAAGACAGGAGTCATGCCCCCTTGCCCAATGGCCATGCCCAGGGGACTTATGTCCCCTGGGCATGGTCATTGGGCATAGTGGCATGTAGGGGGGCACAAATCAGGCCCCCCTATGCCACCCAAAAAAAAATTAAAAATATAAAAAATTATACTTACCTGAACTTACCTGAATGTCCCTGGGGTGGGTCCCTCCATCCTTGGGTGTCCTCCTGGGGTGGGCAGGGGTGGCAGGGGGGGTCCCTGGGGGCAGGGGAGGGCACCTGTGGGCTAATTTTGAGCCCACAGGCCCCTTAACGCCTACCCTGACCAGGCGTTAAATAGTGGCGCAAATGCGGGGTTTTTTGACCCGCCACCTCCCGGGCGTGATTTTTGCCCGGGAGTATAAATACGACGCATTTGCGTCGCCGTCATTTTTTTAGACGGGAACGCCTTCCTTGCATCTCATTAACGCAAGGAAGGCGTTCACGCAAAAAAATGACGCTATTTGCCCCTACTTTGGCGCTAGACGCGTCTAACGCCAAAGTATAAATATGGCGTTAGTTTTGCGCCGAATTTGCGTCGAAAAAAACGACGCTAATTCGGCGCAAACGGAGTATAAATACGGGCCTAAATCATTTCATAATAAAATGTCCTATCACAGTTCAAAAACTGGCTGCTACAGTCTTTTGATTCACAGAGACTGACTATAAGGTCCACCTGTCTCTAGACCCCAGGGAGCAAAGCTTGTTCAGGTTATATATGCAGAGAAATATGAATGTAACTAAATGCATTTACTGAACTAGCACTCCCTACACTATAATTTTGCCATATGCAGTGTCCTGTTGCAACTGAAATGGCATTATTTGTCCTCGGTGTTAAAGAATGTAAAACATGTACCTGTTTGGAAGCCTTAAAGTTCTGCTTGGAGGGCCCCTCCGGCAAAAGTATTTATAGACCGATAGCATTTGCCACAGAAACTATTAAAGAGCGCGGAAAAAAATTTGTAGGAGGATGATCACCTTCAATTCTAGTGTCTTTAAATATAGGCCCAGTATTTTGGTTATGGGGAGTAGGGCTTAAATGATAACAAAGAATTTTGCAATCAAATGTTAAGATCATTTTTGATTGAGCATGATTGTTTGTGTTATTTGTGAACTGTGAAAATATCTGATTTCGGGTGAAAATGTGTCCTGCATTTTAATAGATTTTAGTTGATAATTGTATGAATCCGGTATCCTAAAATTAAACTTGAAACTGTCATCGCACCAACAACCCTCCATCATCAATTGCATGGAGTATTTCTTTACCTAGTGTTCCCCAAATCTGTCGCCAACTCCCAGAAAACAGCCTTGACTTTATGGTCAGCCCCATCGTATTCGCCCTCCCAGCGATTATTAGTGTTCCTTTTAAGTTACACACATTCATTTTTTCTAACAAGTGCACATATTGCTAAGCGATGTTTCTAATTGGTTTTGTTTTTCAGGTACTGTACTTGAACAAAATCAATAGCTTTACTGAACAAATGGCTTTTAAATTAACATGAACAGACCGCTAGATCCCAAATTCCAGTCATCTAAAATGTCAGAGCCACAGAGAGGACGGTACACAATGAAACATGCCTTTTTCGTTGCAAGTATTATGACACTGTGTGACAAGGGTACACTGACTGCCTCTGTTGAATTTTGCGCCCTGGCTCTACTCCCAAAATACTTATGATTTGCTTTCACTTATAATACTTTTCTCTGATTATGATTATAAAAACTATTCAAAGGTGAAAGTTGTCATAATTTTAACCCCTTCGCTACCAGGCCTTTTTGCCAGGCCATTTTTTGGCTATTTGGGGCAGTTCGCACTTAGGGGCATATTTATACTCTGTTTGCGCCGAATGTGCGTCAAAAATTTGGACGCACAATCGGCGCAAACCCTGCCCCATATTTATACTTTGACGTCCGACCCCGCGGGCGTCAAAATTCCACCATGTCCGTCATTTTTTGGAAGGGGGAACCAGCCTTGCGTTAATTATATGCAAGGTAGGCGTTCCCTTCCAAAAAATGACTTTAAGGCCTGTGCCCCATATTTATACTCTGATGTCATTTTGACGCACAGGAGGGGGTGGGCCTTAAAAAATGACGCACAGCCTGATGGGCGCCGTTTTTTAACGCCTGTGTCAGGGCAGGCGTTAAGGGACCTGTGGGCTCGAAGGAGCCCAGAGGTGCCCTCCCCTGCCCCCAGGGACACCCCCTGCCACCCTTGCCCACCCCAGGAGGACACCCAAGGATGGAGGGACCCATCCCAGGGAAGTAAAGGTAAGTTCGGGTAAGTATTTTTTTCAGGTTTTTTTTGTGGCATAGGGGGGCCTGATTTGGGCCCCCCTACATGCCACTATGCCCAATGACCATGCCCAGGGGACATAAGTCTCCTGGGCATGGCCATTGGGCAAGGGGGCATGACTCCTGTCTTTGCTAAGACAGGAGTCATGTTAATGGAGGTTGGGTGTAAAACAAAATGGCGCTAATCCGGTTTGAGGCCTGAATTTTGCCTCAGACCTGACTTGCCCCATTTTTTGACGCACAACCCCCATTTTCCCATACGCACACCAGTCCGCAGCGCCGGCTAACGTCATTCCATAAATAAGGCGCCCGCATGGTGCGTTGGAATGGCGTTAGCCGGCGGTAACATTTTTGGCGCACAACTGCGTTGGCGCAGTTGTGCGTCAAAAAGTATAAATATGGGCCTTGGGCTCTTGTAACTTTTTGTCCACATAAGCTACCCATGCCAAATTTGCGTCCTTTTTTCCAACATCCTAGGGATTCTAGAGGTACCCAGACTTTGTGGGTTGCCCTGAAGGAGACCAAGATATTAGCCAAAATACAGCAAAAAGTTCATTTTTTTCAAACAAATCGGAATAAAGGGCTGCAGAAGAAGGCTTGTGTTTTTTTCCCTGAAAATGTCATCACCAAAGGGCTTATGGTGCTAAAATCACCAGCCTCCCAGCTATGAGGAACAGGCAGACTTGAATCAGAAAATAAAAATTTTCAACACAATTGTGTCATTTTACTGGGACATAACCCTTTTTACCATTTTTTGTGCTTTTAGCCTCCTTCCAGTTAGTGACAGAAATGGGTGTGAAACCAATGCTGGATCCAGGAATGCTAAACATTTCTGAAAAGTAGACAAAATCCTGAATTCACCAAGGGGTCATTTGTGTCGATACTACAAGGTTTTTCTACAGAAAATAACAGTTTAAATAAAAACATATTGAAATTGAGGTGAAAAAAACTGCCTTTTTTCTTCATGTTTTACTCTGTAACTTTTTCCTGCGATGTCATGTTTTTTAAAGCAATATACCTTTACGTCTGCTGGACTATTCTGGTTGCAGGGATATATAGGGCTTGTGGGTTCATCAAGAACCCTAGGTACCCAGAGCCAATAAATGAGCTACACCCTGCAATGGGTTTTCATTCTATACCAGGTATACAGCAATTCCTTTGGTGAACAATAAAGAGTGAAAAATAGGTAAAAAGAAAAACTTTGTATTTCCAAAATGATCACAAGATAAGGTGCTGAGAATCAGTGGTTATTTGCACATCTCTGAATTCCGGGGTGCCCATACCAGCATGTGATTTACAGGGCATTTCTCGAATAGACCTCTTTTTTACACGCTGTCCTACATTTGGAAGGAGAAAATGTAGAGAAAGACAAGGGGAAATAACATTTGTCCTACTATTTTGTGTTCCCCCAAGTCTTCCGATAAAAATGGTACCTCACTTGCGGGGGTAGGCCTAATGCCCACAACAGGAAATGCAACAAAGGCACATCACATTTTTATATTGAAAACTGATGTGTGTTTTGGAAAGTGCCTAGCTGTGGATTTTGATCTCTAGCTCAGCCGGCACATAGGAAAACCTACCAAACCTATGCATTTGTGAAAACTAGACACCTAGGGGAATCCAGGATGGGGTGACTTGTAGGGCTCTCACTAGGTTCTGTTACCCAGTATCCTTTCCAAACTTCACAATTTGGCCAAAAAAACACTTTTTCCTCACATTTCGGTGACAGAAAGTTCAGGAATGTGAGAGGAGCCACAAATATCCTTTCACCCAGCATTTCCCCAAGTCTCCTGATAAAAATGGTACCTCCGTTGCGTGTGTAGGCCTAGCGCCCGCGACAGAAAATGCCCCAAAACACAACGTGGACATATCACATTTTCCCAAAGAAAACAGAGCTGTTTTTTGCAAAGTGCCTAGCTTTGAATTTCGGCCTCTAGCTCAGCCGGCACCTAGGGAAACCTACCAAACCTGCACATTTTTGGAAACTGGACACCTATGGGAATCCAAGATGAGGTGACTTGTGGGGCTCTCGCCAGGTTCTGTTACCCAGAATCCTTTGCAAACCTCAACATTTGGCCAAAAATACACTTTTTCCTCACATTTCAGTGACAGAAAGTTCTGGAATCTGAGAGGAGCCACAAATGTCCTTCCACCTAGCATTCCCCAAAGTCTCCTGATAAAAATTGTACCTCATTTGTGTGGGTAGGCCTAGCGCCGGCGACAGGAAATGTCCCAAAACACAACGTGGACACATGACATTTTCCCAAAGAAAACAGACCTGTTTTTTGCAAAGTGCTTAGTTGTGGATTTTGACCTCTAGCTCAGCCGGCACCTAGGGACATCTACCAAACCTGTGCATTTTTTTAAACTAAACACCTAGGAGAATCCAAGATAGTTTGACTTCTGGGGCTCCCACCAGGTTCAGTTACCAAGAATTTTTAGCAAACCCCAAAATTTGTAAAAAAAACACTTAGGTGGTCATTACAACCCTGGCGGACGGTGTTAAAGCTGCGGTAATACTGCAAACAGGCCGGCGGACAAAAAAAGGGAATTATGACCCTGGTGGAAACCGCCAACAAAGACAGCCACTTTAACACACCGCCCGCCACGGCGGTACAGACAAGCAGCGCGGCGGTCACCGTCAACAGACAGGCGGAAGACAATGTACCGCCCATAGTATCACAACCCGACAATCCGCCAACTTTTCCGGGGCGGATTCACCGTGGTTAAAAACACGGCGGAAACAGCTTTTGCAATGGGAAAACGCTCACCTGAACACATCCCACGAGGAAGGAGGACTCCATGGACCCGGAACTCCAAATACTCCCTGCCCTTGTGTTTCTGCTCCTCTACGACCAACAGTTACGTAGGCGCCGAAGACAACGGTGAGTACTGCACCTACGACACGGGGGAGGGGGGGGGCAAAAGTTAGGGGGA
The DNA here is from genome assembly GCF_031143425.1 of Pleurodeles waltl. Taxonomy (NCBI): domain Eukaryota; kingdom Metazoa; phylum Chordata; class Amphibia; order Caudata; family Salamandridae; genus Pleurodeles; species Pleurodeles waltl. The sequence goes on from NC_090447.1 coordinate 1,080,932,596, forward strand.
CACCCACCAAACACCCCCACCCCCACCCTCGCATATTACAACATACACACCAATGCATTCACAAAAATCACAGCAACAACCCACAATCCCCCCGGAAGAATGCAAAGACAAAGCGAAATTTGGTCAAACATTGTAATGTGGCAATATACATGTCATACAAAAATATACAGATATATATATGAAAATCAGTCATAATTATATCCAATACGAGAAGTAGTGCAGATATGTACATAACAATGTCCGTGCACCAACAGTCCAAAAATGCATGGGCGAGGCCCACAAAGGATACCTGACCACAATCAGAGAGAACACTGCTGGGGCATCAGATAGAAATACTACAGGCACCTCAGGGGGAAGGGAAGGGGGGGCACCTCAGCTGGATGACAGCAAAGCCAGATCCACGACGGGGCTCCATGCCCATTGATATATCCTGGGGAGTGCAAAGCCACAGTCTCTCAAGTCTCTACAGTGGGTGGCTTGCCCACTGTTCAATCCTGGGGAGTGCAAAGCCACAGTCTCTCAAGTCTCCACAGTGGGTGGGTTGCCCACTGTTCAATCCTGGGGAGTGCAAAGCCACAGTCTCTCAAGTCTCTACAGTGGGTGGGTTGCCCACTGTACCATCCTGGGGAGCGCAAAGCCACAGTCTCTCAAGTCTCGACAGTGGGTGGCTTGCCCACTGTTCGATCCTGGGGAGTGCAAAGCCACAGTCTCTCAAGTCTCTACAGTGGGTGGGTTGCCCACTGTGCCATCCGGGGGAGTGCAAAGCCACAGTCTCTCAAGTAGATGCAGGTCTCCACTGGTACTGGGGGGGGACTGGTGCCCAGACTGGATGAGTCTCCCCGTGAAAGTTCCTGTCCTGTCACTGTCCCAGCTGCACCTGGGATAAGGATGCCTGATGTGGTGGTCCATTCATTCCTACCCGGTGCTTGCCCTGTTCAGCGGTGTTTTGCCATGGCGGTCTTTGCCCTGTTCAGCGGTGCTTTGCCATGGCGGTCTTTGCCCTGTTCAGCGGTGTTTAGCCATGGCGGTTCTGGACTGTTCAGCGGTGCTTTGCCATGGCGGTCTTTGCCCTATTCAGCGGTGCTTTGCCATGGCGGTATTTGCCCTGTTCAGCGGTGCTTTGACATGGCGGTCTTTGCCCTGTTCAGCGGTGTTTAGCCATGGCGGTTCTGGACTGTTCCGCGGTGCTGTGCCATGGCGGTCTTTGCCCTGTGCAGCAGTGCTTTGACATGGCGGTCTTTGCCCTGTTCAGCGGTGTTTAGCCATGGCGGTCTTTGCCCTGTTCAGCAGTGTTTAGCCATGGCGGTTGTGGACTGTTCAGCGGTGCTTTGACATGGCGGTTCTGATACGGACATTGGTGTGTGGCATGACGTTCCCTACACTGGCCATTGGTGTGTGGCATGACGTTCTCTACACTGGGCATTGGTGTGTGGCATGACGTTCTCTACACTGGACATTGGTGTGTGGCATGACGTTCTCTACACTGGACATTGGTGTGTGGCATGACGTTCTCTACACTGGCCATTGGTGTGTGGCATGACGTTCCATCATTGCCCAGCGGGGCTGTGGCAGCCGGGGACCTCCAGGGCACTGACTCCGGCGGTGGTCTCCTGACCAGTGACGTTACTTGGGCCCTGCTGGGCTGTGACTCCGGCGGTGGTCTCCTGACCAGTGACGATACTTGGGCCCTCCTGGGCTGTGACTCCGGCGGTGGTCTCCTGACCAGTGACGATACTTGGGCCATCCTGGGCACTGACTCTGGCGGTGGTCTCCTGACCAGTGACGATACTTGGGCCCTCCTGGGCTGTGACTCCGGCGGTGGTCTCTGGACCAGTGACGACGGTGCTGGCGGTTGTGTCTCGACCGCCGGAAATGATGGCGCACTTCTCCGCCGTGACACTCACAACAGGCTGGGCAGACTTCCTCTGGCCCTTCCCCACCTTTGGTGGAGTCACAGCTGACTCTCCAATCCCCTTGGAACCCATGTGAGTTGTTTTCCCACCAGGAGTCTTCACACGGTCCCGTTGTCCACTCTCCAATTTTAGAGCCTTTACAGGGGGTGGGCTGCCAGTGCCTTGGCTCCGGGGCACACTGCCTGCCCTGGTGGCCGGTGCACTCCACAAGCCTTGAACATGCACCACTGGTATTGGAGGCTTTTTGGCTGATGCGCTACGACGGGACTGATGAATTGGTGGGGGGGGGCAAAAAGGTCAACTTTACAGAGGGACAGTTTCTGACGAACACTGGGATGGGTAGCTGGAGGGGGTCTGGGAGTGGAAGAAGAGGAGGTGGTTGTCGGAGGTGTCACTTTAGCTGTTTTGGGTGCAGGTGCAGGTACTGGAGGCTGTCGTGAGGTGGATGGATGTTGTGTGAGTATTTGCCGGCGTTTGTGTACTTTGGGAGGGGGCGTCACAGACACTGGGAGAGGACACAGGGGACGTGTAAATGGCAGTGGAGGTGGTGAGTGCAGGTGAGCGGCTTGTGGTGCTGGGTCTCCTTGTGCAATTCATGGTGCCGGTAGATGTGGTGCATGCAGGTGTGTGTGTAGACGAGACTGGGAGAGAGGAGGGAGAAGAGGAGGAGGGGTACACAGTGGAGGCAGTGGATGTTGCTGTGTCTGTACGTGGGTGAGGCTTGCGTGAGTGCCTGTGGTGTGTGTGGTGCCTATGTTTGCTTGAGCTACTTGTGTGTGCTGACTTGTGTGCATGCTGGTCTGTAGGTGTGCTTGGGATGGGCTGGGGTACAGGAGATTGGGTCTGGGTGGAGGAAGTTGGAGGGGGGAGGCTAGACACAGGGACAATGGCTGCCATCAGTGCTGAGGCCAGAGATTGCAGGGTTCGCTGAAGGACAGCCTGACCAGAATGAATGCCCTCCAGGAATGCATTACCGTGTTGCAACTCTCGTTCTACACCCTGAATGGCATTCACAATGGTAGACTGCCCAACAGTGAGTGACCTGAGGAGGTCAATGGCCTCCTCACTGAGGGCAGCTGGGGTGACTGGGGCAGGGCCTGAGGTGCCTGGGGCGAAGGTGATGCCCACCCTCCTGGGTGAGCGGGCACGGGGCGAACGCTGAGGGGCTGCTGGGAGGGCGGGGCTGGTAGGGGAGGTGGCGGCTGTGCCTGTAGAGGTGGGGGGCAGAGATGGGGCCGCCACCACAAGGGAGCTCCCATCGGCTAACTAGTCCGTGTCGCTGCTTGGTGATCCGGTGGCCGACATGAAGCTCCCCTCGCCCTCCGTCCCACTGGTGCATTCAGAGTCCGTGGTGTGGTCCTCCATGGCCATGTGGGATGCAGCTCCCTCGTGCTCCGGTGCCACTGTACCTCTGCCTGATGATGCTGATGTACAAAAGGACAGGGAGAGCAGAAAAATGGGGGGAGACAGAAGAAAGAGAGTTTTAGTGCATGGCATACCACTACCGTTGGCGGACAAGAGAGACACAGCAGCCCCCTGCATTACGCCATGCTCCTGCCCTCTGCACTTGCAATTTCTGGGATATGGCCTACATGGCAATGGTGGACATCTGCACACATGGATGCCACAGGGGCAACTATACCTCGACTTGGCACTCTGCTGAGGTGGGGTAGAGTGCCACATGGCCTACATTACGGAGGGGCCTTGCCTACCGAACTCAACCTGGCCTAGGGACACCGACAGCCCACCTCCCCCACCCAGACACCTCCACTGCACCCAAAGTCCGCTGAATGAGGTTGTACTCACCCCCTTGTGTCTGCTGTGATGCCCTCAAGTGCCCATCCAACTCCGGGTAGGCCACCGCCAGGATCCGGAACATCAGGGGGGTCATGGTGCGACGGGCACCCCTCCCACGTTGGGAGGCCATCCCCAGCTGAGCCTCCGCCGTCTTCTTGCTGCAGCGGCGAATGTCCTCACATCTCTTACAGCAGTGGGTGCCCCGTCTCTGGTGGGCCCCCAGGGTCCGGACCTCCTTGGCGATGGCACGCCAAATTTCCCTCTTCTGGTGGGCGCTGACCTACATGACATGCACAAGGAAAGAGGAACAGTCATTACCAACTGCACCGTCGTTGTGAGTGGCCCCCTCCCTACTCTGGCAATGTGGCCCATTCATTCCCATGCATTAATGTTCTATGAACTCTGCCCCCTTGCCTCTTCCAACCAGCCCTCTGCACCCAGGCCTAGCCCATACAACGTGCTCCCTGTGTACTTACCTGTTGGTATGGAGGACCGTAGAGTAGCGTGTACTGGGGGAGGACCCCGTCTACCAGTTTCTCCAACTCCTGTGCAGTGAAGGCAGGGGCCCTTTCCCCAGACGCAGCAGCCATCGTCGCTTCCAGACCGAGGTCACAGCAGCACTTGCAGTGTAGGTCCTCTCCTGTCGAAGGTCAGGTGTCTACTGATTGAACAGATAGAAAATGGCGGTGACGTCCGCGGCGGTGACGTCCGCAGCGGGGCGCATCATCACCGCCGGCGCACCTGTTCATTGGCTCCTGGGACCCATAGGGTCCAATGTTAACCAATGCAGCATTGCGCTGCGGTCTACGACCGCCTACCGCGACGATGTACAACGCCAGCGCAGTTAATCCACAATCCCATTGTCCCAGTTTAGAGGTCAGGCAGCCGCCATTTCAGGGGCCCACATGGCTTAATTTACCTCTGTGTCACACATAGCTAGGCCTACAATCAACACACATACAGGAATGGTTTTGTGAGTGGTGTAGTCTTCTGTGTAACTGTGGGAACATACCTGGAGGTATAATGACTGATTCTTTGCTGTTGTCTTTCGTAGGCACCGTCAGCTGGGACATGTGAGAAGATGGCGGAATCCTCCGGTGTACCGGCCGCTGGTGGACCTGTTGACAATGGAAGAGAGACATGTCATCGTCACCTACAGGTTTGACCGTGCCACTATCCAGGAACTATGTACCCAGTTGGAGCCAGACCTGATGTCACCAATCCGCCATCCGACTGGAATCCCCCCTGACGTGCAGGTGCTATCAGTGCTCTATTTCCTTGCAAGTGGGTCTTTTCAGACAACAGTGGCCATGGCATCAGGGATATCCCAGCCTATGTTTTCCAACGTCTTGTCCAGAGTGTTGGCTGCCCTGCTGAAACACGTAAGGAGATACATCATTTTCCCTGAGGTGGCAGATTTGCCTACAGTGAAAGGTGACTTCTATGCCCTTGGACATATCCCCAACGTCATAGGTGCCATTGATGGGACCCATGTAGCTCTGGTCCCCCCCCACAGGAGTGAACAGGTGTACCAGAACATGAAGAGTTATCATTCCATGAATGTCCAGATGGTCTGTTTGGCAGACCAGTACATCTTGCAGGTAAATGCTATGTTCCCTGGCTCAGTGCATGATCCCAATATCCTGCGGAATAACAGCATCCCTGATATGATGGCTCAACTCCAGAGGCACCGTGTATGGCTATTGGGAGACTCTGGTTACCCCAACCTTTCCTGACTATTGACCCCAGTCAGGGCAGAGGAACGCTACAATGAGGCCCTTGGGCAGACTAGGAGGGTGATCGAACGCACCTTCGGCCTCCTGAAGGCCAGGTTCAGGTGCCTCCATATGACAGGTGGATCCCTATTCTACTCACCGAGGAAGGTGTGCGAGATCATCATCGCCTGCTCCATGCTTCATAATTTGGCTTTGCGACGCCAGGTGCCTTTTCTGCAGGATAATGATCCAGATGACGGTGTTGTAGCAGCTGTGGAGTCTGTGGAGCCTGTGGACAGTGATGAGGAGGAAGCTGAGGAAGAAGACAACGACAACAGGGAGTCAGTCATACAGCAATATTTCCAGTGACACACAGGTGAGAACATTTTCATGTTTAACATTACATTAACTTTCACACGTCTACCTCTATCCTGTTTGTCTCGAATTCAATCACTATTTGGTAACTGAGTTGTACCCTTCCATTACGGTTTCACAGGTGTGGTTACCAATGTGTCATCTGCTTGCATCCTTCAAGGACTTGTGATGTGTGACATAGGTATGTTAGCCTTACAATGGGAAACCCATTATGACACTGTCATTGATAATACATATTTACTAAATCACAGACTGACTCCAGATTGTTTTGTGTTTCAAGGGTGTTTATTGAAGTGCTCAGAAATGTGAGGGGTTTGTTAAATGAGGATGGGTGATGGTGGAGGAATGTCCATGGCAGAGTCCATTCTATTAGTCTCACAGGTGCACTGCCCATCTGGGCATAGGAAGTGGAGCTGGGCCAGTTTAAGTATGGACAGGGTAACAAAGTGAGACAGTGGGAGGACAATCAGGGTGGTCTCATTTCCTGGCGGGGGTCTTGCCATCTTGCTCTGTCCTGTTCCTGGATCTCAGGGACTGCTTGCGTGGTGGTTCTCCGTCTGCAGGGGGTGGGGTGCTGGTGTGGTGGTCCTGTGGCAGTGCCTCCTGTCCACTAGCACTGACGGTGGGCAGTTCATCGTCCTGACTAGTGTCAGGGGCCCCTTGGAGTGCCACGGTGTCCCCCATGGTGTGCTGTATTTCCTTCAGCACCCCTACGATGGTGCCCAGGGCAGAGCTGATGGTCCTGAGATCCTCCCTGAACCCCAAATACTGTTCCTCCTGCAGGCGCAGGGTCTCCTGCAACTTGTCCAGGACCGTGGCCATCGTCTCCTGGGAGTGGTGGTATGCTCCCATGATGGAGGATAGGGCCTCGTGGAGAGTGAGTTCCCTTGGCGTGTCCGCCCCCTGTCGCACAGCAGCCCTCCCAGTTCCCCTGTGTTCCTGTGCCTCCGTCCCCTGGACCGTGTGCCCACTACCACTATCCCCAGGTCCCTGTTGTTGTTGGGGTGGTGGGATATCCTGGGTTCCCTGTAGTGGTGGACACACCGCTGATTGACCTGTCCTGGGTAGGGAGGTATGGGCCCGCTGGGTGGGTGCTGTGCTGGTGTTACAAGAGGGTGGAAGGTCAGTTTTGGGCTGTGCCTGTGCAAGAGGAACCGACTGTCCCGAGGCCCACGATGGTCCGGGCTGGTCATCAGGATCCAGTAGGGCAGAGCTGCTATCGTCGCTGTGGGCCTCTTCTGTGGGTGGAGTGGTCTTGTCTGGACCCTCTGGTGTGGTGACGGTCCTTCGGGTTCCTGCAGGGGCATAAGAGCATGATTATTGCATGTGTGTGTGTAATGGTGTGCGATGGGTGGGTGTTTGTGTACCCCAGTGCAAGCATTCCTGTGTGTGGGTTTGTGTGATGATGGTTGGGGGGTGTTCTGGGTATGTGCAGTGGGCATGCTTTAGTGAGGGGTGCCCATGCTTAGTTGTGTCATGCAGGGCTTGGTGTTGGGATGGGTGGTTTGTGTTATGGGTACATTAGTGAGGATTTTGAGTGATAGGGGAGGGTGTGAGGGTGGGGGTATGTGATAGCATGCAGATAGGGTGGGGGATATGATAGTTAAGATTTGACTTACCAGTGTCCCATCCTCCACCGACTCCTCCGAGGCCTTCAGGATGCATGATGGTCAAGACTTGCTCCTCCCATGTTGTTAGTTGTGGGGGAGGAGGTGGGGGTCCGCCGCCAGTCCGCTGCACCGCGATGTTGTGCCTGGAGACCGCTGAACGCACCTTCCCCCGTAGGTCGTTCCACCTCTTCCTGATGTCCTCTCTATTTCTTGGGTGCTGTCCCACGGCGTTCACCCTGTCCACTATTCTGCGTCATAACTCCATCTTCCTGGCTATTGATGTGTGCTGTACCTGTGAGCCAAATAGCTGTGGCTCTACCCGGATGATTTCCTCCACCATGACTCTGAGCTCCTTCTCTGAGAAGCGGGGTGTCTTTGGCATGACATGGGGTGGTGTGTGTGATGTGTGGGGTGGTGTATGTGGTGATGAGTGTGGTGAGTGTAGTGGTGTGTGGTGTTTTGTGCGTGGATGTTGTATGGGTGATGGTGTGGAATGCCTCTGTGTGATGGGGTTGTCTATTCTGTGCTCTCTCTCTGGCCTTCGTTCGTGATTTTTTGGTCATAGGGGTTTGTGGGTGATGTGGGTGTGTGTTTTATATAGTATTGGGTGTGTGGGAGTGGTGTGTGTATGTGCATCAGGTGTGTGTATTTGGAATTGTTCAATGTGGCGGTATTTTGGAGCTGTGTGTGTATTTTCAGCGCGGCGGTGTGTACCGCCAATGGAATACCGCGGTTGAAAGACCGCTGCGTGGATTCGTGGGTCGTAATAGCATGGGTGTGTTTCTGTTGCCGTGGAGGTGGAGGATTTGTTTCCGCCAGTTTATCACTGACCTTTGGTGTGGCGGTGTTGTGTAGGTGTCTGTATTTCGGCAGATTCCGAGATGTGTGTCATAATAGCTGTGGCGGAATACCACCGCCGCAGCGGTGTATTGGCGGTCTTCTGCACAGCGGTAAGCGCCTTTTACCGCCAAGGTTGTAATGACCCCCTTATTCCCCACATTTCGGTGATGGAAAGTTCTGGAATCTGAGGAAAGCCACAAACTTCCCTCTACCACACATTCCTCCAGGTCTCCCGATAACAATGATACCTCACTTGTGTGTGTGGCCCAGGTGCCTGCAACAGGAAACAGCCAAAAACGAGATTGAGGGGATAGCGCTGCAAGTTGATAAGCAAAGTTTTTTCTTTTATACATTTTTAGACTAACGCTGCTTTGGAGACCCAGCCAAGTGAGGTATCATTTTACTTGGGATACTGAGGGGAACACTAGGTGGTAGGAAATTTGTGCCGGCGCAGTGATACTACAAAGAAAAGTGAGGAAAATATGCTTTTTTAAGCAAATTTCGAGGTTTGCAAAGGAATCTGGGTAAGAGAATGTTGAGGGATCCACGCAAGCCTCCCCTCTCTGGACTCCTCTCTGTGTCTAGTTTTTTAAAAGGTCTGAGTTTGGTAAGTTTCCCTAGATGACCGCCGCATCAGGGACCAAAAACACAGATGACCCCCCCTTGTAAATCAGCTAATGTTGCAATAGTTCATTTTGATGTGTCCACATCCTTCTGCGATGTTCCAAACACTAAAAATGTGAAAAGAAACACACCTAGGTTATGTTAAGAAGACCCCTCACCCACCAACCTAGTTGGTGGCATGCTTCATCATCGGGGTCCCACCCGAGACACCTGGCATGTCACAGGTGTGCTCCAACGCCTGATTACAGCGGAGCAGGTTTTGTCATTTTTACCACACAGTCATTTTTACCACACATACTGGTTGGATTTGACAAGAGTGTGAGTGATGGTTCAGCAGACCACATTTTTTTAACAAGAGATTTCACAAAAATGAAATTCACTGTTAATAACGGAAAGGACAAAATACAGGAAAAATGGCACCAATCGCTTTACAGTCCATTCACAAACCTTTCATACATGACATGCACAAGACCATTCACACCTCCAGCTGCGCGCTCCGCACCTTAGAACACTCACATCAGCAGGCAGCGCCATTCAAGGGCCCATCACTTTCACACGCCCACATTCCTGAAAGAGCAATCACACTAGCAGGTGGGAGTATGTGTACTGGCGTTTGGCTGGCAGCGCCACTCCACGCACACCACCATGACTTTTTTTAAACAAAAAAAAGAGACCACCAACTAAGTACAAATAAGTACAAAACTACAAACTCAAAGGTTCTAATTAAATGCATGCCAACCGTGAAACTGAACGAAACATCTAAAACAAAACAGAACAGGCAGTTTTCACTCGTGGTAGTTCCCAATAATTCTTTTGGGTGTGGTAACTTCTAAAACAGCTGGCCACACACAGCCCAGGCTTAGAAGGACAATCACGGCAGTAGTTTCAAGTCTCCCTCCGGATACCTCTTCAGGCATAGACTTTACATTTCTTAGTGGGAAAGTCTTTTTTGGGAGTGGGAGGAATATGATCAGGAAAGTGGCGATCTTTCAATCAAGCCACATCCTCCACTACTGCTATTCTAGGAACTCTTGCTTGTATCACCACAATAAGGCTCTCTATCACCGACTCCTGAAATTTAACAAACTTCATCCTTGACTCAGGGAGACAATCCTTGAACATAATAAAAGAATTAAAAGTTGCTAAATAAAACAAATAAATGGCCAACTTTTTATACCAAACATAAGACTCACAATTAGCAGTGTAAGGCTTAAAACTCTGGTCTACTCTATCAACACCACCCATGTGCTTATTGCAGTCCAAAATGCACACAGGTTTGAGCACTTCAGCAGCTTTACCCCAAACAGTAACAGGTGAAGTACTCTCATCATGTATGGTAGTTAACATGTAGACATTCCTTCTGTCTGCAAATTTCAGAGCTGTCAGCTCATCGTTCCGCAAGGCACTCCACTGTCCCTTCTCAAGTTTTTTACAGACAAGCTCCCTTGAATAGCCTTTCTGGTTAGAGCGGATTGTGCCACACGCAACAGAATCCACTCTGAACAATTATTTGAACAACTGCACTCTAGTGTAAAAGTTACCTATATACAAATGGTGACCTTTGTTAAACAGTCGTCTACAAAGTTCCCACACAATTTTCCCAGTAACTTCAAAAGTGGGTGGACAACCAGGGGGGTCAATGCTGGAATCCCTCCCAGTGTAGAACTGGAAATTATTCACATATCCTGTACTACTTTCTGACAGCATATACAATTTAATTCCATACCGTGCCATCTTGCTAGGAATGTACTGCTTAAAAACCAAACGCCCCTAGAGCAGGACCAAAGACTCATCTACAGATATTTCTTTCCCTAGAACATAAACCTCTGAAAACCAATCTACAAAATGATCAAGGACAGGCCTAATCTTAAAGAGACGGTCACAGTCAGGGTGATCTGGTGGCAAGGCCAAAGCATTGTCAACAAAATGCAGAATCCGAAGAAGAAGCTAATTCCGATTATGAGCCATGGTTGCAGGAAATATAGCTGTGCCATCAAGGTACTAGTAGACCAATAAGAAGCATGTGACAGCTTCCTTATCAACCCAATCAAAAAAGTCAAACCTAGGAACTTTTGCAACTCTTCCAGATTTGTGGGAATCCACTGGGTAACTCTAGACTGAGGCCTAAGTCTTGCAGCGCTGTCCCTTAAATACTGCTCCGCATACAAATTAGTCTGCTCAACAATCTCTTCCAAAAATACATTGTCCATAAACAACTGAAAGAAATTGACAGACAAAAAGCTTTCCGTATTGACTCTATACCCTGGGAGACCAGTAAATGCAGGCAACTGTGGCTGCTCCATGTTTGGGGCAATCCAGGTGTCAGGTCTTCCAATGGGAAACCCTTTAGCCCCAGGCTGCTGCACTATTGGCACATCATTGTCCTCCTCTAAAACAGACCCTTCATCTGCACTGAGTGTGGCTTCCTCATCAGAAGCATCCTCTCGGACAGAAAACTTACTGCCAGAATCTCTCACTTCCTCCTCTACCTCAGATGCAGAGTCTGTCTCATAATCATGGTCAGAAGACGACTTAAAATCATGCCAACAACCTGCTGAGCGGTCACCCTGCGGCTAGCCACGATCCTTTCTAAGAAGTATTAACTTTACAAATGCGCCAACAGCAACCAGCACTGTCTAAAACAAGTTATAAACAAAGTGTGGCTTTATCAAAAGAGTTATGTACTCAAAAACTATACTAGTCACTTGCCTGAAAAAGCTACACTGGCCAGCAACTTCTCTGCACAGAGACAGCAATCACCAACGATATCCCACTAAAAAGAAAAAGCAAATTAGACATAAGACAACACAAATATCATTTTGTACAAATCTAAGGACAATTTCACACACAATCCTGTATTAAGTACACCACCTACAAACATGTCATTCATGCATGTCAACAATACTCCTTTGGAGTAAATTCCTTTTATCCTAAAACATGCAACTACGCAAACCACAGATCAACTACTGCCAAAACAGCAAGGATCCACAGGAAAGGAAGAAAAAGCTTTGAACAAGAACAAAAAGGAGAAATAAGGAGTTATAATCACAAATACAAATACTGCGCCAGTTGACAAACAGCCCGCCACAAAGCATTTCCAAATTTTCCCTGGTGCTTAAGTGGATTCTGCCCCCCTTGGGGGCAGATGGGCCTACAAAAAATAGGCCAAATTGCCCCCAACCATCGGTCATGTGCCCCCTTTGGGGGGCGACCCTTGCCAAAGGGGATGTCCCCTGCACAAAACACACACACACACATACACAAGATTCCTGGTGCCTAAGTGGATTCTGCCCCCTTTGAGGGCAGATGGCCCTAAGAAAATAGGCCAATATGCCCCCAAGAGGGGCAGAAATGGCCAACAGTTCTGTGCCCCCTTTCAAGGGTGACCCTTGCCAAAGGGGGCACCCCCACCACAGAAAAAAACAAAGGGGAACAAAAAAAAAATCCCTGACATCTTAGTGAATTTGCAGATGGGCCTAAAAAAATAGGCTGATCTGCCCCCATCAGTCATGTGCCCTCTTTGGGGGGCGACCCTTGCAAAGGGGGCGTCCCCCAGGACAAAACAAACACACACATATACAAGTTCCCTGGTGCCTAAGTGGATTCTGCCCCCTTTGGGGGCAGATGGCCCTAAAAATATAGCAGAAATGGCCAACAGTTCTGTGCCCCCTTTGGCAACCCTTGCCAAAGGAGGTGCCCCGACCACCCGACCACAAAAAAAAACAAAGGGGAACATACAAAAAAAACTTCCCTGGCGTCTTGGTGAATTCTGCCCCCCTTGGGGGCAGATGGGCCTAAAAAAATGGAAAATATCCCACCCTTGGGGGGGCAACCCTTGTCTAAGGGGTGCCCCCAACACACAAAGAACACAAACACACACTCACAGAATAGAATCCCTGGGGCCTAGTGGGTTTCAACACCCCCCCCCGGAGCAAGATCGGCTGAAAACATGGCCGATCTAGCTCTGGAGGAGGGCCAAAACTTTAAAAAAAATATTGCCCCAGGGCAGCCACCCTTGCCTAAGGGGTCCCTGCCCTAAAAAATTATAATACATATAGGCCCTTTATGACATTGACGGTAAGTGCCACTTTCCGCCATGCTGACTGCCGCCAACGTACCGCGGTGGTAAACTGCTACGCGTATTATGACAGACACATAGAAAGTCGCCACTATACAGAAACTCCTACAAGTCCCCACACCAAAGGTCAGTGATAAAATGGCGGTACCAAAACCCATACTGTTACGCCAACAGAAATACGCCCACAGCATCATGTCCCACGAATCACCTAGGCAGACATTCAACCGCGGTAAACAATTGGCGGTACATACCGCCGTACTCAAAATACACACACTCATACAAAACACCACTACATTGGTCAAGTTAAATAACACACACCTGACACCCATACACCAACCAAACCCACACACCCACACCACTATAAAACACACACCCACATTACCCACAACCCTTTACCACTACAAACAATTTACAAAAGAGAGAGAGAGAGAGACACGCCAGGAGCACCCACAGAACCAGAGTCACAGAACACCATCACCCATACACCATCCACGCACCTTAAAGCACACACCCCAACACATCACCGCACACACCCTCACACACACCACACACACTATACCCATGGCACCCCAGATTCTCAGAGGAGGAGCTAAGGGTCATGGTGGAGGAAATCATCCGGGTACAGCCACAGCTATTCGGATCACAGGTGCAGCAGACGTCCATTGCAAGGAAGATGGAGCGATGGCAGAGAGTCGTGGACAGGGTCAACGCCGTGGGACAGCACCCCAGAACAAGGGCCGACATCAGGAAGAGGTGGAACAACCTAAGGGGGAAGGCCACAACCCCCCACAACCAACAACATGGGAGGAACAAGTCTTGGCGATCATGCATCCTGAGGGCCTGGCAGGAGTAGCAGGAGGAATGGACTCTGGTAAATCAAATCTTAACTACTTTCACCCCCCTACCTGCATGCCATCACATACCTCCGCCCCTCCCCACACCCCTGTCACCCCACCACCTCACATGCACCCCACCATAACAACCCACCTCTCCCAGTACCCAGCACTGCATGCGACACCAATGCATGGACACCACCCACAGCCCTGCATGGAAACCCATCACCACAGTATGCACAGTAGTGACAATCACTGAGCCAACCAAATTACAACTCACACAAGCCAAAGCTCCCTTGGTAATAACAACTATAGAGGGAAACATGCCCATGCACAAGGTGTCACACACAGTCACAATAACACTGCATTTACATCCCCACAGGACCCCCACTCAACGTCACTGGAGAGGAGGTGCCATCAACATCCAGTCCCCTCCCAGAAGAGGCCCACAGTGATGACGGCACCTCTGCACACCTGGATCAGGATGACCAACCTGGCCCTCTGGACAGTCGGTTACCCAGGCACAGTCCCATACCACCACAGAGCCTCCCCATTCAGGAAACACCAGCACAGCACACACCCAGTGGGCCCATACCACTGTCCCCAGGACATATCAATCAGCAGTGTGTCCACCACTACAGAGACCCCAGGACACCCCACAAACACAGGACGATCAGGGACCCAGGGCCAGTGACAGTGGGCACGCAGTTCAGGGGACAGAGGCACAGGACACCAGGGAAGCTGGGAGGACTGCTGTATGACGGGGGAGGACAGGCCCAGGGAACTGACTCTCCATGAGGCACTCACCCACATCCTGGGAGCATACCATCATTCCCAGGAGGCCATGGGCCAGATACTGGCCAAGTTGCAGGAGACCCAGCTGATGCAGGAGGGACAGTACCTGGGGATCAAGGAGGACCTGAAGGACATCCACACCACCCTGGTCACCATTGCAGGGGTGCTGGCAGACATGGCCGTTACCATGAGGGACGTAGTGGCACACCAACTGGCCCCTGACACGAGCCACACCGATTAACAGCCCTCCACCTCCGCTGATGCTAGTGAACAGGAGGCCCGCCACAGGAACAACAGGCCACCAGCACCCCCTCCCCCCCTGCAGAAGGAGAACCACCCCGCAAATGGGCCCTGCGATCCAGGCAGAAGCCAGAAAACATTGCCAAAACCCCCTTCATGAAATAAGACTCTCCTGATTGTCACCCTTGTGTCCCACTCTGTCACCCTGCCCACCTTGAACTGCCATTGCTCCACTTCCTATGCCCCCTTGTACAATGCACCTGTAATTCACATAGACTGAACTTTATCCTGGACTCTATCCTGGACTTTCCTCCACCATCACCCAAGCCTGTTGCACATCCCCATTTACTTCTCAGCACTGAAATAAACACCCTTGGAAAAAACAAGTATGGAATATGTCAAATGATTTAAGGATGCGGTTGTTTAACAATCAGTAGACATTACAAATAGACTGTACAATGATGTATACATAGTTATGACCTGTAATGTGCTGCAGTCAATACACCAGGAGCCACAGCAAATAGACATGGTAAAGGGTACAATAAGTGGCCGTTGGAGTGTGAACAACAGCCAGCCAGAGAAAATTCACTTCACAAAACAACAATGGAAGGTAAGGTAACAGTGTCTTACCTGTTTGTCACTGGAAGTACTGTTGTATTATAGTTGTTCTGTTGTCCACATCCTCTTCCTCTGCCTCCTCTTCATCACTGTCCACAGGCTCAACCTCTGCCACATGACCATCTCTAGCCTTATCCTCCTGTAGAAAAGGCACCTGGCGTCTCAAAGCCAGGTTGTGCAACATGCATCATGCAACGATGATCTGGCAGACCTTCTTGGGTGAGTAGCACAGGGATCCACCTGTCAGATGCAGGCACCTGAACCTGGCCTTCAGGAGGCCAAAGGTGCGCTCAATGATCATCCTTGTTCACCCATGTGCCTCATTGTAACGTTCCTCTGCCCTTGTCCTGGCATTCCCCACTGGGGTCAGTAGCCATGAGAGGTTGGGGTAACCAGAGTCACCTGTAAATATCTAGGGATCCATGTTAGCCAGACACTCACCCTTAGGGCCAACCCCACACCCATATACCAACATACACTGGGTGGGGACCATGGGCTCACCTATTAGCCACACCCTGTGCCTCTGGAGTTGAGACATTATATATGTTATGTTGCTAATCCTCAGGATAAAGGCATCATGCACAGATCCTGGATATTTTGCATTGACATGGGAGATGTACGGGCCCGCCAGGCACACTATCTGCACATTCATAGAGTGATAGCTCTTTCGATTTCTGTACACCTGTTCATTTCTCCAGGGGGGGCAGTGGCAATATGTGTACCATCAATAGCACCAATGATGTTGGGGATATGTCCCAGTGCATAGAAGTCAGCCTTCACTGTGGCCGAATCCTCCACCTGGGGGAAAACTATGTAGCTGTGCATGTGTTTCATCAGGGCTGACAACACTCTGGTAAGCATGTTTGAGAACATAGGCTGTGTTTCTTTGCTTTTGGTGCCATAAGCGTACCAGGTATGCCCAGACGTGGGTCCCAGGCTCACTGTGCCACTGGATTCAAGCTAGTCTGGCTGATCAAGGGTGATACCCAGAAACCGGTCCCAGGATGCCTGTTTCCGGTCCAGGGAGGACCTGGCCTGGCAGTTTGGGTTGGACTGTTCCCATTGGGAACAGGCTCAAGGCTGATTTGCAAATGGCTGGGTCCATACTGGGGTGGCATGATGAGCAAAAGAATTGATGGATTAAACCCAGATCTGTCACTGGGGATGAATGTTTGATTGGTTCTGCATTCCATCCATCATTTGTGTTTCTTTGCTTTTGTCGCCATAAGTGTGCCGGGTATGCCCAGACGTGGGTCCCGGGCTCACTGTGCCACTGGATTCAATCTAGTCTGGCTGATGAAGGGTGATACCCAGAAACCGGTCCCAGGATGCTTGTTTCTGGTCCCGGGAGGACCTGGCCTGACAGTTCGAGCAGGACTGTTCCCATGGGGAACAGTCAAGACTGATTTGCACATGGCTGGGTCCAAACTGGGGTGGCAGGATGAGCAAAAGAATTGATGGATTAAACCCAGATCTGTGACTGGGGGTGAATGTTTGATTGGTTCTGCATTCCGTCCATCATTTGTGTTTCTTTAATCCCTGCTGCCATGGCCACTGTTGCTTGGAAGGAGCCACTTGGCAAGAAATGGAGCACTGATAGGACTTGCACAAGAGGGGGGATCCCAGTGGGAAGACGGAGAGCTGAGGTCATGTCTGGCTCCAATTGTGCACACAGCTCTTAGATTGTGGCCAGATCAAGTCTGTAGTTGAGGATAATGTGCCTGTCCTCCATTGTTGTCAGGTCCACCAGGGGTCTGTACACGGGGGGATGGCTCCATCTCCTATTCATCCGCAGCGGTTGAACTCTAGGGTGAAAAATGGTGAGCAGATGATCATATTCAAACATATCCTCAGAGTAAAATGCCTTGCATGCTCTGAAACAGCATGTTAACGTGTAGTTCCCTAAATGTGCCCATGTGTGCTGTGATGCAGTTAGGTGCCATGGCCTGCCCCCCACTGAAATGGCGGCCGCCTGACCTGTGTGGAGGGACAAGTGGAAATAAGGTAATTCTGCTGACGTTGTGCGCCGTTGCAGGATGCGGTCGAGTACCGCCGTGTAACACCCCATTGGTTATCATTGGGTTCCAGTAGCCAATGGTGAAAGTACGCCGGCGGTGACGATTCACTGCCGCGGACGTGACCACCATTTTCTATCTGTTCACTCACTTGCTACCTGACCTTCAACAGGAGAGGACCTACACTGCAAATGCTGCTGTGACCTGTGTCTAGAAGCAACCATGGCTCGAGTGTCTAGGGAAAGGGTCCCTGTCTTCACTTCAAAGGAGTTGGCGAAACTGGTGGGTGGGGTCCTACCCCAGTACCGGTTACTTTATAGTCCACCAGACCAACAGGTGAGTATACTGTAAGCACGATGCATGGGACATGAATACATGGAGTGCTGTGTTTGTAAGCCTCGTTGTAAGGGGGGGTGGCTGAGAGGTCCTGGGCAGAATGCTGCATGTATGGTGGTCAATGTATGTGTGTAAGGGGATGGGAGGGATATGGTGGGCCATGAGTGTAACAGTCCGGACGTTATGACTAATACCTTTTTTTATGTATCTTTCTCTGCAGGTCAGAGCCCATCAGAAAAAGGGTATTTGGTGTGCCATCGCCAAGGAAGTGCAGACCCTGGA
The DNA here is from genome assembly GCF_031143425.1 of Pleurodeles waltl. Taxonomy (NCBI): domain Eukaryota; kingdom Metazoa; phylum Chordata; class Amphibia; order Caudata; family Salamandridae; genus Pleurodeles; species Pleurodeles waltl. The sequence goes on from NC_090447.1 coordinate 1,080,950,667, forward strand.
GGTCTTTGACAGGCAGAGCACCCACTGTCGCAAATGGTGGGAGGACCTACACCGCTGGGCAAGGAAGATGGTGGAGGCCCAGCTGGGGATGACCTCCCAACGAGGAAGGGGTGCCCGTTGTACCCTTACCCCCCTGATGTTCCGCACCCTGGCGGTGGCCTATCCGGAGTTGGATGGATGGTTGAAGGCATCATAGCTGCCACAAGGGGGTGAGTACAGTTTCTGAATCAGAAAATAGCACGTGTTGAGGTGTTATCTGGGTGGAGGATGTGGGTCTGTGGCTGCCACTAAACCAGGACGAACACGGTATGGTAGGTTCCATGATGGACAGGGTCTGATGCACTCGAACCCCAAATATGCTAGTGGACATCTACTACTGGCATCCTGTGGGTTTCAGCTGTGCTGCTATTGGCGTTAGGCATTGTACTCCATGGCCTGGTGACTAGCATTGTAACTGATAGTGCATGGCCTAGTGCACAGTGCTGTTCCCTGTGTGTAGTGTGCGCCTACGGTGGTGTTGTTGCTGGCATTGACCAAGTGTATCCTCTGCCTTTCCTCCCCGTTTTTGTTTTGTCACCCTGTCCTTGTGTACATTGGCATCATCTGGCAGAGGAGCAGAGGCAATGGCGAAGGAGGGAGCTGCATCCCAAGTGGCCCATGAGGCCGAATCCACCGACGGTGAGGGCACCAGTGGGACGGAGTGTGAGGGGAGCCCCACAGCGGAGACTGGAGGGGACAGTTCTGACAGTGCCACCTCCTCCGATGGAAGCTCCCTGGTGGTGGTGGACACCTCTGTGGCCACCCAAACTACAGGTGCAGCTGTCACCCCCGTACCAGCACCGCCCTCCCAGCAGTTCTTCAGCGTGTTTCCCTTTCCCGCTCACCCAGGAGGGTGGTCATCTCCTTCGCCCCTGCCACCTCAGGTCCTCCCCCAGTCAGCCCTGCTGCCCTCAGTGAGGAGTCTATTGACCTCCTGCGATCCATCTCTGTTGGGTGGTCAACTATAGTGAATGCCATCCAGGGTCTGGCAGGGCATTTCCAACAAACAAATGCATTCCTGGAGGGCATTCAATCTGGCGTGGTGGCCCAACAGAGATCATTCCAGGCTCTGGCCAACTCACTGGTGGCAGCCATTGTCCCTGTCTCTAGCCGCCCCCCTCCAACTTCCTCTACCCAGTCCCATTCCCCTCAACCCCAGCCTATCCCAAGCACACCTTCAGACCAGCATGCACCCAAATCAACACACAGAAGTGGCTCAGGCAAACACAAGCACCACACTTCATCCCACAGGCACTCACACAAGCACCATCCAGATGCAGACACACGAACATCCACTGCCCCCACTGTGTCCTCCTCGTCCACCTCCCTCCCAGTAGCGTCTCCACTCACACCTGCAAGCACTACATCCTCATCCACTACCTCCATCACCATCACACCTATCACTACACACCCCTCACTGGCAGTCACCCCCCCAAATCCATGCACATGTCCACTGTGTCCTATTCCACTGTGTCTGTGCCCCCTCCTCCCAAAGTACACAAACGCAAGCACTCAGACACCCAACAGCCATCCACCTCACAACAGCAGCCAGACAATGCACTTGCACCCAAACACAGCAGACAGACACCTCCTACCACCACTTCACCTTCCCCCACTCCCAAACCTTCACCCTCTTTCAGCATCAATGTCCCAAAAAAAGCTTTTCCTCTCCATCCTTGATCTATTTCCTGCCCCTCCCCCGACCTTCACTTCGGGCCAGGGTGGTCAGGAATCAGGCTAGCACCTCAGCCATCCAGTCCATGGCCACTGTCGTTTCTGCAGTCACTGCAGTTGTGAAAGGCTCCATAAGACACCCGTACACACAGCCAGTGTGCCTGCACCAGCTGCCAAGGGCAAAAACTGAGCACCAGCTGGCAAATCCAAAAAGGGACCACCAGCTGGCAGAAGCAAGGAGGCACCACCAGCTGCAAAACGCAAGGAAGCACCACCAGCTGCCAAGGTCAGGAAGGGAACACCAGATGCCAAAGGCATTGACAAAGGCACAGGCGCCACAGGCAGGATGGATATGGAGCCTGGTGCTAGAGCAGCATCTGAGCCAACAACACCAGCCATGGCACTTCAACCATCCAAGGCTGCAAGGGAAGGGCTGGAACCTCCCCCCACCACAGGCAGCACCGCCGCCAGACTGCCACCTGCACCACTACCAGTACCACTGCCAGCAGCAGCAGCCCCAGTGGGCAGCCATCCAAGGCTGCGGGGGCAGGGCTGGAGCCCCCCCCCACTGTAGTCAGCACCCCCGCCAGCACCTCCACTGCCACCATTGAGCAGCTGTCACCGCCGGCGGGCAGTGTGTAGTTGTGCCTCTATGGGCTGTAGTGCATCCTGGCCCCTGCAAAGACTGCAGGTGTGACACCCAGGTGACAGACTGTGACCTTGCACCCTCCAAGATCTGCATCACAGGGCACAAGGCCCCCTCCAGGAACAGTGGAAGAAGCCAATCACTCACCCCCTCCTTACCAGGATGAAGCACACTGGGCACAAGGCCCCCTCCAGAACCAGTGGAAGAAGCCATCCACTCACCCCCTCCTTGCCAGGATGAACCACACTAGGCACAAGGCCCCCTCCAGAACCAGTGGAAGAAGGCATCTACACACCCCCTCCTTCCCACGATGAAGCACACTGGGCACAAGGCCCCCTCCATAACCAGTGGAAGAAGGCATCCACTCACCCCATCCTTGCCAGGATGAAGCACACTGGGCACAAGGCCCCCTCCAGAACCAGTGGAGAAGCCATCCACTAGAGAGACTGTGGCCTTGCACTCCCCAGGACCAAGCTGTGGGCAAACCACCCACTCGAGAGACTGTTGCCATGCACTCCCCAGGACCAGGCAGTGGGCAAACCACCCATTAGATAGACTGTGGCTTTGCACTCCCCAGGACCTAGCAGTGGGCAAACCACCCATGTGAGAGACTGTGACCTTGCACTCCCCAGGACCAAGCAGTGGGCAAACCACCCACTAGAGAGACTGTGGCCTGGCACTCCCCAGGAGCAAGTAATGGGCAAACCACCCACTCGAGAGACTGTGGCCTTGCACTCCCCAGGACCAAGCGGTGGGCAAACCACCCACTCGAGAGACTGTGGCCTTGCACTCCCCAGGACCAAGCAGCGGGCAAACCACCCACTAGAGAAGCCGTGGCCTTGCACTCCCCAGGACATCACAGAGGGCATGTGGCCCCATCCAGAAGTAGTGGCATTGTACCCTCTTCTGGCTGAGGTGTCTCCCCTTCCCCTTTCCCCCTGAGGTGCCTGTGTATTTTCAAAGTGATGCCCCAGCAGTGTTCCCTCCGTATTGAGGCAGGAGTCAAGTGGGGACTTGGCCTATGTGATATGGCCCTGTGGGCCATGGACAATTTTGACTGGGCAGTGTCCCTCCATTTGTATATATTGTAGATACTAAGTGAGAACAAAACAAAACCAGTCTTCTTTACCTTACAGCGTTACCACGCGCACGCCGCATTTCTCTTTCCTCCCTGCCTCTCAGGACCAGTGAGAGGTCAGGTGTGGGCTTATCAGGGCCCTTACACGTACCATCCCTTTTTTTTCGGATGCCTTTGGTTTATACAGTCCTTACATCTTCAAGGACCATTACTTCCCTGCGCAATAAGGGACATCTCTGGACACTCTTGTCTTCAACCATCTTTATGCCTTGAAAAAGTCCGTGTAGACGAAACACGTGTTGGATGTATCTGAACATTGATGTGATTTTTCTCAAACATGAGGATATGGCTATCTCTGAACATTGATTTGATATTTCTCAATACAAAGGAATAAAGAAATCTGCAACTTTCTTCATTGTAGACTTATCACTCGGAGTGCCCCAGTTTTGTTTTGTTCTCACTTTGTATATACAGCACGTGACATAGGAGGCATTTCTATATTCCTTCTGTGTTCTGTGCATCTCGATACCCAAGGTGGTTGGGTATTTATACCAGGTCGGCACCCTCCTCATGACTCTACGTTCTCTATATGAACTTTGTTGCTCTTCGTTTCAGATGTGCGATATTTTAGCATCAACCACCGTGTAGTAATTCTCAGATATTGTAGAAACTGTTCTGTGCTTTGACAATGTTTTTATTGAAATTTATATTATTACACTGACTTTACTCACTTCCTTTTGTCCTTGCATTATTCCTGAGCGGTACGGGGTGTATACGTAATGTTGTTGCATCTGTTAGTGTGTATGGTTTTGAGGGTGGGGGTGTTGCGTGTTGCGTATGTGTGTGTCACTCTCTTTTTCCTCCCCCCTTGTGTGCTTGGTGCGGTATTCACCGTGGTCATCTTCGCCACCGTTCATGTCGCTGGTGTAGGAGGAGGTAAACCAGGATGGGGAAGATCTGCAGTTCGTGCTCCATGGCGTCGTAGTTCTTCCTTGAGTGTCCAGAGGTGAGTCGTTTCCCTTCTGTGTACAGTTTCCGCAGTGCATTTGATGGCGTTGGTACAGCCCCGGAAATGCTGGCGGATTGGCTTGTTGTAATAGGGTGGGCCGTACATTGTCTTCCTCCTGGCTGTTAACAGTGACCGGCGCGGTACTTGTTGCTACCGTCGTTGCGGTCGGTGTGTTAAAGTGGCTGTCTGTGTTGGCGGTTTCCAACGTGATCATAAATCCATTTTTTTTACCAACGTGTTAACTCCGCTTTATCACTGACCGCCAGGGTTGTAATGAGGGCCGTAATCCTTGGTGTCTAGTGGGTTTCGACCCCCCCGGGAGCAGATCGTGTGGTTCTAAAAATTTACTTTGCCATGTAATTTACTTTGCCACAGCAGTACGATTTTAGTATCAAAAGACCGATAATGACTAGTACACTAAGCATGAGCATTTTCGCTCAATTCCAGCAGCGTTTTCACCTCGAAATTGCCATTTTCGTCCTGCACTCGTGGCTCCCATTTTATACACGGCAGCCATTTTAAAAGTTGCCCTCACATAGGCTTATAATACAGTCAGATTTGATTCCAAGGACACGTACACCTTGATTGACTTTTCTCTGACCTGGGCAAGCTGGAACCATTGCCTCAGGCCAAACCTGTTTGGTCAGTCCCTCTCCCAGTGGCCGAATCAGATAGCATCAAGGCACACCATGCCATAAAACCCTTATTATCGCTCACACACCCTGCCTAATCTTGCTCACACCTGCACCTGCTCTTTTCTTCTTCTTACTTTACGAGGGGGAGGTGCCCGTTTTTATTGGGGGTCCACACTTATCTGATGTAAAATACTAGGCCTTGCCGGGTAATTTATTATGGGTTGGATGACATGAAATATGAGGTTTCATCATGACACTGTTTTTTCCTTTGTAGTGAAAACATGTGAATGACCAACCAAAATGTCAAGAATGTTTGCTTGAAGCTTAAAAAACTGTATATAAGGAAACCTGACTTTGCATTGAAACACAGTCTCCTGAGAACATACAAATCGTGCTGTTGTACTTCTAGGACACTTGTCAATTGGTTGCAGCCAATAAATTCGATCTTTGACTTCACCTAGAAGACTCTGAGTTTCTGTAGTCTGAATCAGGAAAGTACCCGAGGTCTTTGGGTGTACCCTGGCACCGCTGGGTTACCGGATCAGTACCGGTTCTGAAAAACCCAGTACCTCAGTTGGCGCCCAAACGTGGGGCGATACCAGCGGTACCGGTCCAAGCCTGAGGTCCGTGGAGAGCTTCGTGTGAAAATTCTGGAGGAAGGCCGCCACTTCATCGACCCCTGCATGTCGACGTGGTCCGAAAGTCTTTGTTGCGAGGTTCCCCGCTTCCCGACGGCTATGAAGGACTGCTGCCCTGGCTATCGCCCTGATTTGGACCCTTGATTTTTGGTAGAGCGAAACGATAAGACGAGTCTTCTGGTGACGTCATTGATATTTTCAGTTAAGTATAAGTGGAGCGTCTCCCAGTCCTTAGTTGGACACTTGGTTTGGTCCTTAGTTGGACACTTGGTTTGGTCCTTAATTGGACATTTGGTTTGGTATCCCTTTGGGATCACTTTGATTTGGAACTTGCAAGTACCAAAGCCGAAGGACTCGTGTATTCACGAGACTATCGTAAACGATAATCCTTTGAAGTTTGAAGCTAGACTAGTGAGCGAAGATGCCTGGTCTTAGCAGACTTGGAAATTTGTTTTGTCTTGGTTGTAAAAGGGACTCCCGGTTGGAGGACTCATGTCCGGTTCCTCCGATTGGAACTCCAACCTATGAACTATATGTGAAGCACGGAGTGGGCCCCATCACGTTTAATGAAGTATGGGTCCGCTATTCTTGGAAATAATTGAGAAAAGTTTTTTGTTTTTTTTTCTTGTAAATATGACTTACAACTAGGATCTGCAAACGGTTCTGTAAGTAAATTGCGACGGCGCTATTTATGAAAAATGGCTAAAGCGCGCTGTATTGTGTGTACTGAGTGTTTTCTGTTTATATCTGAAATGAGCTCAATGTGTGTTTGTGGGTCTTCTTGATGTTTACAGTTTGTTAAGTAAAATGTTGGTTAATTAATATTAAGTAGAAACTTAGAAAAAATCCAGAAATGAACCATGTGATGTGCTAACATAGCTATATGTTGCTCTTTAATTTATAGAATGAGCAATTGTGCACATATACAAAACTGCCGTTAAATGCTTAATAAATTAGAAAACACATTCAATAGATATAAATAGGGCCCCCCCCAAAAAAACGAAATTATCTATTTTCAATTCAGCCAGCACTTTCCCAGTTAAACATGGGTGGAATTTTGCATAACCTTCCTTTTAAATGAAAGTGGCGCAAAAATGTGACGCATTTCAAGTTAGGCTTATGCGCTTAGGCTTGTGAGTTAATGTATCCCAAATAATAGGCAAGGGATGCAGTTTGCTTTTATATGTGGAATTATCACAAAAAAAAAGAATATATATTTTTTTTTTTTTTTAAAAAGAAAATTATTAATTATGGAAAAATTATTAAAAAAATAAGTGCCTTTCAAAATCGTTTTTTAATATTTATAAAGCTTAATACCTATACTATGACCTCCTAACATTAAAATTTAATTTAAGTTATGTTGCACCGCTAAAATGACATTTGTATGTGCAATTTTCCCTTGGCGCAGGAGCAAACAAGCTCATTTCTATAAAGTATAAGTTAATATTTTCAATGGCTGACTCATGGATTGTGTAATAGACATTCTGGTAATGCATATTATGCAAGAAAATTGTAGGATATTGATTTTTTAATGCCTAAAATATCAAAGTCGATTTTGGGCAAAAGCACTGTTTAAACTGCATTTTCTTTCATTCAGAGTACTTTTTAAAGTGTCTCAGGCTTCAGTAAATGCATACATTTAGGTTTGATATATATTTGCAGGTTGTGCCTTCTTATGATTCAATGAGTCAATGTGCCAGTACAAAGGCTTGTTTTAATATCAAGGTTGAAGGTTCTAACTTCAGCTGGGCCTACTGAGACGTTCATTCATTCGAGGTTGATGAAATATGTACCATTGCATGGGATTGCAACAAGCATTTATTCTAACAACTGGTATGTGTGTTATTAAGGTTTGTGAATTATTCACAGTAAATGTAGTTTAATAATCTGGAAATAGAGATACATTTTTTTAGCGCCTAAAAAGGAAAAAAAATTTTTTTTAAATAGAGTGAATTATTGCAGGTTAGAAGGAAAATAGAAAGGCCTACTGTCTTTGACAGATTCAGAGTGGCAGAAGCTAGGAGAGCTACAGAGGCTGGCTCAAGTCATGCTGCTGAGATGCTATCTTTAGTTTTCCCATAAACAATGGAGGAGGCTGTCATGTTGACACTTGTGACCTTTTAAATTAGGGCCTTGTCTCTGTGAAATGCAGAATGACCCTACTCCTCTAAAAGTGGGATTTCTGGTTTCTCCAGAAGAACATCAATACAATTAAAGAACTTAATTCCAAAGGGAAAATATAAAAAAAGGGGTTTCTTCGAAAGTCCCAACATCATGTTAAATGCTCTGCAGAACTGATACATTTGCGTCTCCGCTCTAAAAAAATAAAATTATGCCTGCTAGTTGCTTTTATTTGACAGAAAACGAAGTGTTGCATTAAGTCTTAGACAGAAAATAAGATGCAGCCCTTTTCTAAAATTTTGAAGGCTACATGCCTTAATGAGAACGATTTGCCAATTAAGACTTATTTTTCACAGTGGAAATTGTAGGTGCCAAATTAATATGGAGTGTCAGTGTAACAATTTTTACTTTTAGAAAGGTAAAACTAAGGTGGCTTGATGTTGCGAAGTAACTGACAAGAGGGTAACAGTTAAGTAATGGAAATTTATTTTCATGTATTTGGTCCTATCATGAATTGTTCTTGATGGTCCTGTATGTTAGAAGAGAAACAGTAAAGTTATATTTGACAGCAGATTTCCATTGCCTGGTGATCTACTGTCAAAAGGAGGGTAAGGATTTTAAACCTGTCAAATTAAACAGGCCCAAATATTGGGTTTTGGGCTGCAGGTTTACAGTGCATAAAGTACATGACATGGTGTTGTGTGTCACCGCTTATTCACACATGCTATTGTTTTGTCTATGCTTTTTGTGCTTGATACACAGCAAGTATATCTGATGGCTTGACGTTTTGTGCGTTTTTATTATTTTTTTTATTTGTTTTTTGCATGTTTGTTGCTGCTTTTGATACTATTACAAGCTCCCCTGTGTTGTGAGGGGATGGTCATGACGATGCCCATCGCTATGCAACAGTTGGTTGAACTTGTTCTGGTTACTAAATTCCACAGATAATGATATTTCATGCTGTGAACATAAAAGACAACACTTCACCAGTGAATGTCTATTTGGCTATAATGGTATTGAAGGAAAATAAAAAGAGATATACAGGATCAAAGTGTGTCACCTGCAGTTAGTCACGTTACTGCCCCTTCCCTTAAAGGAACAGGCAGCCCTACATTTATGTATCCTTGATTGGACCTAAGGATGAAATTATAGATCTGTGACTCAAGGTGGCCTAATTTCTATATTACATTAGTTAATGATGTTCTGTTTCCTAAGTAGCATATGGCTTTCGTTCCTTAAAAGAAAACCAGGTTTTCATTTTTTCCTGAAGAAGGAACTGAAACATTAGCTAGGAGTACCGTATATGGTGTAGTCGCCAACAGTAGAGTTAAAATTTGTGTAACTTCGGCCTTTGTGTATCACCCGTACTCTTGGTGTTGTGTCACATGCCTGACTATCACCCAAATAATTTTTTTTGTTCTTTCTATAGATTTTTTCTTTGGTTACTTCCCCTGAACAATGTCGCACCATGCTTAGTTATTGAGATTTTAGCTATGTCCTAGTCCCATTTCTCTTTTTCGAATTCCTTTCACCAGTCAGCCCTTTTATTATTATTGATGTATTGTTCAGGTTCACATTTCCAGACTGCAGTGATGTACCAGGGACCCCCATGTTATGTATAATTCCCTTTGGTATGACCAGACTGGTTTTCAAGAATTTGCCTGCTTCAATGTTTTCCAGCCTGACTGTCAGGGTAGCGATAGACTGGTTAACTGACTCAATATTATAGTAAGACAAGTTTTCCATCTCAATAGGAGATATCTTATGTTTACCTTTTTGAACATGACGAATTTTCAATGTCTATTTTAATTTGGTTTTCGGTTCCCTTCTGTTCCTGCTACTTTAATTTTTTGTGGGATCAGATGTGTTCTAGTCATGCAAATATCAGGACCCTCTAGTTCTTGTCTTTTTGTTTGCACATTTGACTATCAGCCTGTGTATTGCATAGTGCACCTGATGCACAGTTTTTAAAGGAAGGTTTCTACATGTCCCTGATAATCGGTATCATGTGATTTCTCTATTGAGATGTTCTAAGGTAAGGAGGAACACCTAGACTTAATCATTGAGGCAAATATGTGTTTACCCCATTAGACAATGCCACTGTGTGAGGAAATCCATTCAGATAGAATTCTCATGTAGCTATAGATGGCAGAGAATAATGGAGAGAACTGAATTAAAGATGCTACAGACCCTGTTTTGCCCTTCTGCCTTTGTCTTTGTATTTTATGCCCATGGTGTATGGCTACTCCTTTGAAGATTGCAGACCACCTGCTTGCAGTCCCCTTGTTAAAAACCATGAACTGTTTTTGTACTAAATTGAAGGAAACTAACAGCTGTGGCACACTTCCTACGTCACTAGATTCTGCGGGTATCAAGTCATAATAACCTGCAAGACATTGATTTAAGCCTAATTCCCATCAGTGACAGCTACAGATGAAAGACGGACGTCTTGGCCCTACAGTCTCAGCGCCCAGGAAGTAGCAAAGCTGGACAGCCATCGCCAGCGCATGGTATCGTACTTGCTCCATCAGACGGTGTTGGACATCACAAAACCAAAGTTTCAGTGTAAAAGAGCTAAAGAGAAGGATTCCTGTTGTTGATGGCAGAGCTGTTTTGAGGTTTCATTTCTCTACCTGTCATGTGCTGGTAACCTCTGACAGTGTGCAATCCCTTGAGCCCCTTGGCCTGAGTTTTGGCCACACCCCCCCTTTTCTTTGCTCCAACGGAAGAAGGGCAGTGCACCGGAGATTTCAAGTTTGGAAAAAGGCACTATATTTTGGTGCCCATGAAAGAGCAGTTTGAGCGTCCTCTGACACTAAATAATGAGTGTTGGAGTCTGAAAGTGCTGCTGAGCTTGAGCTATTTCCCAATTAATGGTGCTTGGGTCTGCACGAGATGATTTGTGCCCTTGATCAATGAAGAGCACATTGTTTGTAGTATCTGCCACAGAGGAGAGACACTGGTGCATTGCTTTAAGACATTGAGACTTTCGAGTGAGCTGTGGGTGTTTGCCAGGAGGGCACTTCAACTAAGCAGTACTTTTCTCACGAAGAGGCCTGAATTGAGAGGCCCATGCGAAAGAAAACAACAAAAGAAAATTTGATGGACAATAGAAGCCTGCCAGCGAGGCTTTTTGAACGGACTCTGGGCATAGTTGGTTTCACAAGAGGTTTCCGTGTGATTGTATAGACTAGGTGTTAGGAGACTGATTGTTTTGCTGGCATTGTTTTAAAGTACTATTCTGTTTAGTAAAAGCAGAATAAAGTCCATTTTCTGTGGAAAGAGTACCCCCTTTTCACCTTAGAGCATTGATGAGTCACCACTGTTCCACCTGAACATACAAAAATGACTGAAATGCAGAGGAGCCCTAAAAATGTTACTAGATAATTTTAGGATTTGCTTTTTGGTTAGGGTTGTGAAAAATTATTATTTCATTTGTAAATAGTGGTCACTACTTTCTCCCGTTGTCTATATGTTCTTAATAACGTGTTTTCTAGTGTCTTTTAAACATGACGTTGTCATTTATGGGTGGGATTGTTTTTCTCTACTCAATTGACTTCTGCACCCACTTCCCAACCTATGTCTTTTCCTACTATTGTTTCTTTGCACTCTTTTCACCCTTTTCCTGAACATGAGCAGGTTAGAAGATCAGAATTTGTAAGCAATTCTTTTGTACAGCTTCTGCATCAACACTAGTTAGTAGTGAACATCACTAATTGTTGGGTGTGTGATCTTATGCCACCTACTGCAGATAGAGGTATTCCTTATTTTGTCCTGCCATATGTGGCCTTTTGTGCTACTTCATGTTCGAGGAGACCTGTCCAGAGAGAGTTACCAAGTACTAGAATTTTGCTCCAGCAACATCTCCATGGCCTTATAAACATAGACCTGGACTCAGATTAGCATGAGAATAGGTTTATTGCCTATGTAAGGGCAAAAGGAGGGTTTGTGGTTCTAAAAATTCTGGACCCATGTAATTTACTTTGCCACAGCAGTACGATTTTAGTATCAAAAGACCGATAATGACTAGTACACTAAGCATGAGCATTTTCGCTCAATTCCAGCAGCGTTTTCACCTCGAAATCGCCATTTTCGTCCTGCACTCGTGGCTCCCATTTTATACACGGCAGCCATTTTAAAAGTTGCCCTCACATAGGCTTTTAATACAGTCAGATTTGATTCCAAGGACACGTACACCTTGATTGACTTTTCTCTGACCTGGGCAAGCTGGAACCATTGCCTCAGGCCAAACCTGTTTGGTCAGTCCCTCTCCCAGTGGCCGAATCAGATAGCATCAAGGCACACCATGCCATAAAACCCTTATTATCGCTCACACACCCTGCCTAATCTTGCTCACACCTGCACCTGCTCTTTTCTTCTTCTTACTTTACGAGGGGGAGGTGCCCGTTTTTATTGGGGGTCCACACTTATCTGATGTAAAATACTAGGCCTTGCCGGGTAATTTATTATGGGTTGGATGACATGAAATATGAGGTTTCATCATGACACTGTTTTTTCCTTTGTAGTGAAAACATGTGAATGACCAACCAAAATGTCAAGAATGTTTGCTTGAAGCTTAAAAAACTGTATATAAGGAAACCTGACTTTGCATTGAAACACAGTCTCCTGAGAACATACAAATCGTGCTGTTGTACTTCTAGGACACTTGTCAATTGGTTGCAGCCAATAAATTCGATCTTTGACTTCACCTAGAAGACTCTGAGTTTCTGTAGTCTGAATCAGGAAAGTACCCGAGGTCTTTGGGTGTACCCTGGCACCGCTGGGTTACCGGATCAGTACCGGTTCTGAAAAACCCAGTACCTCAATCGGCCTAAAAAATGGCTGATCTGCCCCCAGGGGGGACTGAAACACAGATATGCTTATGCCCCCACAGAAGTGACCCTTGCCCAAAGGGGCGCTCCTCAAAATAAGCCTAAAACATTCCCTGGTGTCTAGTGAGTAGATTCTTGCTCTGAGGCCAGCGATTGTGGAACAGGAATCCACTCAACACAGGCACAGGGGAAAGGAAAAACTTGTTCCTATCCCCGTGTCTGTTTTCCCACCTCCCCTCCAAGGAGAAGGACTCACCTGCTGGACGTCCTCTCTCCTAACATGCTGGAAGCAAATGGCTTCCAGCACATCCCCAGCAGCATTTGATGATGTTGGCATGCTGTGAGCACGCTGACATCATCAGATTGATAGGGGGAGGGTCAGGGTGGAAGAGGAAGTGATTTCCCTTCCACCCCCGATGGGGGTGTGTGGATGGGAGGCCCCCCTGGGCCGGGTGCAGAATGAGCTGGGCTCGTCCTCGACACACGGCAACCATGGCCAAGGGCGAGCCAAGCTCATCCAAGGCACCCAAGGGGTTAAAAGAGATCAGTGGATGTCACGGTTTGTTTTCCATGACTCTCAACATATAGAGACTGCTGGTTGTGCCTCTGGCTGCTGGCGAATGTATTCTAAAGGTAGGGGGTGGTAGAGAGCCTTCTCTAGACAACTGTGTCTTGCTCATTCCTCCTGGCAAGGTTGCTGGGGTTGTGGCCCTACCCAGGGCTCCTACAACCTGTAGTGTGTGCTTTCCACAGAGCTAGTTACATGGGCTTTATCTGGGGAAACGTGGTTGTGGTGGTCCTCCTCACAGTGTATATTAGTTTTATATTTAGTAGAACTGTGAGACGTGAACACTGTGGCTCAGATAAGAGCCCGAACACAAATGCAGTCCATTTGTATCCCTCTTTGCAGCCTGTGTTTTTTCAGTCTTTTGCTCTGCGCTCTCTCTCTGTTCTCCCTCACCCTTCATCCCTTGTTTGATCCTGCACCCCATCTGCCCCCACTCGCTGGGTCTGCTCCTTTTCTATGCTCTGAATTCCTTCTTTGCAGCCTGTGTTTTTTTCTGTCTTTCATTTTAATCTCTCTCCTCTCCCTCTCCACTCACCTCTGTGTGAACAGAATACTTCCACCCTGCTCTTTTTGCCCCCTTGGCTCTCTCCTCACAGGCCCTGCTGACTAACTGTGTCTGGTTATCAGTCCATCATCTGCTTACTCCTCTGACTACTACATTCCATTATTGTTTGATGTACTCCACCGACCAATTATAGGGCCTCTAAGGCACCTGTTGAGTTTCATCAGAAGGAAGGGATAGCAGCTTTAGATACGTTTCGTTGTGACAAAATCTGCTTATGTTAACTGTAAATGTTTATTCATTTTATGCTATTCTGCCTGCTGTTTACTAATTTTACTGATCCGAGACAAAGGGGGTCATTCTGACCCTGCGGTCAGTGTTAAAGCGGCGGCCAACCCGCCAACAGGCTGGCGGTCCAAAAAATGGAATTCTGACCCTGACGGGAACCGCCAACACAGGCCGCCGCTTTAACACTCCGACCGCCACGGCGGCACAAACAAACAGCGCGGCGGTCACCGCCAACCGCCAGGCGGCAGACAATGTACCGCCCACCCTATCACGACTCACCAATCCGCCACCTTTTCCGGGGCGGGAGCCCCGCCGATAAAAACACGGCGGAAACAGACATTTCCAATGGAAAACGCTCACCTCGACACACTCCACGCGGAATCGGAACAGCATGGAACCGGAACTCCACATCCTCCCAGCCATTGCCTTCCTGCTCATCTTCCAGGATCACGAAGGTCGCCGCAGACAACGGTGAGTACTGCACCTACGACACAGGGGAGGAGGGAGGAGGAAATGTTACGGGCACACACATACGACACCCACCCACCCCCACCCTCACCCCCACCGAAATACCTACACACCAATGCAGATGAAAAAGTCAGAGTGACACCCCCAAACCCCCAAAACAAAAATGCAAAGACAAAAGGCAATGATTGTAAAAATAGAACTATATTATAGTAATAATGAAGTATAGCGAACTTAGCAATATATACAGAATTATTACACATCTAGAACTATATATATACAAGTAGCAAAAGTCCGGCACATTTTTGCAAAGTTCAAATGTCCGTGGGCCAATGTGCAGCAACACATGGGCAAAGCCCACACACGAGATCGAGTCCATTGGAGAGAACACTGCTGGGGCATCACAATAATAAAATACTGGCACCTCAGGGGGAAGGGAAGGGGGGGCACCTCAGCCACATGAGTCCACGACGCCAGATCCACGAAGGGCCTCCATGCCCACTGTGCCTTCCTGGGGAGTGCAAAGCCACAGTCTCTCAAGTCTCTACAGTGGGTGGATTGCCCACTGTGCCATCCTGGGGAGTGCAAAGCCACAGTCCATCAGGTGGATTACAGAGTCCACTGGTCATGGAGGAGGCATGGTGGGCAGAGTGCCTCGTGAAGCCCTGCCCGACACAGAACCGGGCATGCCAATGGGCCAGCGGTGCTTGACAGGAGGGCCCAGTTCAGCGGTGCTTGACAGGAGGGCCCAGCGGAGCGGTGCTTGACAGGAGGGCCCAGCGGAGCGGTGCTTGACAGGAGTGCTTGACAGGAGGGCCCAGTTCAGCGGTGCTTGACGGGAGGGCCCAGCGGAGCGGTGCTTGACAGGAGGGCCCAGCGGAGCGGTGCTTGACAGGAGGGCCCTGTTCAGCGGTGCTTGACAGGAGGGTCCAGCGGAGCGGTGCTTGACAGGAGGGCCCTGTTCAGCGGTGCTTCTCACGGCGGGGCTCTGTTCAGCGGTGCTTCTCACGGCGGGCCCTGTTCAGCGGTGCTTCTCACGGCGGGGCCCTGTTCAGCGGTGCCTGTCTTGGCGGGGCCCTGTTCAGCGGTGCTTCTCACGGCGGGGCCCTGTTCAGCGGTGCTTCTCACGACGGGCCCTGTTCAGCAGTGCTTCTCACGGCGGGGCCCTGTTCAGCGGTGCTTCTCACGGCGGGCCCTGTTCAGCGGTGCCTGTCTTGGCGGGGCCCTGTTCAGCGGTGCCTGTCTTGTGTTTCGAGTGAACCACACCTGGCCAATACTTCCCGCTCAGTCAGCATCGGACCTTTCCGTTGCGGTGCCCTCCTGTGATGGAGTCCTGGGGCCCTGGGTCTCCTCCGATACCCCCGGAATGGGGCTGGTGGGGCCCTCATGGCCAGGTCGGCTGCTCCCTGCCTTCGGCGCTTTGCTGCCCTTGCCCTCCTTGGCAGACTCTCCGTGGCCCTTGGCTCCCTTACCCGATTAGGCAGGTGACGGTGCAAGGCTACCCTCCTTGGGGGCAGGCGTATCAGGCCTCTCGCACCTGCCCTTCAGTTTTTTGCTCCTCTTCCCAGGGGGAGGGCTGGCTGTGCCTTTGCTGCTGGCCGATGTCCCTGCCCAAGGAAAGGGCGGACTCCAAAAACCAGGCACGGCGTTCTTGGGAGTTGCTGGGCTGGTGGTGGCTGAGGTGTTTTTGGAACTCTTACGAGATGGAGGGGGTGGGTCAGGTGAGGAAAAGATGTTCACTTTAGAGAGGAATAGTTTTTTAGGAGCAATGGGAAGGGTAGCTGGAGTGGATATGGGAGTGGAGGAAGAGGATGTGGTTGTAGGAGAGTCAAGTCTGGTGTCTTTGGGTGCAGGTGCTTGGGCTGGAGGCTGACGTGAGGTGGCTGGCTGTTGGTTGGGTGCCTGCCTGCGTTTGTGTGGGTTGGAAGCGGGGGTGACAGACACACTGGGAGAGGACACAGGGGACGTGTACATGGCATTGGGGGTGGTGACTGCACGTGTGCGGACTGGGCTGGAGGGTGTGCTGGTGATGGGTGTACTGGCTGATGGTGGTGTGCATGCAGGTGTGAGTGTAGACGTCACAGGGAGGGAGGAGGGAGACGAGGAGGTGGGGGACACAGAGGAGGTAGTGGCTGTTGGCATGTCTGCATCTGTATGTTGCTTGTGTGAATGCTTGTGTGTTCTGTGGTGCGTATGTCTGGATGAGCTTCCCTTGGGTGTTGAGGTGTGTGCAGGCTGGTCTGTAGGTGTGGATGGGATAGGCAGAGGAACAGGGGAGTGGGACTGGGTGGAGGGAGTTAGAAGAGGGAGGCTGGAGACAGGGTCAATCGCTGCCGTCAGTGCTGAGGCCAGAGCGTTGAACGATCGCTGATGGGCAGCCTGACCCGAATGAAGGCCCTCCAGGTATGCATTGCTTTGATGCACCTCCCTCTCCACAACCTGGATGGCATTCAAAAGGGTAGACTGCCCAACAATGATGGTCCTCAGGAGGTCAATGACCTCCTCACTGAGGGCAGCAGGGGTGACTGGGGCAGGGCCTGAGGTGCCTGGGGCGAAGGAGATGCCCGCCTTCCTGGCCGTGCTGGCACGGGCCGAAGGTCGAGGGGCTGCTGGGAGGGCGGAGCTGGTGCGCTGGGTGGCGGCTGTACCTGTAGTTTCGGTGGGCACGGATGTTGCCGCCACCGCAAGGGAGCTCCCATCCGAGGACGTGTCGGTGTCACTGACGTCTGCACGGGTCCCTGTGGTGGAGCCCCCCTCGCCCTCCGTCTCACTGGTCATGTCGGAGTCCGTTGCATGGCCCTCCGGGGCCATGTGAGATGCAGCTCCCTCTTGCGCTGATGCCACTTCTCCTCCGCCTGATGATGCTAATGCACACATTCACAGAAAAACAAAGAAAATTGGGGGGGGTGGAGAAATAAAGACAAGTTGAGTGCATGCATTGGGGACACCGTTGGCGGAGAGGACAGACACAGAAGCCCCCTGCACTACGCTGCGCACTTGGGGTACACTACTCATTCACTGGGACATGCCCTACAAGCCTATGGGCGACAACTGCCCACACAGAATACACAGGTCCATGAATAGCGTTACTAGGCACCCTACAGAGATGGGGGGCGGGGGCACAGGACCATACCTCACGGAGGGGCCTAGCCTACAGAAATCGCCCTGGCCTAGGGATACCCACAGCCCTCCTCCCCCACCCAGGCACCTCCACTGCACGCAAATATAGCTGAATGTGCTGGTACTCACCCCCTTGTGTCTGCTGTGATGTCCTCAAGCGCCCATCTAAATCGGGGTAGGCCACCGCCAGGATCCGGGACATCAGGGGGGTCAAGGTACGACTGGCACCCCTCCTAGGTTGGGAGGCCATCCCCAGCAGAGCCTCGGCGGTCTTCCTGCTCCCGCGGAGGATGTCCTCCCACCTCTTGCGGCAGTGGGTGCCCCGTCTGTTGTGGACCCCCAGGGCCCGGACATCCTTGGCGATGGCACGCCAAATATCGATCTTCTGATGGGCGCTGACCTATGTGACATGTACAGGGGGGGAAAAGAAACATCATCACTTTTCTGCATGCTCGATGTGAGTGGCCCCCCCTCCCCAAACTTGCCATGTGGCACATGCTCTCATCTGTCGTGCCATGCATTCGTAATTCGCTCCCCTCCCCTCCATCGTACATCCACCCCACTCATCACAGGCATTGCCCACTATGCATTGGCCCCCGTGTACTCACCTGTTGGTCTGGAGGACCGTAGAGTAGGGCATACTGGGGGAGGACCCCGTCCACAAGCTTCTCCAACTCTTCGGAACTGAAGGCGGGGGCCCTTTCCCCAGTCGCAGCAGCCATTGTCACTTCCAGACCGAGGTCACAGCAGCACTTGCAGTATAGGTCCTCTCCTGTTGATGCTCAGGTCTCGTGTGATTAAGCAGAGAGAAAATGGCGGTCACGCCCGCGGCGGTGCGTACCGCGACCGCCGGCGCACATCGTCATTGGCTCCTGAAACCCATAGGGTTCAATGTTAACAAATGCTGCTTTGCGCCGCGGTCTTCGACCGCCTACTGCCACGGCGTGCCACGCCAGCGCAATGACCTCACTTCACATTGTCACACTTCACAGGTCAGGCAGCCGCCATTTCAAGGGCCCACATGGCTTAATTCCTACTGCGTCACACATGGCTAGGCCTTACATCGACACTCATACAAGCCATTCAATCCAGAGAGATTCGTGTACTGTGCAGGCTGTGGGAACTTACCTGTGGGTTGATTTACTCTGTGCTCCATGTTGTCCTTCCTAGGCACCGTCCGCTGGGACTTGCGAGGAGACGGAGGAATGTTCCCGTGTACAGACCGCTGGTGGACCTGTCGACAATGGAAGAACGACATGTCATACTCACCTACAGACTCAACACTGCCACTATACAGGAACTGTGTGCCCAGCTGGAGCCAGACCTGATGTCACCCATCCGCCAACCAACAGGGATTCCGCCTCTAGTGCAGGTGCTGTCAGTACTCCATTTTTTGGCTAGTGGATCATTTCAAACTACAGTGGCCATTTCATCTGGGATGTCTCAGCCTATGTTTTCAAAGGTATTGTCCAGAGTATTGTCCGCCCTGATGAAATACATGCGGAGCTACGTCATATTCCCTGAGGTGGGTGACTTGCCTACAGTGAAGGGTGATTTCTATGCCCTTGGACACATTCCCAATATCATTGGTGCCATTGATGGTACCCATGTGGCTTTGGTCCCCCCCAAAGACAATGAGCAGGTGTACAGGAACCGAAAAAGTTATCATTCGATGAATGTCCAGGTGGTCTGTTTGGCTGACCAGTACGTCTCCCATTTAAATGCCAAGTTCCCAGGGTCAGTGCATGACCCCTACGTCATGCGAAATAGCAGCATCCCTTATGTGATGGAAAAGCTACAGAGACAGCGTGTGTGGCTAATTGGTGACTCTGGTTACCCCAACCTGCCTTGGCTATTGACCCCAGTGAGGAATCCCAGGACAAGGGCAGAGGAACGGTACAATGAGGCCCATGGGCGTACTAGGAGGGTGATCGAGCGGACCTTCGGCCTCCTGAAGGCCAGGTTTAGGTGCCTGCATATGACAGGTGGATCCCTAATGTACTCACCAAAGAAGGTGTGTCATATCATCGTAGCCTGCTGCATGCTTCACAACCTGGCTTTGCGAAGCCAGGTGCCTTTCCTGCAGGAGGATGGTCCAGATGGTGGTGTTGTGGCCGCTGTGGAGCCTGCGGAGAGTGAAGAGGAGGAAGACAAAGAGGACAACACAGACAACAGGGACAGAGTGATACTGCAGTATTTCCAGTAACACACGGGTAAGAATCTAGGGCCAGATGTAGCAACCCTTTTGCGAGTCGCAAACGGCGAAAATCGCCGTTTGCGACTCGCAAACGTGGGTTTGCAATGCACAAATGCATATTGCGAGTCGTTACCGACTCGCAATATGCATTTGCGACTCGCAAATAGGAAGGGGTGTTCCCTTCCTATTTGCGAGTCGGAGTGGTATGCAACTCCATTTGTGACCGCGTACGTGGTCGCAAATGGAGTCGCAGTTACCATCCACTTGAAGTGGATGGTAACCCACTCGCAAACGGGAAGGAGTCCCCATGGGACCCCTTCCCCTTTGTGAATGGACCCCAAATTATTTTTTCAGGGCAGGGAGTGGTCCAAGGGACCACTCCCTGCCCTGAAAAAACCGAAACAAAAGGTTTCGGATGTTTTTGAAATGCAGCTCGTTTTCCTGTGAGGAAAACGGGCTGCACTTCAAAAAAAAAAAAACCTTTATTTAAAAGGCAGGTCGCTAACATGGAGGCCTGCTGACGTCAGCAGTCCTCCATGTTAGCGAGTGCCTATACTCGCAATGGGGTCGCAAACTGCGACCCACCTCATAAATATTTATGAGGTGGGTCTTTGCGACCCCATTGCGAGTTGCAGAAGGTGTCTGAGACACCTTTCTGCATAGCAAATTGCGACTTGCAATTTGCGAGTCGCACAGACTCGCAAATTGCAAGTCGCAATTTGATTT
The DNA here is from genome assembly GCF_031143425.1 of Pleurodeles waltl. Taxonomy (NCBI): domain Eukaryota; kingdom Metazoa; phylum Chordata; class Amphibia; order Caudata; family Salamandridae; genus Pleurodeles; species Pleurodeles waltl. The sequence goes on from NC_090447.1 coordinate 1,080,971,205, forward strand.
TTTCCTACATCTGGCCCCTACTCCTGCATTTTATTATATCTGTAACAGTACTGGCTCTCTACTGTCTGACCTGTCACCCCAATGTATGGTAACTTAGTTGTGAATTTGCCTTCCTATTTCAGTGATCTGGTCCCCACGGAGTGCCCTCTGGTTTATTTCCCCATGGACTACCGCTGTGTGACACTGGTATGTTGTCATCACAATGTAATTGGACATTTTTGGTTGGTTATATCGAATACATTTGGTTTAAAAAAATAAATAGCAGACTCCAGATGGTTTTTGTGCAATAATTGTGTTTATTGAAGTGCAACAATTGGTGTATAGTTCAAAAAGGGTGGTGGGTGATGGTGGAGGCATGTCCATGGCAGAGTCCAGAGTCTCGTTCGCACAGGTGCATTGTCCATATGCCTGTGGAAGGTGGAGCAGGGGCAGTTCAAGGTTGGACAGGGTGAACAAGTGGGACAGTGGGATGTCATCCGGGTGGATCCGTGCATGGCGGGGGTCGTGACATCCTACTCTGTCTTCTTCCTAGGTCTCAGGCCTTTCTTGCGGGTGATTCATGTTCTGCAGGGGATGGGGTCCGGGTGGCCCGTTGCTGTTGTGTCGGGGCCTCCTGACCACTAGTGCCGGCGGAGGTGGTGGGCTGTTCTTCCTCCATGCTAGTGCCAGGGGCCCTTTGGGGGGCCACATGGTCCCGCAAGGTGGTGACAATCTGGTTGAGTGCCACCACGATTGTACCCATTGCAGAACTGATGCTGCGCAGTTCTTCCCGGAACCCCATGTACTGGCCCTCCTGCATGGCCTGGATCTCCTGGAACCTGGCCAGGACCGTCGCCATCGTCTCTTGGGAGTGGTGGTACTCTCCCATGATGGTGGTGAGGGCCTCTTGGACAGTGGGTTCCCTAGGCCTGTCCTCCCTCTGTCGCACAGCAGCCCTCCCAGTTCCCCTTTGTTCTTGGGCCTCTGTCCCCTTGCCTTTGTGCCCACTACCACTGCCCCCAGGTCCCTGTTGTTGTTGGGGTGGTGGGTTACCCTGGGTGCCCTGTAGTGGTAGACACACCGCTGCTTGACCTGTCCTGGAGACAGAGGCATGGGCCCGCTGGGTGGGTGCTGTGCTGGGGTTTCCAGAGGGGGGTAGGTCTGCTGTGGCCTGTGGCTGCCTGAGGGGAACCGACTGTCTAGAGGTCCTTGATGGTCCGGGCTGGTCATCAGGTTCTAGGTCGACAGAGCTGCTGTCATCACTGGGGGCCTGTTCTGAGGGTGGGATGGACATTTCTGGACCCTCCGGGCCGGTGTGTTGGCGTTCGGGCCCTGCAGGGGTAAAAGAGTATGGTTATTGCTTCTGTGTGTGCCCTGGCGTGCGATTTGTGGGTGCCCTTGTCCCCCAGTGCTGGCATTCCCTTGTGGGAGGAGTTGTGAGGGTGGTTTGGGGGGGGATGGGTATGTGCAGTGGTCATGCTTAGGTGATGGGTGTCCATGGTTAGTGTTGGCATTCAGGGGTTGGTGTTGGTTTGGGTGGGTTGTGCTGGTGAGACATTAGCAGGGAGGATATGTGCTGGGGGGTTGGGGGTGAGGGTGGGGGTGTGGGTTGGCATGCTGGTGGTTGGGGGGGGGAAGTAGTTGAGATTAGACTTACCAGAGTCCATTCCTCCGCCTACTCCAGCGAGGCCCTCAGGATGCAGGATGTTCAAGACCTCTTGCTCCCATGCTGTGAATTCGGGTGGAGTGGGTTGGGGTCCGCCGCCAGTCTTCTGCACAGCGATGTTGTGTCTTGACACCATCGCCCGCACCTTCCCCCGTAGGTCGTTCCAGCGCTTTCGGATGTCTTCCCGATTTCTGGGATGCTGTCCCACAGCGTTGACCCTGTCGATGATCCTTTGCCATAGCTCCGCCTTCCTGGCTATTGTGGTGTGCTGCACCTGTGTGCCGAAGAGCTGGGGCTCTACCCTGATTATTTCCTCCACCATGACCCTGAGTTCTTGGTCCGAGAACCTGGGGTGTCTTTGGGGTGCCATGGGGTGGTGTGGATGAGGTGTGGGGTGGTGTTTGTGGTGATGAGTGTAGTGGTGTGTGGTGTATTGTGCGTAGATGTAGTGTGGGGGATGATGTTGGGTTCCTGTGTGTGTTGTGGTTTGCGTTCCCTGTGCTCTCTCTCTGTGTATTGCGCCTTGTCTCTGAATTTCGATTTGTGGGGGTTTGTGGGTGATGTGGGTGTGTGTTTTATATCGTATTGATTGTGTGGGAGTGGTGTTTGTATGTGTATCAGGTGTGTGTATTTGTAATTGTCCAATGTGGCAGTGTTTTGTAGATGTGTGTGTATTTTGACCGCGGCGGTGTGTACCGCCAATGGGATACTGCGGTTGAAAGACCGCCGCGTGGATTCGTGGGTCGTAATGGCATGGGCGTATTTCTGTTGGCGTGACGGTGGAGGATTGGTCATCTCCAGTTTATCGCTGACCGCTGATGTGGCGGCCTTCAGTGGAGGTCGGGTTTTTGGCGGTTTGCCAGTTGTGGGTCAGAATGACCCTGGTGGGTTACCGCGGCCGCGGCGGTGTTATGGCGGTCTTCTGACCGGCGGTAACTGCCTTTTACCACCGAGGTCACAATGACCCCCAAAGAGTTTGTGTCTTTCTCCTCCCCATCTTCTCAACCCCCATTCCCATCTCCCGACCTCCATTGCTAGACACCTATTATGTATTAGAACTCTGAACACACCCCTCCTCAAGGTGCATTCATTTAATTGTTGCTAGTCAAACCCTGGGTTGGCCTACAGGTGAGGTGAAGAACCTGAGAGAGTGTCATGTAACCTCACCATCAGCCTACACTACCCCTCACCACAGAGTGTCTCAGCTAGAGTATGGGGGCAAGAGTGGTAAGAACAAGGGTGACTTTGTGTTTCGGCCTGTTCAGGCCCATTCAGACCTAGGCCTAGAAATGCTGCCCATTTCACTATACATCAAAATTAACTAGAAGACTTTGACAACAAATAACATGCCCACCATCTCCCAAACAAACTCATACCTACCAATCGCAGCAAATATGGTCACTCCAATCAACACTTAACCACCAATAACCATCCCATGAAACAAAGCACTCCGATATGCCTTTCCACCCCGACATAGACAAAAGGCCCCTTAATTTCAACACAAATATCCAAAACTTGTTTAAATTGCAATTCAAAACATCTATACCAGGAGCCTCCAACCATTTCTATAGTGAGAGCTACTTCTGGTTACAGAAAGGCATCCTGAGCTACTGCCCAATAGACGGGGGTTACATTGGGGCGCATAAAGTATGAGGAAGTTAAGCATCGCCCCAAGGGTATCCCAGTCCGGGCCCAGTCCGGCTCCAGGGAGCATACAGCATTAATGCCAATTGAGCTCTACAGCAATGTTAACTTTGGGTCCCCAAGAATCAGTATTGTTCCTTGTTTATGAATCACACAGAAGTGAAAGTTTAATTTACACTTGTGGTCTTATTTTCATGCAACACATAGGATGGCAGTATACTCATTTTGAGAGGTACGGTACAAAGGGCCATTAGCAGTAATACACTTTGCATGGCCCATGCAGAGATTATAGATACATAAAATTAAAAAAGCTGTCAGACAATAATGACACACAAATGAAGGGACGAGTTTGCTTTAAGGAGCTAGGTACTCTAAGCAAAGTCCTACAGAAAACAAGAAAGGCAGAAAGAAAGCAATGACAAGTGGAAGAGAGGAAGGAGAAGAAATGAAGTACAGGAAGACATAAAAGGAAGTAGAGGGAGAAAGTATAGCAAAGGTGAGGGAAAGAAGGAAGAAACAAAGGAAGCAGGAGACAATGAGAAAAATAAAGTATGGAGAGGAAGAACAAATTAGAGGAAGTAGTAGAGGAAGGAAGAGAGAGAAGGCCAGTGAAAGAGAAAAAAGGATGGAAAATAGAAAATCAGAACAGAGAGTGAATGAGAAAAAGGACGTGATAAAGACATTTTGGGATGAGGGCATGGGAGGATGAAAGAGAAAGATGAATGAGAGAATGAAAAGAAGGAGGAAGACATATGAAACAAGGCAAGAAAGTGATGAAAAAATAAATGGAAGAAGGCAGAATAATAAACAGCGAGGAAAAAAGAGAAATGAAAGGCGAAAATAAGAAAGAGAATCTAAGAAAGGAGAAACAAGAAATTAAGCCAAAATTAAAAAGAAGTACAAGAAAAAAAACAGCTGAAGGAGTAAAAAGAGAGAAAGAAAGAAAACGGAATAAAAAAATTCACTGAACAAGGTAAGAGCAAGTCAGAAAGAAAGAGTGGAGAAAAGAGAAGAGGAGAGCAAGTTCAGAACAAGCCGAGATGGTAGGAAAAAAAGTAGAGCAAGAAAGAAAAATTAGAGAGTGAAAGAAAAAAACTGAAAAGGAGTAGATGGAGAGAAATAAATAAATGAGAGCAAGGAACAAGAAAGTAACACTAAATGATAGAAAAGGGAGAGAAATAGAAGACAGGATGAAAGGAAAGAAATGTGAAAGAAAGGCAACAGGAAAGTTAACACAAAAGACCAGAAGAAAAAAATAAAGGAGTGAAGTAAGAGAAGCTAAAAGAAGTTGGGAATGAAAGAAGAAAGGAGAGGAAGTGGGGAGAAACTAGAACAAAGAAATGGAGGAAGTAAAAAAAAAGAAGGATCTTATGAAACATAGAAAGATAGACAGAGAGAAAGGAGAGAAAGAAACAAGGCGGCGAATGAAGGAAACAAAGAAGTAACAAAAGAAAGAAAAGAGAAAGAAAAGAGAAAGAAAAGAAACAAAGTACAAATTTTTCAGAAGAGTGTGGGCTACATGGCTCTGTGTTGTCACCTTCCCAGACCCTACAGAGAGTGGTGCAGTGTTTCTAAGTGCTGCCTTAGCACTGGGGCAACTCCACATTGTCAAACCATCTGACAGGTAATCATCATTTGCAAACTACTCAGAGACATCCTGAGAGCTATAGGTAGCTTGTGATTGACCTGTTGGAGAGCCCTGACCTATACCCTATGCGCCACACCAAACACTAAGGCCCTCATTACAACCCTCGCGGTCGGTGTTAAAGCAGCGGTAATACCGCCAACAGGCCGGCGGAAAAGAATGGAATCACAACCATGGCAGAAACCGCCAACATAGACAGCCATTTTAACACTCCGACCGGCACGGCGGTAGCAACAAACACCGCAGTGGTCACCACCAAGAAACAGGCGGAGGACCAAGTACTGCCCACTGTATTACAACACGCCTATCCGCCACCTTTTCTGGGGCGGAACCAACTCTATCAAAAGCACAACGGAAACAGTACACACAAGGGAAACCATTCACCTCTCGACACCCAACGAGGAACAAGAACGCCATGGAGCCAGAGTTACAGGTCCTGCCCATGCTGGTCTTCCTCCTTCTGTATCAGGAGCAGGACAGACGTCGTCGACGACCACAGTGAGTACTGCACCTACAACACAGGGGAGGGGGGGAGGGAAAAGAGAGTGACACACCCACGCAACACGCAATACCCCCACCCACAACACCATACACACAAATACATGCAGCAACATTACATATATACCCCCTCACCCCCTGGAAGAACGCAAGGACAAAAGGAAATGATTGTAACGAGTGTAATCAAGAAAAATCAGATAGTGCAACTTCTAAAATCAGTATATACATGTACACCAACTACACAAGTCCGGATAGTGTTCCAATCATTGTCCGTGAACCAGTGGTCCCAAAATGCATGGGTGAAGCCCACACAAGATACCTGACCTGAAACGGAGAGAACAGTGCAGGGGCATCAGATCGAACTTAAACAGGAACCTCAGGGGGAGAGGGCGTACCTCAGCCAGATGAACACACGACGCCACTGCTGTACGAGGGGTCTCCATGCCCATTGCTGTATCCTGGGGAGTGCAAAGCCACAGTCTCTCAAGTCTTTCCAGTGGGTGGTTTGCCCACTGCTTTATCTTGGGGAGTGTAAAGCCACAGTCTCTCAAGTCTTTCCAGTGGATGGTTTGCCCACTGCTTCATCCTGGGGAGTGCAAAGCCACAGTCTCTCAAGTGGATAACAGTCTCCACTGGTTCTGGAGGGGGCTTGGTGCCCAGAGTGCTTCATCCTGCCAAGGACTGAGGTAGTGGATTTATCTCTCCACTGGTTCTGGAGGGGGCTTGGTGCCCAGAGTGCTTCACATGCAGTGTGGCTGGTCCCATTACTTCACCTGGGTGTGTGTGCCACCAGATTGCCTAGGAACAGGTAGCATGATACCCCACCCTGCTGCGGCTTTGCCTGCCACCTGCAGGTGCAAAAAGGGATGAGAGTCATGCCTCATGGAAGCTGGGCAGGGTCCAGGAAGTCTCCTCCAGCCTCGGACGGCTGCCCACTGGGGATGGTAGCCATGTCAGATGTGTTGGCACTGTCTGAGCACGTCTCAGGGCTGGTGGTGGTGCTTGAGGCGGTGTCTGTGGCGAAGGTGCTGGCGGTGGTGCATGTGTCAGCACCTGTTGAGGGACACAGAAGGATGTCTTCTGCAGCCTCAGATGGCTGCCCACTGGGGAAGATGCTGGGGACTGTTGCTGAGGCTGCAGACATGCAGGTGGCGGTACAGGTGGCAGTGCAGGTGGCAGTGCAGGTGGCGGTGTCCGCCACCGTACAGGTTGGTGTAGTGGTTGACAGAAGGGGTGACTCTAGTCCCTCAGTCGGAGCCACTGTGCCCTGTCCTGACCTGCTCATCGGCTTGTGTCCCTTCCCCACCTCTGATGTTGCCGCAGGTGTCTTGCCACTGTCCCCTTTTGGTTTGGAGGAGCCCTTGGTGGCTGTATTGCTACATACACTACGTGCATGCGGCAGCACTACGTGCAAGGTAAACAGTGGTGCAGAGTGTGGACCATTGGCCTCTGCTTTCATTGGCCTTCGCTTCCATTTTGGTTCACGACTCCATTTTGTCGAGTCTGATTCGGTGCGTAAGGCACTGTTCTGTGTTTTTCCACAAGCTTCGGCAAGCTGAAGGGTGGGGTGTTTTTCTGCTCAACTTCGCTCCATCTGCCTGGTACGAAGGGCGCTATTTACATTCCACGAGCTATCAGTTAGAACAACAGGGGGATGCGCCTGTACACAAGGAGGAATGCAAGCTTCACCTTGGAGTCCTCTCCTGGGAACTTGGCCCGTTCTGAGGAGACGTCTCGAAGGGTGAACAAGGTACCGCCGATTGCACAATTTGTAAAGGAGGGGGTCTTTTTCTAGAAAAGACTCCTGGGCGTTAGTAAATGCTATAAAAGTTGGGGGCCTGGATGGGCTGGTTTAGGAACTCTCTTCTGGGTTGGACGCAACGCCAGGAGGACTGATTGTCCCGAACAGAGGCTCCCTGTGCCAGCTGATTTGGGTTCCCCAGCTTTGTGTACGGCGGAGGGATGCAGACGCTATTTTCGGTGAAGCTTTTCAATTTATTAAGTGTATTGTGTGTGCGCGCGTAATATGTACTTATTCTTGCAGTCATTTTCATGCTATTGAGCATTGAAGTATATTGTGTGTGCGCGCGTAATATGCACTTATTCTTGCAGTCATTTTCATGCTATTGAGCATTGAGGTATATTGTGTGTGCTTGTATTATATGCACTTACTCTTGCAATTATTCACAGAGTGCTTATATCTTTATCATTATTCTCATGTTATTCTACTGATGTATATATATATATATATTAGTGTGGTTTAGTTTTGCTAGCTGAGAACTTGCCCCTTAAATAAACTTGATTATTCTACTTACGAAGGTGTTTGAGAGTGATTGCTTTACATTGTGCCTTAAAATATCCTGAAGTGCATAGTTTTGATATTCTGAAGAGTAAAGCAGCACAAATTGGCGTAGTCTTTTGCAGGATTCAAAAAAAAAAAAAAAAGGGAAAATGTTTAATAAGATCAAAGCGAGCTCAAAAGCAGGTTCTCAGGTAGCAAATCCAGACATAGAAATACCGGGATGGGAAACTGCCCCGTATAAACTTTTAGCTCAGGAATGGTCACGTTGTGCTGGTTTGTGTGAAAATTGGAATGCGTGTATTTTAAATGTGGAACCTGAAGATCTTCTTATATGTTTACGGAAAGTTTCAATTGACAAGGGAAGGGAGGTTTGTGCGTTGGGGAGGCGAGGCTGGATCTTGCTTTCTGCGTACCGAAAGTTGTATGAAAAATGTTTACAGTTACAAAAAGACCACGAGCAGCTGGAGAAGGAGTTAGTAGAAGCCCGAAATTCCTCTACCATGCTAGCTTGTCAAAATAAATTATTAAGTGATAAGTTGGAAATGTACCAACTGGTTGCAGAGAGAACGGCCGTAAGCGTAGCTAAATATAAACACAAGAAACGAAGAGGGAAAGTTAATAAAAAGAAGGTGCATTTAGCTATCTCTCAGGCAGGATTAGCCTTTGACCCTGAATTTTGGGATGGAAACATCTGGGATACATCTGATTTTTCAGATGGGTCCGGGGGCGATGACTGCCAAGATGTTAGACAGGAGAAGACAGAGCGCAGGAATGTTGTCCGTGCGCAGCCCATATATCGGCGAAAGTTACAGCATAGCCCAGCTAATCCTGGAGGGGTGATGTTGGATGCCCTGGAGGATTATACACAGCAAGAACTAAGTGATGTGATAGACAGATTTCGACAGAGGTCTGGGAAACATTGCTTACGTGGTTGGTGCGGGTGCACGATATGGGGGGCCAGGGGGTCCAATTGGATCACGGCGACGCCCCGAGGCTTTGTATGTTAAGTACAGACCCGGTTATTCAAAATGAGTTTAGAAACTATCCAGGGAATGGTCCCATGACCAATTTGTTAGAGCTAGCTGCGCAAGGGTGTGCTCAGAAGTATCCGACAGAGTCAGACTGGCCACCTAATGATAAACCTTGGTATACTTTGAGAGATGCAGTACAGAGATTGAAGGAAGAAGGGATGAAAACAGCTATCTTTATGGGTAATGCCCATGATTTGATGAATGGAATTTTAAGTGTGTCTGTGCGAAACCGGCTGATTAGGGCCGCTCCTCCTGCATATAAGCATGTCATCATGACTTTGTTAATTAATCAGACGGGTAACCCATTGTCTCAGGTGGTAGAAGCGGTGCGTGAGTTAAGTGATTTAGGAGAATGGGCTAAGCCAGAGAGGAATTCACGGTCTGAGAATCGTACTGATAACAACAGGGTGACAAGGCGAGACATGTTTCAGGCCTTGCTGCTAGATGGGGTGACCAGGAATGAAATTGATGGGATAAGCACCAAGGACATGTGGGAAATGTACCGCAAACGCGGTTTGGATAAAAAGGAGGGGAGCAGGAAAGGGAACAAGAAGGATAACAAAGTGGTGAACCAGAGAAAGGCAGGAGGGGAGGAGCGTGAGGGTGAAAAGGGAGAGAGAGGGAGAGAACCCCACTGTAGAGAGAGATCCCCAGAGGACGGAAATTGGGAGGAAGAGCACCGAAGCGCAGAGGGAACCCGGAGCAGGGAGAGAGACCGGGAACTGACAGGTTCTGGGAAAACTCGAGGAAGAGAGCGGGAGAGGGAGCTGGTAAGCTCAGAGAGGTTGCGAAGCAGAGACAGGGAGGAGGAGTTCCCTGAGAATTACTGCAAACTGTATCCAGATTTGACTTGGGCAGACTCTGATGTGCGCAGAGTGAAAATAGATTAGGAAACAGGCCAAACTCTGGTGCAGGGATGGGCTCGCAAAGATAACAGACCTCATGTCAAAGTAGAAATTTATTGGAAACGTGGAAATGTTCAAAAAGTTCGAGCCCTCGTTGGCACCGGAGCGGAGGCCACTTTGATTCATGGCAATCCAAGAAAATTCAGGGGACAGTACTTCACCATTACGGGATTGGGCGGAAAAGAAACCCCGGCAGTGCAGATAGTGGTTCCCATGAAAATAGGGGCACTTCCAAAGAGAGAATACACTGTCCTGATTGTGCCCATTCCCGAATACATTATTGGAATTGACATTTTGAAAGGGATGACCCTACATTTGGAAGATGGATGTTATCAATTTGGTTCCAAAAGATTTATATCAATAGCCGCCGCAAGGGTGGGGCTGTTGAAGATTCCTCCGGTAACACTTCCCCAAGCTACTAAGGTGATTCAAATGAAACAGTACAGAATACCGGGAGGACATGAGGAGATTAGCCAGACTATACATGATTTACTAGAGGCCGGGGTAATAGTTCCCATCACCACTGCGTGGAATAATGCCCTCTGGCCTGTTCGTAAAAGTGATAACAGTTGGAGGATTTGCATTGATTATCGCCAATTGAATAAACATACACCTCCTCTGACTGCAGCGGTCCCAGACACCATTACCTTGATTGAGAACATACAGAAACACAGTGGGACTTGGTATGCAACCATTGACATTGCCAATGCCTTCTTTACGATACCAATAGCTACTGAGAGCCAGCCTCAGCTGGCATTCCAGTGGGCGGGGCGTCAGTACACCTTCTGTAGATTACCCATGGGGTATTTACATAGCCCCACTATCTGCCACCGGCTGGTGGCAGAGCATCTGGATGATGTACCAGTGGTTCCTGGAGTGCAAATTTCTCACTATATAGATGACGTGATGATGCAGGGAGAGATGCAAGAACAGGTGCAAATTCAGCTAGACAGGGTGGTGGAACATTTGCAGAATAAAGGGTGGGAGATTAACCCCGAGAAAGTGCAGGGACCGTCTCAGAGCGTGAAATTTTTGGGCATTCAGTGGAATCAGGGACACAGAGAAGTGTTGCCAAAAGTGAAACAAAAGATTAAGGAATTCGCAGTACCGCGAAATCGGAAGGAAGCCCAGAGTTTTATTGGACTATTCGGGTATTGGAGACAACATATACCCCACTTGTCTCAGATTTTGGCCCCATTGTACAAAGTTACACGAAAGAAAAATGCGTTTGAATGGGGAGAGCAGGAGCAGCGCGCGTTTGAATTGGTGAAAGACGCCATTCAGCATGCTTTGGATTTGTGGCCGATTCGAGAGGGAGACATTGAGTTGAATGTGACAGTCCAGGGGCAGTATGCCAATTGGAGTTTATGGCAAAAACAAGGAAGAAAGAGGGTGCCCCTGGGATTTTGGACAAAGAAGTTACCTGAGGCAGGAGAGCGGTATACTCTCTTTGAGAAGCAGCTGCTGGCCTGCTATTGGGCCCTGGTTGATACTGAGCAAATTACACTGGGACACAATGTGATTTTAAGGCCTGAAATTCCCATCATGCAGTGGGTGATGAGTTCCCCAAAAACTCATAGAATTGGACATGCGCAAGAAGCCAGCATTATAAAATGGAAATGGTATGTCCAGGACAGGGCACGAGCGGGTCCAAAAGGGACCGCCATTTTGCATGAGCAGGTAGCGCAGGCTCCAGTGGAGAATTCCGAAATGTTGCATGATGTACCTTCAGTGTGTGAATCCCCAGTAGGGTGGGGCCAGCCGTTCGCAGACTTGTCTGCAGATGACAAAAAACATGTGTGGTTCACAGATGGTTCAGCAAAATATGTTGGAGCGAAAAGGCACTGGAAGGCAGTGTCCTATAATCCTGTTACCAAGAAGCTTTTGACAACTACAGGACAGGGAAAAAGTAGCCAGTATGCAGAGCTTTATGCCGTGTATCAGGCTTTAAAACAGGAGCTACCCGGAAAATGTCACATTTATACAGATTCCTGGTCTACCGCCAATGGGTTAGCTACTTGGCTTCCCACGTGGCATGCACATCAGTACAAAATCCATAACAAAGAGGTATGGGGGAAGGAGTTATGGCAGGAGATCTGGGAAATGTTACCTCAAAGCACCGTGACTGTCTATCATGTGGACGCTCACTGTCCAACTGATTCATTAGACCGATGGTTCAATTGTCTTGCAGACGATCGAGCCAAGATTCAAGAGGCTGAAGTGGAGGCGCAGAGTTCTGATTTGGTGGGAATGGCTAAATGGGCACACCAGAAATGCGGACATCTTGGAGAAAAGGCTACTCACAGGTGGGCTGAGATTAGAGGGATGCATCTTCCCCTAGATTTGATTAAAACAGCGATCATTGAATGTCCCATTTGTCAGCATGCACAGCACAGACCGGTCCCACAGGTGGTGAGAGGCCAGCTAAGTAGAGGTAAATTGCCAGGACAGATTTGGCAGATTGATTACATTGGACCAATGCCAGTGAGCAGAGGGTGTCAGTATGCCTGCACTGTGGTAGACACTTACTCTGGTTATCTCATAGCCTTTCCCTGCAAGCGCGCAACTCAGCAGAGCACCCTGAAAACACTAGATCTGTTGATTCTGTACTATGGGGTGCCACTCCAGATTCAAAGTGATAATGCCAGCCACTTCAAGGGCAGACTAGTGCAGGACTATTGTGCACAACGCAATATTGAGTGGATTTTTCACATACATTACTACCCACAAGCAGCGGGACTGATTGAGAGAATGAATGGGTTGCTGAAAGAACAATTGCGTAAACTGAATGATGGGACACTGAAGGGGTGGAGGGATAATTTGTATGATGCTTTGCAAATTTTGAACAACCGACCCCTAACAAATGCCGAGACACCTCTCATGAGAATGCTGACACCTGCTTTACAGATTAATCCGTTTACAACGAGTAATACCATTATGTATTGGGAAACAGCTCCAGGAGCTTTGGCCCCATATCGAGCTACACCAGAATCTGCAGGACTTGACTTACATGCTTTACACATGCATCGATTGAAACCTAGAGACATCACTCTGATTGAAACTGGGGTGGGAATTCAGATTCCCCCTGAGCATTACGGTCTGATCGCCCCTCGATCTGGGCTTGCCTTGAGGGGCATCCAAGTTTTAGGAGGCGTGATAGATGCAGACTACCAAGGCGAGTTGAAAGTCATTCTCTTGAACAGTGGTGACACAGACCTAGTGGTGCAACCTGGTGATCGCGTTGCCCAAATTGTCATTATGCCGGTTTATGGAGGTGTTGTTAAGAAGGGGAGCGCCCCAGCTCTTCTCACTGTGAGAGGCAAAGGAGGGTTCGGATCTACTGACAAGAACCCAGGGGCCAAGGTGTGGATTGAATCCCCAAATAACCCTCCTCAACCCGCTGATGTCATCGCCACTGGACCAGACAATGTCCTGGTAGTTATGCGACCTGGTCAAGACAAATGGGAACATGTTCCCGCCGACAAATGCTATCTGCGAGAATGATAATACGTGTTTTGTCCTTTGTTCTTTTCAGATCATCCTGTGGAGTGCCTGTGCCATGAGTGTGGTGTATGGAGCCCGTTCGGGAGACTCCACCGGGGAGCGGGAGGGGCTCATAGCCCAAAGATTCAACCGTCAGCCGCAGATGCCAACGCTGCTGCATCAACCGAACAATGTTTGGATTCATCTAGCGCAGGAAGTGCTGAATATATCTCACTTCTGTATGAGTAACATGCAAAGCGTTCAAGATTTGATTACCACTTGTCTAGTGGCAGTGCCCACTCCTGCTGCTGTATTATTACACATCTTTAACAATACAAACCAGGATGGAATGGTGGATGTGAGTGACGTTCGCTCTCATCTGTCACTCTATGAGTACTGCCGTCATTGCCCGGAGGTGGGCAGGCGGTTGTGGAGGAACATGACATCTATACTCACGTTTAACATCTCAAATGGGGATGTGTGCTATTCATTGACCTGTGATCCGATGAAAATAGGTAAATGTGCTCAGCTCAAAATGGAGAAAAGAGACAAAAACTTAACTGCTGCACAACGGACGTTGTGCCACTCACGGACTGACCTAACCTGTTTGAATGTAAATAATTCGATTTTTTGCCAACATGTGGTGCCTACTGCCAGCCACATTCAAAATGTTAAGTTGCCTAAAGGTTGGCTCTTTTCTTGTGGTAATCTTTCTTTTACTTATATTCCAGCCAATCTAACCGGAGGGCCTTGTGCCTGGTCACGCTTAGGCTTTCTCATGTTTCCTATGGATACTGCTCTACACCCTCGCTATACCAGAGACACTATTCAATTACCTACGGACTGTGATTCTGAAATTTCATTGCTGTCCAAAACAGAATATGTTAGTTTAGCTGGTTCTATCGTAGGGGTGCCAGGACTTGCAGTATATAATACCAGAGTTATTAATAAACTTGCATGTTTAGTAGTCAAGAATATTAACTATACATCAGCTGCCTTAGCTGAGCTGTTATTAGATGTACAGGGAATTAGAAGAGCTGCTTTGCAGAATCGCGCTGCTATTGATTATTTACTGCTTAAACACAACCATGGCTGCAGTGATTTTGAAGGATTATGTTGCTTCAATTTATCCGACCACTCCATATCAATCAACTCCCACATAGAGGCCCTGCATAAGTTGGTGAAGGGGGTGCAGCAGGATGTTGACAAGGGGTGGTGGGATTGGGCTTTTGGATGGCTGCCTAATTTAGGCCAACTGCGTTATATGTTTGGTGTAATCATTATCATAACAGTTATTTTAATTTCATTATGTTGTTGTATTCAGTGTGTGCCTAACCTTCTATCTCAGTTTCGCCCAAGAGCATTGCCATTTCAGCTTATAGGATATACTTAGTTGTAAGTTGGCCAAATGGTCCAAGGGTGGAAATGTATTGCTACATACACTACGTGCATGCGGCAGCACTACGTGCAAGGTAAACAGTGGTGCAGAGTGTGGACCATTGGCCTCTGCTTTCATTGGCCTTCGCTTCCATTTTGGTTCACGACTCCATTTTGTGGGGTCTGATTCGGTGCGTAAGGCACTGTTCTGTGTTTTTCCACAAGCTTCGGCAAGCTGAAGGGTGGGGTGTTTTTCTGCTCAACTTCGCTCCATCTGCCTGGTCCGAAGGGCGCTATTTACATTCCACGAGCTATCAGTTAGAACAACAGGGGGATGCGCCTGTACACAAGGAGGAATGCAAGCTTCACCTTGGAGTCCTCTCCTGGGAACTTGGCCCGTTCTGAGGAGACGTCTCGAAGGGTGAACAAGGTACCGCCGATTGCACAATTTGTAAAGGAGGGGGTCTTTTTCTAGAAAAGACTCCTGGGCTTTAGTAAATACTATAAAAGTTGGGGGCCTGGATGGGCTGGTTTAGGAACTCTCTTCTGGGTTGGACGCAACGCCAGGAGGACTGATTGTCCCGAACAGAGGTTCCCTGTGCCAGCTGATTTGGGTTCCCCAGCTTTGTGTACGGCGGAGGGATGCAGACGCTCTTTTCGGTGAAGCTTTTCAATTTATTAAGTGTATTGTGTGTGCGGGCGTAATATGTACTTATTCTTGCAGTCATTTTCATGCTATTGAGCATTGAAGTATATTGTGTGTGCGCGCGTAATATGCACTTATTCTTGCAGTCATTTTCATGCTATTGAGCATTGAGGTATATTGTGTGTGCTTGTATTATATGCACTTACTCTTGCAATTATTCACAGAGTGCTTATATCTTTATCATTATTCTCATGTTATTCTACTGATGTATATATATATATATATTAGTGTGGTTTAGTTTTGCTAGCTGAGAACTTGCCCCTTAAATAAACTTGATTATTCTACTTACGAAGGTGTTTGAGAGTGATTGCTTTACATTGTGCCTTAAAATATCCTGAAGTGCATAGTTTTGATATTCTGAAGAGTAAAGCAGCACAGTGGCTGGTAGGTGCGGCATTTCCCTCTGGGAAGTGGGCACCTTCTTCACCTTGGCAGGTGGCGGAATGTCCTTGGCCTCGCTAGGTGGCACACTGGCAGCCCTGATGGGTGGCACACTTGATGACACCGCAGTTGCTGGCACCACTGTGCCTGGGGATTTGGTGGCTGAGGTGCTTGGCTGGGACCTGGAAAGCCTGGCCCTAGGGGAAGGACATAGGGGGAGGTATAGGGAAGAGGTGAATGTTAGCCAGAAAAAGCTTTTTAGACACACTGGGATGGGAAGATGGAGGGAGTTTGGGAGTGGAGGAAGAGGTAGTAGTTGTGGGAGGTGTACGTTTGCTGAATTTGAGTGAAGGTGCATGGGCCGGAAGCTGTTGTGAGGTGGATGGCTGTTGGGTGGGTGTGTGCCTGCATTTGTGTACTTTGGGAGGAGGGCTCACAGACACACTGGGAGAGGACACTGGGGATGTGTGAATGGCAGTGGTGATTACACGCGAGCGGTGTGTGGTGATGGGCGTGCTGGTGATGGAGGTAGTGGCTGAGGATGTAGTGCATGCAGGTGTGAGTGGAGACCAGACTGGGAGGGAGGAGGAGGACGTGGAGGAGGGGGACACAGTGGAGGCACTGGATGTTTCTGTTTCTGCATGGTGTTGGTGCTTGTGTGAGCGCTTGTGGAAAGTGTGGTGCTCATGTTTGCCATGTCCACTCTTGTGTGTTGATGAGTGTGCATGCTGGTCTGATGGTGTGCTTGGGATAGGCTGAGGTACAGGGGATTGGGTCTGGGTGGAGGAAGTTGGAGGGGGAGGCTGAACACAGGGACAATGGCTGCCATCAGTGTGGAGGCCAGAGCCTGAAATGCTCTCTGTTGGGCCGCCTGCCTAGAATGAATGCCAGATATGCATTTGTTTGTTGCAAATGCCTCTCAACACCCTGGATGGCATTCAGAATGGTAGATTGCCAAACAGTGAGGGATCTCAGGAGGTCAATAGCCTCCTCACTGAGGGCAGCAGGGCTGACTGGGGCAGGACCTGAGGTGCCTGGGGCGAAGGAGTTGCCCACCCTCCTGGGTGAGCGGGCACGGGACACACTCTGAGGGGCTGCTATGAGGGCGGTGCTCGTGGGTGGTGGCGGCTGTACTTGTTGATGCAGTGGGCACAGAGGTGCCCACCACCGCATGGGAGCTCCCATCAGAGAAGGAGTCGCTAACACTGGTATATGCTCCTGTCCCCGTCGTGGAGCTCCCCTCACCCTCCGTCCCACTGGTGGCTTCAGACTCCGTTGCTTCACCATCCAGGGCAATGTGGGATACAGCTCCCTCCTGCTCCGGTGCCACTGCTCATCTGCCAGATGATGCTAATGCACGCAAGAACAGAGTGACAAAACAAAAGAGGGGGAAAGATGGAAGAAACACATGTTCTGTGCATGCAACACCACTACCGCTGGTGGACACAACACACAGGGAGCACCCCTATGCACTAAGCCATGCACTAACAGTTTTTAGCAAATTCACATGCCCATGGGGGACGAGGTCTAAGCCCAATTGCTGCACACCTGGAAGCCACAGGAGCCTGACTAGGTGTAGATGGCTATTACCGGTAGTGGGGTTGGGGTACCACAGAGCCTGCCTAACAAGGGACCTAGCCTACCAAGTTCACCCTGGCCTAGGGGAACCCACAGCCCACTTCCCCCATCCAGACACCTCATAAAGCACTCTGAGTCAGCTGAATTAGAGTGCACTCACCCACTTGTGGCTGCTGTGATGCCCTCAAGCGCCTATCCAACTCCGGATAGGCCACCGCCAGGATCCGGTACATCAGGGGGGCCATGGTGCGATGGGCACCTCTTCCATGTTGGGAGGCCATCCGCAGTTGGGCCTCCGCCGTCTTCATGCTCCAGCGGCACAGGTTCTCCCATCTTTTACGGCAATGGGTGATCCGTCTGTGGTAGACCGCCAGGGCCCGGACGTCCTTGGCGATGGCACTCCAAACACCCTTCTTCTGGTGGGCGCTGACCTAGAGGAAAAGTGAAGTTAGAATGGATGTTTCTGTCCCGTACATTTCATCTCACGCATTGCCACACACCTCCCACCCTGGCCCAGACATACATACACACACAATATTGACATGCTGGCCTTTCCCCCTCCCCACCCTCTTCCGTCCACGACACTCCATACAATCATGTGCCATCCACCATGCTCACAGTGTACTCACCTGTTTGTCTGGAGGACCGTACAGCTGCGTGTACTGGGGGAGGACCCCATCCACCAGTTTCTCCAACTCCTGAAGGCAGGGGCCCTTTCACCAGATACTGTGGCCATCGTCGCTTCCAGACACAGGTCATAGCAGCACTTGCAGTGTAGGTCTTCTCCTGTTAAAGGTCCGGTATCAAGTGAGGGAATAGTTAGAAATTGGCAGCCACGTCCACGGCGGTGCGTACAGTCACCGCCGGTGTACATCGTCATTCTTCTTCATCGTGGACTTATTACTCGGAGTGCCCCGGTTTTGTTTTGTTCTCACTTTGTATATACAGCACGTGACATAGGAGGCATTTCTATATTCCTTCTGTGGTCTGTGCATCTCGATACCCATGGTGGTTGGGTATTTATACCAGGTCGGCACCCTCCTCATGACTCTACGTTCTCTATATGAACTTTGTTGCTCTTCGTTTCAGATGTGCGATATTTTAGCATCAACCACCGTGTAGTAATTCTCAGATATTGTAGATACTGTTCTGTGCTTTGAGGATGTTTTTATTGAAATGTATATTATTACACTGACTTTACTCACTTCCTTTTGTCCTTGCATTATTCCTGAGGGGTACGGGGTGTATACGTAATGTTGTTGCATCTGTTAGTGTGTATGGTTTTGAGGGTGGGGGTGTTGCGTGTTGCGTATGTGTGTGTCACTCTCTTGTTCCTCCCCCCTCCCTTGTGTGCTTGGTGCAGTATTCACTGTGGTCATCTTCACCACCGTTCATGTCCCTGGTGTAGGAGGAGGTAAACCAGCATGGGGAAGATCTGCAGTTCGGGCTCCATGGCGTCTTGGTTTTTCCTTGAGTGTCCAGAGGTGAGCCGTTTCCCTTCTGTGTACAGTTTCCACCGTGCTTTTGATGGCGTTGGTACAGCCCCGGAAAAGCTGGCAGATCGGCTTGTTGTAATAGGGTGGGCCGTACATTGTCTTCCTCCTGGCTGTTAACAGTGATCAGCGCGGTACTTGTTGCTACCGTCGTGGCGGTCGGTGTGTTAAAGTGGCTGTCTGTGTTGGCGGTTTCCAACGTGATCATAAATCCATCTTTTTTTCCAACGTGTAACCGCCGCTTTATCACTGACCGCCAGGGTTGTAATGAGGGCCATAATCCCTGGTGTCTAGTGGGTTTCGACCCACCCGGGAGCAGATCGGCCTAAATAATAGCTGATCTGCCCCCAGGGGGGACTGAAACACAGATATGCTTATGCCCCCACAGAAGTGACCCTTGCCCAAAGGGGCGCTCCTCAAAATAAGCCTAAAACATTCTCTGGTGTCTAGTGAGTAGATTCTTGCTCTGAGGCCAGCGATCGTGGAACAGGAATCCACTCAACACAGGCACAGGGGAAAGGAAAAACTTGTTCCTTTCCCCGTGTCTGTTTTCCCACCTCCCCTCCAAGGAGAAGGACTCACCTGCTGGATGTCCTCTCTCCTAACATGCTGGAAGCAAATGGCGTCATCCCCAGCAGCATTTGATGATGTTGGCATGCTGTGAGCACGCTGACATCATCAGATTGATAGGGGGAGGGTCAGGGTGGAAGAGGAAGTGATTTCCGTTCCACCCCCGATGGGGGTGTGTGGATGGGAGGCCCCCCCTGGGCCGGGTGCAGGCAACCATGGCCAAGGGCGAGCCAAGCTCGTCCAAGGCACCCAAGGGGTTAAAAGAGATTAGTGGATGTCAAGGTTTGTTTTCCATGACTCTCAACATATAGAGACTGCTGGTTGTGCCTCTGGCTGCTGGCGAATGTATTCTAAAGGTAGGGGGTGGTAGAGAGCCTTCTCTGGACAACTGTGTCTTGCTCATTCCTCCTGGCAAGGTTGCTGGGGTTGTGGCCCTACCCAGGGCTCCTACAACCAGTAGTGTGTGTTTTCCACAGAGCTAGTTACATGGGCTTCATCTGGGAAAACGTGGTTGTGGTGGTCCTCCTCACAGTGTATATTAGTTTTATGTTTAGTAGGACTGTGAGACGTGAACACTGTGGCACAGACTAGGGATAAGAGCCCGAACACAAATGCAGTCCATTTGTATCCCTCTTTGCAGCCTGTGTTTTTTCAGTCTTTTGCTCTGCGCTCTCTCTCTGTTCTCCCTCACCCTTCATCCCTTGTTTGATCCTGCACCCCATCTGCCCCCACTCACTGGGCTGCTCCTTTTCTATGCTCTGAATTCCTTCTTTGCAGCCTGTGTTTTTTTCTGTCTTTCATTTTAATCTCTCTCCTCTCCCTCTCCACTCACCTCTGTGTGAACAGAATACTTCCACCCTGCTCTTTTTGCCCCCCTTGGCTCTCTCCTCACAGGCCCTGCTGACTAACTGCGCCTGGTTATCAGTCCATCATCTGCCTACTCCTCTGACTACTACATTCCATTATTGTTTGATGTACTCCACCGACCAATCATAGGGCCTCTAAGGCACCTGTTGAGTTTCATCAGAAGGAAGGGATAGCAGCCTTAGATACGTTTCGTTGTGACAAAATCTGCTTATGTTAACTGAAAATGTTTATTCATTTTATGCTATTCTGCCTGCTGTTTACTAATTTTATTGATCCGAGACAAAGTGTTTGTGTCTTTCTCCTCCCCATCTTCTCTAGCCCATTCCCATCTCCCGACCTCCATTGCTAGACACCTATTATGTATTAGAACTCTGAACACACCCCTCCTCAAGGTGCATTCATTTAAATGTTGCTAGTCAAAACCTGGTTTGGCCTACAGGTGAGGTGAAGAACCTGAGAGAGTGTCATGTAACCTCACCATCAGCCTGCACTACCCCTCACCACAGAGTGTCTCAGCAAGAGTATGGGGGCCAGAGTGGTAAGAACAAGGGTGACTTCGTGTTTCAGCCTGTTCAGGCCCATTCACACCTAGGCCTAGAAATGCTGCCCATTTCACTATACATCAAAATTAACTAGAAGAATTTGACAACAAATAACATGCCCACCATCTCCCAAACAAACTCATACCTACCAATCGCAGCAAATATGGTCACTCCAATCAACACTTAACCACCAAGAACCATCCCATGAAACAAAGCACTCCGATATGCCTTTCCACCCCGACATAGACAAAAGGCCCCTTAATTTCAACACAAATATCCAAATCTTGTTTAAATTGCAATTCAAAACATCTATACCAGGAGCCTCCAACCATTTCTATAGTGAGAGCTACTTCTGGTTACAGAAAGGCATCCTGAGCTACTGCCCAATAGACGGGGGTTACATTGGGGCGCATAAAGTATGAGGAAGTTAAGCATCGCCCCAAGGGTATCCCAGTCCGGGCCCAGTCCGGCTCCAGGGAGCATACGGCATTAATGCCAATTGAGCTCTAAAGCAATGTTAACTTGGGGTCCCCAAGAATCAGTATTGTTCCTTGTTTATGAATCACACAGAAGTGAAAGTTTAATTTACACTTGTGGTCTTATTTTCATGCAACACATAGGATGGCAGTATCCTCATTTTGAGAGGTAGGGTACAAAGGGCCATTAGCGGTAATACATTTTGCATGGCACATGCAGAGATTATAGATACATAAAATTAAAAAAGCTGTCAGACAATAATGACACACAAATGAAGGGACAAGTTTGCTTTAAGGAGATACGTAATCTAAGCAAAGTCCTATAGAAAACAAGAAAGGCAGAAAGAAAGCAATGACAAGTGGAAGAGAGGAAGGAAAAGAAATGAAGTGGAGGAAGACATAAAAGGAAGTAGAGGGAGAAAGTATAGCAAAGGTGAGGGAAAGAAGGAAGAAACAAAGGAAGCAGGAGACAATGAGAAAAAGAAAGTATGGAGAGGAAGAACAAATTAGAGGAAGTAGTAGATGAAGGAAGAGAGAGAAGGCCAGTGAAAGAGAAAAAAGGATGGAAAATAGAAAATCAGAACAGAGAGTGAATGAGAAAAAGGACGTGATAAAGACATTTTGGGATGAGGGCATGGGAGGATAAAAGAGAAAGATGAATGAGAGAATGAAAAGAAGGAGGAAGACAAATGAAACAAGGCAAGAAAGTGATGAAAAAAGAAATGGAAGAAGGCAGAATAATAAACAGCGAGGAAAAAAGAGAAATGAAAGGCGAAAATAAGAAAGAGAATCTAAGAAACGAGAAACAAGAAATTAAGCCGAAATTAAAAAGGAGTACAAGAGAAAAAAAACAGCTGAAGGAGTAAAAAGAGAGAAAGAAAGAAAATGGAACAAAAAAAATCACTGAACAAGGTAAGAGCAAGTCAGAAAGAAAGAGTGAAGAAAAGAGAAGAGGAGAGCAAGTTCAGAACAAGCCGAGATGGTAGGAAAAAAAGTAGAGCAATGAAGAAAAAACAGAGAGTGAAAGAAAAAAACTGGAAAGGAGTAGATGGAGAGAAAGAAAGAAATGAGAGGAAGGAACAAGAAAGTAACACATAAATGATAGAAAAGGGAGAGAAATAGAAGACAGGATGAAAGGAACGAAATGTGAAAGAAAGGCAACAGGAAAGTTAACACAAAAGACAAGAAGAAGAAAAATAAAGGAGTGAAGTAAGAGAAGCTAAAAGAAGTTGGGAATGAAAGAAGAAAGTAGAGGAAGTGGGGAGAAACCAGAACAAAGAAATGGAGGAAGTAAAAAAAAAGAAGGATCTTATGAAACATAGAAAGATGGACAGGGAGAAAGGAGAGAAAGAAACAAGGCGGCTAATGAAGGAAACAAAGAAGTATCAAAAGTAAGAAAAGAGAAAGAAAAGAAACAAAGTACAAATTTTTCAGAAGAGTGTGGGCTACATGGCTCTGCGTTGTCACCTTCCCAGGCCCTACAGAGAGTGGTGCAGTGTTTCTAAGTGCTGCCTTAGCACTGGGGCAACTCCACATTGTCAAATCATCTGACAGGTAATCATCATTTGCAAACTACTCAGAGACATCCTGAGAGCTATAGGTAGCTTGTGATTGACCTGTTGGAGAGCCCTGACCTATACCCTATGCGCCACAACCAAACACTAAGGCCCTCATTACAACCCTCGCGGTCGGTGTTAAAGCAGCGGTAATACCGCCAACAGGCCGGCGGAAAAGAATGGAATCACAACCATGGCAGAAACCGCCAACATAGACAGCCACTTTAGCACTCCAACCGGCACGGCGGTAGCAACAAACACCGCAGCGGTCACCACCAACAAACAAGCGGAGGACCAAGTACTGCCCACTGTATTACAACACGCCTATCCGCCACCTTTTCCGGGGCGGAACCAACGCTATCAAAAGCACGACGGACACAGTACACACAAGGGAAACCACTCACCTCTCGACACCCAACGAGGATCAAGGACGCCATGGAGCCCGAGTTACAGGTCCTGCCCATGCTGGTCTTCCTCCTTCTGTATCAGGAGCAGGACAGACGTCGTCGACGACCACAGTGAGTACTGCACCTACAACACAGGGGAGGGGGGGAGGGAAAAGAGAGTGACACACACACGCAACACGCAATACCCCCACCCACAACACCATACACACAAATACATGCAGCAACATTACATATATACCCCCTCACCCCCTGGAAGAACGCAAGGACAAAAGGAAATGATTGTAACGAGTGTAATCAAGAAAAACAGATAGTGCAACTTCTAAAATCAGTATATATAAATATGTACACCAACTACACAAGTCCGGATAGTGTTCCAATCATTGTCCGTGAACCTGTGGTCCCAAAATGCATGGGTATAGCTCACACAAGATACCTGACCTGAAACGGAGAGAACAGTGCAGAGGCATCAGATCAAACTTAAACAGGAACCTCAGGGGGAGAGGGGGTACCTCAGCCAGATGAACACACGACGCCACTGCTGTACGAGGGAGCTCCATGCCCATTGCTGTATCCTGGGGAGTTCAAAGCCACAGTCTCTCAAGTCTTTCCAGTGGGTGGTTTGCCCACTGCTTTATCTTGGGGAGTGTAAAGCCACAGTCTCTCAAGTCTTTCCAGTGGATGGTCTGCCCACTGCTTCATCCTGGGGAGTGCAAAGCCACAGTCTCTCAAGTGGATAACAGTCTCCACTGGTTCTGGAGGGGGCTTGGTGCCCAGACTGCTTCATCCTGCCAAGGACTGAGGAAGTGGATGTATCTCTCCATTGGTTCTGGAGGGGGCTTGGTGCCCAGAGTGCTTCATCCTGCCAAGGACTGAGGTAGTGGATGTATCTCTCCACTGGTTCTGGAGGGGGCTTGGTGCCCAGAGTGCTTCACATGCAGTGTGGCTGGTCCCATTACCTCACATGGGTGTGTGTGCCACGAGATTGCCTAGGAACAGGTAGCATGATACGCCATGGAGGCAGAGACATACCCCACCCTGCTGCGGCTTTGCCTGCCACCTGCAGGTGCAAACAGTGATGAGAGTCATGCCTCATGGAAGCTGGGCAGAGTCCAGGAAGTCTCTTCCAGCCTCGGACGGCTGCCCACTGGGGATGGTAGCCATGTCAGATGTGTTGGCACTGTCTGAGCACGTCGCAGGGCTGGTGGTGGTGCTTGAGGCGGTGTCTGTGGCGAAGGTGCTGGCGGTGGTGCATGTGTCAGCACCTGTTGAGGGACAAGGAAGGACGTCTTCTGCAGCCTCAGATGGCTGCCCACTGGGGAAGATGCTGGGGACTGTTGCTGAGGCTGCAGACATGCAGGTGGCGGTACAGGTGGCAGTGCAGGTGGCAGTGCAGGTGGCGGTGTCCGCCGCTGTACAGGTTGGTGTAGTGGTTGACAGAAGGGGTGACTCTAGTCCCTCAGTCGGAGCCATTGTGCCCTGTACTGACCTGCTCTTCGGCTTGTGTCCCTTCCCCACCTCTGATGTTGCCGCAGGTGTCTTGCCCCTGTCCCCTTTTGGTTTGGAGGAGCCCTTGGTGGCTGGTAGGTGCGGCTTATCCCTCTGGGAAGTGGGCACCTTCTTCACCTTGGCAGGTGGCGGAATGTCCTTGGCCTCGCTAGGTGGCACACTGGCAGCCCTGATGGGTGGCGCACTTGATGACACCGCAGTTGCTGGCACCACTGTGTCTGGGGATTTGGTGGCTGAGGTGCTGGGCTGGGACCTGGAAAGCCTGGCCCTAGGGGAAGGACATAGGGGGAGGTGTAGGGAAGAGGTGAATGTTAGCCAGAAAAAGCTTTTTAGACACACTGGGATGGGAAGAAGGAGGGGGTTTGGGAGTGGAGGAAGAGGTAGTAGTTGTGGGAGGTGTACGTTTGCTGAATTTGAGTGAAGGTCCATGGGCCGGAAGCTGTTGTGAGGTGGATGGCTCTTTGGTGGGTGTGTGCCTGCGTTTGTGTACTTTGGGAGGAGGGCTCACAGACACACTGGGAGAGGACACTGGGGATGTGTGAATGGCAGTGGTGGTGGTGATTACACATGAGCGGTGTGTGGTGATGGGCGTGCTGGTGATGGAGGTAGTAGCTGAGGATGAAGTGCATGCAGGTGTGAGTGGAGACCAGACTGGGAGGGAGGAGAAGGATGTGGAGGAGGGGGACACAGTGGAGGCAGTGGATGTTTCTGTTTCTGCATGGTGTTGGTGCTTGTGTGAGCGCTTGTGAAAAGTGTGGTGCTCATGTTTGCCATGTCCACTCTTGTGTGTTGATGAGTGTGCATGCTGGACTGATGGTGTGCTTGGGATAGGCTGAGGTACAGAGGATTGGGTCTTGGTGGAGGAAGTTGGAGGGGGAGGCTGAACACAGGGTCAATGGCTGCCATCAGTGCTGAGGCCAGAGCCTGAAATGCTCTCTGTTGGGCCGCCTGCCTAGAATGAATGCCAGATATGCATTTGTTTGTTGCAAATGCCTCTCAACACCCTGGATGGCATTCAGAATGGTAGATTGCCAAACAGTGAGGGATCTCAGGCGGTCAATAGCCTCCTCACTGAGGGCAGCAGGGCTGACTGGGGCAGGACCTGAGGTGCCTGGGGCGAAGGAGTTGCCCACCCTCCTGGGTGAGCGGGCACGGGACACACTCTGAGGGGCTGCTATGAGGGCGGTGCTCGTGGGAGGTGGCGGCTGTACTTGTTGATGTGGTGGGCACAGAGGTGCCCACCACCGCAAGGGAGCTCCCATCAGAGAAGGAGTCGCTAACACTGGTATATGCTCCTGTCCCCGTCGTGGAGCTCCCCTCACCCTCCGTCCCACTGGTGGCTTCAGACTCCGTTGCTTCACCATCCAGGGCCATGTGGGATGCAGCTCCCTCCTGCTCCGGTGCCACTGCTCATCTGCAAGATTATGCTAATGCACGCAAGAACAGGGTGACAAAACAAAAAGGGGGGGAAAGATGGAAGAAACACATGTTCTGTGCATGCAACACCACTACCGCTGGTGGACACAACACACAGGGAGCACCCCTATGCACTAAGCCATGCACTAACAGTTTTTAGCAAATTCACATGCCCATGAGGGACGAGACCTAAGCCCAATTGCTGCACACCTGAAAGCCACAGGAGCCTGACTAGGTGGAGCTGGCTATTACCGGTAGTGGGGTTGGGGTGCCACAAAGCCTGCCTAACAAGGGACCTAGCCTACCAAGTTCACCCTGGCCTAGGGGAACCCACAGCCCACTTCCCCCATCCAGACACCTCATAAAGCACGCTGAGTCAGCTGAATTAGAGGGTACTCACCCACTTGTGGCTGCTGTGATGCCCTCAAGTGCCCATCCAACTCCGGACAGGCCACCGCCAGGATCTGCTACATCAGGGGGGCCATGGTGCGATGGGCACCTCTTCCACGTTGGGAGGCCATCCCCAGTTGGGCCTCCGCCGTCTTCATGCTCCAGCGGCACAGGTTCTCCCATCTTTTACGGCAGTAGGTGATCCGTCCGTGGTAGACCCCCAGGGCCCGGACGTCCTTGGCGATGGCACTCCAAACACCCTTCTTCTGGTGGGCGCTGACCTAGGGGAAAAGTGAAGTTAGAATGGATGTTTCTGTCCCGTACATTTCATCTCACGCATTGCCACACACCTCCCACCCTGGCCCAGACATACATACACACACAATCCTGACATGCTGGCCTTTCCCCCTCCCCACCCTCTTCCGTCCACGACACTCCATACGATCATGTGCCATCCACCATGCTCACAGTGTACTCATCTGTTTGTCTGGAGGACCGTACAGCTGCGTGTACTGGGGGAGGACCCCATCCACCAGTTTCTCCAACTCCTGAAGGCAGGGGCCCTTTCACCAGATACTGTGGCCATCGTCGCTTCCAGACACAGGTCACAGCAGCACTTGCAGTATAGGTCTTCTCCTGTTAAAGGTCAGGTATCAAGTGAGGGAATAGTTAGAAATTGGCGGCCACGTCCACGGCGGTGCGTACAGTCACCGCCGGTGTACATCGTCATTGGCTCCTGGGACCCAAATGGCCCAATGTTATCCAATGCTGAATTGCGCCACGTTCTTCGACCGCCTACTGCGATGGTGTACTACGCCAGCGCAGTTACCTCATTTCCCCTTGTCCCACCTTACAGGTCAGGCAGTCGCCATTTCAGGGGGCCACATGGCAGGTAAAAAAACTGCGTCACACCTATTTAGGCCTGGAATATGGACAGATAAAGGCACATTGCGAATTTCCAATGTTTTAGCAAATAACACATTGTGATACCTAAGTACTGGATGACCCTATGCTCACTGTTCTCCTCCATAGGGCACGTCTGCTGGGGCAGGTGATGAGATGGTGGCATCCTCTGGTGTACAGACCCCTTGTGACCTGTCGACAATGGAAGAGAGACACATCACTATCACTTACAGACTTGATCATGCAACAATCCTGGAACTGTGTGCCCAGTTGGAGCCAGACCTGATGTCAGCTATCCGCCCACCCACAGGAATCCCCCCTCTTGTGCAGGTTCTGTCTGTACTCCATTTCCTGGCCAGTGGGTCTTTTCAAACAACAGTGGCCATGGCATCAGGGATGTCTCAGCCAATGTTCTCTAACGTGTTGTCCAGAGTGTTGTCTGCCCTGCTGAAACACATGCACAGCTACATAGTTTTCCCTCAGCTGGAGGATTTGCCCACAGTGAAAGGTGACTTCTACGCCCTGGGACATATCCCCAACATCATTGGTGCCATTGATGGTACACATGTGGCATTTGTCCCCCCCGCAGGAATGAACAGGTGTACAGAAACTGGAAAAGCTACCATTCAATGAATGTGCAGATGGTGTGTTTGGCAGACCAGTACATCTCCCATGTAAATTCCAAGTATCCTGGCTCTGTGCATGACGCTTACACTTTGAGGAATAGCAGCATCCCTCATGTGATCGGGCAACTCCAAAGGCACAGTATGTGGCTAATAGGTGAGCCCAAGGTCCCAACACAGTTGACATAAGTGTCTGGGTATGGGGTTGTCCCTAAGGGTTAGTGTCTGTCTAACAGTTGTCCCTTGACATTTGCAGGTGACTCTGGTTACCCCAACCTGTCATGGCTACTGACCCCAGTGAGGAATCCAGGGACAAGGGCAGAGGAATGCTACAGTGAGGCACATGGGTGAACTAGGAGGATTATAGAATGCACCTTCGGCATCCTGAAGGCCAGATTCTTGTGCCTCTATCTTACAGGTGGCTCCCTATACTACTCACCGAAGAAGGTGTGCCAGATAATCGTGGTCTGCTGTATGTTGCACAACCTGGCTTTGTGACGCCAGGTGCCTTTTCTGCAGGAGGATGGGCCAGATGGTGGTCTTGTGGCAGCTGTGGAGACTGTGGACAGTGAAGAAGAGGAGGCAGAAGAAGAAGATGTAGACAACCGAAACAACATCATCATGCAATACTTCCAGTGAGACACAGGTAAGAAGGTGTAACTGCTTCCCACATCTCATACTATTGTTGGAGCTAGCATAAGTCTGCCATTTTCACTCAGTGTATGGACCCTGACTTGTTACTTTGCCTTTCCATTTCACAGATCTGGGTCCCACTTTGTGCCCTCTTCTATGTTTACTGCTGGCCTACAGCTGTGTTACATTGGTATGTGAACAAGTACATTGACATTGCTATATTCCAGAGGTTTTGCAATTACACATTTATGAAAGCACAGACTGACTCCAGATTGTTTTGTGATTCAAGGGTGTTTATTTCTGTGCAAATAAGTGGATGGGGTTGTGAAATGGGCTGGGGTGATGGTGGAGGAATGTCCATGGCGGAGTCCAGTCTATTTGTTTCACAGGTGCATTGTCCAATGGGGCATAGGAAGTGGAGCAATGGCAGTTTAAGCTGGACAGCGTGTCAAAGTGGGACAGAAGGGTAACATTCAGGGGGGTCCTATTTCCTGGCAGGGGTCTTGGCAATGTTCTCTGTCTTGTTCCTGGATCTCAGGGACCGTTTGTGGGGTGGTTCTCCTTCTGCAGGGGTGGGGTGCTGGTGGCCTGGTGTTCCTGTGGTGGTGCCTCCTGTCCACTAACGCCAATGGAGGTGGAGGGCTGTTCATTGTCCACGCTAGTGTCAGGGGCCCGTTGGTATGCCACTGTGTCCCTCCTGGTGTTGACAAGGTCTGCCAGCACCCCGGCAATGGTGACCGGGTACGCTCCCATGATGTTGGAGAGTACCTCTTGGAGAGTGAGTTCCCTTGGCTTGTCCTCCCCCTGTCGCACAGCAGTCCTCCCAGCTTCTCTGTTATCTTGTGCCTCTGTCCCCTGAACCGTGTGCCCACTGCCACTGCCACTGCCCCCAGGTCCCTGATTGTCCTATGTTTGTGGGGTTGCCTGGGGTCCCTGTAGTGGTGGACACACTGCTGATTGACGTGTCCTGGGGACAGAGGGATGGGCCCGCTGGGTGGGTGCTGTGGCAGTGTTTCCTGAGGGGGGAGGTTCGGTGGTGGTTTGTGACTGTGTCAGGGGAACCGATTGTCTCGAGGTCCCTGATGGGCCGGGATAGTCATCTTGATCAACGCGTGCAGAGCTGCTGTCATAACTGTGGGCCTCTTCTGTGGGGGCACTGGATATGTCTGGCACCTCCTGTCCGGTGACATTGGGTATGGGTCCTGTTGGGGTGTGAATGCATAATCTTAGTATCTGTGTGTGCCATCTTGTGCAATGGGTGAGTTAACCAATACTCCTGGGCTTGCATTATTGCTATGGCCCTTGTGTGATTGGTGATTTTGGGGCATGAGTGAGTCTCTCTACTGGACATGCTTTGGGGATTGATGTCCATGCATTGGTGTTACATGCAGGGCTTGGTTTTGGGATGTGTGGGTTGTGGTAGTGGGGTATCTGTGGGGTGTTGGGGTGATGGGTGTGAGGGTGAGGGTGGGAATATGTGATGGCATGCAGGTAGGGTGGTGGATATAGTAGTAAAGCTTTGCCTTACCAGAGTCCAGTCCTCCTGCTACTCCTGTGAAGCCCTCAGGATGCACTATTGCCAAGACTTGCTCCTCCCATGTTGTTAGTTGTGGGGGTGGAGGTGGGGGTCTACCGCCAGTCCTCTGTACAGCAATTTGGTGTCTGGATACCACAGAACGTACCTTCCCCCGTAGGCTGTTCCACCTCTTTCTGATATCACCCCGTGTTCTTGGATGCTGTGCCACTGCGTTGACTCTGTCAACGATTCTCCCCCATAGCTCCATCTTCCTAGCAATGGATGTCTGCTGCACATGTGATCCGAATAGCTGTGGCTCTACCCAGATGATTTCTTCCACCACGACCCTGAGCTCCTCCTCTGAAAACTTGGCATGTGTTTGAGGTGCCATGATGTGGTGTGGGTGATGTGTGAGGTGCTGTCTGTTGTGATGTGTGAGGGGCTGTGTTGCTTGAGGTGTGTGGATGTTGTATAAGTGAAGGTGTTGTGTGTCTGTGGATGCTGGTGTTGTGTTAGCTAATCTCTCTCTTTGGCCTTCTTTCAAAATTTTGGTTGTAAGGGTTTGTGGGTGATGTGGGTGTGTGTGTATCAGGTGTGTGTAATTTGAATTGTCCAATGTGGTTGTGTTTTATAAATGTGTGTGTATTTTGAGCGCAGCGGTGTGTACCGCCAATGGATCACCACGGTTGAATGATCGCCGCGTTGATTCGTGGGTCGTGATAGTGTGGGTGTATTCTTGTTGGCGTGACAGTGTGAGTTTTGGTATCGCCAGTTTATCACTGACGTTTGGTGTGGCGGACTTGTGTGGTGACTCTATTGTGGTGGATTCCGAGCTGTGAGTCGTAATACCTGTAGCGGAATTCCACCGCTGCAACTGTATGTTGGCTGTCTTTAGCACGGCAGAAAGCGGGATTTACCGCCAGGGTTGTAATGAGGGCCTAAAGATATTACTCTTCACTCTCTCATACACCCTTATCCTTTTTCCCTAAATACTACCACTACCCATTGCTAAGTCTAATTATTTTCCACGCCGGCCCTCTCAACCCTCTGCTCACCTCTCCTCAACCTTCTATCACACTCTACCCCTATACAAACCTCCTCTTCTTGTTACCCAAAGGTTAACATGTTCATTCAGGATTTTGCTAAATATAGTTCTATTGAACTCAAGAACTACTTACTCCCAATGTTATTTACTCTGATTCTTCCTTCCTCACCTTAGTCTCATCTTTCAGGTAAGTACATCCTCAACAGACGATCAATTAGATGCCCTTTCCTTTAAAAGAAATTAAACCATCCTCCCTGTTTCCTCTCACTCACACATGAAATGACCTGTAATGGATGTACAAGACTCACCACTACTCGTGTAACTTATGTAAGCAAACAAAGATCAAGTAGAATTTCCCATGAATGAAAGTGTTTCATAAAGACAAGGATGGGGGAATTAGTGTGACAAAGTTTATTGGCAATTAATTCAGGCATTTCTTTTAGTTTCTTTTCATCCCACTCCTTATCTTTAATTATATCGCAAAGTGGGATGCTCTTTAGCCCAAACCCATACATCAACATAACAAGACACCATCAAATTACTTTTATGCTGACATCTGGTTTAATGCACACACTAAAAAAAGACAAATACACATCTTCAGAAAAGGCAGCTGTACGGTAATTCTTGCTTTTACTTCCACTCTTGCACTCATAGACAGGCAGGAATGAAAAACAAAACCAGAAGGTACTACTTAAGTAACTGCTATGCAACAACCTTCATGTGAAGCTCCATGAGCCTCTGACGAGGCAGTGTCCATGCTGCTCATAACCTCCTTTGAACTAGGTCAGGCATGACAACCTTATAATAGGCCGGAGAGATGATTGGCTTCAACCATCATTAATGGTGAATCAAGAAGATTTCTGCTACTTTCTTGATGCATTAATATTGGCAAATGCATTGTAACACTGGATAAGTTATCTGAATGCTGTAAATGGATTTCCATCCCCTTTTTCCTAGAAACATCTTGAAGGCAAAAATGTATTCTTACTCTGAAATTAGAAAACCCTCAAGTAGTGTGAAGTGCAGTGTACAAATAACAAATACGGAAGGCTCTTGGCTGAGGTTATTACCTCTAAAAAGATACCTAAATTGTCGAAATTATGAATTCTAAACTAAGAGTGGATTCTGTGGAGGAACCTATATGGGAATGAGGACCAACGGAATGGCCTGTGCAGGAGCCAGAGTATTATTAGGAGAGCAATAATAAAAACACCTTAGCAGTAGATTTACTGGAACTTCAAAAAATGGGATTCTTTTGAACTCCAAGGTGTTTGAAGGGCCTGAAGCACCACCCATTGTAATATTTAAATTGTTGTTGATAATGGCAAAGTCTATTACACGAACAGTAGGACCAGTTTGACTTCACATTGTCTTGATCTGACAGTGATGATCACATGATCAATTGGAAGCTACCACCCACCAATTATGTATTCTCTGGATCCCTAACATTTCAACTTTCCCATGGACCCCGTCAGGTGAAGGAATGGGAGCGTTGAGAAGACTGGGCTCTGAAGAATATGGGGAGCGATATTAATATCAACACTTCTTCCACTGCTTGAAAAGGCGAAAGTGAAAATCATCTGCTGCAGGTCCAGAAGGGCATCAAGATACTTTCTGTTGCCCTTTCTCTCTGGATGTGAGCGAGGAGAATGAGACTCAACAGTAAATGTGGAAAGGAATGCAACACCTGAAGGAGCCCCTGTGATACCTATGCATACATTACCCATATTAACAATTCAATCAATCAGGTGTAACTGGAGGGAGATGAACATTTGACCGAATTGCAAACGGGTCAATCTGTAGGATCTCAAATATTGGGTAATCTCTATGAAGACATGTATTCATTTTATCTCATTAAAAATTTATCTCTCATCATGTAACCAAGGGATTGCATGGGAAAAAAATATATAAATACAGATGGAATAAAACTGAAAAAAATGGGGGAAAAGAAAAAGTACAAGGTAAATGAAAAACAAGCATACAGAAATGTGCAATTAGGAGGAAATCCACAGAACAGAAAGTAAAGGAAAACAATTGGAAAACTTGAGTAAAAAGTCTTCCTAGATGCAGTAGAGTGGTTTTTGCCCTGATCCCATTTAGCATGGAATTCCAGACTTGGAGAGCACATGAGGAGAAGGCCTGAGCAAATATCCTTGCATTGAAAATGTAGTAATCTCAAAGTGTAGAATCTCCAATTCGTAATGAAACCACCTTTCAACTAAGTGAAAAGAGTAATCTAGAAAAAGAGTCTTGCAGGTAATACAGTAGGATAGCAGCTTAAAATATCCAAAGGAGAAAGGGTATAAGTACAAGAGTAATATGATCACATTTCTTTGTACCAGGGACCAGATAGGTACAGAGTGTCTGACAGTCTTTGGGGGAGAGAGAGGAATGAGAAATGCCAGCCTTCATCATAGCAGTACATCATCCAGCCTGGATAAAATAAGTGATTGGATAGTGACATGAAATCCTGAGATGGCAAAGTAGTGTTTAATCCTTCAAGAAGGTAAAGACATTTGGAAAGAGAAGATCAAGGCAAGTTTAGTAATGCAATATCTAGAAATCCTTGAGAAATGAAGAGTGAAGCAACAGATTTCACTGAGAAGGGGTGACTCACAGATCGGCAAGAGAGGACAGCTAGTGAAAAACAATAGCTACATGAGAGGGAAAGGAGATGAGAGGTTTCTGAAGGGGTAAACATAAAAAGGTAGAGGGCATCCAGTTCTTGATGACAGCCAGACAGCCCCTTAGGCAATGAAGATCAGATAACAAATTGATTTAATACTTGTTTTAATTGTCCTGCTGGTGGTTGAAGTAGTCCATGCAGTGCAACAGCTCTCCTGGAGTTTCATTTTAGCATGTGGTCCAAGGGCTGAGCACTAAAGCATTTTTCAGAATACTTATCCAAGGAACACAGGTACAGGATTGACTGTATAAGTGATGAACTTCAGTCTATAATTACATAGATAACTATGTTAATGTTAAGTGGGGTGCAGTGGTTTCAGATACACTGTATCCCTAGAAGGTTAGAAGGTAGTGGCAGAAAAATAGAGTGATAGTCTGAAATGATTACCTATGTTGGAGAAAGTAGATATGAAAGTGCAGGGTTTAATTCAGGTATGAGACAATGTTCAGTCAGAAAGGCAGTGTCAAGAAAAACAGCCATCACAAGTGTAAATAGTATTAGAAATAGCAAAACAGCAGTTGGGACCATACATTTAAAGTTTGCAGGCTAAGAAGAAGATACGGATTTGGAGAGTGTGTAATAGGTGTTACAAGGTATACAGAATGGAATCTCTTCCTACCAGAAACTTCATGTGCAGTTCTAGTTTGGAGACACATATTCAAATAAAGAAGACCAAGGTCACAGAGCAGAGGCATGTACAGAAATGGCCATTCTGAGAAGAAGAAACCAGGTGGAACCTTGCAGTGCATAGATATATTTTGTTATCTA
Source organism: Pleurodeles waltl (assembly GCF_031143425.1). Taxonomy (NCBI): domain Eukaryota; kingdom Metazoa; phylum Chordata; class Amphibia; order Caudata; family Salamandridae; genus Pleurodeles; species Pleurodeles waltl. Next base: position 1,081,005,797 of record NC_090447.1, read on the forward strand.
ACACGGTCCTCCATCAGTGGGCCATTTGTACAACAGTTGTCCTAGAAGGTGAAAACATGGTCAGTAGCCCCAGAGGGATATAGTCATCATAGGACACTCATGAGGCTGTCTGGTACAATGTTGGTTGCCAGACAGAAATAAAGAAGGGGCCCGCAAGGGAGACTGGCAGCTGCAACCTACTTGACTTCAACCCAAAGATGAGCATGTTTGTAGAGTTGAGTCCAGCAGACTAACAATTGTCGGTAAAGCAACTAAATTTAGCAATGAAGACAGTCTATGTATTGAACATATTTCAGGAACACAGATAATCACCATGACCTTACATATTTAAGGCACACATTTATCTTGGAATTAATCCCTACAGGTTTTGCCAAAGGAGGCTGATCTCATTTTGGCTCTAGTGAAATCTATGGATCAAATGAACTTCTGGGACTGTGCATTTGCTGGCAAGATGAGAAGGCAATTTCTGTAGACCACTGAGCTACTCTTTGACTTTGTCAAGAGTTTCATGATACCCTCTGTTATCCTGCTTCTTTTTTTTTGTTGGGAGGTGTTCACTCTACTCAGTCTACTAGAAGTATGTTTGAGAAGGTTTAAATGATCACTATTGCTCTACTAACATGAGAACCTCATTCCAGTGCATTGGTTACTAGAACTCCTGTTTATACAAATGAAACTACACACATTTTTAGGAGCATATCAATATGTTGTTGAAAATGTCTACTTTTGTGCTGTCCACCCGAATGTGAACAGCAGACAGAGAAAGGGTAATTCCTGAGGTCCCATGCCACTCTCTTTGTTCATGTGACAAATCTTCCTGCTTTGACAGGGTTAACTACACAAAAATAAACAGATTTAAAAGATCAAGCTTTCTTTTGTGCTTGCAAATTTGAACATGTGACAGAGAAAGAGCAATGCATGAAGCCTCACTGAGTCTGTTTGTTCAAGTATGACTTCATCACTGTTTGTTCAGTTCCAATGAGTGCTGCATGGCTCATTTTCAGATGAGTGAAACAAGTGTCCTCAGAAAAACAAGTGCCCTCAGATAAGTAGGTTTATGTCACTGAAGTCCTATGTATTTGGTGTAACTGAGAGGATGGTGTTTCCCCTTCCCCCAGCTCTTTAGCTTATGCTGTAATACTCACTGGAGGAAGGAAGCAGACAGGAACTTAACCGGCAAGGAATGTCGGTCTCAACCATTACAACATGGAGTTTGTGATGCCATTCTCAGCAATTGTATGAATGACTAGCCATGAACCCTAGTGCATTTGGGCTTTTGGTACATAACTAGACATGAGGCTTGCAGTGAGATACAAGAAATTAACTGACACCTTAAACCTCTTGCCAACTGGGGTAATATTTTTCAGAACTCCTTTCAGAGTGCCACGAGGCAAGCAGGAGATGTTGGGCCCAACTGTTGGGGATTGAAGACATTTACTCCTGATGAACTGGGGCCTGACCTAAATACTAACTATGATGATAAAAGAAGTATTTTATTTTAGTGCTATCAACACAAAACAAAATATTGACTTTCACTAACAACTACAAAGTCCCCCTGAGTTCGGAGCGCTAGTGTTTACGTAGGCAGTTCTGTGTGTCCCACACCCTCCTCACTCTACTGAGAGTGGTTATTCCCCATTCACTATAGGCAACATCTAGGGAAAGTCCCACTAGTAGTCTGAGTCTGAAGAGGCTACTCCTCCTCGCTATTGAACTCAAAGGAGGTCCAGCACCAAAGCACTATCTAGCAAACAAGTTACCTCTGGGCCAACTAGCCTAAAAACAATTGTATCTGCACTGACAGGAATGGAGCTACTGGAGTCCCTGAGGGTGCCCCATCTGTGGGCCCTGGAGAGGATGGTTCAGGTGAGGTCAATAAATGCAGCCCAGATTGGCTGTGCTTGGTGGTCTTTGAGTTCCTCACACCCAGTGATGCATCTGCAGCACCTGGAAACTCTTCACAGTTCCTCCTGGTGGGGTAAGTCTTTGCTCTGTCTGATGGGGGGGAAGTAGCCTGAAGGTCCTAAATCTGATCCTTGCTTCCAGTATAGGTACGTAGGGATCCCCACAGCAGCTTCACTTCTCTGGCCACAATCCTGACCAGGTCACACTTCTTGCTGATCCCCAGACCACCTCTGGAATACCGGATCACTGTATCTCTGCTGCACATGGGCTCTGCCTGATCGTCACAGATTCCCTCATGGCAGCCATTCCTGGCAAATGGGGTCAATGACTCACCAATGCACTAGGGCTATGGCCCAATCCGCATGGTACTCTGTCTAAAGCAGTCCCCTCCTGGCATACTCAGTCATTGTTCCTTGCTGCATACAGGTTTTGTCCTGTTCAGCACAACGATGGTCACACTTCACATCATGGTGGCCCCTCCTGAGATATGGTGTTGCAGACTCCTCACTGCACATGGACGGTGATGTGTTCAACATAGCGATGTTCATGGGACACTTCATGGCAGCCCTCCTCTGATATGTGCGGGTCCCTGCCTTTCTCATACACTCTGGCAATGACCCAATTGGTGCAGCAGGCATCTCTTTACACCTCTCAAAGGGAGTCCACTTAGCAGGATTTCACACTAGACCTCGCTTCCTCCATTGTTCTCCTCTTTTCCACTGGGCACGCTGGTCTTGGAAATCAGGTGGGTGGTGGTGCTCCAGGTTCCAGGGCAGGTTGTCTTGAATTCCCTGGGTGATGTCCCCTTATCCAGTTGGGAGACTAGCAGACCCTGGCCCTCAGCCCTGGGTACAGGCAGAAGTCTTGCAGAGTTTCTTCTCCTCACACAGACTGACTGGCTGCATGACCGTTGACAATTTCTGGATTCTCAAGTTCAATCTCTTTATAGTCCATTTCCAGACACTAAATGTGATTTAGAGTCTGAGGGGCTCATTAAGACTTTGGCCACCAGCCACCCAGTGGGAAACACACCACAACATTGACGCCAGCTCGTAATCGAGCAGGTGGCAATGTTGTGGTGCGTCAGGTGCGGCAGCACCCGTCGCGCTTTTCACTGCCTGTAATTCAGACAGTGAAAGGCATGACGTGGCTGTCCATGTGGAACCCTGAACTGCCCATGCCAAGTGCATGAGTATTGCAGGGACCCCCATGGGGCCCCCGGCACCCCCTTTCCGCCAGCCTTTGCTTGGCGGTCGGACCCTGGGCATGTAAATTAAATGCTACTGGTGGGCCTGAGCACTGATTGCACCACCCACATCAGTAGCCATTTAAAGATGACTCAGGAGTGCCAATGCGGAGGCTGGGTGTGTAGTTTTAAACTATTCTGTTGACCTGATCAGTCAACCCACTTGCCAGGCCCACATCTTCCTTTTTAATACATATATGTCATCCCCAGGTAGTCCCTAGACAGCCCCAAGAGCAGGGCACAATGTATTTAAAAAGGTAGTCATGCACTTTAAAGTTTTACATGTCCAGGTATTGAAAAACTCTTAAATTCATTATTCACTACTGCAAGGCCTATCTCTCCCATAGGTTAACATTGGGATTGCCTCATTACATTTTATAAGTGTAATGTCCAGTTGGGAAAAATGGGACCCCCAAGTTTGGGGCCTCTGGAATCACAATTTAAAATCACAACATATGGTGAAGTTGGATTTAAACTGTCATTCTGAAAATGCCACTTTTAGAAAGTTAGCATTTTCTCACTGTAAATCATTTAGTGCCTTCTGCCTCTCTCTGAATACACATATAGGTGGGTGAGAGCTGGGCTGTTATGCATTCCCTCCAGACAGCCACACACAAAGAGAGCTTAGGCGTGACTACGGGGCCATCTGCATGTTCATGGCCTATCCTGGGCAGATGGGAGGGAGGAGCTGACACTTACACCTGAATGGTCTGGGTCCTGAGCCCTCACAAAGGGCTGCATATCTCCCCATAGTGTCTGCAGCCAGAGCAGGAAGGACAGGCAGGAAGGACAGGGACTTTGTACACTTTAAAGGCCTCTCTTTGAAGTCTCTCCCACTGCAAAGGCAGCACTGGGTATAAGAACTGGACTTCCGACCCTTCCAAATCAGTACAAATCTGGACCCGAGGACATTCTTTCATGAAGAAGGACTGCTGTGCTGCTGAAGGGACTATCATTCTGCTGAGTTCTGCTGGACTTTGCTGGGCTCATGCTCTGCTGTATTTGTCCTGCTGCCTCTGCCCTTTTTGCCTGGGAGTCAGAAGGACTAGACCTGTATCTCTACATCCCCAGAACCAAAGTCACTTCAAGGGCTTGCTGGCTTGCCTCCTGCTCTGAAGTCTCAGGGACATCAAGGAGTTCACTTACCCTGCTACACCTTCTGGGCTTTGCCAACTGTAAGTCTTACCCTGCCAAGTGGTACCAATCCAGTCCTAGACCCTGGGAAGTTGGTTCTGTAGCTGTCTCTACAGAAATCTACACATTTCTGTCACTGCGCCAATCAGAGCTGCTGCATCTCTCCTCGGACTCCTGATGCATCACTGCTGTGTCTGAGGACAAAGGTATTGTAGTAACAATTGCACAGCATAGAAATGGCATATCATCCTCCGTCCCGACACATCACCTTCGCATTCCTGCCTGCACGACTGGTGACATCAAATTACCTGAATCGCAAAGGGTTCGATGCTGAACCTCTGCACAAGGACCTTGCATCAATAACTGAGTGGCTCAATGATAACTCATCCCTGACTACATGGATTGGAATCAACACATTGCCTTTACTTTGTCCCCTCTGCTCCACGCATCAGACTTGCGATGTTAACGCAACCCTCCACACAAGGTACTTTTTCAGTGGGAAAAAGTTGGTCCATGTAGCTAGCCCAGGCTCCATCGCAGTCGGCTTAAACATTTGCATTTACCCAGGTCTAGCATGACCAGAGAGCCCCGGCTAGCACTTTAAATTTCTAAGCACTATATTTGCAGATGCGCTTTAGAGATTCATATCTCGACTTCCATGTGTTAGATTTTTGTTGTTTTGCCATTGTTTTGTTTATCAAATGAAGCGTTATTTTTCTAAGCTGGTGTAGTTAATTTTTGTGTGGTATTTTCACTTTTTACTGTTTTAAGTGTTGCATAAATACTTTACAGATTGCCTCCTAACTTAAGCCTGCCTGCTCTGTGTCAAGTTACCCGAGGGTGAGCACAGGTTAATTTATCTGACTTACCCTGACTAGGATTGTGGTTCCTGCTTGGACAGGGTGCACACCTCTGCTAAACAGAAACCCAATTTCTAACAACATCCTTTAGATGCAGAGGTCTTTTTTGTTCCAACAGTATTCTTGGTTTAGAGGGGCATTTCTTAATCCACTCAGCATGTCTCCTGAATTTAATTTGAATGCAGTTTTTTGCTGACACCAAATACCTTTGATGTAGACTTCACAGGCGATATCACAACTTTGACAGTCATAGCATTCAAAAAGACTGCTCCTTTGTATGGCTTTAATTCTCTCATAAAATTAAATTGAGGGATATGTGTCTTTTTTCATCTTTGTCCTGGAGAATCCATTTAGCAAGAAACCTTCCAGGAATAAGTGGAATAGGATTCTTGTGCTGTGCAATGCTTCCAATACAAGGGGTAAGGACCTTGGTAAATATCACATGCAAGAATTGCTAATTAAACAGTAACATGTGAAATACCTAATTAGACCCCAAGAAACATCAGGAACCTTTGACAGGATGGTCCAATATGAACTTTGAGAGTTTTGGGGTCAACCAAACTAATAAATACCTCTGGTTAATTAAAGTAATTATCTTTGCAGCATATTCATTTTGAGGTTTAATGTGCAAACACATTTTCCGATACTCTTCAAACTCTTTATCATTTAAAATCCATCAGATCCCCTCTGCATTCAGAATATAGAAGAATGACCAAAGAGACATTTTTGATGAGACAAAACTGGACCAATTGGTTAAATTTGTACCAACTCAATATTACTTTCATCACAGCCTTGCAGTCACTGTGTTGAGATGAGCCTTGAATCCTCCAGCAGCACAACAAACTCTACCACATACTCCCCAACACCAATGTCCAAAAGCTATGCATCTGAACAGTGTCCAACATTGTAGTAGAAAATGCATGATACAACTCACTACTGGCCAACCCTGAATCTGACCACTGTTGTATTCAATAGACCTGCCTAGGCTTGCTAGGAGGGTCTGTGGTGCATCTTGCCACCTGACCCTTTTAAAAGCTCAGTCTTCTGAAGAACTGTTGATGGACAGTGAAAGAAGATTGCACACTGGCAAAGGAAGCATCACCTAATTTCCATGGTGTCCTAGGAATGCTCTTAAATTTGCTCTTTGTGTGTGTTTTCATTTTAAATGATTTAAGCTGAGTGTTCAGCACTAAGCAAGCAATCTGCGAAGGCTAATATTCTTGTCCCCCTTTAAGCTGGAAGTTTCAAGTTTCAATTTGGCCACCTTACCTTTGCGTATAAAAGGCAAAGGAAAAAGATTTATTAGTGAAATGGCTAGAAAGTACAATCCTGAACAGCAAGCATAATACATTAGTGTGTAGGGGAAGGAAGTGGGGAAAGGAAAAAAAACCCTGACCATAAATATATACATTTAATAACTATTACAATACGTGGGGAATCAATAAAGGTAACATTACATTTGCTGGGGTAAACACTGGATACATTCAGAGTTTAGTCAAGGTCTTATTCATTGCAAGATTCTAAAATTATGCAATGCTAAAGGTGCTTAAAATGTGTGTTAAATGCAAAATTGTAGCAGGTAACCACACTTAAATGTACTAACCCTGAAACACTTAGACACTGCCATGTTATAGTTAACCAAACTAAGAATTACAGAAAAAGCACAAGGCTTGATCTTGACCTTTTGAAAGACTTATTTTCACAATCATAGTTGTTGCACAACAGGTTTTTCTTCTTGTTTATACTGATATTTCTATTTCTAAAAGAACTGCTGTTAGCTAATGATTGGACTTGTTATTTAGACAGATAGATATGAAAGCTCACACACGGGATGCAGTCTTGAATGGGAGGATGAATCATGAGAATATAGACAAATAGTTACACAATAAGACATACTTGTGGCTGTAGAAGTTGCTCTCTGATGTTTATTGTGTTCTTGTGAGAAGACAGGGAGGGAAAGTGATCCCCTGGGTACATCGGAAGCTGATTGGTTGTCTGAAGATATAAGAAGTAACATAAAACTGAAACTTGGATTGTGTCTGTCTTTAATAGGGCATGTTCCTAGAGTAGGTAACCTCATTCCACCATCCCATTAGCATCTTTATGCTCGTGCTCAGAGACTCTACTGACTTTTTTAACCTCTCTTTATGGGAAGTTCTGCTTTGATTGATCATTGAATTACTGAGCTGACCTTTGATGTAAAAGCTTTATGCTTTCTGATTTCTCTCAAATTCAGAACTCTTTATGGGTTTCTGTAACTGACACCTTTTACCCTTTTCATTCCTAGAACAGGGATTCTTTTTTACGGAACATGCTTAATTCATTTATTGTGATCTATTGATCACTTACTTGAATGTTGATTTCTGACAAAACTAATGATTGAGATTAGTGAATTTTATTTTGTGGCCTTAATAAAGATGAACAAGTACAATGATTCGAACGATAAAACCCTTTAACTCATACCAAACTATCTTTATTGATTGAAATAGGCAAGACATTGTTATGACAATTTATTGTAACCGCACAGCTTCTGATTAATTTCCATCAACGTCAAGGATCCAATGACCTGAGGAGAGTAGGTGGTGGGGATTAGCCCTGATGAGAGTAAACCAAGATCTTAAATGAATAAATCCCTGTTTAGCAGATGAAGTTAGTAGCAGGAGGATAGTTTACATTATGAGAAGGAGGAGCTGTAATTAATTACCCTGAGTTAGAGTAACACCCATGTCTCATAGTCCAAGGGCTGAATTTTGAAGACTGATCCTTTTCTAAGGCGGTTGCAGTAATGGAGGTGTGAGTATCAATAGTTGTTGCAATTGTTTTTGTTGAGTTGCTGGCGTAGTGGAGTATGTGTGTTGAATTAACTGGTGATGCTTAACAGTTTATTGTTAAGAAGTTGAAAAGGTTATCGGACTTAGAAGTAGTTTAACATTGTTAGATGAATACAAGTTGATCTGATGGTTTTCTTGTCTGCCGAAGGTTTGTGGTGCAGATTGTGAGGTGCCAGCGAGGTGCAATTGAGATAGTAACTCTAATAAGTTGTTGTGATTGTACTAATATTGATTGATGTTGGTGAAACCTATTACGAAAAGGTGATTTCCTGCTGGTCGAGATATCATTGCATGTGTGAAGGTTTTTTGTATGAAACGATGGAAAGTGTAAAAACCATAATATTCTGATTTTAGAGCTATCTTGGTTTTCTTTAGAGGAGCAGGCAAAGTATTTGTTGTTATTTTGTGTTTGTTTTGTGTTGTAAAATTGTGTGTATGAAAGAATTGTAAAGGAAGGTAAACCCATGTAAGGATTGAGGAGTTACGTCAGAAAGAGCCACACTGGGATTGGACAGTTGGTATGAAATACCACGTTGTAATTGGGTGAAGGACCAGAAAATAATTGATGTATGCTGAATTGCAAATTGAATCAAACATTGAAAATTTAGATTGTTTTGTTTGTGCATTGCTGATTAAACAGAAAACATGAAATGTTTTAATACTTTTATGAGTTTTGTGAGAGATGATGTGAGGATTCCAGTACGGGAGGGTGAAGAGGTACCACCCAAGAGTACACCAACACACTACATGGGGACACATGTGGGGTTACACACGTTTTTAGCTTTGCCAGTGGCACAAGATCACCGAAAATCAGGATCTTTTAAGATTTCCTCAATAAGGTACTTTTGAATTTAGAGTTGTTGAAAGATTGAGGAAGAAATTAAACAAGATGAATCCCCCACCCAGACCTAACAATATGAAACGTTTAATGCTTAGGAGAAAACATCACACGCTAAAGAGGAAGAGAAATACCAGAATGAGGTTAAAAGAGCTGTGTTGAAATTATGCAAGTGCTCAATGGAATAAAGGACAGCAAAGATGGAGAAAATATGTAGTTGAGGGAGCTAGAATGTACCCAGTTACAACTACAGAGAAAACAAACAAAGAACAAGATACAGGGAAAGGATGATGAGGAAGCTGCAAAGAAATATGGTACTGATGGTGACTCAGGTGAAGATACTTTGGATGCATTATTGGCTGCGTGTCCACCACCATATGTTTCCCCTGTAACAAATAATGATGATCCTTCACCTTCTGGTACTACCATGGCTACAGCCCCTGTTGACCAAATATGATCCAAATTGAGAGGTCATTGCAGGTGACACAGCCTGTCACATCTAATATTGTGCCTGCACAAACTGAAACTGATCCTACAGAGATAACTTCAGTGTTACTTCTTGTACTGTGACTGTACCAGCACAAATTACTAGAACAATAATTGTTCTGACTTTAGAGATTCAAATGGAATCTGCACCTATAAACATTCTCCCAAATAATGTGGTCTCAGGAGCTGTTGGAGGAGAATCTGTGACAGGTTACACAAATTGTTGCCTGACCACCACTGCAAACCGTTCAATCACTGAAGGAAGGGAGAAGGATTGCCTTCATGACACCAATAGCACAGGGAGAGACAATTGTATTTGAAGTCTGAGGCCCTCAATAAGACATTGGCATTCTGACTGCCGCCAACATACCGCAGCGGTATACCGACACCCGTTTTAATACACACTATACAGACACACACACAAGTTCGCCACACCAAAGGTTGATGATAAAATGGCGGTACCAAAACCCACACCATTACGCCAACAGAAATATACCCACGGCATTATAACCAACGAATCACCGCGGCGGGGATTCAACCCCAGTAAACCAATGGCGGTACATACTGCTGCCCCAAAATAGACACGCTCGTACAATACACTACTACATTGGTCAATTTAAATAACACACAGCTGACACCCATACACACACCAAACCCACATACCCACAACACTATAAAACACACACCCACATTACCCACAACCCTTTACCACTATGACAATTCACAACAGAGAGAGAGAGACACGCCAGTAGCACCCACAGAACCAGAGTCACAGAACACCATCACCCATATACCATCCACCTCACAGCACACACCCCAACACATCACCCAACACACCCTCACACACACCACACACACTACACTCATGGCACCACAAAGACACCCCAGGTTCTCAGAGGAGGAGCTAAGGGTCATGGTGGAGGAAATCATCCAGGTAGTGCCACAGCTATTCGGATCACAGGTGCAGCAAACATCCATAACTAGGAAGATTGAGCTATGGCGGAGAGTCATGGACAGGGTCAACGCCGTGGGACAGCACCCCAGAACAAGGGACAACATCAGGAAGAGGTGTAACAACCTACGGGGGAAGGTGCGTTCCATGCCTGCCAGACACCAGATAGCTGTAAAGAGGGCTGGCGATGGGTCCCCACAACTGACAACATGGGAGGAGTATTTCTTGGCAATCATGCATCCTGAGGGCCTGGCAGGAGTAGCAGGAGGACTGGACTCTGGTAAGTCAAATCTTTACTACTATAACCCCCCCACACGCATGCCATCACATACCCCCACCCCTACTCCCACCCCTATCACCCAACCACCTCACATACACCTCACCACAGCAACCCACCCCTCCCAGTACCCAGCACTGCATGTAACACCAATTCATGGACACCACTCACAGCCCTCCAAGGACACCCATCACCACTGCATGCACACCAGAGACAATCACCTAGCCCACCTAATTACAACTCACACAAGCTAAAGCTGCCTTGGTAATAACAACCATAGAGGGAAACATGGCCATGCACAAGATGTCATACGCAGTAACAATAACACTGCATTTACATCCTTACAGGACCCCCACACAACGTCACCGGAGATCAGGTGCCAGCAACATCCAGTCCCCCCCCAGAAAAGGCCCACAGTGATGACAGCACCTCTGCACACCTGGATCAGGATGACCAACCTGGCCCATCAGGGACCTCTGGACAGTCGGTTACCCATGCACAGTCCCATACCACCACATAGCTTCCCTTCTCAGGAAACACCAGCAAAGCACCCAGCCAGCAGGCCCATACCCAGGTCCCCGGGACACATCAATCAGAAGTGTGTCCACCACTACAGGGACCCCAAGCAACCCCACAAACACAGGACGATCAGGGACCTGGGGTCAGTGGCAGTGGGCACAAGGTTCAGGGGACAGAGGCACAGGACAACAGGGAAGCTGGAAGGACTGCTGTGCAACAGGGGGAGGACAGGCCCAGGGAACCGACTCTCCACGAGGAACTCACCAACATCCTTGGAGCATACCACCATTCCCAGGAGACCATGCGCCAGATACTGGCCAAGTTGCCGGAGACCCTGCGGCTGCAGGAGGGACAGTACCTGGGGATCGGGGAGGACCTGATCAATGATCCTCCTTGGTCGCCCATGTGCCTCATTGTATTGGTCCCCTGCCCTTGTACTGGCATTCCTCACTGGGGTCAGTAGCCATGAGAGGTTGGGGCAACCAGAGTCACCTGCAAATATCGAGGGATACCTGTTGGCCAGACACTCACCCCAAGGGCCAACCCCACAACCATATATCAACATACACTGGGTGGGGACCATGGGCTCACCTATTACCCATGCCCTGTGCCTCTGGAGTTGGGCTATTACATATGGGATGCTGCTATTCCTCAGGATAAAGGCATCATGCACAGACCCAGGATACTTTGCAGTCACATGGAAGATGTACTGGTCCACCAGGCACACTATCTGCACATTCATAGAGTAATAGCTCTTTAGATTTCTGTACACCTGTTCATTTTGGGGAGGGGGGGGGACAAAGGCAATATGTGTACCATCAATAGCACCAATGATGCTGGGGATATGTCCTAGTACATAGAAGTCAGCCTTCACTGTAGCCACATCCTCCACCTGAGGGAAAAATATGCAGCTGTGCATGTGTTTCATCAGGGCTGACAACACTCTGCTCAGCACGTTTGAGAACATAGGCTGTGACATCCCTGCTGCCATGGCCACTGTATCTTGGAAGGAGCCACTTGCCAAGAAATGTAGCACTGATAGGACTTGCACAAGAGGGGGGGTCCCAGTGGGGTGATGTATAGCTGAGATCAGGTCTGGCTCCATTTGGGCACACAGCTCTTGGGTTGTGGCCCTACCAAGTCTGTAGGTGAGGATAATGAGCCTGTCCTCCATTGTTGCCAGGTCCACCAGGAGTCTGTAAATGGGGGGATGGCTCTATCTCCTATTCATCCACAGCAGTTGAACTCTAGGGTGAAAAACAATGGGCAGATGGTGATCTTGCAGCATATCCTCAGAGCAAAATGCCTTGCATGTGCTGACAGAAACAGTATGTGAACGTCTAGTTTCCTAAATGTGCCTATGTGTGCTCTGAAGCAGTTAGGTTCCATGGCCTGTCCCCTCCTGAAATGGTGGCCACCTGACCTGTGTGGAGGGACAAGTGGAAATGAGGTAATTCTGCTGACGTTATGCGCCATTGCGGGAGGCGTCGAGGACCGCCGTGCAACACCTCATGGGTTATCATTGGGCCCTACTGGGTTCCAGTAGCCAATGGTGATGTCTGCCGGAGGTGACGGTATGCACCACCGTGGACGTGACCGCCATTTTCTATCTGTTCACTCACTTGCTACCTGACCTTCAACAGGAGAGGACCTACACTGCAAGTGCTGCTGTGACCTGTGTCTGGAAACGACCATGGCTCGAGTGTCTGGGGAAAGGGCCCCTGCCTTATCTTTGGAAGAGTTGGAGAGACTGGTGGATGGGGTCCTACCCCAGTACCGTTTACTTTATGGGCCTCCAGACCAACAGGTGAGTACACTGTGTGCACGATGGATGGGGCATGAATGCATGGAGTGCTGTGTGTGAAAGCCTCATGTAAGGGGGGTTGGCAAAGGGGTCCTGGGCAGAGTGCTGCATGTATGGTGGTCAATGTATGTGCGTAAGGGGATGGGAGGGATATGGTGGGCCATGAGTGTAACAATCCAGACGGTATGACTAATACCTTTTTTTATGTATCTTTTTCTGCGGGTCAGAGACCATCAGAAAAAGGGTATTTGGCGTGCCACCGCCAAGGAGGTGCAGACCCTGGGGGTCTTTGATAGACGGAGCACCCACTGTCGCAAACGGTGGGAGGGTCTGCACCGCTGGGCAAGGAAGATGGCAGAGGCCCAGCTGGGGATGGCCTCCCAACGAGGAAGGAGTGCCCATCATACTCTGACCCCCCCGATGTTCCGCATCCTGGCGGTGGCCTATCTGGAGTTGGATGGGCGCTTGAAGGCATCACAGCAGCCACAAAGGGGGTGAGTACAGTTTCAGATTCAGAATATAGCACTTGTTGAAGGGTTATCTGGGTGAGGGATGTGGGTCTGTGGGTGTCCCCAGGCCAGGACGAACATGGCAGGGTAGGTTCCATGAGGGGCAGGATATGATGCACTCCAACCCCAAATATGCTCGTGGGCATCTACTACTGGGCAGGGTCCTGTGGGTTTTACCTGTGCTGCTATTGGCGTTGGGCATTGTACTCCATGGCCTGGTGACTAGCATCGTAACTGGTATTACATGGCCTAGTGCATAGTGCTGTTCCCTGTGTGTAGTGTACACCAACTGTGGTGTTGTTGCTGGCATTGACCAAGTGTATCCTGTGTCTCTTCCCCCACCCTTTTTGTTTTGTCACCTGTACTTATGTGCATTAGCATCATCTGGCGGAGGAGCTGAGGCATCGGCGGAGAAGGGAGCTGCATCCCACATGACCCATGAGGCTGAATCCACTGATGGTGAGGGCAGCAGTGGGACAGAGGGTGAGGGGACCTCCACGGCAGAAACTGGAGGCGACTGTTCAGACAGTGACACCTCCTCCGATTGAAGCTCTCAGCTGGTGGCTGACATGTCAGTGGCCACCCCAACTACAGGTACAGCCACCACCCCGTACAAGCACGGCCTTCCCAGTAGCTCCTCAGTGTGTTTCCCATGCCCACTCACCCAGGAGGGTGTGCATCTCATTCGCCCCAGGCACCTCAGGCCCTGCCCCAGTCAGCCCTGCTGCCCTCAGTGAAGAGGCTATTGACCTCCTGCGATCCATCTCTGTTAGGCAGTCAACCATAGTGAATGTCATATAGTGTCTGGCAGGGTATTTGCAACAAACAAATGCATTCCCGGAGGGCATTCACTCTGGCGTGGCGGCCCAACAGAGATCATCCCAGGCTCTGGCCATCTCATTGATGGCAGCCATTGTCCCTGTGTCTAGCCTCCCCCTCCAGCTTCCCCTACCCAGTCCCATTCCCCTCAACTCCAGCCTATCCCAAGCACATCTTCAGACCAGCATGCACCCAAATCAAGACACAGAAGTGCCTCAGACAAACACAAGCACCACACTTCATCCCACAGGCACTCACACAAGCACCATCCAGATGCAGACACACCAACATCCACTGACCCCACTGTGTCCCCCTCCTCCTCGTCATCCACCTCCCTCCCAGTAGCGTCTTCACTCACACCTGCATGCACTACATCCTCATCCACTACCTCCATCACCAATATGCCTATCACTACACGCCCCTCACTGGCAGTCACCTCCCTCACGTCCATGCACACGTCCCCTGTGTCCTTTCCCACTGTGTCCCTCCTCCCAAAGTACACAAACACAAGCACTCAGACACCTAACTGCCATCCACCTCACAACAGCATCCAGCCCATGCACCTGCACCTAAACACAGCAGACAGACACCTCCTACCACCGCTCCCTCTTCCTCCACTCCCAAACCTTCTCCCTCTTCCAGCACCAGTGTCCCGAAAAAGCTATTCCTGTCCACTCTTGACCTATTCCCTGCCTCTTACCCCCCATCCTTCACTTCGGGCCAGGGTGGTCAGGACCCAGGCTAGCACCTCAGCCACCCAGTCCACGTCTACTGTTGTTTCTGCAACCCCTGCAGTTATGAGAGGCTCCGTGAAGACACCTGTCCACACAGCCAGTGTGCCTGTACTAGCTGCCAGTGGCAAAAGGGGGGCACCTGCTGTCAAATCCACAAAGGGAGCACACGCTGGCAGAAGCAAGGAGGCACCACCAGCTGGCAGAAGAAAGGAGGGCACCACCAGCTGCCAAACGCAAGGAGGCACCACCAGCTGGCAGAAGCAAGGAGGCACCACTAGCTGCTAAGGGCAGGAGTGGAACACCAGCTAGCAAGGGCATTGACAAAGGCACAGATGCCGCAGACAGGATGGATATGGAGCCTGGTCCTGGAACATCATCTGAACATACACCAGCCATGGCACTTCAGCTGTCTGAGGCTGCAGGGGAAAGGGTGGAGCCTCCAACCACCACAGGCAGCACTGCCACCTGCACTGCCGCAAGCATCGGCATCTGTACCGCCACCTGTACTGCCACCAGCACCACTGCCAGCAGCAGCAGCCCCACTGGGCAGCTGGCCAAGGCTGCGGGGGAAGGGATGAAGCCTCCCCCCAACACAGGCAGCACCGCCACCTGCACCACCGCCAGCACCGCCACTTGCACCGCCACCAGCACCACAGCCAGCAGCAGCAGCCCCAGTGGGCAGCCATCCGAGGCTGCAGGGGAAGGGATGAAGGCTCCCCCAACACAGGCAGCACCACCACCAGCCCTGCCAGTGCCACCACTGAGCAGCCGTCACCGCCAGAGGGCAGTGTGTAGTTGTGCCTCCATGGGCTGTAGTGCGACCTGGCCCCTGCAAAGACTGTAGTTGTGTCACCCATGTGAGAAACTGTGACCTTGCACCCTCCAAGATATGCATCACAGGGCACAAGGCCCCCTCCAGAACCAGTGTAAGAAGGCACCACTCATCCCCTCCTTGCCAGGATGAAGCACACTGGCCACAAAGCTGCCTCTATAACCAGTGGAAGAAGGCATCCACTCACCCCCTCCTTGCCAGGATGAAGCACACTGGGCACAAGGCCCCCTCCAGAACCAGTGGAAGAAGGCATCCACTCCCCCCCCGTCAGGATGAAGCTCACTGGGCACAAAGCCCCCTCCAGAGCCAGTGGACAAGCCATCCACTAGAGAGACTGTGGCTTTGCACTCCCCAGGACCAAGCAATGGGCAAACCACCCACTTGAGAGACTGTGGCCTTACACTCCCATGGACCAAGCAGTGGGCAAACCACCCACTTGAGAGACTGTGGCTTTGCACTCACCAGGACCAAGCAGTGGGCAACCACCCACTTGAGAGACTGTGGCCTTGTACTCCTAAGGACCAAGCAGTGGGCAAAAAACCCACTTGAGAGACTGTGGCAGTGTTCTCTCCATATTGAGGCAGGAGTCAAGTGGGGCCGTGGCCCATGTGATATGGCCCTGTGGGCCACAGACAATTTGGACTGGGCAGTGCCCCTCCATTTGTATATATTGTAGATACTGTTTTGTGCTTTGAGGACTTATTTATTGCAATTTATATTTTTACACTGACTTTACTCACTTCCTTTTGTCCTTGCATTATTCCTGAGGGGTACAGGATCTAAATGTAATGTTGTTGCATCTGTTTATGTGTATGGTGTTGGGGTGGGGGTGTTGCGTGTGTGTGTCACTCTGTTTTTCTTCCACCCTCCCTTGTGTGCTAGGTGCTGTACTCACCATGGTCGTCTTCGCTGCCGTTCGTATTCCTGGTGTAGGAGGAGGTAAACTAGCATGGGGAAGATCTGAAGTTCGGGTTCCATGGTGTTGTGGTTCTTCTTTGAAGGTCCAGAAGTGATTCATTACCCTTCTGTACATTGTTTCCGCCGTGCTTTTGATGGCGTTGGTACCGCCCCAGAAATGGTGGCGGATTGGCCTCTCATAATACAGTGGGTGGAACATTGTCTTCCGTCTGGCTGTTGGGGGTTACCGCCGCGGTACTTGTTGCTACTGCCGTGGCGGTCGGTGTGTTAGAGTGGCTGTCTGTGTTGGTGGTGTCTCCCCTGGTCATAATTCAATTTTTTTACCGCCGGCTTGTTGGCGGTGTTACAGCCGTTTTCTCACCGACCACCAGGTTTGTAATGAGGGCCTGAGTTTTTCCACCATGATTTGAGGAAATCACAGAGAACAGAAAGACGGGGAATTAAGAATATCGAGATGCAACCCCAGAAGTTGCACCGGAGAGACAGCTAAATGTCCTGAAGTTAAAGTTTTAATTGAAATAAATAATTCGGAAATGCTTAGATATTGGGCACATAAATCAAGAGCATGAGTTAATTTATCCAAATAAAAAACTACAAGGTGTGCAGTAGCTCGATGTGACAGAGTAACTGAATTGACAAGAAAATATTACATTTATCTTTCAAAGAGTGTCCAATTGTAAAGATGTTTCAGAGCAAAGTTAGATTATGAAGCTATTGAGACAGTGTGTTCTTCAGGAATACAATTACACATTATAGAAAATGCATCCATAAATGGAGCAAATTTGAGAAACTAGAAAGCAAACAGGCAAAGTAACAGGAAAAGAAAAAGAGATAGTCTGAAGCAAGTGGTAAGCCATAATTAAGTTCCCCTGATGAAGAAGAAGAAGAAGCTTTAACATTTCCTATAAGAGAGGAACCAGGTGGAGGGTATGTACATGTACTACGAAGTAGAGGCGATCTTGCAACATTCACAAACAAGTTGCCAAAGTTGAGGAAGAATCTCACACCCTGGGATATACAATTTGACAGGTTTGTGAAAAATTTGAAGGTGCAGTGGACAGATTTGTATACATTCTTGTATATTGCAGTACCAAATGATTGGTGGGTTGAATGTAAAATAGCTTTTTGATGGAGTTTAGAATCTCAATGAAATGTGGATACTCATGCACTATCCCCCATAGCAATAACCAAGTATGAAAAAGTCATTACTTTCCTGAAAGGCAAGGTTCCAGCCAAAGATATTGATACACAAGAGGCAAAAGAGTCAGTGCATGCTTATTAGGAGCGCTTGCTGCAGTTGTTTACGCAATACAATGGACAAGAAAAATCCTGAAAACAGTGATATTGGGTAGTTTGTTCTAGAGTTGAGGGCAAAGATTAGTATGCACATACAGCAGAATGTGTTTTGATGACAGACAAAACTGTTTAAATGACATCCAGAGGTATTCAAAATACTGCAGTGATGAACAAGAGAGGAAGCAGAAAAGACTTAAGGAAAAATTCATGCTTGCCCAAAAACAAGTTGGTACAAAAAGGTTTTTAGAAGTGAAATGCAAGGTGTTGGTTTACAAGCTATATTACAAGGCGCTCAAGAAGGAGTTAGTGTTTCAAAGCGTAGAGTTAGAGGTGTTTCAATTGATCCAAATTCAAGTGCTGGTGTTGTGACTTTGAAGAAATTGACTCATTTTTACTTTTGTAACAAATGTGGGCATTGGAAGAGGGAGTGTAGGCTGAATCCAAACAGCTGAATGGCCAAATCCAAGGAGGAAATCAAGAACAGAAGTAGAGTGTACCTGCTCAGCAAATGCAAGTACCATTGAAATCACAATTAACAATGATGTAGTTTTCACAAGCCCAAATAGTCCTACAGAATATAGGAACTCCTAGATTTAATGTGAACCAGAGGCCAAGAGCAACTCTGACTACATTTCAGAATCAAAACCAGAACCCGTTTCATCAGTACCCTATGTTAGAAAGTAGAAGTTTCAGTTCTAATTATTACAATGGTACCTGGGGATGAGGGGAACATCACATACTTGGTGCTGTCTTAGCGGTAGACTAGAGTGGACCATTTGTGGAAGGAGAGGTTAATGGCCACCTAGTGTCATTTCAGATTGACACCGGAACTATCCGTTCCACTCAAAGAACAGCAGAAGTCCCAGACCTACCCCTCTTAGGAAAGAAAATCCAAGTTGTTTGAGTTACAAATAAATAGATACCAAACCCAGTTTCATAGAAGATCTCTGTAAAAGTAGGTTCACTTGAAGAAAAACATAAATTTGTTGTTTGTGATTCGAGTCCTGTAAATCTGTTAGGGACAGACATGCTGTGCAAGTTGTCATGCAAGTTAAATTGCACAGTATATTTTCACTGGATGGTGTTGGGTTTCAAACGCATGATGAAGATGTTGAAGTTATGACCTGACAAGGAACAGCTGTAGGATTGTATCGAGTGCGGGCAGTAGAGACTTTACTTTTTAATTTGAAAGGAACTGTGAATCCAGAAGTATGGGATTTTACGGGAAAGGGTGTCAGACTAATCAAAGTATAGAACCAGTCTGAATCACATTGAAGCTCAATGCTGTGTATTCAAGAACACCACCATACAATTTGACACCAGAGACAGTGGCAGAAATAACCCCAGTAATCCATAGTATGCTGAGGAAAGGGATTTTAAAACTGATTTTTGGGAGCCCTTGCAACTCTCCAATAATGGGCTTACAGAAGCCTAATGTTAAATATTGGATTGTGCAACATCTTCAAAAGATTAAAAACATTGTTGCTCCATGTCATCCAGTGGTACTGAATCCAGCTACAATACTTTTTCAAATGATGGGTTCCTGCAGAATGTTTTACCATTATGAATCTCTGTCAGGCCTTCTTCTCTTACCCATTGCATTAGGTCAGCCAGTTCTTGTTCTTATTTGTGTTCGGAGATAGAGGTTTAGCTGGTGCTGAGTTCCACAAGGGTTTACAGATAGTCCATCCATTTTTAATCAGATTTTGAAAAATAATCTTGTGTCTCTGCAGATGCCTTGCAGATCAGTTCTCATGCAATACATTAATGAACTTCTTGTTGCATGAGATGAATGAAAAGCTTCTAGACAGGATATGATTGCTTTGCTAAATCACCTCGCTGAGAATGGACATAAAGGGGGTCATTCTGACCTCGGTGGTAAAAGTCGCTTACCGCCGGCCAGAAGGCCGCCATAACACCGCCGCGGCCGCGGTAAACCGCCACGGTCATTCTGACCCGCAACTGGCAAACCGCCCAAAACCCGACATCCACAATATTCCGCCACACCAAAGGTCAGTGGGAAACTGGCGATGACCAAACCTCCACCGTCACGCCAACAGAAATACGCCCATGCCATTCCGACCCACAAATCCCCGCAGCGGTCTTTCAACCGCAGTATTCCATTGGCGGTACACACCGCCGCGCTCAAAATACACACACCTTTACAAAACACATCCACATTGGATAATTCAAAATACACACACCTGAGACACATACAAACACACCACTCCCACACACCCAATCCAGTATAAAACACACACCCACATCACCCACAAACCCCTACTACCACAATTGCGAGTGAAGGACAGAGAGAGAGAGCACAGCATAGAGTACACAATCACACAGAGGCCAATCACAACACCACCCCTCACCTCATCCACACCACCCCATGGCACCCCAAAGACACCCCAGGTTCTCTGACGCAGAACTCAGGGTCATGGTGGAGGAAATAGTATGTGTAGAGTCCCAGCTCTTCAGGGCACAGGTGCAGCACACCACCATTGCCAGGAAGATGGAGCTATGGCAAAGAATAGTGGACAGGGTCAACGCTGTGGGACAGCATCCATGCAATCGGGACGACATCAGGAAGCGGTGGAACGACCTACGAGGGAAGGTGCGTTCCATGGTATAAAGGCACAACATTGCGGTGCAGAAGACTGGCGGCGGACCCCCACCTACTCCCCCAGAATTCACAGCATGGGAGGAGGAAGTCTTGCACATCCTGCATCCTGAGGGCCTCGCAGGAGTAGGCGGAGGAATGGACTCTGGTAAGGCAAATCTTCACTACTTCATTCCCCCCACCCCACCTGCATGCCAAATCATACCCCCACCCTCACCCCCACCCCCATCACACCAACTCCTTGCTAATGGCACACCATCACAACCCACCCATCCCAAAACCCAGCCCTGCATGCCTCCCCAAAGCATGGACACCCATCCCCAAAGCATGCCCACTGCACACACCCATCACCCCCACAAGCCACCATCACAAAAGCCCCCACAAGGGAATGCCAGCACTGGGGGACACGGACACCCACCCATTACACGAAATGCCACACACAGAAGCAATAACCATACTCTTATACCCCTGCAGGACCCGAACGCCACCACACCGCCACGGAGGGTCCAGAGATGTCCATCCCACCCCCAGAAGAGGTCCCCAGTGATGACAGCAGCTCTGTCTCCCTGGATCCTGATGACCAGCCCGGCCCATCGGGGACCTCGGGACAGTCGGTTCCCCACAGACAGCCACAGGCTACACTAGACCTAACCCCCTCTGGGAACACCAGCACAGCTCCCACCCAGCGGGCCCATGCCTCTGTCTCCAGGACACGTCAATCAGCGGTGTGTCCACCACTACAGGGCACCCAGGTTGACCCACCACCCCAACAACAACAGGGACCTGGGGGCAGTGGTAGTGGGCACACCGTCCAGGGGACAGAGGCCCAGGGAAACAGGGGAACTGGGAGGGCTGCTGTGCGACAGGGGGGGGACAGGCCCAGGGAACCGACTCTCCAAGAGGCCCTCTCCTCCATCATGGGAGCATACCACCGCTCCCAGGAGACGATGGCTACGGTACTGACCAGGTTCAAGGAGATCCAGGTCATGCAGGAGCAACAGTACATGGGGTTCCTAGAGGAACTGAGGAACATTAGTTCCGCAATGGGGACCATCGTCGTGGCCCTAACCCAGATAGTCACCACATTGCGGGACCATGTGGCACCACAAAGGGCCCCTGTCACTAGCCTGGACCAGGAACAGCCTACCACCTCCGCCGGCGCTAGTGGACAGGAGGCCCCCACACAACGACGGGCCACCAGAACCCCACCTCCTGCAGAAGAAAAACCACCCGCAAGCGGAACCTGAGATCTCACATGAAGACAGAGTAGGATTGCAAGACCCCCGCCAGCAAACGATACCCCCTGATGTCTTCCCACTGTCCCACATTGTCACCCTGTCCAACCTTGAACTGCCCCAGCTCCATCCTTCCACAGGCATATGGACAATGCACCTGTGCGACTGAGAACTGGACTCTGCCATGGACATTACTCCACCATCACCCATCCCCGTTTTACAATCATGTTCCATAAATTTAGCACTTTAATTAAATCACTTTTTGCACTAACAAAAACTGGAGTCTGCTTGTAATTTGAACAAATGTATTAGACATAACGGTGCAGAAATGTTCAGTTACATTGTGATGACA
Organism: Pleurodeles waltl; assembly: GCF_031143425.1. NCBI lineage: Eukaryota > Metazoa > Chordata > Amphibia > Caudata > Salamandridae > Pleurodeles > Pleurodeles waltl. The sequence continues at coordinate 1,081,027,964 of NC_090447.1, forward strand.
ACATACCACTGTCACACAGCTGTAGTACATGGGCAAACAAAGCAGAGGTCACGCAGTGGGGCCCACAGCTCTGAAAACTGAAGGGAAAGTCACAACTCAGTTAACAGGAACTGGGGGGGAACTCAGACAGTAGAGAGGCAGGAGACTTTAAGTACATGTAAAATGGCGTGGTTGATTCGTACCTGTGTGCTACTGAAAATACTGTTGTATCACTGTGTCCCTGTTGTCTGTGTCGTCCCCATCGTCCTCCTCCTCTTCACTCTCCACAGGCTCCACAGCTGCTACAACACCACCATCTGAACCATCCTCCTGCAGGAAAGGCACCTGGCGTCGCAAAGCCAGGTTGTGAAGCATACAGCAGGCCACGATGATATGGCACACCTTCTTTGGTGAGTACATTAGGGATCCCCCTGTCATATGCAGGCACCTAAACCTGGCCTTCAGGAGGCCGAAGGTTCTTTCTATAATCCTCCTAGTTCGCCCATGGGCCTCATTGTAGCGTTCCTCTGCCCTTGTCCTGGGATTCCTCACTGGGGTAAGTACCCACGACAGGTTGGGGTAACCAGAGTCACCTATTAGCCACACACAGTGTCTCTGTAGCTGTTCCATCACATAAGGGATGCTGCTATTTCGCATGATGTACGCGTCATGCACTGACCCAGGGAACTTGGCATTTACATGGGAGATGTACTGGTCAGCCAAACAGACCACCTGGACATTCATAGAATGATAACTTTTTCTGTTCCTGGACCACTGCTCACTGCCACTGGGGGGAACCAAGGCCACATGTGTCCCATCAATGGCCCCAATGATGTTGGGGATATGTCCAAGGGCATAGAAATCACCCTTCACTGTAGCCAAATCGGCCACCTCAGGGAAAACAATGTAGCTCCGCATGTGTTTCATCAGGGCAGACAACACTCTGGACAAAACCTTAGAAAACATAGGCTGAGACATCCCTGATGATATGGCCACTGTTGTTTGGAATGATCCACTTGCCAAAAAATGGAGTACTGACAGAACCTGCACCAGAGGGGGAATCCCTGTGGGTTGGCGAATGGGGGACATCAGGTCTGGCTCCAGCTGGGCACACAGTTCATGTATAGTGGCTCCGTCAAGTCTGTATGTCAGTATGACATGTCGTTCTTCCATTGTCGACAGGTCCACCAGCGGTCTGTACACAGGAGGATTCCTCCATCTCCTCGCAAGTCCCAGCGGACGGTACCTAGGAAGGACAACATGGAGCACAGAGTCAAGCAACCCACAGGTACGTAACCACAGCTTGCACAGTACACGATTCGCTATGCATTGAATGGCTTGTATGATTGGCAATGCAAGGCCTAGGCCTGTGTGACGCAGTAGAAATTAAGCCATGTGGGCCCTTGAAATGGCGGCTGCCTGACCTGTGAAGTGTGACAATGGGATGTGAGGTCAATGCGCTGGCGTGGCACACCGTGGCGGTAGGCGGTCGAAGACCGCGGCGCAAAGCAGCATTGGTTAACATAGAACCCTATGGGTCTCAGGAGCCAATGACGATGTGTGCCGGCGGTCGCGGTACGCACCGCCGCGGTACGCACCGCCGCGGGCGTGACCGCCATTTTCTATCTGCTTAATCACTTGAGACCTGATCATCCACAGGAGAGGACCTATACTGCAAGTGCTGCTGTGAACTTGGTCTGGAAGAGACAATGGCTGCTGCGACTGGGGAAAGGGCCCCTGCCTTCACATCTGAGGAATTGGATAAACTCGTTGATGGGGTCCTCCCCCAGTATGCGCTACTCTACGGTCCTCCAGACCAACAGGTAAGTACACTGGGAGCACGTAGTATGGGCTATGCCTGTGTTGAGTGGGGTGGATGTAAGATGGTGGGGAGGGGAGCGTATGAGGATAGCAACGCACAACAGATGAGAGCATGTGCCACATGGCAAGGTTGGGGATGGGGGGCCACTCACATCGACCATGCAGAAAAGTGATGACATTTCTTTTTCCACCCTGTCCATGTCACATAGGTCAGCGCCCATCAGAAGATTGACATTTGGCGTGCCATCGCCAAGGACGTCCGGGCCCTGGGGGTCCACAACAGACGGGGCACCCACTGCCGCAAGAGGTGGGAGGACATCCGCCGCGGGAGCAGAAAGACCGCCGAGGCTCTGCTGGGGATGGCCTCCCAACTTAGGAGGGGTACCAGTCGTCAATTGACCCCCCTGATGTCCCGGATCCTGGCGGTGGCCTACCCCGATTTGGATGGGCGTGTGAGGACATCACAGCAGACACAAGGGGGTGAGTATCAGCACATTCTGCTATATTAGCGCACAGTGGAGGCGTCTGGGTGGGGGAGGAGGGCTGTGGCTATCTCTAGGCCAGGGCGGTTTCTGTAGGCTAGGCCCCTCCGTTAGACATGGCCCTGTGCCCCCACCCCCCACCTCTGTAGGGTGCTAAGTACAGCTATCCATGGCCCAGGCTCACCTATGTGTGCATTTGTCGTCCATAGACTTGTAGGCCAAGTCACAATAACTGAGTAGTGTACCCCGAGTGCGCGGCGTAGTGCAGGGGGCTTCTGTGTCTGTCCTCTCCGCCAACGGTGCCGCCAATGCATGCACTCAACATGTCTTTCTTTCTTCTCTCCCCCCCTTATTTTTTGGTTTTCCTGCTCATGTGTGCATTAGCATCATCAGGCGGAGGAGAAGTGGCATCGGCGCACAAGGGAGCTGCATCTCACATGGGCCCGGAGGGCCCTGCAACCGACTCAGACTTAACCAGTGAGACGGAGGGCTCCACAACGGGGACCCGTGGAGATGTCAGCGACACCGACACGTCCTCGGAAGGGAGCTCCCTTGTGGTGGCGGCACCATCCGTACCCACCGCAACAACAGGTACAGCCGCCACCCAGCGCACCAGCTCCGCCCTCCCAGCAGCCCCTCAGCTTTCGCCCCGTGCCCGCTCGGCCAGGAAGCCGGCCATCTCCTTCGCCCCTGGCACCTCAGGTCCTGCCCCAGTTACCCCTGCTGCCCTCAGTGAGGAGGTCATTGACCTCCTCCGGACGCTCATTGTTGGGCAGTCTACCCTTTTGAATGCCATCCAGGGGGTGGAAAGGGAGGTGCATCGGAGCAATGCATACCTGGAGGGCATTCATTCGGGTCAGGCTGCCCATCAGCGATCGTTCAACGCTCTGGCCTCAGCACTGACGGCAGCAATTGTCCCTGTGTCTAGCCTCCCCCTCCAACTTCCTCAACCCAGTCCCACTCCCCTGTTCCTCTGCCTATCCCAGACACACCTACATACCAGCCTGCACACACATCAACACCCAAGGGCAGCTCATCCAGACATAAGCACCACAGATCACACAAGCATTCACCCAAGCAACATCCACATGCAGACACAGCAACACCCACTGCCTCCACTGTGTCCCCCTCCTCCTCGTCTCCCTCCTCCCTCCCTGTGACGTCTCCACTCACACCTGCATGCACACCACCATCAGCCACTACGTCCATCACCACCACACCCACCAGAACAGTCCGCACACGTGCAGTCACCACCCCCACTACCCTTTACACGTCCCCTGTGTCCTCTCCCAGTGTGTCTGTCACCCCCTCTTCCAAACCACACAAACGCAGGCAGCCACCCACCCAACAGCCATCCACCTCACGACAGCCTCCGTCACAAGCACCTGCACCCAAAGACAGCATAGTTGACTCTCCTACAACCACATCCTCTTCCTCCACTCCCATACCCACTACAACTACCCGTCCCTGTCTTTCAAAATTGATTTTCCTTTCCAACCTTGACCTCTTTCCAACAACTGACCCACCCCCTCCATCTCGTAAGAGTCCAACCAGTACCTCAGCCACCACAAGCCCTGCACCTACTAGGACCATCGTTCAGGGGTATTGGAGTCCACCAGCTCCTAGGGCAGGAACTTCAGCCAGCAGCAAGGGGACAGCCAGCCCACCCCCTGGGAAAAGAAGCAAAAAAGTGAAGGGCCGGCGCCACAGGCCTGAGACGGCTGCCCCCAAGGACACCAGCCTTGCACCGTCACCTGGCCCATCCACCAAGGGAGGCAAGGGCCCCAGAGATTCGTCCAAGGAGGGCAAGGGCCCCAGAGATACTTCCAAGGGAGGCAAGGGCCCCAGAGATTCGTCCAAGGAGGGCAAGGGCCCCAGAGATACTTCCAAGGGAGGCAAGGGCCCCAACGATTCGTCCAAGGAGGGCAAGGGCAGCAGGGCGAAGAAGTCCGTCAGCAGGCGAGCTGCCCAGGAGGGCCCCACCAGCCCCATTTGGGGTGTGACGGAGGACACCCACGGGCCCAGGAGTCCAACACAGGAGGGCCCCGCAAGCGATAGGTCGGATGGCGACTGAGCGGGAATGATTGCCCAGATCTGCTTCCCTAGGAACACAAGACAAGCACCGCTGAACAGGGCCCCGCCGTGAGAAGAACTGCTGAACAGGGCCCCGCCGTGAGAAGAACCGCTGAACAGGGCCCCGCCGTGAGAAGAACCGCTGAACAGGGCCCCTCCGTGAGAAGAACCGCTGAACAGGGCCCCGCCGTGAGAAGAACCGCTGAACAGGGCCCCGCCGTGAGAAGAACCGCTGAACAGGGCCCCGCCATGAGAAGAACCGCTGAACAGGGCCCCGCCGTGAGAAGCACCGCCCCGCTGGGCCCCGCTGTCTCTGCACCGCTCCGCTGGGCCCTTCCTGTCAAGCACCGCTCCGCTGGGCCCTTTCTGTCAAGCACCGCTCCGCTGGGCCCTTCCTGTCAAGCACCGCTCCACCGGGCCCTTCATCTCAAGCACCGCTCCGCTGGGCCCTTCCTCTCAAGCACCGCTCCACTGGGCCCTTCCTGTCAAGCACCGCTCCGCTGGGCCCTTCATCTCAAGCACCACTCCGCTGGGCCCTTCCTCTCAAGCACCGCTCCGCTGGGCCCTTCATCTCAAGCACCGCTCCGCTGGGCCCTTCATCTCAAGCACCGCTCCGCTGGGCCCTTCCTGTCAAGCACCGCTCCGCTGGGCCCTTCCTCTCAAGCACTGCTCCACTGGGCCCCGCCGTCTCTGCACTGCTCCACTGGGCCCTTCCTCTCAAGCAACGCTCCGCTGGGCCCCGCCGTCTCTGCACCGCTCCGCTGGGCCCTTCCTCTCAAGCACCGCTCTGCTGGGCCCCGCCGTCTCTGCACCGCTCCGCTGGGCCCTTCCTCTCAAGCACCGCTCCGCTGGGCCCCGCTGTCTCTGCACCGCTCTGCTGGGCCCTTCCTGTCAAGCACCGCTCTGCTGGGCCCTTCCTTTCAAGCACCGCTCCGCTGGGCCCTTCCTGTCAAGCACCGCTCCGCTGGGGCCTTCCTCTCAAGCACCGCTCCGCTGGGCCCTTCCTCTCAAGCACCGCTCCGCTGGGCCCTTCCTGTCAAGCACCGCTCCGCTGGGCCCTTCATCTCAAGCACCGCTCCGCTGGGCCCTTCCTGTCAAGCACCGCTCCGCTGGGACCTTCATCTCAAGCACCGCTCCGCTGGTCCCTTCCTGTCAAGCACCGCTCCGCTGGGCCCTTCATCTCAAGCACCGCTCCGCTGGGCCCTTCCTCTCAAGCACCTCTCCAACCCTTCCTGTCAAGCACCGCTCCGCTGGGCCCTTCATCTCAAGCACCGCTCCGCTGGGCACTTCCTCTCAAGCACCGCTCCGCTGGGGCCTTCATCTCAAGCACCGCTGGCCCATTGGCAGGACCGGATCTGTGTCGGGCAGGGCTTCACGAAGCACTCTGGGCACCATGCCTCCTCCATAACCAGTGGAGTCTGTAATCCACCAGATGGACTGTGGCTTTGCACTCCCCAGGATGCTACAGTGGGCAATCCATCCACTGAAAAGACTTGTGAGACTGTGGCTTTGCACTCCCCAGGATGGTACAGTGGGCAATCCACCCACTGAAAAGACTTGTGAGACTGTGGCTTTGCACTCCCCAGGATGGTACAGTGGGCAATCCACCCACTGTAGAGACTTGTGAGACTGTGGCTTTGCACTCCCCAGGATGGTACAGTGGGCATGGAGGAACCTCGTGGATCTGGCGTCGTGGACTCATGTGGCTGAGGTGCCCCCCTTTCCTTTCCCCCTGAGGTGCCTGTGGTTTTATTATCTGATGCCCCAGCAGTGTTCTCTCCAATGGAATCGGGTTTCGTGTGTGGGCTTTGCCCATGTGTTTATGCACATTGGCCCACGGACAATAGCATGTAGCCAATATGTGCCGGACTTTTGGACTATGTTCATATTCTTCATGTTGTGATTTATTTGTTTTAATAATCTAATATTTCACTTCAGTTCAAATATGCTTTAATATACTTCTATTTTGATTATCATTTTATTTTGTCTTTGAATTATTCCGGGGGCTTTGGGGGGTGTAAATCTGACTTGTTGCTCTGCATTGGTGTGTGGGGATTTGGGGGGGGGTGGGGGCGCATATGTGTGTGCCCGTAATCTTTTCTCCTCCCCCCTCCCCTGTGTCGTAGGTGCAGTACTCACCGTTGTCTCCTGCGGCGGCGTTCGTGCTCCTGGTAGAGGAGCAGGTAGACAATCGCTGGTAGGATGTTTAATTCGGGTTCCATGCTGTCCAGATTCCTCGTGGAGTGTATGGAGGTGAGCGTTTTCCTGTTCGTGATCTGTTTCCGCTGTGTTTTTATCGGCGGGGCTCCCGCCCCGGAAAAGGTGGCGGATTGGTGGGTCGTGATAGGGTGGGCGGTACATTGTCTGCCGCCTGTCTGTTGGCGGTCACCGCCGCGCTGTTTGTTTGCCCCGCCGTGGCGGTCGGAGTGTTAAAGTGGCGGGCTGTGTTGGCGGTTCCCGCCAGGGTCAGAATTCCATTTTTTTGACCGCCTGCCTGTTGGCGGGTTGGCCGCCGCTTTAACATCGACCGCCAGGGTCAGAATGACCCCCAAAGTGTCTCAGAGCAAACTGCAATATTGTCAAAAAGAAGTCCAATACTTGGGGCATATCATTGAGAAGGGAACAAGAAAGTTGTCACTAGAAAGGTTGGAGATTACCCTTGAGATCAATCCACCAAGAAACACAGAGAGAAGTGAGGATGTTTCTGGGAATGGTTGACTACTGTAGACAGTGGATACCAAACTTTTCCCTAGTGGGCAATCCTTTACTGAGGCTGACACACAAAGATGCATCTAACTTGCTTCCATGGGACAATGATTGCTTGAAAAATTCATAATGACTCAAGAGAAAGTTTCTGTCCTGACCCGGCATTAGGAATGCCTGATTGCAGTAAGAGGTTCACATGTTTTGCAGTGAAAGGGAGGGCTGCGTTCTCTCAGTACTTACTCAGATGCACGGTGTAGGAAAGTATCATCTTGCCTGGCATGTTACCCCCATATTTCACTGTATATATGTTGTTTTAGTTGTATGTGTCACTGGGACCCTGCCAGCCAGGGCCCCAGTGCTCATAAGTGTGCCCTGTATGTGTTCCCTGTGTGATGACTAACTGTCTCACTGAGGCTCTGCTAACCAGAACCTCAGTGGTTATGCCCTCTCATTTCTTTCCAAATTGTCATTAACAGGCTAGTGACCAATTTCACCAATTTACATTGGCATACTGGAACACCCTTATACTTCCCTAGTATATGGTACCTAGGTACCCAGGGTATTGGGGTGCCAGGAAATCCCTATGGGCTGCAGCGTTTCTTTTGCCACCCATAGGGAGCTCTGACAATTCTTACACAGGCCTGCCACTGCAGCCTGAGTGAAATAACGTCCACGTTATTTCACAGCCATTCACCACTGCACTTAAGTAACTTATAAGTCACCTATATGTCTAACCTTTACCTGGTAAAGGTTGGGTGCTAAGTTACTTAGTGTGTGGGCACCCTGGCACTAGCCAAGGTGCCCCCACATTGTTCAGGGCAATTTCCCCGGACTTTGTGAGTGCGGGGACACCATTACATGCGTGCACCATACATATGTCACGACATATGTATAGCGTCACTATGGTAACTCCGAACATGGCCATGTAACATGTCTAAGATCATGGAATTGTCACCCCAATGCCATTCTGGCATTGGGGAGACAATTCCATGATCCCCCGAGTCTCTAGCACAGACCCGGGTACTGCCAAACTATCTTTCCAGGAGTTTCACTGCAGCTGCTGCTGCTGCCAACCCCTCAGACAGGTTTCTGCCCTCCTGGGGTCCAGCCAGGCTTGGCCCAGGAAGGCAGAACAAAGGACTTCCTCAGAGAGAGGGTGTTACACCCTCTCCCTTTGGAAAAAGGTGTCAGGGCTGGGGAGGAGTAGCCTCCCCCAGCCTCTGGAAATGCTTTGATGAGCACAGATGGTGCCCATCTCTGCATAAGCCAGTCTACTATGGTTCAGGGATGCCCCAGCCCTGCTCTGGCGCGAAACTGGACAAAGGAAAGGGGAGTGACCACTCCCCTGACCTGCACCTCCCCTGGGAGGTGCCCAGAGCTCCTCCAGTGTGCTCCAGACCTCTGCCATCTTGGAAACAGAGGTGCTGCTGGAACACTGGACTGCTCTGAGTGGCCAGGGCCAGAAGGTGACGTCAGAGACTCCTTCTGATAGGCTCTTACCTGTGTTGCTAGCCTATCCTCCTTCCTAAGTAGCCAAACCTCCTTTTCTGGCTATTTAGGGTCTCTGCTTTGGGGAATTCTTTAGATAACGAATGCAAGAGCTCATCAGAGTTCCTCTGCATCTCCCTCTTCACCTTCTGCCAAGGAATCGACCGCTGACTGCTCTGGACGCCTGCAAAACCTCAACAAAGTAGCAAAGACGACTATCGCAACCTTTTATCGCTGATCCAGCCACCTTCTCCACTGCTTTCCTGGTGGTGCATGCTGTGGGGGTAGTCTGCCTCCTCTCTGCACTAGAAGCTCCAAAGAAATCTCCTGTGGGTCGACGGAATCTTCCCCCTGTAACCGCAGGCACCAAAAGACTGCATCACCGGTCCTCTGGGTCCCCTCTCAGCACAACGAGCGTGGTCCCTGGAACTCAGCAACTCTGTCCAAGTGACTCCCACAGTCCAGTGACTCTTCAGTCCAAGTTTGGTGGAGGTAAGTCCTTGCTTCACCACGCTAGACTGCATTGCTGGGTACCGCGTGATTTGCAGCTGCTCCGGCTCCTGTGCACTCTTCCAGGATTTCCTTTGTGCACAGCCAAGCCTGGGTCCCCGACACTCTAACCTGCAGTGCACGACCTCCTGAGTTGTCCTCCGGCATCGTGGGACCTTCGTTTGTGACTTCGGGTGAGCTCCGGTTCACTCCTCTTTGTAGTGCCTGGTCTGGCACTTCTGTGGGTGCTGCTTGCTTCTGAGTGGTCTCCTTGTCTTGCTGGGCACCTCCTCTGTCTCCTCACGCAATTGGCGACATCCTGGTCCCTCCTGGGCCACAGAAGCATCCAAAAACCCTAACTGCGACCCTTGCAGCTAGCAAGGCTTGTTTGCGGTCTTTCTGCACGGAAACACCTTTGAAAGCTTCTTCACGACGTGGGACATCCGTCCTCCAAAGGGGAAGTTCCTAGTCCTCTTCGTTCTTGCAGAATCCACAGCTTCTACCATCCAGTGGCAGCTTCTTTGCACCCTCAGCTGGCATTCCTTGGGCATCTGCCCACTCATGACTTGAGTGTGACTCTTGGACTTGGTCCCCTTGTTCCACAGGTACTCTCGTCTGGAAATCCATCGTTGTTGCATTGCTGGTGTTGGTCTTCCTTGCAGAATTCCCCTATCACGACTTCTGTGCTCTCTGGGGAACTTAGGTGCACTTTGCACCCACTTTTCAGGGTCTTGGGTGGGCTATTTTTCTAACCCTCACTGTTTTCTTACAGTCCCAGCGACCCTCTACAAGCTCACATAGGTTTGGGGTCCATTTGTGGTTCGCATTCCACTTCTAGAGTATATGGTTTGTGTTGCCCGTATACCTATGTGCTCTCATTGCAATCTATTGTGACTGTTCATTGCTTGCATTGCTTTCTATTTGCTATTACTGCATATTTTTGGTATTGTGTACATATATCTTGTGTATATTTGCTATCCTCATACTGAGGGTACTCACTGAGATACTTTTGGCATATTGTCATAAAAATAAAGTACCTTTATTTTTAGTATATCTGTGTATTGTGTTTTCTTATGATATTGTGCATATGACACCAGTGGTATAGTGGGAGCTTTACACGTCTCCTAGTTCAGCCTAAGCTGCTCTGCTAAGCTACCCTTTTCTATCAGCCTAAGTTGCTAGACACCTCTTCTACACTAATAAGGGATAACTGGACCTGGTGCATAGTGTAAGTACCCCTTGGTACCACTACAAACCAGGCCAGCCTCCTACACACGGAGATTCAGGAAGACCTGTAGCATATTTTTCATCTAACCTTGACCCTGTAGCTGCAGGACAACATTAAAGTGGTTTCTGCATTTGGTGTCAGTATCGAGAGATGTGAAAACATGGTGATGGGACTTCCTTTACCTTTTATGGTCCCTCACTCAGTTGCGATACGGCTTACTCAGATGAAAACACAGTACATAACGAATAGCCGGATTACAAAATATGAGCAACAGATTGGTTGGCGAATGTTTGTGCCTGTGCTTCAGGGAAATGGCCCGGAGTTTTATCTATGGTATTGTTGAGCCCCTGAAGTAACCCTGACTGGATAACAGGATTATCGCCACATGAAATCCTAAAGGGGGATTGCAATAAGACTGCTTGCTGTACCTGTGAATGCACTTGTGAATATCACAGATGACATATGTTTTGCTTTTCCTATCTTATGACCGAGCTGACAAAACTTCTCTGGAATGCACTTCTTAGTTTAAAGAAGACATTTATTATTATTACTTCACCACGAGGTTCCTGAGAGACAAGATTAGTAGGTTGGAAGCACACGTTTAAAGTAGTTACAGTAATGAAAGCTAAATATATCAAAGTACTTCTCAATTGCGATGTACACAGCAAATACAAGTGATTATATTATAGCATAACTTCAAAGCAAAGAATAAAAGTCAAAATTGCATCACCGTAGGGCCTATCACTGCTTGTCATCTTTCTCATGTGTTCAAGTTGATGACTCCTGTTCAACTGCGAGAAAGAGAATTTTCACCCAAACGCGAGGCCAGGCAGCTGACGTCCGCTCCTGACTGAAGTTCTGGAAAATTTTCCCTTTCTGCTGCCCAGGGACACCGTTAAAAGCAAAAATGCTGGCTCAGTGTGGGAACCGAACAAGTTTGGAGCGTGGCCAAGGCTCCAAACTTCACTCGTTCCCAGGTTGGATTGAGCTGTAAACACAAAATTTATGCTCTCTTATCAGGTAGGGTTTGGTGTGAATTCAATACGAAAAACACAGCTTGGTCAACCATGTGGAAAACCACAGCTTGAAAAAACACAGCTCATCTGCAATGTCTCAACTGCAATGCCTAACTCCACGTTAAAGCCAATAGGCAGCTAACCTAAATACCAAATGTAATGTCTAATGCAATGTTAAAGCCAATAAGCAGCTAAACTGAATACAGAATGTAATGTCTAATGCCATGTTAAAGCCAATAGGCAGCTAAACTGAATACCAAATGTAATGTCTAATGCCAAGTTAATCCAATAGGCAGCTAAACTGAATACAGAATGTAATGTGCTCCTGATGAACATTGAACAACTAATATGCACAGTGGTGAAACACAAAGTCATTGGTTAAACACAATTAATGGCATAACAACATGATACTCGATTATGGCAAATGATTAGCTGATGTGATGTGTTTTGTCGCTCATCAGGTTAAAGCTATTCTATGTTCTGTTCTATACCTTTTTTGTAGAGCACATGGCTAGCCCCTGGGCATCCCAATGCTAACTCAACCACATTGACAGCGGCAGCACAGGCACCCTTAACAAGAACAAATGGGGTTTCAGCATCTTCCTGAACCTTGCTTCTAACTGTGAAATTTCAATTCTGTGGGGAGTTTTCCAAAGTTCAGGTACATGATAGGCAAATGAGTGGCCAACAACAGTCGATCTCCTGTTAATGGGAACTGTCAGGAGCCCACGTCTTTATGAAAGGGGAGGTCTTTTAGGGACATAGGATGAGATTAATTTTCTTGTGATGGGAGGACCTCTACCATGTACTATCCTGTGGGCCATGCATGAAACCTTAAATTGAATCCTCTTCTGGACAGGCAGCCAATGTAAGGCTTCCAGTGCCAGGCCTGCTGACTGATATTTAGGGATTTTGAATAAAATCCTGGTGGACAACCTGGAGCCTTTTAATAACACATTTTGGACTCCCTATATACAGGGAATTACCATAGTCTAATCTAGAACATATCAGGCTATGTACCTCCACTCTCTTAGTCAGTTGAGATAGCCATTGCAGGCATTTTCCCAAAGTTCTTAGAATGATAAAACAGGAGCCTGGCAGTTTGCAAGCCTGCATTTCCATGCTATGTTTCTCATCAGTCCAAAAGCACAGGCTCTTTAAGCCCACTGGAGGCTTAGGACGGTCTCCTAGATGTTCTAGCCAGCTTATTTCCATCCATCTTGTGGGTTTGTTCTCAACCCCCATGACCTCCTTTTTTTTGCCATTTAACTTGAGGTAGCTTGCTGACATCCATTCTGTAAGCCTTGTTGGGACTGACCAAGCTAGGACGAGGTGGAATTGGAGATTGGATTAAGTGCCATAATAATTAGCGGTTACCTCCAATCCACATCAAGAACAGTGCCACCACTGGGTGTTGATAAAGAAGCACATGAAAGAATCTTGCTTGGAACTGAGATGGAAAGGGCTGTTCCAAGTCATCTTGATCATGAACACTGCTGTTGAGTGTACTGGGATACCTAATCGGGTTCATGTGTCACATACTCAGAAAGTGAGGTATCACTATGAAAAAATAGTGTTCTACGAACCAGACCAAGAGCACCTATTACTGCACCATCCCAAGCAATGTCACCATGAGGAACAGAAAGAGGTGAAGAATCTCAGATTGGTGTACTAGTCCACATTCCTGTAATATCGCAGAGTGGAGTGAAAGTCCCTGAAGAAGAAACAAGATCTCAACTGAGATAGTAGTTAAAACATCATCAGAGCAAGTAGATGATCCAGGTGAAGGAACAAGTACTGGATCAAGGAGACTCACTCATAATGCTGAATGGCCATAAAAGAAGAAGCTGAGATCATGTGTGACAGTTAAATGCATACTGCCAACAACCACTGAAGAGCAGTCAAGCAGTATAAGTGACACAAAAGATCATCAAACTCCAAGAAGGTCAAAAAGAGTGAGGGTGCTTTGTTGAAGGTATTCTGCACCTGAATGGACCTACTACACAAATCAAGTACTGAATGTATCAGTGAATAGACTGAAATAAAGACTGATAATAAAAATTAAGAAAGTTGTTAAAATAATTCAGAAGATTTCCCTAAGCCCAAGGCTGCAGTAGAAGGGTAGAGATAACACTCTTAAAAGAAGACAGCGTAGTATTAGGGATGACTATACCTAGATTGCTTTAAATAAAGCTGAACAACTAAACACACAAGAAAGACAATACAAGAAGCTGCTTTGTGAAAAAAGCTGAAAACAGACTATTGACTTTACCTGTAGCTATATTTCATTTAACAATGTGACTACAGACAAACATGTATTTCCTAACCAAGGTTAAATGGAAGATTATTATGGTTGTTACATTTTCAGTAGTAGTGTTAGTAGTCATAACAATTTTAGTAGAGATGTATTTGACAACAGAGACAGAGAATCCTATTACTACACTTTCGTCTATGACATCTGCACACACAATTTATAAGACAAAACTGAAGGCATCATTTGTGAAGTAAATGAAAGAAGGTTGCACTAGCAATATGTATTCTAGGTTAGTTAAAAAATGCAGACAAGCATTAGACACAAAAGATTGCTACTTCTGTGCACACTTATCTTAATTTGCTGCAGAGGAGGTGACGCATCATCACATACCATTGCCATATGCAATCACATGTAGTATTTTACTTTGCATATTATAGAAGCAGGCAACTGTGAACATTATTATTGCGACTATGACATGATTATTTTGAAAGTTCCTTTACAGAGAACCATGAATCTACATACACAGGTGAAAGAAATGGAGACAGCTTGTGATTATTTTATACCATCCATACCTATAGATACAGATAGGACATATGAAAACAATCAGCCCTGTTTAACTAGACCATTAGAGAAGTAATTTATCATGGCATAAAAAAGAAAGGAAGGCACACATTTGCCATAGTAAAAACAAAGGAGAAGGCATTTGAAAAATGTTTGGAAGAAAGAAGATAAAAACAGAAAGAAAATGATTTATCCCAATCTGAAATTAGACAGAAGTAAAAAGGACTAAATAAGAAACCAATTTAGAAACCTTTACGTAGGAATTAGCAGTTCTGAAGACACATTTGAAATTCTGGGATGTTCATTGTGATTTTTGAAAGGAGAAGAGACAGTCATACCAGGAGGTTATTTTGTTGGCAGACAGGATGTTTATTTTCAATTACCAGCTACCACTGGAGAAGGAATTTCCAAAGCTATGTTAGTGCCAGTATGAATAGTTGGTTTATGCTTATTAGCGTTATTTGCTTTATATAAAGGTTGGAGATGTTATAATGATAAGAGAAAGAACAGAGAACAGAGAAATAAATAAATAGATTACATAATTATTAGAAGAAAGTAAGAATAAAGAATACAAAAGATCGAAGGGGTCTTAGACTTTGAAAAGAAAGAGAAAAGACTCAACTGAGGATGAGAGTGAACTCAAAAGATTCATTTGTAAAGAAAATGTGATGGTTTGATATCCATCAGAGTGGGGATTTGGGGAATCCTTTAAAACATTTCTAGAAATAATACTGAAATAATGTGCAAGCAAATGATGCTTAAAATGTGTGTTAAATGAAAAATTGTAGTAGGCAACCATAATTAAACGTGCTAGACTTGAAACACTTAGACACTGCCATGTTATAGTGAACTAAACCAAACAATTTTTAGAAAAAGCACAAGGCTTGATCTTGACCTTTTAAAAGACTTGTTTTTCAAAATGAATAGTTGTTGTGCAACATGTTTTTCTTCTTGTTTATACAGATGTTTCTACTTCTAAAAGAACTATTCTAGCCAATAAATAGATGTGTTACTTAGACAGATATGAAAGATCACACACAGGAATTGAATGGGAAGAAGCATCATGAGAATTTAAACAGAATATTTACATGATCAGTCATAGTTTTGGCCTTAGATGTTGCTGTCTGAGGTTTAATGTGTCCAAATGAGACGACATAGAGTGAAAGCATTCCTATGGGTCGATCTGAAGCTGATTGGTCAAATAAGGAAAGAAAAAGCAACATGAAATTGAAGCATCAATTTTGTCTGTTTATAATAGTGCGTGTTCCTAGAGTAGGTTACTTCATTCCTCAGTCCCATCACTTTATCCCTTTTTATGCTTGTGCTAATAGACAGAACTGAGTTCTTTAACCTCTCTTTATGGGAAGTTCTGCTTTGAGTGATTACTGGATTACTGAGATGACCTTTGATGCTGAAACTTTATGCTTTATGACTTCTCTTGAATTCAGAAGTCTTTATAGGTTTCTGAAACTGACACCTTTTACCTTTCTCATTCCTTGCATAGAGATTCTTTCCTTTATGAAACACGGTTAATGCATTTAATGTGACCTATTATCTACTTATGTGAATATAGATTTCTGACAAAACTAATGATTGATATTAACTAATTTTATCATATGACCTTAATAAAGATGAACTACTAAAATGAATTGAATAATACAACCTTTTAACCCATATCACACTCTCTTTATTGACTGAAATAGAGTAAATATTGTTATGCCAATCTAACATGATGTAGAGCTTCTGATTAATCTCCATCAATGCCAAATATCTATTCACCTGAGGAGAGTAGGCTGTGGGGTTAGACCTGATGACAGTAAAATAACATCTTAAATGAACAAATCCCCACGCCATCAGGTGCCTTGCTTTCTCCACTTTCATTGTCTTCATGGCCAGCTACAGCACTGATAGGACCTAGTTCCACTCTTGTTTTAGGTTTAAGGGCTTTTATTTCAACAGCACATTTTCCAACTGACCCTATGATGTCTCTTGAGGGATGTGTGCTGGGGCTTTATATGAGTAGGCATATGGGGTTAATGTGACCTT
Source organism: Pleurodeles waltl (assembly GCF_031143425.1). Classification (NCBI taxonomy): domain Eukaryota; kingdom Metazoa; phylum Chordata; class Amphibia; order Caudata; family Salamandridae; genus Pleurodeles; species Pleurodeles waltl. The sequence continues at coordinate 1,081,044,107 of NC_090447.1, forward strand.
GATGCTCTTGATTCACTGATGACTTCCTATATTTCAGTGTTCAAAGCATTTGAGGTTTTGCTTCTGTGCACTTTGATTTTACCACCAAATTGGAAGTCTCTGACTTCTGAATCTCAGATAAGAGCAACAACTCACTATAGGATGACTAAGGGATCTGTTACACTGCAGGAGGCATGTCATATTTCCAAACTTTCAGGAAGAGCAATTAAGGGGCTTGTAGGTGTTGCTCTACTCTCAAACATGGCCACAGACCCAATCCATTGGTAAACCCTTATGCACTTTATGTTCTGCTTTGTCATTTTGAGTCAATACTGGGGTGGTGTACCTGGGGGAGGTATGTGGCGATAGATATCAGGCACCAGAGGACCATGTGTACCTCTCTCTTCCCCTATGATTTGTCTCTTCACTTCAAGTCTCCTTTTTCACTTGCTTCTTACAGGACTTTTTGGATCTGGTTGCATGAAAGGTAGGATGATGATGATGAGAGCACATGACATTGCTCTCTTTGAAAATGCAGAGGAGACTGCAGTCCTAGTTCCACTTGGGGTGGTATCACTAGTGAGTGTGGCTCTTTCCCCTTCGTTTCCACAACCTTTACCACAAGAAGGAGTAAGACTACCTTTCTCACATTCTCACTGACTAATGGGAGTCTAGACTGGGGAAACATCTTCAGAATACATCACTGCACTTGGATAATTGAACATGGTAGACATAGTGAGATGAAGCCAAGGGCCTTTAGTGAGGAATTTGTGTACAAGACTGGCTTGGCTGTTCTTCTGACTTTAATTTCACCAACTGACTGCCTGCTGAAGGCCATTCAAAGACCCCTCCATAAAATGCCACTTCTTCAGCCATTCTTTTCCCCTTTCATTCTTCATAGTGATACTTTTTCAAGTGAGCATAGAACAGTGGAGGAGAGTAAGAGTGAGACGACTGAAAAAGAGGCATATGAGATGGGAAGTCTCATGGGTTGAAGCTTAGCATGCACTATCTTGGATACCTGAAGCAATAGAAGAGAAATCAGCAATGCTTACACATGAGGGTAGAATCCCGGCTCACAACACATGTAGAGAAAATAATCTACACTAAGCCTCTACAAGAGAGCCCTTTGTCTGGGGGAGGCATTATCAAAACTAACATTCTCTAATGCATTTTGGCAATGTCTCTATTGCACTCATTACCATTACCCCTCTCTCAACTCAGTAAAGCTCACTTATGAAGTATGGGATGAAAGCCTGAGTGCAAGGCATTAAAGTCATTCACAAGTAGATTTTGTAGTTAGTCAAGGATGTTGGTTCATTATAAAGGAGCTATTGAGGATGCTATGAGCTACTTCAAAGAATAGTAAAGGGCCTGTGCATTGAGTACCCTTGGTTTGTTCCATAACTATGACAGTGAGGCCTATTTACAGATGATGTTCTAAAACCTTTTGCAAACTGCTTCCTTGGGTCCTATGTTTTGCATTTTTTCCTGAGATGTAAAAAACCAATGTTTCCGTTGCCATTGCTTTATTCCAGACATTCCCTTTTTTTCCCTCTCTGACCATATTGAGCCCCCATTCTGACATGGTTCTTTCTTGTGGGAGCCTCACTGTGACCCTGCAAGGGACACCAAGATATTAGGCTAGAGAAATATCCTAGGTGGCTTTTAAAGCTGATACCAGAATACCCAGCATCCTTGCCTGGAGCACTAAAACTAGTGAAATTGAGGCCACTTCTGCCCCTGGTCTGATCTACCACTCATCCACTCTACCAGAAGGTTCTGACTCTGCCTCATCCCAGCAAACCACAAAGACTTCCCTGCACTCACACATGTGTGGCTGGGTGTGTGTCTGACTGCTTCTTCCATGAGGAATGATCTGCTTGTTCAATGTTAAGATTGCCTGTCACCATCTGCAACCAGAGCAAATGTGTCAGCATCAAAATATTGAATTTGTCAAAAACTGCACATGAAACCTACATATTCTATTACTATGTTACTGAAAAATTAAAAAATGTATTTTCTTGTTTGGAGCACAGTGGATTTGGCCAGAGACTCCTTAAATGCCACAGAGAACAGAAAGGCACAAGCAAAATATTACCAAGATAAAGGCCAGCAGAGGCCCATTTTAAGATGGTTCCTACCTTTCACACCACAGTATCATACACCGACGATTCATCTGTCACTGGCACTAATTTTTGGACTGATAAGCCATCCAGCATGGGAGCAAGAATTTATGATTGGGATATGTTTAATCCACAGTTATAAAAAGAGTTGATTGTAGCTCCCTCCTGATATTTATGCTAGAACACCACTAAATTATCTTTCACTGGCCGGTTCAATATTGTAATTCTGTGGAGTGACTACCCATTCTAGGTTGCTCATCGAAAAAAGACAAGTCAAGATGAGAAAGGAAGTACTCTCTCATTATCAATCTTAGAAGAGTGGCAAAAGCACAATGAGGGAAAATGGGAGGACACAAACCTTAGTGAAGGTTTTAGAGATGGAGAACTCATCGATCTCTTTTATGATGTAAATAAATCCTGTAATACGCCTGCACGTGAGCATATGAAATTACAACCACTGTCAAATGATTATGGCCCTCATTACGACCGCCGGGCGGCCGCCAATGCAGCCGCACACCCGCCGCGGCCATCAGGAGATCCCCGCTGGGCCGGCGGGGCGGAAACCTGGTTTCTGCGTGCCGGCCCATTGGGGATCTCGGCCGCAACACAGGAGCCGGCTCCAAATGGAACCGGTGGTGTTGCGGCCGTGCGACGGGTGCAGTTGCAACCGTTGCGCTTTTCATTGTCTGCATAGCAGACAGTGAAAAGCTGTGCGGGCCGTGTCAGGGGCATGGGCAGTGCAGGGGCCCCCAGGGGACCCGCGACTCCCCATACCGCCAGCCTTTTCCTGGCGGTTCAAACCGGCCCAGTGGGGATCTCGGCCGCAACACAGGAGCCGGCTCCAAATGGAACCGGCGGTGTTGCGGCTGTGCGACGGGTGCAGTTGCACCGGTTGCGCTTTTCACTGTCTGCATGGCAGACAGTGAAAAGCTGCACGGGCCGTGTCAGGGGCATGGGCAGTGCAGGGGCCCTCAGGGGACCTGCGACTCCCCATACCGCCAGCCTTTTCCTGGCAGTTCAAACCGCCAGGAAAAGGCTGGCGGTAGGGGGACTCGTAATCCCCTGGGCAGCGCTGATAGCAGCTTTCGCTGCGGTCATAATACTGTGGATTTCACCGCCAGCTTGCTGGTGGCGAAATACGCCACAACAACCCTGGTGGTCAAAGACCACCAGGGTTGTAATGAAGGCCTATGTCTTTGAAAGCAATGCTCTGGAAGAGTGAGCCTAAACTATCTTTCTGAGTGGTTGTCAGGGTCCATACTACACCATCAAACACCTACGTTTTCCAGAAAAAAAGAAAACCTAAAATTAGCAACTGGAAGTACTACAGATATGTCCTTATCACTCTCTGAAATATTTCTATAGGTGCAGTCCATATTTCTTCCAACTTTCAGGTGACTGGCCTCACTATCTGTGCATACCTGAGCAATGTGTCGCTGTGGTCTCAAGGATTTGCAGTTTGTAGTCATATTGACTATAGCACCAGATCAGGCATGATGGGCATGTAGCAAGGGGACTGTGTTACTTTGTTTTTAGGAGCCAGCTTGGGAAATGTGCCAACAAAGCTCTTCTGGGATTTGTAAGTCAGAGTATTGTCTTTAGAAAATATTGCCTATCATAAATATTGTGTCCTAGATATTGTTTACAAAAATATCATCCCTTTGGATGTAGACTAATTATTACTCCAATATGTCAACATTTTTGTAAATCATATTTAGGATACACTATTCTGTGAACAATATTCTAGAAAGATGTTGCAGGACCTGTCAGCCTTTGGGTGGTCTTTCCCCAAACCTTTTTGCCTTCATCCTCCATTTCTGCTGAGCTCATTTTTGCTGGCATTGGGACTTTAGCACTGGTTACCAGTGGTGAAGTGTATGCTCACATTCCTTAAAACATGGTAACATTGGCTGTATCCCTAATTGGCCTATTTAATTTACTTAGAAGTCCCTAGTAAAGTGGTACTATATACCCAGGGTCTATAAATTAAATGCTATTAGTGGGCCTGCAGCACTTACTGTGCCAACCAGAAAAGTAGCCCTTTAAGCATGTCTCAGACCCGCCATTGCAGTCTGTGTGTGCACCTGTAAAATGCCATTTTGAATTGGCAAAATAATCCTTTTACCAGGCCCAAACCTTTCTTTTTAATACATATAAGTCACCCCTATGGTAGGCCCTGAACAGTTTAGAGGGCAGGGTGCAGTGTATGTGAAAAGCTATATATATGATTTAAGTTTTAGAAGTCATGGTGGTGGAAAACTCTTAAAATAGTTTTTTCACTACTGAAAAGCGTACCTCTCCCAAAGTAGAACATTGGACTTACCTTAATACGTTTAAAAAGCTGTAACCTCCAACATTGAACATGTAAACAGTCCATGCTTGATGTCTTTAGAATTGTAATGAAAAATCCTCTCTTATGGTAAAGTCGGATTTTGAATTATAATTTTGAAAATGCCACTTTAAAAAAGTTGCCCTGTTCCTGCCTTAGCCATTTAGTGCTGCAGACTGTCTCTAGGTCACATGACTGGGTGTGGCTGACAGTTGGGATTGTGTATTCCTCTTAGACAGCCACACAGAATAGAGAGCTTAGGTGTGCTTAGATGGGCCACTGTTGGCATAATAAGAGGGCACAGCCCATCTCACACTTGAATAGGCTGTATCATGCCTCCACACATAGGGATACATAACCGCTGTAGTTAGTCTGGAGTCAGGGCATGGGAGACAAAAAACATTTGCACTGTAAAGGGAACCTCTAAAAGCTTCTCCCACTTTAAAGGAGGTAGCTGGTAAACTATTAACCACCAGAAACCAACTATTCTGGGACTGTAGGGCTGTGCCAGGAAGAGGTTCTGTTGTGTTGCTGAAAGGACTGCCACTTTGCTGGACTGCTGCCCTGCTGGTCTACTGCCTTCCTGGACTGCTGCCTAGTAGGATTGCTGCCCTGCTGTCCTCCTGTTTGAGTCAGAGGAATTGGACCTACACCTGAATCCAGGACTTCTAGAGTGAATCCAAGGGTGAGTGTGCTGGCCCCCTGTTCAGAGCCACAGGAGCACACCAGGCTCCCAACCACCTGAACCAGCACCCAGATCCAGCTAGAGCCAGGCCCTAAACCCAAAGTGGTGCCCATCAGTTCCTGAGCCTTTGGTGTTGCTTCAGTGGAGCTGAATTTGACGGGTATATTTATACTCTGTCTGAGCCGAATGTGCGCCAAATATTTTGACGCACATTCAGTGCAAACCTTGCCCCATATTTAAGCTTTGACGCCCGAGCCCGCAGACGTCAAAATCTTGCCGTGTGCGTAATTGTTTGGATGCGGCAACCCGCCTTGCGTTAATCACAAACAAGGTAGGCATTCCCGTCCAAAAAATGACTTAAACGGCTGTGCGTCGTATTTATGCTTCCGGGCAAAAATCCCGCACGGCAGTGAGGCGGAGCCGGAAAATGACACACATCCCGATTTGCATCAAAAATTAACGCCTGGGTCAGGGCAGGTGTTAAAATGGGGCAAACACACCTGTATTTAATCAGAACACACAGAAGCAACAGCAGAGCAGCAAAAGGGAGACATGGAGGTGCTTCTCATCCAGTGTGCACGCAGACGCAGAGCCCAGCAACAACAACAGCAGCTACCACAACACCAGCAGGGACCCCAAAGGCAGCACAGAAGGCAGGAGAGGATATTCCGCACCAGAACAACCCTTCATGGCCTCAGGGAACATGACATCATCCAGAGGTACAGGTTGAACTGGCAGGCCATTCAGCAGCTGCTGCGAAACATAGAGCCACAGTTGGCACCCACCTTGCTGACACCCCGCACCATCCCAACAGAAACCAAGCTGCTAGCTGTATTTTACATGCTGGCAAGTGGCTCTTTTCAAACAACTGGTGCCCTGGTTGCCAGAATATCACAGCCATCATTTTCTGCCTTTTTGACCAAAGTACTGGATGCCATCATTGGATTCACACCCCGCCACATCCGCTTCCCAAACACACTGCCGAAGCAGCAGGAGACAAAACTGGGGTTTTACCTCATTAGTGGCTTCCCACACATCCTTGGTGCCATCGACTGCACACATGTACGCCTTGTGCCACCTGCCGCAACTGAACACCTCCACTGCAACAAGAAGCACACACATTCCATCAATGTGCAGGCCATTGTCAAGCACCAAGGATTGATCACCAACATCGTGGCAAAATATCCTGGGAGTGTCCGTGACTCATTCATCTTCCGTCACTCTACTATCAATCAGCACTTCCAGGATGGACGGTATGGAAATGGACTACTTGTTGGTAAGTACAGAAACCTCCTTATATACACACTGCACAGCAACCCTCTAGGACACACAACACATACACCACAACAGCAACATGTGGACAGGAACACACTGAGGTCGTGACATCGCTTGCCATGTTTCATAGGTCTACATTGAACCTGTCACACATCTGAAATTAGTGTACAGTCTAATGTTAAGACGTCAATGATCACAACATTTGGAGTGGTTTGCCTAATTGTCACCTTGCAAAATGTAAGCGTCTCACTGATGTTTAAATGAATCCATTGCATAAGTCTAAAGGTATGGGATGTCCAGCATACATTGATGTGAACGTGTTAACAACACTGTCAAAATTAATCTGTGTATGGAACTATCATCTCACCCCCAGTGAAGACACAGGGACACCTGTATCACAAGTCACAAAGCTAGGGAGTGCACACTGTACTGCAAATCCCAAAATATACTGCTGACAACCGGCCAGCAGCCAAACACTCCTTCAGCCAAGGAAACAACACAATGCAGATGTTACATCCTACAAGCCTAAGAAGGAACACTATAATACAAAAGAGTCACAGACAACACAAGGCAACTACTGCCATACAAGGTGATTTCAATGGGGCAAGCTACATCAACATGATCCCATTCATTTTCTTTTTCAGCTGATCAGGGGTATGGAATCCAGCCATAGATAATGACACCATTTGGCAACCCAAGCACTGCAGCAGAGCGTGCCTACAGTGACGCACATAGGAGGACACGTAGCATAGTCGAGAGTGCCTTCGGCATCCTCAAGTCAAGATTCAGGTGCCTCAACATCACTGGTGGTAGCCTCCTATATTCCCCTGAAATGGTCTGTAAGATCATTCTAACATGTGCCATCCTGCACAACATTAGCATAAGAAGGAACATTCCCCTCTTGGAACCAGAGCCACACATGCCTGAAGAGGAGGAAGAGGAGGATGGTGGCCTGCAAAATGAGGGGGAACAACAAAACACAGCTGCTGGAGTGAGTAGGCACCAACATATCGTGGACAATTTCTTTTAAAAGTAATCACCATCACCACTGTATTAACTAATGTAAATAAACACCGATAATAATCACCATATCATTGTCTGGCTAATCATTTTTGCTCACCTTTATCTCTAACTATCAGAATAAGAGTGTAGCCTCATGGAGCATTGCTGATATACCAATCATGACACAGAAAATCCCAGAGCAATTGTGATGAGTATCATACAACAGACACATACACACACACTGTAAATTACATATATCCTGTACATTTCACCTTTGAAGGGCAATAGCAGAGGACCACACCTATTTCACACATACATGTTGGCAACTTGGTTCATCGTAGCATATGGCAAACAACTAAGACACCATCACTCAATAAGGGGAAAACAAGTCTCATACATGAGGCAGTTGATGTGCTATTGCATTGGTAACATGAATGTATGACCAGACCCTTGACAGCAGTAAGTCCAACTGCATTGATCTTTGCAAGGACTATCTGTGACTAGAGTTCCATTAAAGCAGAACATAGACAGCACAAGTGCCACACCTATGACAAGCATTGCGCACATGACATTCCATGTACATGTTAGCCCATTTCCTAACTCCTGACACACCCATGCTCCTGGTCACAACCCACCTGTCTGAAGAGGTCCCTGGAATGGTAATATGTGTACCCCGATATTCCCTCCTCTACACACACAGACAAACAATACTAATCCTGTGTGCTACACCCTTTCCTATGTTATGCCATTGTCATAGTACATCTCACTGCATGGATGTCAGGTCAATTAATACACTGGCTTGTAGTTTTTAAGCCCTGTTATCACCTGTAGATTGCTTCCCGTGTGAAAGGTACTGTTGGCCATTTGAATTCAAATCTCACATACAGGAATTGTGAGAAACTGATGCAGCACACACCTGTGATCAGCTCCATGCACACCACCCATTTGAACATGCACTGCCCCTGCTGATGCCTGGAACAGCATAGAAGTTTCCATTTTGTCAAATACACCGTTATGCATTGCTACTAGTTAAGCCGTGTAACATAGCCCTTGGGTTTATGTGTCACCTTCAAAAACACAGGACATACACAGTTTTCCATGTCAACTGTCTTGTTCTTCCTCCGACCAGTCTTAGTCAGACCACTGATTATGTACCTTGTGAAATTGCTGGATCCAGATTGACCCTGCATCCTGTCAGCCTGACTGACACCTGCTGTGCATTACCCTAAAGGTTCCTTGTGGCTACATATGTACCACACTTGCGTTAGCAAACCTCTCATTCCTCAGAGGGTATTTTGTCATGTGCTTCATCAATGCATACCCAAATACATTGAATAGCATCATCTGCTTTTTAAATGTACCATATTAGTAAAATTGTCTTTGAATACCAAAATGATGGCCCATCCCTTGTCTGGGTCTCATGTATGCATGAACAACAAAGTGTGACAGTGTACCAGGGCCGTATGCAGGGATTGGGTTTGGTGCCTCCAGTAGAACCAGCTACCTCTGATAATGTGCATGAAAAGTCCACATATATTAGGACCCTGACAGTTCACACGCTGAATCACATTGCTCACAACATATTGATGGGCTGTGCATGCTGAGTAGCTGCTACATTAATCAACACAGAGGCTATGATGTTCCCAGATGGAGTGAGAACTTCACAGGTCAACCTGTGTACAAATGTTGTAATGAAACCTGCCGGAACATGACTCCTGAGACATTATCTCACTCAGCACACCAAGGTTGCCCTGTTGACAGTCTCATTACAAGTCTTCAGTGACAGGGTGGGACCATCCCTATGTAGGTTCTCATGTCCTCATCCACTTTACTCACATTGATCTCTGAAGGTTACTCAGTAGATACAGGAATAGCTGCCACTGACTCATGACGAGACATGGACGTAACTGTGACAACATACACGCCTAAAAATACACAGGATCACATTGGACCACACACATGAACAAGGCTCCTCTGTGCAATTGATCACAGGAAATATGTGGACATGTGCTGCTTCGTCTGCTGTTCCACCACTGCCACTGGAAAGTTGTGGCTCATTCATATGACCACAACTGTGGCGTCATATTACATTTGTGGTTCACCTTTGGCTGACTGTGCCAATAAAATGGTACCCACCTCGTCTATGCATGTGCCTGACTCACTGTGGGTTCACCAACAAGTGCCTAGGAAGCAGTTATCCAAATTCTAGGACATGGGATGGCCAACTTGTGGACCATTGACATGAACAAGCGTCTGCCATCTATCCGGTGCATGCTTTGTCATTTGTGGTGTCTGCGTTATCCAAAATCATTGAAGTGCACACAACAGATGTTGCTACATGTATGACTAGCACATGTCCTCTCTCATTTCCACAATGACTTGCATCTAAGGTTTGGACACATTGACTTCACATTCATACAAGCATATTTGAAATAATGCATCTTGTGATGCACACACACTGGGTCGACAAATACATTAGTAGCCAATGCACACACATTGAGCCATAGGCATGACGGTATTGCACTCATGTGCGTCACCTTGCTATCCTCTCTTGATGCCAAACATGCCCAAATTGTGCAATACATATATGTAGGCTACACATATGGCCATCTAGTGCTTCAGCCAAGCGTGAAAATCCTGTTAAGGAAGTAGCGGGTCATGGTCCGCAGCAGTATGATGTCTCACATGTGAACATACACCATCAAAACCAAAGTGGGTGCAATCAGCCTATCTCAGTTGTGTCCCAAATGTAACATAACATTAAAATTGAAAAAATACCCAAAACCAGTTCATGCCCTCAAATTTTGACGCATACGCGTAAAAAAATGACGCTTATGCCCAAAAAACGATGCATAATGCCCTGAAAATTGATTAAGTGTTAAGACTATTTACAAATATATGGATGCGGCCTAATTTTTACTCCTGTGCATCGAAAAAAATGACGCACATACTGTATGTGTGAAAAAATATGACGCATAACGGGAAAAACTGTGACCATTTTATGCAGGAAGTGATGTAATAGGATATCCTGTTTACAGATTATGTACAGTGGGTGTACTTTCACTTTGCAGTCTGTGATTCTTCTAGACTGTGTGGCTGTGTTCTGAGTTTTGTCAAGTGAATTTGTGTTTTTGTCTCCTGTGTGCTCCATTACTTGTTAATTTGTGAAATAAATATTGTTGCTGTATACTGTCTGAGTGTGTTTTGTGTACAATTGTCCAGTATTGTATTGTATGTGTTGTTTGTGGGTGTCTGTTGTGGGTAGTGCTAGTTTGGGGATAGTTGGGCTCTTTTAGTTGTTAAGTTTACTTTTTTGTACTTCTACTTTCCCCCTTTTCTCCTTTGTTCTTCTTTATCCCCTATTCCCCTTTTCGGTGCTAAGATGTTGGGTAGGCCACGTCTTGGCAGGATGGGTGAGGAGGAGCTTGGGGGGTTTATATGGCTGGTGTGCCATTTCCTCCCACTGATGATCGAGGCAGGGTGATACAGGGGTATCACACCGAGGCGCGACAAATCCGGTGGGGAAAGGTGCTGCATCACTTGCAGAGCGTGTATGGAGCCAGAGGAATGACCACCAGCTGAAGCACCACTGGGCTGACCTCATCACTGGGAGCAAGATCTGATGGACCACCTGGGAATAGTGACTGGTGGCCCTGTTGGTGAGTACAAATCATGTAAATGTGCACAATTAAAAGCTCTGTAGTGACATCAGATGATTTGTACAATATCTGCCGGCTAAGTTGCTGACTGTGTGGAATGCTTTGGAAACATATAGGGTCATTGATGGACTATGTGAAGGACCACAATTGCTAGCTGTCAGGAAGCACGTGCTCTGCAAACTTACAGAATACTTTTGCTTAATGTATTTTGGTGCCGCCTTTGTGTCAGACAGCAACACAAATTAGGAGCCAATCATGTCTATATAGGTCACATTTGGCAGTAAAGTATAGATTTAAAAAAATATTGGCAACCTTTGTTGACGCAATAGCTAGACTGACTTTCTAAACACTACATGATGCAGAAATTGAGTGCTGGCTTCACGTCAATTGATGATAGCAATGTGGCCGAGACATATGTCTCATGTGTGTCTGGTGAGTGTGTAAGGAAAGCATTTTTGGAAGTTCTATGAATGCTAGGCATTATTGTGGTCCTTCATCATTTTGGATACATGTCATATCTGGATTTGGAAACATAGGGAAAAGGTGTAAGGTGCCCTCAGCTAACATCTTACACTGGTATTTGGTGTTTGGTGTTCCACTTTTTCTTTAGGGATGGCAGGCCAAAGGAATGCACATGGGTTCGTATCTCTATGGTTGGTGCAAATCACCATAGCTGGGCCACATCAAATGAAGAAACTGTAATAACATGAGGGCTTACAAAAGTCCCTGCCCCTCTGTACATTGTACCTATGTGTCATAAATGTGTCTTCGCCACATAAGCTGTTTGACTGGTAATGCAGTCCTCAAGTAACTAGGCTTTGGATGTCTCTCTTGGATGCACATGATGAGACAAATACACGCCATTATTATGTCTGCTCACTAATGACGCAGCATGTTTGCCACCACATGATAGTTAGGGCCACTGCATGTGTGCAGATATGTGTGTAATTGTCACAGGAGACCCATGCTATGTGCATGTTAGCCGTGCTATATTGGATGCAGTATCATCATGTCTGAGTGGCTTTATTTACTGATGTCATCTTACACCTAGTTTTTGTCTTTGGAATTGTTGGTCAGTGCACAGATTTAGAGCACATTTCTTCCTTCCATGCCTTACAGGTGGACTGGCACCCTACACCGTGGGCAAGGTGGCTTCATTTTTTAGGACCCCGACAACTCCAGTGAGTGTTCATATGTCTGTTATGTGTTATGTTTGCTGGTGATGTGTGATGGACTCCTGTGTGTTGAACACATAGCAAGGTATGATGCGCTGGCCCATCATTTGTCTTGTTTCATGAGTGGGATTTCATTTTCTAAGCATTTTGGAGTTTGCCAATGCTTATCCTATTGTCTTATCTAGGGATCCTAGATCATTCCTGAAGGCCCTGCAATGTGAACGGGGGTAAGTCATGTGGATAACACTTGTATCAACAAGAGTCGCACTGGAACTAATCTCAGATTTTGCTGCCTGTCAGACCCACATTCTCCCAGAATGGGGCTGCAAAATGCTTACCCACAGACTTCTGCTTCCCTATTCACCAAAGTACTTATGAAACTGTAGGGTGAACTTCCTAGCAGCATGTAGCTCCACATGTTGTGCTACAAGTATGTGGCACTTGATTGCAATGGCCTAGGTGTGCATGCAAATAATGGCCATGGGTGTTCTTGCAACTCTGTGTCTGTTGTAAGTCATGCCTTACAGGAAGTATATGATGTGGACAAGGGTCTGCATTTCCAGACATGTGTGGTGCTGGGATTGGTCAAGGGTTTGCTGTCTCCTATTTGTTGAAACACCTTATCTGTGGTGTGTGTGTAGAGCCAAACACATGTCCAGCTTTCTATAGCTTCCTGGGTGTCCATGTTGTTTGAAATTGTTAGTTGTTTATCCACCCCCTACCCTCAAACACAGGCATGGGTTTGTGAATAGTGTACCTAGGACTGATGATACAAGTATGTTACACAGACATGTAAATCAGAGTACTATACTAGCAAGTCCATTTACAACTTGCAGATCATGTGGCCCTAGATTTCCATCCCGTACAATGACATTGTATATGTGATATGCTGCATGATTGTTAGCTGACAATTGTCAGAACTCTGATGCCAAATTAATGCCAGTTGTTACCCATCTTGTAGGGTTTGGATGTGCTGTGTGCGATACGACCTTTGTAGGCTGGCCTGCCATGTACTTCCTCAGGGACACTAATGATCTGTATGATGATAGGAGATGTTACAAGTACAGTAGATGTACTATCTGATTTACTTCTTGTGCCATTTCACACAATGCAGTTCCTAATGTAAAATTTTTGCCTTTGTCTTCACAGCTGCTAACATGACACCCATCCAGGTCTGTGAGCTCCAGAGGCGAGCAATGCGTTACCAGCATATTCTGCTGGTAGAGTCGCGGTTCAGACGGATGGCCCAAAGATACAGGAACGAACGGGCCTCCGGAGCATGGAGGGCTTTCCCACAGGGTGGCCCTACTTTGCCCACCACAGCCACCACCAGCACAACCACCACTTCCACCCAGGTGGCACCACCAACAGCTGGGACTGTTTTCCCAGCAACGTCTGCAGTAGCTCCAGGCCCTAGCAGTGGAATACCTTCAGGGCAGCCCACAGGCATAGACTACACATGCCCACACACATCCTCAGCTGGTACCCAGACCGCCCCAGCTGCTACAGTTGACCCTGCAGCTTTTCAGGACATGCAATGCAAAGTGGACCATGTCCTATGGAAAATTAGTCACCTGAGTCGGGATGTTCACCATATAAACAGGCGTGTGCGGTCCATAAAGTGGACCCTCCGGAGGGCCAACCTCTAGACTTTTTAAATAGACATGATTCCATCCCCTCCCTCCTCTTTCCTTGTTCTTATACTTAGTGGGCTTAGGGGCCTTAGTGTTAGGTTAGTATAGGCTGTTAGTTTAGATAGTGTTAGTGGGTGGGGGTGGGAGGTCCTGATTATTTCTATTTTTTCTTTTTGAGTGTGTGGGTGGGGGGCTATGTTGGGGTTCTTGAGTGTTTACAAAAAAAAATCAAAAATATAAACAAAAAAAAATATATATATATTTGTTTAGTATAGGATAGTATGTGTTTAGGTTAGTATCTGTTGTCCTCCATGTTTCCCGTCTCATAAGGGGGGTGAGGGGTTGATATTTAGAAAGTTTCATACATGTGATAAGTAAGTTTAGCTTAGGTTAGTTAGGGACAGTTGTGGGTAACGAGTAGTTAGGGTAGATTAGGGTAGGTAAGACTTTTCCCCGAGTTTCCTCTTCTGTTATTACCTTTTAATAAATATATAGTGAACCCTTTACAGTATGTTAAATGCTTGTTGATCAGGGCCTTGGCATAAGTGTACATGAATTTTGTTCTATTACATTTGTGTCCTATGCTACGAACAAATCCCAACTGAGCTGTAAGATTGGCAGCTACCCCAGAGCTACCTTGCAAAGATTCCACCATTCATTACAACCACCAATCACAGTTAATATGGATCCCAACGTGTTTTTTTCAATAAGTATGGTTTCAAAGTCACAAACAGTGCTTCCAGATTTGGTATTGGGGGAACTGTTTTAGGTCTGACTGCAGTGTGATGTTTAAGGAAACCCTTATAAGGTGCGTGGTCGTAGGCACTCTTGTAGTATCATCTTCATGACTCACAGACATAATTTGTGACACTGTTCAGCATGATTACTTATTTGGATGGAAACTCAGACACCTTCATTCATGCATTTTTTTGAGTGTTTGCTTAGATTTGTGGGCACTGTTATATGTGTTAGTATTGCACGGTGACAACATTTTGCTGCCACTATTTGATGACTTAGATATCCCTTGAGGAAGCATTATTCTGTCCAACACAGCATGATGGTGTATGTTTTCTCTTTTCATCAGATATTACCCTAAGGAAGGGCAGATTATGATGCAATCCATGCCACTGTGCAAAGTTACCAGACTACATAATTTCGGGACAGTTGTATTGACAAGCTAGGTAATTTGACAGGAGGCACATTTCAGTTATCTACTGCACAGTTGATGTGTCACATTACACAGAGACAATGTTAAGTTGGTGCTTATGTCGTCTGAGTCCTCAGCTGTATTGGAGCTGGCATGTCTTACAACTGTTGTTGTGGGTGGGTCCTCTGTGATGGCTGCTTGTTCTGAGGTCATCCTTGTGACTGAAGGTGGGGTATGGAGGGTTCCAAGGACATCTTGGATGGTCTGCTGGGTGATGTTTGTCAGCTCGTCATCCATGTCATCAGGGTAGTCCTGGACAGGCATGTCCACAGGAGATCCATCATCCTCTGCAATTAAATAGGGTACAACTAGTGTGTCTGTGTTGTGGCATTGGTGATGTGACATGCCTGCCTTGTGATGAATTCAAATTGTGATCTTGTTTCCTGTTCATTGCTCCAGTCTTTCAGATGGGCATTCTCCCAGGCCTATGGTCCACATGCATGTCACATGTATTGTATTAAGTTATTACACTTGTCGGCATCATCTCCTCTAGTGTTGTTTTAGGCCAAATAGTGAATTGCCACCTTCTTGTCCTACTCAAGCCTCCGTCTACATCCATTCTCATGGTGAGGCCTTTCACTGGCTGTGGGTGCTATGATGACACTAGCAGCACACTTAACAATCTGGACCTGCCTTAATCTCTGATCTTTCACATCCACTTATATGTAGTTGACATGTAGCGTATCCTATGCATAGCATTATTAAGGCACGATATGGATGTTAGCATTGGTAATGTGTACAGCTGATGTTGGGGAATGTGTGGAGATTGGATTGCCCTGATAGTCATAGCAGTGTCCTATTTCCTCCTCTGACTGTGCAGGTGTATGTCAGTGACCAGTTACATGTGTCCTCCCCCTCAATGCTGTTGTCTGAGCATTACGACTTTTGGGATGTTGCATTGTGACCCAGGCACAGGATGGACCCTGGCATATGCAGCATGGGTGTGTCCTTGGTGCTGTGTAACTCCTACTGTTGATGACATTGGCTGATGTTTGCGGCAACTATGGGCATTCACATTTGACAGGACTGGAGCCTTTGTCTTGTTTTAGGGGATTGTTGAAGTTGTCATCCTCAACCCACTAATTTAGGTATCTATGATCCATGGGGACGTTACTGCCATTGGCTACTTGACCAGCACACACAGCGGAGGTGGCAGTGGAAACTGTTGTCACTGTTACATTCCAGTTGTTGGTATGGCTAGAGGTTGTTAATTGGGCCCTAGTTAATGTAGGGGGTATAGTGGCTGACGTGTGACGGGATGTCAGTTTGACGCTGTGCCCTTCCCTCCTGGCGTGGCTTTACCTTTGCTCCATCGTTGGCATGGCAGCATGACCCCATGGGACTGTTGTTGGTGTACTGTAATGGTGTGCCCCAGCTTCTCTCTGTGCAGGCCATGCCCCCATGCCATACCCCTTTACCCATGCCACTCCATGTATATGATGACTTCCATGCATTTTGTGGTCCGTATTCCCCCTCTGCTTACAGTTGACATTAGTGCATTTTAATTCACCATTCGACTTACCCTGCATGTGCATTGTCTCCTGGTAGTCTGTGCTCTCCTGTCCTTGAATCCCTGTGACGATCTCCTCAGGAATGACGGCTGCGACCATCTCCTCCTTGTGGTCCAGGGCCTCCTGGTGTGCTGGACTTCAACCTCCAGTCTGCAGTGCTGCCTTCCTGTTCCTGGCCATCTTTTCCTTGGTCCTGCACTTGCAGTCATGCCAGCGTTTCTTGCACTCGATGACTGTTCTGCGTACGTCTGCCATACTGTTGATCTTGTCAACAATTTGTTGCCATTTTGCCTCCCTCCTATTGATTGGCAACTTTGAGGTGACAAACAGTTGGTGCTGGTGTTCCGTCACCTCTTTAACCAGAATTTCCTGTTCCTCTGCACTGAAGCGACACTTTCTTTTCTTCTTAAAACTGTCCTGGTTCTTGTGTGGGTCCTCCTGACTTGTTCCTGGTCTGTTGTCATCTTCCTGGGGTCTGTACAGGCATCTGGGATTCATTTTGGCTCTCCTCTGCTGCAATGGCTGTGTTTGCGGGGAATTTTTACGCTATTGCGTCAAAAAACGCTGCATATCCGGTGTGCAGTGTCGTAAATCAACCCACAGTCATTTCCGCCGCGTTAACGTTGTTTTGCTTTACGACTTGATGCTGCAGTGTGCGTCAAAAAAAATGACTTACACCTGTGGTTTGCGCCGCCAGGCGTCAAAGTATAAATTTGACTCCCACACGGCGCACAGAAATGGCGTTAGAAGGCGGTAATATTTTTGACGCAAAACTGCACCGGCGCAGTTTTGCATCAAAAAGTATAAATATGGGCCTAAGTTTTTGGGCTCTCTGCAACCATAAAGGGGCTGTTGGCGCCAAAACCTTATCACCTGCATAGCTCGCTGATGCAAAGTTCGGTACATCTGACTTTTCGTGCTACCACATCAACAGCTCACAGGGAGTGGCACTCCAAAGCTCTAGTCTGACTGGAGACAACAGGATCTTCGCACTACAGCAACCACCGTCTGTGAAGCTTCCCTACTCCTCGTGGCTCACTCCACAGCAAACAGAACTCTCTGTGAAGGGCTGAGAAGGTAACTTCTCAGTAGGACTGACTTGATACCTGAATCAAACCTGTGCTTCATTGCCACTGGCCTGAACTTGTGACTTTCTCCCAGACAACCACGACCATATAGCCATGAGCAGCACCTTGGGCTTTTTGCGCTATTTTCACTTACGTCTTTATAATTGAATATTTCCTGATTTACTGATTGAATATTTGTTGTTTTGTTCTTGATTTATTTATTACAATCTACACTATTTTTCTAAATTGGTGTGTGTTTTTTGTCCATTGTGTCCAAGTTATTACTTTTTGAAGTCCTACATAAATACTTTACACATTTCACATTTACACTTTACACATCTAAGTTAAGCCTGACTGCCTGTGCCAAGCTACCAGAGGGCTGAGCACAGGTGAATTTGGCGTTTGCTTGTGAGTTAACCTTAATAAGGATTGTGGTTTCAGTTTCACCCCAGTCAGCCACTAACCCAATTGCTCACACATATTCTCTGTAGGGATTCCTACATTTGCACTTTGCTCCCTGGGACTTCAGCATCATGCCTCTCCACCAGTGACCACGGGCCAGATGTAGCAGAGGTTTTTACCCATTCTGTGTCTATGGGAACAAGTGTTCATGCATATGGCCCCAATAAATCTCTTAGGGGTTTAAAGAAGTTTGTTGCTGCGCCCAAGGACTTAACAGTTGTCCCAGACAAGTGCCATATCTACCTGCCTGCATGTTTGGCCTGGTCAGTATCTGGAATGTTCCATTTCAGAGATACAGAAAGAAAAAAATAAGAAGATATGAGGATGGGACCTGCTTTTCTGTATTGTGACCATTATTAGAGAGTAGCTGGCCTTTAGGTCGAAAGGGCTGCAGTGTGGCTACTGGCTGGAAATGCAGTTCCTGAAAAAAAAGGACTTGGATGAGGAAGGAAAATTGGTCATGAATGAGAAATAGAAGCAGATCTGCACAAGAAGGTTTCAATTTATGGAGACTGATAACATTTCATGCATGCTTGTACAATGTTGAAATAGACTTTTAACAGCACACATCAGTCACTGGATCCAATCAGTATGACCAAATTTCTTGATATTTTATCTCACCTTCTTATCGGACCTCCTATCCTGATATAGGCTGCAATCACAAGTGGGCCTTAAAATTATGATTCTTGGCCAAACGTCTATTTGCGTAGCTATCAGAATTAGTAGTTCAGAGTTTGCTACAACCAGTACATAGATGTAATAAACTGCATCTTTGTAGTTTTTGTCATACTTGTTTTTTTAAGGTCAAACTTGGCAACATTTATTAGGGAAAAAGTGTCGAATATGGGGCTGTAGGCACAGAATTCAGCATGTGACAACCCATTTCAGAGTTTGTACTTGGGTTCAGTAAATATGTCAAGCCTCTACACCCCACTTGTGATCGGAATCTGTAGGTTGACTTTGGGGCATATTTACAATAAAATGACACAGCCCGGCACTGCAAGCCATCTTGCAACACTGAACTGCATAATCAGGAAAGTGCAGGGATGCATCATGTTTACAGAAATACGATGTATCCCTGTACTTTGCTCTGCTCTGGGGTACAATTGGCTGCCTAGCACCAACACAGGCACCCTTGCACCAAAGGACACCTTCCTGAATGTCAACAATCATTAATGGCATTTTCATTCATAAACAATCATTAATGGCAAAATGCAGCACACAAAGAAAGAGGAAAAAATCTGATAAATAAAGCTATTTCTCCTTGGTGTGCCACTTTTACGCCACCCCAAGGGTGGCATAGGAATCTGACGCATTCCCAGCCTTGCAAATCTGGGAATGCATGAGATTCCATGGGTGTTGCGTGGGATCACCCACAGCAACACCAAGTGAACTCCCCTTTCAGACAGTTTTGCATGAAAGGGGGGCCATATTTACAAGACCATGAAAAGCCAAGCAAGGTGGATTATTTGTGGACAACCTGCGCCACTGAACCATCACAAAAGTGACACTCCGGCATCGTAAGTGTGCCACTGGAGCATTGTAAATATGGCCCTTTGTGCCATGTCATTCTTTCCGATGGGCATTCCGCTACCTGCACTGGGCTGCCTAGTTAAACAGAGCTGCAGTACTAGGTGGCAAAATGCCTGCCCATCATCATAGTGGGAAGGAGAGCAGGGGCACGGAGTGGAACACCAGCGTCGAGAGTGAGACGGTGTTTTCCACACAGTGAGATGCCCGCAAATCATCGAACCTTGAGCTTTGTCCATTCCAGTGGAAAATAGCAAGTCTTATATTATAAGGGGCGATAATAAAGCTCTAGCCAAAATATAACACAGACAATGAGATTATTTCTCATTTCTTATTTTTGGCTTTCTGGTGTTAGAGTGATCAGGTGAATTGTCTTCTCTAAAAGTAAGTCTGCGAGTTAAAGCAACTGTCACTGTGTCACTCTGTTAGTGGGATTTTTATAATCACACTGAAAGTCAATAAAAACGAAGCACATTTTTATCTTGGAATTATAAAAAGAAATGAAAGCAATTAAAAGGAGAGTGCTTTCAAAATGCTAAATCTATACCAAAAACCTATCCTGCGTGAAAGAGAAATAACCCTTGGACTCCAAGTCCCCAGCTCCCCTCAAGGCATTTAACTTAAAAGGAGTACAAAGCACAGCTTCCACAATAAAACGAGGATACGACCGCAGTAGCTGTGAATGGATAGAGAGTGCATATAAAATTAATGCACGTCTTGGGATCATATACTTGAAATGCGAGAACTGATCCATAAAGTATGCAATAGGAACTGTTGAAATCGAAAAAAATATGTTACTCATTCCGTTCTCAAGAGGGCCAGTGTCTGGAACATAGGTCTCCTTACGCCTTGTGCCTTCTCGGAAAGTCGTCAGTATTGAGTGAGCTATGCCCATGGATGACCGCATAAGAGAGGCATTTATCACAGGCATCCTCACAGACTATGTCATGGCAGGCATTTTGTGGAATGATGGTTCAGTGGCATATAGATGCTGTCATTACTGCTCCTTCCGATGCACTCATATTTAGTACATCAGACCGCCCCCCCAACCAAGGCTGTTACAGTCATTATTTTGTATCAGTGCTTGTATTCTATCAGAAAACGCAAAAATGAAAGGTACATCTGGAGTGGAAATGATTACTGTCAAAGGGGCGTGCAAGAGCTGCAAATTAAATTATTTATTGCGTTTAGTCTTTCGCATTTCCATGTGAGCAAACTCAAAACAATGGCCCAGATTTAAGAGGGCCTAGTGCCATTTTCACTACACAGTAGTGTCATTTTTTTTACACTATTGTGTCATTAGAGGCACATAAACGCTGCACCATATTTACAAAGTGGAGCAATCCATGCATTGAGCCACTTTGTAACCCTTTGCGCTACATTATGCCTGTGCCAGGCATAATGTATGCAAACTGGGCATTCTCCTATTAGGGGTGCCATAAAAATGTCACAAAGAAAGCTAAGAGATTTCTTTGCATCATTTTTTTTGGCACTTTTAACGCCTGCACTGAGAAGGCATTAAAAGGAGGCTCCCATTGGTTCTCAATGGGTCTCTGGGTGCTTTGTAGGATTAGCCTAAAAAATGTCGATGCTAATCCTGCAAAGCGCGGAACTAGCGTAAAAAATTCTGACGCTAGCTCCCTAACTACCTCCATGGTGCACCATATATTAAATACAGCAAACACATGGTGGCATTAGGGGGGGTCGCCAAGGGACGCAAGAAAAGTGGCGCTGCACCTAATGCAGCACCACTTTTCATAAATATGCCCCAATGCTTTTTAGTAAACTACCTGTAGCTGGTTCAATGTATTGAGGGGGTTAATACAAAAACACAACTGGGAGTACGGGGTTCTTGTAACGGGGGCGGATCAATAGTATATCAATTATAACACTAGGCCCTTTGTAATCCTCAACTAGAGGTGAGACATGGGTGGACTGTAGTGTATGGTGTGGGAGGGGAATTTCCTTTACGGACTAGGTGGTCTCACACACTCTATGGTGTCATGCTTCATCATATGACCACCTAGCCCCACCCAGGTAGGACAATGCCACCTGGGCGGACTCAACCTCGCTGTTAAAGGAACAGGAGGGAGTGCGTAAATCAATTCTGGGTCAGGAAAAGGGATCCAGCTAGACTAAGAAATAAAAACACCTAAACAGATACCCATGTGAGTATTTTAATAGGAGGTTCCGTTTGATGTGATTAAAAAGAAGACTGGGACACCAATGTGAGAGCAATGACTCACTGGGTCGCCTATCTAAATCGCCTATCCCATCATTGAGACAGCCCACATGTTTCTGCACTCACTCTGAGCCTAAACTGGTCTGGAGCATTCTTAATGGCTATGGATCCCTATTTAAATGGTAATGAATTACCACTGATTCAGCTAAATAGGCTGCAAAAAGAAAAGAACACACTCAAGTCCTAACTGAGAGGCATGGAGTCATCTAAACACCTGTTAGGGAGAGATAACATGTAAAGACATATGTATATAACATGAATAGAAACTATATGGTGAACATGCAAAGTGAAACACTGCAAACCGCTGCACACATTAGTGCTTTTACTAGTATTAGAAATAACACATGCGTCACCAACATTGCTTGGAATAAACTCTGTTCCAAACACACTGCTAGACAATGTCAGTGCATCTTGAACTAAACTACGCTGCCTTGTGGCGCAACGTGCTTCAGAAAACTTCCTTAAAAGTCCTTAGCCTATGATAATAGGGTAATGGCCTCTGGTCTGGGACAGAGACAAGGCTCCTTCTAGTCACACACTGTAGAGAAAGTGGTGTACAGAAACCTACTTCAATGGAAAGCAGAAACAGCAGATAAGAAGGTGATGGATCGGGAAACCGAAGGAGACACTTGTGTAATCCTCTGTGCTGGTCAATCACAAAACTGTTATTCAAGCAAAATATATTGGTACTCAAATCAAGAGGATTCATTCTTTTTCACTTTTATTTTCTTTTGTAAATTTTCCCCAGTGTAATCATTTTACCTCTGTATCAGATACAGCCCAATGCCCCCTCAAAACAAAAATGCATCCGTAAGATGGTCCCAGGTTTCTTATAAATCGTGTCTTAGTTGGTTACTAGGGATGAAAATAAGACATGCAGGTTATAGAATACATCGAGTGAAAGTCGAAGGCTACTCGTATGGATAGGGAGTGCCTACATAATGGCTAGTACATAAAGGCCCTCATTACAACATTGGCGGTAAAAGCCGCTTACCACCGTGCAGAAGCCCGCCAACACACTGCCGATCCCAACACCAAGCCCTGCATGCAACAACAAAGCATGGATACCCATCACCAAAGCATGGCCACTGCACATACCCATACACCCTCATAAACCACCATCACACAAGGTCACCCACCTATTGCACACAGATGTAATAAACATCCTTTTATACCCCTGCAGGACCCCTACCCAACATCACCGGACAGGCGGGTCCACACATGTCCACACCACCAACAGAAGAGGCCCACAGTGATGACAGCAGCTCTGTCCAACTGGATCTAGATGACCAGCCCGGCCCATCAGGGACCTCGGGACAGTCGGTTCCCCTCACACAGTCACAGGCCACTACAGAGCTTCCCCCCTCTGGAAACACCAGCACAGCACCCACCCAGCGGGCCCATACCTCTGTCCCCAGGACACGTCAATCAGCAGTGTGTCCACCACTACAGGGAACCCAGGCTAACCCACCACCCCAACAACAACAGGGACCTGGGGGCAGTGGTAGTGGGCACACGGTCCAGGGGACGGTGGCCCAGGAACACAGGGGAACTGGGAAGGCTGGTGTGCGAAAGGGGGAGGACAGGCCAAGGGAACCCACTCTCCACGAGGCCCTCTCCAACATCATGGGAGCCTACCACCACTCCCAGGAGACGATGACAACGGTACTGGCCAAGTTTCAGGAGACCCAGCGCCTGCAGGAGGAACAGTATTTGGGCTTCAGGGAGGAACTCAGAGCCATCAATTCCACCCTGGGCACCATCGTAGGGGTGATGAAGGAAGTACTCAACACCAGGAGGGACACTGTGGCACAACAAGGGGCCCCTGACACTAGCCTGGACGATGAACTGCCCATTACTTCCGCCGGCGCTAGTGGACAGCCACACCAGCACCCCACCTCCTGCAGAGGGATTACCACCCGCAAACGGTCCCTGAGATCCAGGACAAAGACAGAGAACGATGCCAAGAACCCACCAAGAAATGAGACCACCCTGAATGTCATCTTTCTGTCCCACTTGGTCACCCTGTCCATCCTCAAACTGCCCCAGCTCCACTTCCTATGCCCATTTGGGCAATGCACCTTTGAGACTAATAGACTGGACTCTGCCATGGACATTCCTCCCCCTTCACCCCTCACCATTTTACAACCCCCTCCAATATTGAGCACAAAACAATCACAAAACAATCTGGAGTTAGTCTGTGAATTCAAAATAGTGTATTAGCAATTACAGTGTCAAAATGCTCTTTCAATTGTAATGTCAACATACCTATGTCACACAGCTCTAGTCCATGAGGAAACAAAGCAGATGTCACACTGTGGGACACACATCTGTGAAATCATAAGGGAAAGTGACAACTCAGTGACCATACACTGGGTGAAAACGACAGACAGTAGAGAGGTAGTAGTGTTAAAGTAAATGTAGTATGCAGGTTTGTATTCTTACCTGTGTCTCACTGGAAATATTGCAGGATCACCGAGTTCCTGTTGTCAATGTCCTCTTCTTCTGCGTCCTCGTCTTCACTGTCCACAGGCTCCACAGCTGCAACAACACCGCCATCCGGACCATCCTCCTGCAGAAAAGGTACCTGTCGCTGCAAAGCTAAGTTGTGAAGCATACAGTAGGCCATGATGATCTGGCACACCTTTTTTGGTGAGTAGAATAGGGATCCACCTGTCATATGGAGGCACCTGAACCTGGCCTTCAGGAGGCCAAAGGTCCACTCTATTATCCGCTGAGTTCGCCCATTGGCCTCATTGTAGCGTTCCTCTGCCCTTGTCCTGGGATTCCTCTCTGGGGTCAGTAGCCATGACAGGTTGGGGTAACCAGAGTCACCTGCAAATGGCGAGGGACAACTGCTAGACACGCACTAACCTGTAGGGATATCCCCAGACAACCATTCCCACTGACTTGCTTCCAGGTGCTCACCTAATAGCCACACACAGTGCCTCTGGAGTTGACCCATCACATAAGGGATGCTGCTATTCCGCAGGATGTAAGCGCCATGCACTGAGCTAGGGAACTTGACATTAACATGGGAGATGTACTGGTCTGCCAAACACACCATCTGCACATTCATGGAATGATAACTCGGTTTCTGTACACCTGTTCACGCCTGCGGGGGGTACCAAAGCCACATGGGTCCCATCAGTGGCACCTATGATGTTGGGGATATGTCCCAGGGCATAGAAGTCTCCTTTCACTGTAGGCAAATCCTCCACCTGAGGGAAAACGATGTAGCTCCGCATGTGTTTCAGCAGGGCAGACGACACTCTGGACAACACGTTGGAAAACATAGGCTGGGACATCCCTGATGCTATGGCCACTGTTGTTTGAAATGACCCACTTGCAAGGAAATGGAGTACTGACAGCACCTGAACTTGAGAGGGGATTCCTGTGGGATGGCGGATAGCTGACATCAGGTCTGGCTCCAACTGGGCACACAGTTCCAGGATTGTGGCACGGTCAAGCCTGTAGGTGATGATCACATGTCTTTTCTCCATTGTCGACAGGCCCACCAGCGGGCTGTACACCAGAGGATGCCGCCATCTCCTCACATGTCCCAGTGGACGGTGCCTATTAAGGACAACAGCGAGCACAGAGTCAACCAACTCAGAGGTACGTACCCACAGCTTACACAGAACACAAATCATAATCCGAAATTTGGCCTGTATGATTGTTGAGGCAAGGCTTAGGTATGTGTGACGCAGTTAAAAATTAAGCCATGTGGGCCCCTGAAATGGCGGCTGCCTGACCTGTAAAGTGGGACAATGGGATGTGAGGTAACTGCGCTGGCGTTGTACACCGTCGCAGTAGGCGGTCGAAGACTGTGGCGCAATGCTGCATTGGTTAACATTGGACCCTATGGTCCCAGGAGCCAATGACGATGTACGCCGGCGGTGACGGTACGCACCACTGTGGACGTGACCACCATTTTCTATCTGTTCAATCACTCGATACCTGATCTTCGACTGGAGAGGACCTACACTGCAAGTGCTGCTGTGACCTCGGTCTGGAAGAGACAATGGCTCGTGCGTCTGGGGAAAGGGGCCCTGCCTTCACATCGGAGGAGTTGGAGAAACTCATGGATAGGGTCCTCCCCCAGTACACGCTACTCTACGGTCCTCCAGACAAACAGGTAAATACACTGGGAGCATTCTGTATGGGCTATGCCTGTGTGGAGTGGGGTGGATGAAAGATGGGGGGGGTGAGAATGAGGCGTGCATGAAACGACGGTGAGTGCATGTGCATCATGGCAAGGGTAGGGATGGGGGCCAATGACTGTGACAGTGCATTTGGTAATAACTTTTCTTTTCCCCCTGTACAATTCATGTAGGTCAGCGCCCACCAGAAAAAAAGATAATTGGCGTGCCATCGCCAAGGACGGTCCAGACCCTGGGGGTCTACCACAGACGGAGCACCCACTGCCGTAACAGATGGGAGGACATTCACCGCTGGAGCAAGAAGGCGGCGGAGGCCCAGCTGGGGATGGCCTCCCAACGTGGGAGGGGTGCCCGTCGCACCATGACCCCGCTGATGTTCAGGATCCTGGCGGTGGCGTACCTGGATTTGGATGGGCGCTTGAGGGCATCACAGCAGCCACAAGGGGGTGAGTACACTCTCATTCTGCTGATTTTGCGTGCAGTGGAGGTGTCTGGGTTGGGGAGGTGGGCTGTGGGTTTCCCTAGGCCAGGGCGAGTGTGCTAGTTAGGTCCCCTTGTTTTGGCAGACCCTGTGGCACCCCAAACCCACCTGTGTACAGTGCCAAGTACACCTAGTCAGGCTCCTGTGTCATCCATGTGTGCAGATGTCGTCCATAGCCTTGTAGGCCATGTCCCAGGGATTGAACAGTGGAGCCCAAGCCTGTGGCGTAGGTCAGGGGGCTTCTGTGTCTGTCGTGTCCGCCAACGGTAGTGGTAATGCATGCACTCAACATGTCTTTCTTCTGTTGTCCCCCCCTTTTTGTGGTCTCCCTGTTCTTGTGTGCATTAGCATCATCAGGAGGAGGAGCAGTGGCACCGGAGCAGGAGGGAGCTGCATCCCACATGGCCCTGGAGGGCGACACTACGGACTCGGAGTTCAGCAGTGGGACGGATGGCGAGGGGAGCTACACGCTGGGGACAGGAGCTGACACCAGTGGCACGGACTCCTCCTCTGATGGGAGCTCCCTTGTGGTGGCGGCAACATCTGTGCCCCCCGCATCTACAGGTACAGCCGCCACCCCCCTACCAGCACCGCCCTCCCAGCAGCCCCTCAGCCTTTGCCCCGTGCCCGCTCACCCAGGAGGGTGGGCATCACCTTCGCCCCAGGCACCTCAGCCCCTGCCCCAGTCACCCCTGCTGCCCTCAGTGAGGAGGCCATTGACCTCCTCAGGTCCCTCACTGTTGGGCAGTCTACCATTTTGAATGCCATCCAGGGTATAGAAAGGCAGTTGCAACAAACAAATGCATTGCTGGAGGGCATTAATTCTGGTCAGGCGGCCCTTCATCGAGCTTTGCAGACTCTGGCCTCAGCACTGATGCCAGCCATTGTCCCTGTCTCTAGCCTCCCCCCTCCAACTTTCTCCACCCATACCCAATCCCCTCTACCTCAGCCTATCCCAAGCACACCTTCAGACCAGCATGGACACACGTCAACATACAAGGGAAGCTCTGGCAAACATAAGCATCACACATCCCACAGGCACTCACGCAAGCATCACACACATGCAGACACACCAACATCCACTGCCTCCACTGTGTCCCCCTCCTCCTCATCTCCCCCCTCCCTCCTAGTCTCGTCTACACTCACACCTGCATGCACTATATCTACAGCCACTACTTCCATCACCAGCACACCCACCACCACACCCCGCTCACGTGCAGTCACCACCCCCACTGCCATTGACACGTCCCCTGTGTCCTCTCCCAGTGTGTCTGTGACGCCCTCGCCCAAGATACACAAACGCAGGCACACACCCACCCAACAGCCATCGACCTCACGACAGCCTCCAGCACATGCACCTTCACCCAAAGTCACCAAACGAACACCTCCTACAACCACAACCTCTTCGTCCACTCCCAAACCCCCTCCAGCTACCCATCCCAGTGTTCCCCAAAAACTTTTCCTGTCCAACCTTGACCTCTTTCCCACACCTCCCCCACCCCGTCCGTCTCCTAGGGCCCGACTCTCCAGGTCCCAACCTAGCACCTTAGCCACAACATCTCTGGGACCAGTGGTGCCTGCAGTCACCGGAATCTGGATTGCACCGGCCACCAGGGCAGCCAGTGTGGCACAGAGCCACCGCACGGACATTCCCCCACCTGTCAACCATCAAAAGTTGGCCAGTGCCCGGCGGGAGAGGGGGAAGACTCCAGCCACCAAAGCCGCTCCCAGGAGTACAGGTGGGAGTGTGGATTCCGCTGCAACACCTTCCAAGGTGGGGAAGGGCCACAAGAAAGTCAGCAAGTCTGGGAAGGGCAGCACGGCGGAGAAGACCGCCATCATCCCCGCTGCCCAGGAGACCGACAGCACGAGCCCCGCTGGGCCAGACAGCAGCTGAGTCACTGCAAAGGACCCCGCCGCAACAAGCACCGCTGAACAGGGCACCGCCGCCACAAGCACCGCTGAACAGGGCACCGCCGCCACAAGTACTGCTGAACAGGGCACCGCCGCCACAAGCACCGCTGGCCCATGAGCGCCAAGGGCACTGACGCTACTGAGTCCGTCACGAGCAGGATAAAGCACTCTGGGCACAAAGCCCCCTCCAGAACCAGTGGAGTATCACATCCACTACCTCTGTCCTTGGCAGGATGAAGCACTATGGGCACAAAGCCCCCTCCAGAACCAGTGGAGTATCACATCCACTACCTCTGTCCTTGGCAGGATGAAGCACTCTGGGCACAAGGCCCCCTCCAGAACCAGTGGAGAAAAGCATCCACTTGAGAGACTGTGGCTTTGCACTCCCCAGGATGGAACAGTGGGCAAACCACCCACTGTAGGGACTTGAGAGACTGTGGCTTTGCACTCCCCAGGATGGAACAGTGAGCAAACCACCCACTGTAAAGACTTGAGAGTCTGTGGCTTTGCACTCCCCAGGATGGAACAGTGGGCAAACCACCCACTGTAGAGACTTGAGAGACTGTGGCTTTGCACTCCCTAGGATGGAACAGTGGGCAAACCACCCACTGTAGAGACTTGAGAGACTGTGGCTTTGCACTCCCCAGGAAGGAACAGTGGGCATGTGGCCCTCTCGTGGATTTGGCGTCGTGCACTCAACTGGCTGAGGTGCCCCCCCCTTTCCCTTCCCCCTGAAGTGCCTGTTTTATTGCTATCTGATGCCCCTGCAGTGTTCTCTCCGTCATGTGTGGGCCTCGACCATACCGTGTGGGCCCAGTGTTCAATGGACCACTACCTGGACTACTATTCTTGGTGTATATTTTGTTTATAGTGTATATATATATTTTTGCGAACTGGATTTTTATATATTACAATGGTTACACTCATTTTCTTTTGTCTTTGCATTCTTCCGGGGGGGGGGTTGCGGGGTGTAACTGTAATGTATCAATATGTATTAGTGTGTGTGTTGTCGTGGGTGAGGGTGAGGGTGTTGCCTATTGTGTGTGTGTCCCCCTGTGTTTTCCCTCCCCTGTGTCGTAGGTGCTGTACTCACCGTGGTCTTCGCCGCCGGCGTTTGTGCTCCTGGTAGAGGAGCAAGAAGATAAGGGCTGGCAGGATCGGGAACACTGGTTCCATGGCCTCCTGATTCCTCGTGGGGTGTGTAGAGGTGAGCATTTTCCCTTCGAAGTCCTGTTTCCGCCGTGTTTTTGCTTGCGGGGAATCTGCCCCGGAAAAGGTGGCGGATTGGTAGGTTGTGATACTGTGGTTGGTACATTGTCCTCCGCCTGTCTGTTGGCGGTGACCGCCGCGCTGTTTGTTTGTGCCACCGTGGCGGTCGGAGTGTTAAAGTGGCTGTCTTTGTTGGCGGTTTCCACCACAGTCGTAATTCAATTTTTTTTCCGTCCGGCCTGTTTGCGGTTTTACCGCCGCTGTAACACCAACCGCCAGGGTTGTAATGACCACCATAGTGTCAGAGAGGCAAACCCATATCGGTCTCTGCCCATCACTTAAGTGACAAGTCATGATTTGCGTGCAGGGGAGGGAACTTTATGGTCTCGCAAGGCTTCCCTGACCCGTTCATGTATGTGGTGCAAACAAGACTTATGCTGGTGGAACCATATCAATCAGTGCCCATCTTTATCATGTCAGGAAAAAGTTATGCGGGCCGGGTAAGACATCCGTTTGGATCTCGCTAGACTCCCCCCACCCGTACCCCTCAAAAGTATTAGGTCAAATTTATGCAGACAGAGAAGAGATCTCATAAGGCTCCCCACACTCCTCCCAGCCACTGGGAGCCTCCTAATACTCACTTCATCAAAGGGATCATCGTTTTGGTGCACCTGTTAGACACTTCTCTCAGCCAGGGCCTGGGAGCACGGAGCATCTACATAGAGGTCTCTGCGGAGAAAGCACACATGAGAGGGGGGACTTGTACGGGTGTGTCTTACCACGCCATCAGGGCACCGCCTCTCCCAAGTGTTGATGGGAGTTGTAGGACAGAGGTGTTGAACAGGGGCTTCAGAATGGAGAATATCCTGTGTGTTCCACTTTGTGAAATCGTATGCTCATCATCAGCTGTTAGAAAGGTCCCTGTGGTGTAAATAACTGGAGTGTCAAGTCTGGATGTTTGAAACCGCCACCCCCCGATTGCAAACCTTACTGGGAGGTGTGGCCGGGAAACCACTGTGTTCAGTCCCGATGCTGCGGTTGCATGTAAATCATACATGTGTGCAACCATAATCATTCTTGCATCTAGGGGTGAACAGTTGTTTATTGTGATGTCCTTCGTGAAAACATTAGGCATACATGTTACCAACAATTATATGCTGGCACCGGGGCTCCCCAAAGAAATTAGTAAGTACAAGTTGCAGTGCTCAAAAAACTACTCAAGGGCATCTTTAACTGTCCTACTCATATTAGTTGTTCATACGTGTGTGACACCGGGGGATTCTTAAAACATGGGCACAAGGGGAGGGGTGCCAGGTGGGCTTTGGTTATGCATTCTGGGGGATTTCTACATCACACTCACACCCTTACACACCCTTTCACAGATCCACAGACACCCTTATTCATCCATTTAACCATTCCCACACTGATGCATCCATTTGGAGACCCAGTCACACCGCCATGCACAAATTTACAGACTGACTCACACTCACATGCACTTAGTCACAGACCCACTCAGACTCTGAGGCACTCACTCTCAGACCAACTGAGAATCTTGTGAATCCACAGAAAGAGTTTGTGAGATAGTTTTGTATCACTGAAAGAGTGATTAAAAATTGTATACATGGAGTTGCAGACACACTCATATATTTGTTTGTGGACTTGTTTCGGAAATAATCTTTGGTGCCTGATATTGGGACGTGCTTGCATATATACTTATGGATTTTGAAAGGGTTGGTGTGCATTGAAAGCCTACTTTTGTTTTGCATATTTGTGAGTATGTTGCAAACATCGCAATGTCGTTATGAATATTTTGAAAAAATAAATAAAATACATACAGATAATGAAGAACAATTTCAGGCAATAAGGTGTCCCTGACAAGAGCCTTTGTGTTCATTGTTAGTATCTGATAGGCAGATGTAAGACTGGATGCAGTTTCAGGTTTGAAATAAAACCTCTGTTACCTTTATCTGTGAAGTGCACCCCGTCACTCATATAGATACCATCCATATGCAGACACAGTTTATTAACATGTTTCCTGGCTTTGTTGATCTGTGACAGAACTGAGTAGAACACTTCCATTTCTACCTTTGGCAGATTTCGGACTACACCAAGACAATGTGATGGAAAGTGTCAGCGATTTTGCAAAGGTATACCTCATTAGGATTTCCAGTCCTACCTCAGTCAGTGTACAGGTCATTACCACCACAGTGCAGAATCATGAGGTCAGGGGTTTGAGAATCCACAATGCTTTCGACCAAAGTGAGCAATTGATTCCACTTTAACCCTCTCTGGCTAATCCAATTAATGTTCATGTTAGAAATGGGGTCTCTAATTGCACCCTGTCCAAGTAGGGAATCTTACTCTTGTCAAAGTAAGGGGGTCACACACTTAAGATAGCCCTTTCTCACCCCTCTGGCAGTTTGACACATGCAGTCAGGCTTATCTTAGAGTCAATGTGTAAAGTATTTGTACACACACACACAGTAACACAGTGAAAACAGTACACCAGTTTAGAAAAATAGCCAATATTTATCTTAGTAAAACAAGGCCAAAACAACAAAAACTCTAACATACACAAGCAAAGATATGCATTTTTAAAGATTAAATACCAATAAAGTGCATAGAAAAACAATAGCTCCAACTGGGACTATCACAACGTCATTGAGAGTCCAACAGTCCAATGCCACTCGCGAGAGAGTGCGGCTCCAGTGACAGAGTCACACAGACTCTAGGAACAGTACCATTGAAAATGATGGAACAAAGACATTGCATGGAGTAGGGGAGCAGAGGTGCTGCTCGAGCTGGAGGTGAGGCATTGGTTTCTTACGGTTGCAGGGGAGGTGATGCGACGTTGGTGGCGAGGCGTCGGATGCTTGCGATCCAGTGGCAACGATGAATCCGGTGGGTCAAGATGGGGTGACCTATCAGGGTCACGGTCACACCACGGGGCCACAGGTGCTGCAGTAGAGTCAAGTGTCATGGACATCAGAGACATGGCATTCAGGACTCATGATGTCATGGGACTTCAGTGACGCTGCCGCAGTGTCGGTCCTGCAGGGTCAGTTGCGGTCATTGCACTCCAGTGGGGACCACGGCTTCAGTGCAGGCAGAGTTAGGCAGCAGCACTGGTTCTGAAGTCATCCAGAGTCGATGTGCCTGGTTCTTCTTTTTTTAGGCAAGCTTTACTCCCAAGGGCCCAGGAACTCGAGTAGGAACCACCTGGCGAGTCATGCAAAGTCTAGTCTTTGTCCTCTCCAAAGCAGAAGCAGCAACTGCAGGTCAACCCAGCAAATCACACACAGCATATGGGAAGTACTCCTCCTCACAGCTCTTCAGCTCTTCTCCTTGGAGAAGGTTCCTTTTGATCCAGAAGTATTCTAAAGTGTCAGCTCCTCCCTCCACATTAGCCCAGGAAGACCCATAAGCATGTGCAGGACACACGTCAGCTCCCTTTGTGCTACTGTCTAGAGGGAATTCACAAACAGCCCAACTGTCAGTCTGACCAAGAGGTGTGTTCAGCTGCCAGGAAGAGGCACAGAATGGTTAAGCAAGAAAATGCCCACTCTCTAACAGTGGCATTTTCAAAATTTCAATCTCAAAACCAAATGTACCAGATGTATTTTTAAATTGTGATTTCAGAGAGCCCCACACTCCATATCTCTATCTGCTCTCATTGGGAAATTACACTTAGTTCTTAATACGTAGGTATTTAAAGGAAATCCCCATCCTAACCTATAGGAGAGAAAGGCCTTGCAATAGTGAAAAGTGAAGTTGGCACTATTTTACTGTCAGGACATGTAAAACACATCAGTACATGTCTTACCTTTTAAATACACTGCACCCTGCCCATGGTGTACCTAGGACCTATCTTAGGGGTGCCTTAAATGTACTAAAATGGAAGGTCTGGGCCTGGCAAGTGAGTGAACTTGCCAGGTCGACAGGGCAGTTTAAAACTGCACACACAGACACTGCAATGGCAGAGTCAGACATGTTTTCAGGGCTACTCATGTGGGGGGCACAATCGGTGCTGCAGGCCCACTATTAGCATTTAATTTACAGGCTCTGGGCACCTCTAATGCACTTTACTAGGGACGTACTGATAAATCAAATAAGCCAATCATGGATAAACCAATCACAACTAAAATTTTGACAGAGACCATATGCACTGCTGGTTAGCAGTGGTAAAGTGCCCAGAGTCTTAAAGCCAACAGAAACAAGTCCTAAGGTAACTATAACTCGCACCTTGCACAGTTTTTTCCTCAAATATTTTACTGTAAATATTACTTTCATATTATCAAAGATGTTACCAAAGATGGCATGAGTGCCGTAATTGGTGGGGAAATTAGCAGTGCATGGCAAGGGCATGAGCAACCTTCACACTTAGCTATAGGTTTGAAAAGATTTTTCTGGTACCGCATGGGAACCCTTGAGGGTACCCCACGGTCCCAAAATGTTATTCTATTAATTTATTTCTGTTTGATTGTTTTTTTTACTAAAATGTCCTTCATGGGCTACCTGGCACTGCAGGGGAAGCCTTATGGCTTATGGCTTCCACTGCAGAGCCATTGCTTCAGCAAACACAGAGCTGCTTTGACAGCAGCTCCCTGCTAGCTGAAGCATTTAATTTCTGTCCCCAGCACATGTGAAAAGCTTTGGATTGGGACAACGGGACCAAAATCCAAAGAGTTTGGTGTAGCAGAGCTGCAGCCAAGCCATAACAAACAGCTATGTTCAGGGGGTGGGCACCCCAGGATATAACAGGAGCCAGCTCACGGCCCCCCTCTAACTTGGACATAGACCCAGGGGTGGGGGTCCCCAGGGCAATGAGGGGGCCATACAGCCCCCCACAAATAAATAGCATTTTGCCCCATGGGGTGGTGGTCCACAGGGCACAGGGGCCACAGGACACCTGCTTATTATTAACTTAACACCCTGGGGAGGTGATGGTTCCCTGAGCACCCCCCCTGCACAATAATTAACAGCCCTGGGGATGTGGCGGTCCCCAAGGCAGCAGGGCATGCATAAAACTAATAAGCCCTGGGGAGGTGGCAGTCCCCAGGGCAGTGGGAGGGGGCCAAAAGCCCCGCACACACACTTTTGTTATGTAAAAACCCCTAGGACTTGGCCCACCTGGGGGTATAATAGTAACAAAGCGCGGGAACCTGCCGTTTAAAAAAAAATGTATTTTAAGGCAGATCCGCGGTCCACTGTGACTCCATCTGTAAACATTTTTAAAAAATGCTTTTTAGCCCTCAGTAATTTAAAATGAAGCAGCTATAGCAATGAATGAATGGGAACGAAGAGAGGAAACTATGGATTTAGAACAGTTAGTGGAACAACTAAATAATAAACAGAGATAAGTTTACAATGAAGTTAAGACTAAAATAGAACAGAGATTTCTCCCTGACAAAAACCTATGGGAGTGTTCTACATATAAACCAGTATTACTGTACATCAGTGGACAAGCTGGTATTGGGAAAAGCTTCTTAATTAAAGTTCTCGCTAGTTATCTACAGAAGATTAATGATTCAAATTTGTCATGTGTAGTAACAGCACCAATAAGATTAGCTGCTCATAACATTAAAGGAATTACTCTGCATCGACTACGAGTAGTACTTGTTGAACATTACAATAAAATGGACTATCAGAAGTTATCTTGTGATGCTTGTCACGAAGTTTCAGGAGTATTGAGAAATATGACTATTTTCATCATTGATGAAGTGAGCATGGTATCAAACTTAATGTTTGCTGTCATACACTTAAGGACACAGCAAGTTTTAAGAACAAACTATGATGTACTATTTGGAAGAAAACATTTATTTGTCTTTGGTGACCTACTTCAACTTACCCCTGTAAAAGGACAACCAATCTCTAAAACTCTTCTGTATAATGAAACAAGACATTCCTTAGGAAGTATTGGCAGTGTAAATATTTGGTTACATTTTGAGTGCAAAGAATTAGTAAAAAAACATGCATCAAGCCTCTGATATGGAACATGGAGAGATACTGAAAGACATTAGAGTGGGAGTTCTTACAAAACAGGGGAAACATCTTTGGAAAGTCACCTAATCAAAACTGTATTCTCATCCGCCATAACTGCACTAGAAATAATGTTCAATTTCATCAAAGTAGAGAAATCTATAGTTTGTTTAGTACCAGCACTTCAAGAGTGCTCAAACTTTAATGAAAAATTACTAAAATCGGAGAAACAAGACATTTTGGAAATTACAGCTATTGGTAAAATGGAACATCAAGGAGTCACATTATCACTGACAGACAATCTACAAGCAAAATTGGATTATTTGGAAAAATCTGTATAAAAAACAGCAGGATTAGTAAAGCTGTAAAAACTATTGAGTTATTTTACTATGGAATTTACGTGGTGAGGAAGGCTTAGTGAATGGTGCAATGGGTAAAGTAATTGATTAACTTTTCCAATAGAGATGAGATAAAGTATTCGGCTATAAAATTTGATCAGATAGATGATGTTCAGAAGATTGGCCGGTTTGCTGAACACTTTTTGCTTTTAAAAGACTTATACATCCAACGACAACAGTTCCCTGTCTCTTTAGCCTATGCAGAAACCATACATAAATCACAAGTTTTAAATGTAGATGCAGCTTTGTTTAATATTGGAAGTTGTGTCTTCAAAGAAGAAATGTCATATGCAGCATTGTCACAGATTAGAACTTTGTCTGGCTTGTTTTTAATTGCCTTTGATGAAAATAAAGTTAGTGCTGAGATATAATTGGTTAAGAAGTCTTTACGCTCCTCAATTAGGACAGTACTATGTTTATGAGAAACGGATACTCTGTCCAAAGTGGAAAATCACAAAACAGTCTACAGACTCTCAAGAAAAGAAAGGACAATAGGACAACACAGAAAGTGCTAAGAAGTTAAAACTGGAAAAAGAAGGTGAAGTAGTAGGTTACCAGTTGGAAAACAGTCCAGGTGTCAACTGCTATGCAAATGTTATTCTCAATGTCCTGTTCCATTTACCTCATGTAGTAAACCAAATAGAAGAAATATTAGGTAAGAGAATGTGTTCTGCACTATGTCATTTGCTGCAACGTTTAATAAGTGACAGAACTGTAATACATTCAGTTTCAATAATCTGAGACCTTTTAGATATTTGTCTGGGATCAATAATGCTTACTCTCAACACTCAGCAAGATGCACAGGAATTTATTATGGTCATGTTTGGAGTCCTAGAAGAAGAAGAAGTATATATATTGATGATCTATTTGGACTCATTTACAAATAGAACCATTTTTGCGAAGACTGCTCTTTTACATCTAGCGCTCAGATCAATTATGAATGATTCCTTTATTTCACATTATCAGATTCTAAAACTGTGCCTTTTGAGAAATTGTACAGAAATGCTAACCAAAATATGTTGTGCCCAAACTGCAGATCTGACCTTCTCTCTACATTGTTTCTACAAAGAACAGGAAAATACCTTGTAGTAATGCTACACCGTTGCAGATCAGATGGTTCTAAATTGGACACTCAAATTACGAACTTCAAAGTTGGATAAGTATAATTCTCTGGAAGAACTTTTACTACTTTGGCTACCATCTTTCACAAATGAGTTAATACAACCTATACATTACACTGTGTATTTAAAGAGTGAAACTGGATGGACAGAAAGCAATGACATCATCCTAAAATACAAAGCCACATTTCCATCCAAACTACCAAACTCAGGCATTCTCTTTATTCAACCCAAGTTCTAAGGAGGAATTCTGCTTAAAAATGTGGTGTATGGTGTTTCCTCTATGTGGTTCATCACTTTTTTAGACATTATTCAGCCTATGAAGGGTAAGTTTTTTTTTAATAAGATCTTTCAGAATCAGTAGTATTTTTAATGTTCCATAGAAGAGGTAATATAAACATTGAATACAGTATTCTCTAATCAAAGTGTGAAACTGGATGGTAATACTCCAATTACAATAGCCTTAAGTTGAAACCAAAAAATGCCTTCAACACTCAAAAATGTATCCCTTTTACTTCTCCAACCAAACTTGTATGTCATAGTTGAAGAAAATTAGTGCTTTGTGGATGTTTTCTAAACAATCTCCAAAATTGAAGAGTACTTCACATTTATTTCCGATATTGTACCAGATATAATATATATATTTTTTTAAAATATATATGTTTAGGTTATGATAGTATCTCTGAAAAAAGCCACTAATCAATGAATTGTAGTGAGTGCAATGTATAGTGACACTTATTTGTAGTGATGTACAGTGCACCTTTGTTTTGTTTTTTCTACAATCCATTCATTGTTTTTTTTTCCCACTGTTAAAAGACGACGCTTTATACAAACCACTGTTTATGGTGAAGTATAAAAGCTGGAACAGTAAAACAATCAAAATGGTACTTATATTACAGTGTAATATATTATTACAGTATAAGTAATGACTATTAAGATATTTGTGTAACTATAAAGATTAAAAAATAACATATGTTTATGTCAATTCTTTTCCAACAGTGACTGCAATTGAACAGCGTTAGATATGTCAAAACACTTTTTGTAGCACAGACAAATAGGTCAGAAATACAATGCAGACTGTTTTTCAATATAAAGTGCTGTTGCAATACCTTTGTTTTAGTTTGTTTTACTTATTTCCTAGATCACTGATGGAGTAAGTCACACCTCCACTCACAGAGGTATCAAGCTTCTCAAACTAGCAGGCACACAAACATTCAGTCACCAATACAGGCTAAAATACATTCAAGAAAGTATCCATAGATCACTGATACATTGATTAACTCACCCATACACCACTCATACAGTCACTGTCTCACTGATATCCCGCTGAGGCACACAAATACATATTTGCTCACTCACCCATAACCACACTCATGCTGTTACTCAACCACTTATAGACAAACTGATGCAGTCAGTCAATCAGCTCTACACCACTGATGCCCTCACTCAATCCCTTACACATGCACACATACACTCAGTCAATTACTGATACACTGTGTATGTACTAAGTCACTCATACACAAGCTCATACACTCAACACACTCAGTCAATCACCAGGAAACCCCTAACATACTCACTAACTCACCCATACACCACTGATGCTCTCAGTCAATCGGTTAATCAATCATATACCAGCCATGCACTCAATCACTCACCTATACATGCACTCATGCACTCAATCAACTATACACCACTCATGCACTCAGACAATCACCCATACACCAGTAATGCACTCACTTACCTATACAAGTACTTATGCAGTCAATAACTCTCTCAGTCATTTATGTAATACTTTTGCACTCAGTCACCCATACATCCACTCATGTACCCACTCACTCACTTATACAGACATTCATGCAGCTAGTCACTCACCCATACAAACACTGACACACTCAGATACTCACCTATACATGTAGTCATACACTCAATCACCCATACACTACTTCTGCACTACTCTGTACTTACATGCTCACTAATACACACACTCATGCACTCATTTAATCATACATACACTACTCATGCACTCAATCAATCACCCATATACCACTCATAGACTCACTCACACACCCTTTTATACACTGATCCCCTCGGGTAATCA
Source organism: Pleurodeles waltl (assembly GCF_031143425.1). Taxonomy (NCBI): domain Eukaryota; kingdom Metazoa; phylum Chordata; class Amphibia; order Caudata; family Salamandridae; genus Pleurodeles; species Pleurodeles waltl. The sequence goes on from NC_090447.1 coordinate 1,081,083,350, forward strand.
CCCATGCCCTCATTCACACACCCATATATGCTGTCACATACTCTGTAAATCACTCATACATGCATTTATGCACTCAGTCATCACCCACGCATCACTCATGAACTCACTCATTTGCCTATACATGCACTTACACACTAAGTAAGTGAGCTATATATGTACTCATGCACCTACCCAGTCATACTCAGTCAGCCATACATGCACTCACACACTCATTTACTAACGTATCAATTTACTCATACACTCATTAATTCACTCATACACTACTCATGCACTTACATACTCACTCATACATACACTCATGCACTCAGTTATACATTCATACACCACTCATGCAGTGACACACTTACACACTATGCATAAACTCACTGAATCACTCATACACTCACTCATACACCCATACACACACTGCTGCACTCAGTCAATGACCCATACAGCACTAGTGCACTCACTCGCTTCCCATACATAAATGATGCACTTATTCACTCACCAATGCACACACTCATATACTGTTTGAGTCACCCACACATACACTCTTGCACTCACTTACTCACTCATATACACATTCATATAGCCAGTTAATCAGCCTTACACCACTCATGCAGTCACTCACTCACCCATACATCCCCTCATGCACTCAATCACTCATACATGCATTTATGCACTCACTTACTTATCCATACCTGCTGTTATACAGTCAATCACCCATGTACCATTCATGCACTCACTAACTCATATACCACTCACACCAGTAGGTAGTTATAGTTAGGGCCTAGTTTCAATAGGAAAATGGTTTTCTTTTTTGCCAATAACTTTGGCGCCATTTGACAAATCTTTAAAAATGTTTTCAAAACTAATATGACAGTTGGTTCAGCCACTGTGTTGAACGTTTCATGGTGATTTGTCAAGCAGGGGCAGAGAAAAAGAGGGGTCCCAAAAGGCTTTTTCCCAAAGCAATTTACAAAGTGATTTTTAGACGTCACTACTGCTCGCACCACCTGACAGAATTATACCACATTTGGCAGAAAGGTAGCTATTGGGACAGAAAGCACCCTTTTTGTGATTTGGTGTAAATCTGTTCAGTAGTTTTTGAGAAATTACAGGAAAAAGAAATATAGATATCTAGGGATGCAGATCCTTCATGGATCAGACAGTTCCCTATGCTAATGTCTTATTGTCTGCCAACACTTCAACCAGGAAGCGTGGCAGCCATTTTAGGACTTGGACTCAGACAAGACCGAAAAAAAAAAATAATAAAGAAAAAGGGAAGGGTAGAAATATCCTGACACCCCAGCCCTGGTGCTAGGCCCTCCCTGGGACACAACTGGGGGGCCATACATTTTTTTTATTCAGTTTGCAGAAAAATCATGGAGGATCCACAAATCTGTGGCAAAATGGAAAAAAAAACAAGATTAGTCTCCCGCGCTTGTTTACTGTTCAGCCCCTGGGTGTGCCAAGTTCAGCCAGCAAGCTCCATATAATATTTTTGGGAAGCACACACAAGGCTCTCCTCCTGGCACTTTAGAGTGCCATTGGGACTACTATCTCCTTGGGGCTCAATTAAAAATAGGAAGGGCCATGCAAACTCCCTCCTTAAGCTGGAGAGAGCCCCGGGGACCACTACCTCCTCTGGGATTGGGTTGTGCAGACTGCCCTCCACAAACTTTACAGACCACCACTTCACCAGGCTTTTTACAGAAATTGGAGGGAGCTGCATGGAACTGTCTCCTTGGTCCTTGAGGGCCCTAGGGTCCACCACCTCCTCTGGGCCACAAATCCAAAACAAATTGGGAGAGGAGCCACAGGTCCCCCTCCTGGGCCATTTATGGCCCTGGGGACTGCCAACTCCCTGGGACTGGACCTGTGCAAAGTAAAGGAGGGAGGCCCCTCCTTGAGCCATTAACGGCCTTGGGGAACACCACCATTCAGGGTCAGCTCCCTATTGACAGAGGTGCCCACCTTTGGGAGATAGCGGTTTGCTTTCACTTGGTGGGAGCTTTCACAGCTCCTGCCAAGTAATTGCAAACTGTAAGTTTTCTCCCGGCAGGTAGGAGCAGGAAAACCGCTCCTGCTCGCTGAGAGTGGACTTTTCATCTGTGTTCCTGTCTGCTGTCAAGCAAGTAAGAAAACAGATGAAAGGATTGCTCCCACAGCTTTAGCTGCTCCCAGTGTGTGGGAGCAATGCCAGCTCCCCCTGGAAGTGGGAAGGCGGCAAGGACTGCAGGGACTGCAGGGACCTTGAGGCTCCACCAGTGGTCCCACGGAGTGGTTTATATTATGGATGAGTGGGTTTCTTCTTGTCATCTCCTGTTGAGCACAGAGCTCATTATTCTCCATTTTAACCACTACAAGTATACAAAATGACCTAGAAGTCTGCCTATTTGGCTCAACCACATATACGTTAGTGGTATGCAACTTCTTTCCTCATTTTTTTAAGATGATGGACAGCTTACCAAAAGGCCCTCTCAGCACGTTTTCTGCTATGTTAGAGATGCGTTCTTAATAAAGAGGAATATGAGCACATTTCCACCAAACAAAGAAGTGCTTACTACATATCTTATTAATAGTATGTACCCTTGCTTGGTGGAGATTTAACTCTTTGTAGCCTAGTCATTTTCTCTACATGAGGATTCATGTTCTTGTATATTTCTGTTTGAAGACACTCGAGGAACAATCACATAGCCAAAATTAGAGACATGCAAGGTCATTGGAGACATGATCTCGGGGTTCTTTACACAGCTGTGGTGAGCAATATACATGATACATTTACCCAGTGAGGTAGCACTTAATAATTAGCCAGTTCAAAAAGTACTCCAGTTGGGGGGAGATTTTGCACAAAACTGTGGCCTACTCATAGGCAGGTCAGTATGCATTCTGGTAGCGATGCTCATGTCATAGAAATTAAACCAAACACCCTAGCCCCAGGGTGCCTGGTGGGGGTTGGCCACATGGCCCAGCCACTGACTAGGCCCTGTGCACAAACCTCACTGTGCACAGCAAAAGGCCCTGCATGGCATGGGGTTGGATGCCTATGGGGGTTTGGCTGCAAGCCAGGTCCTGGGGCCAACCCCTGCCATTAACAGCTGAAGGCTGTGCATGGTGTGTGGTTGGATGCCCCTTGGGGGTTGGGCCCAAGCCAGACCCTTGGCCACCCCCGCTGTGCATAACCAAAGGGCTCCCATGCCTGTTTTTTAATTACCCCTTGGTGGGCCTGGTCCCGTGGCATTGTGTTTTTAAATAGGGGGACCCCCAGGTACCCCCTGTGTCCCAGAGACCACCACCTCCCCGGGAAAAAAATATTTTTTAGTGGGGGAGGCCTGACAGCATCCTCCACAGCCCCGGGGACCGCCACCTCCCTGGGTCATTTATGTAATATGGTGCGGGGGCTGAGCAGCGCCACTGAACCCGGGGGACCACCACCTCCACAGGGTAAAATTATTTTTTATGTGGTGGAGGCCCAACGGCCCCCAGGGAGCCCCGGGGACCACCACCGCCCTGTGGCATTTAACTAGTAAGGTGCAGGGATGCGCGTCCCCCCCCTCAGGCCCTGGGACCACCACCTCCCCAGGGCAAATAGTAAAAAAAAATTAAACGGGGTCCGTTTCAGACCCCCAAACTCCAGGGACCACCACCTCCCCTGGGCTACTTCCACATTGAAAGGGGGCCATGGGGCACTCCTTGAGGAGCCACTGATAGCCCTGGGGAATGCCACCCCACAGGGCTAGCTCCTGCTATGTCCCGGGGTTCCCATCCCAGGGACATAGCTGTTTGCTATGGCTTGGCTGCAGCTTTGACAGCTGCAGTCAAGACACAGCAAACATAACTCTGCTTTCTGACAGCAGGACCTGTCAAACAGAGTAAACATATGAAAACATTGCTACAGCAAGCAAGGAGCTGCTATTAAAAGCAGCTCCCTGATTGCTGGAGCAATGGTGGTTGGAGCCAGCCGGGACTCAGGGGGAGGCCTTGAGGATCCCCCCACAGTCCCAGATAGCCCATAAAAAGCAAAACATGTAAAAAAAAAACAATCTAGTGGGACTGTGGGTGAGGCCTTAAGGCTCCCCCCAGAGTCTCAGATAGCCCATAAAGGGCATAAACAATTTTAAAGAAAATGGGGTATGACAGTAGGGGAGGCCTTGAGGCTCCCCCTACAGTCCCAGATAGCCACAAAGTGCAGGATAAAATGATGGAAAACTAAAAAAATCTATAGCATAATAGTGATGGTCAGAGACTTTCACACTGAGAGTTGAGGGTTCGACTCCAGGTGTATCTGTGGTCATTTCCCTCTTTTAGTATCTTTTCAACTGCAACTGTTTAAGGCTTATACTGAAAGGTAATCTTACTATTTAATTGACACGTACATTTTTATTTTCAATTTGTGCAACAATATCTCATTCTAAGTATTAAATACATCAAAGCGTAAAACACTCTCTGTCTCTCTCCTTCTAGCAATCTCTCTTTCAATCTCTTTCTCCCACTCACACACACTCAGACCCTTACGCACCCACTCACTGACCCACTCAGACACTCACACACCCACTCACAGACCCACTCAGACCCTCAAACACCAACTCACAGCCCCAGTCAGACCCTCACCCACCCACTCGCAGATCCACTCAGACAATCATGCACCCACTGAGAGACCCACTCAGACTCACACACATACTCACAGACCCACTGACACATTCATGTACCACTGACAATCCTGTGCAGACACTGACACACCCACTAAGACATTGATGCATGCACTCTCACACCCAGAAAGATACTCTCGCAGCCATTTTCACCCCTAGATACACCCTCTTAAATCTATGTTCACACTCAGAGACATAGTCTGTGGCCAACTCCCGCTGTGCACGGCCAAAGGGCTGTGTTCAGAGTAGGTTTGGGTGGTTATAGAAATTCACTGAGAATAAAAAAGGAATAGTTAGGAAATAAAATTTAAAAAACATAGAAATTCTAAGAAAAAACAGAAAGGTTACAGGGACATTACAGTTAGGCTCACATTTTAAACGCACAAAACCATAGAAATTCATCTATGACATCATTAATAATATCAATGTAATATTTGTAGTACATTTTTTGACGAAAAAACTGTGCATGGCAGTGCCTCAAGTTATAGTTACATTAAGTCACAAGTAACTCTAACTGATTTTGTATGCTTAAAATGTGAGCCTAACTATAACCTCTCTATAACCTTTGTTTTTTTTCAGTGAATATCTATGTTTTTAAATTCTACTCCCTAACTATAATATCCTTGTTACCTTTGTTTTTTTCCCAGTGAATTTCAATGTTTTTTTTAACATATAGGGGGTGATTCTGACCCCGGCAGTTCACTACCGCCGGGGCCAGGGTCGGCGGGAGCACCGCCAACAGGCTGGCGGTGCCCCGCAGGGCATTCTGACCGCGGCGGTTTGGCCGCGGTCAGAAAGGGAAAACTGGCGGTCTCCTGCCGGTTTTCCGCTGCCCTGGGAAGCTGCGCCGCCATGGGGGATTCTGACAGCCCATACCACCATCCAGAACCGCCAGGAACAGGATGGCGGTATGGGTTGTCATGGGGGCCCCCCGTAAGAGGGCCCCACGTAAGAGGGCCCCCGTAAGAGGGCCCCACTTTGTATTTCAGTGTCTGCATTGCAGACACTGAAATACGCGACGGGTGCCACTGCAACCGTCGCACCTTCCCACTCCGCCGGCTCAATTCTGAGCCGGCGTCCTAGTGGGAAGGGTTTTTGCACTGGGCTGGCGGGCGGCCTTTTGGCGGTCGCCCGCCAGCCCAGTGCAAAAGCCAAAATACCCTCAGCGGTCTTGCGACCGCGGAGCGGTATTTTGGAGGGGGGAAGTCTGGCGGGCGGCCTCCGCCGCCCGCCAGACTTAGAATGACCCCCATAGTCATTTTCATTACTATGCGATAACCCAACCATCGCCCCGCATGGCCTCTGGCTGTGGATGGCAGTGGATGGCCACAGGGCCTGTCTGCAGTCCAATCCCCTATAAGCACCCAAACCTGCATTGTGCATGGCCTTCACCAATGCGCAGCAGAGGTTGCTGGTAAGGTCTGGCTCGCAGTCAGACTCTGCAGTCAACCTCCCTAACCACCCAACCCTATGTTGCGCACAGCCCTTTGGCCATGTGCAGCAGGAGTTGGCCGTGGCCTGCTGGGTGTGAGAATAGTTGTGAGAGGGTGTGTCTGGGGGTGAGAGTGGCTGTAGAGTATCTGTCTGGGTATGAGTGCATAAGTCAGTGTTTTAGTGGGTGTGTCAGTGTGTGTGTGAGTCTGTGAGTGGGTGCATGAGGGTGCCAGTGAGTCTGGTAATGGGTGTGTGAGAGTCTGAGTGGGTCTGTGAGTGGATGTGTAACTATCTGAGTACAATTGTGAGTGGGTGCATGAGGGTCTGACTCGGACTGTGAGTGGGTGCAAAAGTGTCTGAGTTGGTCTGCAAGTGGGTACGTGAGTGCCTGAGTGGGTCTGTGAGTGGGTGTGCATGTGTCTGAGTGGGTGTGTGAGTGGGAGAAAGATTGAAAGAGATTGAAAGAGAGAGAGAGAAAGAGAGGAAGAGGGAGAGGGAGAGAGATCGTTTTTTGGGCTTTGATGTTTGATATACCTAAAATGAGATATTTTTGTACAATTTAAAATAAAAATGTATCTGTCATTGAAAAAAATATAATGATTTGTACTTTATAAAAAAAAAAAAAGAGAGGAACGAGTCCAGCTGGACTCAAGCCCTCAATGCGACGGTCTGCAATCTTGACACTGAGCTATTGCATTGCTTTTCTTTGTTTTTTCAGCCCTTTATGGGCAATCTTGGACCATGACGGATCCCTCAAGAACTCCCCCACAGTCCCTACATATTTATTTATGTATTTTTTATTTATTGTGAGAGTGTGGGTGGCACAGTGTCTGTGTGGGTGGGAGAGTGGACGTGACAGTGTCTATGCGGGTGTGAGAGTGGTTGTTAGGGTGTTTGTCAGGGTGTTTGAACTGGTGTATGAACTTATATCTATTTTTTTTTACGTTCACGAAATCCACATATCCATTTGCGGATTTACACCGGGGGCTGTGCTGAGCCCCGCGGATGGATCCACAGATTTCATAAACCATAAAAAAAATATGTTTTAAGGCACTTGAAACCCATTTTGTCTTATTTTCACAAGTATATAACACCGATGGGGTTAGGGAACATCTACCCTAACCCATTATCTACATTCAGACAATATTTCATCCCTGGGAATCAACATTCCTATGAAGTTGCAGCCAGCTAATCAAATCAATTAATCACTCAGTACTTGTAAAGCGTGGCTTATCACCCATGGGGTCTCAAGGCACTGTGGTGGGTATGCTGATCATTCGAAGAGCCAGGTCTTGAGATCCTTCCTGAATTGCTTCAGTGATATGGCCTGTCTGAGGTTAAGAGGGAATGTATTCCATGTCTGGGCTGCCAGGTAGGAGAAAGATCTTCCTCCAGATGTGCTTTTCTTGATCCTAGGGATGGTGGCAAGGGTGAGATGGGAGAATCAGAGTTGCCTGGCGGGGTGTAGAAGGTCAGGTAGTCTGGTTCGATGTTGTGAAGTGCCTTATAGGTGTGAGTCAATAGCTTGAAGGTGATGCGTTTGTCAACTGGGAGCCAGTGGAGGTCTGAGAGATGGGTGGAGATGTGGCTATGGTGGGAGATGTCTAAGATGAGTCTAGACGCTGTGTTCTGGATTATCTGTAGTCTTGCCTGTAGCTTTTTTGTGATGCCAGCTTAGAGTGCGTTGCCGTAGTTCAATTTGCTGCTGACCAGGGCATGAGTGACCGTCCTTCTAGTCTCAGTGGGGATCCACTTGAAGATCTTTCGAAGAAGCCACAAGATGTGGAAGCAGACAGAAGAGACGGCATTGACTTGACGGGTCATGGAGAGCATTGAGTCCAGGATGATGCCCAGGTTGCATGCATGGTCGGTGGGGCCATTTTCTAGGGTGGCTAGCCACCAGGAGTCATCCCAGGTGGAGGGGCTGGTGCTGAGTTCGAGGACCTCTGTCTTGTTTGAGTTGAGCTTGAGGCAACTTACTTCCATCCAGTTGGCAACTGCTCTCTTAACATTGTGGAAATTTCTCTTGGCTGTTGATGAGTCATCAGCCAGGGAGAGGATCAGCTGGGTGTCGTCAGCGTAAGACACGAGGTTTAGTCCATACTGTCTGACGATCTTAGCAAGCAGGGTCATGTAGATGTTGAAGAGGGTTGGGCTTTGTGAGGATCCCTGGGGTTATCTGCAGCATGTTTCTTTGGGCACCAAAGTGTTCAGTGGGAGTTTGACAATCTGGGTTTTTCCACTCAGGAAGGATAAAATCCATTCCAATGCTTTGACGTGAATGCCGTCATTGTGGAGTCTGGTGCAGAGGGTGGAATGGGAGACTGTGTCTAATGCGGCAGAGAGGTTGAGGAGGATGAGAGCAGCCTTATCTCCGTGGTCCAGTATGGTGCAGATGTCAAATGTGGCTGCAAGGAGGGCTGTCTCTGTATAGTGGCTGCTCCTCAATCCAGACTGTGAGGGGTCCAGAATGTGGTTTGATTCGAGAAACTCTGTCAGTTGCATCTTGATGGCCTTTTCTGTTACTTCAGCTGGGAAGGGGAGCAGCGAGATAAGACTGTAGTTGTATTGATGAGCTGAGTTTCAGTGACTTTCCTCCATTTTCTGCTTGGGGGACAAGGGGCGTGGTGGCAAGTGGTGGTCTTCGTAAAGGTGAATTGGACGAATCGGTGGTCGGTCTAATGGTGTTCGGAGGTGTGTGACACTGTGATATTGTGTCAAATCCTCCCTGTGGCTCATGAATCCGCTGATCGCACTGCGAAAATCCGGAGAGAATTCGCGGCACTAGATATCTACATGTTTTGGCCTGAATTTACCCCAAAACTACTGAACGACTTTACACCTAACCAAAAAAAGCGTGATCCGTGGAACAGAATCTAGCTTTGGGCCAAATCTGGTGTAATTCCATTCAGCGATTTGGGCTGTAGGGAGTCTAAAGAATTGAAAATCCCCATAGACACAGAATGGAGAAAAAGTGTTTTGGGACCCCCCCCCCCTTATTTCAGATCCTGAAACTTTCAAAACAGCAGCTGAACTAACCAAAGTATACATTTTGAAAATTTCGTGAAGATTCGTCAAGCGGTGCAAAGTTATTAGAAAAAAAAAAATGCTCCATCTACGGAAAAAATGGCCCTAACTACAATAATATTAATATATGTATATATATATTATGCTCTGGTTCAAAACACTTTCAAACTGGTGGGTTTTAAGGGAGGATATGACCATCATTCACATATGCCATATTTCCGATCGACTCATTAATTAGCAGTATTAATGTGAAAGAAGATGCAGAAAATCTGCACTGCTAGATCAGGTTAAGTGAGATGCCTAGCTACTGATGAGCTGCCATATGAACCATGCACTGCAGCACTTGGCTATATGCCGCAGTGGCAGTAGAAAAGGCCCGTATTAATGCTAAAAGTGCACATACCCAAGGCCGCCTTTTGAACTTCGCGATGGCACACATAACAAATGACAGTTTTATTAAATTAAGGAATAGTTGTGCCTTTTGAATCCATTTACCTATTATGTTTCTCCTTTCAATGCACCTGTTGCACAATGACCCTCAGAGATTCCTGTTGACCAGCTTGTAAGTGCAGCCATGTTGGAAATGTTGAGAGAAATAGAAGAAACCCAACTTGTGATTTATGTTGCGGTAATGGCATGCACCTTCATATAATACTTTCTAAAGGATCAGGCCCATCTTGCCGCACTTTCAATTACCATCCACAATGTAACCCTGAATCAACTCATCAACTGGGTAGATTAATGCTGTAGTGGAAATGTGGTTAGTGGGAATGAGCATTGGTGCCGCTACCTTTGGTGGTGGCATAGTCTGTGGGATTCACCGATGGCAGTGGAGCCAAACATTGGCGAGTGGGTAAATGTGTGTGAAGGGAACTGACAAAATTATGACTAATTCATTTTAATGCCAGTTTTTCCCTAACAAATTAACTTAAGGGATGGCAGCAGTTACTGACATCAGTATTGCCCAGCATCCAGGAAATACTCAAAGCCCCCAGATATTTTACAGATTTAAAGGAACAAAAAAAAAAAAGGTATTCATGACTTGCAAAGATCGTGGCATTTTTTATCACCTCCCTCAAAAGCCATCTGTGCAAGAAATACAGTTTTCTTTACTTGCCAGCAATGAGCAGAACCTGTGGACAATAGCAAAAGTAGTCCCATAATTCTCCAGATAAAAACTGCAACAACTATGTGTGTTGGTATATTTTACGGGAGACGAACAGTCCAAAACTGCAACCATGACGACCATTTTTCAAGGATGTTTTAAGTTAAATCTAGCATAAAAATGGTGTTAGTTTTGACCCATGGCTTACCCGGACACCCAGTATGCCACTTCAAATGTCAAACAGTGGCTATAAATACACTATTTGATCATATTTACATACTGTCAAGGTCCGTTATGCATCCCCAATCTTCTCCAGAGGAATATGCTAAAAATGCAACTGTATCTAGTCTTTTTTTTAGAGTGGTTTTCAGAGACATGTAACATATGGAAGCCAACTGTAGTGTTCTCTTTAATTACATTGTTTTACAGTAGACTGTTCGGATAGAACACTTGACCGTCATGACTTGATAGTTGGAAATAAAGAAGGATGGATGTCAAGCCACTCTTCTTTCTTGGTTGTAAACCCTATTTTACCGTACCCGTGTTTGTCTATTTACAACACAAAATGATGACAGGTGGGCAGAAGAGCAGCACTCACCTGGATCGTGTTCCCCTGGGGCTATTGTTGTCAGTGTGCTGCGCTGTCAAGAGTTCAGCCGCGGTGACTCCTCGGAGAACCAACGGATTACTTTCTGTTATAATTAGCATTATACTTATGTTGTGTTTGAGAACAACTTTTGTTAGCAATTAAAAATAACATAATGGTACGGCCCTTCCACCCCCTCTCTCTCACCAGGTAATGGAATGGCCCTGAGATTGAGGGAGGCTGCTTTAGAATGTTGGGTGTGTGGAACTGCCAGCTGGAGGACATGAAGGTGTAAGCAGCAAGTGAGGACTGATATATAGGCTTGCGATATTCTCCGTTTTACTCGTCTTTCATACAACACTTTAATAAGAATTTAATAAGAATTTGGCCAAATGTTCAGATCCTGTAAAAATTGTGGAAATTTTTAGCAAGTCTGTAAGACTAGAAGTTGTTAAAATCTGGAACCACAGAAGAATTTCTGTATGAAAAAATGCAGCAGTAAAGAATCAGACAGCAGAGGATAGTGACTGTGGAAGTTCTTACTTTGACATATATGATGACACTAACAAATCTGATTGTAATAGAAATACATCAGGAAGGGGAGATGACTCTAGCAGAACAACTGGTGTACACTTAGGGTCCACAGGCTGTGACAGTGTGGCTCATGGAAAAGGTGTGACTGGTGTTAACGCGTCCGTCTATGTTAATTTATACACATCAGGACTCGTTTTAGGCCGATGAATCTTTGGACCCAGTTGTGAGATACCGTAGGACGAGATAGCTGATTAATATATCAATTAATATGTCAATAACATTATCAACAGTTAGCACCAAAATATATCTCACCTTATGCATTAATAAGCTTTCGGCGCAGCCATGACCTTTCAGTCAAGAATAATCACACCTTAATGGAGTTTTATGAGTTTTATTCCCTATTGATTACAATCTAATAGCAAATGCGTCAATCTCAAAACCAAGAAGCAAATAAGCATAATCACAAGGTGACAATCATGATAGACTTTCAATAATGCAAAAATCAGAAGCATAGACAATCAGTTGACTATAAGCAGATCGTAATACATAGAACCTTCTAGAGATACAAGTTCAGCATAGCACCACGTCAGTCACGTCAGTTTGTCAGTCGAAATGGATGCCTCATCTAACCTCTAATTAGCATTAGCATGTTGGACTTCATGCAAAACAATTTAGAACATCAATTTGGAAAACATCTAATTAAGGTCTCTGATCAAAAACATACAGCAGTTGGTACCTAGAAAGAAAAGCAAGTAAGTAGATTTCATTAGCAACATTTATCATTACCCTCCTCAAGATAGGTCAGCATACAGGATCAGTCTTCATCTTCAGGACATCAGTTAGATCACCGTCAGTCTATCTAAGTTAAAGGCAAGGGTCACTTTCCTCATAAGGAGAAAAATGTAATGGGGCAGTCTATGGGCAAGGATGGTTTTATCTAGGTCTCAAATCACCAAATAGAGTGACAGAGTTTCGGGATGCAATCAATATCATTCCCTACCTAATGCCGTTCGTCTCCTGTGTCATGGGTTTTTATCCCTTTTTCGTGATACATTCCCCCAAAATTCTATTGGTCAGTCAATACACCCCACCATTGGTAACCTATCAAATTATACATTAAGTAATGCATTTTGTCATTTCTTGATAATTCCCTAATTTCTAATTGGTCTTCATAATTGACGTATTTTCGTAGGTGGCTCATCCGGGGTTACTTCACCGATCTGGCACACGTCGGGTCAAAAGTTCTCTTCTTCTCGCATTTTCGTCCTTGGAAGTGTCTAATATTGTTTCGAGGTACATATCTGTTACGCTAGAAGCTACTAACATGCGGATTGGAGAATTGGAGGATGTTGCAAACTAGTGAAGAAAAGAACAATCGCTGGGTCATGGTCTTTTGCAAGGCAGTACACTGAAGAGACAGAAAAATACGCTTTAATAGGAGAGCTACACAGCTTTCCTTAACTCACGCTAACTTAAGATATATGGCTCTAACGAATGCAGTCTTATGCGTTTTAATGTGCACAGCTTTGGCAATCTATGAACGATTATTTCTTACAGTTGATATTAGTTTACACACATGAAAATCCTTCACGTTAATGAATATGTTTAAATGAATATTTTATTTAATGCAGCATTGTTAATCATAAGCATTTCACGTCTATAAAATGTAATATTGAACTACACCCTCTCAGTCCCTCCTCTGATGACGCTCGCCATCACAAAATCTTTTGATCTCAATTTTTCACCTTGCGCATAATACGCATTTCAACATCCTGCCCTTTATGTGAGCTTTCCCATATTTCATTGAACATTTTCTCTCTTTCACTTTCTTCATTTCTTTTGGTTCTTTTAGTCCAATTTCTTTTCACTTCATCATTAATTTTGCATATTCCCCATAATCCCAATAAACAAATCAGAACAATCAATAGACCCATCATAATTTTTGCAAGTACCCCATTCCAAATGTTGGTAAACCAGCTTCCCACTCGGGCAATTCCTTTCCCAAATTTCTCCCAAACACCAGGTTCTTTTAGATCCTTCAAATCTGTACTATCTCTAGTAAGGTTAGTAAGCATGCTTCTAATTTTCTTACTGTTATCAGGTATAAATGAACAGCAATGATGTTCATTAAGCATTTTGCACACACCTCCACTCTTTGCTAAAAGAATGTCTAAAGCAAGCCGGTTTTGAAGAGTCATAGCTCTTTCTGCAGCAAGTTCAGTATCCATCAGAAGTATAGCTCCTGTAAAATTTGTCAGCATGTCATCCACAATAGTAGACAACTTTTGAATTTTCATAGAATTTAGGATAACCCCTACTGAAGGGATTATAGCTCCAAATATGTCACCAATGACAGCCGCCACTGATTCTCGTTTTTGTCTGGTATGTTGTAATTCAGACGTTTTAGGTATTTGTTTTAAGTCATCAATCTGGTAAATCTTTGGGAATACTATTCCCAAATAACATGTCCCATACCATCCCTTAGGGAGACGGTAATATGCATTTAACCCACAGATGTAATACATTCCAGGAATCGCTGGGTCTTGTCCATTTTACATAAAAGTCCATTTGCTCTGAAACAGAAACACATACCTACATTCACTCGTTCCCACAAACAAATTGTCTTGATCGGATTTTGGTCTATATATGCAGAGTCTACCTACGTGTAATGCATCTATAGCTAATTTGCCTTGTGTTTTAATTGCAGTATAAGCGTAATCATTTGCATAAGTGCGTTTTTCTAAACCTTTTTCTAATCTTTCTTTTAGTGCCTTGTGTCTATCATCTGTGTGATCTAAAAAGCTTTTCTCTACAAGAGATAGTAAGCAGGTCAAATTATTGCGATGTGCATAAGCAGTTCCAAATGTGAGTGTTGGCTCAAAGAATCCTCTAACTATTTTAATATCATGCTCTTTAGCTAACTTATTTAAGAATTCAATAACAGGCACAAAAGAAAACACAACATCTAAATTTGAATAAACGTATTGCACATGCTCTTGATCATAAAATCTTGTTAATAGCAAGCTACAGCTGATTCCATACGTAAGAGGGAGGCTGTGATAAGTAACTCCCTCCTGCACAGATGAAGGAATTTTAGTACATACATAACAGTCTTTCGCATCCATAGTCTCCACATACTCATTTAGTAAGCGATAGAAAACATTAGTAGAAAGTTCCCCTTTTGCATTAGTTCCCTCATGCAGATGTCTTGCGTCTTGCTCAAATTTCTCCCATGGTGATAGTTTATTAGTAGTAGTCTCAGGTTTTGAAGTTGCATTAATAGTTTCACTCTCTCTCCATGGCATTCCTACAATCACTCCCACAATCATTATTGCACATACAATACCTATCATAAGTCCTAACCAACCACACACTTTACTTCCTTTGCTACTATAAGCCATGTTTGTATAGAATCAGAATAGCAGATCAACAATCAACTCTGAGAAGCAAACTCTTTCTGCGTATTTTTACAGCGTCTTCACTCACTCCAGGACCCCTTTTCGTCAATTCAGGTTATCAGCTTGTCGTAATCAGGTTTCTATAAGTCAAATTCAGGTTTAATGTCACTTTCCGGTAGTTTTTCTTAAGACTCTTTATTCTTATTTTTTTTTCCTTCAGCTTTCACAATTTTAATCTTTATCTCAGTTTTCCTGTTGTATAATTTTCAGGTACCGTAGTATTGGCCTGGTACTTCTCGATCAAAACAGAATGCTAAAAATTCTTGTTGCCATTCAGAGGTTGTAGCATATGCCCATTCAGGACCTGTATATCTTCTGTTTGCTATTCTCTTTCTTTTTAATCTTCGTTCACCTTGTTGTTCTCCTTCACTCAGATCGTCTGCTTGTGAGGTATCGCTTTCCTCTATTATTGTCTCGTTTGCTATTTCTCTTATTCTAAGGTGTGGCTTGTCTGGCCAATTGTCACCTCTGTATGTCTTGCTTCGGCGTTTCCCTTCGGTACCTTGGACAGCACCCTCCTCTTGGGATATGGTGTTTTCTCCTGATAGGCTTGCAACTTGTTCAGTAGACTCTGATTCGTTTCGATTTGAATTTACCACTTCTCCTTCTCTGTCGTCTTCTGGTTCGACACTGTATTCAGGCTCTGAATTGTATTCGTCTGCTTCTGGGAGAACCTCTCCTTGCCTTTGTTCTCCTGCTGCCTCCACTGAGATTGGCACTCCGTCACCTCTCTCGAAATCACTGATAGTTTGAGGGACAAGGCTGTTCTCAGTGGGCTCTCCTGCAGTCTCAGATCTTTCTTGACTGATTTCTGACTCTGAGACTTCTCCTCCTGAAGATGCTGTACCGGAATTTTCAGGTTCCTCTTCAACAGGACACGTTACCCTTTTTGTATGGCTGGCACGTATCCAGTTAGGAACCCCGGCACACTTCACAGCAGTAGTGGTCGTCAATATTACTTGATATGGCCCCTTCCAACGCGGCTCAAGACATGATTTTCTCACGTGCTTCTTGACAACCACCCAATCTCCAGCTTGCAGAGTGTCCTGGTTCGCCGATTGGTGGTAACGTGTTAGCTTCCACCTGCTGAGAGAAAGAGCGAATCACGTCAGCCAAACTTTTGCAGTAATCCAACACCATATCATCTGTAATATTCACTAGTGCATTTGCAGGTACCGCCGGTAACCTCATTGCTCTGCCCATGAGGATTTCATGAGGGGACAGTCCCGTTTTCTTATCTGCCGTGTTTCTCATAGACATCAGCACTAGAGGTAATGCATCTGGCCACTTCATGTTTGTCGCTGCACACATTTTTGCTATTCTTGATTTTAAAGTACCATTCATCTGTTCAACTAGTCCTGATGCTTCAGGGCAATAGCTACAATGCAGCTTTTGTTCAATATTGAGTGCGGCACACAGAAGTTTAATCACCTCATTGTCGAAGTGTCTTCCCTTATCTGATTCTATAGAAACCAGAAACCCGAACCTTGGTATTAATTCTCTGAGTAGTAGTTTTGCAACTGTGAGACTGTCATTCCTACGTGTAGGATATGCCTCAATCCAATGACTGAAAACACACACAATCACTAACACGTACTTCAAACCTCCACAAACAGGCATTTCAATTAAATCCATTTGCATTTTGTTAAATGGACCTCCAGCTCTCACAATGTGGCTCAAAGTTACCATGGTTCCTTTTCCAGCGTTCATCTGTTGACAGATGACGCACCTGTGACAAGTAATTTCTGCGGCATGTCTGAATTTTCGATTGAACCAATCAATCTTAAAGGATCTGATCATGGCATCTCTTCCTAAATGTGCCTGCCCATGGTATAATCGGGCAAATTGTGACAGAAGACTGTTTGGCAAAACCAATTTTCCCTCTTCTGAAACCCATATATCATCTGCTCTTTGTGTACACTGCATTTTCTGCCAGGAACGTTTTTCTTCTTTACTAGCGCGGCTTTGTAATGTCTTTAATTCATCTAGGGTATCAACCACTCGTAATGCTAGGCTTAAGGTCATGTCATTCTCAGGTTGTGGTAACAGTTCCCACCGCTCTTTAAATGATATACAGTTTAATGCACAAAATTTTGCAACTTGGTCTGCATAACCATTCCCCATTGATACAAAGTCTTGTGATCTGGTGTGAGCACTGCATTTCACCACGGCAATTTCAAGAGGCAACTGAATCGCATGTAACAAATCTCTTATTTATGCTCCATTTTTCACTGGTGAACCAGAGGATGTCATGAAACCCCTCTGTGACCAGAGTTGACCAAAATCATGTACAATTCCAAATCCGTATCTGCTGTCAGTATAGATTGTGACTTTCAAATTTACAGCAGCGTGGCAGGCTTTTGTGAGAGCTATTAATTCTGCCACCTGTGCAGAAAACACTTTCTCGAGCCAGGAGGCCTCGACTATGCCAGATATGGTACTTACTGCGTAACCAGCTCTCAATATCCCTGCTGAATCTCTTAAACAGGACCCATCAACGAACATAATGCAATCGTTTTCCTTTAACTGGGTATCCTGTATATCTGGGCGAGGTTTGGTACTGAGCTCAGTCACCTCCAGACAATCATGCTCAAATTCTTCCCCATCTTTGATTTCTGTATTCTCATTGGGAAGTAGAGTTGCCAGGTTTAGCACAGTACATCTTTTTGATGTAACATTGGGTGACCCCAGGATAATGGTCTCATATTTGGTAAGTCGTGCATTTGTCATGTGTTGTGTCTTAGTTTGTGTCAACAGAATTTCGACAGAATGTGGAACCAATACTGTCAAAGGGTATCTCATGACTATGCCCTCACATTGTGAAAGGCTTTGACCAACTGCTGCGACTGCTCGCAAACAACCCGGTAAGGCTGCTGCGACAGGGTCCAAAGTAGCTGAAAAATATGCTACAGGGCGATTTGCATCTCCGTGGACCTGTGTTAAAACAGACAAAGAACAAGCATCACGTTCATGACAGAACAACAGAAAAGGTTTCTCATAATCAGGCATTCCTAATGCTGGAGCCCTGCTCATGCACTCTTTCAGCTCTAAAAATGACTCAAGCTCTTCTTTTGTCAAAGTGATTGTGTATGGTTCATCTTTGACTTCTTTTCCTGTCAGTTTTATTAAAGGCTTTGAAATGATTGAGAAGTTGGGTATCCACTGGCGACAGTAGCCCACCATTCCCAAGAACATCCTGACATCTCTCTTTGTTGTTGGGGGATTCATTTGTAAAACAGCTGTTATTCTCTCTTTTGATATTATTCGGGACCCTTTCTCAATCAAATGCCCCAAATATTTCACTTCTTTTTGACAGTACTGCAGCTTTTTAGGTGACACCTTATGTCCGTTCTTTCCCAAATGATTCAACAATGCAATGGTATCATATTTACAGCTGTCTCTGGTTTTGGATGCAATCAACAAATCATCAATTTACTGCATGAGAGTCGAATTGAAAGGCAGCACAAGAGGTTCCAAATCTTTCTTCAATATCTGATTGAAGATGGATGGTGACTCAGAAAACCCCTGAGGAATTCTGCACCAACTGTACACCTTATCCAGGAAATTGAAACTGAACAAAAACTGGCTGTCTTCGTGAAGTGGTATTGAGAAAAATGCTTGTGATAGGTCTACTACAGTAAACCATTCAGCATCACAAGGAACCTGGAACATTATTACCGCTGGGTTGGGAACCACAGGGCAGCATTTTATCACAATTTTGTTTATTTTTCTCAAGTCCTGCACAATTCGAACCTTTCCACAGGGCTTCCTCAAACCCATAATAGGAGAGTTACACGGACTGCTCAGGACTTCTTTCAAGACTCCCTGTCTGAGAAAATCTGCAATTATCTGTGTCACTTCAATAAGGACATCCTGAGTCATGTGGTATTGTGGCACTTGTGGGAACACTGCATTCGGCTTTATCTGCACCTTGACTGGACCTACTCCCTTGATTAATCCGACCTCTTTTCCAGTCAAATCCCACACCTTCTCTGTTACGCATCCTTGTAGATCAGCAGGTAGATCGATCAAGGTAAACACTGGGAATAGAGTAATTAGAGGGTAATCTTCATTCGTCTCTCCTCCTTCTTCTATGAGTTGACCCTCATCATCACTGTTTGTCTGCACCTCTATTCCACCATTGGAACAGGTAATCGAACATTTGGTTTTGCATAATAAGTCTCTTCCTAATAAGGATACTGGGCTTGAGTCGCACACAACAAATCTATGCAGGCCCTGAAAATTTCCAATTTCAACCCGCACTGGGTCAGTGATTGGATTAGTCAGGTACTGGTTAGCCACACCAACCACTCGTATGGTGCGCCCCGAGAGAGGTAATCTCGGTACTTCTGCACTGCGAACCGTAGAGCGTGTAGCTCCTGTGTCGACTAAAAATGAAACTTTGTAGCCCATTACTTTTCCCTCCACATATAGGCCTCTCTGGTCTACCTCTAAAGATGCTGCAAGCCTGCACTCTTCACTGTCTGAGCTGTCATCTGACCAATCTTCATCCATATCACTTTCACCTCTTAATGGGAATTGTTGTACAGTGTTGTTTTGGTTTGTTACCTGGCCTGTGACCTGCTGAGGAAGCGTCACCTGTTGCTGTCCCATCGGAGCTAGGGGTAACTGCATTTGCTGTCTAGGCACCATAGGGATCTGCTGTTGTATTGGTTGTACTGACACTGTTTGGAAACGCGGCATTTGTATTTGCTGCATGGGTTGCACCCCTGACATTTGCACCAAATTATTTTGATAATTCTGATTCTGGTGTCTCATTCTTGGACCTCGTGAATTTTGTAGCGTACCGCCATTAATACTCTGCTGAACTGTACCATCCTGCATCATATTCGGACAATCCCGTTAACAATGCCCCACGCCCCCGCACGCATGACATGGTGACATCTTTTTCACTCCTTGACCATCATTTTGAATAACAACATTATTCATGTCCGAACCACGGTTCACAAACCCTCGACCTCTACCTCTCGGCTGTGCCTGAAACACACCATTCAATTGCGGTTGTTGCTGTATCATTTGCTGAACACCATTTCCCTGTATTCCAGCCTGTGCAGCCCTTATCTGCATCACCATCACTTTCTCCTTCAACTTTTTCTGCTTCAACTCTATTTCGTCACTACAGTATTTTGCGTACTGTAATACTTCATCAATCGGTTTAGCTTGCCAACAAATCAGATGATTTTTAATCATTTGGCTGACCTCCGGTCTCAGCCCTTCGACGAATCTGAACACAAGATGATTCATGTCCTTCGGTTCAATTGTTTCAGTACCACTGTAATGTTTGAATGCCTTCAACAACCTTTCATAATATGCATGTATTGACTCTTTAACCTCTTGAGAGGTCCGGTCGATTTTCTGCCAATCAGTCACCTTCGGCGACATCTTTTGTTTCAAAAACTCAATTACTTTATGATGATATTTCATCACTTCTTCAGAAGGTGCTCCAGTCACTTTATCCCTTGCCAGTTCCCTTGTGGGCCAATCTACCCCTCTCTTGCACTCGAGCCACAAATCTGGCGGAACAATAATCTCAAACAAGGTATTTAAGTCTTCCCAGAGACATTTCGCAAGCTTCACGAATCTATCTGTCTGTTGATACCACTCAATCGGTTTTTCTCTTAACCTGGGATAATCATTCGTAAAGGACAAAATGTCTCCCCTGGACCAAGGCACATGCACCGAGACACCACTATCTGTTTCTCTCATAGGTAGGATCTTTACTGTGTCTAAATTAGGTGTGACTGTTGTTTCATTAGATCCTGGGCTATCTCTTTTTCCCTTATCTCTTTTCTTTGCCCACCGGCCTTCCCATTTCTCTAGTGCTCCCCAAATTTGTGCGCTTTGCAGTAACTCTTTCAAGTGTGTCTTCATGCCTGCAGATCTCATGTGTTCAAAATCTTTCGTGTCAAAATCTAATCTGTAACTCCGTTTCAAATGTTTCGTGTTTCCAATGTCGATATTGTATTTGTCTGCCAAATTCGTTAATTTCTGGTGTACTTTGCCTACCTCTTTGGTAATCTTAGGGCATAAGTACCTTAATTCTGCCTCAGTGTAAGATTCCAACCTATTTACTCCCATTGTTCCATCCACCAATTCAGCAGCTTCTGCTCCTAGTCGTACTAGAGTCAGGTATTCATCTTGTTTTTCTTTTTCAGGTTCGACTGTAGTCACTGTAGTCTTTTGTGAAGTGCAAGTTTTCTCTAACCACTCATTCAACTGTTGTACTGTAAAACCCTGCAGTGAAATGTTCCCTGCATGTATCATTGGAGTGTATGAGGTATTTGTACTCATAGTTTGGGGAGTCAAGACTCCCAACCCTGCTTGTTGCATTGCCTCAAGAGGTGCCCCTATTGGACTGAGGTCCATTAAGGGTCTTGATTGTTCGCAAACCTGTCCTCCCTGGGCCATTATTTGTGGAGTTCTAATAGGCCCTCCTCTTATCGCTTCATGAGTCATAACCCCCTGTTCGCATGTCACTGTTTTCTCCTGTGCATATAATGGTACGGGGGACCAACAGTAATAGGTAGCGATATAGCGTCAGGTGTCTGGCCTGGTCCCAAGCTTCTTGGAGCGGCGACACCATAGGTCTGCTCTAATGTCCCTGGTGCAGGTTCTTTCAAAGGACCCGCTACGGGGTTATAACCAGGTATCAGTTGTGGCGGTTGTGACACTAACTGTGGAGTTGACTCAATCTGTATTAACCTAGGCTTTGTATATATCGGGTCCGGCGGCACCACCAAGTTCGTAGTAGTCTCGAGTACTGGGATATCGGGGTAAATTCTTTTTATCTGCGGTGGAGGCTGCAACTGTATCGGCGAGTCTGGTGCAGTGGATACACTGACACCATTCTGTATCAAAGCTGTATCGTTAGTTTGCACCGTATCAGTAACGCCCTTCTCCTTCGTCTGGTTCCCAGGATCCAAGCTAGTACTTGGAGCACTGTCGTTCACCGCATACGGTGGCGGACGATCATGTAACAATCTTCTTCCCAGGGCCTTTTGTTCTCTTTGAATTTGCCTGAATCTTTGTCAGTTTTGCAAGAAGCTTTCTTTCCCTGTGTCTCTTCTCCCTGTGTAATTGCCGGAAACAGCTTTAACCCATCCACTATTCCTCGTCTCCACATTTTGTTCTCATTATCCCATCTAGCCTCTGCATAGGACTTTTCTGCCCTTGTCAATCTTCTGTGAAATCTTTCTTGTCTATGTTTAAGAGCCATCAAGTCCCAAATCGCCAAAGCCTCATATTGTGCCGGTCTTGGAGGTGGTTTCTGTGTACTTAACATCCACCTCAAATTTTCTAACACCTTTAGATTGAATGTTCCATGTTCCGGAAACGCTAGACACCCCTCTTTCTCTGTTAATTTACGCCATTGTTTTATCCATAAACATGGTGCAACACCCTTTTCCTCCATAACCGTATAAGCCGGTGTACCCTCAGGTGGTGTAGGTTCCCCATCAGTTGCAAAAATAAACACATCTCCTTTCAAAGCGCTTTTGAATGCCTTAACAAAATTCATTTTATTTTGTATTTAATCAGAAAACGGCTTAGTTCCCAGGACACTCTTCACCTACCCTTTGCTCAACCTATTGCCTCTCACGGACGGCAGACAATCCGTGCGCGACCCCTCTCGGCATCTGACCTATCTCAGCGCGGCACCACTGACGTCACACTCACACACACTGCAGCTGACAAAGTCTTGCGGCTTGTCCACACCTCACTAACTCCTTACAACTCATACAAACGAATGCGAATTATTGCCAGCACTTAAATGACAACACAAATCTGCCGGTTTACTACAGGAAGGGTAATACATTCGCTTCAGAACTTTACAGAGATTTCACTTGAAGCCTCGGCCGCTACTCTCTCCTTCTCAGTTCCCTCATACGCAAGCAGAATTTGGCCTGCAAATCCTACTCTCGACTTGTCAATGACTCCTTCTAGTGCACTTTAGAACTTGTCAAATCTCCATCGAAGGTTTCACACATGCATCATAACTCGAAACTTGACTTGTCAACCACGCCCGATTGACCTACTAAACCGCACAGATTACAACATAAACCATATTTAACATCATACTCCGGAGTCTTAGACCTCAATAGGCCCGTATACAACAACCAACCACGTGGATAATTTTGAGCAATAAGCGCTGCATTCACATGAAGTACGCCAACTTCCCTACTCTCATACTGTGGAATATGCCTACTCCTTCTAAACAACACTTTAATTTGGCCTAATCACACTCAAATATTCACAACCACCTGCAGAATGCATAAGATTTAATAAGCGCAAAGACCCTAACCACACATACTATGGCGCCGAGAACATTCCCAACTCATTTATGCAGGCTCCGAGATCCCGGGAAAGCCATGGCGAATCTAGCAACTCATCATCTTTCCAAATTGCATTATCACAGAAAAACAAATTAAACAATGAAACTCCGTCCTAGGGCCCCCCAAGGGCCGAACCGTACTCTGCTACCAGAACTGTTAACGCATCCGTCTATGTTAATTTATACACATCAGGACTCGTTTTAGACCGATGAATCTTTGGACCCAGTGGTGAGATACCGTAGGACGAGATAGCTGATTAATATATCAATTAATATGTCAATAACATTATCAACAGTTAGCACCAAAATATATCTCACCTTATGCATTAATAAGCATTCGGCGCAACCATGACCTTTCAGTCATGAATAATCACACCTTAATGGAGTTTTATGAGTTTTATTCCCTATTGATTACAATCTAATAGCAAATGCGTCAATCTCAAAACCAAGAAGCAAATAAGCATAATCACAAGTTGACAATCATGATAGACTTTCAATAATGCAAAAATCAGAAGCATTGACAATCAGTTGACTATAAGCAGATCGTAATACATAGAACCTTCTAGAGATACAAGTTCAGCATAGCACCAAGTCAGTCACGTCAGTTTGTCAGTCGAAATGGATGCCTCATCTAACCTCTAATTAGCATTAGCATGTTGGACTTCATGCAAAACAATTTAGAACATCAATTTGGAAAACATCTAATTAAGGTCTCTAATCAAAAACATACAGCAGTTGGTACCTAGAAAGAAAAGCAAGTAAGTAGATTTCATTAGCAACATTTATCATTACCCTCCTCAAGATAGGTCAGCATACAGGATCAGTCTTCGTCTTCAGGACATCAGTTAGATCGCCGTCAGTCTATCTAAGTTAAAGGCAAGGGTCACTTTCCTCATAAGGAGAAAAATGTAATGGGGCAGTCTATGGGCAAGGATGGTTTTATCTAGGTCTCAAATCACCAAATAGAGTGACAGAGTTTTGGGATGCAATCGATATCATTCCCTACCTAATGCCGTTCGTCTCCTGTGTCATGGGTTTTTATCCCTTTTTCGTGATACATTCCCCCAAAATTCTATTGGTCAGTCAATACACCCCACCATTGGTAACCTATCAAATTATACATTAAGTAATGCATTTTGTCATTTCTTGATAATTCCCTAATTTCTAATTGGTTTTCATAATTGACGTATTTTCGTAGGTGGCTCATCCGGGGTTACTTCACCGATCTGGCTCACGTTGGGTCAAAAGTTCTCTTCTTCTCGCATTTTCGTCCTTGGAAGTGTCTAATATTGTTTCGAGGTACATATCTGTTACGCTAGAAGCTACTAACATGCGGATGGGAGAATTGGAGGATGTTGCAAACTAGTGAAGAAAAGAACAATCGCTGGGTCATGGTCTTTTGCAAGGCAGTACACTGAAGAGACAGAAAAATACGCTTTAATAGGAGAGCTACACAGCTTTCCTTAACTCACGCTAACTTAAGATATATGGCTTTAACGAATGCAGTCTTATGCGTTTTAATGTGCACAGCTTTGGCAATCTATGAACGATTATTTCTTACAGTTGATATTAGTTTACACACATGAAAATCCTTTACGTTAATGAATATGTTTCAATGAATATTTTATTTAATGCAGCATTGTTAATCATAAGCATTTCACGTCTATAAAATGTAATATTAAACTACACCCTCTCACTGGTAAGGATGATAAAACACACGAAGAGGGGGCAAGAACAGGAGAAATCAGAGTTTCTAAGAATGCTAATAATAAAGTGATGGATAAAGGGAATGTCAATGTCAGCAGAAGTATACGAATGAAGAACTTTCCAAAGAAATGGAAGGCTTTCAGATATTTCTACCCCACCCGCGTTGTGTATTTACTACACTAACCTTAAGGAGACTAAGGGGGTCATTCTGACCCCGGCGGTCTTAGACCGCCGGGGCCAGGGTCGGCGGGAGCACCGCCGACAGACCGGCGGTGCCCCGCAGGGCATTCTGACCGCGGCGGTAAAGCCGCGGTCAGACCGGCAACACTGGCGGTCTCCCGCCAGTGTACCGCCGCCCCTTTGAATCCTCCAAGGCGGCGCAGCTCGCTGCGCCGCCGAGGGGATTCCGACCCCCCCTACCGCCATCCAGTTC
The DNA here is from genome assembly GCF_031143425.1 of Pleurodeles waltl. Lineage (NCBI taxonomy): Eukaryota > Metazoa > Chordata > Amphibia > Caudata > Salamandridae > Pleurodeles > Pleurodeles waltl. The sequence continues at coordinate 1,081,108,615 of NC_090447.1, forward strand.
CCGGCGGTCCGCCCGCCGGGAACCGGATGGCGGTAGGGGGGGTCGCGGGGCCCCTGGGGGCCCCTGCAGTGCCCATGCCACTGGCATGGGCACTGCAGGGGCCCCCGTAAGAGGGCCCCTACGAGTATTTCACTGTCTGCTTGGCAGACAGTGAAATACGCGATGGGTGCAACAGCACCCGTCGCACCTTCCCACTCCGCCGGCTCGATTACGAGCCGGCTTCATCGTGGGAAGGACGGTTTCCCCTGGGCTGGGGGGCGGCCTTTTGGAGGCCGCCCGCCAGCCCAGGGGAAACCTCAAAATACCCACTGCGGTCTTCCGACCGCGGTACGGTATTTTGGCGGCTCCCGCCGGGCGCGCGGTGACCGCGCCCGGCGGGAGTCAGAATGACCCCCTAAATATTCCTGAAAAGTAGAGATGCAGGGGAACTCAGGGAGTTGTGATGTGTGTTTTTTGCATTATGTTTTCCTAGAAAGCCATCCAAACTTTCAACTGTGGCTAAAATGCACTATTTCTCTTTTGGGTGCTGTCAATGACTTAAATATGTAGCCAATGGCAGGAAAGGCATCAACTTTTAAAAACATTGTTGACATTAAAAGTTTGCAAACCTCCCAAAGCCAATTGAATGTTTCAGACCCACAATGTGAAAATGTTACTCTTTACCCAAGCAGAGTTAACAAAGGTTTAAACGCAGCGGGAAATTTATATAATGACATTCTTTTTTATAAACAACTTTTCACTTCTTGCTTGATGAGAAATTGAATTCTAACTTCTTTCTAAAGACGATGATCATATATATATATATATATATATATATATGTATATTATTATATGTGCATCAGCCTATCAATTTTGAATTTGCTTGCGGTATTTCGCAATCACTCATAACATCAATTAAATGTGCACCAATAATTTTTCATTTCTGAACCTTTTCTCTTACTTAATGTATGTGGAGGAACAAAGTACACTCTGAGTCGAACTTCTTCCTGTCTAATATATTCTTTATTAGAATATTGGAATGTTGGGACCTTTGTTGAAAACAATGGAGTGCTCTTGGCTTTTAATGGCCGGTAGAAACCCCGAACTCCAACTTTCCAATGTTGTAATTCACAGCTTTACTGTGAAAAAAGGCCATGTGGAGCCCAAGGGGATGTGAGTCCCCTTGTGCCCTGTGAGGCCTTTCTTTTATTCATTCAAACATTCTGCCCTCTAGTGGTGGAATATTCTAATAGTCTTAGAGCCCTTCATAGATGGGCTATACCAGCCATAAAGTTCTGCTTCCTTGTAAAGGCCCTCACCTTTGGCTCTTGCCTTTAAGACTGGGGCGGGCCTTTAATGGCTACAGCAACTATAAGGCTATAATATAAGGACTTCAATTGTAAACAAATACACTATGACATAGTTTCTGCACTTCAACTTATCCTGCCAAGCACAATGCCGTCATCGACTCAGGGTCAGGTCTGCCTTTTATAACTGCATTCTAAATTAACAGAGGAAGTGTTATAATGTATATTGGGTCCCGGCATTTGTATTGATTGTTATGTCTCTCTTAAACATCTCAAACCACACGCTTTATCAGCACCTCGTGAATCTTTATGTGCAGGGACCAATGTCACCTGCATAAAAATGATTTCTCTCTTCCTACAAGGGTGGCCTTCTACTTCAGAATACCTAACAGCACGGCGACAGGAAATTGTCTTTAGCAGATGAGAGTGTATGTGTATTTCCACACAAATGGGCTTGTGCCATGGCAGGGAAAATTAATGTGGCCCAATAACACATTATTTAGAATAACTATACTAATAAATGCACATTCAAACATTTATTATTACAGTGCAAAGGGCAAATTCAAGTTTATTACCGCAGTACAGTAACTTTGACATGAGAAATACACTTTGGGGCATATTCATTATAGGTTTTGCATCGACCTGTGCCATGCAAGGTGACGCTGGGTGGCACAAAACCTACAATTATATTTATCAAGCCACGCAAGGCCACCCTTCATGGCTTGGTAAATTTAGTGTAACGCAAGGCAGCGCAAGTCGATGCCTTATGTTACATTGCATGGAGAGGCTGTTACATGGGCGGAGCATGGATGTTGGCACGCTTCCACCCATGTATTGTGATAAATTCCCAGTTTTACCAAGAGTGGTAGACCTGGGGATGTGTCATAATTGTAGGCCTTCCCCCAAGAGGTGCAAAGAAGAGAAATATGGTTATTTCTCCTTGTTGTTTCCTCTTCCTAAGAGTGCTGCATTCCGCAGCACACCTAGAAAGAAGAAAATGCCTCTGGGGATTGTTTTTGTGCAGGAAGGTGCACCTTCCTGCACAAAAACGATCTTGCTTACAGCTCATGTCCCCTTGCATAGTGCAAGGGTGACTGCGTTGGCGGTAGGCAGCACATTATGTTCCAATGCAGGCAGAGAGCAGGAATGCACTGTATAATGTTAAATACAGATCATTCCTGCCCTTTTCCTTTCACAAAGCGCAACAAGGTGGCTTGCTGGGTTGCATGAAAGTTTGTTAAGTATGCCCCTTTATCTTTTTAGACCCACAGATTGCATGTATTTACTGCAGGAAAACAACTCTACTAGTAGGAAAGAGGACTCTTTAATGAAATTTTAAGTTATCATACACATTTAAACCCTTGCATCCTTATTTTTAATAACTTTTGCTAAAGCACATGCACATAAAAGGTTGCATTGACATAAACCACATTTGCAGAGTTGCAAAGTATAATATACCATTTATTACCATTGTTGAAGGACATTACCATATTTTACAATTTTCCACATCTCTCTTGTATTTATATATTTATTAGACAGTCACTGAAACTCTGGAGTCCCGTGGCTACATCACGGCAGTCCAAGAGGGGTTCTGGTCGACCTAGACATAAACATTCACTCCTCGAGGCAGCAAAGAAAGCTCGGACACTCCTGTGCTGCTAAATGTGGATTTAATGAGACAGCTTCTCAGATAATATATATATTACCTATTGGCGTTATAGTTAGGAACATGTTTCCATAGAAAAGGCATCTTTTTTTACTTGTCTACATCTTTGGGACCGTTTGACCAATCTTCACAAAATTTTCCAAAGTGGCCCGGTGATTCTTGTTGCACACGGGACGTTTCGGGGTGATCTGTCAAGTGGGAGCAGAGAAAAAAGGGGCTCAAAAAACATTGTGTTTCCCATGTTAATTCCCATTAGACCTGTCAACATGTCTACAGCCCGAACTACTGGAGGTAATTACACCAAATATGGCAGCAAGCTAGCTGCTGGTACACAGATTGTGCTTTTTGTTATTTGGTGTAAATTCATTCAGCAGTTTCGGGGATATTTAAGGGGAACTAAATTTGTATGTCTCTGACAGTGATTATTCACGAAATTCGCAAATATTCACGAATACGCATGCAAAGAGAAGCATTGCAGACTAGACTAGAACATTGGTACTGCCATTTTATTTCACGGGACACAGTCCCTGGGGGTGAAAATTGAAATTGAAATTGAAAGTGGCATAAGGGGTCAGGTTGAAGGTACCCTGACACCAGGGGTGTGATACAGATTGGTTTTAGAGGCAAACTTTCATACAGTAATTAATTCGCTCATACAGACACTCAGAGGCTCATGAACCCACCCACACACACACTCAGACACTCATGCACCCACTCAGACTCACTTATAGACTCACACACCCACTTTCAGACCCACTTAGACACTCATGCACCCACTCACACATCCACTGACGGACACAGGCCCTGTGGTCTGCAAGTGCTGTGCAGGGCCAAAGGCCATGAATGGCACGTGGTTGGGTGGTTATAAGGGCTTGGCTGCGCCCTGAGACCCACCCGGCAGTGGTTGGAATAACCTATAGTAATGAAAATTACATCACCTTAAAAAAAACAGAAATTCACTGGAAAAAAAAACAAAGGGTACAGGGACGTTATAGTTAGGTTCTGAATTTACTGGTACAAAACCATAGAAATTCAGCAGTTGTAGTTAGAGTTCTTTTAAGTAACTATAACTTGCGCCCTAAAGTAACTATAACTCACTCCTTCACCATGCACAGCTAATTACTCCATATATTATGCCATTGATGAGATCTTGTATGGCATCTTTGATATCACTGCAATGTTTGCAATAACATTATTGATAAGAAAACTGTGCATGGCAAGGGTGCTAGTTATAGTTACTTTATGGTTTCGCACGAGTACATTCTGAACATAACTATAACGTCCCTGTAACCTTTGGGCTTTTCAGTGAAAAAAAAAAATCTATCTATCTATCCATGTATATATATCTATCTATCTCTCTCTCTATATATATATATATATATAAATAAATATATATATATGTATTACCATTGAGCAGTTTCTTCTGAATCTTCTTTTTCAGCGTTGGTACTAGAACATTACATTTTATTTGTATATGTACACAACTGAACAGTTCTGAATTCTCTGTCAGCAACCATTTTATGAGACATCAAAATGTAATTGGAATGGCAGTCAGCATGCAAGAACCAAGAGAGGAGAAATGTTCAGATGCGTTTTAAACAAAAGCGATTACACTGGTATGCGAATACATAAGAGGCAATTAAGCCTTTTTAGTTTTAAAATTTCTAACTCATTTAAAGGCAGCCCTGGTAAGCGACGGAGACGGGTAACTTTGCAATATTATTTTGCTCTTTGGGCGAGCAGCTATCTGTGCGGTGTAAACAGCAGAGAGAACGCGCCACACTTAATCACTGTACCTCACAAACATGCCTCGCTTTTTCTCGGCAGAGGACTCCTGCTGTAATACACACATTTGACAGTTAATAATAGATTACAAAAAAGCGTTGTCCTTTATCTTCTAAACACCAGATCTTTGGAGGTTTGCAAACAGAACAGTCTGTTCTGTGGTTGTGGAGGGTTGACGTCAGACAGCTGCTCTGCTTCTCGTTGAAATTCCGTCCTAGACCAGAGAAACCAACAATAAATAATAACAATAATAATGTTGTAAGTAGAGAGGCGCAGACGAATTCCGCATGTGGGTTTGGCATTAACACAACGGTTCCCCAATATATTCAAACTTTTCAGCTAGAGGTAACAAAGCCTTAGAAATTAGCCTGGGTCCTGGAAGTATATGCGTCATTCAGTAGCCGGTTGGCATGGCAACTGTTTCTTAGGACTCTGTTGCTGCTTAAGCAAACAGCCGGATCACAAAGCATGCCTCGGTTAAGCCATGTCCATCTGTACAGCAAGGAAGTGCAGGGGCTAGCGAATTCGCCTTCTTAATACAGCGATCTTGTGCATTTTGAAAAAGTTGTATCTTTTTTTTGCAGTTTTGCATAAATGGATTCCTCTGAGATGTCGGCAGTGTAGGCATTTGGGTACTCATTACGAGGGCTCCGCTTGGTGTGTGGTAAATACTGGCACCGCACATTCCAGAATTATGAGTGTGGCTGCTGATACTGTACTCCTGCAGTGTTGGCCAGAGATATTTTGGGAGATCAAGCCTACTAAAAATGTATTGGGGAAAATGACCGATAATAACAAGGATATGTGGATTTTGGTACAGGAAGCACCAAAATCGTAATGTTTTTCCTCATTATCAAGGATAAACTCTAAACTGAGTGCTGTATATGGCATCTGATTAATTCTGACCGAACTGTGTCAGATTTCATTGGGTGCTATAAGTATTGGACAGAACACTGGGCAGCTCATAACGAGGGTTTTCGAGATTTATCAGATGTGGCTACATAACTTGGCTATCTGAAGGAGGAATGTGTGTCACAGTGAACGCTGTTTAGAGTACTTTTTAGGGAACTGCCTGAGCCAGGGGCATGGACAGCAATGCAGCCGATGCAGTGACTTCGGGGATCTGGAAGGTTTGGAGTCTACTTCCCCCAAATCTAGGCAAACTGATGAGGCAGGGGCCATTTTAGGTCCCAAGACACTCTTTGCACTCCGGAGGTATACAACTATCAAACATTGGGATGTTATATACCAAGTGGTGTCCTTTGATGGAGTGCGTAATGGGCAACTCCAACATTAACTCCCACTGTAAAGTCAAGTCAGATCTAATGCATGCAAGAGATAGAGAATGTAATGTGATATTATTCACTGTACATTTAATGTGTAAAATAACCCCTTAAGCACAGCCATGCCAGCCCTCTGTAGGTAGTGAAATGATGTACCAAATGGCCAGTGGCATGATCCAAGGCAGAAATACTCCACTGGACAGAACAAAAGCCCGCTGCAAGTATATTTGAAAGAATTGGTAAAGAAAGGTAATGCAGAGAGCTACGCGTTAAGACCAGACCGAAAAAAAACACAAAGGCCCATATTTATACTTTTTGACGCTAAACTGCGCTAACGCAGTTTAGTGTCAAAAAATTTAGCGCCGTCTAACGCCATTCTGAAGCGCCATGCGGGCGCCGTATTTATGGAATGGCGTTAGCCGGCGCAAGCAGACCGGCGCTGCCTGGTGTGCGTGGAAAAAAACCACGTAGACCAGGCAGCGCCGGCGTTGGGAAAAAATGACGTTAGGGCGTCTTAAAATGGGGCAAGTCAGGTTGAGGCAAAAAAATCGCCTCAACCCGATTTGCGCCATTTTTTTACGACGCCCAGACGCCATTTCATGACTCCTGTCTTAGTAAAGACAGGAGTCATGCCCCCTTTCCCCCTTGCCCAATGGCCATGCCCAGGGGACTTGTGTCCCCTGGGCATGGTCATTGGGCATAGTGGCATGTAGGGGGGCACAAATAAGGCCCCCCTATGCCACCCAAAAAAAATAAAAAAATATAAAAAATTATACTTACCTGAACTTACCTGAATGTCCCTGGGGTGGGTCCCTCCATCCTTGGGTGTCCTCCTGGGGTGGGCAGGGGTGGCAGGGGGGGTCCCTGGGGGCAGGGGAGGGCACCTGTGGGCTCATTTTGAGCCCACAGGCCCCTTAACGCCTACCCTGACCCAGGCGTTAAATAGTGGTGCAAATGCGGTTTTTTTTGACCCGCCACTTCCCGGGTGTGATTTTTGCCCGGGAGTATAAATACGACGCATTTGCGTCGCCGTCATTTTTTTAGACGGGAACGCCTTCCTTGCATCTCATTAACGCAAGGAAGGCGTTCACGCAAAAAAATGACGCTATTTGCCCATACTTTGGCGCTAGACGCGTCTAACGCCAAAGTATAAATATGGCGTTCGTTTTGCGCCGAATTTGCGTCTAAAAAAACGACGCAAATTCGGCGCAAACGGAGTATAAATACGGGCCCGAGGGTGCAGAAATTGTAACTTGGATATGGCGCCATAATTCATAAAAACACAAACAACACAAGCAAAGCAACTTTGGTTCGTTGCAGATCCCATAACAAAATAAAGCAACAAAAAAACAAGGCAAACCCAACTTAACAAAATACCCAAACAAAACAAAATACCACACGTTAAAACAACGAAACAACATTCTTCAAACCTTGCCTGAGGTTGAAGTCTCAACCTGTGAGCAGTTGCCGTTGGAAGTCAAATAAAATGAATAAAAAGATTGTTCAAATTGTCCAACACACTTTTTGCATACTCCTACTCGTACACTGATATTGTGTGATGACTCAAAATAATTATTACATTCAATAACCACTTCCCACCATTGCAAGATGGAGGCTGGTAATAAGTGAATTCACATGGGTTTATATCACGGCTGTGCTTTCCACAAGAGTCCATGCTATTAAAGTTAATCGTAGTATTTCTCACGTAGAATAGTTGGAGCCCTGAATCATGAAAGTTGTCAGAATGAGTTTGGCTCTTCTAGGCAGGTTAGTATCCACAAGGATCGTCTGACCCCAGCGGATTGTCTCAGGCCTGGCGGCCCAGGGCTCCTGAGTGCGCGGAGGTAGAGAGCCTGCTGAATCTGCAGATACTACCAGTATCGACGTGCCTTCCCCACCTTCTCAGCCTGATGGTGCCCAAGGGAGAAAGAACTGCCGCAGTGACGGAGAACTGGAATGTGGCTTCTGTGAAGGGAGACCCCAGGACTCCCGATGCTTTGGAAGGACAGGCTCTTAATCAACGCAGCAAGGGTCTAACACACTCTGTCCTCATGTCAGTGTCAAGAAGTGCAGAGTTGCAATTCATTTTGCACAATAAGCACTTGCTTGGTTTCTTTCTTTTCATTTACGAAGTGATCATAATTTATAAGACGCACATAAAATTGATGTGTACGTGATGCAAGGATTGTTGGCCGTATATGAATAATACTGCAGTAGTAATGCGGGCATAGGGAATTTTAAACGCCATTGATATCATACAATGTTAATTCTGTTAATTAGTTCCATCCTTACACCAAGTCTCCCTCAATAAATCTGCCTTCTGTAATGTAATATCACTTTAGAAAAGCGAACAATAGCCAAGTGAACTCTAATGGATCGTATTCCCAGAGCATTTCATGTTATTTCATCAGATGCTGATATATTGTTTCAGATGTACTCCTATAGGTCAAATTGCTGTACACTCAGTGAGGAGGATTACATTTATTTCTGAACTGATGGCTTCATGTAAAACATGATGTATTACCTATGCTTTCTGATGGAGCCAAGCAGGAAGTTACTGCCTCACACAGCTATCATTGACGAGAGCTTGAAATCTGAGGCTGCAACACAATGCTTTCAGCGGCTCAAACAGGCTATCATTTCTTTTTCATTTCTGCATTCTTTGCTGAAGGAAATGCCTTTATCACTCCCATACTGCCACCACACACACACATGGTAGTGCGCACATGTACACACACACATACACATGCAATATCTCTCTCTCACTGTTAAAATCATTTTTAAGTATATTTATCTTTATTGTGTTCTGTGTTAGGAGTGTGGCTCGGTGGGGTGTTTGGGGGTGTGACACCTCCCAAATAAAGGTATTCTTGTTGAGCTTAGGGGCTATGTCTTTGTTGTTTTTTTGGTTTTCATGTAATTCCCAATAAACAAAGTGGTTTTAACTTCTTAATTTTCTTGATCAGGTACTTAAATGTATGTCTGTGTGTCTGTGTGGGAGCCGGTATTGCTCCCACAAGCAGGGAGCTGCTTCAAATAGCAGCTCCATGCTTGCGAGATCAATGTTTTTATCTGTTTCCCTGCACGCATATCTGGTGCTGGGAAACAGATGAAAACTCAGCATTCTGCAAGCAGAGCTGTTTGACAGCTCCCACTTGCACAAAGCGGAAATATGTTTTCACCAAGCAAAAGCAAACAGGTACCTCCCGAGGGTGGGCACCTCAGGAGGTAGCAGGAGCAGGCATTGAGGGGGTGGCGGTTCCCAGGGCTATCTATGGCTCCATGAGGGGGGCCACGCAGCCTCCTCTAACATTTCTTTTAAACCTGGGAAGGTGGTGATCCTAGAGGCCAAGGGTCCTCAATGGACCCCCTTCATTATTTAATATAAGCATCCGGGAGGTGGCTGTCCCAGGGGTGTAGGGGGACCACATGCGCCCCACAACATGAATAAATTGCCCCAGGGAGGTGGTTGTCCTGGGACGTTGGGGACGGGGGTTTGCACAGCCCCACATATATGAAACTGATTGCCCCGGGGAGGTGGCCGTTCCCAGGACCAGGGGTCTGCGAAGGACCCTACACTATGTAATTTAAGCCCTGGGAAGGTGGTGGTCCCCAGGACACTGGGGAAGCAGCATTGGCCTGCACTAAAACATCTTTTGCTCCAGTGAGGTGGCGGTCCCCAGGCTGTGGGGGGCCATGCAGCTCATAAATTGTTTCAAGGCCCCAGGGAGGTGATGGTCCCTGTGGCCAGGGGTCTGCAACAGACTCCCTACTTACATATTGTATAGCCCCATGGAGGTGGCAGTCCCCGGGGCTGAAGAGGAGGGCATATAGGACCCCTGCTTCTAATAGAGAACATTTGCCCTAGAGAGGTGGTGGTCCTCAGAGCACGGGGAATACCCACCTCTCACATTTTTTTCTATTTTTGCCTCAGGAAGGTGGTGGCCCCTAGGGACCTGGTCCATCTGGGGACAACATAAAGGAGAAGCGCAGTAGAAAGCTTTTTAAAAAAAAATCTTGAAAAATTCCATGAATCCATCTGCGGATTTTTCTGCGATTTAAAAAAAAATGCTTTTTACCTCTTTACCATGACTAGGGGCCCAGGATGTCCCTACCCTGGCCCCTTTTCTTTTTCAAATCTTTTTTTTGGGACTAAGCTTGGCTGCCAACACTTTGTTGTTGGAGTGTTGGCAGCCAATCAGATATCAGCAGAAGGACAGCTGGCTCCCCAGATCCTCCACGTCCCTATATAACTGAATGGATTTACACCCAGGGCCAGATGTATCAAACATTTTTGTGTTCACAAAAATGCATTTTGGTATGTAACAAGTCCAATTTGCAATTCAATAACTTGTTACCCGAATCGCAAATTGGATTTGTGACTACATACCGATTCGGTATTAGGAAGGGGCGTGTCAAAGGCGTCCCTTCCTAATACCGAATCACAGAGGTATGTATGATTGTTTTGTGATCGTGAATGCGGTCTACTTCAAGTAGGTGGTAACCCATTCGAAAAGGGGAACGGGTCCCTAGGGATCCCCTTCCCCTTTGGACCACTGCCTACTCTTAAAAAAATGAAAAGAAAACTTTTCATTTTTCATTTTTAAATGCATCCCTGCTGCATTCAAATAAAAAAGATTGCTTTATTGAAAAGCAATCACAGACATGGTGGTCTGCTGAGCCCAGCAGGCCACCATCCCTGTGATTGTAGCCGTTCGCAATGGCTTGCAAATTGCAACCTACCTCATGAATATTGATGAGGTAGGTCCGTTTGCAAACCCTTGCAAATCGCAGTATGAAACTCCTGGAATTTCATACATTCCAATAGCGGTTACTTAATTGTGATTCGCAAAAAATCGCAATTAGGTAATTGCTATTGGATAAAATGGTACATCTGGCCCTATGTGTTCAAGATAGTAGCAAATAAAATGATCGAGGTACCTTCAAAACACATACAAACTCATTAGGACTAAAAGCCACTTCCTTGGCTCTGGCCTGTAAATCACTATCACTCAAACGCCAAAGTCCTTTTGTGCTTCTATCCTCTAGGTTATGAAGAACAATATTCAGCCATATTTAGCATACATCCTCATTGGTTTGCCTGTATCAGTAGCTAAAGAGATTAATTCCTTGACTTGCAAAATCTGCAGTAGGGTATTGTGTCTTCCCCCATACTCTGCACAATCACAAAAAGGCTGGAGCTCTCCTTAATGCTGAGATCATCTAATAATCGTCTTATTCAAATTGCTGCACAAAATAAGATCAAGCAGAGACAAATCACTAAGGGCCTGATTTAGAGTTTGGTTTGGTGGATGGGTTACTCTGTCACAAAGGTGACTGATCCTGTCCTCTGTTTTACAATTCCATAATATCCTATGGGAATTGTAATTCGCATACTGGACATAGGTCACGTTTGTGACAGAGTAAATCCTTTGCCAAACTCTAAATCAGACCCTCAGTTGCCTCATTTGACATCAATCATGATTTGTTGGTACATAAGAACTCCTGGATGTGCTTCCTTCACACTCCACTGAAGTCACTGGACTTAGATGAAACATGGTCAGCTCCAGTAACTTATAATCTCTTAAAAAAACAGCAAATAAAATGATAAACACACTCTTCATTGAATCGGGCATAAATGTATTTAGTAAAACTACGCATGCATTGACAGTAACAAACTCATACAGCTCTAAAGAGCGTCTTTATTTAGAACAGCCATTGTCGCTAAAACTGAAACTGAGGGACAGATGTATCAAACAAGTTTGCATTCGCAAACGGTGTGAATCGCAGAATTCGGCCATTTTGCGAATGCAAAAATGCCTCTCAAGATGTATGAAAGGCATTCGCAATGCAATTTCAAGGAATCGCTAAAATAGCCATTCCCTGAATTTGCGACTCCATTTAGAGAATCACAAATTGCGATTCTCTAAATAGGAAATCGCAAATAGGGAATTCCTATTTGCGATTTCCAAAGCGCATGTTTCAAGCCTTTCCTAAATGCGAATTTGGCATTAAGGAAATGCAATTACCACCAAATCCAAGTTGGCGGTAAGTATGTGCAATTTTTCAAAATGCATTATAAATACATTTTTTAAAATGACATGCAACGCACACATGCCCCTCGGGCATGTGTGTGCTTCACATGTCTACAAATATTTTTTTGGGGTGCATCAAAGGGGGCCTTAGGCCCACAGCACCCTGGAGTTTGCATTACATAATTTGCAAATTCCTAACAGGAATTTGCAAATTAGGTAATGCAAAACCATTCACACTTATGGCCCTACAGGCTCATAGGGATGAATGGAGTCCCATTCCCTAATTGAGAGTCGGTTATAGCGATTGTGACTTTTAAGAAGTCGATATTACCGAATCACAATTTTCATACATCCCATTTTGCATTTCTTAAATAGCGATTTCTTAAAAATTGCTATTTAGGAAATGCAAACCGGGATGATGATACATCTGGCCCCAAATCACAAAAAGCAGGCTTTCGGGACCAAGAGCTAGCTTTCTGTTAAATTTGGTGTAATTCTGTCCAGTCTGTAATCATGTTCAAAATCCCTATGGGAAAATGCATTTTGGGATAGGTATGGCCCCATGACTGTTGGAAACAATCAGTTAAAATGGGCCAAGCAGCTTTGTTCTTTGTTAAGTGATGGAAAATGTTACCCATTGTCACACAAGTGAGTGCAATAAGATGTCCTGAAATGTGAGTAAATCTTGAGAGTGGTAGCATGGATGTGAAAGGCACATATTAAAAAACAGGACATGGTGTATATTGGAACAAGGGGTAAAATAGCATATGCATGTCCAGAGGTTGAAAAGCGAAAGGGAGATTGGTCACAGCTGCTCAGAGGTTATGAACTGTTCAAGATAATGTCCACTAAGCTGCAACAGGCCCTGAGAAACTGTGGATTATGGGGATATTTGTTGTATTTCCCTTTGAGCTTCATCATAAGTAAGAGCAAGGCCAGGTTGGACTATAATACCCATAATACCTCTTAATTGCCGCAGAAATAAATATATAAATTATGAAACCAAGAAAGGACTCACTCACCATGATTAAGACTTGATGTCAAAATGTGTTGGTGTTGTGATGTGCAGACCATGAGACATTCAATAAATTGGAATTTCCGATTAGCATCAAAATTTTAATGCCTGGTCAGACCAGGCATTAAAATGACGCCTACACACTATTGCCTAAGGGAAACACACAGAAGCAACATCGGCAAGCAACTGGACAACATGAACCTGTTATTGCTACAGCTCGAACCCGTAGAAGACAACAGCGATGATGCCAAGTGCCACCAGCACCACAGCAACCACAAACACCACCACAGCAGCCACAAAGGCAGTGTAGAAGGTGGAAGAGGATCTTTCACCAGCACACAACCTACCTGGCCCTCAGGGAAGACGAGTTGTCCATTGTATGGCTCCTCCATCACATTGCACCTGACATCATAGCAAAAGTGCAGAGTCACACAGCAATTCCACCCATAACTAAACTCCTGACTGTCCTTTGCTTGCTGGCATCAGGATCATTGCAGAAGTGGGTGGGATCTCCCAACCATCCCTACGAAGGTCCTGGGTGCCATCATCAGACTTACACCCCACGATATCCAGTTCCCCAACACCCACAGCAGGAGACCAGACAAGGTTTCTATCAAATTGCTTGTTTCCCCGCATGTGCTGGGTGCAATGGACTGCACCCATGTCCAACTTGTCCCTCCTGCTGCAACTGAGCACCTCTACACAAACCGCAAACATACACACTCCATCAATGTGCAGGCCATCGAGGACCACTGTGGAATTATCACAAACATCCTTGCAAAATATCCCAGCAGCATCCATGATGCTTACATCTTTAGACACTCTACTATAAACTAACGATTCCAGGATGGACAATATGACAATGGACTACTTGTAGGTAAGATAGCACACAAATCATAACACACACAACACACCAAACATGTAGTACAAACAATACATACATCACACTAAACACAAATGGACAGGGAAAAACAGATGTATAGACCACAACACATATGCCACATGCCACACTACACCACATTCAATGCACATAACCCTCACATTCACCCGTATCTTTAGGTCCCTGCACCACCTGACTGACACATCACATGATGGACAGGTGGATGAATGTCCCCTTCAGATACAAAAGCTGGCTTCAAACCACTACATGTGTCCACAGGTTGACAACAAAACACATATCTTTCATACATACCACTTAGCAAGGAATAGCTCTGCTATGTGAACTGCATCAGCCATTCAACTGTCAAACAACTCACATATTGGCACTACCCCACATTTAACATTCTGTAGAAACCTCAAGCTGAAACAATATCAATTGCTACCTGAGTAGTCCCATCACCATCTACATATCACCAAAACATGACAGATATGCTCATTGTGTGCAACATTCCCTTGTGTGGCGCATAGTTCAACACACATTGAAATACAACATCACCATCAATGAAAGATCATGTGCAGGAATGAACACCTCACAGCACACCAACAATCATACCCTAAATCCCACATCTCCATACCATGATACAAGGGTACCAACAGTGGACTGCGGCAGATGAATTACTGACAATATAAAGGAAGAGGCCAGAAATGCATATTAACGAGGATACGTGGGACTTAGAACAGGTGGACATCTGATGCAGGGCAGTGCTAAAAAGCATGCCTGGCCATGCACCTGTCACGCAGCTGTCTGAAAAATCTTGCATACATCACAATACATCCCATACAAATGTGCCACACTGGGCATATGAACCTCATGCACATATATATGCCAGCCAATAATTGCCAAATCTAACACTTTGTGCAAGGGAGGTATTTAAGGGGCAAAGGGGTGAAATTCACATACAAAACACAGGGCCCTATACCTGTTAAATGACACACAACACACAAAATAGATACACATTTCCACAACATCACTCTTCTGCAGGTCTAAAGTGAAGGCACTAAGGGTCACATGTCAGAAAAGTGGGATTATTGCCAACTTTATGGTGCGAATCCTGGACAGTACATAGGGGCCCATTGAAAGAAATGGTGTGCCCCCTACTTATGCCTGTTCTGTGCAGGCGTCAAAAGTTCCAGATTAACATGATAATTTGGAACCTCTTATATTCCTCTGCACCATTTTTGCAATTGCTCTAATGGGAGAACACAACACTTGTATACATGATGCCTGGTACACGCATAATGTGGTGCAAAGGGTCACTAAGTGTTGCACAGCATGGGTAGTGCCACTTTGTAAACATGGGGCAGTGTTTTTGGCCTTGTTGGGCCTCAATAATGTTAATAAATTAGGCTAATGTGATGCTAGGAGGTGCTAGGTCCTCTTAAATTTAGGCCCCAGGCTCAAATATAGAGAACACCACACATATTTGGCATGAGTGAACTGTCAGGCCAGAACTTCACTTACAATCACCGGGTACCTGAGGCACAACCCATGACAGGAAAGTTCACCACCACACACTAATGCAACCATCCATCTCTACAGGAACACACGCAATACCAGATGCAAGTCTGATTCACCACTCCACTCAAAACAAATATGTGCCATGGCACATAGCAAATATCTGATATGCATGATTGACACATGCTCTCAAATTCCTTTGCAGGGTACCAAGGTTACGGCATTGAGCCATTGGTTATGACACTTTTTGGAAATCCTGCCACAGATGCAGAGTGGGCATACAATGAAAGCCACAGAAGGACCAAAAAGGTGGTGGAGAGGTCATTTGGCCTCCTTAAATCAAGGTTCAGTTGCCTACATCTAATAGTAGGAAAACAGTTATATGTACCACCCCTTGTCTGCAACATGATCCATGTGTGTGCCATTTTGCATAACATTTGTCTGCGCACCAATGTCCCCTGGGATGAACAAGTAGATATCCCCACTGAGGAGGATGACTACAATCGTGTACGACTGGAGGAGGGGGAACAACAAAACACTGCTGCTGGAGTACGCAGAAGAGAACTAATTGTGCACAACTTTTTCTCCTAGACACTGTACTCCAAGAATCACCATGTAAATAATTCAGTAAAATCATGTAAACTCAGAATGCTCATGGCTTACTCATTTACACCATCACACACCATTTGTAACTTGACCATATCTCAGAGAGCATGACTACACCACAACAATTGTAAACACTTTTGGAACATTTACCCAGATTTAAGAGGACCTAGTGCATCCTTGTGCAAGATCAGCGTCATACATATTACGCTAATGCGGCCAAACTGTACCAAAATCTAAGCACCAGAAATTCATACTGGCGC
The DNA here is from genome assembly GCF_031143425.1 of Pleurodeles waltl. NCBI lineage: Eukaryota > Metazoa > Chordata > Amphibia > Caudata > Salamandridae > Pleurodeles > Pleurodeles waltl. Next base: position 1,081,124,946 of record NC_090447.1, read on the forward strand.
AATGCATGCATTGCGCCAATTTGTAACACATTTTCCCACAATATGCCTGTGACAGGCATTACGTTTGCAAGGGGGTGTACAGCCGGTAAGGGGGTTGCCAAAATGCTGCAGTGAAATCTAAGAAAATTAACTGTGTCATATTTTGCTGCTACTGTTAACACTTGCTGAGAGCAGCTGTTTAAAAGGGGCACACCATTGGTGACAATGAGCAACTAAGTACTTGGTTCTAAACATGAACAGTACATCAATAGCAACAAATACCTTGATGCTATTGCTCCCTACCCTGCACAATGGTGCACTGTCTTTTAAAGGGCTAAGGGCAAAAGAAAAGTGGCCCTGCACTGGTTGTGATTTGTGAATTGTGATACACTCGAAGTGAAGATGCAGGGCAAAAAGAAATCACCTAACCAGGGGCATTATACTGATCCCTGGAACAGATCTTGGGACCTATGGGGAGACAAGAGGGCTCAGTGGGATTGTAATTGTGGCAGTGGAGATGCACGCAGAGCATCTTGTGGGTGACCAGATAAAGACATTCCAGTAAGGGGGGATCGGGTGGCGGCCAGAAGGTGGTAGTGATGCTTCCTAGTTAGCAATATGTTTGGTTGGGGTAACAGGTGCTATACGCAGTTGGGAAGGTGGGCAGCTTGGATTCTGCAGCACATTTTAGCAGGGATATGGGATTCATGATTGAAGAGGGGTTATTTGATTATTGTTGTCATTTATGTTCAGGCAAGATACATAAGGCCAGTCAACATAGCTGAGGCACACAGGACATTCACTCTCACAGACTGAACCCCACCCAGGGCTGGCCTGGCACCCCCCAGGTATGGTGCGTTAACCATAGAGTGGGATGGCCAAAGTTAGTTTGTCACCCTAAGGATACTATCCTGGAACATGAATGGACTAGGCGAAAAGTCAAATGGGGAGTGGTAATCCAGTACATCAAACAAGACTCCCCTGAAATAGTTCACCTACAAGAGACTCACCTCCTGGGTGATAGGTGTAACGTCGTGGACCGTTGGGGATATAAAAAGGCAGCTCATGCAGGCCATACCACCTCCTCTAGAGGAGTAGTAATCTTGGTGAGGAGAATGCAGCCCCTGGTCACTCTGCAAATATGGCCGAATCGGCTGGGTCGCTACATGGTACTTTCTGGAATTCAGGAGGGGGGCATCTTAAACATACTTTCAGTATACATCCCAATATGAATTCACGACTCATTACTACCAGCCCTGGCCACTCTGCTACATAGTCTTCCATATGGGGAATTGATCATGTGAGGGGACTTTAAAGCAATGCTGATTGATTACATTCACCAACATCCCTCAAGGCCCCTTGACTCAGTTAGATGACTACTTGCAGAATCCTCACTGCCCAGGGACTGTCTGGTATCTCCTCAACACAGTGACCCAGCACTCCTTTCACTTGGGGTGCATGATAGTCTCTCCTGAATTGATCAATTTCTCATGCTGGCTCTCCAGCTGTTATAAGTCAGGGAAATTACTAACTTGGCCAGGGGTATTTCTGACCATTCTCCGATGAGGCTGGTATTCTGTGAAGTGTGGGGGCAATCATGTGATCTAGCAAAGCCTGGAAATGGGAGGGATACTATTAGTTAGCCTGTACAGGAGGCTGAGTCCATACAATACATGACCAGATATGCCATCAATGTGTGTGAAGGAACACGCATTGACTAATACTCACTGTATAACACATCTATGTTTCCTTGTAACACCAGGCAAATTTTTACAGAAAATTTGTAGGTCAGTATATATTCCAGTCACATAGACAACAATTATAACTATGTGATCCGCCAGCACAAACAAGTGTGACAGAAGCTAGTGACAAATGACAGTTTCTGTACCCTGGGTCTACAGACATGACCCAGTACCACATCCTATTAATGACCTAACCAAGCATCCTACGAATAATCTCACCTATTTATGGGAAGTCATTTAAAACCATGGCAATTGATGAGGCGTGTCCTACAGAAACAAGGTGCCAATACCCAGCATATGATAGGGCAAGCACAACATCAAGAACCCCAAAGGTAACAAAACATACTTGGCCATTGAATCATAAATGTGCAGGTGTATGCCTGCAGGGGACTCTGCATCGCAGTGCTGATGATCCATCATGAGGATGGCAGATCACCACCCAATGGCCCTCCAAACCCAAGAGAAGGCTACATTGACTGTTCACACAATCAGGGGCCTGCTGATTGTGCACAATGAACTGAGCTGAGGTGACCACAGTTAACCTGTGTCAATACATGTAAAATAGGTCTGTGTGGCCATTCAAAGTGCCACAGGAGCACTGATGACTAGGGTGGCATCACGGCACAAGTGCAGCCCTGCCATACAGATTGTATACACTTTTAGAAATCTGGCAATAACAACTAAGTTTGAGTCATTGAACATTCCGATTGCATACTGTTATCACATTAGACCTACATTTTTTCCACACATATCCCAGCTAGGGAGACCAGTCTTAGTGCTATGTATTTGCGGATGGACAAAAGAGTACAATTTACATGGAAAAATGTGAATGTGTCACATGATTATTTACAAAATATTATGACAAGTACAAATGTACCCACATTGTGAAACCTATTATACGCAGATATGAGTACACAGCCTTGAGACAATGGCCTACATATAACACGGCTGGAATTCAGAATTGGTGTGTGTTTAATCTCTAAACACACCACTGCATCGTGTATCTCTTATCAGACATGATACACACATTTTCACACACAAACATGTCACATTTATACCTACAATGACACGTCAGCATACCATCTCCAGCATTTCGCATGAATGGGAACTACATGTTACATGTGTTGCTTGGCAACATTAAGTCTGGTCCTTACAACACACTAGAGTGTGCACATATGTGCACTCACATTGTAATGGCTTACAGGATCTTATCCCAGCCTTAGTCAACAGCCTCCTTTGCTAAAGACTTTTTACGGATATAATATACATCAAAATGTTTTGCACATGGCCCTTCCTATCTTATATTCTGTGTTGAAATGTACAGTCAGAATTCGGACATGACAATGTGGTAGACCCACAATATGAGAGCATCACATAGGTACACTCAGTACACATGTGTAAATAGGTATTTGGCAAAGTGTCTTCACACACATGCAGATTTGCAAACTGTATCATTTCTCGCATGTATCATACAAACCTACAAACATATGGTAACACATTCCTATGTTACTGGGACACAATGATGCACATGCACACACATGTAGCCTTACCGTACAACCTACGTAGATGCATAGCTCCTGTAACAAGGTATGCAAATTTGGGTTCACAGTCAGCCTTTCCTCCAAAATCCACGCATGGTCATTACATCACTACATCGCAAATCACTAAAATGAATCCAGGCACCATGCGAGTCTAATCTGTCTTGCCTTCTCAGCCTTCCCTCCAAAATACATGCATGCTTGCCATGGACAAAAATGTTGACACATACCATTGTCCTACTAACATCGCACATGCCAAAAATGGCACCTGACACCTGCTCATAAGTCGACAGGCCTTGTAAGCCTTCATAGAAAAATTTCATGCATGACCATCATGCGTTAAAAAAATATGACGCATATCAGAAAACATGACGAGTACTCCCAGGAAGTGATGTAATAGGACTTCCATGCTGCACACATGGCAAAGTGAATTTACTTCCACTTTTACTTCACAATCTTCTAGTGTGTGGTTGACAGAGGTTGTGTGTAGAGTGTTCTGGTGTGAGGAGGGGTGTTTTGTGAGAGCTTTGTGCTGTGTCCTGTCTGTGCCAAGTCAAATTGTTTATATTTGTAAGTGTTTTTGTACTTTATTGTCATGTGATTGTATTACTATTGTCAGGTGTTTGCATTGGGGTAGTGTAGTCTTTTGGGGTATTTGGGTTTGGGGGATATTATTCAATATTTTTGGGGATATTATTTTTGTAGTGGAGGGCAACTGCAAAATGTCGGGGAAGGGAAGAGCCCATAGTATGAGTGGTAATTAACTGGGAGGGTTCATCTGGTTAGTGTGCCACTACCTCCCCAACATGGTGGCTGTGGGTGGCCGGGTCATCATGGGCTACCCAACGGAGGCAAGGAAGCTGTGACGGGCAAGGTGGTCCACCAGCTTTGCAGGATCTTTTTGATGGAGTAGATGTACCATCAGCTAAATCACTGGTGGGCAGACCTCAATGCCCGTGAAGGAGATCTCCAGAATCATCTGGTGATTCAGGGTTGGTGGACCTGTTGGTAAGTACCCCTTTTACTTTTCAACATCCTCATTTGCATGTTCATGACTGTAGGGTATAACGATACCTGCAGCATATAGTGACAAGGGTCAGGATAGCAAGTGTTGTGTCTCAAAACAACCTGCATTTGTGAGAGCTCTGTGTAGGAAGGTAGCCTCTTTCTAGCCTTGTAACCCCCACTTTTGGCCTGTTTGTGAGTATATGTCAGGGTGTTTTTACTGTCTCACTGGGATCCTGCTAGCCAGGGCCCAGTGCTCATAGTGAAACCCCTATGTTGTCAGTGTGTTTGATATGTGTCACTTGGATCCTGCTAGCCAGGACCCCAGTGCTCATAAGTTTGTGTCCTAGATGTGTTCCCTGTGTGGTGCCTAACTGTACCACTGAAGGCTCTGCTAACCAGAACCTCAGTGTTTATGCTCTCTCTACTTTCACAATTGTCACTGCAGGCTAGTGACCAGCTTCAGAAATTCTCATTGGCACACTGGAACACCCTTATAACTTGTATATGGTACCTAGGTACCCAGGGTATTGGGGTTCCAGGAGATCCTTATGGGCTGCAGCATTTCTTTTGCCACCCAGAGGGAGCTCAGACAATTCTTACACAGGACTGCCACTGCAGCCTGAGTGAAATAACATCTACGTTATTTCACAGCCATTTTCACTGCACATAAGTAACTTATAAGTCACCTATATGTCTAACCTTCACTTGGTGAAGATTACGTGATAAGTTACTTAGGGCCAGATGCAGGAAACGATTAGCGAGTCGCAAACGGCCAAAATTGCCGTTTGCGACTCGCTAATCGCATTTCCCTATGCAGAAATGCATATTGCGAGTCGGGACCGACTCGCAATATGCATTTCAGAATCGGAAATAGGAAGGGGTGTTCCCTTCCTATTTGCGATTCGGCGTGGCATGCAATACCATTTGCGACCGCATATGCGGTCGCAAATGGTATCGCAGTTACCATCCACTTCAAGTGGATGGTAACCCACTCGCAAATTGGAAGGGGTCCCCATGGGACCCCTTCCCCTTTGCGAATGGACCCAAAACCATTTTTTCAGGGCAGGTAGTGGTCCAAGGGACCACTACCTGCCCTGAAAAAATACCAAAACTAAAGGTTTCGTTTTTTTTTTTAAGTGCAGCTCGTTTTCCTTTAAGGAAAACGGGCTACACTTAAAAAAAAAAACTGCTTTATTCATAAAGCAGTCACGAACATGGAGGTCTGCTGACGACAGCAGGCCTCCATGTTTGCGAGTGCCTAGACTCGCTATGGGGCCGCAATTTGCGACCCACCTCATCAATATTAATGAGGTGGGTCATTGCGACCCCATAGCGAGTCGCAGACGGTGTCTGAGACACCGTTCTGCATACCAATTTGCGAGTTGCAAATTGCGAGTTGCAGGGACTCGCAATTTGCAAGTCGCAAATTGGCATTTTCCTACATCTGGCCCTTAGTGTGTGGGTACCCAGGCATGAGCCAATGTGCCTCCACATTGTTCAGGGCAAATTCCCTGGACTTTGTGAGTGCGGGACACCATTACACGCGTGCACTACACATAGGTCACTACCTATGTGTGGCGTCACAATGGTAACTTCGAACATGGCCATGTAACATGTCAAAGATCATGAAATTGTTCCATGATCCCCCGGGTCTCTAGCACAGAACCTGGGTACTGCCAAACTGCCTTTCCGGGGTTTCCACTGCAGCTGCTGCTGCTGCTAACCTCTCAGACAGGTTTTTGCCCTCCTGGGGTCTGTACAGCCCAGTCCCAGGAAGGCAGAACAAAGGACTTCCTCTGAGAGAGGGTGTTACACCCTCTCCCTTTGGAAATAGGTGTGAAGGGCTGGGGAGGAGTAGCCTCCCCCAGCCTCTGGAAATGCTTTATTGGGCACAGATGGTGCCCATCTCTGCATTAGCCAGTCTACACTGGTTGTACACTGTTGACTTTATCTGCTATTGCCTGTCATATGTCCTCCTTCCTACCTATTGACAATTTGGAAGTGACGAAGTTCTGGTGTTGGTGCTCCTTCACCTATCTGACCCAGATGTCATTCTCCTCTTTACTGAAGTGACACTTCTGCTTCCTTTTCTCCTTCTCCTGGGAGTTTCCTGGTTCATCCTGGCTTGTACTGGGCTGATTGAGATTTTCTGGTGTCTCCCCTGGCCTGCATTCACCATCTTGGCTCCCTGTTTTTTTTGTTGTTGCTCACAGGAGCGTTTTTTCTTTTTTTACGCCAATGCTTCAAATATGGCACTAACATGATTAGCATTAAAAAAATGTGACGCTAATCATGCTAACACCAATTTTGCAGCATTAGTGTTGTTTTTCCTTATGATGTGTCACAAATGTTAGCGTAATTTTGTTTTTACGCTACCCTTTTCTTTGCACCATGGTGTGCTGTTTTCTAAATATGACGTACGGATGGCACGAGGGAATGTTGTTAGCCAGTGTTACATTTTTTGACGCACAACTGTGCTAGCACAGTTGTGTGTCATTTTTCTTAAATCTGGGCCCAAGGATTTAAGTAGTTTATGGGAATGGCGATGACGAGACCATGTGTTTTTTGGGTTGAAGTACCCCCCTGGATTATATCATAAGGATATTGCAAGTCACTTCATAGTTCCATTACCTTATAAACGTTCCATAACCTTCAGCCTCTTTTCTCTACATGGTCATGAATCTCCTTGGTAACTTGCAGCACTTGCAATATCCTTATAATGTACAGCATGGGGTACTTTTTCCCATATGTACATATATGAAAAAAAAAAGCCAAAGGTTAAATTAACAATAAAGTAACCTTATAGTTATTTAGTTGAAATGTTCAGTTACAATGTAACATTTGAAACTAATAAAAAAACAGACATTTACCAGTTATGATTATAGTTATCTCAAGTAACTACAACTTCTTCCAAATGGTAACTCTAACTTGTGCCCTGCCATGCAAAGTTTTGAATCAACAATTGCATTGCAACTGTTGCAGTGATATTATCAGTGATGCCATAGAAGTTTTGTGAGTGATGTAAAATGTTGGTTAATTATTAAGCAAGTTTCTGTATTTTTTTAGTTTAAAACTTTACATCGTAGCTGATTAGCTCACCTAACTACAATGGTACTTTGGCCATTGGTATCAGTGAATTTCTAGTGTTTTCTCATATCACTTTATATAAAGCCAACCCCTGCCATGCTCATGACCTGCAGAAAAGCCCTGTGGCAAACCTCCTACAAGCAAGCAACCACGTTTAAAAAGGGGAGAGGACTGAATGGCTATAACTACCCAGTTTATAGTATACAGATAAAAATTAAGGTACAAAAATATGTGTTTATCTGGACGGTTGAGCCCCAGGCATTCTTGTGAGAGTCCTGCTTATTTTCCCTTTGGCCAGTTCACTACAGTGAGAGTCAGACTCCCATGGAAGTAAGCGCTCTGATTTGCTGTTTTTGATGTGGTGCTTGTGAGACTCTCGCAGAAGTCCCTGGGCTCAACTGTCCAGATATACAAATATTTTTGTACCTTAATTTTTCAAAAATCGATTTACACCAATCATAAAAAGTAGAATCTTCAGACCAAGATCCTGATATCTGCCAAATTTGGTATGGTTCCTTTCACCACTTCTTTTTACAGTACAACCGCCTAAAGAAGTCTATGTAAAATACATGGGGATTTTGCATTTTGGGATACACCTTCTTTCCTTGGCCACTGCTTGACAAATCACCCCAAAAATTTCCAGGAAGGAGGGGAAATGAATTTGCTTTTTGGGCGCAAAGTTTCATGAAGATTCGTAAAACATGGCTAAAGTTATTAGCAAACCAATAAACGAATCTGGAGAATCAACTTTAACTATAGCTATCCATATATATATGTATATATACACCGGGTAGCTATAGATAGGACCATGCTTCCATAGGAAAAGTGGGGAGCAAGAAAAAGTGAGGTCCCAAAAGGCGTTTTCCCCCCTTCATTTTTCTATAAGAAATTTCAACACAGCTGTAGCCCAAACGGCTAAACAGATTTACACTAAATTAGTTGAAAATCTGGACTTGGCTCAGAAAGAGTGCTTTTTTGATTTGATGTAAATCGTTTCAGTAGTTTTTGAGAAATTAATGCTCTGCATATATCATGCCGCAAAGAATCTGCAGGGCCAACAGATTTCATGATGAGATCTGACCATGATGTGGTGGCAGCCATCTTAAAACTAGGACTCAGTCAAGAGTTCTAGGAAAAAAGTAAAAAAAGGCATAAGGGGTCATGGTAGGGATACTCTAACCCCCATACCTGGGGGCCAAACATGTTGTTTGTATACAAATGTGCCCACATTATTGAGGATTCTTGAATTGCATGATTAAATGGGCCAGGGCCCAGGGGTGGCACATATATTATATAGGGGCAGGAGGGGCATTTGGCTCCCTCCCCAAGCCTCTAAGAGCCTTGGTGAACCCAACTCCCAGGGCTGACATCATTACAACTGGGAGGAGAGCATGTGCTCCCCCTCCCTAAGCCTCTAAGAGGCCCCATGACTCTATTCAAGAGGGCTGTCATTTTATTTAAGAGGAGGGGGCACATGGACCCCTCCCTAAACATGAAAAGGCCTTGAGGCCCCTTCCCCTAGGGTTGCAATTCACCCAATGGCCATATAATAGTCCCGGGGACCCAGTCCACCAGGGGCTCGCTCAGAGATGGTGTCCTGAAGAGCCCACCACTGGGACACTGTCTACAGGTAAAGTGTAATGTGCTCCCACCTGGCAGGACAAAAAAGCTGCCCTCGCCTGGTGGGAGCACAAAGTTTTCATGCCAACGCTCTTGGGCAGGGCAATACATCGAACTGCTCCCACCGTATTGGAGCAAACGAAAACTGCTCCCATATGCAGGGAGCAATGGTGGCTCCCACTGAACCCTGGATGGGTTCAAGCAAGGAAGAAGGGAAGGCACTGGGGGCCCTTGGCACCACTTGCAGCCTCCAACAAGAGACCAGCTGTGGGGTGCCCTAGGTGGACAACCCACTTAAAAATGACCACATTCCAGCTCCTGCAGGGAGCTGATGGGGCCTCTGGGGCTCCTCCTTCAGCCTCCATAACAGATTATGGTCTTTGGTGTTCCGGGTGGCACCAGGCACCCCTTAAATGAAATAAAATTGCTCCTATATAGCCCCATGAAATGGCAATGCTTGCAGGGAGCTAGCGGGGCCTGATACTTCCCCTGCAAATACCTATGGACAAAATGGGGGCGTCCCTAGTGGGACTGGGACACCTAAAAAATAAAACAAACAAAAACTACAAAAAAATGAATAATAAAAGAGCAGCCACAGCCACTCATTTATGACACATTGCTCCTTCAGTGAGCGACCCATAATGCCCAATGGGGCTACTTACTTTTTTTTTTCTTTTGGTGATGACCCTAGAAGGAGCAAGGACACCATGATTCAGGGAGTTCTACAGCTCCCAAACATTATTAGAAAAAAAACAGTAATTCTCCAGGGTCACTGAATCCATGACCCCAAGAGAACTTACTATACTTTTTTAAAGCACTCACCAGGCTGAAAATATTTATTTACAGATGGAGTGGCAGCTTCCTCTGGGGGCAGGTTCTACAACTGCATTTTGTGTAGCCTGAAGATGTATAAAAAAGATGCAGAGCCCTCTTGTGTTTGTTTTTATGATTGCATTGTTTGGGCTGAAAATTGTTAAAAGAAAGACTTAGGACTTCCTTATGAGTTTGGAGGTTAGACATGTTGACGGTCCTACAAAGACCACCATGTCATGAGTCAAACAGGCAGATCTACCGACCTCCAACCAAAAAAGACGAATAGGCAGCAGCAGGGAGGCTGGGAAATAGGTGGTCCAACCTCCAGTGTCGACAGCACAGCACCCAACCTCTGACCATATTACAAGGCCAAAGTCACTGTGGTGGGCACCCATGGCCGTCAACCAATGGTGGTCCGAACCTCGGTGGTTCACAGTCACCAAAGCAATACATAACAGCACATTGGATGGATTTGAAAAGCATAACTGACACACATTGCCACACTAGACACACCTGCAAAGGACACTAAAACACACCCCTTCACACACTACAATCCCTGCATTTATACTGTAACACATGCAAGCCAGAGCCAATACTTCTACACTGCAGCACAGATACGAGGCGCTACTTTTTTCTCAGCCTTGGCCATCCTACATCCTGAGGACTTGACAGGAAAACCTGGGGGAGTGGGGTCTGTTAAGTCACAACACTAAAAATGTCACCAAAATGCTATGTCATGCATGCCCATAGCTCACCTTTTGCCACGTTTACTGTCACTCCACTCGCCAGCTCAATGTACACCAGTTCAAAGACACCTGTTTGGCAACTCTCAATTGAAGTGTACTGATCTGGGGGGGATAACATTTGCAAGAGTATGTAGTGAAGGGAGTTACATGACCACAACTCCCAGGAGGCACTGTTACTGTTACCCAAACCACTAGCCTAGTGTTTCCTTCTGCAAATACCCTTGTTTGTTAATTTCCATTTATAGTGTAATCACTTGGGACAATAACATTTGTATAGTGTGTTTAGTACAGGGACTGACATGACTACAACTCACAGCAGGCACTGTTTCCGCAAATCTAAACACTAGAAATGTGTTCACTTGTCCAAAGACCACTGTGAATTCACACTGTGGGGGTCATTCCGACCCTGGCGGTCCATGACCGCCAGGGCCGGGGACCGCGGAAGCACCGCCAACAGGCTGGCGGTGCTTCCAGGGCCATTCTGACCGCGGCGGTAAAGCCGCGGTCAGAAAAGGGCAACCGGCGGTTTCCCGCCAGTTTACCCCTGGCCCAAGGAATCTGCCATGGCGGCGCTGCTTGCAGCACCGCCATGGGGATTCCGACCCCCTTCCCGCCATCCTGGTCCTGGCGGTAAATACCGCCAGGAACAGGATGGCGGGAACGGGTGTCGTGGAGCCCCTGGGGGCCCCTGCACTGCCCATGTCACAGGCATGGGCAGTGCAGGGGCCCCCTAACAGTGCCCCATAAAGATTTTCAGTGTCTGCTGTGCACCCGTCGCACCCCTTCGGAGCCGGCTTCATTGTTGAAAGGGCTTTCCCGCTGGGCCGGCGGGCGGCTTTCTGGCGGTCGCCCGCCGGCCCAGCAGGAAAGTCGGTCTTTTGGCGGTTCCCGCCAGGCGGGCGGCTTCTGCCGCCCGCCGGGGTCGGAATGACCCCCTGTATGTAGTCAAATGTGGGAAGTAGATGGAATGACATGGCTACTAAGGCCAGGAAAGCACTTGGTTTGTAAAATCAACCACCATCCCAGTGCTATCACGTCCAAATACCATTGTTTGTGATCTCTCAATTCAAGTGGACTCACCTGGGAGGATACAATGTGCAGAGTGTGTGTAGTACAGGGAGTTACATGACTGCAACTCACAGGAAGCCCTGATTCAGTAATTCCACACACCAGTCCAGTATTTTCTTCTCGAAAGACCACAGTCAATTTCCAAATAAAGTGTACCTACCGGGGGGACAACATTTGTCAAGTATTGGGGAGCAGTGAGAGTGACATGAATGCAACTGCAAGGAGGCAATGTTTCACTAACTCAAACCACCAAACCAGTGTCTACTTGTCTAACTACCCTTGTTTGTGAATTCTTGATTAAATTGTACTCATCTGGGAGGATACAATTTGCATAGTGTTTGTAGTAGTGGGACTGCAACTCCCGGAAGGCACTGTTTCACTAACACAAAACACCAGCCCACTGTTCATTTCTCCAAATACCCTTCTTCATGAACCCACAAATGAAATGTACTCACCTGTGTGGGTGACAGTTATCAAGTGTATGAAATGGGGAAGTAACATGACTGCTAAGACCAGGAGCCTCTGGCTCTCCCACTCCAAACACAAGCACAGTGTTCTCATGCTAAAATACCTGTGTCTTAACTTTCTAATTAAGTTTACTAATGAGGGAGCGTAACATTTGTATGGAGGGGGAAGTAGAGAGAGTGACCGGAATGCAAACATCAATAGGCCCTGTATCCCACTCTCATACTACACAAACAGTGTTCACTTGCCCAATTCCATCAATGAATGAAATCTCAATTAAAGTTCACTCATCTGTCAAGTGAATGTAGTATGGAGAGCAACATGACTGCAACTCCCATGAGGCACTGTTTCAGTAACTACAAACACCAGAACAGTGGTCACATGTCCAAATACCCTTGCCTCCCAGTTGCAGTTTACTCACCTGGGAGGGACTAAGATACAGATCATGCTCAACTCTGAGATATATCTGGCTACCTAGCTCCATCTTGACCTGCTAACCCAAGATTAAACTGTTGAGCCCAAGAAGGACACCTTATCCAGAGTGCAAAACAATTATACCAAAGGCCTCAAGGTGCATAACCAGAATGGAATTGGCAGCAGACACATTCACAATGCTCTGACCACATGATGACTCCACTCACATATACAACAAAGCCCTGGGTATGTCTGCATAACAAGCAAATAGGCCTCAAAAGGGACAAAGACATATCTTGCCTAGACACTGTTTTGTCTGCACTGGTGGCAAGTTGGCATTTTCAAGCCATCCTCCCAAGGGCAAATGATCTGTACATTTCAAACAGCTGCTTGACTTAAATGGAATTGGCACGCTTCACAAATGTCAGGTCAATGCAACCAATAGCATGGGTACCTGTCACAATAGGTTAACCTGCAAATCAACTATGTACAAGGACTTTGTGAAATGTCACAGCAAACGTTTGGAGGTAGATGTCACAATAAAACCAGTAACACTGTATGTTTCAAATCAACAGGCTGAGCTGCAAATGGCTACACAGAGCACACAGAAGAGACTGCCACTACCCCCATCGAGAAAGCCATCAGTGATTATGCTACTCCTTGACTTCAGAAGGTGGAGCATGGTTCTGGCCCATCTGGACAACTGGTTAGACTCCAACAGTGGGTCTCGCTGTGGCCACTACATCACCTCCCAGCCAGGCTGTCTCCACATCACAGACAAACCTCGCCCCCCAACATGTGCCCCTAATACAGTGGCAACCTTCTTGTGCCCCTCAGTCCAGGATCCTGAGTTGCAGCACAACACCTCTGACAATGATCGTCCTGGAACCAGTGAGAGGGGACACCCTGTGGCAAGGGCACAGGGCTGTGAGGGTAGGGTGCATTGGAGGGATGCTGTGGGCAAATGGGGTGATGCTACTGGGGATGCTCCTGACCAGGACACCAACAGCCACATCTTAGGAGTTTATCAAGAGTCCCAAGGTGTGATGGGCCACCTTCTTGCAGAACTCTGGGAAAAGAAGTAGCTGCAGAGGGATTTCCATCAGATAATGCATGAACAGTGGGAGGCTCACAATTCCAACATGGCCTTCCTAACAGGGGTGCTGAGGGACATCAACACCACCACAGGAATCGACAACCACACACTACACCTTCCTTGGCGCATCTACACCTGGCCCTTCATTGATGCCAGCACCTTGAAGGGTGGCCCTGTCAGGGGAAGAACCCACCCCAGACACTCCTGCCTCCGTAGCAGCAGATCTACCCCAAGAAAGTGGGGACGTCCAGTACAGACTCCAGGGTGTGCGGATGGCAAGACACCCACCACTGCCAGCAAGTGACCTCTTCCAAAATGACATCCTTTGTGTACCACATATTCACTCTGTTGACAGTTCTTCAACCACCTTCCATTTCCAATGGGAGGAATACACTGGACTTTTGGACTATCAATGGTATGGCATCTACTCCAATAATTTCATCCACCATGACTGAACTCTTCACTTTTCTTTTCCATCAGACCTCAATTTTGTTGTATGCACACATTTGTAATAAATCCACCTATCACTAAGTCATTGTCTGCTTTTTTCTGTTTCACATTTTTCTATGTAAAGATGCAAGACCATGTGAAGCAAATGAGGAAGACACAGAATACTAATGCAAGGAGGGATATGTTACAGGTACAGTGTCCTATTAAGGATTACTACCAAAACACGCAAACACATTGCTGCAAGTGTCTGGTCACACCAACCATTTTATTCCACTGTACAGTACATAGGCTGTTGAAATGACTGGACTTTCATAGCCAAGAATGGATGACTTATATTGTGTCAAGGTACACATACCAACGTACAGCCCCCAGACCACAGAAGGGAGGCCCTTGTTAGTCATTGTCCTGTAGAATAGGCAAACAGAATAGTGGATGGTGTCACCAACATGTCACATACCATACCTAAGAAATCCAACATAACATAAACCAAAGTACAGACAGAGGACAGTACAGCAGCCCCAGATCACAGGCCCATCATAATTCCAAGGACCATGCATCCAGTGGTATAACACAAACATATGTCAGTTTTGTGGCACAGGCATTGTGGCCTGCAGTGATGAAACACATCTACACCTACATACAGGTAATACAAGAATGGTGATTAGCCTATGTGTGAGCTGAATGCCTAGCTTGCAATTGTTGACAACATATTTCATGCATACATGATCACACACGGGAGGCAATCGGTCTACCATAGCAGAATAAACAAGTACAATGTGCACTTCAGACCTTCCGCCCAAACACTGTTCAAGCTGTCTTGGCACAAGTCTCATGCACCCCAAATCTGTGGCCTACATTATCTGAAATAATCCATGTCCACCCTGTATGTCAGAACTGCATCACATACCTGCCAATGTCACAACTCTGAAATGCCCACATGAGGATGTCATGGTGAAGGTACTTGTACAATGACAAAACAAGTAGTCTAGGCTTGAAAACATACCTATTACACAAATCACATAGCAAGCATCTAGAAAGGAAATTACATTGCAATGAAACTGACACACACAAAGTAGCTACATTAAGGTGGGGATATGTCAAAGGTTAACTTTTCAATCACACTTTGGCTAACAAGTTGTTTCCAAAACACTCAACTCCACACATTCTCACAACTACAGTTTTTTGTACAGTCACAGTCATCACATCACATCACATGCACTTATGAAAAGTAGCTGTTGATGAGATCTTCCCTCAAGTCAGCTCCTTCCTCTTCCCTACTGTTATCCTCACTTGGCATTTCATGAGTCTCAACCGGTGGCACTGCAGGCTCCTCCTCCTCTGGGATGTATGATATATTCCTCCACAGGGCGATGTTGTGGAGCATGCAGCATGCCACAATGATCTGACAGACTTTCGTGGGTGAGTAGAGGAGGGCTCCACCTGTCCGGTCCAGACACCTAAATCTGGCTTTCAGGAGCTCAAAGTCCACTCCACTACCCGCCTTGTTCTTACATGAGCCTCACTGAAGGGGACTTCACCTGACGTAGTTGGATTCTTTAGTGGCATCAACAACCAAAGATGGTTTTGATAAGTGGAGTCTCCTGCAAAGGAATATTGTTGACATATGTGCAACAATAAGTCACTCACTTCTTGATTGTAGCACCTGACATTGCACACACACAACCAGGACAGATGTGACTTATCAACAAGCCAGGCCCTCTCTGGGTACAGTTGTGACATCAGCTGTGTATGGTGCTGTTCCGCATTATGAAGGAATCATGGACTGAACCTAGATAACGGGGACAGACCTGTGAAATGTATTGATCTGCCAAACACATAACTTGCACATTAATGGAATGGAAGTTTTTTCTGTTGCGCTATACTTGTTCATTGGCATGTGGTAAGCCCAATCCCAACGTGTTCCATCAATGGTCCACACCACATGTGGGAGGCATGCAAAACCATAAAAGCCAGCCTTCACATAAGCTAAATCCTCATGTCGACGAAACTGGACTTAGCTGTTCAGGTGTTTCAACATTGCTGAGAGGACATCCTTCAACACCAGATTGAACGTAAATTGGGAGATACCAGCTGACAGGGCCACTGAATGTTGGAAGGACCTTGTGGCTAGGAAGTGCAATACTGACATCTTGTACAATGGGTAGTATGCTGGTTGGATAACTAATAGCTGGCAACATATCTGGCTCCAACTGACGACATAAGTTCACTATTGTTTGCCAATTCAGACAGTAGAACTGTATGACATGGCATTCTTCCTTGGCCTGAAGGTCTGGCTGTGGACAGTTGACAGGAGGTTGCCACATCCTCCTTTTCCCTCCATACTTATGTATGACAAAACATGATTCTAACATTAGTCATTGTCGCCACAGCAGCATACATGATGCATGTCAATGATTTCATGTGACAAGACATTTCAGAAGGGATAGACATGGTAACCTATACACATAACAGCTGCAAATAACACAAGGGCCACTTGTGACCCTCATTGTTTTCCACACATATGTACACAACATAAATCTGGACCAAACTCAAGATGTGCAACACAATTGCCTCTTGAAATGTGACTGGATATCCCAGCTGCCAAAATGACAGTCAGCGGAGGAGGACTGTGCCCCACTGTCAGGACTGGCCTTAGTGCTTGCAGCACCCTGTGCAACAATGTTTGTTGGTGCCCCCAATGACCACCTGTGCTCCAGATTCTCTCACTACCATCCTTTAACAGTGCCCCTCAAGTCTTTAAACTACTCTCTCTCGGATGCATTTAATTGGTTTTGTAGTGCCACTCATTTCAGTGTAGGGTGTCTGAGCACTTCACATTGCACACACATTACAGAGAGACAATCAGTCATATGTTTTTAAATCAGTGTATGAGAAATGTTACATAAGACATAGAACTAAAACATGTAGGGGTCACATGTCGTCCATACTGCTAAGCCGCATAGTTTGGGAGTGCTTAGTCTGGAGAATCACTAACTCAGATATTTAAATGTATCACCATGGTTGGGGGTTCTCGTAAATAATAAGAATTGAGTTATACCCAAATGAACTCTTTTTGCAACATTAGGATAACGAAAGACTGGGAGAAACATGATAATGCTCTAATCTACTCTCTGAGGGACAAATGCAGTTTTTTGATGACTGTTAATAGCTTACTGTTCTATATTAGGACTTTAACTTATAAACTATTACTGACAAAAGGACCTCTCTGACAAAAGCAGTAACCCACTGACCCATTTGTATCATATGCACTTTGTGATCTACATGGTACGTGTTCTTCGCATGAGGCTTATTAATCCACTATGCTATCTTAAAACTTCCACCAGAGAAAACGCCAAACTCTATTTAGGAAGAACATTAACCTCCGGAGCTATCTTGATATTTTTATTGTTGCCTAAAAATTCCTGGTGGCAAGGGACACTGCAGCAGGGGCTTTAAAATAGAACATAATTGCAAACAGAGTGCCTCCTCCCAAAGTCAGCACCCAATGCTGTGACACTGGTCACACCACCCTAGATCTGGCCCTGCCCACTGTTAAATGCCATCTGTACCCTGCAACATACTACAATGGTGTTTGTGTGGTAGGATCAACGTGAAAAGACAGGATAAACATGTCTGTGATCTCAACATCATATTTTCAGAGGTGTGAAACAGTTTGTGAAGCTCAATACTGCATTTCAGGCCTCTAAAATAAAGGCTGCCTCACCTACTCCACTGGACATTAGCAACCTCCCACGATGGCCAGCGCAAGTCATCATGTCTGTAGGTGGTTGCAACCACAGCGGACACAGCCATATGCTAATGTTGTTGCCAGTGACGGGCCAATGGCTGTGTCTGCCGGAGGTGACGACGGCGTACGTGGTGGTCGTGTCCACCATGTTCTACAGATTAACTCACTTGACTTCTGACACTGCTGCCAGCAAGACCTCTACTACCTGAGCTGCTGTGTACTGCCTCTGGGAGCAATCATGCCACATCCAACAGGTTATATGGCCCCTGCCTTCTCTTTAGAGGACCTGGAAAAGCTAGTGGAAGTGGTCCTACCCCTGTATGAACAGCTCTGTGGTGCATCAGAGGAGCAGGTAAGTACCTCATGTTCACGGTTTTCTCTGTACTTCACTATCCTTTCCCTCCTCACAGGCTAGAATGTGCCAATGTGTGCTAGTTTCACTACTCATGTGACCATTGTTGCAGTCTGTGTGGCATCAATGGGATGTACAATGTGCCCCATTACTGTCATCCACTGATATCTCCTTCTTCATGATTGTTGTAAATGCCAAACAACATATATGTGCATGACAGCATGAGCTGAGTATTCATGTTCTATGAGTCAGTTAAGATTAATGTGAGCAATGTGTATGGTGCCACAGAGATTTCTAAACACATCTGCCCTTGCTAAACTGTTGTGTGAAAAGGCAAATCATGACTCACTCTGCCCTTCAGGTTGCCACACATACCACATGCAAGATTTCTGTTGGCGTCATGATGTACTGTCATGCATGGAAGTGATGGGAAAGGAGTGTCACATAGGCTCTGTATGCTCAGCCTGCAGAGACCAGGGCCTGTCAAATGTATCTCCTGTTAAGGGTACTAGTCTAGGCTAGGGTGGAGTTGCTGTGGAGATGCAAATGTTGCAGTGTGCCCATCCTCCTTTACCCCAGCAGATCCTACCATGTGGGAAATATGAGTCTCCGGTGTAAAATCCGGCCCAGAATGCCTCATTCCCTTGATTACATTAAGATTGGGTACCGAGGTAAGTTATTCATGTAGTCCATATGTGCACTTAGCATCATTGTCAATGTGTGTCTTTGACTCATGAGAGGTCCCCTATTCCCACAGCCCTGTTGTCACCTTCCCAATGGTCATATTTGTCATGTATAGGATTATTGAAATGTGAGCCTAACAATCACATCCCTGCAAGCTTTGCTTTTTTCAGTGAATTTCTATGGCTTTTTTAATTCTATAATATCCCTGTAATCTTTGGCTTTCTTAGTGAATTTCTATTTTTTTTATTAAAACCTCTTATTCTAACATTCCTGTAACCTTTGGTTTTGTGAATTTCTATAGTTTTTTAAAGGATATTTTGTTACTATAACACTACAGGAAGGCTTGTTTAGTAGATTACTGTACCAAGTGACTGTTTTTCCTGGGTGTTTATATAATTTTATAAATATATATGATATGTAATAGAATAAGTACCCTAACATGCTCAATGAGCCAAACCTATTTGTTCCTCACTAACTGTTAGTGGTGTAAAGTAAATACGAAACAGTGGCTTTCTATAATTTACAAGTGAAAGTATTTTATGCATAAAATACTTAGACTGAGGTAAGTGTAACAAATATTTGTAAACATTTTATAGAAGTCAGGAGAGGGTGACAATACTAAGAAGAGAAAAATGTTATCTCTTTTAGAGTGAGATGAAAAAATGGAGGCCTGATACTGAGAAAGGCCAAACCACTTAGACACCTTATTGTGAAGAGTACATATGTATAATATAGTATAATGTAGCTTCCTTAGATATTTTGTTTTTCATATTTGAAGTCGTATCCCTATCATGAACCTCCGTGGAGGGTACTTGACTCCGGTGTAGTTTTAGTGACACGAAAATAAATACATAGAACTTTTAAGCATTTAGACAAGAGGTTTTCTAACAAGTTAAGAAAAATGTTGAGAAACTAGAACAAAGTAGTTATATGATACATTTAGTGGAAATTGGGGAGTCCTGAAGCCCCCTCGTATCTTGCCGGCATGTTTTTTCCGAATTACGATGGGTATGCGACTCCAGCATTTATTTATTTTAAAGTCAAATTATTGTGACACTTAGTTCTAAAGTTTATTTTAAGGGAAGATGATTGATAATAGTAATTATAAAAACCTATAGGTAGTGAGATTATATATTTGCAAAGTTATTTTAATTTAGTTTATGGAGTTGCAGCCTACACATGATGAAGCTGGTCAGGGTTCACACATCCCATATGACACAGTAAAAAATAGATCTGCTAGGTGGAACACCTTTCTGTCATAAACACAGGAAGGTTCTACTCCTTTTCCCCATCACTTTGGGTATGCCAGCACATGTGCATATCTTTAATAGGAGACTGGTACTATTGATTTTGCCAGGTGTTTTTCTTTTGCTATTTTTCTTTACAGAACAAAAACTGGGATCTGTACCTGAAGACCTCCACGAGGAAGAAGACAACACCTTTTTGCAAAAAGAGCCTCCTAAAATGAAAAAAGAAAGCATAGTTTGAAAATGTTTTAGTATTCCAGAAGGAGGAAAAAAGGTAAATGTGTGAAAAGTGACACGCACTTTGTGTCAAAAGGTGCTTTCATGGAGGAGTGACAGGAAGTACTCATGAGGTACTTCAAGCATGTATAAACATCTTAGTATAATACACGCAACTTGATTGGCAAGAGCAGAAATGAAGAGGCTGGAGATTGAAAAAAGAAGGATGCCATCCTTTAGCAATGAGCCAGGAACATCTTCCAGCAGAGCTCATGATGTACCACCTGTTATTCCTCAGTTTGCCAAGGTGAAGAATTTTGCCCTAAGTGTAGAGCTATGCTGTGTGTGGGACAATAAGCATTCCCTACACCTGTGCAGATAATAAATGCACCTAATTGTTTATTTATTTGATTTTTAATATAATGTGAGTTTGGAGTTTTTTTTATAGCATGTTGTTTAAAAAGACGATGCCTTTTTTCTGTAAAGAAACAAAAAACACCCAAAAAATCAAATTAAAATCCCCCCAAAAACTATTAATAAGGAAAAAGGTTCTTTTTAGAACCACTTACTACAGTTAAAGAAAAAAAATGATATGCTTTATGTATGTCTGTAATACTCTAAATGTTGTGAATAAGTGATTAACTAAGGGTATGCGTTGTGTATTCTTGACTGATAGGCATATCACCATTATAAATGTGACTGAGTGTATTAGTAGGGTATACATGAGTGAATTAGTTCACGAGCTGTTTTATGGGGAAATCAGTGGTTTCATAATTAGGTGTTTGGGTGACTAAAACTGTGTATGTAGCTCTATGGGTTAGTGTATGGATGCATGAGTGGATGTACAAGTGTGTGAATGGGTGCATTAGTGACTGTGTAGATGAGTGTCTGAGAAAATGTATGAGTAAGTGACTGTGTGCATGAGTGGTTGTACGGGTGAGTGAGTTAGTGTGTGAGTGATGGTATGGGAAAGTGACTGAATGCATGAATGGTTGTATCGGTGAGTGAATGGGTCCATTTGTAAGTGTATGGGAGAGTGAATTTTTACGTGAGTGACTGTATGAGTGAGTGACAGGTTACACGAGTTCCTGTACACATGAATGACTGGATATGTGAGTGGCTGTATGGCTGAGTGAATGGGTGTGTGACTGTGTAGGTGAGCAAATGATGCATCAGTGACTGTATGGGTGACTGACAGGGTGCATGAGTCACTGGATAGATGAGTAAGTGGCTGGATGAGTGACTGTATGCATGAGAGGCTGGGTGCATGAGTGCCTGTAAAGTGGCTGTATGGGTAATTCAGTGGGTGTCTGAGTGGATGCATGGGGAGGGAAGGGGTACATGGGTGTCTTTCTGGGTGAGTGAAAGAGTGTTTGAATGCCTGTATGAAAGAAGGACTAGGTGTGTGAGTGGCTATATGAGTGGCTATATGAGTGAGTAAATGTGTGCATGGGTAACTTTATGGGATGGGATCCATAAGTGGCTGTATGGGTGAGTGAATGGGTGAGTGAGTGGTTGTATGGTTGAGTGAATGGGTGCATGAGTTAGTTTATGGGCGAGTGAATGGGTATGTGAGTAACTGTATGGGTGAGTGGGTGCATAGGTGCCTATATGCATGAGTGACTGGGTGTGTGAGTGGCTGTATGGATGAGTGAATGGGTGTCTGAATGACTGTATGGGTGAGTGACTGGGTACATGAGTGGCTGTATGGGTGAGTGAATGGGTGTGTGAGTGCTTATGTAGGTGAGTGAGTGGGTGTGTAAGTGACTGTATAGGTGATTGCCTGCATGAGTCACTGTGTAGATTAGTGAGTGGCTGTATGAATGAGTAACTAGGTGCATGAGTGCCTGTATGGGTGACTAAATGAGTGCATGAGTGGCTCTAGGGAAGCGTGATAGAATCCATGAGTAGCTGTAGAGGGTAGTGAATGGGTGCGTGAGAAGGCTGCATGGGTGATTCAGTGGTGTGCAAGTGGTTGTATGGGTGAGTGAAAGTGTGCATGAGTGGCTGTCTGGGTAAGTAATAGATTGTACGAATGAGTATGGGTGAGTAAATGGGTACACGAGTGGCTGTATGGGTGAGTTATAGGATGCATGAGTGGCTGTTTGGGTGACTGAATGGGTGAATGAGTGGCTGTATGGGTGCATCAATGGGTGCAAGAGTGCCTGAATGGGTGAGTGAATGGGTGCATGAGTGACTACCTGGGTGAGTGACTGGCTGCATGAGTGGGACTGAATGGATATGTGTGTGTGTGACTCTACGGGACAGGGAATGGTTGTGTGAGTGACTGTATGGATGAGTAACTGGGTACGTGAGTCCCTGTATGGGTAAGTGACTGTGTGCATGAGTAGCTGTATGAGTATGCAATAGGAGGCTTTAGTGACTGTATGGGTGAGTGAATGGATGCGTGAATAGCTGTATGGGTGAATGAATGGTTGTGTGAATGCTTGTAAAAGTGAGTTAATGGGGTGTGTAAGTGACTGCACACATGATTGACTGGGTATGTGAGTTACAGTATAGATGAGTTAGTGGCTGAATGAGTGACTGTACACATGAGTAACTGGGTGCATGAGTGGCAGTATTGATGAGTGAGTTATTGTTTGAATTATTGTGTAGGTGAGTGAAAGTAGTTGCTGTATGGATAAGTAAGTGGATGTATGAGTAGGTCTATGTTTGAGTACATGAGTGCATCAGTGGTATATGTGTGAGTGATTGTAAATGTGACGTGTGGATAAACTAATGGCCGTATGAGAGGTGTACGTGTGAGTTAGGAAATGAGTAACTGAATGACTAAGTGAATGTACAATGTGAATAAAGTTTTTATTCACTACTACTATTTGCAACATATAATGAATACTGTCTCAGGATAAATAATGTTCAATACGTGTCGCAAACATTCTTTCTGCCACTCTACTATCTTCATAGTTTTGAACAAATACTGTTGAAAGCAATTATATGAATATGTTAGTATGATGCTTGTAAGGGATGTAAAACAAACCATTATACATGAATTATGCTATTGCAGTATATGACAATTTACAAAAACATGTTGTTTTCCCTCTTTCCTGTTCTCAGTCTTTATACTAGTACCTATAAATAGAGGACTGTATAATCATCATTGAACAGTGAGGAAAGAACAATGATTTAGACTGTAGAGAAAAAAAACATACCTCCACAGTACTTCACTACAAGTAAGTGATATTGTGAATTGCACTCACTACAATTTTTACATTATTTGATTAAGCCACACTAACTACATGAACCAATAGATTTTATGTTAAAAACTATTTGATTAGTATTATAACTGGTACAAAACTACAAACAAATATAATCCACCCTTGAATTTTCCACATCCTTTGATAGACATAACTCCTAATATGCTGAATGATGTCTTAAACAATAACCCACATAGTGAGAAGAAGTATATTCATTTTTTTCCTGAAATCCTATGAAGATGTTTGATCCACACTTTATTTTGGATATCCCTTTGTTGACATCACCCGTGATAGGCTGAATTATGTCTTAAATAGTGCTGATTCACATAAACAGAAGACCATATAATCCTTTTATTCCAGAAATCCTATGAAGGTATTTCAACCACACTTAATTTTTTAATACCCTTTTCTTGACATAACCCGTTTTAGGCCGACTTATGTCTTAATCAGCAATATTCCACGTAGAGAGAAGCCCATATAGTCATTTTCTTCGGGCAATCCCATGAAAATAAATCATCCACACTTTATTTTTGAATATCCTTTTGTTGACATCACCCATGATAGGCCAAATTATGTCTTAAACAGTGATGATCAATGTAAAGAGAAAACCATACATTTGTTTTTTAGCAGAATTCCTTTGACCACATTTGATTCACACTTCATTTTTTGACATCTTTTTGAGAACATGATTTGTGATAGGCTGAATGATAGATTACACAGTATATATCAAAAGAGAAGACTGTATCTCATATTTCTTTCTAGAACTTTTGCTCATGACTTTGGCTGAAGAAATAGTGGGTAAGAATTAGGAAGTTTAAAAGGTAGTTTTTGCTTGAATTGACTGCTGTCATTGTACTCTGTCCATCCAGTTTGAGTTTTAAATATACAGTATTATACCCAGATGTAATATTAAGGCCTTATGAAAGATGATAGCTAAATTACAGTATGTTCTACCAGAAATTGAAATCTGTCTAGTTTAAAGTTTGTACTCTTGGTGTCCAATTTTGTTCCAGCTGCTCTGCATTGTTGAAATGCTGCTACAATGTATTTACCACTTCTCTGTACAAGCAATGTTGACAATACATTTGATGACACACTTTTAGAATACTACAGAAATCGCTCAGATTAGATTTCAGTTGTAAAAGAAAAAGACCAATCTTCAAACTCATGGCTCCATGTATAACTCAGTCCAAATATGTAATCGTGTGTGGCTAATAGGTGAGCCTAAAGTCCCCACACAGTTTCATTTGCTGTCTGGGTATGGGATATTGCCTAATGTTTGGAGGATGTCTAACAGTTGTCCCTCGATATTTGCAGGTGACTCTGGTTACCCCAACCTGTCATGGCTGCTGACCCCAGTGAGGAATTCCAGGACAAGGGCAGAGGAACGCTACAATGAGGCCCATGGGCGAACTAGGAGGATAATAGAGCACACCTTCAGCCTCCTGAAGGCCATATTCCGGTGCCTCCATCTGACAGGTGGATCCCTATACTACTCACCGAAGAAGGTGTGCCAGTTCATCGTGGCTTGCTGTATGTTGCGCAACCTGGCTTTGCAATGCCAGGTACCTTTTCTGCAGGAGGATGGGCCTGATGCAGGTCTTGTGGCAGCTGTGGAGCCTGTGGACAGTGAAGAAGAGGAGGCAGAAGAAGAAGATGTAGACAACCGAAACAACATCATCATGCCAGTGAGACACAGATAAGAGGATGGAACTGCTGCCCACATCTCATAATATTGTAGGACCTAGCATAAGTCTGCCTTTTGCCCTCTGTGTATGGACCCTGACTTATCACTTTGGCTTTTCATTTCACAGATCTGGGTCCCAATTTGTGCCCTCTGCTATGTTTACTCCTGGCCTACAGCTGTGTAACATTGGTATGTGAACAAGTACATTCACATTGCTATATTCCAGAGATTTTGCATTTACACACTGACTCCAGATTTTTGGTTGATTCAAGGATGTTTATTTCTGTGCAAATAAGTGGAGGAGGGTGTGAAATGGGCTGGGGTGATGGTGGAGGAATGTCCATGGCAGAGTCCAGTCTCTTGGTCTCACATGTGCATTGTCCAATGGGGCAGAGGAAATGGCGCTATTGCAGTTTAAGGTGGACAGGGTGACAAACTGGGATAGAAGGGTGACATTCAGGAGGGTCTTATTTCCTGGCTGGGGTCTTGGCAATGTTCTCTGTCTTGTTCTTGGATCTCAGGGACCGTTTGCAGGGTGGTTCTCCTTCTGCAGGGGATGGGGTGCTGGTGGCCTGTTGGTCCTGTGGTGGTGCCTCCTGTCCACTACCGCCGGCGGAGGTGGAAGGCTGTTCATCGTCCAGGCTAGTGTCAGGGGCCCATTGATGTGACACTGTGTCCCTCATGGTGTTGACAAGGTCTGCCAGCACCCCTGCAATGGTGACCAGGGTGGTGTTAATGGACTTCAAGTCCTCCCTGATCCCCAGGTATTGTTTCTCCTGCAGCCGCTGGGTCTCCTGAAACTTGGCCAATACCGTGTCCATGGTCTCCTGGGAATGGTGGTAAGCTCCCATGATGTTGGAGAAGGCCTCATTGAGTGTCGGTTCTCTGGGTCTGTCCTCCCCCGTCTCACTCCCAGATTCGCCCTCTCACACCTATTCTCAAACCCAGAGAGGACACGGCCAACTCATGCCATGCATGGCCAAAGGGCCATGTGCAGTATGGGGTTGGATGGTTAGGGGGGTTGGCCGCAGGGTCTGCTGCAGGCCAGGTCTTGCGGGCAACCACCGCTGAGCACAGGTGAAGGCTGTGCACTGTTCAAGGTGGGATGCTTATAAGAGGATCACCTCATGGCCTGGCGTGGTGGTGGTTGGATTAACTTAAAGTAATGAAAATGACTATGGCGGTCATTCTGACCCTGGCGGTTGAAAACCGCCAGGGCAGAGTGCCGCGGAAGCACCGCCAACAGGCTGGCGGTGCTTCATGGGCAGAAAAGGGCAACCGGCGGTTTCCCGCCGGTTTACCCCTGCCCCAAAGAATCCTCCATGGCGGCGCTGCTCGCAGCACCGCCATGGGGATTCCGACCCCCTTCCCGCCATCCTGGTCCTGGCGGTAAAAACCGCCAGGAACAGGATGGCGGGAACGGGTGTTGTGGGGTCCCTGGGGGCCCCTGCACTGCCCATGCCACAGCTGGGGCTTTCCCGCTGGGCGGATGGGCGGCCTTTTGGCGGTCGCCCGGTCGCCCAGCGGGAAAGTCAGAATGACCACCGCAGTCATTTGACCGCAGTGCGGTCTTCTGGCGGTCTCCGCCCAGCGGGCGGCGCCCGCCGCCCACCAGGGTCGGAATGACCCCCTATATGTTAAAAATACATAGAAATTCACTTAAAAAAACAAAGGTTACAGGGACGTTATGGATAGGTTCACATTTAAAACATAGAAAACCATAGGAATTACCTTATAGGATTACCTCAAGTAACTTTAACTTTTGCCTTAAGGTAACTATAACTCACACCCTTGCCAAGCACTGCCAATTACCCCACAAATTCTGACACTCACGATAGTAGTAAATTGTTTAACAAATAAACCTTTGTTTTTTTAAGTGAATATATATATATACATATACATGTAGGATGTGGATTCCAAGTCTCAGGAAGCTGTGTAGCTGGCACTAACATTCCCAAGCACTTTTAGCACTACAAACACTCCCACAGGGTTAGACCATCCTTGCAGGGGACTCCAAGTCCCAGGATGCTTTGCTGTTGGTTTGCACGCCAGGAGGCACAGGTGGAGGGGGAACAAGCACTAACACCCCCCACCAGGAGGCGCCTACACATGGGGAGGAGGCACAAACACCTCTCAGTGCTTATACAAACACCCCCGCAGCACAGGTCAGTCCTTATTGGGGACTCCAAAGCCCAGGATGCTTTTCTGATAGTTTTCGGGCCAGAAGGTGCCTGAAAAGCTGGAGGCAGACGAGGTAATAACACCCCCAGCACTTATAGTGTTACAAACACTCTCCCAGCACAGAATGCCCTTGTGTGAAGCCCAGGTCAAACGTGTACCTGTTCTGCACCCATCAGTGATGTGAAGGGGTGGGGCAGGGCCACCCCCTTTGGCTCCTCTTCTTGGAGGGTGGTGCCTGTTGCTTCGGGGACTAATCTGACAGCTGTGAGCAGTTACCTTGGACCATAGCATATTTGGAGGTTTTATTCTACATTTCTTTATGTCAACCAGTTTGTTTTGGCCCACAGAAACATTTCCTGCCCTGATCTGAACGGTTGTATTTGTGACTGTCTTTTCTTTTTTTGATGTTGGGGTTTGGGCCTGTTGTTGCAAGAGTCTGTCCTTGTTATCAGGGCTCACCCTCCAGTCTGGTGTGGGAGCAGGAGGGGCCCATGGTATTAAAGGGTCTAAGAAGCATTTGGAAAAGAAAAGTGTATTCTACCAAGGTGCTGCCCCCGCATACCGCATCCCATATTTCTACCACAGAGGGCTTTCCAAAGCAGACAGTGGGGGTGTGTCCTAAAGAAATTGAGCTAGCAGGGAGAAGGCTCTCCTTGTCCAGGCAAGCCTCCCCCACCCTCACTCCTCTCCTCATTGTAGTTTTTCCATGGGAACGCCCTCTGACTGGCATGTTGTATGTGACCTGGTCCACCGGGGGAGGGTCAGGAGGAGGGAGAGGTGGGGCAAATCAAGACCCTTAACCCCTCATCCTCTATGGTTAGCTCTAAATGCAAGTGGAAAAGATGAGGTCCCATCACAACCCAACAACTCCCAGGTTAATGCATTAGCCCAAACTGATTTCAATCACACTTCTGTAGAGGGAGGCCAATTTTCCACTAGGGTGTTATTAACTGAGCTCAAGGAAATCTTAATTGTGTAGCTTGACCAAATGATGTCCAGGGTCACTCACATTGAGGCCCAGGTAGCGGGGATTCTGGTCCATACATACTTAGGGAAGGGGTTGCTGCAGGAGCAGTTCACCCCAATTGTACAGACAAATTCCACCAACCCTGTTCACCTAGCCCCAGGTCTAAGTTCCAATGTGTCATCTTTGGTGATGGGTTCTTCCCTGATTGCCACCAAGATCCTGAGCTTAATAGAGGAAGGTCAGGTGGACAGTCCCTCCTTAGCTGCATCAAGCAAGGTGACCAGCTCATGTGTCCCTGCTCTTTATCTATGAACCCTGGTGTTGGGCTAAATTTGCCTAAGTAGGCAATTCCCTATGGTTCGAGGAAATGAACCACCTCAACCCAATGTAACCCCAGAAACCTACCTTGAGTTGGAAAATAAGGTGGTGCATTGGTTCAACTTACATTCTTACAGAGGTTGTGTGCTTTTGGAATCCATTATAATGGCCCAGAGAATACGGTGGGTGGGTCTAGATAGGAAAATATAGATGGGGGATTGTGTGATTAATTTCAACAACCATTGGATTGTTGCAGATGTTTTGTCTGCCCTGTCCCCTCTAAAGAGATATAACCTGCCTGGCATAGTTGCTCTCTCTTTTTTTTTAATAAGTCAAATAGGATTTGCCACCCGTGTCTCAGGCCCGTGAGAGAGAGCCCCCCAGCTAGTATGTGTACAGCATGTAGGCAGCCTTCACTTTTGAGCACTTCAAACAGATTTACCTCCCTGAGCAACATTGCAATGGTTTCTACTACATTTACTGACCCTGGTTGGTTTATAAAAACCTACCAGATTTTTTGCCTCCAGGAAACTTGGGAGGTTAAGAATTGCTTTTTCCTGGAGGGCTATACTACTTACTTTCACCCAGCAGAGCCCTCAGTGGCAAGGAGGGCTCGGGTCGTATCACGTATATTACAGTGGAGTTGAGTGGGTACACTCATGATCTACACTGAGGGTCGCAGATGTTGTAGGGGTTGCTGATATTAATGCCAGATTCCCCTCTGATAACTGTAGCTAATTTTTATAATGCCAGGGTGGGGCATGACGTGGATACTAGACTTTTGCATTTTAGTATGGCCCTGAATCCATTGCGAGAGAGATACAGGGAGAGAATGAATTGTGTTTGTAGGGATTTTAATTGTCGCTTATGTGATTTTGATGTTTTAAAATCCAAGTGTTTGCTCTCCGAGGGGCTCCACTTTATGTATTCTAAGAAGAGCCTTGCCCTTGGTGCAATATTAGAATTACACAGCTTGGTATTTGCCCTGGACAACTTGTTTTACTCTCCCAATCCTACCATTGTTCCTACCTTTAGGGGGAGGGGCTGAATGTTGATTATTTATTTCATGTTTGTTTCTGCCCCTTCGTTCTAGCTCATTTTTAATTTGACTATCATCTATAGACCCTTTAGTGCCCACAACACCCTGCGTCTGGCATGGGATGTTCCTATGGCCCCTCAGCCCATGCAGGGGGATTCTTAAGGGGCTTTCCATGGTGGATCAGGGTAGAAGGCTACATTGGGCTCAGGTGAGTCCTTAGTGCTTTAAAGACTACCTTTTTTCCAAGCATGCACAGGAGTTTGCTATCTGTCTGGAAATAGATGCTGTGGGAAGGGAGGTCCTGCAAGATTTTGAGGGTATTGCTCCGGGGCCTCTTAATCTACTGACAATAACTACTCCCAGTATGGGCCCCTAAGACCCAAAATGGTTTGACAGTGACTGTGTGAGGTCCCTTCAGCAGCTGAAGTCTGCACTTAAGCAGTTGCCTAGGGATTGGAGAGTGGCTGTCGTCACCTAGGGATAGGGGACTGGTTGTAGGGTGTAGGCAGGCCTATAATAAAGCCCTAGACCCCCGTAAATTAACTTTGAGGGATATGGCTTAGGAGGAGCTTTGTCAGGCTTGTGAGAGTAGGGACAGCTCCCTCTTATGGAAAGTCATAAACATGCCCTACTTTGTGGATAGTTTTAGCCCTGCATTATGCCATCATATTTCCGAGCAACAGTGGATCAACCACTTTGAAGACATCTATATCGAGGTGGCTGGGGGGTTAATGATTGGATGCCATAGTTCCAGCTATCTTCCCAGTGTTTTTTTCTTTGGAAGATGATATCCAGGGCATCATAGCAGTATCCAGCAATAAGGCCCCCGGCCTGTAAGGAATTCCCCAGACTTGTTTAGGACTGAAGTGGAGGCATGGGGCCCTCTCCTGACACCTGGGTCGTGAATGCGGCCACTCAGGAGGGGATGATGAACTAGTGGCTTACAGCTGTGATTGGGCAGGTTTTTAATAAGGGAGACAAGAACAATCCTCAATGTTACCGACCCATATTGTTAATAGACGGGCAGGAAAAGGTTCTGGGGAAGGTAATTCTCAATAGGCTGCAGAATGAGGAGATAAGAACAACATCATGAGTGATGTTCAATATATTTTCACGTCTTGCAGGTCCACCTCTGATCAATGCTTGAATCTTTATCTCATTATTAATAAATACAGGGTGGCCCGGTCCGAATCTTTGCACTTAGCTTTTATGGACTTGACATCTGCCTTCAACAGTGTAAACCATGGTAAACTCTGAGCCTTGCTTTCTAAGATGGTGGTTGACATGAATATCTTTTAGCTGACCTACATTCTGCTTTCTCTGCCTCTGTGTGTTTTTCCACAGGTCACTACCAGAGACATTCTGCAGTTATATTTAGAGTTATTTCAAGTAACTGTAACTCTCAGCTTAAGGTAAATAAGTCATGTCCCAGCCAAGCAGAGCTTTTTTTCAGTAATTTCACTGCTAATGGTTCATTGATATTTTTATTAACACTATAAAAGCTGTTGTGGGTGCTGCAAAATCTGGGGTAATTAGCAGTGCATGGCGAGGGCACGAGTTGAACTTGCCTTAGGCATAGTTTCTCTGGCTTTGAGGGAGTAAATTCAGACCTAACTATAACACCCTTGTACCCTTAAGGTTTTTTATGTATATATATATATATATATATATATATATATATATATATATATATATATATATATATATATATATATATATCCAGGAAAGAAGTGACACAAACAGATGATCTCACTAAAGAACAAAAATATATTTCTACTACAACGTTTCAGCTTCCGCCTTCCTCAAGTAGTACAAGATGGTTTGCTCAGTGGCTGCACAGCTGACACTGGTGGATTTTCAAAAAGCATCATGAGTGAAGATTCCAATTGGAATGTGGAATCAATGCAGTCCTGAGAACTCTTCAGATATGCAGAAATCAAGTGGTATTGTCAGTGATGTTCAGTCCATCTGGATGCAGTGATTTTAAACGGTACATCCAGAAATTTTCTCTGATGTCCAGTAGTTCTTCCTTTAAAACATGTTCCATGGGGAAAATCTTCAAATCTGATAATAAATGGTCCACAAGGTTAAAATTGTTGGCTACAGGCTGGTCAAGTTTCTTGTTAATTATTGCCGATTTGTGGTTCCTGAATCGTGTACGGAGGTCATTCACAGTTTGACCTACATATTGTTTTTTACAGCTTTGACGTTGGCACTGAATCACATAAATAATGCATCTAGAGCGACATGTAAGATGCTGTCTTATTCCATAGGCCCTTTTTGTAACACAGCTAGTTACTGATGATGTTTGTATGTTTGATGTCGCTCTACATGCATTATTTATGTGATTCAGTGCCAACGTTTTGCGCCACTGAATTCAAGCTAGCCTAGTTGATAAAGGGTGATACCATGAAACCGTCATAGGATGCTTGTTTCCTGTCCAGGGAGAACCTGGCTTGGCAGTTCAGGCTGGACTGTTCCCATGAGGAATAGGGTCAAGACTGATTTGCATGCGGCTGGGTCCAACCTGGGGTGGCGTGGTGAGCAAAAAAACGATGGATTAAACCCAGATCTTTGTGACTGGGGGTGAATGTTTGATTTACTCTGCATTCCGTCCATCATCTGTTCTTTTTACATTTGTCGCCCCAAGTGGGAAGGGTATGGCCAGACGTGGGCCCCGTGCTCACTGCGCTACTGGATTCAAGCTAGCCTAGCCGATGAAGGGTGATACTCTGAAACCGGTCCTAGAATGCTTGTTTCCAGTCCAGGGAGGACCTGGCTTGGCAGTTCGAGCTGGACTGTTCCCATGAGGAACAGGTTCAACACTGATTTGCATATGGCTGGGTCCAACCTGAGGTGGCGTGGTGAGCAAAAAAAAAGATGGATTAAACCCAGATCTTTGTGACTGGGGGTGAATGTTTGATTTGCTCTGCATTCTGTCCATCATCTGTTCTTTTTGCATTTGTCGCCCCAAGTGGAAAGGGTATGGCCAGACGTGGGCCCTGTGCTCACTGCGCTACTGGATTCAAGCTAGCCTAGCCGATGAAGGGTGATACCCTGAAACCGGTCCTAGGATGCTTGTTTCCAGTCCAGGGAGGTCCTGGCTTGGCAGTTCGAGCTGGACTGTTCCCATGAGGAACAGGGTCAAGACTGATTTGCATATGGCTGGGTCCAACCTGAGGTGGCGTGGTGAGCAAAATAAAAGATGGATTAAACACAGATGTTTGTGACTGGGGGTGAATTTTTGATTTGCTCGGCATTCCGTCCATCATTTGTTCTTATTGCATCTGGAAAGTTTTGGGCTGATCCGTCCAGGGGGACCAGAAAAAGGGGGGTCCAAATACACTTTTTTTCCATTCATTTTCCCATAGGGATTTTGAACAGCAATAATGCCGAAACTACTGGACGTAATTTCACCAAATTTGGCAGAAAGATAGGTCCTGGTCCAGAAAGCGACCATTTTTGTGTTTTGGTGTGAATATGTTCAGCGCGTTTTTGGTAATTAATAGGGGAAAAATGAATCTAACAGTTTGTAATGGAGTGCTATAAGGTTGGACAAGTAGATGCCTTAGTACTATGTTCACAGGTTGCCCTTGCACTTTAGTGAATTCTTACACGTGGTGTTTGGTGGTCTCTACTCCTCTTTGTGTGGGACTGAACTACTTAGGCCTAATAATCTTTATTGGATATTGGTCGGGTACCTTGAGACATTGCACAAAGCTTTGCCTCCGACTATGAGCAACTGTACATGGAGCGCCCCTGGCCGCAGGCCGAGAGGAACTCCCCCATCCTAAATGAGATTGGCCTCTCCAGGATCTCAAGGGCAACCAGAGAAAGCCTGGAGCAGGCCATAAGCCTTGTCGAGATTACTGACGCGATAGCCAAATTGTCACCAGGTAAAACACCAGGCCCAGACGGCCTCACGGCCAAATTATACGGCAGATGCAGTGACATCCAGGGCCCGCACCTGCTAAATATGTACGAGGAAGCAGAGAAAACAGGCTGCTTCCCCTCCGGGGTCGATCAAGCCACAATTGTGGTTATCCCCAAGACCCGACCCCCGTCACTACACTGTTCGGCGTACCGACCCATCTCTCTCTTAAACACTGAGATTGAGGTGTTATCCACAATCCTGGCGACTAGACTGAGGGAGGCCCTTCCCACATTGATACACCCTGACCAATGCAGGTTTATGCCCACACGAAGCACAAGACACTGCATTAGGCGCTTGCATGTAGCCCTGGCCCACCGCGAGACCCTGACCCGATCTCCCTTGGCTCTTCTCCTGCTGGACTTTGAGAAAGCTTTTGATACTGTGGACTGGTCCTATTTGGACCAAGTCCTGTTAAGTAATGGATTCGGGCCTAGGTTCCGTGGCGTGGTGCGACTCCTCTACTCTAACCCGACCGCTCGTGTCCAAGTGAACGAGTGGTCTCGGACCCGGTCCCCATCCGGCGGGGTACTCGCCAAGGATGCCCGCTGTCACCACTGCTCTTCGCACTCGCAATAGAACCCTTGGCGAAGCTGCTGAGAGAGGACCCCCTGATTGAAGGATGGTCTTGGCCCGATGGACTCGAGGACCGTGTTGCTTTATACGTGGATGATATCCTTATATATTTTTCTAACCCGGCCAAGAGTGGCCCCAAAATTTAGCAAATCCTGGACCTTTTCTCTGAGGCCTTGGGCTTGGCTCTGAAACAAAGCAAATCTCTATTGACCCCCCTCCACCCCTCCAGGGACTGCATCGAATGGCAACGCAGCATCCCAATTCGGCGTAACAGTTTTAAGTATCTGGGAATGCAGATAGCCCTATGACCAGAACTAACATGGGTGCTTAATGTCGCGCCACTCACCAGATGAGTCAAAGACGACCTCCAGCGTTGGCGGACCCTACCTCTCAATCTGCTTGGCAGAATTACGCTTTACAAAATGATGATCCTCCCCAGGCTCATCTACCTACTGCAGAATTTCCCATATCCGGTCCCTCGGAAGTGGTTCTGGGAAACGGACACAATGGTGCGTCAGTTTCTGTGGTGCAGTACTCGTCCTAGACTGGCCCTCGATGTCTGCCAGTGGCACGTTTATGACAGAGGTTTAGGAATGTCCAATATCTATTACTACCACCTTGCGATGCATCTACTTGTAATCAATGACTGGATGGGTGGTGGTTGGTCAGACCCAGCTTACCGACTGGAGCTCCAGACAGTGGGCTACCCCGGGGTTTTTGATGCGCTGTACGGGTGTCCGATCCCCGTGCGACTGAAGTGACTAGAGTGGTCTTGGTGGGCTTGTGTGAGCCCCAGAAAGTGTCCAGCTGGTGAGCCTGCCTCAGCCGGCAAACCCGCACTGTGGAAGGGGAAGCAGCTGGCGGAGGTCTCAGCGCTGGAGGGATTCCAGAGGTGGAACCATATAGGAATCTCCACGCTGGGTGATGTCTGGGGGGGGGTCACACATCCGATCCTTTGAAGAGCTACGGCACCTCTTTTCACTGAACAAGACTCAATTCCACAAGTACCTTCAGCTCCGCCATGCCCTACTGGCACACATCCGCACGGGAGAGACTATACCCGAACACAGTCCCATGGAAGCGAAGGTGCTGATGGGAGACTTGGGTAAGGGAGCAGTTTCCGAGATCTACCGCTCTCTGATAGCAAACACTACCCGTCCTTTCGATGTGCTCCGTCGGAGATGGGAGGATTGGGTGGGCCCCATGGAGGAGGAGGACTGGAGGGAGGGATTAATGGCCCTGTGGACCCTGACTATGGCCACTCAATTCCGACTGTTACAGACCCTCTATCTCCACACTGCTTACCTCACACCCACGAGACTACATAAGGAGGGCCTGCGGCCAAGCGCTGACTGCTCCCGTTGCTCGGGTCCGGACGCAGATTTTTTCCATATGGTATGGTCTTGCCCAGTCATAGCAACTTACTGGAGAGCCATCATGGGGGAGGTGTCTGGGGTTCTCCAGGAAGCTGTGGAAACGGTACCACTGCCACTCCTGTTGGGGGTTATGGGAGGGGCGGGATTGAGAAGAGCGGATCGAATCTTTCTAGGTGTGGCGTGCCTAGTGGCTAAAAGAGACATAATGGCGAACTGGAAGGCAAAGGTGGCACCGGCACTGACCAAATGGAGACGAGGGGTCAATTGGTGCGCTCAGCATGAAAAACTCTTAAACGAGCTAGGGGGTGCCCGAACAAATACAATAAAGTGTGGGGGAAGTGGGATGGCACAAGGGCCAACTAACATGTATGTGAACTGTATGATTCGGTGGGCAGCGGTGTCATCATCAGAACTATCAGGTGGGAGGTCTCCCCTCTCATTCCCCTCCTTTTCTTTATTCTGTTTCTCCGCTATGATGAGTCCGCAGTCTATTGTCATTAGCTTCATCATCATCACCGTTATGGGTAATATCCCTTCTCTTTGTTTCTTTCCTTCTTCTTTTCTTTGGTGGTGTCAGTCGGGGACATATTATTTGAATTCTATTTGCATTTGTATTTGTATTTACATTGTGTTTTATTTTGTCACCTTTAGAAAATCAATAAAAACTCTTTATCAAAAAATTGCTATTCCCACTCCAGTTTGTGCAAAAGCAGGAAAGAGTTAGACTCCAGAGAGGTACAATTTACTATTCCCACTCGAGTCTGTGCAACAGTAAAGAAAGTAAAGTACGTGTTGAACTTAGAAGGGGTAAAATTAAAAAACAATTAAACAGTTTATATAATTATTACCTTTTTTAATAATGAATATCAAATAAAATAAAGTTATTAATTATTTAATTAAATCCCATACTATACTCCCACAAAAGTAGCAGCCCTGACCAAAATATAGTTAAAATAAAAAGAAGTAACAAAATTCACATTTGAAAGAAATAATAAATAATTATAAATGAATAATTAATTGATAATTAGTTATTATCTAAATACATCCTTAATAGACTATGAAAACAACAAACAACACATAATATATAACATTAAAAATATAATTATTAAACAGTTAACATAATTGTAATTTAATTAAATATATGAATGCAAATTAATGACTAATTGACAA
This sequence comes from Pleurodeles waltl, assembly GCF_031143425.1. Lineage (NCBI taxonomy): Eukaryota > Metazoa > Chordata > Amphibia > Caudata > Salamandridae > Pleurodeles > Pleurodeles waltl. The sequence goes on from NC_090447.1 coordinate 1,081,161,679, forward strand.
TTATTACTTAACTTCTCACCCTATTCTCCAAACAACCCGCATCTAAAATATAAATTAAACATTATAATAATTAAATGTTTTACATATGTAATCATCAATTAAATAATGAATAAATAATTAATTAATAAACATTTACTACATAGTTAACTTTCCACCCTAGACCCCTAGACACCCAACAACCCCATCTAAAATATAACTTCAAAAATATAATAATTACACAATTTACATATTGAATTATCAATTGAATAATTAATTAATACACCATTATTACTCAAATAACATCTCACCATGCACCAATACAAGTGCAACAATGCTCACTTAAAATAGAAATTAAAAAATAAAATAATTACAGAATTTACACATGTAGCTATTAATTCCATAATTAATAATCAATTAATAATCAATTATCACCTAAATAACGTCCCACCCTATACTCCTACATACCCAACAACCTGCAAATAATATACAACATAAAAATATAATAATTATACAATGTACATAATTAATTATCACTTTAATAATTTATAACAGTAAGCATGTAATTATTTATTAATTATACCTAATTCAGTTCCCACTGTGTACCCCTACAAACCTCACAGCCCACTACAATACTTTAGACTACTATTAGCAATTAAATAAAAAATTATAACTAAATTAAGATTACAAACTATGTTTATAAATATTAACAAACACATATACAAACAATATAAAACATAAGAAATAAAAAAATAACTAAAACATAAAGATAATTCAAAAACAATATTTTTACCACTATATTATTGAAAATAATATTAACAACATATATATTATTACCAACGATATTCACAACATAGACATTATTGAAAACAATATACTTGCCTAAAATTTGATAGTTATGTCAATGATATTTCTACGTCACAATATTTCTGTGTTATGATATTCAAAACGCAATGTTTCTGTGACTTGATATTTTTGATTCAATATTTTCTCCTATCTAGCTACCTATCTATCCTGTTTTTGTTTTGCTTTTTGGTAGTAATCAAAAACCAACTAGTAACATTCCCTTTTATATGTTTTATGAGTGTTTTTTTTGTTTCAAGTATTTTTAATTTTTGGAATAGCAATTCAGCCCTTTGATTGAGATACATGACTTTGTTTTAATATCATTTATATAATCTTATTGTTTATTTTTTTGTGTGTAGTACCCCTACAAAGCCCTCAAAGTCCCCTACATTATATGCTTTAGAAAAATTCTCCAGTGAGAGTTAATAACGTAACTTTAAAAAAATATGTTGCCATAGAACAAGCACATATTTTTTAGCTAAATTTTGCTTTTTGGTGTAATAGAATGCAATGATTAATTTGGTCTGAGATGTTATGGGAAAGCAATGCTATTGAAAAAAATATATTGAAATCTAGTTATTGGAAAAAGCTGTTATCACATGCTACTCTAGTTTGCAATACGGATCCATAGCTTGAAGTGATCACCCGTGGAATCAAGTAGCCATAGCGGCCATGCAGTTGTGATCGCCAACACTACGATCATTGTTTGCATATTATAGCTATACTTGAAATATGGTAACAATTCTGGGCATGTGATCGGTACACTTGTGATGTTGAGTCTTGGCATATAAAAGTAAGGTATGGAAATCTGAGGGTAGACATGTCAATGAAGAGCAGTAGTTCTTGGGAACACTTGATTAAAGCGACAACTTGAAATGTGAAAACAAAATGTGTCTACTAAAGACCAAATTAATATGTGTACTAATTATTGTATATTCAAGTAATGAAAAGTTCATATTTGTGAACAAAACAGTAGTTTTTACTAAACACAAAAGGAATAATTTAGGCACAAAGGAGATGTTTCTAGAAAATCATAAGCTGTTTTGATCAGCGGTAAATAGATAATTTTAAAAAAATGAGACTCAGTGGTGTATTGAAACTTGAGCACTTGAGGGGGGCCCTCAGCAAAGTACATGGAGCACCCCCCCAACTCGGACCAAGTCAGGAGCTCTCAGGTCCCCCTGGTGCTCTGCCCGGTACCACAGGGGGTTTCAGATGAGTAGTGCAAACAACTTTTCAGAAAATGATGGGCGGGTCATCTATCTGCTTAATATAGTTATTTGTTTTATGTGATAGGTTAGTTTGGGCATGGGTGGAATGCTGTGTCAGTAGAATGTTTTTATGTAAAACCTGGAATGCTGAAGGTGACTGCATAGTGATTCCTAGGTGTGGCAGCTTTGCTCAAATAAACTTCAAGTATTTTACTTCATTGCTGCCTTGTTCTCTTGGTGCCCAGTGGAGGAACACCACTTCTTTTCTGGTGAGAAGTTGGAACTACCACACAACCCACATACAGTGTGGAACATCGGCCACAATGGACTGTAACCGCAGGTTTCATTTTGTTTCTCTTACCTTGAGCATTTTGTCCCTTATCTTATTTGTGTGTGAAGGCAGAGAGAGAGCAGCAATCTACAAGGGTCTCTCCCAGTAGCGGCTGGTGACATTTGAAAGTGGGGGGAGTATTCTGGATGATTGTGAGCGAGCCTGGCTGACATAAGGGGGATTCGGAAGTGGGGGCCAAGGGGGTGTTCTCTCCCTGGGAAAATTGAAAAAAAAGAGTGGGCTAATGGTGCATTTTCAAGCAATTTTGAGAAAGCAAGAAGGTTAATAAAGCGACTGTGAAAGGGTAGAGTTAAATATTGAAACATATTAAAAAATGCTCCATCTCTTACTAAACTAAAATTGTTCAACAGTTAGTGAAGTGTGCTATTTGTTCCTTTGCTACAAAATTAATGTTCAAAACTATTTTTTGAAGATGTTTTATACCTTTTTGCATCTAAGGGTTCACTTCCGTATCCTATATTGATAATATATAAATTATAGAAAACAGATGCCAATGTATTCTGTTGTTGTGTGCTGTAGATGAAGCTGCACAGCACATTTGAAAACTCCCTGGCCTGGTCACAAGAGAAGACTAGTGTGCTCAAAGGCAAGGCTGGAGCGTCCTGGGATTTCCTATTTCCTCATCCCAAGTTTACAGTACAGAGGACTACAGTCCGAGGCCCTATGTACTTTCCATTGCCAATCTGCTTTGTTACCAGCCAAGTCCTGTGTTTATGCCCTGAGAAATTACTTAAATGTGTTGCTTGCATTCAGAAAAGGCTGAAAAAACGTCTTTGCAAACCAGCAAGCTATTTGTCAGGCCATAAATACAGGGCTCAGGATGGGCTGTAAACTGCTTAGGTGCAGGTATTCCCAGGTACCTTAACCTTTGATGCTAATGACTCCATCGTAAAATGTATATTTTTAATTTATTCATATGTGCAAACAGCAAATCACAAAAGTCAAACCAACTGCAGGGTATAAGTAACACAATATGACCCTCATTATGACATTGGCGGTAAATCCCACTTACCGCCATGCTGACCAACATACCACGGCTGCGGCGGATTTCCGCTACTCATATTATGGCACACATACACCAATCCGCCAATATTTAGCCACACACAAAAGTCCGCCAGCCCGAAGGTCAGTGATAAACTGGCGCTATCAAAACCCACACAGTTACGCCAAACGAACAACACCCACAACATTATGAGCCATGAATCACCACAACTGATATTCATTGGCGGTAAACCATTGGCGGTACATAACCCTGCGCTCAAAATACACACACTCAAACAAAACTACACCACGTTGGAAAATTCAAACTACACATACCTGCCACTCATACTCACACCACACCCACACACCCACACCACTATAAAACACACATCCACATTACCCACAACCCTTTACGACTACAAACAAGTGCCACAAGAGAGATAGCAAGACCACAGACAAGACCACAGCCACACACCACCATCACCTATACACCACCCACGTACCCCAAATCACACACCCCAACACATCACCCTATGCACTCTTACCACACCACTCACACTACACCCAGGGTACCACAACGATACCCCAGGTTCTCTGAGGAGGAGCTAAGGTTCATGGTGGAGGAAATCATCTGGGTAGAGCCTCAGATATTTGTATCACAGGTGCAGCAGGTATCCATTGCGAGGAAGATGGAGCTATGGTGGAGGATCGTGGACAGGGTCAACGCCGTGGGACAGCACCCCAGAACAAGAGATGACATCAGAAAGAGGTGGAATGACCTACAGGAGAAGGTGCGTTCCATTGCAGCAAGACACAAACTGGCTGGCAATGGACCCCCACCTCCTCCCCCACAACTAACAACATGAGAATAAGTCTTTGCAATCATGCATCCTGAGGGCCTGGCAGGAGTAGGAGGAGTACTGGACTCTGGTAAGTCAACTCTCTATGACTATCACCCCCCTACCTGCAATGCCATCACATACCCCAACCCTTACCCTCACTCCCATCACTCTACCACCTCCCAAACACCCCACCATCACAACCCCCTCATCCCAATGCCAAGCCCTGCATGCACCACCAATGCATGGACACCACACACAGACCTGCATGGATACCTATCACCACAGCATGCACACTAGAGACAATCACCTAGCCCACCAAATAACAACTCACTTAAGGCAAAGCTGCCAGGGCAATCACAAACATAGAGGACAACCCACCCATGCACATGATGTCACATACAGAAACAATAAAAATGCTTTTACATCCCCACAGGTACCCCAGCCAATGACACCGGAGAAGAGGTGCCAGCAACATCCAGCCCCCCCTGAAGAGGCCCACAGTGATGACATCAGCTCTGGTTGCCTGGATCTGGATGACCAACCTGGCCCATCAGGGACCTCCAGACAGTTGGTTACCCAGGCACAGTCTCACATCAACACATGGCCTCCCCCATCAAGAAACACCAGCACAGTACCCACCCAGTGGGCCCATACCTCTGTTCCCAGGACAAGTCAATTAACAGTGTGTCCGCCACTACAGAGACCCCAGGCCACCCCACAAACTCAAGACAATCAGGGACCTGGGGTCAGTGGGCACACGGTTCAGGGGAAGGAGGCACTGGAATACAGGGAAGCTGGGAGGACTGCTGTGCGACAGGGGGAGGACAGACCCAGGGAACCAACCCTCCACTCAACACGGTCCTGGGAGCATCCCAACATTCACAGGATATGCTGGGCCAGATCTTGGACAAGTTGCAGGAGAACATGCGGCTGCAGGAGGGACAGTACCTGGGGATCAGGGAGGACTTGAAGTCCATTAACACCATCCTGGTCTCCATTGTAGGAGTGCTGTCTGACAAGGCAAACACTATGAGGGAGGCAGTGGCACAACAGCGGGCCCTCAACACTAGCCACACTATTGAACAGCCCTCCACCTCTGCTGCCGCTAGTGGACAGGATGCCCCTCCACAGGACCAACAGGCCACCAGCATCCCTCCCTCTGCAGAAGGAGAACCAACCCGCAAATGTTCCCTGCGATCCACGCAGATGCCCGAGACTATTGCCAAGACCCCCACCAGGAAATAAGAATCTCCTGATTGTCACCATTGTGTCCCACTCTGTCACCCTGTCCACCTTGAACTGCCATTGCTCCCCTTCCTCTGCCCCCTTGGACACTGCACCTGTGATACAAATAGACTGGACTCTAACCGGGACTTTCACCCATCATCACCCCAGCCCAATTCACTTGCCCCCCTACTCCGTAGCACTTCAATAAACACCCTTTAAAAAAATACAAGTATGGCGTATGTAAAATCATTTAAAAATGTATTTGTTTAACAAGGTTCAAACATTGCAATTCAACTGTATAGTAATGTTTACATAGGATATACCTGTAGTTGGCTACACTGAACACACCAGGAGCTATAGTGGGGCACCAACATTTACAAAAAGAGATGCCAAAAGGTACAGTGAGTGGGCATAGAAGTGGGAATTCACAGCCTGCCAGTGACAATGTGTAACCATAAGCATTTAATGGAAAGAGAAGTTAGACTGTCTTGCCTGTGTCTCATTGGAAGTATTGACGAATGACTGCACTTCTGTTTTCCTCATCCTCATCCTCTGCCTCCTCATCTTCACTGTCCACAGGTTCCACTGCTGCCACACAGCCATCTCCAGCCTCCTCCTCATGCAGAAAAGGCACCTGGAGGCGCAAGGCAAGGTTGTGCAACATACAGCATGCCATGATGATTGGCAGACTTTCTTGGGTGAGTAGCACAGGGATCCACCTGTTAGATGGAAGCACCGAAACCTTGCCTTCAGAAGGCCGAAGGTACGTTCTATAATCCGTCTTGTTCGGCCATGTGCCTCATTGTAACATTCTTCTGCCCTTGTCCTGTGATTCCTCACAGGGGTCAGTAGCCGTGAGAGGTTGGGGTAACGAGAGTCACCTGCAAATATGGAGGGACAACTGTTAGCCACACACTCACCCCTAGGGCCCACACCATACCAATAAACCAAAATCCACTGGGTGAGAACCAGGGCTCACCTATTAGCCGCACCCGTTGCCTCTGGAGTTGGGCCATCACATTTGGGATGCTGCTATTCCACAGGATAAAGTCATCATGCACAGATCCAGTATATTTAGCATTGACATTGGATATGTACTGGTCCGCCAGGCACACCATCTGGACATTCACGGAGTGAAAACTCTTTCGATTTCTGAACACTTGTTAATTTCGCCGGGGGGGGACAAATGCAATATGTGTCCCATCTATTGCCCCAGTGATGTTGGGGATATGTCCCATTGCATAGAAGTCAGCTTTCACTGTGGCCAAATCCTCCACCTGTGTGAAAACGATGTAGCTGCACCTGTGTATGATCAGGGCAGACAACACTCAGGTCAGCACTATTGAGAACATTGGCTGTGACATTGAAAGAACCAGTTGCCAGAAAATGGAGCACAGATAGCACTTGCACAAGAGGGGGGATCCCTGTGGGGTGACGGATATCAGATATCAGGTCAGGCTCCAGTTGGGCACACAGCTCCGTGATAGTAGCCCTGTCAAGTGTATAGGTGAGGATAATGTGCCTGTCCTCCATTGCTGCCAAGTCCACCAGGGGTCTCTACACGGAGGGATGTCTCCATCTCCTATTCAGCCACAGCGGTTGCATTCTATGGGGCAAAGGAGTGAGTAGTTGGTCATTATTTGTACATTCTAACCACTGCATTTTGTGATTGTTACAATATTGTGGTGGGATATGTCCATAATGTGTATTTGTGTACTATGACACAGTTAGGATCCATGGCCTGCCCCCCCTCAAATGGTGACTGCCTGTCCTGTATGGAGGAACAGGTGGAAATTAGGTAATTCTGCTGACGTTGTACACCGTTGCGGTAGGCGGTCGAGAACCGCCGTGTAACTCCTCATTGGTTATCATTGGGCCCTCTGGGGTACAGTGGCCAATGGTGATGTACGCCGGCGGTGACGGTACGCATCGCCGTGGATGTGACCGCCATTTTCTATTTGTTCACTCACTTGCTACCTGACCTTCAACAGGAAAAGACCTACACTGCATGTGCTGATGTGACATGTGTCTGGAACCAACCAAAGCTCGTGTCACTGTGGAAAGGGCCCCTGCCTTCACCTTTGCAGAGTTGGAGAGACTTGTGGATGGGATCCGACCCCAGTACTGACTTCTGTATGGGCCTCCAGACCAATAGGTTAGTACACAGGGAGTACGATGCATGGGGCGTGAATGCATGGAGTGCTGTAGGTGCTGGCCTCATGTGGGGGGTGGGGGGTTGGGCCCTGAGCTGCGTGCTGCATGTATGCTGGGCCATTTCTGTGATAATGGGGATGGAATGGGGCATGGTGGGCCATGAGAGAAACAGGCAGGACGGTAAGACTAATACCTTTCCCTCTGAATATTACCTCTGCAGGTCAGCACCCGTCAAAAGAAGGGTATATGGCATGACCAAGGACGTGCGGACCCTTGGGGTCTACGGCAGGCAGAGCACCCACTACCGGAAACGGTGGGAGGACCTGAGACGCTGGGCACGGAAGATGGTGGACGCCCAGCTGGGGATGGCCTCCCAACAAGGAAAGGGTGCCCATCGAACCCTAACCCCCCTGATGGCCCGCATACTGGTGGTGGCCTATCCGGAGCTGGATGGGTGCTTGGGGGCATCACAGCAGCAACAAGGGGGTGGGTAGAGTACCCATCTTTACTACTTACGTCTGGTGGGGTGGTATCCAGGTGGGGGAAGTGGGCCTGTAGGTGCCCCTTGGCCAGACCTGACATTGCAGAGTAGGTCCCATGTTGGGCAGGGTTTCTATGTGAAATTCCTCCAATCAAACTAGTAGGAATCCACTACTGAGCAGGACTCTGTGGGTCTCAGATATGCTGCAATTGGCGTTAGGTGTCCCAATCCATGGGCTGGTGACTAGCATTGTGACTGGTAGTGCATTGCCTAATGCGTAGGGCTGTTCTCTGTGTGAGTGTGTTGTGTACGACAACGGTGGTGTTGGTGCCATCATTGACCAAGTTTATTCTTTGTCTCTCCCCCCTTTTGTTTTGTCACCCTGTTCTTATGTGCATTAGCATCATCTGGCGGAGAAGCAAAGGCACCGACGACGGAGGGAGCTGCATCCCATAGGACCCAGGAGGCCGAGTCCACCGACGGTGAGGGCACCAGTGGGACGGAGGGTGAGGGGAGTACAACGGCAGAGACTGGAGGAGACAGTTCAGACATGGATACCTCCTCCAATTAAAGCTCCCTGGTGGTGGCAGACACCTCTGTGCCCACCCCAGCTACAGGTGCAGCTGCCACCTCCCATACCAGCACTGCCTTCCCAGCAGCCCCTCAGCGAGTTTCCCATTTCCACTCACCCAGGAGGGTGGGCATCTTCTTCGCCCCAGACACCTCAGTCTTTGCCCCAGTGAGCCCTGCTGCCCTGAGTGAGGAGGCTATTGACCTCCTGCGATTCATCTCTGTTGGGCAGTCAACCACTGTGAATGCCATCCAGGGGATGGCAGCCCAAAAGCAACAGACCAATGCATTCCTGGAGGACATTCACACTGGCTTGGCGGGCCAACAGAGATTAATCCAGGCTCAGGCCTCCTCTCTGATGGCAGCCATGGTCCCTGTTTCCACCGTCCCCCCTCCAACTTCCTCTACCCAATCCCATTCCCCTCAACCCCAACCTATCCCATGCACACAGGCAGACGAGCGTGCACACAGGACAACACACAAGAGTGGACATTGCAAACACAAGCACCACACATCATCCCACAGGCACTCACACAAACACCATCCAGATGCAGACATACCAACATCCAGTTCCTCCACTGTGTCCCCCTCCTGCTCGTCGTCCACCTCCCTCCCAGTTGCGTCGACACTCACACCTGCATGCACTACATCCTCATCCACTACCATCATCACCAGTACACCTATCAGAGCACACACTTCACTGGCAGTTACCACCCCCACATCCATGCACACGTCCCCTGTGTCCTCACCCACATTTGTCTGTATGCCTCCTCCTAAAGTACACAAACACAGGCACTCAGACACCCAACAGCCATCCACCTCACAACAGCATCCAGCCCATGCACCTGCACCCAAACACAGCAGACTGACACCTCCTACAACCACTCCCTCTTCCTCCACTTCCAAACTATATCCCTCTTCCCCCATGTCCCTAATAAGCTTTTTCTCTCCACCGTTGACCTCTTACCTACCCCTCCCCCCCATCCTTCACATCAGGCCAGGGTGGTCAAAACCCAGGAAAGCACCTCAGCCACCCAGTCCACGGGCACAGTAGTGTCCCCAGCAACTGAAGGTGGGAAAGGATCCTGGCTACCAGCCAGCCAGCTGGAAAGGGTGCCTGGCCCAAGTGCTGCAGGGAGGAAGGGCAAGGAGCCAGCCCTAAGTGCTGCAGGAAAGAAGGGTACGGAGCCATCCCCAAGTGCGGCAGGAAAGAAGGGCAAGGAGCCATCCCCAGCTGCTGGCAATAAGGGCAATGGGCCTGCACCAGCAGGCAGTGAGGACAAGGGGCCTAGTGCTGGGACTCAGTCGGTGACCCCACCACCAACCATGGTGGTGCAGAAGACCGAGGCTGCAGGGGATGGGATGGAGCCTTCCCCCACCACTGCCAGCACCGCCACAAGCACCGCCACCAGCAGCAGCAGCACAACTGGGCAGCTGTCGGAGGCTGCAGGGGATGGGCTGGATCCTCCCCCCATCACTACCAGCAGCACCACCACTGCCACCACTGAACAGCCGTCACCGCCGGTGGACAGTGTGTAGTCCTGCGTCCATGGGCTATTGTGCGGCCTGGCCCCTACAAATCCTGTGGGTATGACACACAGTTGAGAGACTGTGACCTTGCACTCCCCAAGATCTGCATCACAGGGCACAATGCCCCCTCCAGAACCAGTGGAGAAGCCATCCACACACCCCATCCTCCCCAGGATGAAGCTCACTGGGCACGATGCCCCCTTCAGAACCAGTGGAGAAGACATCCACTCACCCCATCCTCCCCAGGACAGCGCACAGGGCATATTGCCCCCTCATGAGCCAGTAGGCACGTCACCCACTTGAGAGACTGTGGCCTTGCCCTCCACAGGACAGAGTGATGGGCATGTTTCCCCCTCCAGGACCAGTGGCATTGTACCATCTTCCGGCTAAGGTTCCCCATCCCCATGAGGTGCACGGCTTTTTCGACCTGATGCCCCTGCAGTGTTCTCTCTGTGTTGTTGCAGGAGTCAAGTGGGGCCTTGGACTTTGTGAATTAGCCCTGTGGCCCACGGATATTGAGGACTAAGCAGTGTCCCTTGCATTGTAAATATCTATATACTTTTTTTATTTGGATGCACGTATTTCATTTATCTTATTACACACTTTTTACTCTATAGTAGTTGTCCTTGCATTATTCCTGAGGGGTAAAGGGTGGATATGTTATGTAACTTTATCTGCTTGTGTGTATGGTGTTGAGGGTGGGGGTGTTTTGGGTTGCGTGTACGTGTCACTCTCTTTTTCCTCCCCGCCTCCCCTGTGTGCTAGGGGACTGCACTCACCGTGGTCGTCTTTGCCATCGTTGGTGTTCGTAGTGGAGCAAGACGTAAAACAACATCAGAAAGACATGCAACTCGGGCTCCATGGCGGCGTGGTTGTTCCCTGGGTCTCCAGAGGTAAGTTGTTTGCCTTCTGTGCAGTGTTTCTGCCAGGCTTTTGATGTCATTGGTACCGCCCCGGAAAAGGTGGCGGATAGGTGTGTCATATTACTGTTGGCGGAATATTGTCTTCCGCCTGGCTGTTGGCGGTTACCGCCGTGGTGCTTGTTGCATCCGTCCTGGCGGTCGGTATGTTAAAGTGTCTGTCTGTCTGAGCTGTTTCCGCCGTGGTCATAATCCCGCATGTATTACCGCCGGCCTGTTGGCGGTATTTACGCCACTTTATCACCTACCGCCAGGGTTGTAATGAGGGCCTATTTGTGCATGTATGAAAAACTTAACAGATCTTTCAGATTGAAAAACACGAATTTTTAAGTGGGTACATTTGTAAAAGGGGCACGTTTGTGGGCATTTTTCACTTCAACAGTTATCAATATGAAATGTATTGCTTGTAATATCAATGGTTTATTAATGAGGTTGGCGTAGAAGTGGCTGTTTTTAGTTCCCTTATCTCTCCCTGGCCAGCCGACTGCCCAGTCAGTCAGATTAGATTTTGGATGTGGAGTAAGGCAAACAAAGAAGACGGTCACGCCAGAACTTAGGACCGTACCAGTTATTTTCACATAGAGCACTCCTTTCAACGTGGCAGCAGCTGCTTCACTTACATTTTTATTTTTTTATTAAATAAATCGATGCTAATTTTTTTTTCTATTTACTTCCCATTCCCAAGAGGGGCAAGGCGAGGTGGTGTATGTTTTCTGAAAACCAGCCCAGGAAGACTTGTATTCTATCAATGAAGGTAATGTATGAGCCATGAAGCACACTTTCCATCGCATATTTCAAAATTAGCTATGAGAAATGATTCACGTTTGATTTGAGAGCAGTTACTTTTCAAGGAAGAGTGCCTGGTGGATTTGCTATGACTGTCGTCGCTCTCAACACCTGTGAAAGCAAAGGATGAATGACGCAGGATTCAGTGGTAGCACTCAATAGATGTCAGGGTGTCACACTGTGGAGCATACTTAATGCAGGATCAGGATGCCACAGTCAGTATGATACAGTTTAAAAGTGCTTGAACTGCACACGACTGAGCAACAAAATGCTCAGTCACTCATTCTGCAAAATGATTATGATTGACAGTGAGGCTGCAGTTCTGAACCAAGGCAAGTTAGGTAACACACAAAGCTCTTCACCCATGTCTACAACCATAGTAAAAATGAAAGCACTAAACTGACAATTTTGTAATCTATTTAGTTTACCTCTTATGTCTTTTTAAACGTATCTCTCCAACTCACCAACTTCAAGTGCTGCTGCCTTTTCAGCCAGGCCTGGCTTGAACATGTGAGAGGCCTTTAAGAATAGCTCTCTTGTCTCTTCTCTTCTCCACAGCTTAGCTTCCTCGTGTGCAATGTCGTACCGTGGCAAATGCGCACAAAGAGCGAAGAGACTGAGAGAGCAGGGGTCAATCCCTGCATGGCTTTAGCCATACAGTGGTTGGTCATGAGCTCTGTGGGCTTGAAAGCAACCTCCCACCCCCCAGCTGCCTCCTGTACACAAGAGAGGCTTACTAACCGCATCTCTTGAGCCAATCCCGACACTGCTCTCTTGCTGTAATATTACCAACACAGCATGACAGCAGTGCGAGGATTGGCTTGAGCAGCCAAAGTTAGAGCTCATTGGGAGACCAGGAGGCTGCAGCTTTGAGTCCAATATTGGCCCAGTGAAAAGCTGGATGCAGTACAGTCTTTTCTTGGGAGCTCTCGGGCCGGATGTCTGGCTAGAAATGCTACTTGAAGGAATTGCAACAATTTAGGGCAGTGTCAGACGAAACACACAGAAAGGAGAAACAATGTTGTCACTAATTTGGTAGAAGCAGACAATGACAATCAGTTTGGCAATCTCCAGGAAGATCTTCAAGACATGATATTGGTTGTCAATGAGGAAGCTTTTTCTACAGACAATCAAGCTCACTGTTTAGACCCATATGTTGATGTGTTTGTGGGTGACAGATCAGTGAGACTCTTGGGCCAGAATAACCATGATAGCCATAGAATATTTGATAAGAAATGGCCGGGGAGAGGTCTGAAACCCCTGATCACGCCTCAGTTTCCTATGAAGGGAGACATCAAATTCAGAGTTTTTTGAGGGTGTGTTAATGTTCATGTTCAAGAAAAGGAAAAGTTTTGATAAAGTTTTTGCAAAGTTTATCTGGCAGTCAAAAGTTGTGTATTTTGGGATGGTTCTTCCAAGGTCTTTTCAAGATGATCCTCACATCTGGCACTAAAGACAAGGTTTCAATAGTTGGAGAAGGATTAGTGGGGGAGGTCAGAGTTTCCCTCTATTTTCTCAGATAATCAGGGCACTACTAAGGGTTTCCAGCACAGAATCAAAGTCAAGAGTGGTTGAGTGCCTGTGAAGGATTAATTGTTAAGTTTTCCTTTTTTGTTTAGGGAGGAATCTTGAGAAGGAACTGGCAACACTGTGTGACAAGAGAATCATAGAACCTATTGAGTCGTCCCTATGGTTATCATCTGTGGTTGTAGCAGGCAAATGGAGTGGTGAATGAAGAGTTTCCATGGACTTGCCTTTTCCTAGGAAGGCTATTTGGGTCGGTTTACGCCCTCTTCAAAACATTTCAGATCATCTGGCTCTGGTTGCTTGGGTGAAGTGGTTCACCAAACTAGACTTAGCCTCAGCTTAACACCAAGTTGTCTTGGAAACAGATTCCATGCTGCTTTTGTATCCCCTATTGGCACATTTCGGTACTACAGGACGCCATTTAAGTTAGCCTCTGCGACATCTGTTTTTCAAAGAATAAGGTACCAGTTGTTCAGAGCTGTGAAAGGGGTTGGCGCATTTCAAGATGTGTTGATTTTTGCAGCAACTAGAGAGGAGCATGATGTCATTCTTTATTGAGTGTTGAGTCTTTTGCAAGAGAAGGGGTGGTGCTGAAGATAAAGAAATGTGAACTTTGTAAAAGCAAGGTTTAGTATTTGGGTCACATTGTCTCTGGTGATGGAATATAACCAAGGCCTGGTTTAGTTAATGATGTAATTGGTGCACCTACCAATAAAAGAGGTTGTTTGTGGGTTTTGTGTGAGTTCTATACCTGTTTCATTACTGACTACACCGCACAGATCAAGTTGTTGAATATGCTTTTGAAGAGAATGTGCCTTTCAGGTGGGATGCTAATTGCCAGGAGTCATTTGGGTGTTTAATGAGGCAGTTGGCAATTTCCAAGATCCTTTAACATTTTGACTCGAAGCAAGCATGATATGGGGGCTGTACTCACTCAATGTTATGGTAATGTTGAAAATACAATTGGATATGCTTCTAGAGTGCTGAGACAGGTGGAGACTACATTTTCTACAATGGAAAAGGAATTATTGGCCTGTCAAGGTGCCATACAGAAAATAAAACATACATTTGGGACACAGAATTCACTGTGAAAACAGATTCTAAACGTTTGGTGGCTCATCATGATATAGTGCGCATCCAAGGGGCAAAGAATGTTCGAGCTGATTTTATTTTCAGGTTTGCATCTGAGGCAGAATGTGTAGATGAAGGTGTCAACTGGATGAGATCTGCTTGACTGCTGTATTGGATCTGGAGGATATGTGTGCCATTTCAGAGACTGAGCAGAAGGGGGAAATCTTGATGGATGAGCACTTGAAGTTTAGTCATTACATATGTGACTAATGGGTGACCTACAGAAAAATCAATTGATAGCTCTTGCTAACTCTTTTGGAAAGTGTGTGATGAGTTGTCTGTGGAAGATGGGCAAAAGAAAAGTTGGAACCTCCTATTGGTTTGAGGGATAGGTTGAAGTAGCTCATGAGGGACACTTGGGATGCACCTTTACCAAACGATGGTTGAGGCAAGCATTATGGTGGCCCTCAATGGACAAAGAGGTTATTTGTTTTGTTGAGGAGTGCTTTATATGAGCCAAAATAAAGAAGGGGTTGGTAGCAAAGAAACCCCCATTAGAGTTTATTAAATTCTTCTTTAGATCTTGGGAGAACATCAGTACAGACCTAGTTGGCCCTTTTGATAAGTCAGTTCCGCTTTGCGTTAGTGGTGGCTTTTCTTTATTAAAATTAGACTGAGGTAAAACTTGTAGCATAGCCGAATGTCAATACTGTCCTTAAATGTTTGAAAGATACTTCCTTCTGTGAAGGCTTTCTATGATTTCTAGTTTCTGATAACAGTGTACATTTGTAAATGAGGAGTTAGACAGGTTTTTGAAATATGGGGATGTTAAGCATTTGAAACATTGCTAAATCATCCCCAAATCACTGGTCTATTCAATGTATTCAGTGGGCTGTTGTCAACTGGTGTGTTGTGCTGAACATGTGCAGTGAATGTTATGGTTTTATCATACTAGTCTCCGTTCTTCTTCCCAGTTGTCTCCATTTGAGTTGATGAAAGGCATGAAACCTGCTACCAAGATATGCCAGAGTTGGATGAATGAGTGGGTAACATTTAGGCCAGTGAGGTAAACTCCACTCTGCTCATGGAGTCTTCGAAATTGGGGCACTCAGTGCTACCAGGAGTAGTGCAGAGTTCCCAAATTCCACCATCCCGTTCTAAGTGTAATTCTTTATTTCTGTTCACTTGTGCAAGATTTGTTTTGCCATCTGCTCTCCCCATTACATTCTCAGGCTCCTAGCAAGTGTGCACAAGTTTTTCTGCCCACTCATGAAGCTTCCGGCTGTGACAGCACCACTATAGTCCTGTTGCAAGCACACCTCGAGTACATTCCCTGCTTGAGGAGCAGCTACATCTACTCAAAAAGACATTTGTAGTGGACTTTGTTCTTCAAAGGACTGTTCAAGTTGTTTTTAGTGCTAGAAGAATGTTTTTACAAACCATTTTTTTCAACAGGAAGGAAGTTCCCAAGAGACTTATTTCCTGTTCCTGTCCAGCAGGCCCCTCACAGTGGTTTGTCAATCACATGGTCACTTTTCACTCGGATTTCGAGGTAGAAGGATCACTCTCATTCTCTTCTAGATATATACCTTTGGATCTAAGGATTTTGGGCCAGATGTACAGCCATTTCATTTTGACAGTCTCTAATTGTGATTTTTTGTGATTCATAATTTGAGACTCATAAAATTAAATGTCCTAATGTGTCTCTGACACATTTAGCAATTCCCAATAGGGTTGCAAATGACCTACCCCATCAATATTCATGAGGTAGGTCCCAATTCGCGACCTCTTTGGGAATGGCAAACACACTCAGGGATGGTGGCTTGCTGGGGACAGCAGACCACCATGTCTGTGGCTGCTTTTAAATAAAGCAGTTTTTAAAAAATGCAGCCTGTTTGTCTTAAAGGAAAACACGATTCATTACAAACAAAAAAAGAAAAGTTTCCTTTTCATTTTTTCATAGTGGGCAGTGGTCTGTGGGACCACTGCCTGCTCTGAAAAAATATTGGTCCCCCTATCCACGAAGGGTCCCCCCATCCATTTGCGAATGGGTTTCAACTACCCAATTTGGAGTTGGTGGTAACTGCAATTGCTTTGTGACCGCATTCACGGTGCAAAACAATCTTACATACCACTGCGACTCACTATTTTAAAGGGACACCGTCTGCATGCCACTTCCAAATAGCGACTCACAAACCTATTTTGTGAATCAGTCAATAGATTATCAAATTGCAAAATAGCACTGATACATGCCAAAATGCTATTTTCCTGTCAACATGAAAATAGCTACGTACATCTGGCCCTTTGATTTTGTGATAGCATCACATAAGTAAGTTAAAAAACTATTAAGGGTGTTGTTTGTTTGATAGAGCAAGCACCAGTATTTCTTTGTACTTTTATTTGAATCTTAAATTTCATTGTGGTGGGTGGCCTGGAGTTTAAGTAGGGGCCTAGTTATTTTTGCATTTCATTTTTTTCCTTTTGTAAAAGAAATATGTAGCACAATTCAGTACCTTTTCTCTATGTTTGTGACTTTTGCAATATTTATTTATTTTACTATGTGGCTTAATCTTCCAACAGGCCATCCAACCAGTAGCCTCAGTACCAGTCATCCGTGCATGGAAGAAATGTTTCAGTGGTGTATGTTTTTTAAAAACATCATTTAGGGCAGTGATGGCATTGGATTAAATTAAAAATCTTTGTTTGTTCTGTTTTTTGGTTAAGAAGTATATAAGGGGGCTAATATTTGATGCCATAGGAGGAAGTGTGTTGTTGTAAAATGTCTATATCTCAGTTAAGTTTTGTTACTGCATTAATGGTAGTGTTTTCTTCAGTGTTACCATGCTTGCTTTGTCAGGCCAGTATATGTCCATTTGACTATATGGCTAGTGACCATTTTGTGCAGCCAGCCAGTGTGGTTTTGCCATGGGTTTGCATGTGTCCTTTGCTCTCCATGCCTTCTTTCTTGTGTTTGTTGTTCGACCATGTGCCTGGTGGCACTTTTGTACAGCCAGCCAATTAACTTTTGCCACTGACTTTTATGTGTTCTTTGTTCCCCATGCCTCCTTGCTCGCTGTTGTTGTTCGACCATGTGGCTGGTGACCATTTTATGCATCCAGCCAGTGTGCTTTTGCTGTGGGCTTGCATGTGTTCTTTGTTCCCCATGCCTCCTTGCTCACTATTGTTGTTTGACCATGTGGTTGGAGGCCATTTTGTGTACTCAGCCAGTATGCATTTGCCATAGACTTGTATATGTCTTTGTTCTCCATGTCTCCTTGCTTGCTGTTTTTGTGGACAATGTGGCTGGCAGCCATTTTGTGAATCCAGCCAGTGTACTTGTGCCATAGGCTAGCAAGGATGTGATATCAGTTTAATAATATGCTTTAGCAGTAGTATATCTGTATATATATATATATATATATATATATATATTTATATATATATATATATATATATATATATATATATGTACATATATACAGATATATATATCTGTTCTGTATAAGAACAGTGCTTTATATTACATGCATTTTTTAGCATTTTTCTTCTGCACTGAGCCCTTGCCTCAAAATAGGTTTCTCATTCTCTAATACAAACATAAGCAATTCATTTTCAGTTTTTTTAAAGTTTATTTTTATTATTATATTTTTATTTTGTAATTTGTTTTATTTAGAATTCTTTCACATTTTTCCTATTTTCTAATTTTTTTTTTTTTTTAATTTCTTCTTTTAGTTTAATTTTAGTTTTTTTATTATTCTTATTTTTGTATTCTGCCTCAATCCATCCACCATAGGTGCACAGCTACAAAACAGCATTAATTTTTGTAGGTATTATTCCCTTTTCTCCTAGACACCCTGCCTGCCACAGAGAAGGTGCACTGCAGACACATCAGCAATCAGCATCGTTAATTTTTCAATGATTATTCCATTTCTCCTGGACCATCTTGCCTGCCACAGATGCACAATAACCTTCATTTTTTTAATGATTCCTTAAAGAATACCCATGCACCTGCCCAACTGCGTTCTCTAAGGGGAGTGATACTGGCGTATTTACTTTCCTTGTAACAAAGCCACCATCAGAGCCTTCTTGGGAGGTGCCTTGCTCCTTGGTTTTTATAGCTCCGTGATGGATATTTATGCCTTTTTAGATGTATTTTATGATTTCCATTTCTCATGCTTATGTTAATTTTGTTTTGAGTTACCAGTACTGTTGTCATCGGGGAAGCCTGGACCGGTGAGAGAGGGGTTGCTGGACCCCAGTTTGTGTTTCATTTCCTGCTCTTCTGTTTTGCCACCTTTGAGGCATTGGCTGAGACTGGCCATGCCCACGCCACCTTTGCCGGCCCTTTTAGTGGACCGACTAGCGAGCCCACACAGCGTTCTCTAAGGAGAGCGATACTGGCTCATTTACTTTCCCTGTAATTAGGCCACCTTTGGGGTCATCTTGAAAGGTGTCTGGCTCCCTGGTTTTTATAGCACTGTAACAGGTATTTAGTCCTTTTAAGATTTATTTTATGTTTTGTCTTTCTCATGCTCACGTTAATTTTGTTTTGAGTTAATAGCACTCTTGAGGTCTTGGAGCCTGGATGGGTGAAAGAGGGTTTGCTGGACCCCAGCTTGGGTTTTATTTCCTGCCTTTCTGTTTTGCCACATTTGAGGTGCATCTGCATTGGCTGAGGTTGGCCATGTCATGGTAATGCCCCTTATGCCAGCCCTTTAGTGGACCAACTAGCGTGTCCCCGCAGCATTCTCTAAAGAGGGCAATACTGGTGCACTTATTTTTCTTGTAATTAGGCCATCATCGGGGTCATCATGGGAAGTGCCTGGCTCCTTGGTTTTTATAGCACTGTCATGGGTATTTAGCCCTTTTTAGGTTTATTTTATGGTTTCTCTTTCTCATGCTTATGTTAATTTTGTTTTGGGTTACAAGTACTCTTGCCATCGGGGGAGCCTGGACAGGTGAGAGAGGGGTTACTGGACCCCAGTTTCTGTTTCATTTCCTGCCCTTCCATTTTGCCACCTTTGAGGTGTGTCTGCTTTGGCTGAGGCTGGCCACACCCATGGGCCAATGCTGGCCCTTTTAGTGGAGCAACTAGAGCATCCCTTCAGCAGACATGCACAGGTGACACCCTGCGGCACGCCAAAGGCATGCCAATGACAAGCCCATTTGCACCAGTCCACTGTCGGACAGCGCAGAGCACCAGAACCCCTGTCCGTTTGACTTATACCATGAAGGAAATATTGGATATTGGGTATAGAGGTGAGCGATTTGATTGTGAAGTGTTCTTATGTTCTGATACCATTAAGCCATGTATATGTCAAAACTGCAACTATGTTTTAGATATTCTGTCTACTGGAAGTAATAATAGTGAAAACTTCACTAACTCCACCGGCCGTTCCCAAGTGGCTAGTAGCCCACTGGAGCCTCTCAGTTGTGTATTATCAAATGTGAGATCCTTACTGAAGAACAAGTTTTAATTTGCAGATTTCATGGGGTCCTTTTGTCCTGATATAAAATTCTTAACTGAAACATGGACTGACTCTCCATCAGACCTTGATTTGATAATTGCGATTCCAGAAGGATATGTTGTATACAGAGTGGATTAGCAAGGTAAACAAGGAGGGGGGTGTCAGTGATTTACTGTAACTATATGAAGGCAACTTTTAGTCCCATCACACAGTTGAGTAGTGAAGCTTTGTTATTCACTTTTAAATTCAACAGTGCTACTCCAATTTACCACCCTGCCGGCCCCAAGTCAGCTTTATTTCATTCTTTGGACATTTATGGAGTCTATTTTTGAGTTTGCTAATTTCACTCTCCTTGGGGACTTTAATTTACACCTTATCAATTGTCTGCGTATTTTTGACCTACTTCAGGTAGTCTTGCAGCCTACATATATTGCCAATCATACGTTGGATGGCATTTTCATGAATAATTCCGCACTCTGCTTCATTGAAGTAATCCCCTTAATTTGGACTGATCATAAGGCAATCTTCTTCAGCCTTGCAGTCCCCGCTGTGAATTGTGGAGGAAATAATTTGCTTAAAATCATTAAAACTTGATCTTGGTGAAAAATAGACAGTTTGAAACTGGAGGAGCTGCTGATCAAAAATAGCCCAAATTTTTATTGCAATATCAAATAGGCTACAGCTAACTTAATTAGTTGGTTAGATAATGCGCCCAAAGAATTAGGCCCTCATTCTGACCTTGGCGGTCTTTTCGCGAGACCGCCGAGTTACCGCCGCGGTGAAGACCGCCGACCGCGGCGGTATGCCGCTGTGCGCATTCCGACCGCTGGGAGCGTTCCGCCGGGAAACCGCCAGCAGCCACACTGGCGGTCGGCGGAAAAGTGGAGACTGGTCAACCTCCAGCGCCACGCCAGCAGAACACCGGCCACAGAATTACGACCCACATATCTGTGTGGCGGTCTTCTGTTGGCGGTCTTCTGTTGGCGGTCACCTCCCCATGGCTCCCGTCGCCTCCCGGAGGACCAACGCACAAGGTAAGTGAGGGGAGGGGGAGGGGGGGTATTGTGTGATGTGGGCGTGCATGGGGGTGTGCGTGTGAGTGTGTAGAGGGGGTGTGTGAGTGCGTGTATGCGGGCGGGGGGTGCTGCTGTGTCTATGGGTAATGTGTGCTGTTCGGCAGGTGCGCATGTCTGCATGTATGTGTGCGGGTATGTGTCCCCGTTGTGTATGTGTGTGTAGGGGGTGTGTATATGTGCATGTTGGGGGTGGGTGCATGTCGGGGTGCATGTATGTGCATGTCGGGGTGGGGGTGGGGAGGGGGTTCGTACCACCTCTGGGGGGTGGCAGGGGGGTGGAGGGTGTGGGGGGAGGACTCGGGTGGGTAGTGGGGGGTGGGGGAGACCCCTATCAGTGCCAGGGAAGGAATTCCCTGGCCCCGATAGTGCTTACCGCCATGGTTCGCATGGCGGTTCCCGACTGCCAGAAACCGCGGCGGTAGGCAGGGTCATGATACCGTTGGCGGTCTTGGGACGACCGCCGGGCCGGAGTGCGCAAACTCCAGCCCGGCGGTCATGACCGCCGTGGCGGTCGGAGTGGGGAAGTGGCGGTCGATCGCGGCGGTGACCGCCGCGGTCAGAATGCCATTTTTCCGACCGCCGGTCTGTTCGCGGTCCGACCGCCGCCTCTCCGCCGACCGCCAAGGTCAGAATGAGGGCCTTAGTGTCTGTGAAAATTATAAAAAGTTTTAGGAAAAATCCCTCAGCTCCTTGGTATATGCTTGAATTAAAAACACTGAAGAAAAAATGTCAATCTTAAGAACGGAGATGGAGAATAGCCTACAGTAATGAGGACAAAATGAAATATAAATCAGTTATTGATGAATATTAAAAAATTATTATTCCAGAAAAATCCAGATTTTTTATAGAAATAAATTGTGCTGACAAAGACTCAACAAAATAACTTTTTAACACTGTCACCTCTCTTGTGAATCATAATAAGATGCAATTGATTGTTCAGACTCAATTATTCTGTAATAAGCTGGCCCAGTTTTTTCAAAATAAAGTCAATAGTGTCTATGCAGAACTCTCCTTAAATTATGAGATTAACAGAATAATATCTCTCCCCTCTCATCATCATCTCTGAAACCACGGAGGGAGGTTGTAGTTAATCAAAAGAGGTTGAACAGTTTTACACCTTTAATCGAGGATAGAACTTTCAGACTTCTTGAGACAACTAAATCAGGTTCACTAGCTGACCTCCTTCCATTGTACACATGGTGCCAGATGTATCATTCTTAACAATAGCGATAACCTAACTGCGATTTTTAGTGAATCGCAATTAAGTAATCGCTATTGGAATGTATGAAACTCCAGGAGTGTCACACTGCGATTCGCAAGGCCTCGCACACTGACCTACCTCACTAATATTCATGAGGTAGGTCCCAATTTGCGAGTCATTGTGAATGGCTACAATCACAGGGATGGTGGCCTGCCGGGTTCAGCAGACCACCATGTCTGTGATTGCTTTTCAATAAAGCAATCTTTTTGTTTTTTTTTTTAATGCAGCCCGTTTTCCTTAGAGGAAATTGGGATGCATTTAAAAATGAAAAGTTTTCTTTTCATTTTTTAAGAGTAGGCAGTGGTCCTAAAAAGTTTTTGCATGCATTCTTCCTCTTTGCGAATGGATCACCGCTAATTTGAAATTGGTGGTAACTGTGATTTTTTTGCGACCGTATTCACGGTCACAAAACAATCATACATACCTCTGTGATTCGGTACTAGGAAGGGAGGCCCTTGATACTCCCCTTCCTAATACCGAATCGGTATGTAGTCGCAAATCCAATTTGCAATTCTGCAACAAGATACTGAATCGCAAATTGGACTTGTTACATACCAAAATTCATTTTTGCAATCGCAAACGCCCGATCGCAAAAATGTTTGAGACATCTGGCCCATGGTCTCTTAGATAATTGCTACTATACTTCTTAACAGGGTACTGCCCGTAGGTCAATTTCTAGCACTAAGCAATTTGTTTGTTATTGAAAAACAATCACTAGATCCTGTGGATACTAAAAACTATTGCCCTATATCCAGATAACCTTTACCTGCTAAAGTTCTGGAGAGGGTGCTTAATAAAAATTGTATATCCTTTCTAAGTACTCACAATGGCGGTCATTACAACCCTGGCGGATGGTGTTAAAGCGGCAGTAAAACCGCCAACAGGCCGGTGGTAAAAAAATTGCAATTATGACCGTGGCGGAAACCTCCAACAAAGACAGCCACTTTAACACTCCGACCGCCACGGAGGTACAAACAAACAGCGCGGCGGTCACCGAGAACAGACAGGCGGGAGACAATGTACCGCCCACACTATTATGACAGGCCAATCCGCCACCTTTTCCGGGGCGGATTCACCGCGGATAAAAACACTGCGGAAACAGGAATTTCGAAGGGAAAACGCTCACCTCTACACCCCCCATGAGGAACGAGGACACCATGGACCCAGAACTCCAAATTCTGCCTGCGATAGTCTTCCTGCTCCTCTACCAGGAGCACGAACGCCGGCGGCGAAGACCACGGTGAGTACTGCACCTAAAACACAGGGGAGGGGGGAAGGAAAAAACAGGGACACACACATGCAACACCCCCACCCTCACCCACTACAACACACACAAATGCATATCAATACATCACAGTTATACCCCCCAAACCCCCCCTGGAAAAATGCAAAGACAATAGAAAATTAGTGTAACCATTGTAATATATTGAAAACAAGTAGGCAGAAATATATATATATACACACCATGTACAAAATAAATACCAAGCATAGTAGTCCAGGTAGTCCACTAAGATAGTCCGTGGAACACTGGGACCACACGGTATGGGCAAGGCCCACAGAAGATCCCCGTCTATGACAGAGAGAACACTGCAGGGGTATCAGTTAGCAACTAAACAGGCACCTCAGGGGGAGGGAAAGGGGGGGCACCTCAGCCGCTTGAGTGCACAACGCCAAATCCACGAGGGGGCCACATGCCCACTGTTACATACTGGTGAGTGCAAAGCCACAGTCTCACAAGTCTCTACAGTGAGTGGTCTGCCCACTGTTCAATCCTGGGGAGTGCAAAGCCACAGTCTCTCAAGTCTCACAAGTGGGTGGGTTGCCCACTGTTCAATCCTGGGGAGTGCAAAGCCACAGTCTCTCAAGTCTCTACAGTGGGTGCTCTGCCCACTGTGCAATCTTGGGGAGTGCAAAGCCACAGTCTCTCAAGTCTATACAGTGGGTGGTCTGCCCACTGTTCAATCCTGGGGAGTGCAAAGCCACAGTCTCACAAGTGGATGACAGTCTCCACTGGTTCTGGAGGGGGCATGGTGCCCAGAGTGCTTCATCCTGTTAAGGACAGAGGTAGTGGATGACTGTCTCCACTGGTTCTGGAGAGGCATGGTGCCCAGAGTGCATCATTTACCCCGTGACAGACTCAGTTGCGTCAGTGCCCCTGCCGCTCATGGGCTAGCGGTGCTTGAGATGGCAGTGCCCTGTTCAGCGGTGCTTGAGATGGCGGTGCCCTGTTCAGCGGTGCTTCAGATGGCAGTCTCCATTGCAGGGTCTCAGCTGCTGGCGGTCCTTCATGGTCCAGCGAGGCTGGCGCTGGTGGTCCTTCATGGCCCAACGGGCCTTTTGCATGGTGGTCCTTCATGGCCCAGCGGGCCTTTTGCTGGCGGTCCTTCATGGCCCAGCGGGGCTTGTGCTGGCGGTGGCCTCCTGGGCAGCTGGGCTTGTGCTGGCGGTGGTCTCCTGGGCAGCTGGGCTGGTGGTGGCCTCCTGGGCAGCTGGGCTGGTGCAGGCGGTGGCCTCCTGAGCAGCTGGGCTTGTGCTGGCCTCCTGGGCAGATGGGCTGGTGCTGGCGGTGGCCTCATTGGCAGCTGGGCTGGTGCTGGCGGTGGCCTCCTGGGAAGCTGGGCTGGTGCTGGCGGTGGTCTCCTGGGCAGCTGGGCTGGTGCTGGCCTCCTGGGCAGCGGGGATGACGGCAGTCTTCTCCGCCGTGCTGCTCTTCCCAGACTTGCCGGGTTTTTTGTGGCCCTTCCCCACCTTGGAAGGTGTCACAGCTGACTCCACACTTCCAACGGGACCTCTGGGAGTGGCTTTGGTGGCTGGAGTCTTCCCCCTCTCCCACCGGGCACTGGCCAACTTCTGATGCTTCACAGGTGTGGGACTGTCTGTGCTGTGGCTCTGTGTACCAATGGCTGTCCTGGTGGCCGGTGCACTCCAGATTCCGGTGACTACGGGCACCACTGGTCCCGGAAATGTTGTGGCTGAGGTGCTAGTTCGGGACCTAAGAGACGGACGGGGTGGGGGAGGTGTGGGAAAGAGGTCAAGGGTGGACAGGAAAAGCTTTTTGGACACACTGGGACGGGTAGCTGGAGGGGGTTTGGGAGTGGAGCAATTGGTGGTGGTTGTAGGAGGTGTACGTTTGGTGACTTTGGGTGATGGTGCATACGCTGGAGGCTGTCGTGAGGTGGAATGCAAACACTGGGGTACACAGTCACCCACCCATTGACCACCATGACACACACAGATGTAATAACCATCCTTTTATACCCCTTCAGGACCCCTACCCAACATTACCGGACCGGAGGGTCCACACATATCCACACCACCAACAGAAGAGGCCCACTGTGATGACAGCATGATGCTTATGTTTGCCTGAGCTTCCCTTGGGTGTTGACGTGTGTGCATGTTGGTCTGTAGGTGTGCTTGGGATAGGCTGAGGTAGAGGGGATTGGGTCGAGGTTGAGGAAGTCGGAGGGGGGAGGCTAGAGACGAGGATAATGGCTGCCATCACTGCTGAGGCCAGAGTCTGAAAAGCTCGCTGAAGGGCCGCCTGACCAAAATGAATGCCCTCCAGGAATGCATTGGTTGGTTGCAACTGCCTCTCTACACCCTGGATGGCATTCAAAATGGTAGACTGCCCAACAGTGAGGGACCTGAGGAGGTCAATGGCCTCCTCACTGAGGGCAGCAGGGGTGACTGGGGCAGGGCCTGAAGTGCCTGGGGCAAAGGTGATGACCACCCTGGGTGATAGGGCATGGGGCAAAGGCTGAGGGGCTGCTGGGAGGGCAGTGCTGGTAGGGGGGGGGTGGCGGCTGTACCTGTAGATGCGGGCGTACAGATGTTGCCTCCACCACAAGGGTGCTCCCATCAGAGGACGAGTCCGTGTCGCTGGTGTCAGCTCCTGTCCCCGCTGTGGAGCTCCCCTCGCCCTCCGTCCCACTAGTGAATTCAGACTCCGTAGTGTCTCCCTCCAGGGCCATGTGGGATGCAGCTCCCTTGTGCTCCTTTCCCACTGCTCCTCCGCCTGATGATGCTAATGCAGACAAGAACAGGGAGACCACAAAAATGGGGGGGAGACAGAAGAAAGACATGTTGAGTGCATGCATTACCGCTACCGTTGGTGGACACGACAGACACAGACGCCCCCTGCACTACGCCGCGCTCTTGGGCTCCACTGTTCAATTTCTGGGAAATGGCCTACATCTGACATCTGCACACATAGATGACACAGGGGCATGACTAGCTGTACTTGGCAGTCTACAGAGGTGGACTGGAGTGCCACATGGCCTGACATACGGAGGGGTCTTGCCTACGGAACTCGCCCTGGCCTAGGGAAACCCACAGCCCACCTCCCCCACCCAGACACCATAACTACACGCAAAGTCAGCAGAATGAGAGTGTACTCACCCCCTTGTGGCTGCTGTGATGCCCTCAAGCATCCATCCAACTCCAGGTAGGCCACCGCCAGGATCCTGAACATCAGGGGGTCATGGTGTGACGGGCACCCCTCCCACGTTGGGAGGCCATCCCCAGCTGAGCCTCCACCGTCTTCTTGCTCCAGCGGCGAATGTCCTCCCATCTTTTACGGCAGTGGGTGCTCCGTCTCTGGTGGACCCCCAGGGTCTGTACATCCTTGGCGATGGCACGCCAAATATCTTTCTTCTGGTGGGCGCTGACCTACATGAAATGTACAGGGGAAAAAGAGAAGTTATAACCAAGTGCACCGTCAAAGTGATTGGCCCCCATCCCTATCCTTGCCATGTGGCACATGCATTCACCGTCATTCATGCATGCAGCACTCTCCCCCCTTCCTTCTTACATCCAGCCCTCTCCACACAGTCATAGCCCATACAACATGCTCCTTGTGTACTTACATGTTTGTCTGGAGGACCGTAGAGTAGCATGTACTGGGGGAGGACCCCATCCACGAGTTTCTCCAACTCCTCCGATGTGAAGGCAGGGGCTCTTTCCCCAGACACTCGAGCCATTGTCTCTTCCAGACCAAGGTCACAGCAGGACTTGCCGTGTAGGTCCTCTCCTGTCGAGATAGTTTCAGTATAGGACAGTAGGATGACATTCAGGGTGGTCTCATTTCTTGGCGGGGGTGTTGGCATCGTTCTCTGTCTTTGTCCTGGATCTCAGGGGCCGTTTGCGGGGTGGTTCTCCATCTGCAGGGGGTGGGGTGCTGGTGTGGTGGTCCTGTGGCGGTGCCTCCTGTCCACTAGCGCCAGCGGAGGTGGTGGGCAGTTCATCATCCAGCCTAGTGTCAGGGGCCCCTTGTTGTGCCACAGTGTCCCTCCTGGTGTTGAGGACTTCCTTCAGCACCCCTACGATGGTGCCCAGGGTGGAATTGAGGGATCTGAGTTCCTCCCTGAAGCCCAAATACTGTTCCTCCTGCAGCCGCTGGGTCTCCCGAAACTTGGCCAGTACCGTTTCCATCGTCTCCTGGGAATGATGGTATGCTCCCATGATGTTGGAGAGGGCCTTGTGAAGAGTGGGTTCCCTGGGCCGATCCTCCCCCTGTCGCACAGCAGCCCTCCCAGTTCCCCTGTATTCCTGGGCCTCTGTCCCCTGAACGGTGTGCCCACTACCACTGCCCCCAGGTCCCTGTTGTTGTTGGGGTGGTGGGTTAGCCTGGGTTCCCTGTAGTGGTGGACACACTGCTGATTGACGTGTCCTGGGGACAGAGGTATGGGCCCGCTGGATGGGTGGGTGCTGTGCTGGTGTTTCCAGAGGGGGGAAACTCTGTGGTGGCCTGTGACTGTGTGAGGGGAACCGACTGTCCCGAGGTCCCAGATGGGCCGGGCTGGTCATCTATATCCAGTTGGACAGATCAGCTGTCATCACTGTGGGCCTCTTCTGTTGGTGGTGTGGACATGTGTGGACCCTCCTGTGCGGTGACATTGGGTAGGGGTCCTACAGGGGTATAAAAGCATGATTATTGCATCTGTGTGTACCATGGTGTGCAATGGGTTGGTGACCGTGTACCCCAGTGCTTGCATTCCTGTGTGGGACCTTGTGTGATGATTGTTTAGGGGGGTGTATGGGTATGTGCTGTGGCCATGCATTGGTGATGGGTGTCCATGCTTTGGTGTTGCATGCAGGGCTTGGTGTTGGGATGTGTGGTTTGTGATAGTGGGACATGTGTGAGGAGTTGGAGTGATGGGGTGAGGGCGAGGGTGGGGGTATGTGATAGCATGCAGGTAGGGTGGGGGATAAGGTAGTTAAGGTTTGACTTACCAGAGTCCATTCCTCCAGCTACTCCTTCGAGGCCCTCAGGATGCAGAATCGGCAAGACTTGCTCCTCCCATGTTGTTAGTTGTGGAGGAGGAGGTGGGGGTCCGCCGCCAGTCCTCTGTACCGCAAGGTGGTGTCTGGATACCACGGAACGCACCTTCCCCCGTAGGTCGTTCCACCTCTTCCTGATGTCATCCCTATTTCTTGGGTGCTGTCCCACTGCGTTGAGCCTGTCCACTATTCTGCGCCATAGCTCCATCTTCCTAGCTATGGAGGTGTGCTGCACCTGTGATCCGAATAGCTGTGGCTCTACCCGGATGATTTCCTCCACCATGACCCTGAGCTCCTCCTCAGAGAACCTGGGTTGTCTTTGCCGTGCCATGTGGTGGTGTGGGTGATGTGTATGGTGGTATGTGTTGTGATAAGTGGGGTGATATTTAGTGGTGTGTTGTGTGGGGTGCGTGGATGTTATGTGGGTGAAGGTGTTGTGTGCCTGTGGATGCTTGGTTGTAGATTGTAGTGTCTCTCTCTGGCCTTCTGTCGCAATTGTTGTCATAGGGGTTTGTGGGTGATGTGGATGTGTGTTTTATATTGTATTGGGTGTGTGGCAGTGGTGTGTGTATGTGTATCAGGTGTGTGTATTTGGAATTGTCCAATGTGGTAGTGTTTTGTAAATGTGTGTGTATTTTGAGCGCAGCGGTGTGTACCGCCACTGGAATACCGCGGTTGAAAGACCGCCGCGTGGATTCGTGGGTCGTGATAGTGTGGGCATATTCCTGTTGGCGTGATGGTGGAGGTTTTGCTTTTGCCAGTTTATCACTGACCTTTGGTGTGCCGGACTTGTGTGGGTGTCTGAATTTTGGCGGATTCCGAGCTGTGGGTCATAATGACAGTGGCGGAATTCCGTGGCCGTGGCAATGTGTTGGCGGTCTTCTGCACGGCGGTAAGCGTCTTTTACCGCCAATGTTGTAATGACCCCCTCGGTGTCAGATGGACACACCCTGGCATACAGTGACTGTCCCAAGACGCACTTTGGGTCTACCACCACAGACTTCTCATAAGTCATCTGCGTCAGTGGCCCCAGAAAAGAAGAAAATCCAGGCTACTATTACGGGCATGTTTGGGCAAGGGGGTCTCTATGATTGCAACCACCCAATGGCAGGCTTGTACAATGCAAAGCTGGCAAAACGTTTAGGGCTGGACCTCTTCCCTTTTTCTTTTGTGGAAGGAGTG
The DNA here is from genome assembly GCF_031143425.1 of Pleurodeles waltl. Taxonomy (NCBI): domain Eukaryota; kingdom Metazoa; phylum Chordata; class Amphibia; order Caudata; family Salamandridae; genus Pleurodeles; species Pleurodeles waltl. The sequence goes on from NC_090447.1 coordinate 1,081,191,419, forward strand.
GGATTTTTAGAATTTGTGGCAGCCATCTGCCCAGAAGGGACTGTTCCAAGTTGGACCTTTTTTGCCAGAGTTACTGTTCCAGTGCTGCATCACGATGTGCTGCAATCGGTTGAACAAGCTTTGCAGCAAGGTGCTGTTTACACTATCCACCTGATGACAGACAATGTGGACCAGTTGTCAGGCAACTGATTACATGTGATCACTGCACACTGGATCTCTTTTGCGGGGGAAAGGCAAAAGCTATCTATGGGCCAGATGTATCATGTATTTTGTGCGGGCGCAAGCGGGCCAATTGGGCCGTTTGAGACCACAAAAATCCTTTTTGATATGTATGAATACCAATTTGTGATTCAATAATTTGTGACCGAATTGCAAATTGGGATTACAGCTGTATACTGATTCGATATTAAGAAGGGGCATGTCAAGGGCATCCCTTCCTAATACTGAATTGCAGCGGTATGGAGTAATCTTTTGTGACCGACATGCAGTCCCAAAACATTAGCATTTTACTACCTACTTCAAGTAGGTGGTAACCCATTTCCAACAGGAAGGGGTCCCCAGGAGACCCCATCCCCTTTGTGAATGCATGCAAAAACATTTTTAAGAGCAGTGAGTGGTCCCACGGACCACTACCTACTCATAAAAAATTAAAGGAAAACTTTTCATTTGACTTTTTTATATTCATCCCATTTTCCTTTAAGGAAAACGGATGCATTTAAAACAAATTGCTTTATTTAAAAGCAATCACAGACATGGTGGTCTGCTGAGCCCAGCAGGCCAACATCCCTGTGATTATAGCATTTCCTAATAGGTTGTAATTGCAACCAACCTCATGAATATTAATGAGTTAGGTCGCTGTGCGAACCATTATAAAAAGCAAAATGAAACTCCATGAGTTTCATACATTAGAATAGAGATTACTTAATTGCGATTCACAATGAATCACAATTAGATAATCACAATTTCATAAAATGATGCATCTTTAATGTCATTTTGTTTTTTTAATTCATATTAGGTCCTACACCCAGGGCCAGTGGACCACCATCTGTAACCGAAGATATCTCCACTCTAGGCCAGGATCAAGCCTCCAATGAGGACATCAGTCCTGCAAGTCCAGATGATGAGGAGCTACCTCTGGTCTGTCTGGGCAGATATCCACAGTGAGTCACATTTGGTCCTCCCACCCCATGTGCTATAACAACTCAGCCTCTGGATACCTTGACTTTCTGTGCCCAGAGGAACACAACTCCCATCTTGTATCCCCCAGTCCTGGCTACTGTTGAGCAACCACCACCTCTAGTTGTGTCAGGACCCAGTAGGATGGGCCACATTGCTTCAAGGGCACAGGGTAGTATGGTAGTGATCATGGGGGGGAATCTGTGGGCCAGCATAGTGAGGCCACTGGATAACTATCACCCAGACCACCATCGACCAGATTTTAGGAGCACTACAAGAGTCCCCAGATGTGGTGGGCCTGGTTGTAACAGAGCTCTGGGAGATGAAGCAGGTGTAGAAGGGACACAATGTGGAGATGCAGAATCTCAACTTCAATTTGTGGTCCCTGACTGGGGTGATGTTTGATATTTACCACCATTTGTGCAGGGCTTTCCCATACCATCTAACCCTGTCTGTTGTCCTTCAACCACTGGACAAAATCCATCACTCCCAGCCACAGACAGGGAGGCCCTGCCACAACAGGACACTGGTCCACCCACCCTAGTTCCTGCAACTGTAGATCCCCCCCACGAGAGGGGACATCCATCCAGACCACCAGGGGAGGATGGCAAGATGCCCTCCGCCACCTCCAAGAGATGCCAAACTTAATCTCCTCCAGTGTGTGTCTACCATTCACTCTGTGGACTGTTTCATGGACACGTTTACCTTTTTGAGGACAGTATTATTCAGTACAATGGATTCCAAACAAGTTGTGCACAACAAATATACTTTCATCTTCAATATTGGACTTTACTTTTTTATTCTGGTTTCAAAGTTATTGTGTTAATTATTTTTTAAAATAAATGCACATAAAACAAATTCAAACAATGGTGTAATATGTACTGTGGTACTTGCTTTTCTATATCTTCGGAACACTATCATTTATTAAACTTGTCAAGCAATGTGATTCTAAAAAAAATAATAGATATCAACTTGGTAATGTGTTTCCCATTCAAAAAAGATAGACAAAAAAACAATAAAAGCATAATGTATTGGTATCATAGATTTGTTAGTAACAGGTCTTTGACAAAATCAAATATGCTTTTCACAAGCCATGCTGTTTAGAAGTTGATACTCCAGAACCTTGACACAATGAAAGAAAGGGAATATTTAATAAACCAAATTTAATAGGCAAATTATTATTAATTCATGACCTCAGCTGGACCCAGATATCCTGTCCTCACATTAGGAATCCTACACAAATAACACCAATAGTCTACATCATGGCAGTCACAGAACTTGAGGCCACATGACCATTTCAGGACTCTGTGGTAGTATCTGGGGCCTTCAGTGGTATGTTCTTCAACTATGACAAAACACATCAACAGCTTTCCACATGGAACACAAATTAAAGCTTTAGCCAATGTCAAGGGTGACCAGTATGCTATGACTTGACATATACATGTGGTTAGAAAAGTTGAGCTGCACATATGACCTTGGTGGTAAAATCCAACAGAAAACAGGTCTGATATAAACTCAAAAACTTCCATTCAATCACAGTGGACATTTTCTCTGTAAAAGATCTGTCCAACCAATATGGGTGTCTGTCCCAGGATCAACCCATGTTCCCTTTGTACATTCCAACGTCAACATATCACTGCAAACGTCACAACTTTGAAATGTCCAAGTCTACAAATGAAAATGACAAGGTGAAGGATCGTAATACAGAATCACAAGGGAGAATTCATTATTTCAGAGATTACGTTTGACTAAAGTGATAAGCTAGTTAATAAGCAAAGTTCATCTATTTCAATAGAAAATAGTACAGAAACTTTGATCCACAAACATCTCTGCCTTGGACTTTCCTGAACTAACCATTCCTACCAAATAACCATCACAGACTGATATGTTCAGTATGTCACAAATTATTCTGACATTGGATGTTACAGTATGTAAGGGTCCTCTTGCACTCAGGTGAAGTGGTCAAAGACATCTTGACGTAGGGCAGTTCCTTCTTCTTCACCACTGTCATCTTCATTGGGCATTTCGACAACTTCACCCAGTGGCTCTCCATGGTCTCCATCCTCTGCGATGATTGGTATGTTCCAGGGCAGGGCGATGTTGTTCAGCAGGCAGCAGGCAACTGTGATTTGGCGTATCTTATTGGGTGAGTAGAGGAGGGCTCCACCGGTCTTGTCCAGACACCGAAATCTAGAGTTCAGGAACCAAAAATCCTACTCCACTGGCCTCAATGTTCTTCCATAGGCCTCATTGAAGTGGACTTCACCAGGTGTTGTTGGATTAGTCAGCAGTGCCAACAACCATGGTTGTTTAGGATATGTTAAGTCTTCAACACGAAAGCAATAAATTTATAGATTCAAATCATATCAAGCCATTTTACGTTTCTAAACTAGGGTTAAAGCAAATGATCCTCAAAGCATATTGTATTTACCAACAAGGCAGGCCCCTTCAGGCTGTGACATTTGCAGGGGTATGGTGCTATTTCGTAATACAAAGGAATCATGTGTTGACCCAGGAAAGCAGATACACAAACTTGAGATGTGTAAAAACAGGAAGCAGGCAACTTGCACAATGATGGAATGGAAGTTTTTCTGATTCCGGTGGACGTGTTCCCTCAAGTGTGATGGCACCAAGGCAAAATGTGTGTCATCAATTGCTTCAACTACATGTGGTATGACACCCAAATCATAGAATTCTCCCTTCACATTGGCCAAATTCTGAGCTCTTGGAAACTGGGTGAAGCTGGTAATGTGTCACATCATTGAAGCAAGGACGTCTTGTAGCACATCACTGAAAGTTGGCTGTGACATGCCTTCAGATACTGCCATTAAGTATTGAAAAGATCCAATTACACAAAATTAAGTACTGCCATGAGTTTCACTATTGGTGCTACTGCTGTTGTACTCCCATTGTGAGGCAGAAGAGCAGGCTCCAGCTGCTAACACCAATCCAGTATAATTTCCCTATTTAATCTGAACCTTTTTATTATCTTCCTTTCCTCCAGGGTGGCAAGGTCTGGAACAGCCTGAAGACTTGAGGACATATTCTTCTACTCATCCCTGGGTCCATTTGTCTGCATGTAAGGAAAACAAACTATCACTGAAAATTGGCACACAAGACTTTCACAATCAACACACATCTTTTGACTAGTGATCTTATTGTGTCATATGTTTCCATCATTTCAAAACATTTTTGCTACTTCAAATCGATTTTTTTTACATGTATGAATGTTTTTATTTCAAACAATGTGTAAATAATAAATTTGAAATGTATTATTTGCATATAATATGTATATATTTTTTTACAATAACCATCAACAGAAGTACAAAATACATGTGGCACTTTCGATGTCAAACACAGTAACTATTCACTTTTTAATGAGTTATATTTTGGTAAAGACACTGTAATATGTACCTGAGATTGGTATACAAAGTACCCACCATTGTGAGTGCTGGTGATGCACAAACAATTAAAAAACATAGCTTCACTTCTTAAAACGGAGGGTGCCTGAACTTGTCAGACATTGAATCTCCAATGGCCATCAGCGGAAATTGACTATGTAGTAGGTGAAACACTCCACGACGGACACTTCCATAGGCTAACATGTGTGATGGCTAGGTATGAAAGCCAATGGCTGTGTCTGTCTCCATCATTGAGAGCGTATTCCGTGTACTTGTATGTAGTGTCTGGAAAAAAGCTCACTTGCCTCCTAACACTGCAGCCAACAACACCTCCTTGCCTTTTGCTAATGTTGCTGACCTCTGAGAGCCAGGATGCCAGGCAAAGCCGGTCACAGGGCCCCTCCTTCTTCCCTGAGGAGTTGGAGCTACTCACCAGGGAAGTCCTATCCTGTACAAGAAGCTGTATGGAAACCCAGAGGAACAGGTACATGTTTGAATTGGAAATGTTTGTCAAAGTAACTTGCTCCTCCTTTGTACATAGGCTGATTGTTCCCTTTTTCTTCACGTTTAAAGTATTGTTATTGGAATGTAGTGCAATTAATGAATTAGCTGGGTACAGAATGTTGTTTGACAATGTTAGAAATGTCTGTACAGAACAATGAAAAGGCATCTGAAAGAATTAGCTCATTTTTCAGTTCATGTTACACACAATTCTAGATTTCATTAGACAAACTGAAGGCCCCTTACTTCCAGTGGCTAGTAGGCACTGTACCACTAGTATAAGTGGAAACATACAGCCCATGCTGAAATGAGGGAAATGTAAAGTGCAAGAAAAATCTTTAAAGTTATGGAGTTGTCTGATGCTGTTCTGTCAAGTGAATTAACAGCCCATATTTTGGAGTAGGAGTATCTGTATGTTTTAAACATGTAATGGTGCCACACATGGGGAAAGGTATTTCCTGTGCTGCCAGTCTTAATGGCACAGGCTCTCAATCAGCCATACAAATATGTCCCATTACTACACACACTTGCTCATTTGTCATCCAAAACCATGCTATCACTTGGCAGCCCTTCCATACTGCCCTTAGTCACTGTATGTGTCACAAACCATAGTATCTGACTCTTAGACGATTAGTCATGAAAACAATGTAGCTGTGCATGGGGTTATGCGCAAATAATGTACAGATTATTTAGCCAGTCACAATGATTTGGGGCTTGATTACGAGTTTGGTGGTCCATCGACTGCCATGGCAGTGCTGGCGGTCTGTCTGCGGTCAGGATGGCAGTCAGACTGTCGTATTATTAGTCAAGCGGGCCTATGGAGAAAAGAGCCCTGTGGTTCTGCCGGCACCTCCAGGCAAGCAAGACCACCATGGTCAGTAGGCTGCCCCAGCAGGCTGGCGGAGCCTGTGTTTCCGCCGGACACATTACAAGGTTTCACATCACCAATGTGACTGTGGTGGTCGAACTGCCATGTTTCAGCAGGCAGAAATGGACAGTATAAAGGGAAACACTCACCTTCAGGCAGAGTAACTCATCCGCTGCCACCATGGAGCCCATCACACATGTCCTGCTGATGATGATCATTGAAGGTGCACAAAATCATGACCGGCTTGGACATCCCTGACTATAAGTACACACACCTACCTGTATCATAAACCTTAAAAACACATCGTAGTGCCGTCGTCCACATCATATGGGGGTCATGCTACAGACACCAAGTACACGTCTCATCCTGCACACAGTCCAAATCATACATGAAGATGGACACATTCAAAGTCACAATACGCATCCTTTGGGCAAGTCATACTGCACAGCAATACTAAACAAACAAATACCACCACAGATCTTAGGCATAGGGACAGTGAAGGCTACACAACATCGTCTCTCACATCATCAACAACACACAAACATCACATCTACCAATAAAACTCACAAACACATATTCCACACAGGTCAGGGACTGTTGTTACATACAACACACATATGTATCTATGTAGCATGGAACACAAACAACACTACCACTAAACAGCCCAGCAATGGACACACATCACACACATCACAACACAATGGAAGGACAATGGCATGCACAATTGACAGGAAAACAAATAGACAAGAAGCGCTATGCAAACAATACCTGCACTATTGGGATGGGGCATCAGGAACACTCAGGAAAGGAGGCTGCACTGGGACCCAAATCACTTTGCACACACCCATAAAACAACATCTGCACAGAAAAGGGCCCTACATGTGTCTCAGGGACAAACAATACTAGACCCAAATGTCATGCCCATCTGTACAATGTGGAAGTGCAAGTCAACAAGCACATATGCCTCTAACTACATGGGACATACCTCTACAGGAACTAGCTGCAAGTAACACACAAATAAATGGACACATGCACAGTCAAATGAAAACAAAGCCACCACAACTGAACACACTCCATGTCTGCACAATCAAAACTCAAGCTGACACACATCAGATGAATATATAAGCTATATCAGGGGGACAAGTCTAACACCATACATGCTCACACTGGAAAACACAAGATGAAATACTCACCATAACAAACACCACACAATGCCATGATACCACCAATGAATGAACACTCACATATCCATACACTCAATATATACCTTTGCTTGGGGAGACACCAGCAATCCCCACAAAGTCAAATAATGCCAACAACAGCAAATAGAGCAGCAAGCAGGCTGAAACACACACAACTCCAGGCAGACAACACAAGTTACTAAGGAACAACATAAAGGTAGGAAAGGAATTGCAGAACAAATGTACACCCAAAATAAATAACTATTGGCTTTATTAACCGTGAACTACTGTCAAGTCAAAAAGCCCTTGGCCAGTCCATATATACATAGTCCAAAAGTGGCACAGTAAGGGGCATCAAAGGGGCAGGTGGGCACCTCAGGAATTATCTGGAGGAAGGGGTCAAGCATGGGAGGGAGTTATGGTCTGGGGCTGGAGCTTGGGAAGATTGGTCTTCTTCTTGGGAGGGGTGGGCTTCTTCTAGGGCGGTATGTATGAGGGCTTGCATGGGAGAGCAGGTGAGGCCTGGGAGGTAGAAGGGAGGGGCTGGGTGGGTGCCTCTTGGGTTTGGGATGGGGTGGAGGGAACAGGAGTAAGGTGAAGCTCAAACAAAAATGTTTTTTAAGGTCACCGGGATGGTCAGTGGAAGGTGACTTGTATTTGGAGGTCAAGAAAGTAGTTGTATGCTGTGTTGGTGTGGATGTTGTGGGTGCGTGCTTATGGGAGGTATGCTTGTGTGTGATGGGTGTTTATTGGGTGGGTGAGTGAGTGCATTTGTGTGCCTTTGGGAACTGGGAGGTGGAGGTGTGGGGCATGGAGTGGTGGATATGTATTTGGCTGTTGGGGTGGCGACTGCAGGTTGGCTGGATATGGTAGATGTCTGTGTGTCAGTAGTTGTCGTTTCCGCAGGTGTGGTGCTTGTGATCAATGCCTGGAGGTCTTCTGGGGTGGTGTCTGTGGGTATGATGGGTGTGGTGGGTGTGTCAGTGACTTTTGGTGTGGTGCCTGTGGCTATGCTGGATGTTGTGTGGGAGATGCTGGGGGTAATGGTGGTGTCCAGAGAAGTTGGGACTGTTGTTGTGTCTGTGAGTGTCTGTTATTTGTGTGTGTGCTGGTGTGTTTTGTGGTGCTTGTGTTTGTGTGAGCTGCTTTTGGGTGTTGAAGTGGATGCATTTGGATCTGTCTACATGTTTCGGGTGGGTAGAGGAAGGGGGTATTTGGATTGGGAAGAGGGAGGTGGAAGTAGGACAGAAAATGGGGGTGACTGGCTGCCGTCAGTGTGGAGGCCAGAGCCTGAAAAGACCTCTGTAGGCTAGCCATTGCACGATGAATGCATTAGTTTGTTGCAGTTGGGTCGCCAATCCCTGGCTGGCATTTACAATGGCTGACTGACCCACAGAGATACTTCTCAGGAGGTCAATAGCCTTCTCACTGATGGCAGCAAGAGTAACAAGGGCTGGGACGGAGGTGCCTGAGGTGAAGGAGACGCAAACCCTTTGTGGTGTGTGGACATGGCCAACTGGGTGGGGACCAACACGGATGGTGGTGTTAGAATGGGAGGTGGCGGACAAGAATGGTACAGGGAGATACCCCAATGGGTCCACTACCATTAGGGAGTGTCCACTGGAGGAAGAATCCGAAGATGATGAGGATGATGTTCTGGTCTCTTCTGTGGCAATCCCCTCACCCTCCGGGTCACTTGGTCCCTCTGTGCCAGTTTTGTCTTGACACAAGGTCCTGTTGGCCATGCTTTTCCACTCGGCTGTGCCCCGTCTCCTTTGCTTGCCAGTGCAGATGATGCAAAGATAAAGAGGAATAGGGTCATCATATGTTCATGATCACACTTGAACAACAGCTCTGATTAGAAAACATTACCATGATGTCAAGTAGGCCCCAGCAACAAACTCCACCTAAGTGGCCCATACATGTGCCAGACCATATGCATGTATGCCATCTGACCTGGCAACAATTGCCCACAGGAAAATCAGGATCTCACACAACTACAATTGCATGTCTGTTGTTGTACAATCACAATAACCAGTCAACAAGTAGGAGACCTCATCACAGACAAAGCATTGCTTCATGGAGCAGACCTCAGCTACCTGTTATCATACAACTGTAGGCCAATGCCAACTGCATTCCCACAGATCCCACACAAGGTCATGCACACATCTACATGTCACTTACATAATGACCTAACAATAGGAAATGATGCTGTAGGTACAACAGCATTGAAGAGGTGAGATGGAAATACACATGTCACACTGAAAAAATATCAACAATGTTCACTTTAGCAAGTGCCATTTGTCCCAATAGAGTCAAGGAGGTAGTATTGATGTTGCTCAGATAGGCCACACATGTGGCATGGAAATGAACACTGTAGACATCATATGCAAAATGTCAGGGAAAGATGTACCAAAAATTCATAACACAATGATTCAGCAAGCCCCAGGGTGATCACCACAAATGGCTGGCACCCCTTAAAATGACATACTCTGATTGCTTCAGTAGACGTTATTAGTCATTTGCATGCAGGAGAGACACTGAAATTTCAAGGACTTGTAGAAGGCCTTCAACATGTTGCCCAATGGGAAGCTACATCATTGTCCTCATTTTGCTCAATCAAACCCAGATGTCTGTCTGTGGATGACTACCTGTACCCAAACACAAGAGTTTTAGAAATAACTGCAACTCCATGATGCATGCGAACAGTCAGGGTACAAACCTTAACCAGTTTACATGTGCAGTGCACGTTTTCATCTTATACCACATGAAGGGTATAGATATCCGTATTGTGGCTCAAAACCCTAGGCCTACCTATCATGTCCCTCATTGCTACTGCAGTTGTACAAGCCAAATGACATGCTGTGATGCATACGGGAATGTGTCAGACAATAAACAATGGTGACACACTCCTGTATGTGGCACAATATGAGATATATCCCCATTGTAAATGTATTAATCTGCAAACAGTTTGTCATACACATTTATGTAAGGGAATACCAATATCATCCCATCAACATCGGTAAACCATGCATGAAACCTCATCTTACAAATGTTTTCTAAATAGAAAGGGACACATGCTGACATGTAGGCACAAGGAATGTTGTCAACAGTGATGGAACATAAATCATGTCAATGGACATTTCCCCACTTACCAAGTGAAAGTGGTGATCTACAGCTGCATCCAAAGAACAATGTAAGCCCTGTCACATTTATGTTGAATACCTTTACACTGAAGACAGGTGGCCTCTGGGTGGCAGAAGCCAACATGCACATTTACCCAGACACATGGCAGAGAACAGTGCTTCATCACCTACTTATCTTTGACCTGGAACACTGAAGAGTAGTGGTCTGTTGCACTGAAATTATACACAGTACAAAAACAGCACATGATTGATCAATATACCAAGCCATATGTGGTCCCTGCAGAACAAGTGTTTTGAAGATTCTACCCAGTTTTGTCCTAGGTTCCTGGTCCAATAGGCAATTCACATCAGTACACAACACATGACGTCAACACAAACAACCTCTCATCTACTGTGTGATACATGGCTTATCCCTAATTGTCAGGGAGAGCTTTCAGAACCTCACCCAATCACTTGTAATGGGACAGGCAGGAATATGCCCTGTGCACTCCCCCTTGTGGCTGCTGTGCTGCCCTCAATCGCCCATCAAGGTTGCATAGGCCACCACCAGAATGTGGGAAATTAGAATGGGTAATGGTCCGACAGGCACCCCGCCCTCGTTGGGAGGCCATCCCCAGATGGGCTTCTGTGATCTTCTGGGCCCAGCGTCTCAGGTCATCCCACCTTTTTCTAGAGTAGGCTGTCTAGTAGCTGTGGCCGACAGATGGCTCTCCATATCCCCTTCTTTTGATGGGCTTTGACCTGCATGGATTCAGAAGACAAATCAAGAAATCATGTTTACAAGTTTTATCACAAATGGTTGAGTCATGTACATGTCAGTAACATCAAGCTAGAACGTTCCTATTTGTCAACACTCTCCAAGTGTGACACATATAAGCCAATGAGTACAGGTCCATGACTACAGACATACATTTCTCAATCTGTAGAACAACCCACCACCCTGCTCAGGCCCTACAATGACTAAGCAAGCAAACTGACATCATGTGGGACCTGCTCTAGAACCTGACTGATATGTAAGCCACTATGAGTCACATCACACCTTTGTGGCATCTGAAAGGTAAACTCCTAAGGCATGAATGGACCAACACATTCACACTCTATGAGAATGACTCTCTGCAGACAGGCCCTACAGGCTACTGCCAGAGTAAAAACTTCAACTTTACACATGGGTAACAGTAAAGGGACTGGCATGTTGGGTACAGAAAGTGTGTAGCCTGTCCATGTGTGAATATTTGCAATGACAAATGCAGACTCATGCCACTTCAGGGGGTGGGGTTCAGTATTATGTATCTGTACCACAGAACACCCTTTTGGACACATGTGTCAATCCTACAGAGATGGCATCCAACAAACAGAGGAATGCATTGTCCATTTTCTGCTATGTGACCAAGCTACAGAGTCACATATCATGGTCTCCCAGGAATCAACACTGTTTGCGCTGTGGAAATGTCATTATGCAATAAGCTTGCATAGGACAAATATGACCTGAGTGAAGGTGACAACAGGGCTGTGGAAGTAAGGGACTTGTCATGAGTCAGAGATACACATTGACAATGATGCTAAGTGCACTTGTGTAATACATCAGTAACTCACCCCTGTACCCATTCCTAATCTGATCAAAGGAATGAGGCATTCTGGGCAGCATGCTACACCACAGTCTCATATTGGCCAAAAGACAGGATCTGCTGAGGTACAGGAAGTGGGCACAATGCCACAGTGGCTCAACCCCAGCCTAGACTAGAACATATACTTGGAGATACATGTGACAGGCCATGGTCTCTGCAGGCTGAGCAGACAGAACCTACACGTCACTATGTTCCCATCACTTCCATGCATGACAGTATATCATGTAGCCACAGCTAATTGGCATATGGTGTGTGTGGCAATCTGAAGGGCAGAGAGGCTGGTGACATGCAAGGGCAGATGTGTGCAGAACTATCAGTGGAAAAATACACATAGCTCACATTACTCACAACTGGCACATACAACATACATACTCAGCTCAAACTGCCAGGCACATACATGTTGTCTCACATATACTACAACCATGAGAAAAGAGATATCAATAGATGGCTGTAATGTCACCTCACCTAGTTATGTGCATCCAGCACAAGGTGAATCTACTTACGTAAACAACACATTGTGATTAAACTCAGCATATGGCACTAGACAACAATATCTGCACGTTGACCCTCCCATTAAAACAATGCAGATTGCACCTATAGGCACATGAGTAGTCATCCTGGGACACATGGGCACAATTTAGCATGTGCGGAAGGAAAGGATTGTGAAGTACAGAGAGAACTGTGCATATGAGGCACTTACCTGCTCCTCTGATGCATCATAAAGGTCTCCATACAGGGGTAGGACCTTGTTAACTAGTCTCTCCTGCTCCTCTGGAGAGAAGGATGAGGCCGGATCACCTGCTGGACATGGAATGATTGTACCCAGAGGGGGTACACAGCAGTTCGGTAGTGATGGTGTTGACAGGACTCAAGTGAGGGAATCTGTAGAACGTGGTGGTCATGTCTGCTGTCACAGCCATTGGCCCGCAACCGCCACTGGCAAAGGTAACCTACCGTTGTGTCCACCACATCTGCAGCCGCCTACTGCCATGATGACGTCTGCCATCTTATGGGCGGTTCCTAATGTCCAGTGGAGTAGGTCAGGCAGCTGCCATTTTAGAGGCCTCAAATTCGGGATTGGGCTTCAAAAACTGTGTCACACCTCCAAAAATGTTGGTCTGAGAACACAAACATGCATATCCTGTCTTGTAATGTAGGTCCTAAAACTCAAACACCATTGTAGTATGTTACCCGGCACAGATGGCAGCTTACAGTGGGGTACAGTCCACACCATCAAAGGTCATTTTTGCAGTCGGGAAATCTATTCACATTCCAAGGGGCAGTTGTGATACACATTTTTGATTTAGGTCCAGATACATGAGGTCTACACATGTGTGGAAAACCAAGGGGGTGACATGGGACTCTTGTGTCATTAGTAGCTGTGATATGTACTGTTTGCCATGTCCATCCCTTCTTAATTGTCTTGTCACAAGTTATCATTGACATGCATCATGTACGTAGCTGGGGACACAATAACTTATGTCAGAACCCATTTCTTGCCATATATAGGTACCCAGAGAGAGGGAGGATGTGTCAAACACCTGTCTACCGTCAACAGCCAGACCTACAGAGCATGGAAGAACGCCACGTCAAAAACTTGCATCATCTGTATCGGCAAACAATGGTGGACTACTGCCATCAGTTGGAGCCAGATCTGTTGCCAGCTATTAGTTATCCAACCAGCATGCCACCCATTGTACAAGTCCTGTCAGCATTGCACTTCCTAGCCACAGGGCCCGTCCAACATACAGTAGCCCCAGCTGCTGACATGTCCCAATTTATGTCCATTCTGGTGTTGAAGGAAGTCCTATTAGCAATGTTGAAATACCTGGACAGCTACATCCAGTTTCCCCAACATGAGGATTTAACCCATGTGAAGTCAGATTGTTATGGCTTTGCACACCTCTCACATGTTGTGGGGGCTATTGATGGCACACATGTTGGCTTGGTTCCACCATATGCCAATGAACAAGTATACTGCAACCAAAAGAACTTCCATTCCATCAACATCCAAGTTGTATGTTTGGCAAACTTATACATTTCACAGGTCTGTGCCTTTTATCTAGGTTCAGCTCATGATTCTTTCATTATGTGGAATAAGTACGATCCCCATTTGATGTCCGACTGTACCAAGAGGGGGCCTGTCTGGTTGGTAAGTCACATCTGTCCTGTTTGAGTGCGTGTAGTGTCTGGTGCCACAATTCTGACTAATTGTTGACATATGTGCCATTCCTAACAGGAAACTCTGCATATCCAAGCCGTCCATGGTTGTTGACGCCAAAAAGGAACTCAACTATGCCAGGGGAAGTCCACTTCAAACAGGCCTCTGGACGAACACAGCATGTAGTGGAGCATCCTTTTGGGCTCCTGAAGACCAGATTAAGGTGTCTTGACTGAACAGGTGGATGCCTCCTCTATTCACCCGGGAAAAGTGTGTAAAATCACTGTGGCATGCTGCATGCTCCACAACCTTGCCCTTAGGAGGATTATACCATACATTTCAGAGGAAGGGCAGACTGTAGTGCCACCGAGTGAACCTCCTGAAATGCCAAGTGAGGATGACAGTGGTAAAGAGGAAGGAGCTGACTGGCGGGAAGATTTCATCAAAAGCTATTTATCTTGAATGTGAGTATGTCATGTGTGATAATGAGTGTGAGTGTTAAGAACATAGAGTGTTTTTGCAAGAACTGGGGAGCTAATACTCTGCAATGTTCAGCCAAAAGGGTGCATGAAGGGTCAGCCTATGATAGATCCCCACCTTGATGTAGCCACATCATTTGTGTCACTTTCATTGAAATGTTTTTTCCTTTCAAGATGCTTGCCAAATGATTTGGGTAATAGGTATATCTTCAAGCCTATACTCCTTGTATTTTCTTTGTACCTTTCCCATGACATCCTCATGCGGGCATTTCAAAGTTGTGGCATTGGCAGGTGTCCGACATAGGGAGTAGACATGGATTGTTCCAGATAATGTGGATCACATATTTGGAGTATATGAGAACTGTGCCAGGCAGCTTGGACAGTGTTTGATTGGAAGGTCTGAAGTGAACATTTAACTTATTTAGTGTGCTTTGGTAGGCCAATTGCATCATGTGTGTGGTCGTGTGGCCATGAAATATGCTGTCATCATGTGCAAGCAAGGCATTCACCTTTCACATAGGCTAATCACTTTTCTTGTATGACCTGTATGTAGCTGTAGATGTGCTTCATCATTGCAGGCCACAATGCCTGTGCCACTGAGAAAACTAGAGACTTTGTAGCCAAGGAAATCCGTATCCTTGGATGTGCCATATCTCTTTGGAAGCTGCATCAATATTGTTTTAAGTACAGGTGGTTGTCTCCAACTATCCATTAAGGCACTGAGTTTGAGCCCTATTATTTAATTTTTAAACTATTACCTTATGGTCATAATGACATGATGAAACTGCAGTCCCTGTATTGTGACCATTACCCAAGTTATTTTTTGTCCTGATGAGACCCTAGCATCCATAACAATTCATCGACAATCAGTAAGGCAGACCTCGTGCCTTATCTCTGTGTTTATTATAATATACATGTTTATGTACTAACTTCTAGACTTATCATTCAATGTCCAAAATAATATTGAACTGTTTTGATCTTTGTCTTTTTGGTGTTTTATTTTGTACTTGGGGAACACTTTCTTTAAAATGTTCTATTTTAACTGGAATTATGTGGTAATGTTCAATAAATATTTGTGTATATAGCAAGCACTGGTTGCATGACAGATTTCTGTCAGCAGGATTACAAACTGTTCAAAGGAAAAAATAATTCTGATTGATTTATTCTTTGACAAAATAATTATTTGCCAGATCCTTTTTATAAAACAAGAGAAATGAGTTTCATGTGAATGTGTGCCCCTTTTATCATGTGTAAAGGCAATCACCCTTCACGTAGGATATTCACTCTTCTCGTTTGACTTGTATGTAGCTGTAGATGTGTTTCATCATTGCACGCCACAGTGCCTGTGCTACAGCACTGACATATGTTTGTGAAACACCAACAGATGCAAGGTCATTAGATCATGATGTACCTGTGATCAGCAACTGTTCTATTGCCCTCTGTCTGTTACTTCAGGTATGTGGTGTTGTATTCCTTTGATGTGGTATGTGATAAGTCTCAAGCTGGTTTCACCATCTACTTTTCAGTTTGCTTCTTCTACAGGCCAAATTTCGGACAAGGCCCTTCCTTCCGTGGTCTTGGAGGCTGTACCTTGCTGTGTGTACCTTGACACAATTTGTGTCAGCCATACTTGGCTGTGACAGTCCAGACATTTTGACAGCCTATTTGCTGTACAATAGAATAAAATGTTTGATGTGACCAGACACTTGCAGCAATGTGTTTGGGTGTGTTAGTTGTAATCCTTAGCAGGACACTGTACCTGTAACACATCCCTCTTTGCACTAGTATCTTGTCTCTTCATCATTAGTTTCAGATGCTCTTACATCTCTGCGTAGCAAAATTTTAAACTGAAGCAAGCAGACTGACCTCCCTTCTGCGTGACCACTGTTGCTGCTGCCGCTGACAGAACTTGTCAGCTCTGTGTTCAAGGCCCACCTCCACCTGCAGGCACCTGCCTGCACCTCATCCCTGGTGGCCTAGTCACCATCTGTATCTGTCTGGTTTGTCTGTTTTTTCACTTTTCCTTATTTTGTCTGTTTTGTCTGCTTTGACTTTTATTCTTTTCCTCTGCTTTTTCTGCCCTCTCTATGTGTCTACTTTGTGCAAGCATTTCTTTCCGTGCTTCCTCACTCCATACGCGCTGCCCCGTGACTCCACCCCCTGCCCTCATAGTACTTTTCAGCCCTCCTGTCTCCCAGTTGACCCATCCCTCCCCCTTTCCTCCTCTTCTTTAGGGTGCCCTCTACATAGTGAGGGGGACTTCACTGACTTGTTTAGGCCAGCGTCTATTGCTCTTTCCCGAGTGGCCACTGCTGCTGCTGATGACAGGGCCTGCCAGCTCTGTGTTGAAGGCCTGCCTCTACCTGCAGGCACCCTTCTGCCCCTCATCCCTGGTGGCCTAGAGGCCATCTGTGTCTGTCTGGTTTGTCTGTCTTTTCTCTTTTCCTTGTTTTGTCTGTTTTGACTTTTGTTCTTTGCCTCTGCTTTTTCTGCCTATTCTGTGCCTTCTCTGTGTGAGGGTTTCTTCCCGCGCTGCCCTGTTCACTGCCGCTTCTGCCCCTGTGGCCCCGTCCCTGCTCTTGTAGTGCTTTCTTGGCCTCCTGCATCCCAGATGACCATTCCCTCCTTCCCCTTCTTTAAGGTGGCCGCTGTGTGGCACATCAAAGGCATGCTCGTCTGCACCCATCTACTCCTCGAAATCCACTCCCTGCACAAGCATGCCGTGGAGCTCTAGGACCTGTCAGGCTCCACCTGCCTCGACATCGCCTTCCTCACTGAGACATGGACAAACACAGCATCTGAACTGGACATCCCATCGCCATCCCCAGCAACTACAAATTGCTCCACAATGACGACCCTCCAGACCAGGAGGCGCCATACCCATCACCTAAAAGACCACCCTCTGACTATCAATCAAGGAACACTCCCACCTTGTGGAGCACCTCCACTTCCAAGTGCACACAATCCCGAAGACCACCACCGGTGGCTCCCTCATCTATGGACCACCCAGCCCATGCCCAGCTTTCCGTGACTCCATCATCAACCTAATAGCCTTCACGTACTCACCACCACCAACTACACACTCCTTGGAGACCTCAACTTCCACATTGACAACCATAATGACCACAGCACCTCATCTCTACTCGAGAACCTGGACACCATCGAGCTCAAGCAACTGGTCACCTCACCAACGCACATCGCCGGACATACAATCAACCACATCTTCTTTGCCAACAAAGTCGTCACCATCAACGACTCAACACCACTACACTGGACCGGCCAATACTGCATCCATTTTTCCATCCCCACACCTACAGTGCATGCGAACACCACCAGCCCACCCCAAAGGAAATGGAACAAAACCATAGAGTAGCAACTCGTCAACACTTGAGGCAACTCGCCACCCCACCACAGCAGATGCTAACACCTCAGCATGCAACCTCTGCAAATGGATAACTGACTGTGCCAACATCCTAGCTTCTCTCCTAACGACTACAGGGAAACACACCACCAAGCTGGTTCACCCCCACACTCCGGGAATCAAAGCACACCTGCAGGAGGCTGGAGAAGAAATGGAGAAACAGTAAATCCCTCTAGGACCTTGCAGCCTTCAAATCTACCTCTAGATCCTACCATGAACTCAACAGATCAACCAGGGAAACAGCCCTGCAAGACTGCATCAACACCACCACACACAACACAGAAGAACGTTTCAACATCATCAAGGAATTTGTCAAACCACAAGCTGAGACCACTAACATCCCTCAATCCCAGGACCTCTGTGACAGACTAGCTGCCTTCTTCCATTGGAAAATCAAGAATATCTATGACAGTTTCAGACCCCAAGACTCTCTGAACTCACCAACAATGCACCAAGCAGGATCCACTGAACCCCCATGGATCCTGCACGCCTGGACTCTCCTCACAACAGATGAGACTCGCTCCATCATGAGCAGCATCCACTCCTGAGCCCTCACTGACCCCTGCCCACACTACATCATCAACAAGGCTAGTGCCTCAATTGCACCTGAGCTCCACAAGACCATCAACTGCTCCCTAAAGTCAGCCTGAGGACTGGAAGCACGCTGAGATCCAACCACAATTGAGGAAACCCACAGCTGACCCAACAGATCTCCAGAACTACCGCCCCATCTCTCTGCTGCCTTTTCCAGCCAAGGTCACCAAAAAGCAATAAACGATCAGCTCCACCAACACTTCGAGGACAACAATATCCTGGACATCTTCCAATCATGATTCAGAACTAATCACAGCACTGAGACCACCCTGCTCGCCACCACAGATGACATCTGTCCTCTCCTCGACTGTGGCCAAACAGCAGCCCTCATCCTGCTAGACCTATTGGCCACTTTTGATACAGTGTCCCACCGCACCCTATGCGCCAGACTCCACACAGCAGGAATACACAACAAGACCCTTCGATGGATACACTCCTTCCTGACAGGCAGAATGCAGAGAGTTAAGCTCCCGCCACACTTGTCAGAACTTACAGAAATCAGCTGTGTAGTACCCCAAGGATCTTCGCTGAGCCCCACACTGTTCAACATCTACATGACCCCGCTTGCCCCAATCATCAGGAACCACAGTCTGAACATCATCTCCTATGCAGACACCCAGCTGATCATCTCCCTGACAGAAAACCTCTCAACAGCCAAGAAGATCTTCAAAGACTGGATGGAAGCAGTCGCTGCCTGGATGAAGGATAGCTACCTTAAGCTGAACTCCGACAAGGCCTAGATCCTCAGCCTGGGATGACTCCTGGTGGCCCTCAACACTTGGCAGCCCACCCACCCCTACACACCATGCATAAAACCTGGGAGTCGCCCTCAACTCAGCGCTCACCATGACAAGACAGGTCAATTCCATCACCTCCACCTGCTTCCACACCCTCTGAATCCTACCGAAGATCTTCAGCTGGATCCCTAGTTACTGCCACGAAATCATGACACACGCCTTGATCACAAGCAGATTTGACTGCAGCAACATACTCTATGCCGAAGCCACCAACAAGAACCTGATTAAGTTGTAAGGAATCCAGAATGCAGCGCCAGATTCGTCCTAAACATCCCCGCCGAGATCACATCACAAAACACCTGAGAGACCACCACTGGCTCCCAGTCGAGAAGAACATCAATTTCAAACTCCTCATACATGCCTACAGGGCCCTCCACAACCTCGGGTCCAGCTACCTCAACCATCGCATCACCTGGTACTCCCCTGCAAGTCCTCGTCTGGAGGAAGATCGTTTACCTAGCTTGCGGCAAAATGTTGAAACACCTAATTTCTGACCTATGGACAGTCATCATTGCTACCTCAAAGCAGGAAAGACCTCAAAACCTGGCTCTTCAACTGAACCCTGAGGACACACCCCACAGCACCTTGAGACCCTATGGGTGAGTAGCGTGCTCTAAAAATGACTGACTTATTGATTGAACTTTGTGATAGGTGGTATTTATCATACATTTGTGACTCAAACTAAAATTTAGATATATGACAAAACAGAATAGTAAAGAGTTCAGTCATGGTGGATATAATTATTGTAGTAGATGGCACAGCAATTTAAGTCCACAGTCCAGTCTACTCCTTCAATGGAAGGTGGTTGAGAAACAATCAACAGAGTGAATGTGTGACACGCAAAGGAGGCCATTCGGGAAGAGGTTACTTGCTGGCAGTGGTAGGTATCTAGCCAGCCACACCTCCCAGACACTTCGCTGGACATCCGCACTTACCTGAGGGGTGGTCTGCTGCTACAGAGGCAGAGGTGTCTGAGGTGGGTTCTTATGCTGGCAGGGCCTCCTTTCCAGTGACTGGCACTGATGTTGAGGTACCAGGTGTGGACATTACAAGGGAAGGGGTGGAGTCTAGCTGTTGATTCCTGCTAAAGTTGTTGTTGATGTCCCTTAACACCCCTGTTAGGGAGGCCATGTTGGAGTTGTGGGCCTCCCACTTTGCACGCACTTCCTGTATGAATTCCCTCTGCAGCTGCTTCATTTCACAGAGTTCAGTTAGTACCTTGCCCTTCACGCTTTGGGACTCCTGATAGACCCCCACGATGTGGCTGATGGTGTCCTGGCCAGGAGCATCCCGAATGGCCTCACCATGCTGGATCACAGCATCCCTCCCATGCACTCCACCTCCACAGGCCTGTGCCCTCTCTCACTGGTTCCAGGACCATCACTGTCAGAGATGTTGTGCTGGACTAGGGGGTACTTGATGGATGTCAGTGTTCTAGGGGAACAGGTTGGGGGGCACATGGATGTCCATGATGTTGAGGTAACCGTGCTAGGGGGTGTTGATGGGGCCACAGCAAGACGTACTCATGGCATCTGACCTGGTTGGCCAGATGGGCCAGAACCATCCTCCATGTCAAGATGTCCAGGAGTTTTGTCATCACTAAGGGCTTCATCCTGGGGTGTTGTGCACTCTCTTCAGTGGCCTCTGTATGGCCAGTGGACGCACAACCTGTTGATGTGAAAGGTACCATGTTACTGGTTGTATTGTGACATCTGCTTCCAGTTGTTTACAGTGACATTTCACAGAGACCTTGTACAAATTTGTCTAGCATGTAAATATATTGTGACAGTTACACATGGTAATGGTTGATTTTACATGACATTTGTGGAGCATGGCAGCTCTCCTTGCCTGTCACAGCTGCTGAGAGATGCAGTACATTGTTCTTTGTGGGGATGGGCTGGGTGTGTCAACTTGCTACCAGTGCAGGCCCCACATTGCCTATTCAAGTTAGGTTTTTGGCCATTTTGAGGCCTAGATGAATGTAATACAGGCAGGCTGAGGAGTTTGTAATACATGTGACAGAAGTCATCACTTGGTTAGTGCAGTGTTAATGTGTGTGCTGCTAATACTAATCTTGTTATGCCTCTTGAGGCCTTTGAGATCATTGTTTAGCACACCAGGTAAGCTGTCCTGCCTATCCTCCATGGTTTCATCTTGGGTTACTTTGACAGGATAGAGCTAGGTAGGCAGACACATCTCAGAGTTGGGTATGATCTATATGCTGCTCACTCCCAGGGAAATTAACCTCAAATGTGGCTTATCAGGCAAGGGTATTTGATCAGGTGACCACTGGCGTGTTTTGTTGCTATTTAGAGAAACAGTGACTCCTGGAAGTCAGAGTCATGTCACTGTGCCCACTGCGCACACCATCCAAGGTGGGTCTACTCTACTGAATAGGTTTGGTCAAGTAAGCATTGATTTTTGTTTTGTAGTATATGGGACAGAGCCTATTGGGCTTAGCTTTCTGGTCAGACCACAAATGGTATCCTCCCAGGTGAGTACACATCAATTGGGATTTCAAAGATATGGCTAATTATGCATATGGACCCTGAGCTTGTGTTTGGAGTATGAGCTACATAGGCTCCTGGCCCTAGCAGTCCTATCATTCCCTCTATTGCACTCACTATACAAACGGTATCCGCACATCTGTGTAACTTGACATTGAGATTTGGGAAACTGTGAACTTTGATCATATGTACACTGTTCTGGTGTTTGTAGTCAGAGTAAAAGTGCCTCCTGTGAGTTGCAGTCAGGGAAGTCTGGGTGCTTGACACACCTGAACAATGTCATTCCAGATGGTAAGTACACTTCATTTTTGAGTTGACAGACATGGATACACTGTGCTTGTGTTTGGAGTTACAAGAACAGTGCCTGCTGGGATTTGCAGTCTTGCAAATCCCTGTAGCACACACACTATACATATGTGAACTCCCCAGATGAATAGACTTCATTTGAGACAAGAGTATTTGTAGCAGTGAACACTGGGCTGGTGGTTGGATTTAGAAGATACAGGGCCTTCCTGGCCTTGCAGTCCTGTCAGTCTGTGTGGTACGCACTCTATATAAATGTGAAGCCCCCAGGTGAGTACACTTCATTTGAAAGAGTCTTTGGAGAAGACAATACTGTGCTGGTGGTTGGAGTTTCAGAAACAGTGCCTTCTGGGATTTTCAGTCCTTTCCCTACTACACACACCATATGTAGGAAGTTGGCTCTGTATGCACTATTTCAAAGTAAGGAATAGTATGCACAGAGTCCAAGGGTTCCCCTTAGAGGTAAGATAGTGGCAAAAAGAGATAATACTAATGCTCTATTTTGTGGTAGTGTGGTCGAGCAGTAGGCTTATCCAAGGAGTAGTGTTAAGCATTTGTTGTACATACACATAGACAATAAATGAAGTACACACACTCAGAGACAAATCCAGCCAATAGGTTTTTATATAGAAAAATATCTTTTCTTAGTTTATTTTAAGAACCACAGGTTCAAATTCTACATGTAATATCTCATTCGAAAGGTATTGCAGGTAAGTACTTTAGGAACTTCAAATCATCAAAATTGCATGTATACTTTTCAAGTTATTCACAAATAGCTGTTTTAAAAGTGGACACAGTGCAATTTTCACAGTTCCTAGGGGAGGTAAGTATTTGTTAGGTTAACCAGGTAAGTAAGACACTTACAGGGCTTAGTTCTTGGTCCAAGGTAGCCCACTGTTGGGGGTTCAGAGCAACCCCAAAGTCACCACACCAGCAGCTCAGGGCCGGTCAGGTGCAGAGTTCAAAGTGGTGCCCAAAACACATAGGCTAGAATGGAGAGAAGGGGGTGCCCCGGTTCCGGTCTGCTTGCAGGTAAGTACCCGCGTCTTCGGAGGGCAGACCAGGGGGGTTTTGTAGGACACCGGGGGGGACACAAGTCCACACAGAAATTTCACCCTCAGCAGCGCGGGGGCGGCCGGGTGCAGTGTAGAAACAAGCGTCGGGTTTTCAATGTTAGTCTATGAGAGATCTCGGGATCTCTTCAGCGCTGCAGGCAGGCAAGGGGGGGATTCCTCGGGGAAACCTCCACTTGGGCAAGGGAGAGGGACTCCTGGGGGTCACTTCTCCAGTGAAAGTCCGGTCCTTCAGGTCCTGGGGGCTGCGGGTGCAGGGTCTCTCCCAGGCGTCGGGACTTTAGGTTCAAAGAGTCGCGGTCAGGGGAAGCCTCGGGATTCCCTCTGCAGGCGGCGCTGTGGGGGCTCAGGGGGGACAGGTTTTGGTACTCACAGTATCAGAGTAGTCCTGGGGTCCCTCCTGAGGTGTTGGATCGCCACCAGCCGAGTCGGGGTCGCCGGGTGCAGTGTTGCAAGTCTCACGCTTCTTGCGGGGAGCTTGCAGGGTTCTTTAAAGCTGCTGGAAACAAAGTTGCAGCTTTTCTTGGAGCAGGTCCGCTGTCCTCGGGAGTTTCTTGTCTTTTCGAAGCAGGGGCAGTCCTCAGAGGATGTCGAGGTCGCTGGTCCCTTTGGAAGGCGTCGCTGGAGCAGGATCTTTGGAAGGCAGGAGACAGGCCGGTGAGTTTCTGGAGCCAAGGCAGTTGTCGTCTTCTGGTCTTCCGCTGCAGGGGTTTTCAGCTGGGCAGTCCTTCTTCTTGTAGTTGCAGGAATCTAATTTTCTAGGGTTCAGGGTAGCCCTTAAATACTAAATTTAAGGGCGTGTTTAGGTCTGGGGGGTTAGTAGCCAATGGCTACTAGCCCTGAGGGTGGGTACACCCTCTTTGTGCCTCCTCCCAAGGGGAGGGGGTCACAATCCTAACCCTATTGGGGGAATCCTCCATCTGCAAGATGGAGGATTTCTAAAAGTTAGAGTCACTTCAGCTCAGGACACCTTAGGGGCTGTCCTGACTGGCCAGTGACTCCTCCTTGTTTTTCTCATTATTTTCTCCGGCCTTGCCGCCAAAAGTGGGGCCTGGCCGGAGGGGGCGGGCACTCCACTAGCTGGAGTGTCCTGCTGGGTTGGCACAAAGGAGGTGAGCCTTTGAGGCTCACCGCCAGGTGTGACAATTCCTGCCTGGGGGAGGTGTTAGCATCTCCACCCAGTGCAGGCTTTGTTACTGGCCTCAGAGTGACAAAGGCACTCTCCCCATGGGGCCAGCAACATGTCTCGGTTTGTGGCAGGCTGCTAAAACTAGTCAGCCTACACAGATAGTCGGTTAAGTTTCAGGGGGCACCTCTAAGGTGCCCTCTGGGGTGTATTTTACAATAAAATGTACACTGGCATCAGTGTGCATTTATTGTGCTGAGAAGTTTGATACCAAACTTCCCAGTTTTCAGTGTAGCCATTATGGTGCTGTGGAGTTCGTGTTTGACAAACTCCCAGACCATATACTCTTATGGCTACCCTGCACTTACAATGTCTAAGGTTTTGTTTAGACACTGTAGGGGTACCATGCTCATGCACTGGTACCCTCACCTATGGTATAGTGCACCCTGCCTTAGGGCTGTAAGGCCTGCTAGAGGGGTGTCTTACCTATACTGCATAGGCAGTGAGAGGCTGGCATGGCACCCTGAGGGGAGTGCCATGTCGACTTACTCGTTTTGTCCTCACTAGCACACACAAGCTGGCAAGCAGAGTGTCTGTGCTTAGTGAGAGGTCTCCAGGGTGGCATAAGACATGCTGCAGCCCTTAGAGACCTTCCTTGGCATCAGGGCCCTTGGTACTAGAAGTACCAGTTACAAGGGACTTATCTGGATGCCAGGGTCTGCCAATTGTGGATACAAAAGTACAGGTTAGGGAAAGAACACTGGTGCTGGGGCCTGGTTAGCAGGCCTCAGCACACTTTCAATTGTAAACATAGCATCAGCAAAGGCAAAAAGTCAGGGGGCAACCATGCCAAGGAGGCATTTCCTTACACCATACAAATGTTGTTCCCCCAGGTGAGTACACTTCAATTGTGCATTTACATACCAGAGTATTGGGAAGGGAGATCACTGGGCTGGTGAGTGGGGTAACAGAACATCAGGGTAAAGGTGAGCTGTGGGCATGCATGATATAGTATTTAGGTGACATCTTTCTTGTTGTGACTTACCAAACTTGACTCCCCCAGGTATTCCTGTCAAGTCCTCGGGATTCAGGATGGTCACGACCTACTCCTCCCAGGGAAAGAGTTGCAATGGGGCACTGGGAGGGCCACCTCCAGTTTTTTGGCCTGCAGCTGGTGCCTGGAGGCCAGAAAATAGGCTTTGCCTCCGAGGTCATTCTACTCCTTCCTGATGTGTCCCTTGTGCGCAGGGTGGTACCTACAGCATTTACTCTGTTGATGATCCTCTCCCACATTTCTATTTTCCTACTGAGGGGAATGTGCTGGACTTGTGCTCCAAACAATTTTGGCTCCACTTTTATAATTTCATCCACCATGACTTAACTCATCTTCAGAAAAACTTGGATTTTTTGGAACGTGATATGATAGAGCAAAATAAAATGGGTGACAGTGATTTTCTAAACAAGGGAAGTACAATGGCTGTGAATGTACAAACATGTGTGCCAGGTTGTCGTAGTTTGGACTCTTGCTCTGAGCATAATTTGGAATCGGGAATGGCAAGTCAATTCATCAAATTATGTGTTATACTCATGATCTTGAAGAATTTCATCGAAGTCACCAGTCAAGGACCTTAAAAATGAGTCAACATTGTCCGAAGTTAAGTCTAGTGCTGGGCGAACAAACGGATCCACAGAGCAGAAGTGAGCCATATTTCCCGGTGCATCGATACTTGCTGCAGTGTCCTCATTCATGGTAGATCTTATAACGGAAGGCTCATAGGTGGCCTCGCGGAGCAACCTCAGTCTCAAGGGGCATGGCCATGTATGAACCCTCATCGGGGACATCAGCAGTTCGTGGTCCACAGGAGATGTCGGTGCAACAGCAAGACAGACCATAGGCAGATGTTCAAAGAGACACCATATGCAGCGGAAGACTGGTTGTACACACCAGAGAAGTGGCCGGAATGACAATGACCAGTCAAGCTCCAGTTCCACCAGCAAAGGTGCACCGAAGATCCGAACCATGCGCTCACGGCATAGTGGAGTTGGCGGGAGCGGCTCCATTGCTCTGCGTTGCTGGAAAGAAACAACCACCGCAAATCAGAAGAAACAGCAGTAGTAGTCCGCCAATCAAAGCCAAAATAATTGGAAAGCCACCAAACACACTTGAAAAGAGAGAATGGATGGCTGATGGGATGACTCCGAAGACAGTCTGGAAGATGGACACGAAACCAGACCCGACAGCCTTAAAGAAATTAACAATCTCAGTGGTGCTTGAAGCATTGAATATTCTGTATACCAGCTCTCCAGATAGTTGAAGGACTCTCTGCTACTGTGAAGGGCAACGTATCTAATTTCTCTACTTGAAGCAGGGTGAAACTAGCCTCCCTTTTAGCCATTGTCTCTTGTTCCCTGGAAAAATTAAAAGCAGCAAAAAATTCACGCCCATTAATGTATCTCCATGGAATGTGGCCACTTTTCAGTGTCTGTAATGTCCAACCCAGCTGCATGATGGAACGTAGCTGTGTTTGCCCATGATATAACCGGGAAAAGTCTGTCTGAGTGATATCAATAGCAGACGACACTATGGCCCTCATTCTGACCTTGGCGGTCTTTTCGCAAGACCGCTGAGTTACCGCCGCGGTGAAGACCGCCGACCGCGGCGGTGTGCCGCTGTGCGCATTCTGACCGCTGGGAGCGTTCCGCCGGAAAACCGCCAGCAGCCACACTGGCGGTCGGCGGGAAAGTGGAGACTGGTCAACCTCCACCGCCACGCCAGCAGAACACCGCCCACAGAATTACGACCCACATTTCCGTGTGGCGGTCTTCTGTTGGCGGTCTTCTGTTGGCGGTCACGTCCCTATGGCTCCCGTCGCCTCCCGGAGGACCAACGCACAAGGTACGTTGATCGTCCGTGAGGGGAGGGGGTGGGGGGGTGTTGTGTGATGTGGGCGTGCATGGGGGTGTGCGTGGGAGTGTGTAGAGGGGGTGTGTGAGTGCGTGTATGCGGGCGGGGGGTGCTGCTGTGTCTATGGGTAATGTGTGCTGTTCGGCAGGTGCGCATGTCGGCATGTATGTGTGCGGGTATGTGTCCCCGTTGTGTATGTGTGTGTAGGGGGTGTGTATATGTGCATGTTGGGGGTGTGTGCATGTCGGGGTGCATGTATGTGCATGTCGGGGTGGGGGTGGGGAGGGGGTTCGTACCACCTCTGGGGGGTGGCAGGGGGGTGGAGGGTGTGGGGGGAGGACTCGGGTGGGTAGTGGGGGGTGGGGGAGACCCCTATCAGTGCCAGGGAAGGAATTCCCTGGCCCCGATAGTGCTTACCGCCATGGTTCGCACGGCGGTTCCCGCCCGCAAGAAACCGCGGCGGTAGGCAGGGTCATAATACCCTTGGCGGTCTTGGGTCGACCGCCGGGCCGGAGTGCGCAAACTCAAGCCCCGCGGTCATGACCGCCGCGGCGGTCGGAGTGGAGAAGTAGCGGTCGGTCGCGGCGGGGACCGCCGCGGTCAGAATGCCATTTTTAATACCGCCGGTCTGTTCGCGGTCCGACCGCCGTCTCTCCGCCGACCGCCAGGGTCAGAATGAGGGCCTATATTTGATAGTGAATAAATCCTGTTGGACAGCGTGTTCATGCCATTGTCGACAACAGCTAATGTTTTTTCCAAATTTTCCTTATCTAGTTGCCTTAAACGTGCAGCAGCCTCAATCTGGGAAAGTTTCCAAATTTCATTGTACATAGCATATAAAAAACGTTTCGAGTGCTGTTTTCTACGAAATAACAGGAAATCCTGTAAGTCTATAATGTTAGAAAGAGTGTTCAGGTGTTTCTTAACTGCTGTTAACGTGTTTGTCTGCACCCATTGCTGGCACAGCTTACCCACACTGTATGTTGTAATTATACCTATATGCTGACCTGATAGAAAGCGAGGGTCAGGCCTGTTAATTGAAAAAAACCCTGAAGAGTTCAAGAAACGCTTTTGACACTCATCAGTGTCAGTGGGCCATACCAACCACCCCCCGGGACTGGAAAGTGAAGAATTATAGGTACCAGCCTTAACCATTGCATCTAGCCTGTCTTCTGAGGCATTAAGAAAGTGTTGCCAATCTCTAAATTTTGTCGGAGTAGGGATACTGGGCGTGTTCAGGTCTTTAATTTTTGCTAATCCCAGACAGGATGTCTGCTGAATAGTGTCATTTAAGAAAATCATTTGCACAGGAATCAGGCATGCCCGAAACAAAGCCTCCCTACCCTGTATCTGCCAATCTTCTGTTCCCCATACACTTTTCAAATCAATAGTGCTTTTCCAATATTCGTAACCCTCAAGCGAGAGCCAGGAAACAAAGGGATCTGAATAAATCAGTTTTGTATCTGTTAGAAAAAGTTTTCTAATTTGTGCCGGAGGTATTTTAAAATAATACGACTCTGCTTTTTTTGTATCATGCCCGGAAAAGTACGTAAATTTATTGCTGTAATACTTTGGACTCCCCACCTGTGGTGTCGAACAGTGTTCCCACTGTGTGTAATTCAAGAGAGGCCTATATCTAGTTGCACGGTGTAGGTAGTGATGTCCCCAATTGTTATAGCAGAACATTTCCCCATAATTCATTGTATAATCATATACATCATCACTTCCAAAAGCGGAATAGTCCTTCATTTCCGCTACCATGGAATCAACTGTTTGGACATCCCAATCATCAGAGACAACATTAGGTGTAGTAACATCAGACATTGCAATCTTGAACACGTATGGTATCCGAATAATCTCTGTAGGCCCGTATATATCGAATGGAACTTTGTCCCTCACGATCCCATCAGTAATTGGTATAGCTGTAATATTTACAGGGGACAAATCTCGTCGGACCTTATGTGAAGAATGATGTGGTGTTAAAATTTTATCAACAGGCTCCACAGAGGAGCGATCAGGAATATAGTGACCATTAATCAGTAAAAAGAAAGCAGTCACAAAACCAATCCATAAAAATAATGCAATAAATGTCAAACAGAACCATAGATAGTTCCATGGGTAAATCAAATAGTTCTTTTTAAGCCATTGATACAGCTTACTACTTTTTGAAAGTTTGTCTGTCATAGTTGAGGATGAATCCGAAGAAAAATCATCAATGTCAATGAAATAGTCAGAGGAAGTCTCTGCAAACACAGGACCCGCTGAATTCTGATCCACCGCTCATGGAGGTTCTTGATAGACAACGTCATTAGTCGTGGAAGGGTTTGTGTAAAATACAGCCAAATCTTGAAGCGGGGTGGTCACCTAAGATGTGACTGGAACCAACAAAAGTTCATTTTCCGCCCTCCCCATGGTCGAGGAAGTGTCTGGAACAGCAGTTGACATAGTTGCATAGTCAGTAGCAGTGATGTTCATCCTACTATGTAGATGGATGTCCTGTTGGGTAGTGAGAGGGGATCGGGAACCACCCAAGGGACCTCCTGGTCTACTGTGGAGAATCGGCCACATGGTCTAATTTGAAGTCATCAATGGAGATGAATTTGTTCGATTTAGAACCAGACAGTGGTGGTAGGATGACAGTCCTGGTGCCTTTTATTCCCAAGACTGGTACAGGTGCTCTGTATGATGGACCGAACTCCTTTTTCATAGCGATCTTCTCACAAACCAGATCCCCAACGTTAGGAATCCAGCCAGTCAAAGTTTTCACCAATTCCCTTATTCCTAAGGTGGCAGCACTTGCAGATGATTTATCATCACAAAATTGTTGAAGCTCCTGTAAAACAGTGAGACTTTCTTTTATGTCAAATGGTGTTTCTGCTGCCACCATACTAGGGGCATCAAGATCGGGGACATACATATTTATCCCAAAGAGAACCTCATATGGAGACTTCCCCCAAAGGACCGTCTTGGTAGATTATTCAGTGCTCTCTGGACCCCATATAGGTGGTGTAACCAACTGCGACCTGAACCTAATACTCGAGCTGTTAAGGACTGCTTTAGATCACGATTCCGCCTCTCCACAACAGAATTTCCCTCGGGATGGTATGGTGATGAGTAATGGAGTTCAACACCCATCGTCCCCATGGTGTCCCTAAATGCCATAGAGGCAAATGCAGGGCCCTGGTCCAAATGGAATGCTGCAACCGCATATGTACCGATAAAGATCAGCAAATCTTTTATAACAGTCGGGGCGTCAGCCGACCACTGTGGCCATACCCACAGGAATCTAGAACAGGAATCCACAGCCACTAGAATGTATTTGTATGCACCATCAGGTTATAAGGGACCACAATGGTCTAGGTACACACACTGAAGTGGCTTGTCTGATACTAAGAGGGATGTCTGCGGAGGGCGTCTGATATTAGAGCCCTTAATCTGCTGGCAAATGTCACAGCAAAGGACATATTGCTTAGTTCGTCTGCATAGACCAGGCCACCAGTATCGTTGCTGTAGAATTGTTATCGTGGCCTGTATACCAGCATGTGCAGAAGCGACACCCTCATGTGCGGCTGTAATCAGCTCTAATCTCTGGTCTTCATTGGGGATCACCCGATCTCCAACCCCAGGAATTGTTGCATAAGCAACATTCTGTGCACTGATATGGTAAGTATAGTTTGTAGGGTATCCTTTCGGAAGGGTTTTGCCTGCAGCCGAAGCTTTAACGGCAATCAGTATTTCATTATCCAATCTCGTCCGAGAACGAGTCATTGCAGCAACAGAAGCCGTAGCTACTGATGCTTTGGCCGCTTCATCAGCCAATGTATTGCTGGCAATGTGTATTCCTACACGTTGGTGTCCTAATGTATGAACTACATGGACACATGGTAGCTTATCCTTAAGATCAGCCACCCTTCCCCACAAAATTTTGTGTTTAATGGTGTTCCCTTTAGAATCCCTAAACCCGTTCAGTTTCCAATGATTGGGATATTCATTGTATGACTGGACGCAGTAATATGAATCACAGACTAGCAAAAAGGTGGCTGTGTAAAGGAGAGAGCGCACTTTCCAAATATAAGCTATTGCTTTTTTGCAAAGTCCATGATGACGTAAAACGATAGGGGGAGTGCTCGAAATGGTATGCACCCAGCCACAGAGTGCGTAAACTATCGCCCCAAAAAGGGTTACAGTTATGATATGCAAAGAAGGAAAACCACGGCACATCCCAGAAAGTTGTAATGTTCCAGTTTATTCCTCGTAATGTCTTTAGATGAAACAATGGCATATGGCCCAAGCTGACATCTTGGAGCCAGAATCAAATGATGACAACAGAATTCCTTTTCAAATGGACAGCAGCCCAAATAAGCAACAGCCAACACGTGTTTCGTCTGGGTAGACTTTATCAAGGCTATAGTAAAGATATTCACTCGATGTTCCAAAAGTGCCAGAGACATATTAATGTCTATGAATCACAGACTATCAAAGTCTGGCTTCCTGCCTCAGTATGTTCGAGCTCTAGAAGAAGAGCCTTAAGCTCGGCCAACTGGGCTGTGCAGTCCCCTAAGGTCTGCGTGTAGGTATTGTGAGGGTGGAAAACTCCATCTTCCATCACTCCGCACACGGCTGCGCAAGCTGCTGAGTATTGATGTCTTGTACCTACAGCCGGTTGTGCTGATCCGTCAGTATAAATGATAGTATTATAACTGTCTAGTGGCAAGATATTTAGAGGAGCAGGGTACTCCTGTTCATAATGGAGAAATTCTTGTGTCTGAAGTCTTGTGTCAAATATATAATCGACATCAGTGGCGGTCAGAGACGTTGACCATTGAATCCAGTGTGGATGTAATGCCTTAGCGTTCGGAATGCTCGCGTTAGTGACAGCCTCCAAGGCCGGCACCGGGGAGACAACAATAATGCGTTTCCCCTGGGCAAGTGGCCTCTCCTTTATGACAGCCATCTGAACTATTGTCAGAATCTTTTCTGTAGGTGGAAAACGTTTTTCAGCATTTAAATATAAATGTGATTTATATGCTATCGGCACTGTGTCATCCTCATTAAAGGTGACATAAGTAAATCCAAGGGCACCAGCAATTAATCTGATGACCAAATTTGTTTTATTGTCACGTGTGTGTAAGTATTTAGCTTCTAGCATGTCCCGTTGCATGTCCCTAAGGATGTGTGTGTGTTCAATTGTCCATCGTCTGCCAGAAAAATTGGGCTGAATTAAGTCATAAAGTGGCTTGATGCGTTCTGCATAATCTGGAATGTATGTTCTGCCAAAATTGAACAAACCCAGTAATGACTGTAATTTCTTAAGTGTGTTCGGAGGCTGTAGTTGAGCACACTTTTCTAGGAAGTGCAGGCCATGCTCTTCCCCTCGTTTGATAGCTCATATCCGAGGAACAATACACTAAGAAAGGCTATCTTGCTTTTCTTAAAATTAAATTTATAACGAGGTCTGCAAATCCCAAAATGATCCGATCGACCCTCGCAGGATGAATGTCGAGGGCGTCGTCAGAGAGATAGATATCATCCACATAGGACAATTAATCGGAATCAAGCTCGTGCAAAATTGATGTTACACGGGCTGAAAACAGGCCTGGGCTATTTTTATAGCCTTGAGGTAAACGACAAAAGCGTTTCTGAGAGCCAAATTAAAATGCACTTAGGTCCCTACTTTCATGTGCTAAATTCTGGCAGAAAAATCTATTAGATATATACAATGTAGTTTTATATTTCTTACGCACTATATTGTTTATCAGTGCTGTGCTGTGTGAATTTTGTATAGCATATGTGCGTGTATGACTATTTAAGTGTCTATAATCAAACACTATTCTATATGAATGATCTGGCTTTGCAACGGGGAATAGTGGATTATTCATTGCAGATGTACAGGGCTTAATTACCCCCTGGTACTCAAGTTGTGATAGTATCTCCTTCACCGGAGCTTTCGCTTCATGTTTAACAGGGTATTGTGGCTGTGGTTGGGGTGTAGACCTAACGGGAATAACATGGCAAGGAGAGTTCTTGTCCCAACCTACATGATTACGGTATAGTGCAGGTGCCTGCGCTAAAGCCCATTCAGCAGCATAGGCTTCTTTGGCTGCTTCTGGAACAAGATCGGAGAAAGAAGGCAAAATGACATCTTCCCCATGCTGGAGCTTGCGACGTGTTCAGGTGGCCAGTCTCTCTCGGCCAACAGGATATCACTAGTAAGTTCATCCCAAAATATTACAATAATAATTCGTTCCACGTCTCCCTCTATCTGAATTGTTAAATCATAAACCCGATCGGGTGGGAGAACGCGGCCATCCGCTGTCTCAACCGTGATGTAATCGCTAGTTGCTGTCGCATCCAGATGATCTTTCAGACTCTGGTGACATATCGTGACCTCTGCCGCGCTGTCCAACAGAGTCACGGCCCACTTCTTGTTCCTCAACAGTGTTCTCAATACCACTGGCATTTTTAACTGCGGCTTTTGCTGAGGAGTCTTTTCTTCTTTTTTAATGGCAGACTGTGGTGAGTCTTTCTTTTCTTTCACGTATTCCGGACGTCGATCTTGACGACCCCCTCTCTTGCTACGCTTATCCAGTGCGTCCTGAAAGGAACGAGAGGGATGTGAATCAGTATATCTGTCTGGAGTTCTAATGTGCTCCCTATTTCTGAAGTTATACCTCCTTTCGGAGTACTCCGGATGTGCAGAATCAGCTCTTTTATTTCTTTGAAATCTTTTTGTTTGTCCCAGCGCTTTTTAGAGCCCTCTTGTGCCTCCTTTGTACCTCCCTTATGGGTGGTACTTGGTAATTCAAATTTTTTAGGTTTGGCTCCCAAACTATATGGTCCTATACTAGTATAGGTATCGGAAATTATTTTCGGTAGCTGTCTCTCTTGTTCCACATTTGGAGTTTCCCGGAGACGCTGGCGTATTGCCAGTGCCACCGCTTCCCCTTTAATATTACTCAGTATTATGGAGGAGACGGCATCAAAGCTACGCATCAATTTCATCCCCAGATCCAGGGCCGGTGCAGCCCCATGTTCATTTTGTATTTGTTTTAACACTTCCGGTAAATTGGCCAGAGTCGGGGTACCATGTGTGGTAGTATGAACGGCAGCGAAGACTGTACCCCATGTGGCACAGTCTTCCAACGAGGGAACCATCCCAAACGTCAAGCACATAATGAGCAACCTATGCTTTTCCTGTTTTCCCGTATGGGGAAACACAGCTTCCAGCTGATTAGTTTTCTGGGCTATCCAGAACGGTATTTTTTCCCGTTCCGTGGGCACTTTACCCATAATAGTATACACTGTTTGTGGATTAATCCCAGTAGCCAATTGATAACCACCAGCTACTGGCGGTGCTGGACGCGCTGGTGTAGTGTTCAACGTTCGCATTACGAACTGAACCAATCGTTTATATAATGCCACTAATTCATTATATAATACTCGTAAATCTGCGATCAGCATATTCTGTATGCCTGGGTGAGGTGTATATGTGGCAAACATAGGCCATGTAGGTCCCTCATTACTTAAAGGACCTAGCCTCACTCTTCGTAGTACATGTGGTAGGGCACCTTCAAACCAGTTCTGATGCTCTTGATATGTGAGCGATATTTCGTGATACTGGTATGCTTCGTACCGTACAGGTACGTTCGCAACTTCATATGTGTGAAATGTGTGCGTTCTTTGGTCAACCTCAGGAAAGGTGACCCATCAGTAAAACGTTTCTCTTTGGTATGCTTCAGTTGCCTCTATTATCAAAGTAACATCCCCGCCCTCTTCTGTAAGGCCATGCGCTAATAAATGTTGTGTAAGTGCATGTCTGGCAGTCGCAGGAATGTCTATGGTGTTAGCCATAGTTGTTTGGAGAAACGGAACACCAAATAGGGGAAGTCTTTTCCTTTTTCTGAGTTCGAGCTCGAACAACCTACAGCCTAATCAGGTGTTACCTGTTCAGCTGAGGAGGAATCTCCCAAAGACCACGGACGTCTCCGTATAACGGTACTTAGGGTAACTTTTGTCTTTGAGACAGTGATAGTTAGGGTATCCGTAAATTAATGCCTAAACACCATCGTTGGTGGCGCAATGTCGTAGTTTGGACTCTTGCTCTGAGCAAGACTGCTGGTCTAAGGATGACAGTACTTTCGTTTGTAGGTGACTAAAGTGGTCTTTACAACATTGGCGGTAAAAGGCACTTACCGTCGTGGCGAAGACCGCCAATACACCGCCGCTGCCGCGGAACTCCGCCACAGCTATTATGACACACATCTCGGAATCCGCCGAAATTCAGACACCCACACAAGTCCGCCACACCAAAGGTCAGTGTTAAACTTGCGAAAACAAAACCTCCACCTCCACCTCCACGCCAACAGAAACACGCCCATGCTATTACGACCCACGAATCCACACGGCGGTCTTTCAACCGCAGTATTCCATTGGCGGTACACCGCGCTCAAAATACACACACATCTCCAAAACACCGCCACATTGGACAATTACAAATACACACACCTGATACACATACAAACACCACTCACACACACCCAATGCAATATAAAACACACACCCACATCACCCACAAACCCCTACGACCAAAACTGATTGACAAAGGCCAGAGAGAGAGCACAGAATAGATAATCCCACCACACAGAGGCACACAGCGCCATCACCCACACAACATCCACGCACAAAACTCCACACACCACTACATATCACCACACACATCAACACTGACACCGCCCCACACATCACCCACACCACCCCATGTCACGCCAAAGACACCCCCCGTTTTCCGAGGAGGAGCTCCGGGTCATGGTGGAAGAAATCCTACGGGTAGAGCCACAGCTATTTGGCTCACAGGTGCAGCACACATCCATAGCCAGGAAGATGGAGCTATGGAGCAGAATAGTGGACAGGGTCAACGCTGTGGGACAGCATCCAAGAAATCAGGAGGACATCAGGAAGAGGTGGAATGACCTACTGGGGATGGTGCGTTCTGTGGTCTCCAGGCACAACATCGCGGTTCAGCAGACTGGTGGCGGCGGACCCCCATCTCCTCCCCCACAACTAACAACATGGGAGGAGCAAGTCTTGACCATCATGCATCCAGAGGGCCTCGGAGGAGTCGGTGGAGGAATGGACACTGGTAAGTCAAATCTTCACTATCATATCCCCCACCCTACCTGCATGCTATCACACACCCACACCCTCGCCCCCTCCCCTATCACTCCAACTCCTCACTAATGTACTAATAACACAAACCACCCATCTCAACACCAAGCTCTCCATGACACAACTAAGCATGGTCACTCCTCACTAAAGCATGCTCACTGCACATACCCAGAACACCCCCCCAACCATCATCACACAACCCCACACAGGAATGCTTGCACTGGGGTACACAGTGAGCCACCAATTGCACACCATGACACACACACATGCAATAATCATGCTCTTATGCTCCTGCAGGATCACGAAGGACCTTCACCACACCGGAGGGTCCAGACAACTCCACTGCACCCACAGAAGAGGTCCACAGTGACGATAGCAGCTCTGCCCTACTGGATCCTGATGACCAGCCCGGACCATCGTGGGCCTTGGGACAGTCGGTTCCCCTTGCACAGGCACAGCCCAACACTGACCTTCCACCCTCTGGTAACACCAGCACAGCACCCACCCAGCGGGCCCAAACCTCCGTACCCAGGGTAGTTCAATCAGCGGTGTGTCCACCACTACAGGGAACCCAGGATAACCCACCACCCCAACAACAACAGGGACCTGGGGGCAGTGGTAGTGGGCACACGGTCCAGGGGACGGAGGCACAG
Source organism: Pleurodeles waltl (assembly GCF_031143425.1). Lineage (NCBI taxonomy): Eukaryota > Metazoa > Chordata > Amphibia > Caudata > Salamandridae > Pleurodeles > Pleurodeles waltl. The sequence continues at coordinate 1,081,228,501 of NC_090447.1, forward strand.
GAACACAGGGGAACTGGGAGGGCTGCTGTGCGACAGGGGGAGGACAGGCCAAGGGAACCCACTCTCCACGAGGCCCTATCCTCCATCATAGGAGCATACCACCACTCCCAGGAGACGATGGCGACGGTCCTGGACAAGTTTCAGGAGACCCAGCGCCTGCAGGAGGACGAATATTTGGGGTTCAGGGAGGAGCTCAGGACCATCAGCTCTGCACTGGGCACCATCGTAGGGGTGCTGAAGGACATACAGCAGACCTTGAGGGACACTGTGGCACTCCAAGGGGCCCCTGACACTAGCCTGGATGATGAACTGCCCACCACCTCTGCCGGCGCTAGTGGGCAGGACGCCCCGCCACAGGACTGCCACACCAGCACCCCACCCCCTGCAGACGGACAACCACCACGCACGCGGCCCCTGAGATCCAGGAACAGGACAGAGCAAGATGGCAAGACCCCCGCCAGGAAATGAGACCACCCTGATTGTCCTCCCACTGTCCCACTTTGTTACCCTGTCCATACTTTAACTGCCCCAGCTCCACTTCCTTTGCCCATATGGGCAGTGCACCTGTGTGACCAATAGACTGGACTCTGCCATGGACTTCCTCCACCGTCCCCCATCACCATATTCCAACCCCCCTCCATTTTTTATCACTTAAATAAACACCCTTGAACCACAAAACAATCTGGAGTCAGTCTGTGATTTGGTAAAATGTATTATCAATGACAGTGTCAAAATGTGTTTCTAGTTGTAAAGCCCACATACCTATGTCACACATCACAAGTCCTTGAAGGATGTATGCAGATGACACACGTTGGTAACAACACCTGTGAAACCGTAATGGAAAGGTACAACTCAGTTACCAAATAATGCTATGAAATTACACACAGGATAGAGGAAGACGTGTGACAGTGAATGTAATGGTAAAAATGAACATGTTCTCACCTGTGTGTCACAGGAAATATTGCTGTATGGCTGACTCCCTGTTGTCGATGTCTTCTTCCTCAGCTTCCTCCTCATCACTGTCCACAGGCTCCACAGGCTCCACAGCTGCCACAACACCGCCATCTGGACCATCCTCCTGCAGAAAAGGCACCTGGAGTCGCAATGCAAGATTGTGAAGCATCGAACTGGCTATGATGATCTGGCACACCTTCTTCGGTGAGTAGAATAGGGAACCACCTGTCATATGGAGGCACCTGAACCTGGTCTTCAGGAGGCCGAATGTCCGTTTGATCACCCTCCTAGTCCACCCATGGGCCTCATTTTAGCGTTCCTCTGCCCTGGTCCTGGGATTCCTCACTGGGGTCAATAGCCAGGACAGGTTGGGGTAACCAGAGTCTCCTTATAGCCACACACTCTGGAGTTGACCCATCATATCAGGGATGCTGCTATTCCGCAGGATATAGGCGTCATGCACTGAGCCAGGAAACATAGCATTTACCTGAGAGATGTACTGGTATGCCAAACATACCATCTGTACATTCATAGAATGATAACTCTTCCGGTTCCTGTACACCTGTTCACTCCTGTGGGGATCAATAGCACCTATGATGTTGGGGATATGTCCAAGGGCATAGAAGTCACCTTTCACTGTAGCCAAATCTTCCACCTCAGGGAAAATTATGTATCTCCTTACGTGTTTCAGCAGGGCAGCCAACACTCTGCACAGCATGTTGGAAAACATAGGCTGGGACATCCCTGATGCCATGGCCACTGTTGTCTGAAAAGACCCACTTGCTAGGAAATGGAGCACTGACAGCACCTGCACGTCAGGGGGAATTCCAGTGGAATGGCGGATTGGTGACATCAGGTCTGGCTCCAACTGGGTACATAGTTCCTGGATAGTGGCACGGTCAAACCTGTAGGTGACGATTAAATGTCGCTTCTCCATTGTCAACAGGTCTACCAGCGGTCGGTACACCGGAGGATTCCACCATCTTCTCAATTGTCCCAGCTGACGGTGCCTAGGAAGGACAACAGCGACCACAGAGTCAACTTTTTTCCAGGTATGTACCCACAGATACACAGAACACGACACCAAACACAAAACCCTTCCTGTATGTGTGTTGAGTGTAGGCCTAGCTATGTGTGACGCAGAAGTAAATGAAGCCATGTGGGCCCCTGAAATGGCGGCTCCCTGACCTCTAAACTGGGACAATGGGATTGTGAGGTAACTGCGCTGGTGTTGCACACCGTCGCGGTAGGCGGTCGTAGACCGTGGCGCAATGCTGCATTGGTTAACATTGGACCCTATGGGTCCCAGGAGCCAATGAAGAAGTGCGCCGGCGGTGATGATACGCACAGCCGCGGACGTCACCGCCATTTTCTATCTGTTCAATCACTCGATACCTGATCTTCGACAGGAGAGGATCTACACTGCAAGTGCTGCTGTGACCTCGGTCTGGAAGCGACAATGGCTGCTGCGTCTGGGGAAAGGGCCGCTGCCTTCACTGCTCAGGACTTGGAGAAACTAGTAGACGGGGTCCTCCCCCAGTACACACTACTCTACGGTCCTCCAGACCAACAGGTTAGTACACAGGGAGCACGTTGTATGGGCTAGGCCTGGGTGGAGAGGGCTGGTTGAAAGAGGGAAGGGGGCAGAGTTCAGGGAACATGAATGCATGTCATTGAATGTGCCACATGGCTAGGGTAGGGAGGGGGGACACTCACATCGATGGTGCAGTTGGTAATGCCTTCTCTTCTTCCCTGGTGCATGTCATGTAGGTTAGTGCCCACCAGAAGAAGGACATTTGTCGTACCATCGCCAAGGACGTACGGACCCTGGGGGTCCACCAGAGACGGGGCACCCACTGCCGGAAAAGATGGGAGGACATTCACCGCTGGAGCAAGAAGACGGCGGAGGCTCAGCTGGGGATGGCCTCCCAACGTGGGAGGGGTGCCCGTCGCACCATGACCCCCCTGATGTTCCGGATCCTGGCGGTGGCCTACCCTGAGTTGGATGGGCGCTTGAGGGCATCACAGCAGACACAATGGGGTGAGTACAACCTCATTCTGGGTACTTGGTGCGCTGTTGAGGGGCTGGCTGAGGGAGGAGGGCTGTGGGTGTACCTAGGTCAGGCAGAAATACGTAGGCTAGGCCCCTCCGTAATGCAGGGCATGTGGCACTCCACCCCACCTCAGTAGGGGTCCAAGTACAGGTATAGATGCCCCTGTGGCATCCATGTGTGCAGATGTCCACCATAGGCATGTAGGCCAGATCCCTGGATTTGCTTCTGTAGAGTCCAAGAGCATGGCGTAGTGCAGGGGGCTGCTGTGTCTGTATTGTCCGCCAAAAGTAGCGGTATGCCATGGACTCAACCTGTCTTTCTTCTGTTGTCCCCTCCCCCTTTTTCTGCTCTCCCTGTCCTTTTGTGCATCAGCATCATCAGGCGGAGGTACAGTGGCACCGGGGCACGAGGGAGCTGCATCCCACATGGCCATGGAGGGCCACACCATGGACTCAGAATGCACCAGTGGGACGGAGGGCGAGGGGAGCTACACGTCGGTCACCGGATCACCAACCAGCGACACGGACTTGTCCGCTGTTGGGAGCTCCCTTGTGGTGGCAGCACCATCTGTGCCCCCCACTTCTACAGGTACAGCCGCCACCTCCCCTACCAGCACCGCCCTCCCAGCAGCCCCTCAGCGTTCACCCCGTGCCCGCTCACCCAGGAGGGTGGGCATCACCTTCGCCCCAGGCACCTCAGGCCCTGCCCCAGTCACCCCTGCTGCCCTCAGTGAGGAGGCCATTGACCTCCTCAGGTCACTCACTGTTGGGCAGTCTACCATTGTGAATGCCATCCAGGGTGTAGAAAGGGAGTTGCAACACACTAATGCATTCCTGGAGGGCATTCATTTTGGTCAGGCTGCCCATCATCGAACCCTGCAATCTCTGGACTCAGCACTGATGGCAGCCATTGTCCCTGTCTCTAGCCTCCCCCTTCCAACTCCCTCCACCCAGACCCAATCCCCTGTACCCCAGCCTGTCCCAAGCACACCATCAGACAAGCATGCATACACCTCAACACACAAAAGTAGCTCAGGCAAACATAGGCACCACACAACCCACAGGCACACACACAAGCATCACCCACATGCAGACACTGCAACATCCACTGCCTCCACTGTGTCCCCCTCCTCGTCGTCTCCCTCCTCCCTCCCAGTCTCGTCTACACTCTCACCTGCATGCACTACATCTACAGGCACCAGGACTCACACCAGAACACCCAGCACCACACCCCACTCACCTGCACTCACCACCTCCACTCCCATTTACACGTCCCCTGTGTCCTCTCCCAGTGTGTCTGTGACGCCCCCTCCCAAAGTACACAAACGCAGGCACCCACACACCCAACATCCATCCACCTCACGACAGCCTCCAGTACCTGCACCTGCACCCAAAACACCTAAAGTGACACCTCCTACAACCACCTCCTCTTCCTCCACTCCCAGACCCCCTCCAGCTACCCATCCCAGTGTTCGTCAGAAACTGTCCCTCTGCAAAGTTGACCTTTTTGCTCACACCCCTCCAATTCATCAGTCCCGTCGTGGTGCCTCAGCCAAAAAGCCTCCAGTACCAGTGGTGCGTGTTACAGGTGTGTGGAGTGCACTGGCCACCAGGGAAGGTAGTGTGACACGGAGCCAAGGCACTGCCAGTCCACCCCCTGTAAAGGCTCTGAAGTTGGAAAGTGGCCGACGGGACCGGGTGAAGACTCCTGGAGGCAAAACAACTCACAGGGGTCCCAGGGGGATTGCAGAGTCAGCTGTGGCTCCTCCAAAGGTGGGGAAGGGCCCGAAAAAGTCTGCACAGCCTGGTGTGAGCATCACGGTGGAGAAGGGCGGCATCCTTCCCGGCGGCCGGGACGTCACCGCTAGCACCGTCGTCACTGGTCAGGAGACCACTGCCAGAGTCATTGCCCTGGAGGGCACAACTATCGTCACTGGTCAGGAGACCACCGCCAGAGTCAGTGCCCAGGAGGGCAGAAGTATCGTCACTGGTCAGGAGACCACCGCCGGAGTCAGTCCCCGGGAGGGCAGAAGTACCGGCACTGGTCAGGAGACCACCGCCGGAGTCAGTGCCCAGGAGGGCACAACTATCGTCACTGGTCAGGAGACCATCGCCGGAGTCAGTGCCCAGGAGGGCAGAAGTAGCGTCATTGGTCAGGAGACCACCGCCGGATTCAATGCCCTCCCCAGGAGGGCAGAAGTATCGTCACTGGTCAAGAGACCACCGCCAGAGTCAGTGCCCAGGAGGGCACAACTATCGTCACTGGTCAGGAGACCACCGCCGCAGTCAGTGCCCAGGAGGGCCCCGGCAGCGACAGCCCCGCTGGGCAATGAGGGACCGTCATGCCACACACCAATGCACAGGTCAGAGACCGCCATGGCAAAGCACAGCTGAACAGGGCATGCACCGCTGAACAGTCCTGAGACCGCCATGGCGAAGCTGCTGAACAGTCCTGACACCGGCATGGCAAAGCACCGCTGAACAGGGCATGCACCGCTGAACAGGGCATGCACTGCTGAAGAAGGAAAAGACCGCCACATCAAGCATCGTTATCCCATGTGCAGCTGGGACAGTGACGGGACATGAACTGTCACGGGGAGACTAATCCAGTCTAGGCACCAGTCCCCCTCCAGAACCAGTGGAGAGATCCATCCACTACCTCTGTCCTTCACAGGATGTAATACTCTGGGCACCAGTCCCCCTCCAGAACCAGTGGAGACTGTTATCTACTTGAGAGACTGTGGCTTTGCACTCCCCAGGATTGAACAGTGGGCAAACCACCCACTGTAGAGACTTGTGAGACTGTGGCTTTGCACTCCCCAGGATTGAACAGTAGGCAAACCAACCACTGTAGTGACTTGTGAGACTGTTGCTTTGAACTCCCCAGGATACATCAATGGGCATGGAGCCCCGTCGTGGATGTGGCGTGGTGCCGTAATCCGGCTGAGGTGCCCCCTCTTCCATTCCCCCTGAGGTGCCTGTTGGTTTTCTCTCTGATGCCCCGGCAGTGTTCTCTCTGTTTGTGGACTGGTATCTTGTGTGGGCCTCGCCCATGCATTTTTGGCCTAGTGGTGCACAGACATTGAGATGTGCATATCTGCACTACTTCTCGTAATGTATATACCTTTGTATGAATTTATATATATTTGACGCATGCATTTCGATACATTACAATGTTTGCACTGATTTCGTTTTCTCCTTGCATTCTTCCGGGGGGGTTGTGGGTTGTTACAGTGCTGTTTGGAAATGCATTGGTGGGTGTGTTGTAATATGCGAGGGTGGGGGTGGGGGTGTTGCGTGTGTGTCCCCCTGACTTTTGCCTCCCCCCTCCCTTATGTCATAGGTGCAGTACTCACCGTTGTCTTCGCCGCCGCCGCCGCCGCTGCTCTTCGTAGATGAGTAGGAATACAAAGGCAGGTAGGATTTGTAATTCCGGCTCCATGGTGTACTCCTTTCTCGTGGGATGTGTTCAGGTGAGCGTTTTCCCATTGCAGAAACTGTTTCCGCCGTGTTTTTATCCACGGTGAATCCGCCCCGGAAAAGGTGGCGGATTGGCGGGTTGTGATACTATGGGCGGTGCATTGTCTGCCGCCTGTCTGATGGTGGTGACCGCCGCGCTGCTTGTCTGTACCACCCTGCCGGGCCGTGTGTCTTTGTTGGCGGTTTCCGCCACGGTCATAATTCCCTTTTTTTGTCCGCCGGCCTGTTTGCGGTATTACCGCACCTTTAACACCGTCTGCCAGGGTTGGAATGACCCCCAAAGTCTTTCCTAAAACTAGTTGCAACTGTTGTCCAAACCTTGCCCGCTCACTAGCAGTACCTCACCAGAAACACTATAGTAAAAGGTGATTTATGGCAGTCGTATACGCATGGACTCAAAAATAAGATATCTCAGGGAATGTCGTGGTTAAACGGAGATTACCCTTTTCTCACAGATATATTATGTCTCATACAAACAAAGGCAATAACACAGATGCAGTGAAGTTATAATAGTTTTTATTTAACATAACTGCAATTTGCGATAAGTTGCATGAACTGCAATGATTAGGATAATGAATATACCAAGTAACAGTATTGTGAAGAAGAGAGTCATTGTTATGAAGACCCCCACCATTTTGCAATATATGAAAGAAATATATATATGTATATATAAGATGGAATATGCCCTAATACCTAACCTCCTACCTAAAGGAGAGCTGGGTTTGCTAAACCTAATCTGCCAAAGCCGTGTCCATGAGAGGAGCCCACAACCCTCGTTACCTTGGAATGAGGTCTCTATCTCAGACTCCACAGGGAACAGGGACACGAAGACTGGGTCAGCGTCAAGATGACTGCAGCATCGGTATCAGCGATGGTGGCGATGCCCTCTGGTCGGAATCCCTCTGATTATCTGTCTAAAGTGTGATGTATTTATACAGGTCTACAAGGTCCCCTGACGTAGGTGTATTCCAAAACAATAGATAACATGCATGCTTGGGACGGCAATTAATATCAACAATCCCTCAAAAGTATAGAGAGGGAAAATCCCTAAGTGTGACCACCTACTGTTTGTTTGTCTTATGTGCTTGATCTTGACGCCTTGGCACGGTGACACTGATAATGAAACTCATAACAAGTGGCTTAACTATAAACAAGGCAGCCATCTTAGAATAAATAAATAATTAAATGGGCTAAGACAGAGCAAGCTAAGTAGGTTAAAAGTCACTACGTGACGGGGGCACGAGTCTACAAGCCAGCGGCTAAGCTAACTCCTGCTATCCCATTAAAACGAACTAGGATTCACTACAAGATGTTCTTTGCAGGTGTGTTGAGTATGGCAGTGTGTGCCAGCTGTGTTGTTTTCAAATCCATCTAATGTGCTTTTGTGTATTACTTTGCTGACTGCAAACTGCCATAGTTCAGACCGCAATTAGCTATCCACCACTACAATGTTGGACTTTTAATACGGTCAGTGGTTGGTCGCGGGGCTGTTGGCACTGGAGGTTGGACTGCCTATTTCAAGGCTTCGGTTACACTGCCAGTCTTGCGTTTTTGTTTGGCAGTCAGATGTTCTACCTGTGTAACTCATAATAGGGCAATCTGAGGGACCGCCACATGATGGTCTTTTTGAGACTGCCAAAATGGCAGTCTCCCGGTCTAACCACCAAACTCATAATGAGGATCTTGGACTAATCAAGATTGGGTCTCACTACAGATAAATTTTCATAGCCTTGGCCTAGATGATGTTTGTGTCTTGGATTGGTAACATGAGGAGAAAGAAAGTATCGAGGGTTCTCTACAGATCACAGCACATTAGTGTTTCCTAGGAACTTTTAAGTGTAAACAATCTGTACTGTCTCTTCTTGGAATGCATGTGAGAGATGTAACAAAAATGGTGTCACTGAAGTACAGACAAACAAAATCACTCAAAATATCCTTTGTTGTTTTGATGGGCAGGGAGGGCCCAACAGCAGCTTCAAGGGTGTGTGTAGCTGTACTTGTTGTTTAACCTTTTTAATTTACAGCAATGTTGTATGGCATCAACATGACGGCTGGCACACATCCAACGCAGACGAGGATTTCTGGAGGTGGAAATTTCTCATACGGTGTCTGATGTTGTGTTTGGTGTATTGTTATGTGCTAATTGTTGTCACTAGATTCCTCATCACAAGGCAAGTACTGTTTTCAGCAGACACATGGCTGCATGCGAAAAACTCTGTACCTGCATTTTCTCCATGTTATGAGAGATATTTGTACCACACATGCCCCATTTGATGATTGGGTCAGGTGTGATGCTCCATCACAAATGTGAGTAGATAATGTATGCCCTATTACTGCTGATATGGCATAGGAAGTACTTATGATACAGTTAATATTTCAGACTCTATATTGGTAAGTTGGTACAATAACAATATTATCATGAGCATCTGCTCCAAAAGGACTAGAAACATGTGCACAATGACCTCATTCCTTATCTGAAATATAAGGAATGTGTTACATGTACACCAAGTGACATTTAAGTGCCTTTAGTTATGTCCAGATGAGAAATCAACAATGATGAGAAAAGTGATAATTAAAAGGACATTTGTAGACAGAAGGTTACATCGCATCCCCTCATCTTGAAAAGTCAATATCAGACCCAAAATATCACTCTTTTGGAAATGCAGATATACTTTTTGCTCCGTACTGAAGTGACTTAGGAATGTATCCAAGCCTATGTAATTACTCATGCTGTAGAAGCCATTTGTCATGCAGGGAAATACAAGTGGATGAGAGACAAAAGGCAGACATGATATGGGAGCTAGCATGGGGAATTTCTAGACTGTGAGCAAATGGTTTGTGGGATTCTTCCCTGCATGCATGAGATACTGATTATAAAGAAGCCAGGGTTGAGAGCGTTGAAGCTAGTTTAATATGCTGAATTGGCAAATGTTCTGTGAGGAGAGTTCACATTCAATTCTGTTTACACAGATACACTCAAACTGTTCTATCGGTGTTTTCAGCATCATATGGGCAAGGCAAAGCGACAACAACAGCTACATCAGCAGGGAAGAGGCTGAGGTGACTGGCAGAGAGGCCATCAGTGACTCCACATCATCTTCGTAGGCCTCCAGAGAAGACCAGTCTCTAGTGGTGGCTGACCCTAGTGTGACAATTCCACCTGCATCATTGTCTGCTATCCGCATTTCCATCTCCACCCTCCCTCTTACTCCCCCCCAGTTGGCCGTAGCCGCTTGCCTAAAGGGGTGGCCTCACCATTGCTGAAGGCACCTCCACCCCTGCCCTGGTCTCCCAGGTTGTGCTCAATGAAGAGGCAGTGATATATTGCAGACTACTCTGTAGGCCAGACTGCACTACTGAATGCCAGCCAGGGGCTTACTGGGCAGATGACACAGATGCAAGCTTACCTGGATAGCATTCACAGTGCCATGGCTGGTGCACAAAGGTCATTCCAGGGTCTGGCGTCCTTAAGGACCGCAGTCTCCTACCCATCCCAAATTCCTCCACTAACTCCCATCCCTCCCCACCCCAAATCCCTCTTCCCAGCCCCATCCAAAGCACACTCACTCCTTTGCACGCACCCATTCAAATACACTTAAGCAGCCCATCCACACATAAACATAAACACAGCACGAAACACAGACACACACATATAGACACCATATCCCCCTACCACCACCACAAACATACACACACTATGAAAAAAACATCCACGCCCACAACCACCACACCTGCAAACATGACACCCACTGTTAGAAATGGGGTCTTTGGTTGACAGTCGGGTTACCCCCTGTTCAAGCAAGGACCCTCACTCTAGTCAGGAGAGTCAAGAGAATCACCCTCAGCTAACCCCTGCTTTCCCCCTTGGCAGCTTGGCAGAGCAGTAGGCTTAACTTCAGAGAACTAGGTTTAAAGTATTTGTACCAACACACACAGTAACATAATGAAAACACTACAAAATGACACAACACAGGTTTAGAAAAATAGGAAATATTTATCTAAACAAAACAAGACCAAAACGACAAACATCCACAATACACAAGTCATCAATTAAAAAGCTAAAATAGTCTTTATGTAGTTTAAAACACACACTAACACTGTTAGCGTGAAAAAGTACCTTGGGTGCGTCAAAAATAACACCGCACGGTCAAAGACGGCTTGCGATGCGTTGATTTCAATCACGAGCGAAACCTTGTGCTGTTTCTCCTTTCGTCGGGTCAGGGCGCATCGTTTTTCTCTCCGCAGGAGAGCGTGCATTCATCCGGTCAGCACTCTTGGGTTCGGGCAGGCCTTGCGTTGTTTTTACACACCCAACTGTACTTGTGTCGGAAATCCAGCCACACGATGATTCAAAAATCACACTGTGTGGGTTTCGATCTCCCAGTCTCCGTCCGCTATGCTGCACATCGTTCTTCCAGCTCCGTGCATTGATTCTTCGGTCGTGTCTCTGGCAAGCGTCGATGTTCAGCCGCAAAGCCGGCGGCGCGTCATTTCTTCGGCCGCAGATTGGAGTTGCGTCAATCTTTTCCCCGTACTGCGCTCTGTGTGTGGATTTCGTCCTCTTAGGCTGCCAGCTTCTCCTTTCAGGGTCCCAGGAACTGGATGGGCACCACAGGGCAGAGAAGGAGTCTGAGGCAAGCTCTAAATCAAGCCCTTGGAGATTTCATCTCAAGATGGAAGGCACACAAAGTCTAGTCTTTGCCCTCTTACTCTTGCAGAAGCAGCACCTGCAGGATAGCTCCACAAAGCACAGTCACAGGCAGGGCAGCTCTTCTGCAGGCAGAGGTTCCTCTTGTTTCCAGAAGTGTTCTAAAGTCTGTGGTTTTGGGTGCCCTTTTTTATGCCCCATTTCTACTTGGAAGTAGGCTTAATTCAAAGTAAAGACTCTCTTGAATGTGAAATCCTGGCTTGCCCAGGCCAGGCCCCAGGGGGTTGGAGACTGCAATGTGTGAGAGCAGGCACAGCCCTTTCAGGTGTGAGTGACCACTTTTCTCCTCCCTTCTAGCACAGATGGCTCATCAGGATATGCAGACTACACCAGAGCTCCCTTTGTGTCACTGTCTAGTGTGAGGTGTAACCAGCCCAACTGTCAAACTGACCCAGACAGGGAATCCACAAACAAGCAGAGTCACAGAAATGGTATAAGCAAGAAAATGCTCACTTTCTAAAAGTGGCATTTTCAAACACACAATCTTAAAATCAACTTCACTAAAATATGTATTTTTAAATTGTGAGCTCAGAGACCACAAACTCCACATGTCTATTTGCTCCCAAAGGGAATCTACACTTTAATCAGATTTAAAGGTAGCCCCCATATATACCTATGAGACAAGCCTTGCAACAGTGAAAAAATCTAATTTAGCAATATTTCACTGTTAGGACATATAAAACACATTACTATGGCCATCATTTCAACCCTGGTGGTTGGTGTTAAAGCGGCTGTAATACCACCAACAGGCCGGCAGTAAAAAAAATGGGATCACGACCACGGCAGAAACCACCATCATAGACAGCCACTTTAAAACTCCGACCGTCAGGCGCTAGCAACCAACACTGCGGCATTTACCGCCAACAGACAGGCAGAGGACAATGTACCGCCCACTGTATTAATACAGGCCAATTCGCCAGTTTTTCCGGGGTGGTAACAATGACATCAAAAGCACAGAAGAAACAGTACACCAAAGGGGAACCACTCACCATTCAACACTCCAGGAAGAACCAGGACGCCATGGAGCCCGAACTTCAGGTCCTCCCCATGTTGGTGTATCTACTAATACATCAGGAATGTGAAAGAAGGCGGCGGCGACGATGACGGTGAGTACTGCACCTAGCACACAGGGGAGGGGGGAGGCAAAAGAGAGTTACATACACACGCGCCATGCAGCCCCCCAACCCCTCACCCTCACTCACACCATACACACTAACACATCCAACAACATTACAGATATACCACATCACCCCCTAGAAAAACGCAAGGACAAAAGGAAATGAGTTTAACCAGTGATATATTGGAACAATTAGATATAGCAATAGAATTTTTCCGTAATCAGTATATACAAATATTTACATCATGTACAGAAGGCCATACACTGTCCCTTGTAAAGTTCGTGGACCAGTGGTCCCAAAAATCATGGGTGAAGCCCACACATGACAACAGCCTCAAAACGGAGAGAACACTGCAGGTTCGAAAAAACACAGGCACCTCAGGAGGAAGGGGAGGGGAGGGCACCTCATCCAGAAGATGGTACAACGCCACTGCTCCTGGAGGGGGCTACGTGCCCACAGCGATGTCCTGGGAAGTACAAAGCCACAGTCTCGCAAGCGGGTGGTTTGCCCACTGCTTGGTCCTGGGGAGTGCAAAGCCACAGTCTCTCAAGTGGGTGGTTTGCCCACTGCTTGGTCCACGGGGAGTGCAAGGCCAGAGTCTCTGTAGTGGATGGCTTCTTCCACTGGTTCTGGAGGGGGCATTGTGCCCAGTGTATTCATCCTGCCAAGGATAAGGGGAGTGGATGAATCTCTCCACTGGTTCTGGAGGGGTCTTTGTGCCCAGTGTGCTTCATCCTGCCAAGGATAGGGTGAGTGGATGCCTCTCTCCACTAGTTCTGGAGGGGGCATTGTGCCCAGTGTGCTTCATCCTGCCAAGGCGGGGCTGAGTGGATGCCTTCTTCCAGTGGTTCTGGAGGGGGCTTTGTGCCCAGTGTGCTTCATCCTGCCAAGGATAGGGTGAGCGGATGCATCTCTCCACTGGTTCTGGAGGGGGCATTGTGCCCAGTGTGCTTCACCCTGCCAAGAATAGGGAGAGTGGATGCATCTGTACACTGGTTCTGGAGGGGGCATTGTGCCCAGTGTGCTTCATCCTGCCAAGGATAGGGGGAGTGGATGCATCTCTCCACTGGTTCTGGAGGGGGCTTTGTGCCCAGTGATGCTGCACCAGTGGTGTGGCAGTTCACATTCTCTCACCTGGGTGTCAGCGGACCGAGATGTTCATGGAACAGGTAGCATGATTCTCCATGGAGGCAGAGCCACACTCCATCCTGCAGCGACTTAGGCTGCAAACTGCTAGTAGTGCCAGTGCTAGCGTCTCATGTGGTGTGTCCAGGGTCCAGGACGTCACCTGCAGCCTCGGACGGCTGATCACTGGGGATGCTGCTGCCGTCCGATGTAGTGGCACCGGCTGGGCACGTGGCGATGCAGGTCGGTGGCTGCGGCGGAGATGCTGCCGGTGCTGGCTGTTGTGCAAGTGTCTGAAGTGGTGGAGAGAGACATCAGACCATCTCCTGCAGCCTCGGACAGCTGATCACTGGGGAGGATGCTGCTGACTGATGTTGTGGCAGCGGCTGTGCAGGTGACGGTGCAGGTGACGGTCATTGCGGCGGTGGTGACGCAGTACATGTCGCTGGCATGTCTGGAGAAATGGTGGTCACCAACCCCTCACCAGGAGGCTCCGTTCCCTGAGGTGACCTTGCCGTGTGTCCCTTCCCCACCTTGGTAGTCGCTGCTGGGACCTTGGCACTGTCCTCTTTGGGTTTGGATGAGGACTTGCTGGGTGGGTGTTGCGACTTTTCCCTGCTGCATGCCGGCCCCTTCTTGATCTTGGCAGGTGGCGGAATTGGGTGGTCCTTCCCATCTGTAGGTGGCACACTGACAGCTCGGCTGGGTGCCCCCTTCGATTCACAGCGGATGCAGATTTGGTGGCTGAGGTGCTGGCCTGGGATCTAGACATCCTGGCCCTAGGGGAAGGACGGGGGGGAGAGTAGGGAAGAGGTTGATGTTGCCTAGGAAATGTTTTTTTGACACACTGGGATGGGAAGATGGAGAGGGGGTGGGAGTGGAGGAAGAGGTAGTGGTTGTAGGAGGTGTAGGTCTGCTGAGTTTGGGTGAAGGTGCATGGGCTGGAGGCTGTTGTGAGGTGGATGGCTGTTGAGTGGGTGTATGCCTGCGTTTGTGTACTTTGGAAGGAAGTTTCACAGACACACTGGGAGAGGACACAGGGCAGGGGACGTGTGAATGGTTGTGGGGTGGTGACAGCTCATGAGCGGTGTGTTGTGATGGGCGTGCTTGTGATGGAGGCAGCGGCTGATGATGTAGTGCATGTAGGTGTGAGTGGAGATGATACTGGGAGGGAGGTGGAGGACGAGGAGGAGGGGGACACAGCGGAGGAAATGGATGTTGGTATGTGTGCATGGGTATGGTGCTTGCGTGAGTGTCTGTGTGATGATTAGAATTTCCGGAGCCACTTTTGTGTGTTGATGTGTGTGCATGCTGGTCTGAAGGTGTGCTTGGGATAGTCTGAGGTAGAGGGGATTGTGTCTGGGAAGTGGAAGTTGGAGGGGGGAGGCTGGACACAGGGACAATGTCTGCCATCAGTGCAGAGGCCAAAGCCTGAAATCCTCTCTGCTGGGCCGCCACCCCAGAATGAATGCCCTCCAGGTATGCATTTGTTTGTTGCAAATGCCTCTCGACACCCTGGATGGCATTCAGAATGGTTGACTGCCCAACAGTGAGGGATCTCAGGAGGTCAATAGCCTCCTCACTGAGGGCAGCAGGGCTGACTGGGGCAGGGCCTGAGGTGCCTATGGCGAAGGAGATGCCCGCCCTCCTGGGTGAGCAGGCATGGGAAACACGCTGAGGGGCTGCTGGGCTGCTGGGAGGGCAGTGCTGGTAGGGGGGTGGCGGCTATACCTGTTGTTGGGGTGGGCACAGAAGTGTCCGCCACCACCAGGGAGCTTCCATCAGAGGAGGAGTCGCTGTCACTGGTATCTCCCCCTGTCCCTGTCGTGGAGCTCCCGTCACCCTTCGTCCCACTGGTGCCTTCACCCTTCATGGATTCACCCTCATGGGCCATGTGGGATGCAGCTCCCTCCGTCACCGGTGCCTCTGCTCCTCCACCAGATGATGCTAATGCACACAAGGACAGGGTGACACAACAAAAAGGGGGGGAAAGACAGAGGACACACATGGTCAATGTCAGCAACACCACTACCGTTGGTGGACACAACACACACTGAGCTACCCTATGCACTAGGCCATGCCCAACCATTTACAAAGGCAGTCAACAGCACATGGGGTACAAAGATCACCGCCAGCACCTGCACACCTGACACCCACAGGATCCTGCCCAGTAATAGTTGCCCACTTGTACCATTGGGAAAGGGGTTCTTCAGAGCCTGCAAACAAGGGGCCTACCCTGGCATGATCGCCCTGGCCTGGGGCACCCACTGCCCACATCCCACACCCACCTACTTCCTAAAGCGCGCAAAGTCAGCTTTCTGAACTGTACTCACCCCCTTGTGGCTGCTGTGATGCCCTCAAGCACCCATCCAACTCAAGATAGGCCACTGCACGGATTCAGAACATCAGGGGGGTCATGGTGCGATGGACACCCCAACCACATTGGGAGGCCAGCCCCAGCTGGGCCTCCACCATCTTCTTGGTCAAGCGGCGCACGTCCTCCCACCTCTTGCCGCCCTGGGTGCTCCGACTGTGATAGACCCCCAGGGTCCGCACCTCCTTGGCGATGGCACGCCAAATACCCTTTTTCTGGTGGGCCTGACCTGCAGGGAAAAGACAGCAGAAAAGGGAATTAGTCACCCGTCTGGACAATCATACCCATTGACAATCAGTTCCCAGCCATGCCCTGACGCACATACACTGACCACCTCACATGCAGCACTCAGGCCACCCCCCAACATGTGGCTTACATCAACACCACTCCAAACAGGCATTGCCCACGCATCATGCTCACAGTGTACTCACCTGCTTGTCTGGAGGACCGTAGAGTAGCTTGTACTGGGGAAAGACCCCATCCACCAGTTTCTCCAACTCCTCTGAAGTGAAGGCAGGGGCCCTTTCCCCAGACACTCTAGCCATTATCGCTTCCAGACTTGGGTCAGCACTTGCAGTGTAGGTCCTTTCCTGTTGGTGGTCAGGTATCAGGTGAGTGAATGGGTAGAAAATGGCGGTGACGTCCGTGGCGGTGCACAACGTCACCGCTGGCTTACATTGTGATTGGCTCCTAGGACCCATAGGGCCCAATGATAACCAATGCAGAGCTGCGCCGCGGTCTTCGACCACCTACCACACGCTGCACAACGCCAGCGCAGTTACCTCATTTCCGCTTGTCCCTTCTCACAAATCAGGCAGCCGCCATTTCAGGGGGGCACATGGCATGGCAGCTAACTGTGTCTACATCTCCCATGTGAATGCCAATTATCCTGGCTCTGTGCATGACGCCTATATCTTGCGCAATAGCATTATCCCTTATGTGATGGGACAACTCCAGAGGCACCGGGTGTGGCTAATAGGTGAGCCCAAGGTCCCCACACAATATGAGTAGGTGTCTGGGGATGGGTTTGTCCCTAAGGGTTAGTGCGTGTCTCACTATTGTCCCTCGATATTTGCAGGTGACTCTTGTTACCCCAACCTCTCATGGCTACTGACCCCAGTGAGGAATCCCAGGACAAGGGCAGAGGAACGTTACAATGAGGCACATGGGTGGACTAGGCGGATCATTGAGAGGACATTCAGCCTCCTGAAAGCCAGATTCCGTTGCCTCCATCTGACAGGTGGATCCCTGTACTACTCACTGAAGAAGGTGTGCCAGATCATCGTGGCATGCTGTATGTTGCACAACCTGGCATTGAGACGCCAGGTGCCTTTTCTGCTGGAGGATGAGCCTGGTGATGGTCTTGTGGCAGCGGTGGAGCCTGTGGACAATGAGGAAGAGGAGGCAGAGGAAGAAGATGTTGACAACAGAACAAACATAGGGGGTCATTCTGATCCTGGCGGTCAAAGACCGCCAGGGCGGAGGACCGCGGGAGCACCGCCGACAGGCCGGCGGTGCTCCAATGGGGATTCCGGCCGCGGCGGTAAAGCCGCGGTCGGACCGGCACCACTGGCGGGCTCCCGCCAGTGTACCGCCGCCCCATTGAATCCTCCACGGCGGCGCAGCTTGCTGCACCGCCGCGGGGATTCCGACCCCCCCTACCGCCATCCAGATCCCGGCGGTCCGACCGCCGGGATCCGGATGGCGGTAGGGGGGGTCGCGGGGCCCCTGGGGGCCCCTGCAGTGCCCATGCCACTGGCATGGGCATTGCAGGGGCCCCCGTAAGAGGGCCCCTACATGTATTTCACTGTCTGCTGCGCAGACAGTGAAATACGCGACGGGTGCAACTGCACCCGTCGCACAGCTTCCACTCCGCCGGCTCGATTCCGAGCCGGCTTCATCGTGGAAGCCTCTTTCCCGCTGGGCTGGCGGGCGGTCTGAAGGCGACCGCCCGCCAGCCCAGCGGGAAAGTCAGAATTACCGCTGCGGTCTTTCGACCGCGGAACGGTAACCTGACGGCAGGACTTTGGCGGGCGGCCTCCGCCGCCCGCCAAGGTCAGAATGACCGCCTGTGGGCCTGATTCTAACTTTGGAGGACGGTGTTAAACCGTCCCAAAAGTGGCGGATATACCACCTACCGTATTACGAGTTCCATAGGATATAATGGACTCGTAATACGGTAGGTGGTATATCCGCCACTTTTGGGACGGTTTAACACCGTCCTCCAAAGTTAGAATCAGGCCCTGTAACTCCTCTTGACATTTCAGTTTACTTTGGACATTGTACATGGCAGCCTCTTACCCTCTGTCTAGGGACACTGACTGTTCCCTTTGGATTCCCTTTTTTCAGATCTGTGTACCCCATTCTGGCTTCTGCTGTGTGTACTGCTGCCCAACAACTGTCATACATTGGTATGAGTAAACAAACATGTACGTTGCAATGCTTTGCTAAAGTTGTAGTAATACGTTTGTGAATCATCAGACTGACTCCAGATTGGTATTTGTTTCAAGGGTGTTTATTTAGGTGCCAATAAGTATAGGGGTATGTGCAAGGGGCTGGGGTGATGGTAGATGAAGGTCTGTGGTAGAGTCCAATCTCATGGCATCACAGGTGCATTGTCCAAGGGGGCATAGGAAGTGGAGCAATGGCAGTTCAAGGTAGACAGGGTAACAAAGTGGGACAGTAGGATGACTATCAAGAGGGTCCTATTTCCTGGTGGGGGTCTTGCACAGGAAGACTTAAAGGTAAGTCTGGTGTGTCCCCTTGGGAGGTGGAGGTTGCAAGGGGTTAGGGGCCCCTAGAGCACAGTTGGTTCTCTGATGCAGGGGCCCAGGAGGCCTTGTGCAGAGCAGATAGGTCAGCCAAGGGTTATGTGTCAGGGAGCCTTTTTGAGCCAGGTGTAGGTCACTTGGAGGGTGGTTTGCAGGTCAGCAGAGCTCCCTTGGGGGTGCTTTTTGGGTGTCCTGTAGTCCGTTGACTAGAGCTTTCTCCTGGTCCTTGGAGAGTCCAGAGTGGACCTGTCTTCTGGGTGTTTGGCATTGGGGGTCCAGTACCAATGGCTACTATACAGTTAAGCCACTGGAGCTCGCAGTGTCACCAAAGTTGGCACACTTGCAAGATCTTTTCTTCAAGTCTGTTGGGTGAAGTTTGGTCTGGCTGCTGTGCCCGGTTCATTGATCAGCGGCCGGTCAGTGAACTGGACTTCACTGTTTCTTGGTGCAGGGAGTGATACTTTCACTCTGGAGAGACGTCCTTGGCAATTTTTAAAAGGGTGGGGTCATCTGGGGTTTCTTAGAGACCATCTGATGTCCAGCTGATGCCTCTGTAGAGATTGCTGAGTCCTGAGTGCAGTGGGCATGGTTTGGGGCCTCTTTCTTTGTGCAGCAGGTCTTTTGTTCTTGACCCCTGGGTCTTTTTTGTTGCTGGCCTTCTTGCGTCTATCAAATATGACCTGCAGGTCTAGGGATACCTACTAAAAACTGCATTTAGTAGAGTTTAGGGAATACCTGGCAGTGGCCAATGGGCTAATTACCTTAGGGTGGCTACACCCGCCATATGACCACGTCCTATGGGAAAAGGTGACATCCCTAGCCATGATAGGTTATTTTCCTGCCACCCAGGATGGAGGAAAATTAAATGGAGTGGTCACCTTGCCTGCCACACCTGAGGGGTAGTGCAGGCTGAGGGTAGTCACTCCTCCTATCCTTTGTTAGTTTTCCTGCTGTTCCTCCCACCAAACGTGGGGTCCGGGGTGGGGTGGCCATCTGCTGCTAGCAGCAAATAGATAGAGCAGTGCTTCAAAGGCAGAATGGCCTTTGCAGCTTCCTGCCAGAGCAAAGCATATTTCTGGGGGAGAAGGTGTGGCACCTCCACCCAGGAAGGGCCTTGTTTTCTGGTCAAAGAGACCAGAGGCTTCCACTTCCAGGGATCCAGAATCATGTCTGGTGGAGGCAGGCTGGTTTTAAATAGCCAGTAGCCATGCCAGGGTAGTATAGGTTTTGCAGGGGCACCTCTAAGCTGGATTTTGGGTACATTTTATAATAAATTCAACACTGGTACCCTTGAGGATTTATTACTTTGAGTTGTTTGATACCAAAAAACCCAGGTTTCAGAGTAGCCATCACGTAGCTGGAAAACTTGTAATGACCAGTGTCCAGCTCATGTACTTGCCATGGCTCCCCCGTTCACTTACTATGCCTTAAGATTTTGCAAATCCACACTAGAGGCCCTCAGATGCATTATAGTGTACCCTGCCTTAGTGCTGTAAGGCCTGCCAAAGGGGTGACATATCTAAAGTGCATACAGTGTTAGTGGACAGGGCACTCTTGGTGAGTGCCATGTTGAGTTTGTAACTTTTAAACACACCTTGGCATACACTTGCAATGGCAGTCTGCATGAGGTTGGTGTGGTGACTCTCAGAGTGGCACAATTGGTGCTGCAGCTCTGCGGCCCTGGTCAGCACCCATGCCCTGGGTACCCATGCCCTTAATACCATTTACTAGGGACTTGCAGGGGTGACTGAAGTGCCAATACACAGCTCTGTTTTGGGGAAAGAGATCTGGCCCTGGGAACCTGTTTAGCAGGGGCACAGGACACTTACAATTCTAAAACCATGTCAAGATCCAGGCAAAAAGCAGGGGGGGCTAAATATGCCAAAAGTGTCCTTTCTTACATGTGGTCCCTACTTGGACAGGGTGCAAACTTGTGCCAGCCAGAGACTCAATTTCTAACATTGGCCATCAGCAGTGAGGATAGGAATTGTATTTGTGCAGTGTCTTACAGTAATTTGGTGTGTACTACTACTAGCACTTAGACCAGTTTGAATCAATTGTCTCTGATTGTCACTGATGTTTTATTTTTCTTTGCTCTTGCCAATTGGCATTTCTTATATCTCATTCTTCCTGATTCACATTTTCATTTTTACTCTAAATCTTGTCTCTGGTTGGAGGCTCAGCATCTGCACCTGCACCTACAGGGATGGAGTTTGCCAAGGCCAAGCTTGAGGAATACACTGCGGCCCTCCTCGGGGATTTCTGTAGGGGTTTTGGGCTGCCTGCTAGGAGCAAAAAGGCAGAAGCAGAAAAGGCACTGAGACACTATGCTGAAGCCCGTGTTTTAGCAAGTGATTTCGCAGAGGAGACTGAGGAGGTGGTAGAAGTGAAGGATAACTTGGATCAGGGTCTGGCTGGAGGCCTTGGACTGCTGTGGGGCAGGCAAGCAAGTTACACTCAGGATTAAAGGCCCATCCAAGACAGGGAGCAGTGTGTCATCCAAGGGCCTGTCCCTAGAGGACATGGAGGACAGGTGGGAGTAAAGAAAGTTAAAATTAGAGCTGACTAAGCTCCGATTGAAGGAGAGGGCCTTGGAGGAGAAATGATTGGTCATGGAGATGGAGGCAAGCCAAAAGAAAATAGCCATGGAAATGGAGGACAGCAAGAGGAGACTGGTTCTGGAGGAAGAAAAGATGATGCTGGTTCAGGAGCTGAGCCTGAAGAAGATGGACATCAATGCCAGACAGGTGGAGTCCAGCAAGGATGGTGGCAGCAATACTATGGTGTCTTCCAAGGTACACATACCTAAGAATCTGATATCTGATTTTGTGGTGGGGGTGACATTGACATATTGTTGGTGGTATATGAGATTGCCCTACAAATGCACAAGGTCCCTAAGGGAGATTGGGGGGCTGGTTTGTGGGGACATACCCCTATTGATGGGAAGGATGCTCTCTTGGCCCTAGTAGGGAGTGACAAGGCGAGGTATCCTGCCATGAAAGAGGCTCTGACCATTAAATTTGGTCTGATCCCAGAAAAATGGATGCAAACATTCAAGAATAGCCAGAAGGGTGCACATCAGACCTTGGCGGAATGTGTGGACTGTTTGCTTTGCACTTCTATGAACTATTTTCACTTAAATCTTTAAAATTGCATATCTCAGGACCTACTTATTAGATGTTTGTCATTTTGGTCTTGTTTTACTCAGATAAATAATCTCTATTTGTTCTGGTTTGAGTCTTTTTGTTGTGTCTCTGATTGTGTTAATGTAATTAAGCATTACACAAATACTTTACACATTGCCTCTTAAGTTTGGCCTGACTCCTGTGTGCCAAACTACCAGGGGGTGAGCACAGGTTAATTTAGGTTGTGTATCTAACGTACCCTGACTAGGATGGGGTCCCTACTTGGACAGGGTGCACACCTCTGCCAATTAGATACCCAATTTCTAACAAGCACCATGCACAGAATAGGAAAATCAAAATGGTTGCTTGCACATGCGACGTTGTGGTACCGTTGACGCTTGCTGTGCAATGTGAAACGTGCAACTCACACTAATGTGTGCAAATGGGTAGCCAAGTACACCTCTGTCTGTTCGTGGACTGAGGCAGAGTTGTCATCGAGTTTTTTGGGAACTACGCAGCTTTCCGTGTAGCAGAACTCCGCAAGTTCCACCCACCCATAATAAAATTTGGAGAAAAACTGAATTATATTGATGCCAAGGTGAAAAGAAATGTAGCAGAAGCTAAGTCCAGACAGAAGGAAGTGTTTGACAGTTGTAATTGCATAATTGAGATCAAGTTGTGTATAGGTGATGTAGTGCACATCATGAAGGGTTGTTATGTAAAGGAGGGTGGTAAAAATTAGAGTGGCCCTGTGGTAGTGAACAGCATGTGTGGCAATGTGATCAGAGTGAATGTTCCAATTGGTGGAATATTTAGAGGAGTGGTGAAACGCAAGGTTGAAGCCTGTCCTAGTAATTTGAATGTTGTTGATGAGGGCAGTCCATGTGGAGCAAGGGGCAAAGACGTCCCTGAGGCTTTTTGTTCTCAAGAGACCAGGGTCATTAATAGGGACAGGGAGAATGAGGTTCCCAAGGTTAGGATTGGTGGGGTACCTGAGGTGGATGCCCCTAAACCAACTGGGGAGGCCATTGCCACCCTGGGTGACCTCTCTGAGCTTGCTGGTTACCAGGTTAAGGGTGGGCCCACCAGGGATGGATTCTGCAAGGCACAGAAGAAATGCTCTACTATAGAGAGCTTGAGGGGGCAAATTAAGAGCCATGAAGCAGGTGACACCTCTGGAAATCACCTGATCTAGAAAAATGACATCCTATGGAGCAAGCCTAAGGTTCATGGCTGTAGGACAACCTACGTGGTTGCTGTCCACCAGTGTTATCGGGCCTTCCTCCTGGGTTCACACAAGATATACCTCTTGCAGCACATCTAGGGCAAGACAAGACCTTTGCCAGGCATGTTGCCCACTTTTATTGGCCCCAGATGATGACAGTCTCAGATGCATTCTGAAGATCCTGTCCCTTCACTACCTGCCCAGCCAGTGGGAAGTCAGAGAAAAAGCTCAATGTTCCTTTGAATCCATTACTTGTTATCGGCACTCTAGGGAGCTGGGTTCTGATTGCAGTACCCCCCACCTTTTGCCTGGTGTTTAGATGCTTCTTTGACTAAAGTGCACTGGGTTAATCCTAACCAGGCCCCCAAAGCCAGTGTTCCTTCCCTAAAACATGACACCTGGTCACTTGATCCCCAAGTGACCAGGCCCTTCAGTCCCCCTGGAAGTTCCTAGTAAATGGTAACTCTGGTACCTAGGGCATGCATCCTGAAGAGGGCCCCTCAGAGCTGCATCACAAATTGTGCCATTTTGAGGGACCCAAGACCAACCTTATTCAGACTGCCATTGCAGGCTGCGTGACAAGGTGCTCCCAAAATTTAAAACACGACATGGCACATACTTGTGTGCCATGCCCCCTAAAACACTGTTTGTAATATCTTTAAGTCACCCCTAGAGCAGGCCTTCAGCCCTAAGACAGGGTGCATTATATTACAAGTGAGGGCATATATGCATGAGCAAATATGCCTCTACTATGTCTTTGTCAATTCTTAGACTTCATAAGTATACAGGGAAGCCATTTTAAATACATGTGCTGGACACTGGTCACTACGAGTTCCCCAGCTACATGATGGCATCTCTCAACCTAGGGATGTTTGGTATCAAACATCTCTTATTAATAAACCCTCACTAATTCCAGTGATGGATTTAGTAATACATGCACCCAGAGGGCACCTTAGAGGTGCCCCCTGAAAAACCTACTAACTGCTGGTGAGCTCACTGACCGGTTCTGGCCTGCCTGCCACCAACAGATGAGAACCTGACTTTCCAGGGGAAGAGCCTCTGTTCTTGTGAGGTCAGAAACAAAAGTCTGTCTAGGCTGGGTTGTTAGCCACCCTTCCCCACAGGATGACCTGCATTCCAAGGTCGGAGTTCAACGAGGCTCACTGCCTTTGGTATGAAGATTTGGCATTCCTCTTAGGACCCACAACCCTCCTGCCCCGGGGCCTATCTGGCACCTGGACAGGTGGTAAAATTAGCTACGCAGGAGGCGTGTCATATTTACAGACTAGGAACACCCCTATGGTGGCCGACCTGAAGTGGATACAACTTAGGAAATTCTGCCATCTTACGTGTGGTGGAATTTAGGACCGCTGGACAGGGTGATGCCCACTCCCCTCAAGAAGTAGTCATCTAGGGAGTGTAGTGATCCCAAGGGTAAGTACCCCATTGACTACTACCCTTCATTCCCCTTAACACCCCCTAAATTGGATATTTAGGAGACCCCTGGGTACCGTATCCTCAGATCTTCGCTGGACACAGAAGGAGGACGTAGGAGCATGACTGACTTGGAGTCAACCCTTGAGAAGCAACTGAACTGTCCTACTGCTGCAGCCTCCAAGAAACCGGGAGAGGTGCCAGTGCTCTGCAAATCACCAAGAAGAACTCCTTTGGAGTAGAGTAGCTGCCTCTCTGCACCCACAAGCACCCAAGAAAGAACTGAGAGGACTGGGACTGCCAAAAACTTGACGCTGGGCATCACCACTGCACCCTAGCTACCTAGCCCATGTTGAAATGGGCTAACGGTATCAGCATGGTCCCCAGGCCCTCCAGAGGAGATGCCCACCCTGCGCATGTCCACTGTGGACTTCACAATGAAGCTTGCAGAATGTTTCTGCAGAACACCCTGCAATCGTGAGTGACCAAAGCCTGGCACTCTAGAACACCTTTGCACCTGCCTGCCCCAGACCCAGAAGAGGAGACCTGAGCCCATTTGTCAGCTCGGTCAGACCAGACCCCCAGTCTATGCCTGCAGTGTTTCTGCGAGCCTCCCACAACCATGAAGAACTCCAGTGCTGGACTCAATGCCAGCCTCCCCACCCGACAGTCCGAGGATGAGTGGACTGATGGTGTCCCCACATGCCCAAGAATCTCAAGGGTTGATGCCCCCTGTGGCTACCCCTGACTGTTCTTCCACACTAACACTGCAGTGACTTTGTAACCAGACTATTCCCAATAGACATGAATGGGACACCTGATGCTGTGACGCACCTCTGCCCCCTGAAGCACCCGATCCCTGAGGTGACCTCTTGGTGTAGCCTTGGATCTTGCCCCAAAACATCCTTTAGTCCAGGAGATTACTCCTGTAAGTTGTTGTACTCTACCTGGACTGCTGTCTTTGTTTTCCTTCATAGGAATGCATTTCAGCTTTCTGAAAAATGCAGTGCCTACTTTTTAAAAACTCTAACAATTCATAACTCAAAAAGTACTCACCTGATCCCTATGATCTTGGTATCTCAACTGATATAAAAGTACATATTTTTTTTTTAATTGTGTTGGATTTCTTTATTAAGTGTGTGTCTCACTCACTGCATGAGTCTGTACCTTACATGCTTACCACTACCCTCTGATATGCATGACTGCTCGACCACACTACCCAAAAAGAGAGCTTTTGGGATGTCATTTATGCCCTTGTTATACCTCTGACCAGCTTCCTACATGCTCCATTTGAGAGGGTGGGCATCTGCATCATTGGACCTCTAGGCTCTAAGACAGCTTTGGCCAACAGATTTGTGGTGGTCTTGGTGGACCATGCCACTTGCTACCCACACACCAACTCTCTGAGGTCGGTAACTGCACACCCACTGGCCATGCCACTGATGTTGATTTTTGACTGTGTGAGGCTCCCCAAAGAGGTGGTGTCTGACAGAGGCACTAACTTTGTATCAGCATGTATGAAGTTCATGTGACATTAGTCGGCGGTAACCTATAAGTTCTCTACACTCTATCATCCCCAAACAAATGGTCTTGAGGAATGATTTAACAAGACTTTTAAAGGCATGCTAATGGGTCTACCTGAGCCAATGAGGCATAAGCGGGACATCCTCCTGCCATAACAAGACCAAGGTTCCTTGGGAGCAGTAACCTGAAATGCCTGCCTTCCAGCAGCACCAACTCTGGCGATTAATGTACCAGAGGTTTGGAGTAGCTATATTAGGGGAAGGGTTTTAGGAGGATACTGCGGGGAGGGAGACTTGGAACAAAAGTGAGCCTGCAATAAGAATAATTAGTTTATCTGGCTAATACAACACTTACTCACTCTATTGGTGTCATTACCTAATTCTGGGCTGACCAAGAAAGGAATAAAGATTTACATGACATGACAAGTCCCTACAAATGACATATACAGTTCACTTCACAGGTCTTTTCTCAATTTGTCAAGATATTCAAGTATTTTCCATGATATTCGCCTGCGTAGCAATTACTGACACCTTAATGCAGTCTTTTAAATATACAGGCTTTGTAGCACATGAGATATATCTGTTTTCAGCAGTGTGGCATGAACAAAGGGGTTTCTGTTCCCAAAGCGTGACACGAACAAAAGGAATTCCTTTTATCTAACACGGTGGCATGAAAAAACAAGGTTGGCAATTTGACCTGTGACTCAGATGGCTGGGGTATTCTTGGCAAGTCTTGAAACAGTGCTGCTTTGGATCGCTTCTACTGCAAGAGTCCCATTCTGGGTGTGGCTACTATTTATGGTGGACGGCATTTAAGATGGCAGCTGGGATTTGTTGGTCTTGTGAGCTGTCACCACGGCGTTTTCTCACAAGATCTCACTACACAAAAACAGAAAAAACCTTTGCATATCTTGATGCATGTTGGTACCACCATGATGTTTGTGAGATGGGCTTTCGCTTATGCGTTTTCCTACCATGCCCTTAGTAGTCCTAAAGCAAAGAGCAGGGGCAGTGTCTTAATAACATGTAGTGCCTCTTTGCTGGTTTATGGTAGTGTTCCACTTACTGGGCATACTCAAATAAAATACAGTGTCTGCATTACTGATACAGTACATACATGAGTAGTATCTCCGTGTACAGTGATTAGCCGATCTGTTTCCAAGTGCATAAGAGTGTTTCCAAAAACAGCAAACTGCACAATCCAGCACAGTGTGCAATACATGCGCAAGAGTTCTCAAGAGCCCTTGGGTGGGACAGCCTGGACAGCTATACCTTATTTTTGCCTATAAGGAGGTGCCACAGAATGGAATAGGGTTCAGTCCCTTTTAACTCCTTGAATGGCCACCCTGTTAACAGACATCTTACTGGTAACAGAGGGGTGGGAGCAAACACCCTGAACCCCCCCCCTAACCAGAATGTGATCAGCTACATACTACATGCTGGCCCTTCACAACCAGATGCACCACTTCTGGAAAAAGGCTAAAAGTCACCTTGATGCCAATCAAGAAGATAAGAATCTCTGGTATGGCCAGAAGCCCACTCTGATGGAGTTTCAACCTGATCAGAAAGAGTTGGTCATGGAGCCTATGGAGCCAAGAGCTCTCTAGGGTCACCGGACAGGCCCATATGAGGTGAAAGAGTAGAAGGGGGAGTCTAGTTACTACATGACCCATAGAAACCTCTTAAGGGTGATCCACGTGAACTGCCTCAAACCACACTTCAAGAGGTCCAAAGTGAGCATGGTCCAGGTGACAGATTAGAGGTGGAAGAGAAGAGCGAGCCTCTCCCTGACCTCCTTGCTGCCCAGGGACATAAAGGATCAGTAGAGGATTTCAACTGTTCCCCTATTCCTACCCCTAAGTAGCAGAGTGACGTCAATAGTTACTGAAGCAGTTCACTTCTCTTCCTTGACTCACCCCTGTATTTGGGCGCCTGTGTGTCGATGGTATTGACACTGGAGGCAGCCCACCTGTTAAAAATAATAGTTACAGGTTGTCAGATAAGGTGAGGGCCATTATCAAGGAGGAGGTCTCAAAGATGCTGGTGTTAGGGATGATTGATCCCTGGTTCAGCTCTGCAGTGCTGGTACCCATCGCTGCCCCACTGGATCCCATTCCAGAGCTAAGGTTCTGTGTGGACTACTGGGTCATAATTACATCATGAAGACTGACACACACACCCAATCCCATGAGCTGATGAGTTAATTGACAGGATGAGCACTGCCAAGTTCCTGACTGGGAAGGAGACATTGGGCCTGATTCTAACTTTGGAGGACGGTGTTAAACCGTCCCAAAAGTGGCGGATATACCACCTACCGTATTACGAGTCCATTATATCCTATGGAACTCGTAATACGGTAGGTGGTATATCCGCCACTTTTGGGACGGTTTAACACCGTCCTCCAAAGTTAGAATCAGGCCCATTATGTGCTACTTACCTGGATGATATAGGGGGTCATTCTGACTCCCGCCGGGCGCGGTCACCGCGCGCCCGGCGGGAGCCGTCAAAATACCGTACCGCGGTCGGAAGACCGCGGCGGGTATTTTGAGTTTTCCCCTGGGCTGGCGGGCGGCCTTCAAAAGGCCGCCCGCCAGCCCAGGGGAAAACGACCTTCCCACCATGAAGCCGGCTCGTAATCGAGCCGGCGGAGTGGGAAGGTGCGACGGGTGCTACTGCACCCGTCGCGTATTTCACTGTCTGCTATGCAGACAGTGAAATACAAGCGGGCCCTCTTACGGGGGCCCCTGCAGTGCCCATGCCATTGGCACTGCAGGGGCCCCCAGGGGCCCCGCGACACCCCCTACCGCCATCCTGTTCCTGGCGGGCGAACCGCCAGGAACAGGATGGCGGTAGGGGGTGTCAGAATCCCCAAGGCGGCGCAGCATGCTGCGCCGCCTTGGAGGATTCTGACGGGCAGCGGAAAACCGGCGGGAGACCGCCGGTTTTCCTGCACTGACCGCGGCCAAAGCGCCGCGGTCAGAATGCCCTGCGGGGCACCGCCGGTCTGTCGGCGGTGCTCCCGCCGACCCTGGCCCCGGCGGTCTGAGACCGCCGGGGTCAGAATGACCCCCATAGTTATCTAAAGATCCAGCTGGGAGGGACACCTGTAGCACCTCAAGGGGGTATTTTGTGCCCTGCAGCAGGTGAGCCCGATTATCAAGGCCAATAAGTGCCAGATATGGCAAGGTTCAATGTTTTATCTGGGCCAAGTGGTGGGCAAGGTGCAGCCCATCCAGGCCGAGATTGAGACAATCCTGGCCTGGCAACCCCCAATAACTCAGACAGACGTCAGGGCATTCTTTGGTCTCACAGGATACTACAGGAGGTTGTTAAGGGATACATCACCCTTGGTACCCCTTAACAGAGATGACTTTGAAGAAGCAGCTCAGACAGGTGATCTGGCGAGAGCCCTGCCAGAAAGCCTTTGACACCCTCAAGGAGGCCATGCAAACAGCACCCTTACTCAAGGCTCCTGAGTTGTCCAGAGTTCATAGTGTAGGCAGATGTTTCAGAGCATGACATTGAGGCAGTCTTAGCACAGCTAAATGAGGAGGGCCTAGACCAACCAGCAGCCTTCAATAGCAGGACGTTAATTCCACAGGAACAGAGGTGGATTACAATTGAGAGGGAGGCTTTTGCTGAGGTCTGGACACTGAAAAAGCTGAGACCATACCTGAGATTTACTTCTGGGTTCAGACAGACCACAGGCCCCTCAGATGGCTCATACAAATGAGGGACCAGAATCCCAAAATTTTGAGGTGGTCCATCTCCCTAGGCCTAATGGACTTTACAGTGGAATAGCCTCCTGGGTCATGGAGATGGCTGATCCATGTTCTTCCACCTTAGTGAACATATTTCCCAAGGGGTTGAGTAGTTCTTCCAACTTTCAGCTGGGGAGATACATGTTAGACCTGTCAGCCTTAGGATGTACATCCTCCCAACTTTTTGCCTTCCTCCACCGTTTTCCCTAACTTGTTTTTGCTGGTATTACGACTATGCACACTTTTGCACTGTTACCCAATGCTAAAATGGTTGTGCTCTCTCCTCTTAAATATGGCAATATTGGCTCATCCAACAGTGGCAAATGTAATTTACTTATATGTCCCTATAAAGTGTACTACATGTGCCCAGGGCCTCTAAATCAAATGCTTCTAATGACCTTGTTGCACTGATTGTCCCTTCCACTTAAGTAGCCCCTTAAACGTATCTCAGACCTGCTGTTACAGAACCTGTGTGTGAATTTGTAAACTTCCATTTCGACCTGGGAACAATAAAACTTTCACCAGGCCCAATCCTTCATTTTTAATACATTTTGTGGAAGGCTAGGCACACTGTGCTGGGGTTCCAGGCAACGGGAAACACCCAGAACAACGACTCCAAAACCACAAAGTCGTGAAAAACGAAAGCGAAACAACGCTTTCGTTTTCCACAACTTCCTGGTTTTGGTACCTTAACCATGCATGTCTGAACAACATACATGTGTGGTTAAGGTACAGAAGAAGGGAGTCGAAGTCGACGCGGTGAAGGAGGAGGTAAGTTGGGCTGGGACTGGGGCTGTTTTTTTGGGAGGGTGGTGGGGGCTCGGGGTGATTAGGGTTTGGGGGCAGTGTTTAGGTTTAAGGGGTGGGTTCGGGGTTGGAGTGTTTAGGTTTTAGGGGCGGGTGGGGACTGGGGTATTTTTAGTTTTTGGGGTGGGTTGGGGTGGGTGGCTGGGGGTGATTAGGGTTGGGGGAGAAGCATGCTGGAACCGTGCAGGCTGATCGCTAATGTCTTTACCAGGAATGCGTTTACAATGGTAAAATTGTTGTAAACGCATTTGTGGTAAAGGCATTAGTGGTTAGAACGAGGTCATTGTTGCTACCTTGTTGTTGAGCCACGGGTGCTTGAAGCACCCGTGGTTCCGACATATAACCCCAGGCAACCACATGTTGGTTTACAGAGGTAAAAATAGACCACCGAATACTCAAATTTTTATGGTAGCTTGGTCAAACAGTTAGACTAATCTTGGAGAAGTGCAAAGCATTTGTTGTACACACAGTATCAATAAGTGAAACCACACCCTCAAAAGAATAACTCAAGACCAATTTATCAAAATACTTCAGATTTTAAAAAAAAATTAAGACCAAGATCATCACAATCGGGCTAGTACTTTTTTAGTGAATTATTGAATTTTTAAGAGAAATAGGTGGTCATTCTGACCTCGGCGGTAAAAGGCGCCTACCGCCGGTCAGAAATCCTCCATAATTCCGCCGCGGTCGCGGTAACCCGCCACGGTCATTCTGACCCGCAGCAGCCAAACCTCAGAAAATCCGACAGCCACAACAGACCGCCAGACCAGCGGTCGGCGGAAAAGTGGAGGTGACCAAACCTCCACCGTCACGCCAACAGAAATACGCCCATGCCATTACGACCCACGAATCCACGCGGCGGTCTTTCAAACGTGGTTTTCCATTGGCGGTACACACCGCCGCGGTCAGAATACACACAAACGAACAAAACTCAGCCACATTGGACGATTTGAATTCCACACACCTGATACACATACACACACCACTCCCACACACACAATACAATATAAAACACACACCCACATCACCCACAAACCCCTACGACCAAAAATTCAGAAAGAAGCACTGAGAGACACATCAGCGATCACAGAATACCATCACACAGAGGCACACTACACCATCACCCACACAATATCCACACACAAAACAACACACACCACCACACTCAACACACTTAACTACACATACTCCACCCCACACATCATACACACCACTCCATGGCACCCCAAAGACACCCCCGCTTCTCAGACGAAGAACTCAGGGTCATGGTGGAGGAAATCGTTCGGGTAGAGCCCCAGCTCTTCG
The DNA here is from genome assembly GCF_031143425.1 of Pleurodeles waltl. Taxonomy (NCBI): domain Eukaryota; kingdom Metazoa; phylum Chordata; class Amphibia; order Caudata; family Salamandridae; genus Pleurodeles; species Pleurodeles waltl. The sequence goes on from NC_090447.1 coordinate 1,081,260,264, forward strand.
GCACACAGGTCCAATACACCAGCATTGCCCGGAGGACGGAGCTATGGCAGAGGATTGTCGACAGGGTCAACGCTGTGGGACAGCACCCCAGAAATCGGGAAGACATCAGGAAGCGATGGAACGACCTACGGGGGAAGGTGCGTTCCATGGTATCCAGACACAACATCGCCGTGCAGAAGACTGGCGGAGGACCCCCACCTCAACCCCCACAATTTACAACATGGGAGGAGGAAGTCTTGAACATCCTGCATCCTGACGGCCTCGCAGGAGTCGGCGGAGGAATGGATACTGGTAAGTTGAAGCTTCACTACTGCTTCCCCCCCACCTGCATGCCAAATCATACCCCAACCCTCACCCCCATCCTCGAACCCCACCCTCACCCCCACCCCCATCCTCACCCCCACCCTCACCCCCACCACCATCCTCACCCCCACCACCATCCTCACCCCCACCACCATCCTCACCCCCACCCCCAGCACACCTATTCCCTGCCAATGTCTCACCATCACAACCCACACATCCCAAAACCTAGGCCTGCATGCGTCCACTAAGCATGGACACCCATCACCAAAGCATGCCCAATGCATATACACATCCCCCCCACAAGCCACCCTCACCAAAGCCCCCACACACGAATGCCAGCACTTGGGGACACGGGAACCCACAGATACACCCATATGCCACACATTGAAACTATAACCATACCTCTATACCCCTGCAGGACCCGACCGTCAACACACCGCCACGGAGGGCCCAGAATTCTCCACACCCCCCACCCAAGAGGCCGTCAGCGATGACAGCAGCTCTGTCGACCTGGACACTGATGACCAGCCCGGACCATCGGGGACCTCTGGACAGTCGGTTCCCCTCACACAGGCACAGGCCACTACAGACCCAAACCCCTCTGGGAACACCAGCACAGCTCCCACCCAGCGGGCCCATGCCTCTGTCTCCAGGGCGCGTCAATCTGCGGTGTGTCTACCACTACAGGGCACCCAGGATAACCCACCACTCCAACAACAACAGGGACCTGGGGGCAGTGGTAGTGGGCACACCGGCCAGGGGGCAGAGGCCCAGGGAAACAGGGCAACTCGGAGGGCAGCTGTGCGACAGGGGGGGGGACGGGCCCAGGGAACCCACTCTCCACGAGGCCCTCACCACCATCATGGGAGCATACAACCGCTCCCAGGAGACGATGGCGACGGTACTGGCCCGGTTCCAGGAGATCCAGGTACTGCAGGAGGAACACTATCGGGGGTACAGGGAGGACATCAGAGCCCTCACCTCCACCCTGGTTACCATGGTAGGGCTGCTGCAGGACCTCATCAACACCAGGACGGACACTCAACAACAACAAAGGGCCCCTGCCACTAGCCTGGACCAAGAACAGCCAACCACCTCCGCCGGCGCTAGTGGACAGGAGGCCCCCGCACAACAGCAGCCCACCAGACCCCCACCTCCTGCAGGAGAAGAACCACCCCGCAAGAGGGCCCTGAGATCTCGCAAGAAGACAGAGTAGGATGTCAAGACCCCCGCCAGCAAAGGATACCACCTGATGTCATCCCACTGTCCCACATTGTCACCCTGTCCATCCTTGAACTGCCCATGCTCCATCTCTCCACAGGCCTATGGACAATGCACCTGTGTGACTGTTACTCTGGACTCTGCCATGGACATTCCTTCACCATAGCCCCCACCCACTTGAAACCACCCATCCCATTTTGAGCACTGAAATAAACACCTATTTTGCACAAAACTATCTGGAGTCTGGCTGTGATTTCAAAATATTGTAATTGACATGACAGTGCAAATATGTCCTTGTACATAGTGAAGTCAACAAACAGCTGCCACAAAGCTGTGGTCCATGGGGAAACGAAGCACAGGACTCGTAGTGGGGACCCCAGATCTGAAATAGGGAGGGAAAAGCCACAACTCAGTCATCATACACTGGGGCAAATAGACAGGCAGCAGAGATGCAGGAGAGTAGTTCACATTTACTAAATTATGTTTGAATTGTTACCTGTGTCCTATTGGAAGTACTGTTCAATGATTCTGTCCCTGTTGTCTGTTTCAGCCCCGTCGTCTTCCTCCTCGTCACTCTCCACAGGTTCCACAGCCGCCACAACACCACCGTCTCGACCATCCTCCTGCAGGAAAGGCACCTGGCGGCGCAAAGCCAGGTTGTGAAGCATGCAGCAGGCCACGATGATGTGACACACCTTCTTAGGTGAGTACATTAGGGATCCACCTGTCATATGCAGGCACCTAAACCTGGCCTTTAGGAGGCCAAAGGTGCGTTCGATCACCCTCCTAGTACGCCCATGGGCCTCATTGTACCGTTCCTCTGCCCTGGTCCGGGGATTCCTTACTGGGGTCAGTAGCCACGACAGGTTGGGGTACCCAGAGTCCCCCAATAGCCATACACGGTGTCTCTCTAGCTGTTCCATCACGTAAGGGATGCTGCTATTCCTCAGGATGTAGGCGTCATGCACTGACCCTGGAAATTTGCCATTTACATGCGAGATGTACTGGTCAGCCAAACACACCACCTGGATGTTCATGGAATGGTAACTTTTTCTGTTCCTGTACACCTGCTCCCTGTCTCTTGGGGGAACCAAAGCCACATGGGTCCCATCAATGGCACCAATGACGTTGGGAATATGTCCAAGGGCGTAGAAATCACCCTTCACTGTAGCCAATTCGCCCACCTCAGGGAAAATGATGTAGCTCCTCACGTATTTCATCAGGGCAGACAACACTCTGGATAACACCTTCGAAAACATGGGCTGAGACATCCCAGAAGCAATTCCCACTGTTGTCTGAAATGACCCACTTGCCAAGAAATGGAGTACTGACAGGACCTGCACCAGAGGGGGAATCCCTGTGGGTTGGCGGATGGGGGACATCAGGTCGGGCTCCAGCTGGGCACACAGTTCATGTATAGTGGCACGGTCAAGCCGGTAGGTCAGGATAATGTGGCGTTCTTCCATTGTCGACAGGTCCACCAGCGGTCTGTACACGCGAGGATTCATCCGTCTCCTCGCCAAACCCAGAGGACGGTGCCTAGGAAGGACAACATGGAGCACACAGTCAAGCAACCCACAGGTACGTACTCACAGCTTGCACAGTAAACGATTCTCTATGCAGTGAATGGCGTGTCTGAGTGGCTATGCAAGGCCTAGGCCTGTGTGACGCAGTTGAAATTGAGCCATGTGGACCCTCGAAATGGCGGCTGCCTGACCTGTGAAGTGTGACAATGGGATGTGAGGTCAATGCGCTGGCGTGGCACACCGCGGCGGTCGGCGGTCGAAGACCGCGGCGCGAAGCTGCATTGGTTAACATTGAAGCCTATGGGTTTCAGGAGCCAATGGCGAAGGGCGCCGGCGGTGGCGGTACGCACCGCCGCGGACGTGACCGCCATTTTCTATCTACTTATCCACTTGCGACTTGAACTTTCACAGGAGAGGAACTATACTGCAAGTGTTGCTGTGACCTCGGTCTGGAAGGGACAATGGCTGCTGCGACTGGGGAAAGGGCCCCTGCCTTCACTGGAGAGGAGTTGGAGAAACTTGTGGATGGGGTCCTCCCCCAGTATGCGCTACTCTACGGTCCTCCAGACCAACAAGTGAGTTTAATTCAATATGGATTTGGGGCCACTGGCTGGCTTGGGGGCCTGGCGGGGGGCCTGGCGGGGATGGGGGGCATGTTGGGGCTGGCGGGGGGCCTGGCGGGGGGCCTGGCGGGGATGGGGGGCATGTTGGGCCTGGCGGGGGCCTGGAGGGGGGCCTGGCGGGGATGGGGGGCATGTTGGGGCTGGCGGGGGGCCTGGCGGGGATGGGGGGCATGTTGGGCCTGGCGGGGGGCCTGGCGGGGGGCCTGGCGGGGGGCCTGGCGGGGATGGGGGGCGTCGGGCCACTGGCAACAAAAATGCAGACAAACTTGAACGTGGTATTTCTCCCTCCCTGTACGTGTCACATAGGTCCGCGCCCATGAGAAGATCGGGATTTGGCGTGCCATCGCCAAGGAAGTCTGGACCCTGGGGGTCCACCATCGACGGGGCACCCACTGCCGCAAGAGGTGGGAGGACATCCGCCGCGGGACCAAGAAGACCGCCGAGTCTCTGCTGGGGATGGCCTCCCAACGTAGGCGGGGTGCCTGCCGTCAACTGACCCCCCTGATGTTCCGGATCCTGGCGGTGGCCTACCCTGATTTGGATGGGCGCGTGAGGGCAGCACAGCAGACACAAGGGGGTGAGTACAAGCATTATCTACTCTGTTGTCGCGCAGTGGAGGTGTCTGGGTGGGGGAGGAGGGCTGGGGGTCCCCCTAGGCCAGGGCGATATCTGTAGGCTGGGCACCCCCGTAGGCCCCTGTGTCCCCAGCCACCACCCTCAGTAGTGTGTCAGTACAGCCATCCCTGGGCCGTGTCATCCATGGGTGCAGTTGTCAACTCTAGGCGTGTAGGGCATGTTCCACGGAATGCGTAGCGGACCCCAAGTGCGCAACTTAGTGCAGGGGGCATCTGTGTCTGTCATGTCCGCTAACTGTACCGGTGATCCATGTACTCAAAATCTCTTTATTTCTCTCTCCCCCCCCCCTTTTTGTTTGTCTTTCTGTGCTTGTGTGCATCAGCATCATCAGGCGGAGGAGAAGTGGCATCGGGGCAGGAGGGAGCTGCATCTCACATGGCCCAGGAGGGCCATGCCACAGAGTCTGACTGGACCAGTGAGACGGAGGGCGAGGGGAGCTCCACAACGGGGACGACTGGACCCTGCAGCGACACGGACACGTCCTCGGAAGGGAGCTCCCTTGCGGGGGTGGCACCATCCGTGCCCCCCGCCATTACAGGTACAGCCGCCACCCAGCGCACCATCTCCGCCCTCCCAGCAGCCCCTCAGCGTTCGCCCCGTGCCCGCTCTGCCAGGAAGCCGGGCATCTCCTTCGCCCCAGGCACCTCAGGCCCTGCCCCTGTTACCCCCGCTGCCCTCAGTGAGGAGGTCATTGACCTCCTCCGAACGCTCATTGTTGGGCAGACTACCCTTTTGAATGCCATCCAGGGGGTGGAGAGGGAGGTTCATCGCAGCAATGCGTACCTGGAGGGCATTCATTCGGGTCAGGCTGCCCATCAGCGATCGTTCCAGGCTCTGGCCTCAGCACTGACGGCAGCCATTGTCCCTGTCTCCTGCCTCCCTCTACTAACTCCCTCCTCCCAGTCTCCTGTTCCTCTGCCTGTCCCACCCACACCATCAGACCAGCCTGCACACACCTCAACACCCAAGAGCAGCTCATCCAAACATAAGCACCATAGATCACGCAGACATTCACACAAGCAACATTCCGATGCAGACATGCCAACAGTCACTACCACCTCTGTGACCCCCACCTCCTCGTCTCCCTCCTCCCTCCCTGTGACGTCTACACTCACACCTTCATTCACCTCACCATCAGCCAGTGTTTCCATCACCAGCATACCCTCCACTACAGTCCGCACACGTGCAGTCACCACCCCCACTGCCATTTACACGTCCCCTGTGTCCTCTCCCACTGTGTCTGTCACCCCCTCTTCCACACCACACAAACGCAGCCACCCACCCACCCAACAGCCATCCACCTCACGACAGCCTCCCGCTCCTGCACCTGCACCCAAAGACAGCAAACTTGTCTCGCCTACAACCACATCCTCTCCCTCCACTCCCATACCCACTGTACCTACCACTATCCATTGTCCCAAGAAAATCTGGTGGTCATTCTGACCTCGGCGGTAAAAGGCGCCTACCGCCGGTCAGAAATCCTCCATAATCCCGCCGCGGTCGCGGAAACCCGCCACGGTCATTCTGACCCGCAGAAGGCAAACCTCCGAAAATCCGACCGCCACAACAGACCACCAGACCAGCGGTCGGCGGAAAAGTGGAGGTGACAAAACCTCCACCGCCACGCCAACAGAAATACGCCCATGCCATTACGACCCACGAATCCACGCGGCGGTCTTTCAAACGCGGTATTCCATTGGCGGGACACACCGCCGCGGTCAGAATACACACAAACGAACAAAACTCAGCCACATTGGACGATTTGAATCCCACACACCTGATACACATACACACACCACTCCCACACACACAATACAATATAAAACACACACCCACATCACCCACAAACCCCTACGCTAAAAAATTCTGAAAGAAGGCCAGAGCGAGACACCAGCATCCACAAACTAACAGCCACAGCCACTCAACACCATCACCCACACACTATCCACACACAAAACAACACACACCACCACACTCAACTCACTTAAATACACATACTCCACCCCAAACATCATACACACCACCCCATGGCACCCCAAAGACAACCCCGCTTCACAGACGAAGAACTCAGGGTCATGGTGGAGGAAATCGTTCGGGTAGAGCCCCAGCTGTTCGGCACACAGATACAATACACCAGCATTGCCCGGAGGACGGAGCTATGGCAGAGGATTGTCGACAGGGTCAACGCAGTGGGACAGCACCCCAGAAATCGGGAAGACATCAGGAAGCGATGGAACGACCTACGGGGGAAGGTGCGTTCCATGGTATCCAGGCACAACATCGCCGTGCAGAAGACTGGCGGAGGACCCCCACCTCAACCCCCACAATTCACATCATGGGAGGAGGAAGTCTTGAACATCCTGCATCCTGACGGCCTCGCAGGAGTCGGCGGAGGAATGGATACTGGTAAGTTGAAGCTTCAATACTGCTTCCCCCCCACCTGCATGCCAAATCAGACCCCAACCCTCACCCCCATCCTCGAACCCCACCCTCACCCCCACCCTCATCCTCACCCCCACCCTCACCCCCACCACCATCCTCACCCCCACCACCATCCTCACCCCCACCCCCAGCACACCTATTCCCCGCCAATGTCTCACCATCACAACCCACACATCCCAAAACCTAGGCCTGCATGCGTCCACTAAGCATGGACACCCATCACCAAAGCATGCCCAATGCATATACACATCCCCCCCACAAGCCACCCTCACCAAAGCCCCCACACACGAATGCCAGCACTTGGGGACACGAGAACCCACAGATACACCCATATGCCACTCATTGAAACTATAACCATACCTCTATACCCCTGCAGGACCCGACCGTCAACACACCGCGGCAGAGGGGCCAGAATTCTCCACACCCCCCACCCAAGAGGCCGTCAGCGATGACAGCAGCTCTGTCGACCTGGACACCGATGACCAGCCCGGACCATCGGGGACCTCTGGACAGTCGGTTCCCCTCACACAGGCCCAGGCCACTACAGACCCTAACCCCTCTGGGAACACCAGCACAGCTCCCACCCAGCGGGCCCATGCCTCTGTCTCCAGGGCACGTCAATCTGCGGTGTGTCTACCACTACAGGGCACCCAGGATAACCCACCACCCCAACAACAACAGGGACCTGGGGGCAGTGGTAGTGGGCACACCGGCCAGGGGGCAGAGGCCCAGGGAAACAGGGGAACTCGGAGGGCAGCTGTGCGACAGGGGGGGGAGGAGAGGCCCAGGGAACCCACTCTCCACGAGGTCCTCACCACCATCATGGGAGCATACAACCGCTCCCAGGAGACGATGGCGACGGTACTGGCCCGGTTCCAGGAGATCCAGGCACTGCAGGAGGAACACTATCGGGGGTACAGGGAGGACATCAGAGCCATCAACACCACCCTGGTTACCATGGTAGGGCTGCTGCAGGACCTCGTAAACACCAGGGCGGACACTGAACAACACCCAAGGGCCCCTGCCACTAGCCTGGACCAAGAACAGCCAACCACCTCCGCCGGCGCTAGTGGACAGGAGGCCCCCGCACAGCAGCAGCCCACCAGACCCCCACCTCCTGCAGGAGAAGAACCACCCCGCAAGAGGGCCCTGAGATCTCGCAAGAAGACAGAGTAGGATGTCAAGACCCCCGCCAGCAATGGATACCACCTGATGTCATCCCACTGTCCCACATTGTCACCCTGTCCATCCTTGAACTGCCCATGCTCCATCTCTCCACAGGCCTCTGGACAATGCACCTGTGTGACTGTTACTCTGGACTCTGCCATGGACATTCCTTCACCATAGCCCCCACCCACTTGAAACCACCCATCCCATTTTGAGCACTTCAATAAACACCTATTTTGCACCAAAATATCTGGAGTCTGGCTGTGATTTCAATATATTGTAATTGACATGACAGTGCAAATATGTCCTTGTACATGGTGAAGTCAACAAACAGCTGCCACAAAGCTGTAGTCCATGGGGAAACGAAGCACAGGACTCGTAGTGGGGACCCCAGATCTGAAATAGGGAGGGAAAAGCCACAACTCAGTCATCATACACTGGGGCAAATAGACAGGCAGCAGAGATGCAGGAGAGTAGTTAACATTTACTAAATTATCTTTGAAATGTTACCTGTGTCCTATTGGAAGTACTGTTCAATGATTCTGTCCCTGTTGTCTGTTTCAGCCCCGTCGTCTTCCTCCTCGTCACTCTCCTCAGGTTCCACCGCTGCCACAACACCACCGTCTCGACCATCCTCCTGCAGGAAAGGCACCTGGCGGCGCAAAGCCAGGTTGTGAAGCATGCAGCAGGCCACGATGATGTGACACACCTTCTTAGGTGAGTACATTAGGGATCCACCTGTCATATGCAGGCACCTAAACCTGGCCTTTAGGAGGCCAAAGGTGCGTTCGATCACCCTCCTAGTACGCCCATGGGCCTCATTGTACCGTTCCTCTGCCCTGGTCCGGGGATTCCTTACTGGGGTCAGTAGCCACGACAGGTTGGGGTACCCAGAGTCCCCCAATAGCCATACACGGTGTCTCTGTAGCTGTTCCATCACGTAAGGGATGCTGCTATTCCTGAGGATGTAGGCGTCATGCACTGACCCTGGGAATTTGCCATTTACATGCGAGATGTACTGGTCAGCCAAACACACCACCTGGATGTTCATTGAATGGTAATTTTTTCTGTTCCTGTACACCTGCTCCCTGTCTCTTGGGGGAACCAAAGCCACATGGGTCCCATCAATGGCACCAATTACGTTGGGAATATGTCCAAGGGCGTAGAAATCACCCTTCACTGTAGCCAATTCGCCCACCTCAGGGAAAATGATGTAGCTCCTCACGGATTTCATCAGGGCAGACAACACTCTGTATAACACCTTCGAAAACATGGGCTGAGACATCCCAGAAGCAATTCCCACGGTTGTCTGAAATGACCCACTTGCCAAGAAATGGAGTACTGACATGACCTGCACCAGAGGGGGAATCCCTGTGGGTTGGCGGATGGGGGACATCAGGTCGGGCTCCAGCTGGGCACACAGTTCATGGATAGTGGCACGGTTAAGACGGTAGGTCAGGATAATGTGGCGTTCTTCCATTGTCGACAGGTCCACCAGCGGTCGGTACACGGGAGGATTCATCCGTCTCCTCGCCCAACCCAGCGCACGGTGCCTAGGAAGGACAACATGGAGCACACAGTCAAGCAACCCACAGGTACGTACTCACAGCTAGCACAGTAAACGATTCTCTATGCAGTGAATGGCGTGTCTGAGTGGCTATGCAAGGCCTAGGCCTGTGTGAAGCAGTTGAAATTGAGCCATGTGGGCCCTGGAAATGGCGGCTGCCTGACCTGTGAAGTGTAACAATGGGATGTGAGGTCAATGCGCTGGCGTGGCACACCGCGGCGGGCGGCGGGCCAAGACCTCGGCGCCAAGCCGCATTGGTTAACATTGAAGCCTATGGGTTTCAGGAGCCAATGGCGAAGGGCGCCGGCGGTGGCGGGACGCACCGCCGCGGTACGCACCGCCGCGGACATGACCGCCATTTTCTATCTACTTATCCACTTGCGACTTGAACTTTCACAGGAGAGGACCTATACTGCAAGTGTTGCTGTGACCTCGGTCTGGAAGGGACAATGGCTGCTACGCCTGGGGAAAGGGCCCCTGCCTTCACTGGAGAGGAGTTGGAGAAACTTGTGGATGGGGTCCTCCCCCAGTATGCGCTACTCTACGGTCCTCCAGACCAACAAGTGAGTTTAATTCAATCTGGATTTGGGGCCACGGGCTGGCTTGGGGGCCTGGCGGGGGGCCTGGCGGGGATGGGGGGCATGTTGGGCCTGGCGGGGGGCATGGCGGGGGGCCTGGCGGGGATGGGGGGCATGTTGGGTCTGGCGGGGGGCATGGCGGGGGGCCTGGCGGGGATGGGGGGCATGTTGGGTCTGGCGGGGGGCATGGAGGGGGGCCTGGCAGGGATGGGGGGCATGTTGGGTCTGGCGGGGGGCCTGGCGGGGATGGGGGGCATGTTGGGCATGGCGGGGGGCATGGCGGGGATGGGGGGCATGTTGGGTCTGGCGGGGGGCATGGCGGGGGGCCTGGCGGGGATGGGGGGCATGTTGGGTCTGGCGGGGGGCATGGCGGGGGGCCTGGCGGGGATGGGGGGCATGTTGGGTCTGGCGGGGGGCATGGCGGGGGGCCTGGCGGGGATGGGGGGCATGTTGGGTCTGGCGGGGATGGGGGGCATGTTGGGTCTGGCGGGGGGCCTGGCGGGGATGGGGGGCATGTTGGCCATGGCGGGGGGCATGGCGGGGGGCCTGGCGGGGATGGGGGGCATGTTGGGCATGGCGGGGGCATGGCGGGGATGGGGGGCATGTTGGGTCTGGCGGGGGGCATGGCGGGGGGCCTGGCGGGGATGGGGGGCATGTTGGGTCTGGCGGGGGGCATGGCGGGGGGCCTGGCGGGGATGGGGGGCATGTTGGGCCTGGCGGGGGCATGGCGGGGGGCCTGGCGGGGATGGGGGGCATGTTGGGCATGGCGGGGGGCATGGCGGGGGGCCTGGCGGGGATGGGGGGCGTTGGGCCACTGGCAAGGAAAATGCTGACAAACTTGAACGTGGTATTTCTCCCTCCCTGTACGTGTCACATAGGTCCGCGCCCATGAGAAGATCGGGATTTGGCGTGCCATCGCCAAGGAAGTCCGGACCCTGGGGGTCCACCATCGACGGGGCACCCACTGCCGCAAGAGGTGGGAGGACATCCGCCGCGGGACCAAGAAGACCGCCGAGTCTCTGCTGGGGATGGCCTCCCAACGTAGGCGGGGTGCCTGCCGTCAACTGAGCCCCCTGATGTTCCGGATCCTGGCGGTGGCCTACCCTGATTTGGATGGGCGCGTGAGGGCAGCACAGCAGACACAAGGGGGTGAGTCCAAGCATTATCTACTCTGTTGTCGCGCAGTGGAGGTGTCTGGGTGGGGGAGGAGGGCTGTGGGTCCCCCTAGGCCAGGGCGATATCTGTAGGCTGGGCACCCCCGTAAGCCCCTGTGTCCCCAGCCACCACCCTCAGTAGTTTGTCAGTACAGCCATCCCTGGGCCGTGTCATCCATGGGTGCAGTTGTCAACTCTAGGCGTGTAGGGCATGTTCCACGGAATGCGTAGCGGACCCCAAGTGCGCAACTTAGTGCAGGGGGCATCTGTGTCTGTCATGTCCGCTAACTGTACCGGAGATCCATGTACTCAATATCCCTTTATTTCTCTCTCCCCCCCCCTTTTTGTTTGTCTTTCTGTGCTTGTGTGCATCAGCATCATCAGGCGGAGGAGAAGTGGCATCGGGGCAGGAGGGAGCTGCATCTCACATGGCCCAGGAGGGCCATGCCACAGAGTCAGACTGGACCAGTGAGACGGAGGGCGAGGGGAGCTCCACGACGGGGACGACTGGACCCTGCAGCGACACGGACACGTCCTCGGAAGGGGGCTCCCTTGCGGGGGTGGCACCATCCGTGCCCCCCGCCATTACAGGTACAGCTGCCACCCAGCGCACCATCTCCGCCCTCCCAGCAGCCCCTCAGCGTTCGCCCCGTGCCCGCTCTGCCAGGAAGCCGGGCATCTCCTTCGCCCCAGGCACCTCAGGCCCTGCCCCTGTTACCCCCGCTGCCCTCAGTGAGGAGGTCATTGACCTCCTCCGAACGCTCATTGTTGGGCAGACTACCCTTTTGAATGCCATCCAGGGGGTGGAGAGGGAGGTTCATCGCAGCAATGCGTACCTGGAGGGCATTCATTCGGGTCAGGCTGCCCATCAGCGATCGTTCCAGGCTCTGGCCTCAGCACTGACGGCAGCCATTGTCCCTGTCTCCTGCCTGCCTCTACTAACTCCCTCCTCCCAGTCTCCTGTTCCTCTGCCTGTCCCACCCACACCATCAGACCAGCCTGCACACACCTCAACACCCAAGAGAAGCTCATCCAAACATAAGCACCACAGATCACGCAGACATTCACACACGCAACATTCCGATGCAGACATGCCAACAGTCACTACCACCTCTGTGACCCCCACCTCCTCGTCTCCCTCCTCCCTCCCTGTGACGTCTACACTCACACCTCCATTCACCTCACCATCAGCCAGTGTTTCCATCACCAGCACACCCTCCACTCCAGTCCGCACACGTGCAGTCACCACCCCCACTGCCATTTACACGTCCCCTGTGTCCTCTCCCACTGTGTCTGTCACCCCCTCTTCCACACCACACAAACGCAGCCACCCACCCACCCAACAGCCATCCACCTCACGACAGCCTATCCCTCCTGCACCCAAAGACAGCAAACGTGACTCACCTACAACCACATCCTCTCCCTCCACTCCCATTCCCACTGTACCTACCACTCTCCATTGTCCCAAGAAGCTCTTCCTCGCCACTACTAACTTCTTTCCTGACCCTGAGCCCCCCCCTCCTTCTCGTCGGGGTAAGAAGAGCACCTCAGCCACCACCAGCCCTGCAGCCCCCTTGACAAGGGTGCAGGGGTATTGGAGCCCGCCAGCCCGCATGTCTGGATCTTCGCCCAGCAGCAAGGGGACAGCCAGCCCACCCCCTGGGAAGAGGAGCAGAAGGCGGAAGGGGCGCCGCAGGAGCCCGCCTTCTACATCCCCCCCGGACACCACCCAGAGACAGTCACCAGCCACAGCTCCAAAGGGAGGAAAGGGCCACAGGCCCACGACTAAGGAGGGCAAGGGCAGCAAGTCGGAGAGGTCAGGCAGCAGGCCTGCTGCCCAGGAGGAGCCCACAACCCCCATAGCCGCTGCCCCGGGAGGAACCGGCACAGCTGCCCCGGGAGAGCCCACCACCCCCATAGCCGCTGCCCAGGGAGGACCCAGCCCAGCTGGCCAGGAGGGCCCCACCACCCACAGCCCAGGTGGGCATTGAAGGAGCACCATCCCTGCTGCCCAGGAGGGCACCACCAGGCAATTAGCAGTTGGCCATAGACCGGCCGCCGTCTCCAGAACCGCTGAACTGGGCCCCGCCGTCTCAAGCACCGCTCCGCTGGGCCCCGCCGTCTCAAGAACCGCTGAACTGGGCCCTTCAAGGCAAGGAGCGCTGAACTGGGCCCCGCCGTCTCAAGAACCGCTGAACTGGGCCCTTCAAGGCAAGGAGCGCTGAACTGGGCCCCGCCGTCTCAAGCACCGTTCCGCTGGGCCCCGCCGTCTCAAGAACCGCTGAACTGGGCCCCGCCGTCTCAAGAACCGCTGAACTGGGCCCCGCCGTCTCAAGAACCGCTGAACTGGGCCCTTCAAGGCAAGAACCGCTGGCCCTTTGGCAGACGTGGCAGGGCAGGATCTATCTCGGGCAGGGCTGCAGGATGTCCTCTGGCCAACTTGCCTCCTCCAGTGGCAGTGGGGTCTGTTATGGACTGTATGGACTGTGGCTTTGCTCTCCCCAGGATGGCCCAGTGGGCAGGCCACCCACTGTATGGACTGTTTGGACTGTGGCTTTGCACTCCCCAGGATGGCCCAGTGGGCAGGCCACCCACTGTATGGACTGTATGGACTGTGTCTTTGCTCTCCCAGGATGGCCCAGTGGGCAGGCCACCCACTGTATGGACTGTATGGACTGTGGCTTTGCTCTCCCCAGGATGGCCCAGTGGGCAGGCCACCCACTGTATGGACTGTTTGGACTGTGGCTTTGCTCTCCCCAGGATGGCCCAGTGGGCAGGCCACCCACTGTATGGACTGTTTGGACTGTGGCTTTGCTCTCCCCAGGATGGCCCAGTGGGCAGGCCACCCACTGTATGGACTGTATGGACTGTGGCTTTGCTCTCCCCAGGATGGCCCAGTGGGCAGGCCACCCACTGTATGGACTGTATGGACTGTGGCTTTGCTCTCCCCAGGATGGCCCAGTGGGCAGGCCACCCACTGTATGGACTGTTTGGAATGTGGCTTTGCTCTCCCCAGGATGGCCCAGTGGGCAGGCCACCCACTGTATGGACTGTATGGACTGTGGCTTTGCTCTCCCCAGGATGGCCCAGTGGGCAGGCCACCCACTGTATGGACTGTTTGGACTGTGGCTTTGCTCTCCCCAGGATGGCCCAGTGGTCATGGAGTCCCCTCGTGGATCTGGCGTCGTGTACTGAAGTGGCTGAGGTGCCCCCCCTTCCCTTCCCCCTGAGGTGCCTGTCCTATTTTCTTTCTGATGCCCCTGCAGTGTTCTCTCCGTGGAGTTCTTGTCGTGGGACTGGGCCTTGCCCCTTTGCACAGGACCCCTGTGATCCACGGACAGTGGTTGGACTACATTTAGTAGCTGTATATATTTTGTACATAGTTTATTTATTTATTGGGATTACTGGTGTCCATATTTCAATATATCTGCCCGTTTATGTTCTCGTCTTTTGGTCTTTGCATTATTTCGGTGGGGGGTGGTTTGTGGGTTGTGACAGTGATCTGTGGGAATGCATTGATGTGTGTGTTGTAGTGGGTGTGGGTGGGTGGGTGTGTGCCGGTAATCTTTTCCCTCCCCTGTGTCGTAGGTGCAGTACTCACCGATGTCTTCCGCGCCGCCGGGCGTGCTCCTGGTATATGAGCAGGTATAGGAGTGCGGGGATGACCTGCAACTCTGGTTCCATACTGCCGGAATCTCGCATGGAGTGCGTAGAGGTGAGCGTTTTCCCGTTCGTAGTCTGTTTCCGCCGTGTTCTTATCGGCGGTGCTCCCGCCCCGGAAAAGGTGGCAGATTGGTGGGTCGTAATAGGGTGGGCGGTACATTGTCTGCCGCCTGGCTGTTGGCGGGAACCGCCGCGCTGTTTGTTTGTACCGCCGTGGCGGGCGGAGTGTTAAGTTGGCGGGCCGTGTTGGCGGTTCCCGCCAGGGTCAGAATTGCATAATTTAGACCGCCGGCCTGTTGGCGGCTTGGCCGCCGCTTTATCACCGACCGCCAGGGTCAGAATGAGGGCCTCTATCTCTCTACTGCTACCTTCTTTCCTGACCCTGAGCCCCCCCCTCCTTCTCGTCGGGGTCAAAAGAGCACCTCGGCCACCACCAGCCCTGCAGCCCCCTTGACAAGGGTGCAGGGGTATTGGAGCCCACCAGCCCGCAGGTCTGGATCTTCGCCCAGCAGCAAGGGGACAGCCAGCCCACCCCCTGGGAAGAGGAGCAGAAGGCGGAAGGGCCGCCGCCGGAGCCCGGATTCGATATCCCCCCAGGACACTAGCCAGCCACCGTCAACAGCCACAGCTCCAAAGGGAGGAAAGGGCCACAGACTCCCGACGAAGGAGGGCAAGGGCAGCAAGGCGGAGAAGTCAGGCAGCAGGCCTGCTGCCCATGGAGGACCCGTCACAGCTGCCCAGGAGGAGCCCGCAACCCCCATAGCCGCTGCCCCGGGAGGAACCAGCACAGCTGCCCCGGGAGAGCCCACCACCCCCATAGCCGCTGCCCAGGGAGGACCCAGCCCAGCTGGCCAGGAGGGCCCCACCACCCACAGCCCAGGTGGGCATTGAAGGAGCACCATCCCCGCTGCCCAGGAGGGCACCACCAGGCAATGAGCAGTTGGCCATAGAATGTCCGCCGTCTCCAGCACCGCTCCGCTGGGGACCGCCGTCTCAAGAACCGCTGAACTGGGCCCTTCAAGGCAAGAACCGCTGAACTGGGCCCCGCCGTCTCCAGCACCGCTCCGTTGGGGACCGCCGTCTCAAGAACCGCTGAACTGGGCCCTTCAAGGCAAGAACCGCTGAACTGGGCCCCGCCGTCTACAGCACCGCTCCGCTGGGGACCGCCGTCTCAAGAACCGCTGAACTGGGCCCTTCAAGGCAAGAACCGCTGAACTGGGCCCCGCCGTCTACAGCACCGCTCCGCTGGGGACCGCCGTCTCAAGAACCGCTGAACTGGGCCCTTCAAGGCAAGAACCGCTGAACTGGGCCCTTCAAGGCAAGAACCGCTGAACTGGGCCCTTCAAGGCAAGAACCGCTGAACTGGGCCCTTCAAGGCAAGAACCGCTGAACTGGGCCCTTCAAGGCAAGAACCGCTGAACTGGGCCCCGCCGTCTCCAGCACCGCTCCGCTGGGGACCGCCGTCTCAAGAACCGCTGAACTGGGCCCTTCAAGGCAAGAACCGCTGAACTGGGCCCCGCCGTCTCCAGCACCGCTCCGCTGGGGACCGCCGTCTCAAGAACCGCTGAACTAAGCCCTTCAAGGCAAGAACCGCTGAACTGGGCCCCGTCGTCTCCAGCACCGCTCCGCTGGGGACCGCCGTCTCAAGAACCGCTGAACTGGGCCCTTCAAGGCAAGAACCGCTGAACTGGGCCCCGCCGTCTACAGCACCGCTCCGCTGGGGACCGCCGTCTCAAGAACCGCTGAACTGGGCCCTTCAAGGCAAGAACTGCTGAACTGGGCCCTTCAAGGCAAGAACCGCTGAACTGGGCCCTTCAAGGCAAGAACCGCTGAACTGGGCCCCGCCGTCTCCAGCACCGCTCCGCTGGGGACCGCCGTCTCAAGAACCGCTGAACTGGGCCCTTCAAGGCAAGAACCGCTGAACTGGGCCCTTCCAGGCAGGAACCGCTGGCCCTTTGGCAGACGTGGCAGGGCAGGATCTGTCTCGGGCAGGGCTGCAGGATGTCCTCTGGCCAACATGCCTCCTCCAGTGGCAGTGGAGTCTGTTATGGACTGTTTGGACTGTGGCTTTGCACTCCCCAGGATGGCCCAGTGGGCAGGCCACCCACTGTATGGACTGTATGGACTGTGGCTTTGCTCTCCCCAGGATGGCCCAGTGGGCAGGCCACCCACTGTATGGACTGTTTGGACTGTGGCTTTGCTCTCCCCAGGATGGCCCAGTGGGCAGGCCACCCACTGTATGGACTGTTTGGACTGTGGCTTTGCTCTCCCCAGGATGGCCCAGTGGGCAGGCCACCCACTGTATGGACTGTTTGGACTGTGGCTTTGCTCTCCCCAGGATGGCCCAGTGGGCAGGCCACCCACTGTATGGACTGTTTGGACTGTGGCTTTGCTCTCCCCAGGATGGCCCAGTGGGCAGGCCACTCACTGTATGGACTGTATGGACTGTGGCTTTGCTCTCCCCAGGATGGGCCAGTGGTCATGGAGTCCCCTCGTAGATCTGGCGTCGTGTACTCAAGTGGCTGAGGTGCCCCCGTTCCCTTCCCCCTGAGGTGCCTGTCCTTTTTTCTTTCTGATGCCCCTGCAGTGTTCTCTCCGTGGAGTTCTTGTCGTGGGACTGGGCCTTGCCCCTTTGCTCAGGACCCCTGTGGTCCACGGACAGTGGTTGGACTACATTTAGTAGCTGTATATATTTTGTACATAGTTTATTTATTTATTGGGATTACTGCTGTCCATTTTTCAATATATCTGCCCGTTTAAGATCTCTTCTTTTGGTCTTTGCATTATTTCGGAGGGGGGGGGTTTGTGGGTTGTGACAGTGATCTGTGGGAATGCATTGATGTGTGTGTTGTAGTGGGTGTGGGTGGGTGGGTGTGTGCCGGTAATCTTTTCCCTCCCCTGTGTCGTAGGTGCAGTACTCACCGATGTCTTCCGCGCCGCCGGGCGTGCTCCTGGTACAGGAGCAGGTATAGGAGTGCGGGGATGACCTGCAACTCGGGTTCCATACTGCCGGAATCTCGCGTGGAGTATGTGGAGGTGAGCGTTTTCCCGTTCGTAGTCTGTTTCCGCCGTGTTTTTATCGGCGGTGCTCCCGCCCCGGAAAAGGTGGCGGATTGGTGGGTCGTGATAGGGTGGGCGGTACATTGTCTGCCGCCTGGCTGTTGGTGGGGACCGCCGCGCTGTTTGTTTGTTCCGCCGTGGCGGGCGGAGTGTTAATGCGGCGGGCTGTGTTGGCGGTTCCCGCCAGGGTCAGAATTGCATATTTTGGACCGCCGGCCTGTTGGCGGGTTGGCCGCCGCTTTATCACCGACCGCCAGGGTCAGAATGAGGGCCATAGTATTTTCCTGCATAATTACACATCCTAGGAATCAATGGCGAAAATACTTTGAAAATGCATATAAAATTAGGCAATGTGATTACCAATGTCTCCTTTTGGAGGTATGTCGAGGTTGTCGGTAGGCACTAATGACCAGCTGGAGAAGTTCATGCATCTCCCAGTTTCAGATGGGAGCAGCTGCGGAAAGTCATTGGAGCTGCTACCAGGCCACTGCAGGGGACCACTTGGAAAAGCAACGCACAGGTGGACTTAAAGGTAACTCCGGTGGGTCCCCTTGGAGTGCCGAGGTTGCAAGGGGCACAGCTGGATCTTAGGTGCAGGACACAGTGTGGCCTGGTGCAGAGAACATCTATGAGCTATGAGCAAAGGTGCCCTTGGAACCAGGCGGTAGGTCTCTTCAAGGGTCGCTTGCAGGTCAGCAGGGACACTCTGGCGGGAAGTCCTGGTGGTTTCTTAAGTCCCTTCACTAGGGCTCCCTCCTGGTCCTTTTGCAGTCCAGAATGGACTGTCCTTCTGGTGTCTGACATGAGATGACCAGTACCTAGCGCTATGGCATGGTCTTGCAACTGGAGGGCGCAGTGTCACAAAACTTGGCACACTGGCTGGGTTTGTCCTTACGATCCTTTGGGTGGAGTTTGGTCCAGCTGCAGTGTCCGGTTCCTTGGTCAGCAGGTGGTAAGTGAAGTGGACCTCATTAGATCTTTGATCTTGGGTTGCAGGAGAGTGATGCCTTCACTCTGGAAGAAGTTGTTTGGTGATTTTGTAAGAGTGGAGGTCCTCTGGGGATTTGTAGAGTCTGTCTAGTGTCCAAGCAACCCCTCAGCTGTGATTGTTGAGTGCTGGGTGCAGCAGGCAGTGTTTGGTGACTTTTCTTTGTACAGCTGGTCATCACTCCTTGAGCCTGGGGTCTTCTTTGTTGCTGGTCTTCTTTTGTCCTTGGAATTGAATTTGTTTGGTCTAGGGGTGCCCACTAAATACTGTATTCAATGGCCGTTTAGGAGGGTACCTAGTAGTGACCAATGGGTCATCTACCTTAGGGTGGCTACACCCACTAAGTGACCACTTTCTTTGGGCAGAGGTCACTCCACTACACCTAATTGGCTATTTTTCTTCCATGCAAGACAAGATGGAGGAAAATGAACTGTAGAGGTCACCTTGAAATCAACACCTTAGGGTGGTGCAAGCTGGTGGTGACCACTGCTCATATCCTTTGTGTGGTATCCCACTGTTGCTACCATCAAAAGTGGGGGGTTGCAATGGGGGCAGCCATCTGCTGCTAGAAGCAGGCTTTGGGGTTGAGTTTTAAGGGCGGTAAGTCCTTTGAAGCTTGCTAGCAGGGCAGTGCACATTCCTGAGGTAGGGGGTGTTTGTACATCCTCCCAGGAAGGGCTTTGTTTTGGGAACCAGAGAGCAGGATCTCACATCCCAGGGTTCCAGAATCCTCTCTGGTGGTGGCAGGCTGGGTGTGACTGACTAGCAACCATGCCAAGATTGTTAACGTTTGCAGGGGGCCCCTCTAAGATGACCCCTGGGTACATTTTGTAGTAAATCCAATACCGGTGCCAGTTTGGATTTATCATTCTGAGTTGATTGATACTAAACAACCCAGGTTTCAGGATAGCCATCATGTAGCTATGAAACTCATACTGCCCAGTGACCAGCACATGCATTTAAATGGGTGCCCTGTTCACTTACTATGTCCCTGGTTTGGCAAGGACACAGTAGGGACATAGTGCTCATGTATTTATGTGCACACATACAGTACAGTGCACCCTGCCTTAGGGCTGGAAGGCCTGCCAGAGGGGTGACGTCCCTATAGTGCATGCAGTGTGTAGTGGACAGGGCACACAGCTCATGTGCCATGTCGAGTTTGTCTTTTAGGATTGCATCAGAACACTCAGCCTGCAATGGCAGTGCTAAGTGCTTCTGGACGCAGGGCCCTAAAGGGTGGCACAATCTGTGCTGCTGCCATCAAGGGCCTACCCTTAGTACCCCATGCCCTGGGTACCTAAGTACAATTTACTGGGGACTTAAAATGGCAACTAAAGGTGTTGCCAATTGTGTTAATGCATCACAACAGTTTTAGGGAAGGTGATCTGGCCCAGGGAACCTGGTTAGCAGGGGCCCTGGGCACTAACAACTTTGAGACTACATCACACAGATGTCACCTCGAAGGTAGGTGCTAGACAGCCCAGGGGCAGAGTGGAATTTGCTTAAAAAGTAGGACATGTACATTTAAGGTCTATCTGTCCTGGTAGTGAAAAAACCTTAATTTCATTTTTCACTATTGAAAGTACTATCTCTCCCTTAAGATAATATCAGAGTTGCCTTATTATACTTTATAAGTAGACTTTATAAGTATAATTTCCAAATGGGAAGAGATTATTTCTTTGTTTGGTGTCTCTGAAACCACAGTTTAAAATCCTAACGTATGGTGAAGTCTAGACAGCCACAGCCAATAGGAGCTTAGGTGTGACTTGATGGTCCATCCTGGCAAGATAGGAGGGAGAGCTGGGCACAGCCCTACTTATAACTGAATAGGCTGTATCCTGGCTCCACACAAAGGACTGCATACCCCATGTAGTTAGTCTGGAGCCAGGGCAGAGAGGGCAGGACATCTGTGCACTTCAAAGGCATGTCTTTGAAGTCTCCCCCCGTCTTCAAAGGCACCACTAGGTGTAAGAACTGGGCTTCACAGACCACCACTTCAGTACACTTCTGGATCTGTCGATACTCTGCTAGGAAGAAGGACTGCTGAGCAGCTGAAGGACTGACATTCTGATTGACTACACTATGCTGGACTTCTGCTTTGCTGTGCTGACCTGCTGCCGGCTTCCCTCTTGACTGGGTGAGAAGGACTGAACCCAGAACCCAGAGTGATTCCAAAGGATAGTTGGCTTGCCTCCTGATCTGAAGTCTCATGACATAAAAGACATCTAACCACCCTTCTTCTGCACCTGGACTATGCCCTCTGTGAGTCTACCCTGACAAGTGGTGCCACCCCAGTCCTGGACCCTTAGAAGTGGACGTACGGTGCTAGTCAATAGAACTGACACATCCTGTGCACTGAGCAACCCATCCCCAAGCAGAACTTATGCATCTACTTGGCTAAGCGATGCATCACAGCTCTTCGTGGATTGGACTAGTCACAAAATACTCACATCTTGAATTTGAAGCATCACCTTTGGATTCACCACTACGCAACGCTTCTCCAGAGCAGCTTCTCGCATCTCTTGTCGGTGGAAGTCTCAACGCTGCAAGCTCTACATCACAGCTTTAATGCTCATCGGAACCAAAGCATCGCCTTGCATGTACAACGTGTCCCTGATATCGGCTTTCACATCGTAAGCTCTATTGAAAGGGTTCCTTGACACAGACGCAGCAAACCCTGGCACCACAGCCTCGTTGCATATCAGAACCAATGCATCACCTCGGCTGTGCAACCATGTTCAACTAGAATCCATGTAATGCTCCACAACCAGGATTTAAATACTTTGTTCAGCAGGCCTAACTGGGTTCCTTTAGCTGGCCCGCACTCCTTCGTGGTTGGCCTTAACTTGTTGCTTTGACCTGGTGCAGCGTGACTAGATATCCTCCATAACGCTACTTGCTTTTTGGTGCTATTTTTTCACTTCAAACTTTAAAATTCAATATCACTGGTTCTACTAATCGTATTCATATTGTTTGGTCTTGATTTGATTATTAATGGACTTCATTTGTGATGCATTTTCATTGTGTTACTATTTGAACTGTTACACAAATACTTTACACATTGCCTGTAAGTTAAGATTGACCCGTCTGTGCCAAGCTACCAGATTTTCCGCACAGGTTAATTTGGGGTTTGCTTATACCTTTTCCTGACAAGAATTGTGGTTGCTGCTTGATAACGTTTTAAACACCAGTCAACCAACAACCCGCCCAATTTCCTACACTGTGGTATAATGCGGCACATATTTTTTATAGCATGACTTAATTATTTTATGATTTTCAAACATGATAATACATTCTAGGCAAAATTTAAACTCTTAGTACCAGTTTATCAACCAAATGCAGAAATAAACAACTGAAAGAGAAGTATTCAATCTTTACGCAGACCCTTCCACTGCATGCAAATATATGCTGCCATGTTGATCACTTTTCATTAGTATTTCCTGTGTGTGCCAAATAAATCTTCCATCTGCTGCATAATCTGCAGATGATAGACATATGGCATATGCAGTATTTACAGTTTTAGAAATGTGTACTTTGACCTGGGGGTCACATCTGCCCCACAGGGGAAAACACACATTTGAAAAAAAAAAATATATATATATTTATATATGTCCCCAGAAGGAATCAATCCATGTGCTGGGGGTCACCACCCTACTTACATTTCTTTACTTATTTCTGGAAATGCATGGTTCCACTGGGGCTTGTGATTGGCCACCCAGGTAAAACACATTTCCCCAAAAACGTTTGGGGCCACACACGCAGTCAGCCTGTATGCAAGGAGGGCCAACCCCCTAACAATTTCAGTTTAAAAAAAAATTATACATTGTTTTATTTATATTTCCCTGAGTGAGTGATTGCCTTCCCCTTGTACCTTTAAAAAAAAAAATAGATTTCCCCAGGTAGGGGTCAGCCAATAGCCATGGGGGCTGTCCCCATTACAACATCCCTGGTGGCCTAGTGGGTTTCCTAGCTGAGGATCGCAGCACAATCGTTATCCACACCTAGGAAACTGTTTCATGGAGGTCTCATTGAAAAGGAGAGAGTCTCCCCTTTCCAATAGGTCTCCTGAAATCTGGGGTGGCCTTTGTAGGCATTTTATCCCCACCAGTGTGAGAAACAACACTTACCTGCTACTTTTGCTGGCTTGGTGAGGTATCTGTGATGTCAGATCGCCTCACAGAGCACTGATGTCACAAATGGGTTGGAGGGAGGGCTGAAGCAGAAGTGATTCTATGTCTCTCCTACCCCTTACTTTTAAAACATTCCCCCAGTGCAAGCACCAGAGGATCCTCCCCAACATCAGCCATTGGCCGACAGACACACAGGGAATGGAGTAGGTCCATCAGCAACTGGCTGACTTGTGCATGTAAGAAGTTGAAACAACATAAGTTGTTGAATACATGATGCTCTGAGCCTGTGACTGAGACAATAACGGTGCTGCAAAAGGTTGGAAAATATAACTTAAAACTGGGAAATTCTGCCTGGCCACCTGATTTTAAGGACAACACCAAAGTCCAACTGAGACACCTGCCAATGTCTTGATTGTCTTAAAATCTAACCAGACCACCATTGCGGATGTAAACAACTACTCATGCACATGAACTGAAGAACACTACATTTCCTCCATCTATTCTTTAGCCAGAAATACTGGAACTGGGAACTGGAATATGACTACTATTAATGAGAAAGGACCAAATTAATTCTGCACTCATTTTCTCAAACCACATCCCTGCATTTTCCTTACCCCTCTTCTGTCGCAGAGCATTGCAGAAGAGCTCTTACCAACACACATCATTTAGGATATCACAGATAACAAATAAATTAATAACTCATGAAAGTTACAACCTGCTGTGTCACTCAATCCCAGCACTGAAATGGAAATTTGGAAGAATATTTTGTAGGGACTTTGTTTTGAGATTTCACATGTATGATGCACTGAGAGTCAACATTTGTATGTCTATTTAGAAGGAAAAAAGGCATAACCAAATGTATATGTGCAATACATGCATCTCAATCATCTCAAATTTACAAGGACACAGAGAACAAGTTATACATAAAAACAATGTAAATTTGAAGATGCAACATTGCATTGTGTGCAATATGTTAAGTAGAACACTAATGCTTAGTTGTGCTAGACATTTGCCACTTGAAGTAGGCCAGATCTAAGAATAAACAATAGACTGGAAGTGTCAACCCTTTATTCATTGTATACGTTCAAAATCTTGAACCACCATATTTGAGTAGCTAAAGAGTCTTGTTACTTCACCTCATGAGAGTGAGTCTGGATGTGAATAACGTGGGTAATTTATTTCCTTTGTAAAGAGGTGAGAGAATAGTCTCTCCTGTCACACAGGTAGCTGAACAGCAGCAGGAAGGATCTAGATGGTGGTACAGCCCTATCACATTCCTTACAGCTGATAATACTTTCCAAAAATCTTTCACCTTTGCAGAGGACCTCCATGTATGTTCAGAACTGTCCCTTAGCCATGACCACATCAGCAAGGATCAGTGCCTCTATGTTTGGCCTTCAGCCTTGCTGTGATAAAATATACCAATGCATGAAAACTTAGTAGGCATTTTCTTTAAATGGAGTAAACAGAAGAAGTCTTGACCAGTCCTGTCCAGAAAATGTCTTATGGAATGGTGAATTCCATGTCTAAATACCACCTTTTTCATGTAGGTAAGTGAGCATGATGAGACAATGGAATAAAAACATCTACATAGGTGTGGTTTGACCACTGAAGAGAATGGCCGCCTGAGGACGAAGCTCTGCACCCCGAGACAGATTTCAGCTACGGCGGGGGCAGCATACGCCTCAGGCAGCCTCCCAACAGCCTCCTGGAACCGCAAGACATGCAGGCCGGGGAGGCAACGGATCCTCTCAGCGGGACACAGCAGCCGCAGCAACATCGGACAAGGAGCCATCGGAGGCCTGTGGCCATGTGCCCGGCCGCAGCCTAGAGTGAGGCCCGCCCGTTCGGAGAAGGGGCCTCGGGGGAATGGGCGCTACGACCGCACCTTGGAAGTACATCGTGGTCAAGACCACCAGCTCGGGACCGGGCGCCGGAGGGCGTGGGGGTAAGCATCAACTGAATCAGAGCCCCCTTCTCCCTCCCTCCCCCTCTCTACCCAAACCCACTACCCACGGGCAGCGCTGCAATCCTCGGACTACCCGCTCCACAACCTGGCATAGGACTCTTGGTCCTGGTTTAGCCGGATTTCGGCTGCGGCGGGAGCAGTGTGTGCCGCGGGTAGCCTCCCAGCAGCCTCCCGGAACTGCAGGACGCGTGGACCGGGGAGGAAACGGATCCTCTCGAAGGGCCACGACACCCACGGGGGCATTGGACGTGGCACCATCTGAAGTCTGTGGCCGTGTGCCCGGCCGCACCTTGAAAATGCAGAGCGGTCGAGCCCACTACCCACGGGCAGCGCTGAAATCATCAGACTACCTGCTTCACAGCCTGGCATAGGAGTTCTGGTTTAGCAGTGCACACAATAAGATGCGTGGCTCCAAGTGATTCTCTGTGTGTAGTACAATAATGCAGGACATTTTTCAACCCATGAGGGCTGTTGATCCCCAACCACAACGCACATGCCTTGAAGGGAGAGGTCATCTCTATACATCTCTATAGTAGACACCTAGGTGGCTATTACCAACAGGATTGCTATCCCCCACCTCCTGCCGCAATCTGCTACTCTGCCCGGAGACCCACAGAGGGCAAAGACGAGGGTGGTGGAGAGGTGAAATACCACCAGGGGGACAGAGTGGCAAGTCGAAGGAGGTGAAGTGGTGGACCACCACCAGAGGGAAAGAGTGGAAAAAGACGAGGTTGGTGAAAGCAGTGAAACACTAGCAGAAGGACGGAGTGAAAAGACGCAGGTGGTGAAGAGGTGGCGTATCACCAGAAGACCAGAGTGATGGGTGGTGGAGGGGTGAAGTACCACCAGGAGGACGGAGTGAAAAGACGGGGGTGGTGAAGAGGTGAAATATCAACCGAAGGACAGAGTGAATAGATGAGGGTGGTGAAGAAGTGAAATACTAGCAGAAGGACAGAGTGAAAGACAAGGACGAGACAGGCACCCATACCGGGGCAACACGGAAATGGAGGGGCAGGACCCGGTACCCAAAGACAGTGTCACCCTTCGCGACACAGTAGGTATTCTGGTTCAACTTTTCGCCCCCCCATCGCCATAGACTCAGTTTCTTTGATAACAACCTCATTGCCTGAAAGAGGTCTGAAGGCAGATTACGGCGCACAACACAAATAGTGGATGTCACATGGAACGGGACCTAATAACATATAGGCGGCCCGAAAGGAAAGTGGAAACGACCCCTCCACTGCCCACACAGCCTCTTAACTAGCCCACACCCCATACCAACTCAGCCCCTCCCCCCAATCATTGTCTACGAGGACCAACCTCCTGCAACAGATACGGCCTCAAAGCCTAAATCTACAGGACATAAGGAGAGCGGTCAGCATACACCATCCTCATCGCATGCCCACAGAACAAAATCTACCCTCTGTGAGTCCCTCACACTCTGAGGGAAATGCCCAACGGGAAGCCTTCAGGCAAACACTCCAGACAACTTCTGTTCTCAGAGGCTATCACACAATCAAAACCCATGACGGCGCAAACGGCAACACCGGGACCAACGCCCTCACCAACGGACCCTCCTACCCTGGAAGCCACAGAGCGTA
The DNA here is from genome assembly GCF_031143425.1 of Pleurodeles waltl. NCBI lineage: Eukaryota > Metazoa > Chordata > Amphibia > Caudata > Salamandridae > Pleurodeles > Pleurodeles waltl. The sequence goes on from NC_090447.1 coordinate 1,081,286,892, forward strand.
TACTACAGGAGATTGCCTCGGTGGGACGTTGTCTCGAGGCAATGGACCTGAAGATCACAGACTTAACCACAACCTCCTCCTCCATCCGAGCGGATATAGTCGGCTTCAAAGACACAGCGGACGCTCTAGATCAATGGCTCACTGCTGTGGAGGATCAAATGGCTGCACTACCGGATCAAGAAGCTGAACTACGATCCCTCCAAGCAAAGTTTACTGACTTGGAAGACCGGAGTCGCCAAGACAACATACGCCTTTTCGGTATCCTGGAACGCAAAGAAGGATCTGATATCAAGACCTTCCTCCAATCACTCCTGCCCGATCTCTTCGGTATTGAATTCTCACCGGCACCAGAATTTCAAAGAGCAAACAGAATCGGCCCACCCCATAAAGCTACTCCGACAAACCACGGCCTACCATAGCATGCTTTTTAATACATGAACAGGCTCAACAAGTCCTATCTGCAGCTAAAACGCAAGGACCAGCCTCTCTAGATGGCCACGAGATCAGAGTGGCTGCCGATTTCTCTAGACTGACAAATGAAAAACGAAAGGCGTTCCTAGCCCTTAGATCGCAACTTAAGACCCTAGACATTAAATATGGCCTTCTCGAACCTGCAAGGATGTGGATCACTTACCGTGGTAAATCCAAAGACTTCACTGAACCGGATGACCTCAGCTTATTTCTCAATGATCTTGCTTCATATCCCATGGACATCTCATCAGGACATGAAGACCCTGACTCCTCTCAAACCGGGACCAACCCCCCCTGCCGCACTCTTACGAGCCCAACCCCAACGCCCTGCCTCCCACAAGAGAGGTAGAATGTATGACCGCCTTCCTAAGCCACAAGACAACTGTGAACAGGTACTACAGACAGTAATGGACCTTACCCAAGACATGGGCAGCGACAAATCCCGTTCCCCCCTAAAGCCGTCACTGGACGACCACTCAGGTCACTGAACACCAAGAATATTCAGAATCTCAAAGGGATGCCGGACCTGCATTCAGCAACAGGCCTACCTATCGTCGGACAGATAAGTGGCATACCCAACTGTTCTAAACCAAGACTGCATCCTTGATGGGGAGGGATCCGGGAGGTTTGGGATCCTACTGCCAACCTCCTATTATGGTATACAGTTTCTTAGCAGGTGTTGTCTGTTGACTAGGACATTCTCAATCCACCTCAGAGCCATAGTTGAGATACCTACACGGATATTTATTAGTAATTCTGAAGGGTGTAAAAATTGTTCTGAATATGTCATTTTAAACTATATACTCTGCTTTAAGAATATATGACCAGATCTTATAATACCTGTATTACGAGGTTGAATACTCCCCCCCTCCAGAGGTACCCCTATCACACCTATCCTTACAACGCACTATACGCATTAGGTATGGGAAAGGTTGACTTCATATTAACAAACTGCCTCCCTCACACGAGATCAATAGGGAAGATAGGCATGGCACCAATATAACAAGGCCATATAGCTATACTGTGTTATTAGTAAACCCATTGGTCCCACCCACACGCAGTCCTTAGACTCTAGACCAGTGGCCGATTCTCGACGAACGGGTCGCCACTAACGGAGACACGAACAGCAAACACTTAAGCAGATGCATGTGGCAAAACCTACCTAAGGCTAACACTAATAACATCATGCACACCCCATGTCCCCCAGCACAAGGCCCCTGTTCTCTCTGAGTACTCATACGACCCCCTGCGGACTACATTACTATACACTATAACTTACGATGCTCGATGCACTACTGTTACGTGTACATTAAGAATCATATATATTTACAGCCATGAGAAGTACTGAATGCCCCCGCGGCCTCCCCCCCCCCAGCTTTCCTGAGCCTGGGCTCCCACATACATAACCCCCAACGCCCCATTACTTACACTCATGATACGTAACACATAACACAAGGAGGCTGCCTGATGGCCCCCCAAAGCTATTTAAGAAACATCGAAACACCCCCATTATACCTACACCCCATAACAATATCCTTTCGGTGCGCTGACCCTACAGGTTCAAACCTTTAGATTAATAGACTTATCGGTAGCAAGTTTTCTCTTTTTTTCTTCTTTCTACAGGTCTCTCTTCCATCCTTTACCCATTAGTGAACAAATTAACTCTTTATTTTCAGAGCTTCCCAACTCTTCCTCTAATTGTATAGATCTTATTTACCCCCTCTGGTGACCGAGGGGCCTAGATACACCACACTTTCACCTCTTATACCACTATCCTCGCTACACGTCCCTGAGAGGTTATTCTCCATTTGATACTCCCCTCCTGTGTTCTCCCTCCTCATCCCTTCCCCTCCCCGATCATAAAATACAGATATATTCTACAGAGTACAATTCACCTATACAGCACGCCTGGGAACGACGACCCCGCTCATAATCCTCTCCTGGAACATACATGGTATGACCCACTATGTCAAATGACAGAAGGTACTATCCTATTTACGCTCTATACATGCTGATATTGCCCTGTTACAGGAAACGCATCTCACCTCAGCAGAATCTGAAAAACTTCGTAGAGATTGGGTTTGCAAAGTGCTCTATAGCGGAAGACCATCCATGCCCGATGGAACACAGGATACTGGGAGGAAATGCAGGGTGGCAATTCTCATACGTCGTTCACTACAGTTCCGATTGCTCAAAACATGGCACGACCCGGAAGGCCGTTACGTCCTCGCCAAAATCAGGGTAGGCCTTTCCACGATCTGCATAGCTTCAATATACACCCCAATAGGCTCTAAACGCACTTTCTTTCTCTCTCTCAGCCGGCTACTCACACAGATTGGCGCCTCCCAATACATATTGGGAGGAGACTAGAACATTGTACAAGATGCCATTCTTGATCGCACAAGTGGCCTTGATACAGGCAACAATACAGATAGGGCCATACTCCGTGACGTCCTCTCTGACCATGGCGTCTACTACACCCCTCTGACCGCCAATATACCTTTCTCTCCCCAGTCAATGGAACCCTATTGCGACTAGACTACTTCATGATTGATCAGAGACTGATACAATCGATAAGAATGTCGGATATCCCCACAGCCGAACTATCCGACCACTCCCTGGTCCTACTAACATTAGAACTAGGGATGATGAGACCCGGCCGTAAACCCTGGCGTCTCCCCAACTCCAGATATAGAACCCCAAAAGGAAAGGAGCAACTTAAAGCTCATCTAACCACATACCTAAAAGATAACAAAGGCTCAGTATCCTCACCCCAACTTCTATGGGCAGCGGCAAAGGCAACTATTAGAGGTCAGCTAATGAGAGACGCTGCCACTGCCAACGCCCAAAAGAGAGATCAACAGGCCAAACTGGAAGACAGGATAGCCCACGCGACCAGGGAATATACGCGAACCCCTACTCCACTTAATCGATGTTATCTAGAACAAGCTAAAATGGAACTCAACTCCCTCTACACTTCGCGGGCAGAATATGCAATGCAAAAGCTAAAGGGCGGCTATTATGAGCACAGCAAGAAAGCACGCCGTCTACTAGCCGCCCAACTACACCAAAAAGAAATCACTTTAGCCATACCAGCGGTAAATGACTGAAATAATGACCTCCTCACGCACCCACAGGCAATTGCCAACGAATTCGGTAGCTATTACCAAGCCCTCTGTACCCTAGAAACAGTAGAAGCCACTGACCGCCTGGATGCTTTCCTGCAAAGAACAAATATACCCTGCCTTACGGTCGAAGGTAGGGCGCTCTTAGAGGGCGACATTAGTAAGATAGAGATCCAACAGGCGATAGCCAACCTATCATATCACAAAGCTCCAGTGGAAGATGGGTTCACATCCGAATTTTATAAATGGTCCGGGACCGATACAGTAGAAACCCTATACAAAGCTTTCCAGGGGACCGACCACACGGGATCCCTATACCCTATCTCCAACAAAGCCACTGTCACAGTCTTACGCAAACCAGGGAGGGATCCCCTTCTCTGCGGTAGCTACTACCCCATTTCACTACTTAATGGAGACGCAAAAATTCTAACAGCGATATTAGCAACACCACTCAAAAAAGTGATCCCTTCACTAATCCATCATACCCAGGTAGGCTTTGTACCGGGCCGCTCATCAAGGAATCATCTCCGTACATTATTCCACACCATATGGACAGCACGAGACTCACAGGAAGAAGCTCTTGCCCTCTCATTGGATGCAGAGAAGGCATTCGACCAAATAGAATGGTGGTATCTCTTTGAAATCCTAAAACGCTTTGGACTGGGGACTAACTTCATGAATAGAGTACGATTACTCTATGACTCCCCGACAGCCCAGGTAAACTGCAGAGGGTTTCTGTCTGACACCTTTCCGATTTACAGAGGAACCCGACAGGGCTGCTCACTGTCCCCCCTACTATTCCTATTAGCTGTAAAACCCCTTGCAGTGGTGATTCGGAGCTCTAACCTAATATCAGGAATTTCAGTCCCAGGCGGATACTCCACCATCTACCTCTATGCAGACGATATTTTGCTCACTCTCACTGACCTACCCAACTCTTTACCAGCTCTCAAACAGATATTAACGGAATTTGAACATTTTTAAGGCTACCAGATAAACTGGGATAAAAGTGAAGCTCTTCCCCTATCCCCTGTAACAGTCAGCTCCTCACTACAAGGCTTACCAGTTAAGTAGTGAGAGAGCATAGTTTAAATAATACATATACTAAAATGAAATGCTTATATCAATGCTTAACGATGCTACATAGAAAACAACAATAATAATAGGGATTTTGCTTAAACGTGCACTTGAATTGTGACCACAGTGTGTGGCCACCAATGTATACGCAAACTAATAATGATGAGTAAAATTGTTCATGTTATGATTAATTAAGTTTATATTAACATTTTTGATATTGCATTTATACTAAAAATCTTATAGGCCTTAAGTTAGCTTGAGCGGTGGGTTTTTAGCTGCTTAGCTCTCATATTAAATGCATTATTCTGTTTTCCAGTGTGCTGACTCGCAAAGGGTCATGACCCTGCAAATGTACTTTTTCTTCAACTTGAAAGATGAATGTATCTTTGTGATTCCGTTCCCAAGTGCATATTTGGTGCCTTGGTTTAAGTTTTGTATACAAAGTTGAAACAAATGTAGTTTAATGTAATGTACAAGGATGTTTAAACCGATGAACGATGGATCTGCTGACCCGAAAAGACGTGCCAAAATGTGAAGTAACACCGGACGTGCCACCTCTGAAGACGTCAATTATGAAGACCAATCAAAATGTTATGAATGAATGTGGGGTGACAATTGGGATTACCTAATGTTTAATTTGATAGGTTAAAGATAGTGGGGTATAGTAAATGTCCAATAGAATCTTGGGGGAATGTATTACGAAAAAGGGATGAAAACCCATGTCACAGAAGGGTCGAGAGAACTAGGTAGGGAATGCTATTGATTTTATCCAGAAACTCTGTCACTCTGTTTGGTGACTTTGAGACTTATTAAAACCATCTTCACCCATAGACTGCCCATTTTACACTTCTCCTCCTTATGAGGGAAGTGTCCCCTGTGCCTTTAGTTGAGCTTAGACTGATGGCATTTTGACTGATGTCCTGAAGATGAAGACTGATCCTGTGTGCTGACCTAATCCTTGGAGGGTAATTATGACAATGCAATCTGTAATTTGTCTGTTTGCTTTTCCTTTCTAGGTACCAACTTCTCATTTTGATAGAGACCATAGCTAGATGTTTTCCAAATTGGTGTTCTAAATCGTTTTGCATGAAGCCCAACATGCTAGTGCTAATCAGTGGTTAGGACAGGAGCTCACTTAGACTGATGCAAAAAGACAAACGACCGACATTACGCTATGCTGAACTGACACGAATATGACATCTGCTGTATTCTGATCTCTGTTTACGCCGTGCTATGTTCTGATGTTTGTGATTTTTGCATTAATGAAATCTTATCACAGTTGCCATATCGTGACTATGCTATTATGCTTCTTGGTATTGAGATTAACCCTTTTGCTCATAGATTGTAACCAATAGGGAATAAAATACATCAAAATTCTATTAAAAGGTGTGGTTATTCATGACTGAAAGGTCATGGTTGCGTCGTCCATTTGATTAATGTTTTTAACTAAAGTAAAGTGCATTGTGGTGATAAATATTGATGACATTATTGATATATTGCTTGACATATTGATTAGCTATCTCGTCCTACGGTGTCTCTCCTCTGGGTCACAAGATTCATTGGCCTAAAACAAGTCCTAATGTGTAATAAATTAACATAAAAGAAAGCGTTATCAGTTCTGGTAGCAGAGCGACGGTTTTGGCCCTTGGGGGCCCTAGGACGGAAAATCATTGTTTAATTTGTTTTTCTGTGATGATACAAATTGGAGGTATGATGGGTTTCTAAATTCACCATGACTTTCCCACGATCTCGGAGCCTGCCTAAGTGAGTTGGGAATGTTCTTGGCGTCATATTGTGTGTGTTATAGGGTTTTTGTGCTTGCTTAGCTTACGCCTTTTTGCAGGTGATTGTGAAATTTGTGTGTATCTAGGTCAGGTAAATGATGCTTTAGTAGGAGTGGGTCTACTCCGCAGTATGAGAGTAGGGAAGTCGGCGTACTTCATATGAGTGTGGCGCTTGGTGCTCAAAATTATCCACGTGGTTGGTTGTTTATGTACGGACCTGTCGTGGTCTAAGACTCCGGACTCTGTTGACAAGTGTAGGAGACACTTGGATTTATGTTGTAATCTGTGCGGTTTAATAGGTCAATTGGGCGTGGTTGACAAGTCAAGTTTGAGTCGAAATGTATGTGTGAAACCTTCGATGGAGATTTGGCAAATTCTAAAGTGCACTAGGACGAGCCATTGACAAGTTGAGAGTAGAATTTGCGGGTCGAATTCTGCTTGTGAATGCGGGAGCTGATAAGGAGAAAGTAGCGGCTGAGGCTTCAAGTGAAATCTCTGTAAAGTTCTGAAGCGAATGTGTTACCCTTCCTGTAGTAAACCGGCAGATTTGTATTGTCATTTAAGGTGCTCGCAATAATTTGCATTAGTTTGTGTGGATTCAGTGAGGAGCAGACGAGCCGCAAGACTTTGTCAGCTGCAGTATGTGTGAGTGTGACGTCAGTGTTGCCGCGCTGAGATAGGTCAGTTGTCGAGAGGAGTCGCGCACGGATTGGCTGCCGTCCGTGAGAGGCAATAGGTTGAGAAAGGTGGGTGAAGAGTGTCCTGGGAACTAAGTCACTTTCTGATTAAAATACAAATAAGGGAAAATTGCTAAATTAATTTTGTCAAAGCATTCAAGATTGCTCTGAAAGGAGACGCATATATTATAGCAACTGATGGGGAACCTACACCACCCGAGGGTACTCCAGCTTATATAGTTATGGAAGAGAAAGGTGTTGCGCCATGTTTATGGATGAAACAGTGGCGCAAATTAACAGAGAAAGAGGGATGTTTAGCATTCCCAGAACATGGGGCGTTCAATACGAGGGTGCTAGAGAATTTGAGGTGGATGTTAAGCGTACAGAAACCACCTCGGAGGCCAGCTCAGTAAGAGGCCCTAGCGGTTTGGGATCTAATGGCTCTCAAACAGAGGCAAGAAAAGTTTCAGAGAAGACTGAGAAGGGCAGAAAAATCTTATGCAGTGGCTAGATGGAATGACGAGAATAAAATGTGGAGAAGGGGAATTGTTGACGGATTAAAATTGTTCCCAGCGATAGCACAGGGAGAAGAAACACAGGGAAAGAAAACCTGTAAAACAGATAAAGATTCAAACAAATCTAAAGAGAATAAAAGACCTTGGGAAGAGGAAGATGATTCAGATGATGAGGATTTAATGGACAGATTATTACATGATCACCCGCCACCCTATGCGGTGAGCGATAGCGCTCCAAGCAGTAGCATGGATCCTGGGAACCAGACGCAGGAGAAGGGAGTTGCTGATACGGTGCAGACTAGTGATACGGCTTTGATACAGAATGGTGTCAGTGTACCCACTGCACCAGACATGCCGATACAGTTTCAACCTCCACTGCAGATACAGAGAATCTACCCAGACGTTCCAGTACTTGAGACTACTACAAATCTGATAGTGCTGCCAGACCCGATATATACGAAATCAAAGTTAGTGCAAATTGTGTCAACTCCGAAATTGCTGTCCCAGCCGCAACCACAACTGATACCAGGGTACAACCCAGTAGCTGGTCCGCCATTAGTGCCTGTCCCGGGTACTTTGGAACAGACCTATGGAGTTACTGCTCCACGGAGTTTGGGACCAGGTTAGACACCTGTTGCCATATTGTTGCCAATTACTGTCGGCCCACCAGTGCCATTGTATGCTCAAGGCAAAACTGACGAATGTGATCAGGGAGTAATGGCCCATGATGTGATAAGAGGAGGGTCTATGGGAACCCCCAGATAATGGCCCCGGGAGAAGAAGCAGTTGAAAAGCCAAGGTCTTTAATACACCTTAGCCCAGTGGGAGCACCCATAGAAGCAATGCGTCAAGTAGGGCTAGGGGTTTTAACTCCACAGACGATGAGTACGAACGCCTCACAGTCGCCAATGATACATGCAGGAAACATTTCACTGCAGGGTTTTTCAGTGCAACAGCTAAACGAATGGCTAGAAAAGACTTATACTTAACAAAAGACTACAGTGACTACAGTCGAACCGGAAAAGGAAAGGCAAGATGAGTACCTACATTTTGTAAGATTAGGGGCAGAAGCTGCTGAATTGGTGGAAGGTACGATGGGAGTAAATAGATTGGAGTCATACACGGAAGCAGAAATGAGATTCCTGTGCCCCAAGATTAGCAAAGAAGTAGGCAAGGTGCATCAGAGATTAGCGAACCTGGCAGATAAATACAATATTGATATCGGAAACACTAAACATTTGAAAAGAAGCTACAGATTAGATTTTGACTCAAAAGATTTTGAGCACATGAGGTCTGCGGGAATGAAGGCACATTTAAAAGAATTGTTGCAAAGTGCGCAAATTCGGGGTGCAACGGAAAAATGGGAAGGCAGATGGGCAAAGAAAAGGGATAAGGAAAAAGGTGACAGTCCAGGGTCAAATCAAGCGAAAAAACCTCACCCGATGCAGAATCGGTAAAAATACTACCCATGAGAGAAACAGCTGGTGGTGTCTTAGTTCATGTACCATGGTCCAGGGGAGACATCCTATCCTTTACTAATGATTATCCCAGATTGAGGGAGAAACCGATCGAGTGGTATCAACAGACAGACAGGTTTGTGAAACTTGCAAAGTGTCTTTGGGAAGACTTGAATACCTTGTTTGAGATCATTGTTCTGCCTGATTTGTGGCTCAAGTGCAAGAGAGGGGTAGATTGGCCGACGAAGGAGCTGGCATGGGATAAGGTGACCAGGGCACCCTCTGAAGAGGTGATGAAGTACTATCATAAGGTGATTGAGTTTTTTAAACAAAAGGTGTCCCAGAAGGTGACTGATTGGCAGAAGATTGACCGGACCTCTCAAGAGGTTAAGGAATCGATACATGCTTACTATGAGAGATTGTTAAAGGCATTCAAACACTACAGTGGTACTGAGACTATTGAACCGAAGGACATGAACCATCTTGTGTTTAGATGTGTTGAAGGGCTGAGACCAGAAGTTAGCCAGATGATTAAGAATCATTTGATTTGTTGGCAAGCGAAGCCGATTGATGAAGTGTTGCAGTATGCGAAATACTGTAGTGATGAGATTGAGCTGAAACAGAAAAAGTGATGGTGATGCAGATAAGGGCTGCACAGGCAGGAATACAGGGAAATGGAGTTCAACAGATGATACAACAACAACTGCAAATGAATGGTGTGTTTCAGACACAGCCGAGAGGACGAGGCCGATGATTTGTGAATCGCGGTCCAGACTTGAATACTGTTGTGGTTCAAAATGACATACAAGGGGCGAAAAATATGCCACCATGTTACGGGGGTGTGGGGCACTGGAAATGGGAGTGCCCGAATATGGTGCAGGATGGTGTTGTTCAGCAAAGCACTAATGTTGGTACATTGCAAAATGTATAAGGCCCAAAACGGAGACATCAGAACCCGAATTTTCAAAATAACCTGGTACAGATGCAAGGGGTACAGCCCATGCAGCAGATGCAAATGCTGTGTTTTCCACCAGCACAAATACAACCAGTACAACAGCAGGTTCCCATGGTACCTAGACAGCAAATGCAATTACCAATGGCTCTGATGGGACAGCAACAGGTGATGCTTCCTCAACAGGTCACAGGCCAGGTAATGAGTCAAAATAATAAAGTACAACAATTCCCATTACGAGGTGAAAATGGCATGAATGGAGAGTGGTCAGATGTTAGTTCAGATAGTGAAGAATGCAGGCTTGCAGCATCCTTGGAGGTGGATCAGAGGGGTCCATATGTGGAAGGAAAGGTGATGGGCTACAAAGTCTCTTTTCTAGTTGATACCGGAGCTACACGCTCTACAGTCAGAAGTGCGGAGGTTCCAAAATTACCACTTTCAGGGCGTACCATAAGGGTAGTCGGAGTAGCAAACCAATATCTGACAAACCCGATTACAGATCCAGAACAGGTTGAGATCGGCAACTTCCAGGGGCTACATAGGTTTGTAGTCTGTGATTCAAGTCCAGTATCCCTACTGGGAAGGGACTTAGGGCCAGATGTAGGAAAGGTTTAGCGACTCGCAAACGGCGAAAAACGCCATTTGCGAGTCGCTAAACCCCATCTGGTATGTAGAAATGCATTTTGCGAGTCGGAACCGAGTCCCAAAATGCATTTCCGAGTCGCAAATAGGAAGGGGTGTTCCCTTCCTATTTGCGAGTCGCAGTGGTATGCGATTCCATTTGCAACCGCGAAAGCGGTCGCAAATGGACTCGCAGTTACCATCCACTTGAAGTGGATGGTAATCCACTCGCAAACGGGAAGGGGTCCCCAGGGGACCCCTTCCCCTTTGTGACTGGACCTAATAATAATTTTTCAGAGCAGGCAGTGGCCCAATGGACCACTACCTGCCCTGAAAAATACCGAAACAAAAGGTTTCAGTTTATTTTTCAAAGTGCAGCTCGTTTTCCTTTAAGGAAAACGGGTTGCACTTTGAAAAAAAAAAATGCTTTATTTAAAAGCAGTCACGGACATGGAGGTCTGCTGTTCCCAGCAGGCCTCCATCCCCGTGAGTGCCCTGAGTCGCTATGGGGTTGCAAATTGCGACCCACCTCATTAATATTAATGAGGTGGGTCTTTGCGACCCCATAGCGACTCGCAGAAGGTATCTGAGACACCTTTCTGCATCCCAAATTGCGACTTGTAATTTGCGAGTCGCAGGGACTCGCAAATTGCAAGTCGCAATTTAGGAGTTTCCTACATCTGGCCCTTACTGTGCAAGACAAAATGTTCGATTACCTGTTCCAATGATGGAATCGAAGTGCAGACAAATAGTGAAGATGAGGGAGATGAAGGTCAGTTTTCAGAGGAAGAGACAGGGACGGCAAATGAGGATTATCCTTTAATTACCTTGTTCCCGATGCTTACCATGATTGATCTACCTGTCGAGTTACAGGGGACGGTAACAGAGAAAGTGTGGGATCTAACAGGAAAAGAAGTAGCGCTAATAAAAGGCGTGGAACCAGTTAAAGTACAGGTAAAGCCGAATGCGGTGTTTCCTCAGGTGCCACAATATCATATGGCACAAGATGTCCTTATCGAGGTGTCACAGATAATTGCAGATTTTCTGAGACTGGAAGTCCTGAAAGAGGTTTTGAGCAGTCCATGTAACTCTACCATAATGGGTTTGAAAAAGCCTTGTGGAAAAGTCCGAATTGTGCGGGATTTGAGAAAAATAAACAAGATTGTGGTAAAATGTTGCCCCATAGTGCCCAATCCAGCAGTAATCATGTTTCAGGTTCCATGTGATGCTGAGTGGTTCAACGTTATAGACCTGTCACAAGCTTTCTTTTCGATACCTCTTCATGAGGACAGCCAATTTTTGTTCAGCTTCAAATTCTTGGATAAGGTGTACAGTTGGTGCAGAATTCCTCAAGGGTTTTCTGAATCACCATCCATCTTCAATCAGATATTGAAAAAGGATTTGGAGTCTTTGGTACTGCCTTTCAATTCGACTCTAGTGCAGTACATCGATGATTTACTGATTGCATCCAAAACAGGGGACAACTGTAAATACGATACCATTGCCTTACTGAATCATTTGGGAAAGAATGGGCACAAGGTGTCACCTAAGAAGTTGAAATACTGTCAGAAAGAGGTGAAATACCTAGGGCATCTAATCAAAAGAGGGTCCAGGAGAATATCAAAAGAAAGAATAACAGCCATATTGCAAATGAACCCTCCAACGACAAAAAGAGATGTCAGGATGTTTCTGGGAATGAGGGCTACTGTCACCAGTGGATACCCAACTTCTCGATCATCTCAAAACCTTTGATAAAACTGACAGGCAAAGAGATCAAGAATGAGCCATATACCATAGCTTTGTCCAAAGAAGATCTTGAGTCATTTATGGAATTGAGAGAGTGCATGTATAGGGCACCAGCATTAGGTATGCCTGATTATACGAAGCCTTCACGCAGCAGTTGGTCAGAGCCTTACGCAGTGTGAAGGCATAGTCATGGGATATCCCCAATCAGTAATTGTTCCGCATTCAGTTGATTTTTTTTTTACTCGAACCAAAACTCAGCACATGACAAATGCTCGTCTTACCAAATATGAGACAATCATACTGGGGTCACCGAATGTTTCACTAAAACGATGTACTGTATTGAACCCGGCAACTTTACTTCCTGTTGAAAATACTGAAATTAACAATGAGGAAGAATTCGAACATGACTGTCTTGAGGTAACAGAATTGTGTACCAAACCACGACCAGATATTCAGGACACACAGCTGAAAGAAAATGACTGTATCATGTTTGTCGATGGTTCCTGTTTAAGAGATTCTGTTGAAACACTGAGAGCTGGTTATGCTGTATGTACCATAGCTGGTATCATTGAAGCTTCCTGGCTCGAGAGAGTGTTTTCCGCACAAGTGGCAGAATTAATTGCCCTTACTAAGGCATGCCACGCAGCTGTGAATTTGAGAGTCACTATCTATACTGACAGCAGATATGGATTTGGAATTGCACATGATTTTGGCCAACTATGGTCACAGAGAGGTTTCAGGACCTCTTCTGGTTCTCCTGTGAAAAATGGTGAACAAATAAAGGATTTGTTACATGCAATTCAGTTGCCTCTTGAAATTGCCGTGGTAAAATGCAATGCTCATGTTAAGTCACAAGACTTTGGTCCTCATTCTGACCCTGGCGGTCAAAGACCGCCAGGGTGGAGGACCGCGGGAGCACCGCCGACAGGCCGGCGGTGCTCCAATGGGGATTCCGACCGCGGCGGTAAAGCCGCGGTCGGACCGGCACCACTGGCGGGCTCCCGCCAGTGTACCGCCGCCCCATTGAATCCTCCACGGCGGCGCAGCTTGCTGCACCGCCGCGGGGATTCCGACCCCCCCTACCGCCATCCAGATCCCGGCGGTCCGACCGCCGGGATCCGGATGGCGGTAGGGGGGGTCGCAGGGCCCCTGGGGGCCCCTGCAGTGCCCATGCCACTGGCATGGGCATTGCAGGGGCCCCCGTAAGAGGGCCCCTACATGTATTTCACTGTCTGCTGCGCAGACAGTGAAATACGCGACGGGTGCAACTGCACCCGTCGCACAGCTTCCACTCCGCCGGCTCGATTCCGAGCCGGCTTCATCGTGGAAGCCTCTTTCCCGCTGGGCTGGCGGGCGGTCTGAAGGCGACCGCCCGCCAGCCCAGCGGGAAAGTCAGAATTACCGCCGCGGTCTTTCGACCGCGGAACGGTAACCTGACGGCGGGACTTTGGCGGGCGGCCTCCGCCGCCCGCCAAGGTCAGAATGAGGGCCTTTGTGTCCATGGGAAACGGTTATGCAGATCAAGTCGCAAGGTTTTGCGCATTGAACTGTATGTCGTTCAAGGAACAGTGGGAATTGTTACCGCAAACTGAAAACGACACGTTTGAACCTTTCATTAAGGGTGGTTGATACCCTAGATGAGTTAAAAACATTACAAGGTCGTGCTAGCAAAGAGGAAAAACGATCCTGGCAAAGAATGAAATGTGTACAGAGGGCCGATGAACTGTGTGTCTCAGAAGAAGGGAAATTAGTCTTGCCAAACAGCCTTCTGTCCCAGTTTGCCAGGCTATACCACGGACAGGCTCACCTTGGGAGAGATGCAATGATCAGGTCATTTAAAATTGACTGGTTCAACCCAAAATTCAGACATGCTGCCGAGGTTATCTGTCACAGGTGCATCATCTGTCAACAGATGAATGCTAGAAAGGGAACGGTGGTAACTTTGAGCCACATAGGGAGAGCTGGTGGTCCGTTCAGCAAAATGCAAATGGACTTCATTGAAATGCCTGCTTGTGGAGGATTGAAGTATGTGTTGGTGATTGTGTGTGTTTTCAGTCACTGGATTGAAGCCTACCCCACACATAGAAATGACAGTCTCACAGTTGCAAAGCTGCTACTTAGGGAACTAATACCAAGGTTCGGTTTTCCGGTCTCTATAGTGTCAGATAGGGGCAGACACTTTGACAATGAGGTGATTAAACTCTTGTGTGCCGCACTAGACATCGAACAAAAGCTGCATTGTTGCTACCGCCCTGAAGCATCAGGACTAGTAGAGCAAATGAACTGTACTCTGAATTCGAGAATGGCAAAAATGTGTGCAGCTACCAATATGAAATGGACAGATGTGTTGCCCTTAGTGCTGATGTCAATGAGGAACACCCCTGACAAGAAAACAGGACTGTCCCCCCATGAGATCCTCATGGGTAGAGCTATGAGGTTGCCAGCAGAACCTGCAAATGCTCTAGTGAATATCACAGATGATATGGTTTTGGACTACTGCAAAGGTTTGGCTGATGTGATTCGCTCTTTCTCTCACCAGGTAGAAGCTAACACATTGCCACCGATCGGAGATCCAGGCCACACCCTGCAAGCCGGTGACTGGGTGGTTGTCAAGAAGCACATGAGAAAGTCGTGTTTGGAACCACGCTGGAAAGGGCTGTATCAAGTAATCTTGACAACTACCACTGCCGTGAAGTGTGCAGGAGTTCCAAATTGGATACATGCCAGTCACACGAAGAAGGTAACGTGTCCTGCTGATGAGGAACTTGAAGTTTCCGGCACAACAGTTCCAGGAAGAGAAGTCGCAGGGCCAGAAAACAGCCAAGAGGGAACTGAGACTGCAGGAGGGCCCACTGAGAACAGCCTCGTCCCCCAAACAGTGAATGAGTTTGAGAGAGGTGACAGAGTGCCTATCTCAGTAGAGGCAGCAGGAGAACTAAGTCAAGGAGAGGTTCTCCCAGAAGTAGACAGATACGGGTTAGAAATTGAACCCGGTCCAGATCCAGAAGAAGAAGAAGAAGGAGAAATAATAGAAAGATATCAGAGTGTGCCAGGATACCCTGAGCCAGCTGCAGGTCCATCAAGTGAAAACACCATATCACAAGAGGAGGGTGCTGTCCAGCGTCCTGAAAAGACACATCGAAAGAAGACGATATGGGTGATAACTGGCCAGAGAAACCACTCTTAAGAATAAGAAACATACCAGATGAAACAATAATAGAGGAGACCGATACATCCCGAGTAGAAGACCTAAGTGAAGGAGAACAGCAAGGTGAACAAAGGTTGAAAAGAAAAAGAGTTGCAAACAGAAGATATACAGGTCCTGAATGGGCGTATGCTACAACATCTGAATGGCAACAAGAATTCCTAGCATTCTGTTTTGATCGAGAAGTACCAGGCCAATACTACAGTACCAGAACTAATCCAAAGGAAAGACCTGGTTAAAATCGAAAATCTGAAAACTGAGAAAAGAGACTTATAAATTACCGAATGTGACATTAGAACTGGATTCGACTTTGAGAAACCTGATTATGACAAGCTGCTAACCTGATTTGACAAAGGGGTCCTGGAGGGAGTGAAGACGCTGTAAATACATGCAAAAAGCAAGAGAAAAGTTCTAAATCATCCTCAAGTTGATTGTTATTCTGCTATCTGATTCTATACAGACATGGCTTATAATAGAGGTAGTGACAAGGGAAGTAAGGTGTGTAGTTGGCTTCGTCTTATAATAGGTATTGTGTGTGCAATAATAATTGTGGGAGTGATTGTGGGAATGCCATGGATAGAGAAAAAGACTATTAAAGCTACTTCAAAACCTGAAACTACAACACTAACAACTTGGGAAAGATTTGAGCAGGATGCAAGACACTTGCATGAGGGAACTAATTCAAAGAGGGAACTTTCTACTAATGTCTTCTATCGCTTGCTAAATGAGTATGTGGACACCATGGATGCGGAAGATTATTATGTGTGCACTAAGATTCCTTCATCTGTGCAAGAGGGGTTACCTACCATAGCCTTCCTTTAACTTACGGGATTAGCTGTAGTTTACTACTAACCAGATTCTATAATCAAGAGCATGTGCAATACTTTTATTCAAATCTGGGTGTTGTGTTTTCCTTTGTGCCTGTGATTGAATTCCTGAACAAGTTAGCTAAGGAAAATGATATAAAAATAGTTAGAGGAATCTTTGAGCCGACGCTTACATTTGGAACTGCTTATGCACATCTCAATAATTTGACTTGCTTACTATCACCTGTAGAGAAAAGCTTTTTAGATCATACTGATGATAGACGCAAAGCATTGAAAGAAAGATTAGAAAAAGGATTAGAAAAAGGTACATATGCAAATGATTATGCTTACACCGCAATTAAAACACAAGGCAAATTAGCTATAGATGCATTACATGTAGGCAGGCTTTGTATATATAGGCCAAAATCTGAGCACGACAATATGTTTGTGGGAACGAGTGAATGCAGACATGTGTTTTTGTTTCAGAGTAAGTGGACATTTATGTTGAATGGACAAGATCCAGCGATCCCTGGGATCTACTACATTTGTGGACTTAATGCTTATTACCGCCTCCCTAAGGGATGGTATGGGACATGTTATTTGGGAATAGTTTTCCCAAAGATTTACCAGATGGATGACTTAAAACAAATACCTAAAACGTCTGAATTACAACATGCTAGGCAAAAACGAGAATCAGTGGCTGCTGTCATTGGTGATAGGTAGGGGTTATCTTGAATTCTATGAAGATTCAAAAGTTGTCTACTATTGTGGATAACATGCTGACAAATTTCACAGGGGCTATACTCCTGATGGATACTGAACTTGCTGCAGAAAGAACTCTGACTTTTCAAAATCGGCTTGCTTTAGACATTCTTTAAGCAAAGAGTGGAGGGGTCTGCAAGATGCTCAATGAGCGTCATTGTTGCTCATTCATTCCGGACAATAGTAAAAAGATTAGAGGTATGCTTACTAACCTAACTAGAGATATTGCAGATTTGAAAGATTTGAAGGAACCTGGAGTTTGGGAGAAATTTGGAAAAGGAATTGCCAGAGTAGGGAGCTGGTTTACCAACATTTGGAATGGGGGTACTTACAAAAATACTAATGGGTCTATTAATTGTTCTGGCCTGTCTATTAGGATTATGGGGGGCATGCAAAATCAATGATTAAAATTAAGAGAAATTGGACTAAAAGAACCAGAAGAAATGAAGAAAGTGAAAGAGAGAAAATGTTCAATGAAATCTGGGAGAGTTTACATAAGGGACATGGGGCCAGATGTAGCAAACATTTAGCGAGTCGCAAACGGCAAAATTTGCCGTTTGCGACTCGCTAAACGCGTATCCCAATGCAGAAATGCATTTTGCGAGTCGTTACCGACTCGCAAAATGCATTTCAGACTCGCAAATAGGAAGGGGTGTTCCCTTCCTATTTGCGAGTCGCATTGGGATGCAATACCATTTGCGACCGCATATGCGGTCGCAAATGGCATCGCAGTTACCATCCACTTCAAGTGGATGGTAACCCAATCGCAAATTGGAAGGGGTCCCCATGGGACCCCTTCCAGTTTGTGACTGGACCCCAAAATAATTTTTCAGGGCAGGGAGTGGTCCAAGGGACCACTCCCTGCCCTGAAAAAAAACCGAAACTAAAGGTTTCGTTTTTTTTGAAGTGCAGCTCGTTTTCCTGTTAGGAAAACGGGCTACACTTAAAAAAACAAAAACTGCTTTATTGAAAAGCAGATCGCAAACATGGAGGTCTGCTGACAACAGCAGGCCTCCATGTTTGCGAGTGCCTATACTCGCAATGGGGCCGCAATTTGCGACCCACCTCATGAATATTCATGAGGTGGGTCATTGCGACCCCATTGCGAGTCGCAGTCGGTGTCTGAGACACCGTACTGCATAGCAATTTGCGACTTGCAAATTGCGAGTCGCAGGGACTCGCAATTTGCAAGTCGCAAATTGCCGACTTGCTACATCTGGCCCATGATGTTGAAATGCGCATTATGCGTAAAGTGAAAAATTAAAAGTGAAAGGTCAAAGGGAAAGGTTTGTGTGATGAAGAGCGTCATCAGAGGAGGGACTGAGAGAGCGTAGTTTAGATAATAAATATACTAAAATGAAATGCTTATATCAATGCTTAACGATGCTACATAGAAAATGACAATAATAATAGCGATTTTGCTTAAACGTGCACTTGAATTGTGACCACAGTGTGTGGCCACCAATGTATACGCAATCTAATAATGATGATAACATTGTTCATGTTATGATTAATTAAGTTTATATTAACATTTATGATATTGCATTTATACAAAAAATCTTATAGGCCTGAAGTTAGCGTGAGCTGTGGGTTTTTAGCTGCTTAGCTCTCATATTAAATGCATTATTCTGTTTTCCAGTGTGCTGACTCGCAAAGGGCCATGACCCTGCAAATGTTATTTTTCTTCAACTTGGAAGATGAATGTATCTTTGTGATTCCGTTCCCAAGCGCATATTTGGTGCCTTGGATCAATTTTTGTATACAAAGTTGAAACAAATGTAGATTAATGTAATGTACAAGGACGTTTAAACAGATGAACGATGGATCTGCTGACCCGAAAAGATGTGCCAAAATGTGAAGTAACACCGGATGTGCCACCTCCGAAGACGTCAATTATGAAGACCAATCAAAATGTTATGAATAAATGTGGGGTGACAATTGGGATTACCTAATGTTTAATTTGATAGGTTAAAGATAGTGGGGTATAGTAAATGTCCAATAGGATCTTGGGGGAATGTATTACGAAAAAGGGATAAAAACCCATGTCCCAGAAGGGTCGAGAGAACTAGGTAGGGAATGCTATTGATTTTATCCAGAAACTCTGTCACTCTGTTTGGTGACTTTGAGGCTTATTAAAACCATCTTCACCCATAGACTTCCCATTTTACACTTCTCCTCCTTATGAGGGAAGTGTCCCCTGTGCCTTTAGTTGAGCTTAGACTGATGGCGTTTTGACTGATGTCCTGAAGACGAAGACTGATCCTGTGTGCTGACCTAATCCTTGGAGGGTAATTATGACAATGCAATCTGTAATTTGTCTGTTTGCTTTTCCTTTCTAGGTACCAACTGCTCATTTTGATAGAGACCATAGCTAGATGTTTTCCAAATTGGTGTTCTAAATCGTTTTGCATGAAGCCCAACATGCTAATGCTAATCAGTGGTTAGGACAGGAGCTCACTTAGACTGAGGCAAATAGACAAATGACCGATATTACGCTATGCTGAACTGACACGAATATGACATCTGCTGTATTCTGATCTATGTTTACACCGTGCTATGTTCTGATGTTTGTGATTTTTGCATTAATGAAATCTTATCACAGTTGCCATATCGTGACTATGCTATTATGCTTCTTGGTATAGAGATTAACCCTTTTGCTTGTAGATTGTAACCAATAGGGAATAAAATACATAAAAATTCTATTAAAATGTGTGGTTATTCATGACTGAAAGGTCATGGTTGTGTCATCCATTTGATTAATGTCTTTAACTAAAGTAAAGTGCATTGTGGTGATAAATATTGATGACATTATTGATATATTGCTTGACATATTGATTAGCTATCTCGTCCTACGGTGTCTCTTAACTGGGTCACAAGATTCATTGGCCTAAAACAAGTCCTAATGTGTAATAAATTAACATAAAAGGACGCGTTATCAGTTCAAACACTCACGTCTCTGCTACCTGGGCATTGATATAAATAAAGGCCTAGACAGATAACCTAGATTCCTTAATTAATAACATGAAACGAAATTTTGAGAAATGGAAACAACTAGGATTCTCCACGTGGGGCAGAATACAAGCAGTACGAATGGTAACCCTCCCGATATTCCTCTATGCACTTGGTATGCTCCCCCTACATATACCACTAGCCCTCCTCTGAGAGATCGACTGCTGCATCCGTGCCTTCATCTAGGGATCCATGCGCCCACGACTGCCCAGAGCCACATTACTAGTGCAACGTGAAATCGGAGGTTTAAATCTCCCTTCCGTAGACCACTATTCTTCCGCATTACACCTATCGCAGCTGACCCTCTTACTTCCAAATGTACGGGATCCACCACTTTGGGTGACAGTGGAAAGGACACTTGCAGGGGCTCCTCATGACCTACAGATAATATATAACACAGACCGGATGAACCAACGAGCCACCAACCCCATAATTGGAGCCATGAGGAAAGCTTGGCGACAGGCACACCGCTCTCTGAAAATAGACCCTAATCTACATGGCAGAGCCCCCCCTATGGGGCAATAGAGGGTTTCAGATAGGGGGTAAGAGCATTCACTGGAGGGACTGGTATCTAAAAGGTATCATAAGGATAGACCAACTCATTTCAGGAGACAGCTGGAAGACGTTTAGAGAACTCCAGGGCGTATTCTATCTCCCCGAACACTATTCATTGTGCTACCTACAGCTACGACACTGTCTAGTACAATGGCTAGGACGTTCCCCCCGACGACTGGCACACTCTCCAATACTCCAATACCTAGAAGCATGGGGCCAAATGAAAGGGGCTGTATCGGGGCTACAAGCGGTGTTGAATCGCCACCTCTTCTCACTACCACTTCTCAATTCCTTTAAGGATAAATGGCAAACCCGACTACAGAAAGATTACGATCTAGAGGACTGGGCTGACCTAATTGAGGCTAGAGATTGAGGAGCCCGTGAGGCAAACCTGAAATTCTGTCTTTTCAAGACTCTACATGACTGGTATTGGACCCCCCCAGAAACTATGTGCGGCACGACTCCTATCCCATGCATCCTGCTGGAGATTTCCTCACACTCAATGTGACCTTACTCACATCCTACATGATTGCACTGCCATACAACCCTTCTGGCGGGCGATAGGATGTACTCTTAGGGAGGTGTTACCCTTACTGTCAACCCTCACACCATCTATCATACTCTTTCACGATACAGGGGAGCAACAACATCTCTATCGACCCCAAAGCCGATTATTGCATACCACACTGGCTAAGGCAGAATTATGTATCCTCAGACATTGGTGGGCAACAACTGCTCCCTCCCAAGAAGAGTGGATCGGCGCAATGTATCAGGTGGCCTCCCATGAACGCCTCATATACGACCTGCAGGATAAAACTGACGTATTTTTACAAACATAGTCACCCTTCATATAAACATGACGAACTAAGTTTATCCTACGACGGATCACAACCACCTAATTTATACAAAAAAAAAGATTACCACTTCCCTAATAATTTATGCAATATTACCCTCAGCTATATTATATCCCCCCCTTCCATCCCATTGATGGAGCCACCTCAACAATGATGTCTCAACAATGACATCCTTTTCGACTACTCCCCCGCAACTCAATTCTTCACAGATGATTTATTTTTCCCACCACAAGGCTCCCTTGCACCCCCACCTCTACCTCATCACCTCCAGTAAATTATCATCATCACCGTCCTCCCTACTTTCTAGCACCATCACCTCGCCTACTACATAATCCTGATTCTATTTGCGTCACCCTTATTCCTCCCACCCCCCTTTTTTTCCTTCTCTTCTTCTATACCCTCACCCCCCCTCGGTCACCATTGCTATAGCCACCGCTATCATCACCACGATCACCATTGTCATCCTTTTTATTATTATTACTATTACCATAATTGGTGCTATTATCCTCATTGCCCCTCTCATCCTTCCCTTCTCAGGATTAACATGGTTATCATCCTCTTCAATATCATCCAACTTAGTTGAGCACCCCCTAATCATTGGAACATCCCCCTCCTTAGCAATAGATCATTTCATCACCAATCTAACCCATGCCGCAAAACAATTTCCTACACATTAGGATACAACAACACACCTATCTCCGACCAACATCCCTTCAACGGAGACCGCCCGAATATACTCCCCCCACATCATTACTCATTGAGTCTTTATAATCCCCTCTGTGCAACTACCCTCCTTTTGGCCCCCTGAACTATTTAGAGAAGGGCTACTACTAGGGATAGAAACAAACAACCACACAATGACCCAATCCTGTTGGAGATATAGACCATGCTAATGAAAGATTATTAAACACTAGCTGAATACAACTACTAGCATACTAGTACTGTGATACAGTAACACTACGATATGGTTATATCCGACGTCTTTGGCTATATCATATATTGATGAAGTTCGAACACTTTCCTGATTTATACACCTTGACTGTTTGTGGATATGAGACCACTATGGTACTAATATTGGTTCTTAAATGTCAATATTAATACTGGTTCAAACTGCTTTTTCGTTTGGAATATCTGTATACAGTGATCGTAGATTGAAAAGATTGTATATCCCCAAAAAGATGGGACTCTGTTTGCTTTATGTACCTGACTAATGATACGAAATAATAAAAATAAATTACAAAAAAAAAAAAAATCTACATAGCTAGGTGACTCCTAATAATTCTGTTTCCACAATTAATGTCACATCCCTAGAGCTTTTATCTCTTCTCCAGAGTACCAGTTCATTATAACATGAGATATAAGTGATAGAAGTTGAAGAAAATGGAGCATGACTCTGCATTACACACACACACAATGCCACTATCATGTATTTGGGAGAATTTTCAAGTTAATTTAGATTTCCCATGGAGTTTAATGAGAAACCATAATAAACACATGGTATAATGCCTCATACCCTAATCCTTTTAAATGGTTCAGAAGTGTTCATTTTTAAATATTTGCATGCTATCTAAGGCAGTATTTTTTAGGTGAAGTAGCACAAATAACTCCAGGTTGATAAGAAATGATGATCTTTATAGGTTTACTAGATAATGAATCAAAATGTTATTAAAGGCAAGGAGGCTAGCATAATGCACAAACTTTTAGTCACTGCTTCAAAGCAGAAACCTCTAAAAGCTGCACAAATAGAACCTTAAAAACATCACTATGTAATGTAGAACGTTCAGTTACATAAATACTCTTCATCTTCTATTCTCTTCCGCTTTTGTTTGTCTCTTCCTGTCAATCTTGGTGGTCTATAGTCCATTTTAACCACGTCATTATCCACATCAAATTATTTGCAACATAAATGAAAATCATATAGCCTTGGCTTCAACACCTAATTAAACAATTTAACTTAATTATCCATATTATGAATATGTTAAAGTTATCTATTCCCTACCCACAAACCTTCTCTTAGGGAAGGGTGGGCGGGGTAATGCTAGCCTCCCCGTCTTTAGTAAAATTGTGATTCTTTATTCAGTAAACCTTTAAGAGTTGGAATTGTATGGCAAGACAGGAAGCTAGCATTTTGAATATATAAATCCTTTAAGATACAACTTAAAACATGATCTATAGCCTTGAAATAAATTCTCCTGAATGTGTCAGCAGTAAACCAATCTTCAACCTTCATAATATCCTCCAGTTGACCTTCCATCACACTAACCTTGCTTGCCATTGTGCCTCCGACTGAATGAGCTGTAAATGTTGACATATCTAGGCATGCCTCCTCATCACAGCTTTCACTCACCTAGCATTTGTTGCATTTGTAACCAGTTTAAATGGTTTTACATAAGATATCAACAAACAATCTGCACTCTTCTCCAACATTCTTAACTTATACTAATTAAAACATCTTACAACACACAACTTAAGCAAACTGTCAAAATAGTTTTTGTCGCCTTACAGATTTAAAAAACACTCCATCTGGTTGAAAGTATCTACGTGGCTCTTTCAAAGCACAAACATCTGAAACTCTCCTGGAAGAAATAAGGCATAATAATGTCACAAACTTCCAAGTTAACTCTCTCATCCAAATATTTATTATTTGGCCAACTCACAAACAATTACAAAACTAAATCTACATTCCCACAATGTTTGATATTTTGCATGAGGTGGTCTGCTCAACTGAATCCCTTTCATAATTCCGCACAGTTGAGGACTCACTGACAGTCCTTGTTGCAACAAATAACCTGCTGCTACGGCAGACATTTAGCAATCAACATCCTGTATGAAATCCCTTTCTCAAAATACACATGCCAGAAAATGTGTTACTTCTACTTCATCTGCCTCCATGGGATCCAAGCCCCTTTCCATGCACTAGCATAACCAGACCTGCCTCTTCTTTTTTCCTGGAGCCCATGACTGATTGAGTAATCCCGAAGCTGCGTCCAAAAGTCCCTTGAATCTTCCTGAACACCTGATATCCTCCAAACTAGAAGGTTGAGAGAACCCGTAGCCACTGCTGAATCAGATGTCTTAATTAGAAATTATTAATGAGTGTTTATGTATTTTGAATAATAAATTCTGTAGAAGTTGAATAACGTAGAGAAAATAATGTGCACGTTTGAAAAAGTGACCTCGAATAATGGCCACCAGTGTTCACAAAATGTATTAATTTATGATTAATATGTATAAGATATTGAAAACCTATTACATTAATGTAGTAATATGTCCTATTGAGAGTTATTAATTTTTTTCTTGCTTATTAATTGTAGGCCTTAAGTTAGCGAGTGTCTTGGCCTAGTTGCTAGGCCTCATGCAGAAGTTATATTTCCTAACGGTTAATGAAATGAATAATGCTGACAGAGTGAACTAACTGTGAAATGCTCATTGTTTTAATAAAATGCTTAGCAGAAGCTTTCTATGGGAACCAACAGGAGATGATGTCTCTAGAAATGCAACAAAACATGTGTAATATGTGCAAGAGGTTCTTTCCCAGGACGCAAACAATGAAGACAATGTCTTGAGAAGAAGATGCAACAAAATTGATACCTGACGAGCTGGATGATCAAAACATCGTAAAGCAGACCAATCAGCGACGTGTGAAGTGTGAAATATTAGAATTTCTAGATTTGGTACAAGAAAATTATTGGATAGAGTAATAACATACGATTAATTGACCAATTGGAAATAAGGGGATAGTTTGGGTGACTTTAATATAATAACTTGACAGAGGAGAACACAGGCAGATTAGATCTTACCCCGTTATGAGATACGATATTGAGAAGCAGAGACTCGAGATTCTGTCATTGGGCTCATACTCTCTGACTGAGAGCCTGATGTGTTGCTGATCGACTGATGACCTGAGGACGAAGACTGATTCTGTTTGCTGACCCATACCGTGGACAGGTAGATATGACAATATGACTGAATTGTATTTTTTTGCCTTTTCTTTCTAGGTACCAACTGTGCATGTCCTATTAGTTTGCTTAGGAAGATGTTTTCTAAAATGTGTGTTCTAAATTGTTTTGCATAAAGCCCCACATGCTGATGCTTATCTGGACTAGTTGAGGGTTTTCTAAATGACTACTGATAAATTACAGAGACAAAGGGTTGACGGATTACTTTGTTGAATTGTATGGTCTGCGTAGCTTTATTAAAGTTAACCTTGCCGATAATTTGCACTAATGCCTTTGAATGTAATGCGATTCAAGCTTTGATTAGGTTGTGTTATGGTCGTCTATTTGGTTAATAAATCTTGTTCTTATATGCATTTAGATTTGACATTGAGATTAAATCTACATGACTTAGCATTGTTAATATAAGGGAAATAAAATTACTAAACTTTTACCAAAAGGTGTGGTTATTCATGGCTGAAAAGTCATGGTGTTTGACAATTACTGACTCCATTGATTATTGATTATTGATTTGACTAATGATGATTGAATATTGTGTATTGATTATTGTTTTATACTGGAGCCATGGTAAGAACACCATAAAAGAGTCAAAAGGTTCATCGACCTATACGTGTCCCTTGTAAGTTTACTTATTAAGGATCGACGCGCCAACACCACCAAAGGATATTCCTTGTTCTCCACGCCCAACAACAGACCTTTGCAAAACATTATCAAATATGGCTGTTCCATTGCCATTTCCATCACTGGTGGGAACCAAGCCTGAGTTTTCCAAAAAGGAGTTACTAGAATTAACCGACACCTCTGTCTCCTTACATGTACCACAACTCTTTGAATCATAGAAAATTGGCAAAAGCATAATCTCCTATTTCCCTCCAATCCTGCATAAATGCATCCACTACTGCACTGTCCGGATCTGGACCCTAACTGAACTAATTTGTCAACTGATACGTCAACCTAGAAACAAAATAATCCACCTCCAATTGTCCCATAAGAATCATGATCCTCTGAAAGATGTCCTTTCTTTTTTTTTATAAAGAGAAGAAAATAAAAATACAAATACACATAACAGAACACCAACTGGTGTTTGTGGACGGTCGGTCCCTGGACCACACATGGGCATCATAGAGCAAATCTATACACAGAATTAATAGTCAATGGTTTATATTTCAACCTCACGATAGTTTCCCATTCCCTGTCGCACCGTTTTCCCACTAAGAACCCGCTGCATTATCCCATTTCCCCCACACTTTGATGTATTTGTTTGGGCATACCCTGGCTTCATACACCAGCCTCTCACGCTGTGCGCACCAGTCCTCTCCGCGTCTCCATTTATTCAAAGCCGGCGCCACTCTGGCCTTCCACTCTGCCATTAGGTCTCTCTTGGACACCAAGCATGCCACTCCCAAGAAAATCTTGTTTGCTCTCCTCAGACCCAGCTCGCCCATGGCCCCCAGCAGAAGTGGTAATGGGGCCACATCTATATCTTCCCGCAGAGCCTCAGAATCCTCCCCTATGACCGCCCTCCAGTAAATCATTATGACTGGGCATGCCCCAACCATGTGGAAAAAGTCAGCGTATGAACCGGCGCATCTGGGGCAATTAGTTGTGGCTTGGAGGCCCGTCTTATATAATCTAGTAGGAGTGAGGTATGCCATGTGTAGACATAGGGTCTGAAGTAAACGGAATCGCGTGGCCATCATTAGTACCTGAGGGGCCATCAATTCCTCCACCCAGTCCTCCTCCTCCATTGGTCCCTCCCATTCCTCCCACTTCAGGTGGAGCCCCCCCCGAGGGGACTCGTAGTGTTGACCAGTAAGGAACGGTATATTTGGGAGACTCCACCCTTACCTAAATTTCCCATCAACACTTTCGCCTCCATAGGGCTGCACTCTGGGACACAATCTCCATCCTGTATGTGCACAGACAAAGCATGGCGAAGCTGAAGGTATTTATGGAATTGTGTCTGGTGTAGCGAGAAGAGTCCCTGGAGCTCCACAAAGGACCTCAGGTGCGTTCCTTCCCAGACATCCCCCAACGTAGAGATTCCTATATTGTCCCACATCTGGAATCCCTCCAGTCCCGCGACATCCGCAAGTAGTCTTCCGTGCCAGAGCGGGGTCTGCTTGGTGAGGCGGCCCCACCAACCCGTCACCTTTTGGGCCTCACGCCACCCTGCTATGACCGCACTCGTCACTTCCGGAATGGTCTTAGGGATCGGTCTACCGTACAAGGCATCGAAGAATCCATGGTAGATCAATGTTTGAAGCTCCAATCGGTATGCGGGGTCAGTCCAGCCACCCCCCCCCCAGTCATTGAATATGGGAAGATGCATTGCAATGTAGTAGAGATGGATGTTGGAAATTCCCAACCCCCCATCATAGATGTCCCATTGGCAGGTGGAAAGGGCCAGTCTAGGATGGGTGTCGCTCCAGAGAAACTGGCGCGCCGTCAAGTCTATTTCCTTGAACCACGTCTTAGGGACCGGGTATGGGAAATTTTGTAATAGGGAGAGGAGCCTAGGGAGGATCATCATTTTGTAAAGGGCTATTCTCCCTAGTAGATTGACGGGTAGGGACCGCCATCGTTGTAAGTCGTCCTTAATTCTTCTAGTGAGTGGTGTAACAATAAGTTCCCATGCCAGCTCCGGAACAAGTGCAATGAACACCCCCAGATATTTAAAACTGTTCCTACGGATGGGAATGTTGTGTTGCCATTCAATACAATCTCTGGAAGGGTGCCTAGGGACCAGTAAGGATTTATGGGGGTTTAGCTTAAGGCCTGAGGCCTCTGAGAAGAGGTTGAGGATCTGTAAGATACGCAGGCCGCTTGTGGCCGGGTCAGCGATATAGAGGCGGACGTCATCTGCATAGAGCTCCAAGCGGTCCTCCAGTCCCAGGGCCATGCCCACCCTTTGATCAAAGGGTCTTCATGCAGCAATTCCGCCAGTGGTTCAATTACAAGTGCAAAGAGCAGTGGAAACTACGGGCATCCCTGGTGAGTACCTCGGCTGATCGGAAAAGGATCGGAAACCACACCAATTACCTGTACTCTAGCGGTTGGATTAGAGTAGAGTAGTCTCACGAGGCCACGGAATTTTGGCCCAAGGCCAAAGCCCTGCAACACGCGGCTGAGGTACGGCCAGTTCACTGTATCAAAGGCTTTTTCGAAATCAAGTAGGAGCAGAGCCAGGGGGGACTGGGTCAGTACTCCACGATGCGCCAAGGCCAGGTGCAAGCCTCTAATGCAGTGCCTAGTGCTTCGGGAGGGCATGAAGCCGCACTGGTCGGGGTGTACTAACGACGGGAGCACTTTTTTCAGCCTAGCGGCAAGAATCAAAGACATCACCTTGATTTCAGTGTTTAGAAGGGAGATAGGTCTGTATGCTGAGCAGCACTGCAACAGAGGCTGTGTCTTAGGGATCACCACAATTGTGGCTTGATCAACCCCAGAGGGGAAGCGGCCACTTCTTTCTGCCTCTTCGTACATGTCCAGTAGGTGGGGGCCTAGAATATCCCCACATCTACCGTAAAGCTCTGCTGGGAACCCATCTGGGCCTGGAGTCTTACCGGATGATAAGTCAGCTACTGCCTCCGTGATTTCTGCCAGGCTGATAGCCTCGTCCAGGTGTTCTCTCACCTCCTCGGAGACTCTAGGAAGGGTAATTTAGTCTAAGAGGGGGGATTCCCTCTCTGCCTGTGGCCAGTCATGCATGATAAGAGGCAAAGCTTGGTGCAATTTCAATGGGTGTGTTAGCCAGGGATCCTGAATCGTCTACTATTTCGGGGCTAACCCTGTCGGCCAGGGGTCTTGTGGCCAGCCAGTGTAGAAGCTTCCTGTTTTTATCTCCCCATCCATACACACAGGCGGCCAACGCCCTCCAGGTGTGTTTTGCGGACTCCAGCATTAAGGGCAAGATTTAGCAAAGGTTTTTACCCATTCTGTGTCTATGGGAAAATGTGTTTGTACATATGGCCCTAAGGGGCATATTTATACTCTGTTTGCGCTGGAATTGCGTCTTTTTTTTTGACGCAATTCTGACGCAAAACTAACTCCATATTTATACTTTGGCGTTAGACGCATCTAGCGCCAAAGTCCATGGAGTTTGCGTCATTTTTTAGCGTGGACACCTAATTTGCGTTAATGATAGGCAAGGTAGGCGTTCCCATCTAAAAAATTGACTCCGAGGCATGTGCGCCGTATTTACACTCCCGGGCAAAATTCACGCCCGGGAGTGGGCGGGTCAAAAAAAATGACGTATGGCCCCTTTTGCGCCGTTTTTTAGCGCCTGGACAAGGCAGGCGTTAAGGGACCTGTGGGCTCGGAAGGAGCCCAGAGGTGCCCTCCCATGCCCCCAGGGACACCCCCTGTCACCCTTGCCCACCCCAGGAGGACACCCAAGGCTGGAGGGACCCATCCCAGGGACATTAAGGTAAGTTCTGGTAAGTATTTTTTTTTTTTTTTTGTGGCTTGGGGGGCCTGATTTGTGCCCCCCTACATGCCACTATGCCCAATGACCATGCCCAGGGGACAAAGGTCCCCTGGGCATGGCCATTGGGCAAGGGGGCATGACTCCTGTCTTTGCTAAGACAGGAGTCATTTCTATTGTGGTTGGGAGTTGAAAAAAATGGCGCAAATCGGGTTGAGGCGAAAACTTTGCCTCAGCCTGACTTGCCCCATTTTTTGGCACCCAAGCTCCATATCCCCCTACGCCGGCACTGCCTGGTGTACGTTGTTTTTTTCCACGCACACCAGGCAGCGCCGGCGGCTAACGCCGGCTAACGTCATTGATTAAATAGCTTGGGGCTCCCCTTCCATAGCCGCATTTGCCACGCCCCAGCGGCCGTCAGTAGGCTCATCCGCCGGGGCCCAACACAAGCCCCCGGCAGGGTCAGCACCGCTTACTGCTGTCAGCGCGGCTCTGCCTGGGAATAGCGCCGCAGCCCACCTCACAGCCGAGAGTGCCGCTCCACGCCACCATCTTGATTGCGGGAACAAACGCTATCTCGCATCTCCCGTTTTGCCGCCCCGCTTCACTCAGCTCGAATTGGTCTGGAGCGGTCAGGGACTTTATCGGATGTGTCAGATGGGTGCACCAGAGCAGGATATTACCGGCTTCTTCTGGCAGATGACGGAGGGGTCCAGAGCACTCTCAGAGTGCGACCGCCATCTTGACACCCAAAGCCACACCCTCCAAGATGTCCTTTCTTAACCTCCAATCACTGTAATCTGTCACATTCTGTGAATTCCAATCTGCCATCACATTCTGAACCCCTGGCAAATGCTCTGCTTTCAAATCTATTTTGTGTTTCAAACAAATTTCTCAGATTTATTTTGCTAACTCTGACAATCTCTAGGACCTTCTTCCTTCCATTCTGTTTATATATGCTACCAAATTCAAATTGTCCACCTTTAAACAGACTGAACTCCCCTTCAAATTTGTCCTGAAACTTTGGAGTGAAAGCAACCCTGCTTCTATCTCCAAATAATTTATGTGCTTCTCTTTTTCTCTCGGATGCCAAACTCCACCCATCTCCTGACCTAGGCATGATGCACCCCATTCTAAATTGCTTTGACCCATCTCCAGAATAAAATCTGACTTTATTCTAAAAAAGCCTGGCCATTCCAGGCTACCTTCTTCTCTGGTAAATGCAATGAACTCACCACCTTATCCACTACAAAGCCTAAAGTCCAACTTGGAGTCATTAAACTTATTACCAAATCTAAATCATCCTTTAAATACTCATTTGTATTTTGATTCATTATCAATATATCGTCCAAAAACCCAACCACTCTTACTCCTCTTTCTCTTAGAAAACCTACAACTGGCCTTAGCACCTTTGTGAAACAACAAGGAGCTGCCAACAAACAGAACGGAAGGCTTTGAAACTGATACAATTGTCTTTTCGATCTGAACTGCAACTGTCCTTGACTCTCCTTTGCTATTGTAACCATGAAATATGCATCTTTGAGCTCCAATTGCACCATCCAATCCCTCAACAAATGTATCCCTTTTATTTTGAAAGTCTTGATATGTAAGGAACTTGTTTAAACGCCCTGCATTTGTCACTGGTCACCGTTCTTTTTTTTTTTCTACACTAGAATCTTCACTAGAAAATTCTTTACAAACCTCCTTCCTTCCTGTCCTACTTTCATCATCACATACTTTTCCATTTCCATTTCTATTCTTTTCCAACATTTGGAATACCTCCTCTTCCACAACTCATTCTAGATCTTCCTGAAATGTTTACTCGTTTGGTTCTCTCATTTGGTATGGTTCTGAATTGAATTCTACTTGATAACCTTCTACTGCTTGTAATACCCATGTATCGTTTGTGATAGTGTTCCATTGTTCCTTGAAATATCTCAACCTTCCTCCCACACTTGTTGGGATAGAACCAGAAATAGCCTTCCTCTGTTACCACAAGCTCTTCCTGTGCCCCAATAAGGATAAAATAGGAAACCACCTTGGTTTCTGATATAATTTCGATACCCTTGGAATGTTGCATTCTAATAATGGGCTTTGAAATTCACTTAGCTGGAAGGGTGGCCTCTACTATCAGCCATGCCATAATAACTACCATCTGCAAAAACCCTGAGCATAGAGTATTGCGCATTGTCTAAGCTCATATATATTTTTCATATTTGGTTAAGGATTTCACTATTCTATCACCGAATAGTTCCCCCTTTGTGTCATTACTTGATTCTTTCCTAGCCAAATCACCAAACTTTGAGGTGATGCACATAAACACTGTCTTGTGCCTCGCTGCCAGTAGGCCTGCATTTGCATTGCCTAAAAAACATAAGTCGCACTGACACCGTCCTCTTAGCAATACCCAATCCAAAACCAAGCCACTTAGAAAGGCTTATTCAACAACATCAAAGATTTTTGCTAAAGCACACACTGTGTCCAGCACCCCATCTTGGCACTGTTTGAGTGACTTCTGTGACAACCTTCCTTGGGTCTTTGCCCAACTTAAACATATACGTTATTAGCACAGGGTGCAAGTTTGGTGTCAGAGTCACTTTATCATCTATTATGGGACGAGAATAATGCCTGCAAAATGTTCCTTTCTTCCTTTTTCAACTCTCAATGCAACCTGGTCTTAATACACTGAGAGACATTACCCAAAAGCTACCAGTCTTTGCCCCTGGGATGCCTAATTTCCTTACGATCGAACAACCTTTCCTCAAAGGGTTCCAACAACGTTGTCATATCTTTAGATTTATATTTAGTGCTGAAGTCACTCTCCTCATTCAGTCCATCTTTACATTCTAAATCTACAATAGGCTCATTTAGATATTCATGTATCTCCTGACATCCCCAATTCCTCTTTGAGTTTCAATTCACTCACAGTGTTAAACTGACCTCTCCTTGTGCCACTTTGGACATCCTATCTCTTTCAGCCACATTGGACTGCCTTGTCACTGGAGATTCATCCACATGTCTTTTTTTCCTGAGATGTTTTCCACCATGACATCTATTAAAGTCCTCCTCATCCGATATTGAGAAGCATTACTCCTCCTCTGAATTCCTATTATCGCTCTGCTCACCCAAAACTTGTCTAACAGACTCTTGAAGAGCTATCTGTAACTCTTCACTTACAATCCTTCTTATCATCTCCTCCTGCTTCGAGCTCTCCATCACATTTTCAGTTGTTGATGCAGATATGCTAATTAGAAATTATTAATGAATGTTTATGTGTTTTGATTAACGAAAAAAATGGTGTCTAGTGCGCCCAGTGAGTGGCAATACACTTTTAGTGTGTGGGCCAAACAAGTGCCAATTAGATTATCCCATGCACTCTAAGGTGAATACCTTAGAGTTAACATGCAAGAGACTGGTCCTATTATAGTGCTTAGTGGAGAGATATGTACACCGTGTGTTAGAAGATAGGCGTGAGATAAAGTTCAATAGCTGTAAAGACCATAAATGCCAAGGAGGTGTGGTACTGTGATATAAAGTAGTGTGAATAAAAAGGAATCCCGGTAGATCAAGAATTGCTGGTAAGTAACATACCTATTTACGTATGATAAAGAAATTCATAATACAATGTATATATTGTAGCCGTATTGTATTTTGTTCCAAAATCCAAAACCTCATAAGTATGAGAGTGTTTCTTGTAAGTATATTCGTTGGTGCGTTCTGGTAATACCTCCAAAATGACACCAAGACCATGATACGTCTAATTAAGAGAAAAGAAGGGAGGTCACGATTATTAAGTGATGGCATGATTCGAGCAAGAATTAAATAATGTACAATAGTGAGTATATAGTAATGCCAGAACAAAGTTTTGTACAAGAGTTATAGCATATTTTAAATATGAGGCATGTTTATGATCTCATAGGGGAAGTAGTTCAATGGAACACCGTTAAAAGTTCGGCGTCCGTGAGATGACGGCCTGTTAAATTTAAATGGTATAAATGCGGCATTGTAGAGATTTGAAGTAAAAGAAAATGAGAAGCTGCTTCTAAGTTATGCATATAAGTGGTATATACGTGGCATGGCATGTAAATTGGACTGACTATGAGGGTGCCAGCTTTAAATAACATCCCAATGTTAAAACATGTGCGGAGCACTCCCGATTAGGTTTTGCATTAAAAAAAGACATATTCGTCTAACGTTATAGAAGGCCGGTATCGGCTGGCCGAAACACAAAATATTAAAGAGTCCGGGTGGCGTCTTACCTAATGAAATGAAGTCATAGGAGTTCCAGGTATAGCAGCGTGCATAGTAGCAGGCCACATTGCGAAAATAAGCCGTTTTAAAGAGCTCGTGTGTAGAAAAATGGTAGACAGACTAGAAAGTGTCCGGAGTCATAGTTGGCGGCCATGTTGGAATGCTTAAAATGTGTGTGTCGAGTAATGATAAAATGGTGAATAGCACAAACTACCCCCGATTGCAAGAAGTGCCCATGAGAGAAAAAAGTAAAGAGAAAGAAGGGAAAAAGATAAAGAAAAGGTATCCGCATGTGACAACATCCAATATTCAAAATGCCGGATCACAAGAATAGTGTTGGAACCACAACTACATAACAAACTATGTACATAAACATAGCATTAATAATTAGTCCCAAATATGTACCATTCTATGGTGACCAATAGGTGTACATTCATAGATATGCTAAGTACCATGCGTACATACGAGATCATTGCAAGTCCAAAACATGTAAACGCTAGAAAATATGTATAAAACTAAATGTGCATGTCCACATATAAAAATATGTGTTCATATCGCATGTCATCAATTAAGTAATTTCCATCGCCTATATATATAACAATACAAACAATAGTAGAGTGTGTATCACATTTAACCCCTTCTGTGCCCAGGACGTAATGGTTACGTCCTGAGGCACAGTGCTGCTGTGCCCAGGACGTAACCATTACGTCCTGTGCACAGAGCCCAGAGGGAGCGCTCTCGCTCCCTCTGTGGGGTTCCCCCCCACCCCCCCAAGTCAGGGATGGAAGGGGAAGCCCTTCCCCTCCCACCCCTGACCCCCCCCAACCCCCTCTGTGACGTCAGCGCGCGAGTGCGCGCTGATTAGTCACAGGGTCTCCCCCATCGCGCTGGAAGCAGAGCTTCCAGCACGATTGAAAAAGAAATGCTTTTGCATTTCTTTTTCAATCCCATGGGGGAGGCCCCGAGAGGCTTCAAAGGGAAGGAAATGTATTTCCTTCCCTTTGAAGTCTCTCACAGGTTTCAAAAGCCGGATTGCTTGCAATCCGGCTTTTGAAACCCCACTAGACACCAGGGATTTTTTTTTTTTCAGTGAAATTGGCAAAAGGGAGCGACCCCTTGGGCAAGGGTAGCTCCCGGGGGGGCTTTTTTTAGGAAGGCCTTTTCTGCCCCCCCTGGGGGCAGATTGGCCTATTATTAGGCCGATCTGCCCCCGGGGGGGGGGGCAGAAACCTCTAGGCACCAGGGACCTTTTTTTTTTTTTTTTTTTTTGATGATTTCTTTTTTTTTTAGGTGGGGAGCGATCCCTTAGGCAAGGGTCGCTCCCCTACGGGGCAATATATATTTAGGCCATTTCTGCCCCCCTTGGGGGCAGATTGGTCTATTTTGATGAGGCCAATCTGCCCCCAAGGGGGGCAGAAACCATTAGACACCAGGGAGTTTGTTTTTGCGCGCAAATTTCACGCAACGGGAGCGACCCCTTTGGCAAGGGTCTCTCCCAGGGGGGGCATTTTTTTGGGAAGGCCTTTTCTGCCCCCCCTGGGGACAGATCAGCCTATTATTAGGCCGATCTGCCCCCAGGGGGGGCAGAAACCTCTAGGCACCAGGGATCTTTTTTTTTTTTTCTTTTTGTTATGTTTTCTTTTTTTTTTAGGTGGGGAGCGACCCCTTAGGCAAGGGTCGCTCCCCTAGGGGGCAAATTATATTTAGGCCATTTCTGCCCCCCTTGGGGGCAGATTGGCCTTTTTTGATGAGGCCAATCTGCCCCCAAGGGGGGCAGAAACCATTAGACACCAGGGAGTTTTTTTTTTGCGTGAATTTCACGCAAGGGGAGCGACCCCTTAGGCAAGGGTCGCTCCCTGGGGGGGGGGATTATTTTAGGCCATTTCTGCCCCCCTGGGGGGGGTAGATCAGCCTATTTTGATTCGGCTGATCTGCCCCCAAGGGGGGCAGAAACCACTAGGCACCAGGGATTTTTTTGTTTTTCTGTTTTACAGATGGGGAGCGACCCCCTTGGACAAGGGTCGCTCCCCTGGAGGGGCAAAATGTATTTAGGCCATTTCTGCCCGCTTTGGGGGCAGATCGGACGATTTTAGGTCAATCTGCCCCCAAGGGGGGCAGAAACCACTAGGCACCAGGGATCTTTTTTTTGCGCCGTCACACAAGGGGAGCGACCTTGTAGTCAAGGGTCGCTCCCCGGGGGGGTGGGGGGTGGGGGGGCAAATTATTTTAGGCCATCTCTGCCCCCCCTGGGGGCAGATCGCCCTATTGGTATTAGGCCGATCTACCCCCAGGGGGGGCAGGAACCTCTAGGCGCCAGGGCAATTTTTTTTTTTTTTTTTTTTTTTTTTTTTTTAGATGGGCAGCGACCCATCAGGCAAGGGTCGCTCCCCTGGGGGGCAAATTGTATTTAGACCATTTCTGCCCCCCTTGGGGGCAGATTGGTCGATTTTAGGTCAATCTGCCCCAAGGGGGCAGAAACCACTAGGCACCGGGATTTATTTTTTGGCACCAATGTCACGCAGGGGGAGCGACCCCGTAGGCAATGGTCGCTCCGGGGGGGGGGTGGGGGTTCAGGGGGCAAATGTATTTTAGGCCATTTCTGCCCGGCCTATTATTAGGCCGATCTGCCCCCAGGGGGGGCAGAAACCTCTTGTTGCCAGAGCAAATTTTTTTTTTGTGTTTTTTTTTTGTTTGTTTTTTTTTTTTTAGAGATGGGGAGCGACCCATCAGGCAAGGGTCGCTCCCCTGGGGGGCAAATTGTGTTTAGACCATTTCTGCCCCCCTTGGGGGCAGATTGGTCGATTTTAGGTCAATCTGCCTCAAGGGGGCAGAAACCACTAGGCACCGGGGATTTGTTTTTTGGCGCCAATGTCACGCAGGGGGAGCGACCCCGTAGGCAAGGGTCGCTCTGGGGGGGGGGAACGGGGGGGGGGTGTTCGGAGGGCAAATTTATTTTAGGCCCTGGGGGCAGAAACCTCTTGTTGCCAGGGCAAATTTTTTTTGTGGTTTTTTTTTTGTTTGTTTGTTTTTTTAGAGATGGGGAGCGGCCCATCAGACAAGGGTCGCTCCCCTGGGGGGCAAACTGTATTTAGAGCATTTCTGCCCCCTTTGGGGGCAGATTGGTCGATTTTAGGTCAATCTGCCCCCAAAGGGGCAGAAACCACTAGGCACCGGGAATTTGTTTTTTGGCGCCAATGTCACGCAGGGGTAGCGACCCCGTAGGCAAGGGTTGCACCTGGGTAGGGGGGGTTTAGGGGGGTGGGGGGTCAAATTTATTTTAGGGCATTTCCCCCCCCCGGGGCCGGCTGAGCTAGAGGCCAAAATCCACATGTAGGCACTTTGCAAAAAACACCTCTGTTTTCTGTGAACAAATATGTTGTGTCCACGTTGTGTTTTGGGCCATTTCCTTTTGTGGGCGCTAGGCCTACCCACACAAGTGAGGTACCATTTTTATGGAGAGACTTAGGGGAAAGCTGGATGGAAGGAAATTCGTGGCTCCTCTCAGATTCCAGAACTTTCTGCCACAGAAATGTGAGGAACATGTGTTTTTTTACCCAAATTTTGAGGTTTGCAAAGGATTCTGGGTAACAGAACCTGGTCGGAGCCACACAAGTCACCCCATCTTGGATTCCCCTAGGTCTCTAGTTTTCAGAAATGCACAGGTTTGGTAGGTTTCCCTAGGTGGCGGCTGAGCTACAGGCCAAAATCCACAGGTAGGCACTTTGCTAAAAACAGGTCTGTTTTCTGTGATGTGTCCACGTTGCGCTTTGGGGCGTTTCCTGTCGCGGGCGCTAGGCCTACCCACAGAAGTGAGGTATCATTTTTATCGGAAGACGTGGGGGAACGCTGGGTGGAAGGAAATTTGTGGCTCCTCTCAGATGCCAGAACTTTCTGCCACAGAAATATGAGGGACACACCACATTTTGAGGTTTGCAAAGGATTCTGGGTAACAGAACCTGGTCCCAGCCACACAAGTCACCCCATCCTGGATTCCCCTAGGTCTCTAGTTTTCAGAAATGCACAGGTTTGGTAGGTTTCCCTAGGTGGCGGCTGAGCTACAGGCCAAAATCTACAGGTAGGCACGTTGCAAAAAACACCTCTGTTTTCCTTCAAAAATGTGGTTGTGTCCACGTTGCGCTTTGGGGCGTTTCCTGTCGTGGGCGCTAGGCCTACCCACACAAGTGAGGTATAATTTTTATCGGGAGATGTGGGGGAACGCTGGGTGGAAGGAAATTTGTGGCTCCTCTCAGATTCCAGAACTTTCTGCCACAGAAATGTGAGGAACATGTGTTTTTTTAGCCAAATTTTGAGGTTTGCAAAGGATTCTGGGTAACAGAACATGGTCCCAGCCACACAAGTCACCCCATCTTGGATTCCCCTAGGTCTCTAGTTTTCAGAAATGCACAGGTTTGGTAGGTTTCCCTAGGTGGCGGCTGAGCTACAGGCCAAAATCCACAGGTAGGCACTTTGCTAAAAACAGGTCTGTTTTCTGTGATGTGTCCACGTTGCGCTTTGGGGCGTTTCCTGTCGCGGGCGCTAGGCCTACCCACACAAGTGAGGTATCATTTTTATCGGGATACGTGGTGGAACGCTGGGTGGAAGGAAATTTGTGGCTCCTCTCAGATTCCAGAACTTTCTGCCACAGAAATGTGAGGAACATGTGTTTTGTTAGCCACATTTTGAGGTTTGCAAAGGATTCTGGGTAACAGAACCTGGTCCCAGCCACACAAGTCACCCCATCTTGGATTCCCCTAGGTCTCTAGTTTTCAGAAATGCACAGGTTTGATAGGTTTCCCTAGGTGGCGGCTGACCTACAGGCCAAAATCTACAGGTAGGCACTTTGCAAAAAACACCTCTGTTTTCCTTAAAAAATTTGGTTGTGTCCACGTTGCGCTTTGGGGCGTTTCCTGTCGTGGGCGCTAGGCCTACCCACACAAGTGAGGTATCATTTTTATCGGGAGACGTGGGGGAACGCTGGGTGGAAGGAAATTTGTGGCTCCTCTCAGATTCCAGAACTTTCTGCCACAGAAATGTGAGGAACATGTGTTTTTTTAGCCACATTTTGAGGTTTGCAAAGGATTCTGGGTAACAGAACCTGGTCCCAGCCACACAAGTCACCCCATCTTGGATTCCCCTAGGTCTCTAGTTTTCAGAAATGCACAGGTTTGGTAGGTTTCCCTAGGTGGCGGCTGACCTACAGGCCAAAATCCACAGGTAGGCACTTTGCTAAAAACAGGTGTATTTTCTGTGATGTGTCCACGTTGCGCTTTGGGGCGTTTCCTGTCGCGGGCGCTAGGCCTACCCACACAAGTGAGGTATCATTTTTATCGGGAGACGTGGGGGAACGCTGGGTGGAAGGAAATTTGTGGCTCCTCTCAGATTCCAGAACTTTCTGCCACAGAAATGTGAGGAACATGTGTTTTTTTAGCCACATTTTGAGGTTTGCAAAGGATTCTGGGTAACAGAACCTGGTCCCAGACACACAAGTCACCCCATCTTGGATTCCCCCAGGTCTCTAGTTTTCAGAAATGCACAGGTTTGGTAGGTTTCCCTAGGTGGCGGCTGAGCTACAGGCCAAAATCTACAGGTAGGCACTTTGCAAAAAACACCTCTGTTTTCCTTCAAAAATGTGGTTGTGTCCACGTTGCGCTTTGGGGCGTTTCCTGTCGTGGGCGCTAGGCCTACCCACACAAGTGAGGTATAATTTTTATCGGGAGATGTGGGGGAACGCTGGGTGGAAGGAAATTTGTGGCTCCTCTCAGATTCCAGAACTTTCAGCCACAGAAATGTGAGGAACATGTGTTTTTTTAGCCAAATTTTGAGGTTTGCAAAGGATTCTGGGTAACAGAACCTGGTCCCAGCCACACAAGTCACCCCATCTTGGATTCCCCTAGGTCTCTAGTTTTCAGAAATGCACAGGTTTGGTAGGTTTCCCTAGGTGGCGGCTGAGCTACAGGCCAAAATCCACAGGTAGGCACTTTGCTAAAAACAGGTCTGTTTTCTGTGATGTGTCCACGTTGTGCTTTGGGGCGTTTCCTGTCGCGGGCGCTAGGCCTACCCACACAAGTGAGGTATCATTTTTATTGGGAGACGTGGGGGAACGCTGGGTGGAAGGAAATTTGTGGCTCCTCTCAGATTCCAGAACTTTCCGCCACAGAAATGTGAGGAACATGTGTTTTTTTAGCCACATTTTGAGGTTTGCAAAGGATTCTGGGTAACAGAACCTGGTCCCAGCCACACAAGTCACCCCATCTTGGATTCCCCTAGGTCTCTAGTTTTCAGAAATGCACAGGTTTGGTAGGTTTCCCTAGGTGGCGGCTGAGCTACAGGCCAAAATCTACAGGTAGGCACTTTGCAAAAACCACCTCTGTTTTCCTTCAAAAATTTGGCTATGTCCACGTTGCGCTTTGGGGCGTTTCCTGTCGCGGGCGCTAGGCCTACCCACACAAGTGAGGTATCATTTTTATCGGGAGACGTGGGGGAACGCTGGGTGGAAGGAAATTTGTGGCTCCTCTCAGATTCCAGAACTTTCTGCCACAGAAATGTGAGGAACATGTGTTTTTTTAGCCAAATTTTGAGGTTTGCAAAGGATTCTGGGTAACAGAACCTGGTCCCAGCCACACAAGTCACCCCATCTTGGATTCCCCCAGGTCTCTAGTTTTCAGAAATGCACAGGTTTGGTAGGTTTCCCTAGGTGGCGGCTGAGCTACAGGCCAAAATCTACAGGTAGGCACTTTGCAAAAAACACCTCTGTTTTCCTTAAAAAATTTGGCTGTGTTCACGTTGCGCTTTGGGGCGTTTCCTGTCGCGGGCGCTAGGCCTACCCACACAAGTGAGGTATCATTTTTATCGGGAGATGTGGGGGAACGCTGGGTGGAAGGAAATTTGTGGCTCCTCTCAGATTCCAGAACTTTCTGCCACAGAAATGTGAGGAACATGTGTTTTTTTAGCCAAATTTTGAGGTTTGCAAAGGATTCTGTGTAACAGAACCTGGTCCGAGCCACACAAGTCACCCCATCTTGGATTCCCCTAGGTCTCTAGTTTTCAGAAATGCACAGGTTTGGTAGGTTTCCCTAGGTGGCGGCTGAGCTACAGGCCAAAATCTACAGGTAGGCACTTTGCTAAAAACAGGTCTGTTTTCTGTGATGTGTCCACGTTGCGCTTTGGGGCGTTTCCTGTCGCGGGCGCTAGGCCTACCCACACAAGTGAGGTATCATTTTTATCGGGAGACGTGGGGGAACGCTGGGTGGAAGGAAATGTGTGGCTCCTCTCAGATTCCAGAACTTTCTGCCACAGAAATGTGAGGAACATGTGTTTTTTTAGCCAAATTTTGAGGTTTGCAAAGGATTCTGGGTAACAGAACCTGGTCCCAGCCACACAAGTCACCCCATCTTGGATTACCCTAGGTCTCTAGTTTTCAGAAATGCACAGGTTTGGTAGGTTTCCCTAGGTGGCGGCTGAGTTACAGGCCAAAATCTACAGGTAGGCACTTTGCTAAAAACAGGTCTGTTTTCTGTGATGTGTCCACGTTGTGTTTTGGGGCGTATCCTGTCGCGGGCGCTAGGCCTACCCACACAAGTGAGGTATCATTTTTATCGGGAGACTTGGGGGAACATAGAATAGCAAAACAAGTGTTATTGCCCCTTGTCTTTCTCTACATTTTTCCCTTCCAAATGTAAGACAGTGTGTAAAAAAGACATCTATTTGAGAAATGCCCTGTAATTCACATGCTAGTATGGGCACCCTGGAATTCAGAGATGTGCAAATAACCACTGCTTCTCAACACCTTATCTTGTGCCCATTTTGGAAATACAAAGGTTTTCTTGATAGCTATTTTTTACTCTTTATATTTCAGCAAATGAATTGCTGTATATCCGGCATAGAATGAAAACCCACTGCAGGGTGCAAGTCATTTATTGGCTCTGGGTACCTAGAGTTCTTGATGAACCTACAAGCCCTATATATCCCCACAACCAGAAGAGTCCAGCAGACGTAACGGTATATTGCTTTCGAAAATCTGACATTGCAGGAAAAAATTACAGAGTAAAACTTAGAGAAAAATGGACCAATGTTTTTTTCACCTCAATTTCAATATTTTTCTTTTTCAGTTGTTATTTTCTGTAGGAAACCCTTGTAGGATCTACACAAATTACCCCTTGCTGAATTCAGAATTCTGTCTACTTTTCAGAAATGTTGCGGTTTCTGGGATCCAGCATTGGTTTCATGCCCATTTCTGTCACTGACTGGAAGGAGGCTGAAAGCACAAAAAATTGTAAACATGGGGTATGTCCCAGTAAAATGCCAAAATTGTGTTGAAAAATTGGGTTTTCTGATTCAAGTCTGCCTGTTCCTGAAAGCTGGGAAGCTGGTGATTTTATCACCACAAACCCTTTGTTGATGCCCTTTTCAGGGAAAAAACCACAAGCCTTCTTCTGCAGCCCATTTTTCCAATTTTTTTTAAAAAAACGAAATTTTCACTGTTTTTTGGCTAATTTCTTGGCCTCCTTCTGGGGAACCCACAAAGTCTGGGTACCTCTAGAATCCCTAGGATGTTGGAAAAAAAGGACGCAAATTTGGCGTGGGTAGCTTACGTGAACAAAAAGTTATGAGGGCCTAAGCGCGAACTGCTCCAAATAGCCAAAAAAAGGCTCGGCACAGGAGGGGGAAAAGGCCTGGCAGCGAAGGGGTTAAAGCTTGTATAGAGGTCACACACGTGCATATACTTACATATTATATGTGTTTAAACATCTATGTATAAATATGTTTATTTATACGTCACAACAAAAAGAATTACATAAATACATGGAGATCTTTGTCCAAATTCAGTCCTTCCTCCACCGCACGTAACTTAATTATCCACCTACTTTCTAGGCACCTTAGCAAAAGAGTCCTATCACCTCCCCTGGGACATCCGCCCAAGGCAGCAATCCCATGTGTTTTGATATCAAGTATCTCCTGTTGGGCATGTACAGAATTGAAATGAACAGCAAAAGGATAATCTCTGTTGATATTTTTGATTACTCGTACGTGTTCCTGTAAACGCTCTTTGTATGATCTAATAGTGCTGCCAACACATACTTTTTTGTAAGTACAGATAATACAATATACCACAAATCTGGTATTACAGTTCATGAATTGCTTTATGCGATGGGTAATACCCGTGTTGTAACAAAAGACTTTTGTTCTATCCATGGTGTATGTACATATATTACAATGACCACACTTGAAAAATCCTTGTGGGGGTTGTGGGATCCAACTGTCCCTAGTGTCCCTAGATAGAAAGCAATGGCACAGCCTGTCCCTCAGGGTGAGTCCCCTGCTATAAGCAATATCTGGCCTGTTCCTAAAACCATTTCTCAAAGTGTCATCGGATAGTAAGAAGTGCCAGTTATTTTTAAGAATTTTGAAAACATCCGAACTGTCATTGCTGTAGGGAGTAATGAAACGTAGACCTATCCCTTTCTTGGTCTTTTTCGGTGTAGTGTCTAATAGTAAAGATGATCTCTGAACTGTGCAGATTCTCTTGTAGGTCTTTTCCCACAATTGGTCCGAGTATCCTCGGTTCCGAAACCACTGTTTTAATTTTGCCAATTGGTGTGAAAATTCCTGTTCCTCACAACAGTTGCATCTCAATCTGATCGCCTCCCCATAGGGAATGGCTCTTATTTGAGTGGAGGGATGGGCACTTGTTGCATGTAAAATTGAGTTTGTTGCAGTGGGTGTTCTGTATAGTTTTGTGTAAATTTTGTCCTTCTTGGTGTAGAGGGTCAGATCTAAAAAATCTACACTCGTACTTGAACAGCAAGTAAACTGAATATTAAAGTTGTTAGTATTGAGGTTATTGGGCTTATGCTCTTGAAAGCCTGATGTGTTTGCTGATTGATTGATGACCTGAAGACGAAGACTGACTTTGTTGCTGATCCATTCTGTGGATAGGTAGCTATGACAATGTGACTGACTAACTTGTTCCTTTTCTTCTAGGTACCAACTGCACTGTTTTAAAGTTTTTCCACTTAGTTAGATGTTTTCCAAATTCATGTTTTTAAATTGTTTTTGCATGCAGTCCCACATGCTGATGCTAATTTGGGTTAGGTAGAGGTACCTTGGTGACACTGATGGTGACAAATGATTGACAAACTAAATTGCCTAACACTGCTATTAATGATTGCTTATTCAGATTTGTTAGTTTATGTTGATGCATTAGAGCAGATGATTTTACAAGTATTGAGAAGATTATGTTATTGGTGGTCGTTAATGAACTGATATTGAGTTGATTACATATAGTTGAATTAACCATATGCTTTAGTATTGTAACCAATATGGAATAAAATTGTGAAACGTATTTTGAGTTATGGTCATTTATGAATTGTGGATGAATTTATCAGTCAATTAATGTTCCTTATCAGTAGTTATTGATGGCGTATATATTTCCACACTGGTCACTACATGGCTAGGATACTCCATGCAATCCAAATGGTTAATCGGATTATAGAAGTCCCCTTGTAAGTTTATTTACTAAGGACCAGGCGTGCTAGCAGTTTTTGGTAGCAGCTTGATGGCTAGTTTCCTTAGAGAATTGGTTATGTGGTGATTAGTGGTTATGGTGGTAGTTTGAGTTAGGGTTAGTTGTTTATTTTATGAGGTTTGAATTTTGTTTTTCTGAAATGGAAATTGTAGAAAAGATGATGTCCCCTTAAACCTAGAAATGA
The DNA here is from genome assembly GCF_031143425.1 of Pleurodeles waltl. Lineage (NCBI taxonomy): Eukaryota > Metazoa > Chordata > Amphibia > Caudata > Salamandridae > Pleurodeles > Pleurodeles waltl. The sequence continues at coordinate 1,081,331,850 of NC_090447.1, forward strand.
CTTTCCCAGATCCTGGATCCCACTAGTGTTCTCAGCGTTCTTGTGATAGTATGAAAGTGGTAGGTCGCGCTTGCAAAGGCTTATGCAAACCGCAGGTGAATTGTGATGTATGAGAGGTGAAGTACGGAATCTGCGTACTCCAATTGGGGTTAGTAGGAGTGTGCGTACTCTGCAGTATGAAAGTAGGGAAGTCGTCGAACTTCACATGAGTGTGACGCTTTGTGTAAAAAAATTGGCCACGTGGTTGTTGGTGATGTATGGACCCTGCGTGGTCTGAGACTCCGGAGTATATTGACAAGTGTAGGAGACACTTGGTTATATGTTGTAATCTGTCTGGTTTAGTAGGTTGATCGGGCTTGGTCAACAAGTCGGTGTGCGAGTTAAAGTGAGTCAGAAAATTTTTCGACTGAGATCTGGCGAGTTCTATGTGCACCAGGACAGACCTATTGATCAGTTGAGGGTCAAATTTGCAGGTCAAATTTTGCTTGCGAAAGTGGGTGAATGAGAAAGAGGGTGACTTCATGAGCAAAAAGTGCCATCCGTGAAAATCCGTAAGGTCTCTGAAGTGATTGTATACCTTCCTGTAGTAAACCAGCTGATTTGTTTTAGTTTTGTTATTTGGTTAAGTGCTCGCAATAATTTTGTATGAATTGGAGATCAGGAGGACAAGCCGTAAGACTTTGTCAGCTGCAGTGTGTGAATGTGATGTCAAAGTGAGCCGCGCTGGGATAGGTTGGTTAGTGAAAAGAGTCGCAAGCAGATTGGCTGCCGTCCGTAAGAGGCAATTGGTTGAGAAAGCGGGTGAAAGGAATCTTGGGAGTCAAAGTCATTTCCTTATTGAATCGAATACACAAAAGATAGCAAGATTAAGTTTTTCAAAGCATTCAGAAGTGCCATGAAGGGTGATTCTTATATTATGGTGACAGTGGTGGAGCCGACCCCACTGGAAAATTCACCAGCATATATTGCTTTGGTTAAAACAGTGGTGCAAATTGACAGAGAAACAGGGTGCTTTAGCGTCTCCAGAGCATGGAATATTTGATTTGAGTGCTTTGAATCCGTTGCGAATGACACTATACGAGACAAAGCCACTTCCGAGACTAGCACAGTTTGAGGCTTTAGGGGTTTGGGAGCTCATAGCGAGACAGCAACAAGAAATGAAATTCCAGAAGAGAATAAGAAAGGTAGAGAAGTCGTTGGCAGATGCAAGATGGGATTGGGAACAGAAGAAGGGGAGAATGACAACATTATAGGATAATAGGCTGTTTCCAGCTATTGCAGAGGAAGACGAGTCAGACGAGAAGGAAGATGATGACAAAAGCAATAAGAGTTTGTCAGGAGGTAAGAAGAAGAGAAGGTCTTATGTGGAGGTAGAAGAGTCAGACGTTGAGGATCTTTTTACTCAGATATTGAGGGATCAACCTCTGCCTTATGCGGCGCATGATGGGGGTCCGGGTACTAGTTCTGCTCGAACAGCCGCAGCGCAAGCATTGGGAAGAACAGGATCATTACCAACAGATAAGAGACAGGTACAGGGAGTAGTGCAGAGTACTCAAAATGCGGTGACCACTACAGTGGCCCAGGCACAGATGCACCCACCACCAATACAGAGAATTTATCCAGAAGTGCTGATTCTTGATTCAGCCTCAAATTTAGCAGTTCCTGCAGAGCAAGTGATTCTGAGGCCAATGTTAGTTCAGACGGAGCTGACTCCAATGTTATTGGCCCAGACATAGACACAGGGTTTACCGAAGTTTACACCATTGACAGGAACACAGTGAGATGTGACACCAGTGATGAATCAGAATATGGGAGTAGCCCTTCCACAAAATGCAGGTGCCAAAGCCGCACCGGATGCAATATCATTGCCAATTACTGTTGGTCCAGCTGTACCATTATTTATGCAAAAAGCAGCCAGATGCAGATCAGAGTGAGATGTCACAAAGCCTTGTAAGAAGGGGAGTAAGAGACCATGCGCAAGGAATATCATCTATGGGTCAGACCTTTGATGGATCTAGGCCATTAATGGATCTTAGTCCACTTTTTGCACTTCCAGATGCCATAAATTGTCTAAGTGTAAGTCAGAGCTTGAAGCGTTTGACACCGCAAACTCCAGGTGCAGCGGTGCAACAGGTGCCATTGCCGAATGCAAGTAATATCTCATTGAAAGGATTTACAGCGCAGCAGCTGAGTGAGTGGTTAGAATACCCCTCGTAATACATCCAAAGGAGAGGAGCAGATTGATCAAGTGAGACTGGACACAGAGATAACTGAATCGGTCAAGGGATCAATGGGAGTGAACAGGTTAGAATACTACACAGAAGAAGAGTTGAGATATTTGTGTCCGAGAATTATGAGAGAAGAGGGTAAAGTACATCAGAGATTGGCAGACTTAGCAGATAAGCATGACATAGGTATTGAGAAAACAAAGCACTTGAAGAGGAGCTATTGATTAGATTTCAAGGCAAAAGATTTTGAACACATGAGGTAAGCAGGAATGAAGGAGCATCTTAAAGAACTATTGCAGAGTGCACAAATTTGGGGAGCATTAGAGAAGTGGGAAGGCCAATGGTCGAAAAAGAAGGATAAAAGGAAGCGAGAATCACAAGAAAGGTCAGAAGGTGTGCAGAAAGAAAAGGATCCAGTTAAAATATTACCAATGAGGGAAATTCCAAGAGGGCAGTTTGTTTATATAGCTTGGCACAGGAGTGATATTCTGCCATTCACAAATGATACCCAAAATTGAGAGAGAAACCGGTTGAGTGTACCAGCAGACATATAGGTTTTTGAAGCTTTCTAAGTGTCTGTGGGAAGCCTTGAATACTTTGTTGGAAATAGTGGTTCCAGCTGACTTGTGGGTTGATTGTAATAGAGCAGTGGATTGGCCAACAAGTGAACCAGAAAGGGATAGAGTCACAGGTGCACCATCACCTGAAGTTATGAAACATTATTACAAGGTGATTGAGTTCCTGAAGACAAGAATCTCGCCTAAAAACATTGACTGGCAGAGAATTGACGGACAGTGCAGGAGGGGAAAGTGTCGATACATACCTATTATGAGAGATTGTTGAAAGCGTTTAAAGAGTACTGTGGCAAAGAAGCGATTGAGCCGAAAGACATGTTGCATCTGGTGTTCTGGTTTGTCGAAGGATTGAAACCTGAAATAGGGCAGATGATTAAGAGTCATTTATTATGTTGGCAAGCGAAGCCAATTGATGAGGTGTTGTAGTATGCGAAATACTGTAGTGATGAGATTGAGTTGAAACAGAAGAAGCTGAAAGAAAAGGCGATGGTGATGCAGATTAAGGCCTCTGAAACAGGTGTGCAAGGAGCTTTGGTACAACAGATGCCACCCTCAAGTGAGAGGTATGGGTCGTGGAGTCAGTATGAATCGCGGACCCAATTTGAGCACAGTGGTGGTTCAGAGTGATGTGCAAGGGATGATAAAGATGTTACTGTGTTACCTGTGCGGAAACGTGGGACACTGAAAGCGGGAGTGTCTGTTGGCGGTGCAGGATGGTGCTGTTCAGCAGGGTGGTGACGCCAATACATTTCAAACTAAGAGGGTCCTTAGAATGAAGAGAGTGAATCCGAATTTGCAGAGTAATATGAATCAAATGCAGAATTTTCAACATATGCAACGAATGCAAATGCCTCGTGCACAATTGACACAGTTGCAACTGAAGCAGCAGCAGGTTTCTATGGTACCTAGGCAACAAAAGCAGACACCTCAAGCTCCAATGGAACAGCAACAGATGATGCTTACTCAGCAGGTCACATGTCAGAGGCTGGACAGGAGTAGTGACACAGTGCACCAATTCCCATTACATACTAAGTGTTAGACTTTTCATCATTGGTGTGGTCTCCCTTAACTTTTTGCCTCTGTTCCCCAGGTTGTTGATGTGTGCTGGACTCTGATTTTGCTGTTTTTGTTACTCTGGGCACTTTACCACTGCTACCCAGTGCTAAAGTGCAAGTGCTCCTTTACAAAATGTGTATGTAATTGGCTTATCCATGATTGGCATATTTGATTTATTAGTACGTCCCTAGTACAGTGCACTAGAGGTGCCCAGGGCCTGTAAATCAAATGCTACTAGTGGGCCTGCAGCACTGGTTGTGCAACCCACAAGTAGCTCTGTAATCATATCTCAGACCTGCCATTGCAGAGTCTGTGTGTGCAGCTTTAACTGTAAACTCGACTTGGCAAGTGTACCCACTTGCCTGGCCTAAACCTTCCCTTTTCTTTGATGTCAGACACCCCTGAGGTAGGCCCTAGGTAGCCCCAATGGCAAGGTGCAGTGTATGGTTAAGGCAGGACATATAGGTGGTCATTCTGACCTCGGCGGTAAAAGGCGCCTACCGCCGGTCAGAAATCCTCCATAATCCCGCCGCGGTCGCGGAAACCCGCCACGGTCATTCTGACCCGCAGAAGGCAAACCTCCGAAAATCCGACCGCCACAACAGACCGCCAGACCAGCGGTCGGCGGAAAGGTGGAGGTGACCAAACCTCCACCGTCACGCCAACAGAAATACGCCCATGCCATTACGACCAACGAATCCACGCGGCGGTCATTCAAACGCGGTATTCCATTGGCGGGACACACCGGCGCGGTCAGAATACACACAAACGAACAAAACTCAGCCACATTGGACGATTTGAATCCCACACACCTGATACACATACACACACCACTCCCACACACACAATACAATATAAAACACACACCCACATCACCCACAAACCCCTACGCTAAAAAATTCTGAAAGAAGGCCAGAGCGAGACACCAGCATCCACAAACTAACAGCCACAGCCACTCAACACCATCACCCACACACTATCCACACACAAAACAACACACACCACCACACTCAACTCACTTAAATACACATACTCCACCCCACACATCATACACACCACCCCATGGCACCCCAAAGACAACCCCGCTTCACAGACGAAGAACTCAGGGTCATGGTGGAGGAAATCGTTCGGGTAGAGCCCCAGCTGTTCGGCACACAGATACAATACACCAGCATTGCCCGGAGGATGGAGCTATGGCAGAGGATTGTCGACAGGGTGAACGCAGTGGGACAGCACCCCAGAAATCGGGAAGACATCAGGAAGCGATGGAAAGACCTACGGGGGAAGGTGCGTTCCATGGTATCCAGGCACAACATCGCCGTGCAGAAGACTGGCGGAGGACCCCCACCTCAACCCCCACAATTCACATCATGGGAGGAGGAAGTCTTGAACATCCTGCATCCTGACGGCCTCGCAGGAGTCGGCGGAGGAATGGATACTGGTAAGTTGAAGCTTCAATACTGCTTCCCCCCCACCTGCATGCCAAATCAGACCCCAACCCTCACCCCCATCCTCGAACCCCACCCTCACCCCCACCCCCATCCTCACCCCCACCCTCACCCCCACCACCATCCTCACCCCCACCACCATCCTCACCACCATCCTCACCCCCACCCCCAGCACACCTATTCCCCGCCAATGTCTCACCATCACAACCCACACATCCCAAAACCTAGGCCTGCATGCGTCCACTAAGCATGGACACCCATCACCAAAGCATGCCCAATGCATATACACATCCCCCCCACAAGCCACCCTCACCAAAGCCCCCACACACGAATGCCAGCACTTGGGGACACGGGAACCCACAGATACACCCATATGCCACACATTGAAACTATAACCATACCTCTATACCCCTGCAGGACCCGACCGTCAACACACCGCGGCGGAGGGGCCAGAATTATCCACACCCCCCACCCAAGAGGCCGTCAGCGATGACAGCAGCTCTGTCGATCTGGACACCGATGACCAGCCCGGACCATCGGGGACCTCTGGACAGTCGGTTCCCCTCACACAGGCACAGGCCACTACAGACCCTAACCCCTCTGGGAACACCAGCACAGCTCCCACCCAGCGGGCCCATGCCTCTGTCTCCAGGGCGCGTCAATCTGCGGTGTGTCTACCACTACAGGGCACCCAGGATAACCCACCACCCCAACAACAACAGGGACCTGGGGGCAGTGGTAGTGGGCACACCGGCCAGGGGGCAGAGGCCCAGGGAAACAGGGCAACTCGGCGGGCAGCTGTGCGACAGGGGGGGGAGGAGAGGCCCAGGGAACCCACTCTCCACGAGGTCCTCACCACCATCATGGGAGCATACAACCGCTCCCAGGAGACGATGGCGACGGTACTGGCCCGGTTCCAGGAGATCCAGGTGCTGCAGGAGGAACACTATCGGGGGTACAGGGAGGACATCAGAGCCATCAACACCACCCTGGTTACCATGGTAGGGCTGCTGCAGGACCTCGTAAACAGCAGGGCGGACACTGAACAACACCCAAGGGCCCCTGCCACTAGCCTGGACCAAGAACAGCCATCCACCTCCGCCGGCGCTAGTGGACAGGAGGCCCCCGCACAGCAGCAGCCCACCAGACCCCCACCTCCTGCAGGAGAAGAACCACCCCGCAAGAGGGCCCTGAGATCTCGCAAGAAGACAGAGTAGGAAGTCAAGACCCCCGCCAGCAAAGGATACCACCTGATGTCATCCCACTGTCCCACATTGTCACCCTGTCCATCCTTGAACTGCCCATGCTCCATCTCTCCACAGGCCTCTGGACAATGCACCTGTGTGACTGTTACTCTGGACTCTGCCATGGACATTCCTTCACCATAGCCCCCACCCACTTGATACCACCCATCCCATTTTGAGCACTTCAATAAACACCTATTTTGCACCAAAATATCAGGAGTCTGGCTGTGATTTCAATAGATTGTAATTGACATGACAGTGCAAATATGTCCTTGTACATGGTGAAGTCAACAAACAGCTGCCACAAAGCTGTAGTCCATGGGGAAACGAAGCACAGGACTCGTAGTGGGGACCCCAGATGTGAAATAGGGAGGGAAAAGCCAAAACTCAGTCATCATACACTGGGGCAAATAGACAGGCAGCAGAGATGCTGCAGAGTAGTTAACATTTACTAAATTATCTTTGAAATGTTACCTGTGTCCTATTGGAAGTACTGTTCAATGATTCTGTCCCTGTTGTCTGTTTCAGCCCCGTCGTCTTCCTCCTCGTCACTCTCCTCAGGTTCCACCGCTGCCACAACACCACCGTCTCGACCATCCTCCTGCAGGAAAGGCACCTGGCGGCGCAAAGCCAGGTTGTGAAGCATGCAGCAGGCCACGATGATGTGACACACCTTCTTAGGTGAGTACATTAGGGATCCACCGGTCATATGCAGGCACCTAAACCTGGCCTTTAGGAGGCCAAAGGTGCGTTCGATCACCCTCCTAGTACGCCCATGGGCCTCATTGTACCGTTCCTCTGCCCTGGTCCGGGGATTCCTTACTGGGGTCAGTAGCCACGACAGGTTGGGGTACCCAGAGTCCCCCACTAGCCATACACGGTGTCTCTGTAGCTGTTCCATCACGTAAGGGATGCTGCTATTCCTGAGGATGTAGGCGTCATGCACTGACCCTGGGAATTTGGCATTTACATGCAAGATGTACTGGTCAGCCAAACACACCACCTGGATGTTCATTGAATGGTAACTTTTTCTGTTCCTGTACACCTGCTCCCTGTCTCTTGGGGGAACCAAAGCCACATGGGTCCCATCAATGGCACCAATTACGTTGGGAATATGTCCAAGGGCGTAGAAATCACCCTTCACTGTAGCCAATTCGCCCACCTCAGGGAAAATGATGTAGTTCCTCACGGATTTCATCAGGGCAGACAACACTCTGGATAACACCTTCGAAAACATGGGCTGAGACATCCCGGAAGCAATTCCCACGGTTGTCTGAAATGACCCACTTGCCAAGAAATGTAGTACTGACATGACCTGCACCAGAGGGGGAATCCCTGTGGGTTGGCGGATGGGGGACATCAGGTCGGGCTCCAGCTGGGCACACAGTTCATGGATAGTGGCACGGTTAAGACGGTAGGTCAGGATAATGTGGCGTTCTTCCATTGTCGACAGGTCCACCAGCGGTCGGTACACGGGAGGATTCATCCGTCTCCTCGCCCAACCCAGCGGACGGTGCCTAGGAAGGACAACATGGAGCACACAGTCAGGCAACCCACAGGTACGTACTCACAGCTAGCACAGTATACGATTCTCTATGCAGTGAATGGCGTGTCTGAGTGGCTATGCAAGGCCTAGGCCTGTGTGACGCAGTTGAAATTGAGCCATGTGGGCCCTGGAAATGGCGGCTGCCTGACCTGTGAAGTGTGACAATGGGATGTGAGGTCAATGCGCTGGCGTGGCACACCGCGGCGGGCGGCGGGCGAAGACCGCGGCGCAAAGCCGCATTGGTTAACATTGAAGCCTATGGGTTTCAGGAGCCAATGGCGAAGGGCGCCGGCGGTGGCGGGACGCACCGCCGCGGTACGCACCGCCGCGGACGTGACCGCCATTTTCTATCTACTTATCCACTTGCGACTTGAACTTTCACAGGAGAGGACCTATACTGCAAGTGTTGCTGTGACCTCGGTCTGGAAGGGACAATGGCTGCTGCGACTGGGGAAAGGGCCCCTGCCTTCACTGGAGAGGAGTTGGAGAAACTTGTGGATGGGGTCCTCCCCCAGTATGCGCTACTCTACGGTCCTCCAGACCAACAAGTGAGTTTAATTCAATATGGATTTGGGGCCACTGGCTGGCTTGGGGGCCTGGCGGGGATGGGGGGCATGTTGGGGCTGGCGGGGGGCCTGGCGGGGGGCCTGGCGGGGATGGGGGGCATGTTGGGCATGGCGGGGGCATGGCGGGGATGGGGGGCATGTTGGGCATGGCGGGGGGCATGGCGGGGGGCCTGGCGGGGATGGGGGGCATGTTGGGCATGGCGGGGGCATGGCGGGGGGCCTGGCGGGGATGGGGGGCATGTTGGGCATGGCGGGGGGCCTGGCAGGGATGGGGGGCATGTTGGGCATGGCGGGGGGCATGGCGGGGGGCCTGGCGGGGATGGGGGGCATGTTGGGCATGGCGGGGGGCATGGCGGGGATGGGGGGCATGTTGGGCATGGCGGGGGGCCTGGCGGGGATGGGGGGCATGTTGGGCATGGCGGGGGGCATGGCGGGGATGGGGGGCATGTTGGGCATGGCGGGGGGCCTGGCGGGGATGGGGGGCATGTTGGGCATGGCGGGGGGCATGGCGGGGATGGGGGGCATGTTGGGCATGGCGGGGGGCCTGGCGGGGATGGGGGGCATGTTGGGCATGGCGGGGGGCCTGGCGGGGATGGGGGGCGTTGGGCCACTGGAAAGGAAAATGCTGAGAAACTTGAACGTGGTATTTCTCCCTCCCTGTACGTGTCACATAGGTCCGCGCCCATGAGAAGATCGGGATTTGGCGTTCCATCGCCAAGGAAGTCCGGGCCCTGGGGGTCAACCATCGACGGGGCACCCACTGCCGCAAGAGGTGGGAGGACATCCGCCGCGGGACCAAGAAGACCGCCGAGTCTCTGCTGGGGATGGCCTCCCAACGTAGGCGGGGTGCCTGCCGTCAACTGAGCCCCCTGATGTTCCGGATCCTGGCGGTGGCCTACCCTGAATTGGATGGGCGCGTGAGGGCAGCACAGCAGACACAAGGGGGTGAGTACAAGCATTATCTACTCTGTTGTCGCGCAGTGGAGGTGTCTGGGTGGGGGAGGAGGGCTGGGGGTCCCCCTAGGCCAGGGCGATATCTGTAGGCTGGGCACCCCCGTAAGCCCCTGTGTCCCCAGCCACCACCCTCAGTAGTTTGTCAGTACAGCCATCCCTGGGCCGTGTCACCCATGGGTGCAGTTGTCAACTCTAGGCGTGTAGGGCATGTTCCACGGAATGCGTAGCGGACCCCAAGTGCGCAACTTAGTGCAGGGGGCATCTGTGTCTGTCATGTCCGCTAACTGTACCGGAGATCCATGTAATCAATATCCCTTTATTTCTCTCTCCCCCCCTTTTTGTTTGTCTTTCTGTGCTTGTGTGCATCAGCATCATCAGGCGGAGGAGAAGTGGCATCGGGGCAGGAGGGAGCTGCATCTCACATGGCCCAGGAGGGCCATGCCACAGAGTCAGACTGGACCAGTGAGACGGAGGGTGAGGGGAGCTCCACGACGGGGACGACTGGACCCTGCAGCGACACGGACTCGTCCTCGGAAGGGGGCTCCCTTGCGGGGGTGGCACCATCCGTGCCCCCCGCCATTACAGGTACAGCCGCCACCCAGCGCACCATCTCCGCCCTCCCAGCAGCCCCTCAGCGTTCGCCCCGTGCCCGCTCTGCCAGGAAGCCGGGCATCTCCTTCGCCCCAGACACCTCAGGCCCTGCCCCTGTTACCCCCGCTGCCCTCAGTGAGGAGGTCATTGACCTCCTCCGAACGCTCATTGTTGGGCAGACTACCCTTTTGAATGCCATCCAGGGGGTGGAGAGGGAGGTTCATCGCAGCAATGCGTACCTGGAGGGCATTCATTCGGGTCAGGCTGCCCATCAGCGATCGTTCCAGGCTCTGGCCTCAGCACTGACGGCAGCCATTGTCCCTGTCTCCTGCCTGCCTCTACTAACTCCCTCCTCCCAGTCTCCTGTTCCTCTGCCTGTCCCACCCACACCATCAGACCAGCCTGCACACACCTCAACACCCAAGAGAAGCTCATCCAAACATAAGCACCACAGATCACGCAGACATTCACACACGCAACATTCCGATGCAGACATGCCAACAGTCACTACCACCTCTGTGACCCCCACCTCCTCGTCTCCCTCCTCCCTCCCTGTGACGTCTACACTCACACCTCCATTCACCTCACCATCAGCCAGTGTTTCCATCACCAGCACACCCTCCACTCCAGTCCGCACACGTGCAGTCACCACCCCCACTGCCATTTACACGTCCCCTGTGTCCTCTCCCACTGTGTCTGTCACCCCCTCTTCCACACCACACAAACGCAGCCACCCACCCACCCAACAGCCATCCACCTCACGACAGCCTATCCCTCCTGCACCTGCACCCAAAGACAGCAAACGTGACTCACCTACAACCACATCCTCTCCCTCCACTCCCATTCCCACTGTACCTACCACTCTCCATTGTCCCAAGAAGCTCTTCCTCGCCACTACTAACTTCTTTCCTGACCCTGAGCCCCCCCCTCCTTCTCGTCGGGGTAAGAAGAGCACCTCAGCCACCACCAGCCCTGCAGCCCCCTTGACAAGGGTGCAGGGGTATTGGAGCCCGCCAGCCCGCATGTCTGGATCTTCGCCCAGCAGCAAGGGGACAGCCAGCCCACCCCCTGGGAAGAGGAGCAGAAGGCGGAAGGGGCGCCGCAGGAGCCCGCCTTCTACATCCCCCCCGGACACCACCCAGAGACAGTCACCAGCCACAGCTCCAAAGGGAGGAAAGGGCCACAGGCCCACGACTAAGGAGGGCAAGGGCAGCAAGTTGGAGAGGTCAGGCAGCAGGCCTGCTGCCCAGGAGGAGCCCACAACCCCCATAGCCGCTGCCCCGGGAGGAACCGGCACAGCTGCCCCGGGAGAGCCCACCACCCCCATAGCCGCTGCCCAGGGAGGACCCAGCCCAGCTGGCCAGGAGGGCCCCACCACCCACAGCCCAGGTGGGCAGTGAAGGAGCACCATCCCCGCTGCCCAGGAGGGCACCACCAGGCAATTAGCAGTTGGCCATAGACCGTCCGCCGTCTCAAGAACCGCTGAACTGGGCCCCGCCGTCTCAAGAACCGCTGAACTGGGCCCTTCAAGGCAAGAACCGCTGAACTGGGCCCCGCCGTCTCAAGAACCGCTGAACTGGGCCCCGCCGTCTCAAGAACCGCTGAACTGGGCCCCGCCGTCTCAAGAACCGCTGAACTGGGCCCCGCCGTCTCAAGAACCGCTGAACTGGGCCCCGCCGTCTCAAGAACCGCTGAACTGGGCCCTTCAAGGCAAGAACCGCTGAACTGGGCCCCGCCGTCTCAAGAACCGCTGAACTGGGCCCTTCAAGGCAAGAACCGCTGAACTGGGCCCCGCCGTCTCAAGAACCGCTGAACTGGACCCCGCCGTCTCAAGAACCGCTGAACTGGGCCCCGCCGTCTCAAGAACCGCTGAACTGGGCCCCGCCGTCTCAAGAACCGCTGAACTGGGCCCCGCCGTCTCAAGAACCGCTGAACTGGGCCCCGCCGTCTCAAGAACCGCTGAACTGGGCCCCGCCGTCTCAAGAACCGCTGAACTGGGCCCTTCAAGGCAAGAACCGCTGAACTGGGCCCCGCCGTCTCAAGAACCGCTGAACTGGGCCCTTCAAGGCAAGAACCGCTGAACTGGGCCCCGCCGTCTCAAGAACCGCTGAACTGGGCCCCGCCGTCTCAAGAACCGCTGAACTGGGCCCCGCCGTCTCAAGAACCGCTGAACTGGGCCCCGCCGTCTCAAGAACCGCTGAACTGGGCCCCGCCGTCTCAAGAACCGCTGAACTGGGCCCTTCAAGGCAAGAACCGCTGAACTGGGCCCCGCCGTCTCAAGAACCGCTGAACTGGGCCCTTCAAGGCAAGAACCGCTGAACTGGGCCCCGCCGTCTCAAGAACCGCTGAACTGGGCCCCGCCGTCTCAAGAACCGCTGAACTGGGCCCCGCCATCTCAAGAACCGCTGAACTGGGCCCCGCCGTCTCAAGAACCGCTGAACTGGGCCCCGCCGTCTCAAGAACCGCTGAACTGGGCCCCGCCGTCTCAAGAACCGCTGAACTGGGCCCCGCCGTCTCAAGAACCGCTGAACTGGGCCCTTCAAGGCAAGAACCGCTGAACTGGGCCCCGCCGTCTCAAGAACCGCTGAACTGGGCCCTTCAAGGCAAGAACCGCTGAACTGGGCCCCGCCGTCTCAAGAACCGCTGAACTGGGCCCTTCAAGGCAAGAACCGCTGAACTGGGCCCCGCCGTCTCAAGAACCGCTGAACTGGGCCCCGCCGTCTCAAGAACCGCTGAACTGGGCCCCGCCGTCTCAAGAACCGCTGAACTGGGCCCTGCCGTCTTAAGAACCGCTGAACTGGGCCCCGCCGTCTCAAGAACCGCTGAACTGGGCCCTTCAAGGCAAGAACCGCTGAACTGGGCCCCGCCGTCTCAAGAACCGCTGAACTGGGCCCTTCAAGGCAAGAACCGCTGAACTGGGCCCCGCCGTCTCAAGAACCGCTGAACTGGACCCCGCCGTCTCAAGAACCGCTGAACTGGGCCCCGCCGTCTCAAGAACCGCTGAACTGGGCCCCGCCGTCTCAAGAACCGCTGAACTGGGCCCCGCCGTCTCAAGAACCGCTGAACTGGGCCCTTCAGGGCAAGAACCGCTGGCCCTTTGGCAGACGTGGCAGGGCAGGATCTATCTCGGGCAGGGCTGCAGGATGTCCTCTGGCCAACTTGCCTCCTCCAGTGGCAGTGGGGTCTGTTATGGACTGTATGGACTGTGGCTTTGCTCTCCCCAGGATGGCCCAGTGGGCAGGCCACCCACTGTATGGACTGTATGGACTGTGGCTTTGCTCTCCCCAGGATGGCCCAGTGGGCAGGCCACCCACTGTATGGACTGTTTGGACTGTGGCTTTGCTCTCCCCAGGATGGCCCAGTGGGCAGGCCACCCACTGTATGGACTGTTTGGACTGTGGCTTTGCTCTCCCCAGGATGGCCCAGTGGGCAGGCCACCCACTGTATGGACTGTATGGACTGTGGCTTTGCTCTCCCCAGGATGGCCCAGTGGGCAGGCCACCCACTGTATGGACTGTATGGACTGTGGCTTTGCTCTCCCCAGGATGGCCCAGTGGGCAGGCCACCCACTGTATGGACTGTATGGACTGTGGCTTTGCTCTCCCCAGGATGGCCCAGTGGGCAGGCCACCCACTGTATGGACTGTATGGACTGTGGCTTTGCTCTCCCCAGGATGGCCCAGTGGGCAGGCCACCCACTGTATGGACTGTATGGACTGTGGCTTTGCTCTCCCCAGGATGGCCCAGTGGGCAGGCCACCCACTGTATGGACTGTATGGACTGTGGCTTTGCTCTCCCCAGGATGGCCCAGTGGGCAGGCCACCCACTGTATGGACTGTTTGGACTGTGGCTTTGCTCTCCCCAGGATGGGCCAGTGGTCATGGAGTCCCCTCGTGGATCTGGCGTCGTGTACTCAAGTGGCTGAGGTGCCCCCCCTTCCCTTCCCCCTGAGGTGCCTGTCCTATTTTCTTTCTGATGCCCCTGCAGTGTTCTCTCCGTGGAGTTCTTGTCGTGGGACTGGGCCTTGCCCCTTTGCACAGGACCCCTGTGATCCACGGACAGTGGTTGGACTACATTTAGAAGCTGTATATATTTTGTACATAGTTTATTTATTTATTGGGATTAATGGTGTACATATTTCAATATATCTGCCCGTTTATGATCTCTTCTTTTGGTCTTTGCATTATTTCGGAGGGGGGTGGTTTGTGGGTTGTGACAGTGATCTGTGGGAATGCATTGATGTGTGTGTTGTAGTGGGTGTGGGTGGGTGGGTGTGTGCCGGTAATCTTTTCCCTCCCCTGTGTCGTAGGTGCCGTACTCACCGATGTCTTCCGCGCCGCCGGGCGTGCTCCTGGTATATGAGGAGGAATAGGAGTGCGGGGATGACCTGCAACTCTGGCTCCATACTGCCGGAATCTCGCGTGGAGTGCGTAGAGGTGAGCGTTTTCCCGTTCGTAGTCTGTTTCCGCCGTGTTCTTATCGGCGGTGCTCCCGCCCCGGAAAAGGTGGCAGATTGGTGGGTCGTAATAGGGTGGGCGGTACTTTGTCTGCCGCCGGGCTGTTTGCGGGAACCGCCGCGCTGTTTGTTTGTACCGCTGTGGCGGGCGGAGTGTTAAGTTGGCGGGCTGTGTTGGCGGTTCCCGCCAGGGTCAGAATTGCATATTTTAGACCGCCGGCCTGTTGGCGGCTTGGCCGCCGCTTTATCACCGACCGCCAGGGTCAGAATGAGGGCCATAGTAATGTGTTTTATATGTCCTGACAGTGAAATATTGCTAAATTCGTCTTTCACTGTTGCAAGGCCTTTCCCTCTCATAGGTTAACATGGGGGCTACCTTTAAATATGATTAAAGTGTAGATTTCCTTTGAGAGTGGATGGACATGTGGAGTTTGGGGTCTCTGAGCTCACAATTTAAAAATACATCTTTTAGTAAAGTTGGTTTTAAGATTGTGTGTTTGAAAATGGCACTTTTAGAAAGTGAGAATTTTCTTGCTTCTACCATTTCTGTGACTCTGCCTGTTTGTGGATTCCCTGCATGGGTCAGGTTGACAGTTGGGCTGATTGTACCTCACAATAGACAGTGACACAAAGGGAGCTGGGGTGTAGTCTGCATTTCCTGATGAGCCATCTGTGCTAGGAGGGAGGGGAGGAGTGGTCACTCACACCTGAAAGGGCTGTCCCTGCCCTCACACAATGCAGTCTCCAACCCCCTGGTGAGTGTCTGAGGCCTGGCCTGGGCAAGGCAAGATTTCACATTCAAAAGAGATTTTACTTTGAAGTAGGCCTACTTCAAAGGAGAAATTGGGTATAAGAAGGGCACCCAAAACCACAGACTTTAGAACACTTCTGGAAACAAGAGGAACCTCTGCCTGGAGAAGAGCTGAAGAGCTGAGAAAGAAGAGCTGCCCTGCCTGTGACTGTGCTTTGTGGAGCTATCCTGCAGTTGCTGCTTCTGCCATAGTAAGAGGGCAAAGACTGGACTTTGTGTGCCTTTTGTCTTGAGAAGAACTCTCCAAGGGCTTGATTTAGAGCTTGCCTCCTGTTGTTTGAAGTCTCAGGAACAGCAAAGACTTCTCTCTGCCAGCAACAGAAGTCTCTGGAGAGACTCCTACTCTACCCTGTGGTGCCCATCCAGTTCCTAGGACCCTGAAAGGAGAAGCTGGCAGCCTAAGAGGAGGAAATCCACGGACAGAGCACCGTGTGGGGAAAAGATCGACACAACTCTGATCTGCGGCTGAAGAAACGACGTGCTGCCGGCTCCGCGGTTGAAAATCGACGCTGGCCGGAAACGCGACCGAAGAATCACCGCACAGAGCTGGAGAAATGCCACGCAGCATCGCTGAAGGAGGCGGGGAGATCACAACCTGCGCTGTGTGGTTTTCGGATCATCGTGCGGCTGGATTTCCGACGCAAGCAGCACTGGGCACGTAAAAACAACGCAAGGCCTGCCTGGACCCGGGAGTGCTGACTGGATCGACGCATCACTCTCCTGCAGAGAGAAGAAACAACGTGCACCGACCCGACGAAAGGAGAAATGACGCAAGGTCTCACTCGAGAGTGAAATCGATGCATTGCAAGCCCTTTTTTATGCACCTAAGGTACATTTTCACGCTAGCAGTGTTAGTGTATGTTTTAAACTACCTAAAGACACTTTTTGCTTTTTAATTGATAACTTGACTTGTGTATTGTGGATTTTTGTCATTTTGGTCTTGTTTGGCTTAGATAAATATTTCCTATTTTTCTAAACCTGTGTTGTGTCAATTTGTAGTGTTTTCATTAAGTTACTGTGTGTGTTGCTAGAAATACTTTACACCTAGCACTCTGAAGTTAACCCTACTGCTCTGCCAAGCTATCTAGGTGGTAAGCAGGGGTTAGCGGAGGGTGATTCTCTTTTACCCTGACTAGAGTGAGGGTCCTTGCTTGGACAGGGGGTAACCTGACTGCCAACCAAAGACCCCATTTCTAACAATGGTGATCAGCGGTTGGGATTTGGACTTGTATTTATACTTGGCATACAGTAATTAACTGTACACTACTGTTTTGAGTGCAGACCACCACGTGACCACATACTACTTGTTTGGTGATCTTTGATTTTTGTCTTTTGCTTGGATTTTTCACTACATCCATTTTTGAGGTAATCTTTGATTGACTTCTGGACTTCCTTTGGGAACTTTTCTGCTTTTTGGAACTTTTCACTTTTGTTGACTTTTCATCATGTCCCAATCTGGAGATGCATCAGTTGGAGCTGCTTTTGACCTGGGGACATTAGATAGCTACACCAAGGCTCAGCTAAAGCAATTCTGTAAAAGTTTTGACTGTCCCATTAAGGCAAAAGGCGGTGAGGGCCTGGGTGACAGCCAAGAGCACTGAAGGGCACACAGAGGATGAGGAGGAGGAAGGGCAGTCCATACATAATGGTATTGTAGGTGGGCCTGTTATGTCCAGGGAGAGGGTCTCCAGGGCAGGTAGCAGTGTCTAATCTAAGGGTCTGACCCCAAAAGAATTGCAGGACAGACAGGCAGAGAGGGAGCACCAGAGGGAGTTGGAGAAAATGAGGATGACCCTAGAAGAGAAAAAGAGTTTGTTGGCTCATGAGCGTAGCTTGAAAGAGCTGGATCAGAGAAGCCAGTCTAGTAGGGATGGTGGCAGCCACATCACAGTGCAGCCTGAAAGGAGGGCGCACATTCGTAAAGATCTTGTGAAGGATTACAAGAGGGAGGATGACATATACTTGTGGTTCAAGGGGTATGAGTCTGCTCTCCACATAAATCTGGTCCCTGAAGCTCATTGGGGGCGGGTCTGTGGAAGCACTTTGAGGTAGAGGGGAGGGATACACTGACAGCCTTAGGGGATGCTCAGAATCTTACCTACTCTAACATGAAGGATGCCTTGCTTATAAGGTATGGTCTTACCCCAGAGTAGTACAAGGATAAGTTTAGGTCCTTCAAGATGAAGGAATCCCAAACATGGTTGGAATATGTTGATTCTTGCTGCAGGTCATTGCATGGTTGGGTGAAGGGCAGTAAGGTAACTACGTATGAGGGGCTTTACAATCTGATTGCTTGGGAGCACTTGTACAGTTTATGTTTTCCAGAGCACCTAATTGACAGCAAGCTGACTAATCCCAGGAAGCTTGCGCAGGAAGCAGACCAATGGGAGAGCTCCAGGGTCCAAAAGAGGTATGGGGAGACCACGTCAAGGGTGGGTAGGGTCCCTCTCAGAAGAAAGGAGGGGTTAAGGGTAAACAGGGGGAGTTCTCTAAAGGCCCCCAAACTGATTCCCAGGGTAAGGATTCCCAATCCCCCAGTGAAAAGAAGCCATGGTTCGCCAAAGGGAAGCCAGTGGCAGGTGGTCCCCCACGTAAGTGCTATGCATGTGACCAGGTGGGTCTTGTGAGGGGGGACCCCAAATGCCCCAAAAGTATACTGGCACCCACTGGTGTGCCGTCCCAGGGTTTGGCCAGTGTAGCGCTTGGGGAGGAGTTGGTTTCAGGTGGGTGGGAACCAGCTGAGATGACCCTTGTCTCACTAGGGGACAGTGAGATGGTCCAGAGAACCCTAGTGCCTGAAAACACTAAGTAGTACAGGCAGTGGATGCCCATTAATGGGCAGAGGGTGGAGGCTCTGAGAGACACAGGAGCCAGCGTGACCACAGTGAGGAGTCAGCTGGTGTCTGAAGAGCAGATTGATCCCCAGGTACTTCACCAAGTAGTTGCAGTGGACAACTCAGAGCGCCTGTGTAGAATGGTGCAGGTTCCCTTTAAATGGGGGGGTCTCAGGTTCCTTGAAGGTAGCTATGAGACCAACCATGCCTGTTGATTTTTTGCTAGGCAATGATCTGGAGGATTCCCCTTGGAAGGAGGTGGAACACAGGTCTCACTTGGAGATGTTGGGTCTGCCTGGTTGGGTATGCGTATTCATCCTGCCAATGGCAGCCCGTCAGGGTAATCAAGAGCCCCTGGAGCCTGAAATAGAGGCCCAGGGGACTGCCAAGAAGAGGAAGGGCAGGGGGGCATGGGAAACCGGCCCCAGAAGTTCCCACGGTCTGGGAGGAGGCAGAGACTGAGGGTGACACCCCAGAGCCTACAGGGGAACAAGTGGCTGAACTGGGGGAGATCCCTGAGCTGTTGCAGTGGCAGCAGGAAGGGGGGCCCACCACGGAAGCATTCTGTGCAGCACAAATGGCATGCCCTACTTTGGAGGGTTTGCAGCAGCAGGCTGTAGACCAGGCAGCTGGCAAGGAGCCAGGATCACACTTGATCTATTGGGAGGATGACCTCCTGTATAGCGAGCCTAAGGTTCCTGAGCCTGGGTCAGCCCGTGTTCTGGTGGTAACCCAGTGCTTCAGGGCCTTCCTACTGGGGTTGGCTCATGATGTGCCTTTAGCTGTACATTTGGGGCAGGACAAGAACTTTGAGAGGCTTGTCACCCACTTTTACTGGCCCCTAATTCGCAGGCACCCAGATGCACATTGCAGGTCTTGTCAGACTTGCCATGCAAGTGGCAAGAGTAGGAGGAAATGTAAGGCTCCCCTCCAACCTTTGCCTGTAGTCAGTACTCCCTTTGAGAGGGTAGGCATTGACATTTTGGGGCCTCTGGATCCCAGGACAGCCATAGGGGAACATGTTTATCCTGGTCTTGGTGGACCTTGCCACCTGGTACCCAGAGCCATTCCTTTGAGATCAATTACTTCCCCTGTGGTGGGTCATGCTTTGATGGGGGGGTTTACCCGCATGGGGTTCCCCAACAAAGTGGTATCTGATAGGGGTACCAACTTCATATCCACGTATATGAAGTCACTGTGGAAGGAGTGTGGGGTAACCTGAAAGTTCACCACCCCTAACCACCCCAAAAGTAATGGTCTGGTTGAGAGATTCAACCACACCTTAAAAGGCATGATCATGGGCCTGTGAGAGCCCTTGAGGCGGAAGTGGGACGTCCTCTTGCCATGCCTTTTGTTCGCCTACAGGGAGGTGCCTCAAAAGGGACTTGGGTTTAGTCCCTTTGAGCTGATTTATGGCCACCCTGTGAGGGGACCTTTGAGTCTGGTTAAGGAAGCTTTGGAGAAAGCTCCTAGTAACCCCCCCAGGATGCATTCAGTTAAATGCTGGCTCTGAGAAATCAGACTGCCTGCTTCAGGAGTCTCGCTCAGGAGAAAATGGAAGCAAGCCAGGAGGACATGAATCTCTGGTATGACCAGAATGCCACTCTGGTCGAGTTTCAACCTGGACAAAAAGTGTGGGTGATGGCACAAGTAGAGCCTAGGGTGCTCCAGGATAAGTGGTTTGGGCCATTTGAGGTGTTGGAGCGCAAGAGTAAAGTCACCTACCTGAGGGACTTGCGGTCTCCAAGGAACCCTTTAAGGGTTCTGCATGTCAACCGCCTCAAGCCACACTTTAAGCAGACTGAGCTGTAAATGCTCCTTGCAACAGATGATGGGGTAGAGGAGGAGAGCGAGCCTCCTCCTCACCTCCTGTCTGCAGGAGAAAAAGATGGGTCAGTGGAGGGAGTGATCCTCTCCCCCTCCCTGATTGAGGAGCAGCAAGGTGACTGTCGCCACATGTTGGATCAGTTTTCCCTCTCTGTTTTCGCTGATCCCAAGAGTCACACACCTGTGCACCCATGATGTGGACACTGGGGACAGTACACCTATTAAACAGAAGGTTTACAGGGTGTCCAAAATGCTTGCCCTAGGGGTTATTGAGCACTCCAGCGGTCCTTTGGTCAGCCCAGTCGTATTGGTCCAAAAGGCTGCTGCACCTGGTACCACTCCAGAACTCAGATTCTGTGTGGACTAGCAGGGACTCAATGCGGTCAGCAAGACGGACGCAAGCCCCATCTCCCGAGCTGATGAGCTCATTGACCGGGTGGGAGCTGCCATGTACCTCAGTATGTTTGATTTAACATCTGGGTACTGGCAGATTGCCTTCACTGAGGGGGCCAAGGAGAGGTCAGCATTCTCTACCCCAGATGGACACTTTCAATTTAAAGTCATGTCATTTGGGATGAAGAATGTCCCTGCCACCTTTCAGAGGTTGGTCAACCAGGTGTTGGCTGGGCTGGATGAGTTCAGTGCCGCCTACCTGGATGACATTGCTGTGTTTAGTTCCACATGGGAGGAACACCTACAACACCTCTGGAGAGTGTTAGAGGCCCTGCAGAAGGCAGGCCTGACTATTAAGGTAAGCAAGTGCCAAATAGGATAGGGTTCTGTGGTGTACTTAGGACACCAGGTGGCCAGGTGGCACCCCTATAGCCTAAGATTGAGACAATTCTGGCTTGGGAGCCTCCCAAGAACCAGACTGAAATGAAAGCCTTTTTAGGTCTCACAGGATATTACAGGAGGTTTGTTAAAGCGTATGGTACCATTTTTACCCCCTTAACTAAGTTGATTTCGAAGAAGCAACCCAGGAAAGTGATCTGGAGAGAGGCTTGCTAGAACGCTTTTGATGCCCTAAAGGCTGCCATGTGCACAGCACCTGTGCTGAAGGCACCTGACTACTCCAAGGAGTTTGTTGTGCAAACAGACGCCTCAGAGCATGGTATTGGAGCAGTACTCTCACAGCTTAATGAAGAGGGCCTAGATCAACTCGTAGCCTTCATTAGCAGGAGGTTACTACCCAGTGAACGTAGGTGGAGCACCATATAACGTGAAGCGTTTGCTGTGGTCTGGGCACTGAAGAAGCTAAGACCCTACTTGTTTGGGACTCACTTCCGAGTTCAGACTGACCACAGGCCCCTCAGATGGTTAATGCAGATGAGGGTTGAGAATCCAAAACTGCTGTGGGGGCCCATTTCCCTACGAGGGATGGACTTTATGGTGGAACACCGTCCTGGTACAGAACACGCCAATGCTGATGGTCTGTCCATGTTCTTCTGCCTTACTGAGGAGAACTCCCATGAGGATGGGTAGTTGCTCCCCACTTTCAGCTGGGGGGACACGTGTTAGACTTTTCATCCTTGGCGTGATCTTCCTTAACTTTTTGCCTCTGTTCCCCAGGTTGTTGATGTGTGCTGGACTCTGATTTTGCTGTTTTTGTTACTCTGGGCACTTTACCACTACACTACTAACCAGTGCTAAAGTGCAAGTGCTCCTTTACAAAATGTGTATGTAATTGGCTTACCCATGATTGGCATATTTGATTTATTAGTAAGTCCCTAGTACAGTGCACTAGAGGTGCCCAAGGCCTGTAAATCAAATGCTACTAGTGGGCCTGCAGCACTGGTTGTGCCACCCACATAAGACGCTCTGTAATCATGTCACAGACCTCCCATTTCAGTGGTTGTGTGTTCAGCTTTAACTGTAAATTCGACCTGGTAAGTGTACCCACTTGCCAGGCCTAAACCTTCCCTTTTCTTACATGTCAGACAACCCAAAGGTAGGCCCTGGGTAGCCTCCAGGGCAGGGTGCAGTGTATGGTTAATGTAGGACATATAGTAATGTGTTTTATATGTCCTGACAGTGCAAAAGTCTCAAACTTACCTCTTTCAGGTAGAACAGTACAAGTTATAGGGGTAGAAAATAGACAATGGGCAAATCAAATTACGGACCCAGTACAGGTGGGGATTGGCAACTTTCAGGGATTACATAGATTTGTGATTTGTGACTCGAGTCCAGTATCCCTACTGGGAAGGGACCTGTTGTGCAAGACCAGATCTTCGATCAATTGTTCAAATGCCGGAATAGAGGTACAGAGAAGTATTGATGATGAGGAAGAATAAATTCCTAAAATCAAGAGTGGAAGCATTAATGAAGAATACCCATTGATTGAGTTTTTCCCAATGTTTACTGTGAAGGAGTTGCATGCAGATTTACAAGGAACAGTTCTAGAGAATGTGTGGGACCTGACAGGTAAAGAAGTGGGTTTGATCAAGGGAGTGGAGCCGATCAAAGTCACTTTAAAGCCAAATGTAGTGTTCCCACAGCTTCCACAGTATAATATGGCACAGGACGTCATCATAAAAGTGGCGCCGATAATTGCAGATTTTCTAAAGCAAGGGGTCTTGAAGGAAGGGTTGAGCAGTCTATGTAATTCACCGATAATGGGCATAAAGAAGCCATGTGGGAAAGTGCGCATTGTACAAGACTTGCAAAAAGTGAATGATATGGTGGTCAAGTGTTGTCTTGTAGTGCCAAATCCTACAGTGGTACTGTTTCAGATCCCGTGCGGTGCAGAGTGGTTCACAGTGGTTGACTTGTCACAAGCTTTATTTTCTGTGCCTCTTCATGAGGATAGTCAGTTTCTTTTTAGTTTCAAATTCCTAGATAAAGTCTACAGCTGGTGCAGGCTTCCACAATGGTACACTGAGTCACCGTCTTTGTTCAATCAGATACTGAAAAAGGCCTTGGAGTCATTGGAACTACCGTACCAGTCGACTCTAGTACAGTACATTGATGATCTATTGATTGCTGCAAGAACGAGGGATGAATGTAAGTATGACTCGATTGCCCTGGTGAATTTGAGCTACATTGGAAGAGCAGGAGGACCATTCAGCAGAATGCAACTGGATTTTATTGAGCTGCCTGTGTGTGGAGGCTTGAAGTAGTGTTGATGATTGTGTGTGTTTTTAGTCATTGGATTGAAGCATACCCCACACGAAGGAATTACAGTCTTACAGTAGCAAACTTGTTACTCAGGGAATTGATTCTACTTTTCGGTTTCACGATCTCTTTAGAATCAGATAGGGAACTCACTTCAATAACGAGGTGATTAAACTCTTATGTGCAGCATTGAACCTTGAGGAGAAGTTGCATTGTAGCTATCGCCCTGAAGCATCAGGACTTGTGGAACAAATACATGGTACTTTAAAAACCTGAATTGCTAAAATGTGTGCAGCCACGAATCTGAAATGGCCAGATGCATTGCTTTTGGTGTTGATGTCAATGAGAAACAGACCTGACAGAAAGACAGGATTGTCACCCCATGAAATCCTCATGGGTAGAGCAATGAGATTACCAGCAGTTCCAGCCAATGCACTGGTAAACATTACAGATGATATGGTGTTGAACTACTGTAAGGGCCTGGCTGATGTGGTTCGCTCTTTCTCTCAGCAGGTGCAGGCCACTATCCTGCCACCTATCCACGATCCAGGGCACAATCTGAAAGCCACGGTGGAGAGGCTCGTATCAGGTGGTTCTAACAACCACGACAGCAGTGAAGTGTGTAGGTGTACCAAACTGGATACATGCGAGCCATACAGAGAGTGATGTGTCCACAGGAGCATGAAGAAGTGTTGTTGAGAGCACCAACAACAGCGAAACAGGTTGCTGTACCTGAACTGGAAAAAGAACCAACAGAGCCTGAGGTTGAACCTGAGCTTGTGGAAGATGGTTCAATTACCCCTGTAAGAGAAGAAGAAGAAGAATTACAAGAGGTTACAGCAGACTCAATCTCAAAGGATACAGCAGGAGAGCCTAGCTCAGTAGAGGTTCTCCCAGAAGCAGACGGTACCGAAAAACATACAGAGTGAGTGCCAGACCAAGAGGGGGACAGATTTGAGACGGATCAAAGTCAAAGTGGTCCAACTCCTTCTGAACCCATTGCAGGTCCATTATGAGAAAACACCATAGAAGGAGAAAAGCAGAAGAGTCCAATCCTGAGAAAATTATTGATAGAAGGATCAAGGAAAGAATATAACTGGCCTGAATCGCCAATAGGAAGGAAGAAGGAACTAGTCATAAACGAAACAATAGAGGTAGAAGTAGATACAACAAGGAAGAAAGAATTGGTGATCGAAAGTTGAAAATAAAGAGAATAGCAAGTCGACGATCTGCAGGTCCTGAATGGGCATATTCATAAACCAATGAATGGAAACACAAGTTCATCTTTTTTTGTTTTGATAGTGAAGTTCTGAGTCAGTACTTCGATGTAACCTGAAAGTGATTGAGGAGCTGAATTGTTGAGCTTATCTGAAGAAACCAATAAAGAGAATGTTAAATAGAATAAAACTGGAAGAGACATTGATAACCTGATCTGACATTGAAAAACCTGGATGAGACAAGCTGCTAATCGATACTGACAAGGATAAAGGGTTCCTGAGTGCAAAACTGAACTGTGAGAGAATAATTTTTCTTTACTGCACCTTATATAGGACTTACTTCTGCTTTCTGATTCTTTCCAGATCATGGCTGAGTTAAATAATCAAGATAGCATTGCTAGGCGCTGTAGATACATGAGTATTGGATTGGCAATTATGTGTGGAATAATGATTATAGTGATGATTGTAGGAATGTCTGTTCATGACATGAGAAAAGCTGTTATTACTTCTATTCCTGAAACTACTACATTAACAGCTTTGGAGAGGTTTAAGTTAGATGAGAAGTATTTGCATGAGTATACTAATGCTCAAGGAGAGCTTTCTGCTAATGTATTCTATTGCCTATTGAGAGAGTATGTTGAAATTATGGATGCAAGGGATTGTCTTGTGTGTACGCAAATTCCTTCATCGGTAGAGGAAGGAGTTACGTACCATAGTCTTCCATTAACTTATGGAATAAGCTGTAGTCTGCTACTAACAGGATTCTATAACCAAGACTATATACATTATTTTTATTGTAACTACAACGTGTTTTCGTTTGTTCCTCTTATTAGATATCTGAGTAAAGTAGCTAAAAAGCATGATATAGTATTAGTTTTGAGCCCACAATAACATTTGGAACTGCTTATGTGCATTGTAACAATCCTGCATCCTTGCTTACACCTTTAGAAAAAAGCTTTATAGGGCCAAAATCTGAGCACGACAATATGTTTGTGGGAACGAGTGAATGCAGGCATGTGTTTTTGTTCCAGAGTAAGTGGACTTTTATGGTGAATGGGTTGGACCCTGTGATTCCTGGAATCTATTATATATGTGGACTTAATGCTTATTACCGTCTTCCAAGAGAATGGTATGGGACATGTTATTTGGAGATAGTTTTCCCAAAGATTTTTCAGATAGATGATTTGAAGAAAATACCGAAATTGACTGAGTTACATCATAAGCGACAGAGGAGGGAAACCTCTTCTGCAATTGTGGGAGATATCTTTGGTGCAATGTTTCCTTCAGTAGGAGTCATTTTAAATTCAATCAAGATGCAAAAGTTGTCTACTATTGTGGATAACATGCTGACGAATTTTACAGGGGCAATACTCCTGATAGATACTGAATTAGCCACGGATAGAGCTATGACGCTTGCTTTAGGCATTCTTTTAGCGAAAGACGGAGGAGTCTGTAAGATGATCAATGCAAGGCATTGTTGTTCATTTACACCTAATAATGTTAAGGAGATAAGAGACTTACACACTAATCTAACCAACTCAAGTAAGTATTTGAAGGAATTGGAAGAACTAGGTGTTTGAGAAAAGGTCGGCAAAGGATTTGATTCAGTGGGAAATTGGCTTAGTCAAATTTGGAATGGGGTATTATTAAAAATTATACATGGAATATTAATTGTGATTGCTTGCATATTAGGGTTATGGGGTACATGTCAAAAGATAAAATTGAGAAGATCTAAAAATAATCAGAGGAAGGAAGAATGAAATAAGGGAAAGAATTTATAGGGAAGATTTAAGAAGGAGACAAAATACAAATGAAACTGAACTATGAAATGATGGGAAAAGAAAGGTGTGATGACTTATTTAGTCATCAAAGGAGGGACTGTTGATGCAGATATGCTAATTAGAAATTATTAATGAATGTTTATGTGTTTTGATTAACGAAAAGCTCGTAGAGAAATTAATTGTAGAAAAATAATGTGCAAGTTTAGAATGTGCCCACGGGGCGTGGCAGCCACTTATATGAAAAGTGTACTGAAATAACTAAAAATATGTGAAATAATGAAAGTATGTAAGAATAATGTAGTAACATGTCATATTGAGATGCATAACCTATGTTTTGCATTATATTGTAGAGTTAACTTAGCTGGAGTCATGGCCTAGTTTTGCCAGGCCTCGTGCAGAAGCAGAAATAATGACCGAACATTGTAGGAGCTGCTGACATCTATAACCCTACCGTGAACTGTGTGCTTAGCTAGAATTTTCTGCAATGTACCGACGGACAGGAGAGGGTGAAGTCAATTTGATACAATTATGTGTAGAGTAGGCTAAATGTACTTTCTCAGGACTTGAACAATGAGAGCACTGACCGAAGAAGAACATGCAACCTTTTCGATACCTGAAGAGCCGGATGATGAAGACATTGTACAGTGGACCAATTTGTGAAAAGAGAAAGAAGAAATATTAGAACTCATAGATTTGAAAAATGTATATTATAGGTTAGAATCATATCTGCTGATTGACTGACCAATTAGGAATTAGGGGGATTGACTGAAAAACTCTAATAAAAAGTCATGACAAGGGGCTAAAATTTCAGAAGGCAAAGATGTGAGGGGAGAACTGATGACGTCAGAAGACGCGTTCAGAGATCCTGTCATTGGGCTTATGCTCTTGAAAGTCTGAAGTGTTTGCTGATTGATTGATGACCTGAAGATGAAGACTGACTTTGTTGCTGATCCATTCTGTGGATAGGTAGCTATGACAATGTGACTAACTTTTGCCTTTTCTTCTAGGTACCAACTGCGCTGTTTTATAGTTTTTCCACTTAGTTAGATGTTTTCCAAATTCATGTTTTTAAATAGTTTTTGCAAGAAGTCCCACGTGCTGATGCTAATCTGGGTTAGGTAGAGGTACTTTGGTGACAGTGATGGTGACAAATGATTGACAGACTAAATTGATGAACACTGCTATTAATGATTGCTTATTCAGATTTGCTAGCTTATGTTGAGGCATTAGAGCAGATGATTTTACAAGTATTGATTAGATTATGTTATTGGTGGTCGTTAACAAACTGATATTGAGTTGATTAAATAAAGTAGCATTAACCATATGCGTTAGTATTGTAACCAACAGGGAATAAAATTGTTAAACGTATTTTGAGTTTTGGTCATTTATGAATTGTGGATGAACTTATTAGTCGATTAATGTTCCTTATCAGTAGTTATTGATGGTGTATATATTTCCACACTGGTCACTACATGGCTAGGATACTCCATGCGATCTAAAAGGTTCACTGGCCTATACACGTCCCCTTGTAAGTTTACTTACTAAGGACCAGGCGCGCTAGGACAGTCATGTTGACTTTACACAAATCTACTTTAAAACATCTTTATATTTTTCTTCTATGTCTTAATATTATTTGAAATTAATACTCTTTCCAACTGTTATGGTGTTTTAAAATGTTTTTCACCTTCTCCACAATTTCTGCACCAGAGCACGAGGCATACTAAACGCGGTCACGCCCTGATATCAGTACATTTAAAAAACGCTGAATTTTATGTTATTATCGGGCGCAGTGTAGAAGCAGTATTTACAAAGCGAATCCCTCCGTAATACTTACCAAAAATCAGCAATTCTACCATCATAAAATAAGCACTACTTAAACCATTCCAAAAAAGAGTTTAACTAAATTAAAAATACCCATAAATTGGGTATTAAGTTATAAAACACCATAAAGTCTTCTTTACAGTCCATAACCGTATCACATCTCACATATAAAAGCTCTGCGTAAAAAGCATGAAACAAAAGACAGAGAAAACGGAGGATGAAGAGTATTTATGGGACTGAAAGATCTAAATTACATTGTGATGTTTTGAATGTTCTATTTTGGAAGCTTTCAAAGTTTGCTGCTCAGAAGGAATGAATACAAGTTTATGCACAATGCTAGCCTCCTGTCTTGCCATAAAATTTACATATTTGTGGTGACTTTTAAAGGCCCTTTACAAGCTCGCTGTAAATCGGACAGGTAATTTGCATGAGAGTCAGGGGCATAACAAAGGCTCCCACAGCCCCCATGGTAACGGCATGGTTCCTTGTTTTGGAGGAGGCACTCTCTAAGCTCTATGCATACTTTGGGTATATTTTTTGCTCTCCAATGCTAACAGCGAATGGCCGACTAAGATGCACAAGGTAACAAATGCGTATCACCAAACGTAAGCAAAATACAAATTCTGTGCATGTTTGCCCTTAAACTCCACTAATAGAGAAGTACAAGGGAGGTTCCTAATGTTTTATAGAATGGGAAAAATATGTCCTGTAAAGGAAGGAAAAACATCCTTCAATTTTTAAGCCAAATGAGTCACTTGTACCATCATTACACATGAAAGCAACATCATTACAGCAGAACTTATGGAGTCTGGCAGAAACGCAGAAAGCAAGGTGACCGGTCAAATAGTCTATTTAGCAATTTATTTCAATGACATTTCCCTACTCCGAATCCCATTTCAACGTTATAATGTTTAAACATTTCCTTTTGACTAGGGGAGAACACTGAGCTAAAACAGTTTGTTCTATGGTATACAGATTTAATAGGCAGTTAAAAACCAGGCCCCAGATACACACATTTCTGCCCTAAAATCAATGTTCATAACATCATTATTGTTATGAACAATATACATAACTATTGTATATGTCATACAATACAATGCCCGTCCTTTAGGGCAGAGGGGCCACACCCCCCCACCTTTTGCCCCTTATGAAGAGTGTCTGTCAGTCTGAACAAAGGTCAGCCTGACAGATACTTTTCTTGTTCGGGTCAGGCAGCCAGGAGCAGACATGCGTGATTTGAGCAGACTCCTGGCTACCTGAGCTTAACTTTGCTGGGCTGAGGAGGTCACAGCTCCTATCGGCATGAATTCCTCGGCTCAGCAAAGGTGCCTCGAGGCTCTCCCCTGGGTGACAAGGAAAGCGTCACCCATTGACTTCTACCTGGGCGCTTCAGGTTTAAGCCCTGACGTGCCCAGGGTGAGTGCCAATCAGTGACACTTCGTCACAAAGTGGGGTGGGGTCAGCAGTCTCACTGACCCCATCCCAATCTGTGACGAGGCTGGGACTGCTGCCTTCCTGAAGGCAGCAGTCCCAACCCTCTTGGGACCTCCGAGGCTGAAGGTAAGTGTGTGTGTGTGTTTGTGTGAGATCTTTTAAAATTAATGTTTGGCGCGTGTGTGCATGTTTGAATGTTATAAGTGTTGTTAATGGATGTGCGTGCATGCATGTGTGTGTGAAAGAATGAGGGTGTGTGTGGTCTTTAAAATGAATGTTTGGTGCGTGCGTGCATGTTTGAAGGTTATGAGTGTTGTTAATGGATGTACGTGCGTGCATGCATGTGTGTGTGAAAGAATGAGTGTGTGTGTGCTTCCCGCCCGCCCCACTACCTCCTAAAGCTGCCGGCCGCCACTGCAATGTTGTCTAAGTAGGTGGCACAACAAGCCTCTGTACCAGCCAGGACCCTGTTGTTGAACCGTTGGACAGTAGCAGGGGCATTCATCAAGCTAAATGGGATCACCTGGAATTGGTAATGTCCCTCAGGAGTTGAGAATGCTGACCTCTCTTTTGCCCCCTCAGTCAAGGTGATCTGCTAGTACCCTGATGTTAAATCAAAGGTATTGAGGAATTTGGCAGTGCCTAGCCTGTCAATGAACTTATCAGCTCCGGGGATGGGTGTGCATCAGTCTTGGTTATGGAATTGAGACTTCAGTAATCCACACAGAACCAAAGTTCTGGTTTGGTGCCTGGTGGGACAGGCTTTGGTACCAATACCACTGGGCTGGACCAGGGACTGTTAGAGGTTTCAATCACCCTTAAAGATAACATCTTGGCAACTTCCTCTTTGATGCTGGCCTTCACCCTGTCTGACAAACTGTACATTTTATTCTTTACAGGGGGACTGTCTCCCACGTCAACATCATGGATGCGCAGATGTGTAAGTCCAGGGGTGAGGGCAAACAGAGAGGAAAACTGTCCCAGTAACTGGTAACAGTCACCTCGCTGGTCTAGGGTCAGTAAATCAGAGTGGTTCACACCTTCCACTGACCCATCACTTTCTTGTGCAGAGAAGAGGTCAGGGAGAGGTTCATTCTCCTCCTCCATACCCTCATCTGTCACCAGGAGCCGCTGACTTCAGACCTCTCAAAGTGAGGCTTTAGTCTGTTTATATGGAGCACCCTTAGGGGGTTTCTAGGGTTCTGGAGGTCCACTAAACAAGTGGCCTCCTCCTTATGCTCCTTTACTTTGCATGGGCTATTCCAGCAGCCTGGAGAGCTCTGGGATCTACTGGTTCAATGACCCATATTTTGTCACCAGGTTGAAACTCCACCGTGGCTTTCTAGTCATACCAGCGTTTCGTCACTTCTTGACTGGCCTCAAGGTTGCTTTTGGCCTTTTTCCAGTAGTGGTGCATCTGGTTGTGGAGGGCCAACATGTAGCTGACCACATACTGGGGGGGGGGGGGTTCCTGGGAGCTTTCTCCCACCCATCCTTGACAATGCTTAGAGGCCCCTTAACAGGCAGCCATAGAGAAGTTCAAAGGGACTGAACCCTACCCCTTTCTGGGGCATTTCTCTGTAAGTAAAGAGAAGGCATGGCAAGAGGACTTCTCATCTAGACCATTGGATAGAGGGTGATAGGGTGTGGTGAACTTGTAAGTTACACCACACGCATCCCACATGGACTTTATGTATGCAGACATGAAGTTAGTACCTCTGTCAGACATTATGGGGGTCATTCTGACCCCGGCTGGCGGCGGTTGCCGCCCGCCTGGAGGGAACCGCCATTTGGCCGCCCTGCGGTCAAAAGACCGCTGGGGCCATTCCAACTTTCCCGCTGGGCCGGCGGGCGCTACCTAAGGTAGCGCCAGCCGGCCCAGCGGGAAAGGTGCCTGCAACACTGAAGCCGGCTCCGAATGGAGCCGGCGGTGTTGCAGGTGTGCGACGGGTGCAGTTGCACCCGTCGCGCTTTTCACTGTCTGCTAGGCAGACAGTGAAAAGCATGCTGGGGCCCTGTTAGGGGGCCCCTGCACTGCCCATGCCATTGACATGGGCAGTGCAGGGTCCCCCAGGGGCCCCAGGACACCCGTTCCCGCCAGAAACAGGGTGTCGGGAAAGGGGTCAGAATCCCCATGGCGGCGCTGCTTGCAGCACCGCCATGGCGGATTTGGGCAACCGGGGGAAATCCGGCGGGAAACCGCCAGACCCAGTTTTCTGACCACGGCTTTACCGCTGCGGTCAGAATGGCCCAGGAAGCACCGCCAGCCTGTTGGCGGTGCTTCCGTCACCCGCGGCCCTGGCGGTCTATGACCGCCAGGGTCGGAATGAGGACCTATATTCTTTGGGAACCCCACAAACATCCCCATCAAAGTTCTTGTCATCACAGGTCAGATGCAGTCACCATCCTCAGAGGGATGGCTTCTGTGTAGCATGTTGCATGGTCCACCAAACCCAGGATGAACCTGTTGCCTAGGGCTGTCTTGGGGTACAATGGACCCATGAAAATGATGCCTACCCTTTCAAAGGGGGTGCCAATGATGGTACGTGGGATCATGGGAGCCCTCAGCTTTTTCCCTGATTTCCCACTGGCCTGGCAGGTGGGACAAGACCTTCAGAATGTATCTGAGGCTGTCTTTATTCGGGGCCAATAGAAGTGGGTGACAAGCCTGGCAAAGGTCTTGTCTTGCCCTAAATGCCCTGCCAGGGGTATGTCATGAGCCAAACCCAGTAGGAAGGCCCAATAACACTGGGGGACTACCAGCACACGTGCTGCCTCAGTAGCCAGAGCCTTAGGTTCACTATATGGGAGATCATTCTTCCAGTAAATCAGGTGATCCCCAGAGGCTTCACCTGCTGCATGAACTGAGGCCTGTCACCTCTAGAGCCATTGGTAGATGGCGCTCACGATTGTCAGCGACTATGACTTGGTGGAATGTGTTCAGTAGAACCTGGTTTGCTGACACCAGCTGACCCTTGTCACTAGCCAACCCCGGTGTCTGCCCACCAGTGGAGGGCTGTGCCCTCTTTGGGCATTTGGAGTCACCCTTAGAGTGTCCATACGTGGAGCACTCTGCACATTGGGGAACCTACCTTCCTGTCTTGTGATCAAAGAACCATTTCTTCTTAGGGTCAAACTGGGTCTCATTATCACTATTCCCTTGGGAATTATTTTGGGGGCCTTTAGAGGACTCCCTATTTTTAAAAAAGTTTTTCTCACCCTCTTTCTTCTTTTGCAGACACTTACCACCTTTGTGGGTATCCCCCTCAGATACCTTTTTGGATAATCTGGTGCTAGCCCAGAGCTTTGCCTCCTCAGCAAGATTCCTGGGCTTAGTCAGCTTACTGTCTTCTAGGTGCTGGTGCAACTTTACAAAACAAATACTGTGCATGTGCTCTCTCAGGATTAAATTGTACAACCAAACATAATCGCTGACTTTGCTGCTTCACACCCAGCCATTTATTGCCGTCCTAGAGTAATCAATGAAGTCTACCCAGAAAGTGAACTTGCTCTGGTCCCTAACCTCTAATGTCAGAAGTGTGTCCCTCTCAAGTGTAGGCATGTGTTTCCACAGAAACTCCCTAGTGCTCTTCAGGAACCCCATGTGCCCTCAGTGCAACTTCATAACCAGAAAACTACTTGTCAATGTTATCTTCCACCACATAACTTAGCACCAAATCCTTAGGTATACAAACCTTCTTGTCTCCATCAGGTACTGTGCGTATGCTGCCACCATCACTGCTGGACTCATACTGCCTAGCCTTGAGGTCCAGCCCCTTTAGACTCAGTTCATGAGCCAGAAGTAATTTATTTTCTGCCAGGGCTCTCTCAGCCTTCCTCTCCACTGCCTCTATTTAAAATATTGCCAATTGCAACCTGAATTCTCTCTCCTCTCTCCTTTCCTCTGCGGTACGGCTGTGAATTGAGACACTGCTTCCTGGTCTTGCAGGAGGCACAAATCCAGGGGTGTCATCCTCCACTGCTGTTGGCAGCTCCTTTGGAGAGCTATTCTGTGTCTCCCCCAACTCATCATGCCCTTGGGAACGGGATTCTGCCCAGCCCCTCAGTTCCTTTTGGTACTCCTCCTTCTTGGAGGCTCCACGTGTAGATACCCCCTTCCCTTTGCAAAAGCCCTTCAGCTGGTTAACTGCGTACTCCTACAACTTAGCCAGGTCAAACTCCCCAGCTCCACTTGTGGACCCAGTCAGAGACATGACGTATAGGATTTAAGAGATGCAGAGCAAGTAAAAATTGCAGAAAAAGAAAACAAATCAAATTGACCTTTGACTGTGGGTGGGTAGTGTACACGTAGCTATTGTATGGCACTGCACATACACAAGTCCTATCCTCACCACTGATCACGTCATTTGAAATGGGGTCTCTAGTTGGCAGAGTTATGCACCCTTGTCCAATAGGGACCACAATCCTAGTAAGGGTAAGTCACAACCAAACCAAATTATCCTGTACTCACCCTTTGGTAGCTTGGCACAGAGCAGGCAGGCTTAACTTAGAAGGCAATGTGTAAAGTATTTGTGCAATAACTCATACAGTAACACAGTGAAGAAACCACAAAAACACACAGGTTTAGAAAAATAAATAATATTTATCTGAATACAATAAGGGAAAAACGATGAAAATCCAATGTACACAAGCAAACTTAGGATTTTTTTAAAATCAAATCCCACTAAGGGGCTTAGAAACACAATAGCTCCAACTAGGGCTATCACTGCATCGTTCACAGAGTTGTACCCAATAATCCAACACCCCAGGCATGGAGTCACATGGACCCCCAGGCACAGTAGCTTTAAAAGCGAAGAAACAATGACGTTGCAAGGAGTTGTGGTGGTGATGCGTCACTGCAGCCGGTACAGCAACAGTCGCTTACAGCGTCGGGGGAGGTGAGGCCTCAGTTCCGCACTGTGAGGCAGAGGAGGTGAGGCGTTGGTTCTGTCCGGTTGCAGGGGGAGCTGGTGAAGCGTCGGTGGTGAGATGTTAGTTCCTTGTGGCCCTGTGGGGTCAATGGATCCAGTCAGTCAAGACTTGATGTGTTGGCTTCACAGTGTTACGAAAACACTGCAGGACGAGGTCAGATTTGCGTTACAAGCCACGGTCGTTGCGTCCAGCAAGGACAATAGGGCTAGAGCAGGCAGCAGTGTGGTGTCAGGCAGCAGCAGTGGTGCTGGAGTCGCTGAAGTCAGCACTGTAGTCGCTGAAGTTGGTGAACTGGCTAGAAAGTAGTATGTAATGTCTTTGTTGGCCCTGAGACTTCAGAATAGGAGGCAAGCTCAATCCAAGCCCTTGGATAGCACTTTTGTGAAAGGCAGAGTACTTCAAGCAAAGTCAGAGGCCAGCAGGCAGCAGTGCAACAAGCAGGGCAGCAGTCCTTCTCAGCAAAGTAGTCCAGATGAGTCCTTTGGGCAGCCAGGCAGTTCCTCTGACAGTTCAGGTGTATATCCAGAAGTGTCTGATTTGGTGGGGTCAGTGACCCAGTTATATACTCAAACATGCCTTTGAAGTGGGGGAAACTTCAAAGAGTAAAGAGTTTTGAAGTCCACAAGTTTCCCTTTTAGCACAGTCCTATCTTCCAGGATCCCTGTGGGTAGTTATCAGTCTTTGTGTGAGGGAAAGCCACTGGAAGTGTAAGAGAAAGCCCCTTCACTCTTCCTGCCCAGGGAGACCCTTCAGTATGCACATGAATGCAGATGTGACTGAGTGTCCTGTGTTTATGGATGTCTTGGTGAAATGCACAAGGGGAGCTGTCAACCAGCGCAGACCAGATGTGGATTTGAGGCAGGCTCTAAGGCACAGATGGCAGTAAGTGCAGAGGAATGCCCACTTTCTAAAAGTGGCATTTCTAAAATAGTAATATTACACCCAACTTTACCAGTGAGCAGGATTTTCTATTACCATTCTGGCCACACTAAACATGACATGGCTATTCCTTTCAGATTAGAATCTATCACTTAAAAGTATATGAGGGCAGTTCTAATGTCAGTCTATAAGAGGAGCAGGCCTTATAGTAGTGGAAAACAAATTTGTGAGTTTTTCACTACCAAGACATGTAAAACACATAACTACATGTCCCTCCTTTTACTTACATAGCACCCTTCCCTGTGGGTTACCTAGAGCCTACCTTAGGAGTGACTTATATGTAGAAAAAGTGGGGGTTAAGGCTTGGCAAGTAGTTTTAAATGCTAAGTTGAAGTGGCTGTGAAACTGCACACACAGGCCTTGTAATGGCAGGCCTGAGACTGGGCTAAGGGGCTACTTAAGTGGGTGGCACAATCAGTGCTGCAGACCCAGTAGTAGCTTTTAATTTACAGGCCCTGGGCACAAGTAGTGCACTTTACTAGAGACTCAGAGGTAAATTAAATATATGAATTGGGTAGGAACAAATGTTACCATGTTTAGAGAAAAGAACACATGTACTTTAGCACTGGTCAGCAGTGGTAAAGTACGCAGAGTACTAAAACCAGCAAAAGGTCAGACAAATGGAGGGAGGCAGGCAAAAAGTTGGGGGATGACCATCCTAAGGCTGTCAGTTCTAACACCTGTATTTGACTGCTGGAAAAAGGATTGGTGTAC
Organism: Pleurodeles waltl; assembly: GCF_031143425.1. Taxonomy (NCBI): domain Eukaryota; kingdom Metazoa; phylum Chordata; class Amphibia; order Caudata; family Salamandridae; genus Pleurodeles; species Pleurodeles waltl. Next base: position 1,081,367,934 of record NC_090447.1, read on the forward strand.
CTGAGTGACATGGAGATTCAGGGCTCAATCTGTCTCTTTTTCCCAGTTGTTTCTACCTATTGTACATGACTGAGTATGTACCAGACTGAATGGATGTAAACCCAGGTTTCACCATAGATATTGTAAGATTCTCTTGTCAGAATAAATTTCTGAGTGCATACAGTGATTAGGTCATAAGAATCTGGGGGAATTCAGTGTGCATTCCTGTGACATTATTCTCCTAGTACTGTGAGCTTGCCGCCCTACAAGGATAGAGCCAGAAGGAAGTATGATAATTGAAGAAGTGGACACAAGGTCCATGCTGGGCCATGGTAGAATGCTCCCCCGAGTTCACCTTTCCCCCCGTATGAATGGACTAGTATGATCTAGATCCATGCAGCAAAACAGCTGAACAGATGTCTGATGGCAAAGTTAAGTGTGCTGCCACTTCAGGCTCACACCCCTGAGGAGGGTCATGGCACATGGCCAATCCACTTCTTTTCTTCCTGATGGGAACTGTGCTACCAAACTCTACATCAGACTGGCTAACACCTAGATGGTCCAGGATAAGAAGGCCTGGCATCCCGTGTTTTGAGATGATTGACAGAGGTAGGGAGAGATGATGAGTTATCATCTCAGTTGACCTAATTGATGAGATAGCCTAGGTTTCCCAGAATGACACATGTGAATGTTCCAAAGAGATGCTATCTCAGTCTCACTGTCCACATCTTAGTAGCTGAGTGAAAAGCTGGTACAGCATCCATATAATTCATCCCCTATATGATTCAGGTTTTTAGGATTGTCTGAATGGCTACAATGCTATCAAAGCAACTCTGTTTCCTTTTTCCAGTGGTGTTTAAATTACTCCATGTTTCTTTGCCTTCAGAGCTGGGATATGTGGTCTGAAGGAGAATCCTATGCACATCCTTTTAACTGAACAAACCTACCCTCATCTCTGGGATGCCGGCCTGAGTACTGACAATGTCAGCAGCTACTTCTCTTTGTGCAGGTTGCGGGTGTAGTGTGTCTGTTAGCTGTGTCAGTTAGCTGTGGTTAAACAGGAATTTATGTTTGACTTCTTAGATTCAAGGGCCAAAGATGGAGGCTAGAGAGAGTTTCAGGCAACAAAATGAACTGCAGGGCTTCTCCAGCACGTTTCAGAGATCCTTTGTAGTGGGTCAGACTTTACTGTGTGGAGAAGAAAAACATATGGCCCTGTTGAAGCTACCCCTATTATTCGTTGGAAGGACTATTCACCTCATATGCTAACAGGTAGTTAAGTAGACAGTTTGTTCCTGTTTTTTTGCTCTTGGTTTGGGTCTCATCTGACAGAAGGCTCCCAATTCTACCACACTTTCCTGCTGTACACCTGAAGGCAAAGTCTATGGCTGGGCCAGTCTAGTGGTAATAAGCAAAAGGCAGGAACTGCCTGATACAGGCCCTAGACCTGACTGTTGAAATACACAAACACTGCCTGAAACTTTATCAAAACGATGGGACATAACTTTCTTGCTAAAATTACCTTTGCCAGTTTTGGGACCAGAAACATATCAGGAGAAGCTACCTTGGGATCTGTCTTGAAGGAAGATACAGACTGACTGCTAAGATGAGGAAATGCAGGTATCCTGAATAAAATTCTTAATATATGCAGTAGATGATAGATTATTTTGGAAGTGAAGTAAATTCTTAATTAAGGAGGGAATGCTCTGGCAGCAAAATCACAATATTCCAGTGGAAACACACTGCCTGTACAAACAATGTGGTTGATGAGTTTGGCAAGCTTGTAGCCCTGCACAAATCAGTGGGGATTTTGATGAGGCCTGGGCAAAAGTCTAATTACATCACAGTAATTTGTGTAACTTGGGTAATTTTGCAAAATGAAATTTTAGCATAATTACCTAGATTACGGCATTACACTGCATTCATAATTTCAGGGAGAAATATTTAACGCAAGATTCATCATTCCGATAATTCTAGAATGCAAGTTTACTTTTAGAACATTCTTATTGTTAAAAAATGGTTACTTGCAAAAGACTGGAGTAAGTCTGTTTTGTAGGTCCTAAGGGGTAAGGTTTCAAACAAATATGTCCTCAGCATACAGCACAGTTACAGCTGCCAGCCCAGGATACCCCTCACAACTTCGATAAGCATTCCGCTAGGCTTTTCTTATCATCTCGAACAATGAGCTCCCTATAAACTAGGTCTCGGATCCTGACACCTGCAGCTTTAGAAAAACCTTTTAAAAGCACACTGCAGATTGAAGATTAGAAAAAAGAAAAATATATGGGCCTTCCCTCCGGCCAGCTAAATAAACATGACTACAGTCTTGGGTTACATAAATTCCATATGTTTTTTATCTCAAATATATAATGATTATAAAGTATTATATTTAAAAAAACACATTAACATAACATTCTTTCAAACAGTGATAAAATATGGCATACATGAAACATTGCATTCAAATGTGCACTTAGCTTGTATATTTTACTGTGCAACGCAATTCTTTCATTAAGTAGAAAAAGAACCAGTCATAATCGCACAGCCAGGTTACGCTCTCTCAGCAGAATAAAAGCTTTTCCCAAAAATGCTGTCTTGCCTTTGCTCAATTAAAACTTTTTTCCACAACAGTCTCCTTAGCGAGTTGTCATTGGAATGGATCAGCCAAAAGCCCCACTGTAGAACTGGTGGCAAGCCCAAATACAAATATACTCACCAGACCAATTTTAAAGGGAGGAGCAACTATGGGAGCTAAGATGTTCAGATTACTTATGCTACGAAGAGTTTACCTTCCATTGAGTCCAGGAAAGACCATCTAGTGATGCTCACAACCTCCAGGGCATAAAGGAAATAGAGCACTTTTTAAATAATAGAATTGAAAAAGAAAGAAAACGTGCCTACAGCCATGGGCTTCTAAAACAAATTTAGCTTGCTAGCATGGTTCATGGCTTTGGTGCATACATGACTTATATGATTTCTCTCAGATAAATTTGAACTGGCATTTTTTGTAGGTAAATTATTGACTTTACCTCCTCTAAAATGTCAGCTCCCCAGGTATAATTTACTTTCTTTAGTTGACGGTTGCCTTTACAAACTAAAAGTTTACTTTTAGAACATGCTTATTGTTAAAAAATGGTTACTTGCAAAGGATTGGTGTAAGCCTTTTTAAAGACCTTATGGTTCAGGTGTAATACAAATATATTGTCAGCATACAGCAGACAACATACTCTTCCCCCACCTGGGAAGGGTTACCTTTATGAATTGAGAGAGTCTCTGGTACGTCAGAGACATATAGGGAGAAAAGTAATGGGGCAATTAGACAAACTTGTTTTAGCCCATTGTTTATCATGATTTTTTAGAAAGACCTTGGGTTCCTCCAATAATAACCTGGCACCATATAAATGAGTTGAGGGCCACTATCAAATGGAGCAACGATTGGTGAACACTAGAGTATAGACCTTTCTCCATAAAGACAGTGTATTGACCTGACCGAAAGCAGTTGAGAAGTCTATAAACATCATATATACAAGTTGACATCTTGTTTTGACATCATTTTCTGTGATTGGCTGAATTATTGAGATGTTTTAAGAGTAGACAAACTACCCCTAAAGCCAGCTTGTTCTCTAGGAAGAATATTCAGATAACCATTCTTGTACATGTTCAAGTAAGCTCTTAGCAAAGAGTTTCCCCACTGCATACAAAAGTGCATTCAGCAGTAAATACTAGGGGAGCCTCTGTCTCTCTTTTTAAAAGGGGGAGGAATGATACTGACATTCCACGGTGGGGGGAGCTACTACCTTTTCATAGCAATATTGAAATATCAGAGCAAGGAACTTGGACCAAAGGTACTGCTCTTTTTTTAAAGCCAAAATTGAGATCTCATCTGGCCTCATAGCACTTGATCACCTTGATTTCAAAATGTAAAATTTAGTCTGGGCAGAGGAGGGAGGACCATACTCACTAACGACATTAGCCTTTGGGTGTTCTGCTCAAAGAGCTGCCCTCAAACTCTTATCATTGTCTACGTACAGTTCCTTTAGATAATGGTGCAGGTTACGCTGCTAATAGAACAAGGCACAGTGTCCTTTCTATTTGCACATACTTGTGCTACGAAAGCCCAGAAATTCCTCAAGTTCTTAGTAACCACAGATTCTCTAAGGGCTATCCGTTTTGAGTCAGCTTGTTTCTGTTTACAACTTATTCTAAATCCTTTCCTTTTCTTCTTCAAGTTCATAATTATTTAGGGGGTCATTACGACCTCGGCGGTCTTGGGAAAAGACCGCCGAGGCCGCGGGAGACAGAATACCGCCATTGCCGGCAGTATTCCTGTCTCCCTATTATGACATTTCCGCTGGGCCAGCAGACGGTAACAGTGTTACCGTCCGCTGGCCCAGTGGAAATGTCACATCAACATTGCAGCCGGCTCGTAATAGAGCCGGCGGCAATGCTGATGTGCAGCGGGTGCAGTAGCACCCGTCGCGCATTTCACTGCCTGAAATTCGCGCAGTGAAATGCGCGACGGGGCTATGCCTGGGGGCCCCTGCACTGCCCATGCCAAGTGCATGGGCAGTGCAGGGGCCCCCAGGGGCACCTCAAGTCCCCTTACCACCAGCCTTTCAATGGCGGTGTTTACCGCCACGGACAGGCTGGCGGTCGGGGAAACACCGCTGCCCTGGGGATTATGACCGCCAGGCGGAATCCTGGCGGTATATTGGAGGGGCCGGCGGTATGGCCGTGGCAATTGCACCACGGTCATAATTGCTGGCAGAACCCCGCCAGCCTGTTGGCGGTGTTACCGCCACCTTACCGCCGGCCACCAGGGTCGTATTGACCCCCTTAATCTCTTAGTGAGAGTAATAAATAAACTGATGCCTGGTCAGCGGATTTACAGTTTTAGATATTTTCCTAACTAATTTAGGGTCTTTGTCAAATTTACTTTCCATGTTATTGTGCTTACCTGGCGTGACCCACTACGAGCAATTTATTGCCCTACAAAGATTCCCATCCATTGGCTATATTTCTCTAGAGGGTAAAACGGCAATCGTTATAGATATTCTAAAGCCTTTCTGTGGAAAATATTTATTTAGGCCAGTTTTCCCTCATCCCACTGTATGTACCCATTTCGAATATTCGATGAGAGATGTGACCCTTGTCTGTTCGATGTCGAACCTTCCTTGATGGTAATAACTACTGTTAATGTAGATGTGATTTTGTAGGCGCTCAACCAGTTATCAATAACTTTGAGATTCGAAAGAAGCTCAAACATAGAAAAGGAAGCTATTACATAATCGAGGATAGAGATACAGGTGTTACATTTGAATGTGCAGTTTTCTGGTATATCATTTCCCATTCTGCTATTACAAGTTATACAATTGCTTTTCCCAAGAATCTCAACAGCAAGCGCCCTCTTGTATCTAATCTATTTGAAGTTGGAAAGCAAGGATTTGGAAAAGCAGAGGTTACATTTTATTAAATATCCTGACTCTTCAATTACGAGGTTGGTGACCTTTGCATTCAGGTCTCTGACTATCAGTACCAAGGCTTCTTCATCCGATGCAATGATCTGTGTCAAATTGACGAGCAGGTATTTTACTAAAATGGCATTCTTTGATCCTGGAGGAAAATAGGTAATCATTGGTGAAAAAAAATAGCGGCCACAGATAAAGGAGGGCAGAAACCCACAGTATCTAATTCCCTGTACTAAGCTGGATTCGTGTGAGAAACTAGTATCGTGCCATATATGTTCACTATTCAGGAGAACTGAAGTGCCCCCATTTCCATGGCCTCTATCCAGACAGGAGGCGGGCAAATTATTTATTAAAAATAATGTCAGAGGAAATCCAGGTTTCCTGAATACAGATTATATCAGCCTTAAGGCTAGCAAACAGAGTGAGTTTTTGTTATCATCGAGTTGCCAGCCATGGTCCAAGACATTACACTATGGCCTATATTAAGGTTGATAACCAAACCTGCAGGATAATGGTTGGCTATAATTTAATGATTTAGCCAGCCATTGTCTGTTCTGAGGCTCCTCTTCAGTTGTTGCAACAGGGAAATGCTCTGTAGCGGAAACACATACCAATATCCTAGTAAGGGGCTACAGTTATTATGGTATTATGTATCTTTGAAAAGCAAGTATCTTCCTTTGGGGTTGAGGTTAAGGCATTTCCACAGGCCTCTCCCTGATTAGCAACATATTTATTATTCACAATTGTAACAAAATAGGTTACAGGTTGCCTAGGGTGTGAGCCCTGGTCAAGCAGAATCCACAGTCCTTGTCAGGGTAAGGCACACACAAACCCCACCTTAACCTGTGTTCAGCCCCCTAGTAGTTTGGCACAGAGCAGCCAGGCTTAACTTAGAGACAATGTGTAATGTATTTGTGCAACACTTCAAACAGTAAAACAGTGCAAACATCACAGAAAAAGTTCCCTCACCAAGTTAGGAAAACAGAGCAGAATTTCATAAACGAGAGAAGACCAAAATGACAAAAATCCAATCAGTAGAACCAGAAAGAGTAAAGTGTAAAATAGCACCTAAAAGCACAGAGTGCCAACTGCTGCAACCTGGTCACGCTAGACAGGGTCAAAGTCAAAAGGTGATGGAGCAAGGGTCATATACAGTTCCATATTAATCCCATTGAAGATTTACCTCCTCAGGTTTTGTACAAAGTTCGCATTGAAGAGGGACGCAGGGAGCAAGAAGAGAGTTGTGGGCGGTTGTCGGTGTGATGCAAAGAGCAGGCCGGACTTTGAAGACAAGCAGGCTAGTGCTCCACATTGGAAGAGTTTGTGTCTGAGTGTCAGGATCTCACCTGATATTATTTTCGCAGGAGTAAAGCGTTATCACGAAGCAAAGTCCCAACTTCCCAGCTGGGCAAGAAGACCCAACAAAAGTCAAAGTCTATCCTGCCCCACCGAGGGGAGGAAGAGATTTGGAAGCCTTAAAACATGGGTCTCTATGTCCTACATCTGTGTAGCCCAAATACCAAGACAGTATTTAGTGATGGCATATATGTATATTTAAGGGATAATGTAGTTATGAACCAAAATGTAATCTCCCTGTAGAAAACATAAGAAAATACCAGTTACTCTAGGAGTAGTGTAGCTATACTTGCTGTGATCTGCTTCATGTAATGTTTAAGGAATCTGCAGATACCAGACATATAACAAAGAAATGAAACACATCTACACAGATGATGAGATTATGCATTGCTCTAATTAACATACGGTGCATTACATAACTTCAACTATGCAGCTCAATGCTTTAGTTGATCCAATAATATAAACTGTCTAAGACGATAATGGCGTAAATGCAGTTCAATTTTGAAAGAAGCAATGTCATATTACTCCTGATGTCTAGCTGTGGCACCTCAGGATATGTTCATAAGTTTACACAGCTTTGTATTTTTTTGTTTGAAGGTAATGCATTTTATGCCTTTACTTTCTAGGTACCAAGTGAGCTGTTTTGATGGATCCATAGATAGATGTTTTTTTCTAAATTTGTGTTCTAAATTGTTTGCATGTAGCCCAACATGCTGATGCTAATCTGTGGTTAGATGAGGGCATTCACGTAATGACTGACGAATTACAGGGACTAATGTTTGATGAATTATCTTGCTGAATTCTATGTAAGTCATTACATCATTGTAGCTGACTCTGCTATTGATATGTACCGCAACTTTAGAATGTGTTGTGATTCAAGCTTTGATTAGATTGCATTCTTCTGCCGCTTTTGACAACCAGTTATGTTCTTACATGTGTTTCATTTGATTCTGAGATGAATCTACATGACTTTAGAATTGTTATCATAAGGGAAATAAACGTACTAAAATTTTACTAAAGGTGTGGTTATTCATGACTGAAAGGCTGACTATTACTGACTCCATTGATGATTGATTATATTGATGACTAAAGCTTATTGATTATTGTGTATTGATTATTGATCATGTTGTATAATGTCTACTGCTATTATTTGCACCTCCTACACCTGGATTGGACTCCTTAGGCATATGCAAGGCTGCTCATATAATTACTGATCCTCTATTGCTTCATTACAGCATATACTATGGGTGCTTACATAAAGACCTTTCCTATGGGTTGTCACTCTGTTGCTCTTATGCAGGTTTCAAAGCACATACTATGGTTGATGCAGTAAATTAACCCAATCAGTAGTATTTTTCACCACTGAGCTATCCCGGTGGCTAAATTCAATGAAGATTAAATTGTGTGGTAAAGATCACTAGAAAATTAGTAAGTATCTGTATTCACCTTCTTTCAGTATGGCAAAAAGCTCAGAGTGGGGCGAACCAAGTCATTTTCAACACTGTTGTCCTATATACGTAAATAGAGCTAAGGGCCAGACGTAGGTACGTTGCAAATTGCGGCTTGCAATTTGCGAGTCCGAGCGACTTGCAAATTGCAACTCTCAATTTGCTATGCAGAAAGGTGTCTCAGACACCTTCTGCGACTCGCAATGGGGACGCAAAGACCCACCTCATTAATATTAATGAGGTGGGTCGCAGTTTGCGACCCCATTGCGAGTCTGGGCACTCATTGGGATGGTGGCCTGCTGGAGACAGCAGACCACCATGTCCGTGACTGCTTTTCAATAAAGCAGGTTTTTTTTTCCATCTGCAGCTCGTTTTCTTTAAAGGAAAACGAGCTGCACTTGGAAAAAAATACCGAAACCTTTTGTTTCGTTTTTTTTCAGAGCAGACAGTGGTCCATAGGACCACTACCTGCTCTGAAAAAATATTTTTGTGATCATTCACAAAAGGGAAGGGGTCCCATGGGGACCCCTTCCTGTTTGCGAATGAGTTACCATCCACTTCAAGTGGATGGTAACTGCGAGTTGATTTGCGACCGCTTTTGCGGTCGCAAATCAACTTACATCGCGTTGCGAGTCGCAAATAGGAAGGGAACACCCCTTCCTATTTGCGAGTCGGAAACGCATTTTGCGAGTTGGTTCCGACTCGCAAAATGCATTTCTGCATCGCGTGTTGGCTTTTGCGCCTCGCAAATGGCGTTTTCACCATTTGCGAGGCGCAAAAGCCTTGCTACATCTGGCCCTAAGTGAAGTAATTCTAAGTCATTTCCCAATTAGACATTTTTATTTAAATTTTTTATGTATTTTTTTATTATATAATCAATGATTTTGCTTTGTAATAACATTGCTAAGTTTTACGTATCGTGCTCATTCATAAATTTATCCGAGTCACATTTCAGCGAATGTTACAGACCTTACTGTAAAAAAAAGAAAAAAACAACTGGAGAAGCCTAATAGGCAGTCACATAATCTTACAAATGAGAAAACATGTTCACCCTCGGGAAGTCCATCCACTATACAAATTTATTATCCAACTCAGAATTAGGGGTTACATGTACAAAGCATGTTTGATGTCGCAAACGGGCTGATTCACAGAATTGGGCAGTTGCAACCGCATACATTTTTTTTGGTATGTACAAAGCCTACATTGTTGTTTGCTAACTTGTTACTGAATCCCAAATTGGGTTTTGAGATTCGGTATATGGAAGAAGTGTGTTGAGGCAGTCTCTTCTTAACTTCTTAATACCAAATAGTAAAGGTATGTACAAATATTTTGTGACCGAAATGCGGTCACGAAGCTTTCACAATTTACTGCCAATTGAAAGTTGGTTGTAACCCATTCGATATGGGAAGGGGTCCCCAAGGGAACCCTCACCCTTTGAGAATTGTTGGGAAAATGTTTTTTTAGAGTAGGCTATTGTCCCACGGTCCACTGCCTACTCTTAAAAAATGAAACTTCAAAGTTTTTAAACCCATCCCTTTTTCCTTTAAGGAAAAGGGACTGGGTTTATATATAAAAAAAAATTGCTTTACTTAAAAGAAAACACAAGACATGGTGGTCTGCTGACCCCAGCAGGCCACCATCCCATTAATGGCTGTGAATCCTAATGGGGTGCAATTTGCAACCTACCTCATTCATATTCATGAGGTAGTTCTATTTGCGACTCACTAGGAATCAAAAATGAACTCAAAAGAGTTTCATACATTAGATATAGCTACTTCCTAATTGTGATTCACAGGAAATTGCAATTAGGAAACGCTATTCCTAATTTTTGTATATGTAGCCCATAGTCCTTAAGGGCTTATTTAAGTCTGGTTGCATCAAAATATGTCAGACTCATGACATTTCGGAAAAGCCTCTCCCATCCCAGCATCATTCATATTATTTTCCAAGGGCAGAGATGCTGCCAATTTGCTACTGCAAGAATTCTCATGACATAGAATACATTGGCATTTGCCAGCGGGTATTGTGTCAGAAAGCCTGCCCTATATAGGGTGATGCTTAGGACTGTTATGTTTTGTTCTGCTTGGGGCCAATGTAAGAAATTGGGTTATTAATTTGGATGGTGGGTGACCTCTATCAACTTAAAAAACATGATCGGGTTAAGTCAAAACACAGTTCTGAGAGAATCTATGCTCAACCCCAGGTAGCTATGGCACAAGTAGCAGGCAATCGCTAAGGAAGGGCATGTCAATATGTAACAACAATTGTACAGTAGAAACCTCAATACAATAAAATTCCTAACTAAATTCAAAAACATAGAGTGACAAATAATGAGCAAAAAGACACCAAGATCATTAAATTATTTAAGAGGAGCCAGAGATGTGATTTTTAAAGAATGTTAATGCTAAAAGTGAGTAGAACAAAACACAATTGGAACAAGAGTTTGCATTTAACCCTAACATAAGTGTGATTTCAGACCGATCCTGATGGATCAGTGGTCTGATACACCAAGGAGGTCATCATGGTAAAAAAAAATTACTTTCATACTTAGGGGTATATTTAACAACATTTCATGCAGGGCAGCAAGCAAAGTTGCTATGCTGCATTGGATGAATTGAAGAGAGCAGAAATGTGCCATATCTACTCAAATATGGCATTCTTTTGCTCCCTCCTTGTGCTGGTGCCCTGGAAGGTGTCTAGCGCAATTTTGGCACTCTTGCACCTTGCTGCAGGGGGGCCTGCGTTACAGGTATGGTTGTTTTTGTGTCTGAATGGGTACCTTCCTACTCAAAACAATTCTTAAAGGCATTTTCCTTTTTCTATGATGCAGAATGTATTGCATATAGAAAAAATGAAATAGCAGGGAGAAATAAAGATATATGTCCTTGTTACGTCTGGGTCTTGGAGGTGCACCATTTTGGCATAATCCCAAATTTACTGGCCATAGAAAATCTGGGTTTGTGTCAAAATCCATGGTTGTAGTATGGTTGCATTAGTTTACATTTACTAAACCATGCAGTGCCACACAAAATGGTTTTGCATAGTTTAGTAAATCCCAGATAAGAACATGCATTGCCTTGCAACAACTTATGTCGAGCAAAGACAATGAACCTCTTTAGGAAAATGGGGGCCAAAATAATGTAGCAGGGAAAATTCCAAGGCTGTGGAAGGCAAGGGTTCCTCGCCTTCAGATACATCATCATGGAGCTCCCACTGAAGCTGTTGGTTTTGCCATCAACAGCTCTGCGTAGGGTAAAGTGGAATTTCCTGAGCTCCTAGGTTGCTTTTTCAGTCAGATAGATTTGTCATTTTGCCCCAGTCCAAGGGTTTACCTTTGGATTTAGTCACTTTTTTGCAAGTCAAAATTCCCCAATGGGCAAAGCTGAAAACTTTATCTGGCAAGGTGTCCATGAGGTAGTCTTCTAGGCACTATGGGCCTCATTATGACCCTGGCGGGCGGCGGAGGCCGCCCGCCAGGATTCCGCCCTCCATTATACCGCTCCGCGGTCAGAAGACCGCGGAGGGTATTATGAGTTTTTCCCTGGGCTGGCGGGCGGTCTCCAAAAGACCGCCCGCCAGCCCAGGGAAAAACTCCCTTCCCATGAGGATGCCGGCTCGTAATCGAGCCGGCGGAGTGGGAAGGTGCGACGGGTGCTACTGCACCCGTCGCGTATTTCACTGTCTGCGTAGCGGGGCCCTCTTACGGGGGCCCCTGCAGTGCCCATGCCATTGGCATGGGCACTGCAGGGGCCCCCAGGGGCCCCACGACAATCCCTACCGCCATCCTGTTCCTGGCGGGCAAGCCGCCAGGAACAGGATGGCGGTAGGGATTGTCAGAATCCCCTCGGCGGCGCAGCAAGCTGCGCCGCCTTGGAGGATTCTTACGGGCAGTGGAAAACCGGCGGGAGACCGCCGGTTTTCCCGTTCTGACCGCGGCCAAAGCGCCGCGGTCAGAATGCCCAAGGGGGCACCGCCGGCCTGTCGGCGGTGCTCCCGCCCCCGTTGGCCCTGGCGGTACCACCAGGGTCAGAATGAGGGCCTATGCTTCTTTTGAAAAGTGGTAATCATTACCAACCTGGATTTTGTAGTTTTGGATAGCGTTAGTTAGGATAGATTCCTTAATTGTGTAATCCATAAAGTTGACTAATAGAGTGCGAGGTTGAACACCAGATCATGGCATGGAAAAGCAAACTTAGATCTTTAAGGTAGTTAAAACATTGGGAACATCCAACGCCACATACTTTTACTAGGATAGAATTAGTTATGTTTTGTTCATCTTCTTTCCCCTCAGGGGCCCCAATACCGTGATTATTAGATCTTCATGAGAGATTTTCAAGGTCTTCAACCTTGAGCTTAAGGATGGATTTCTCCTTTCTGTGTCAAAGGCTGAGTTTGTGAAAGAAAATGAGAGCTTTCATTCTAAGTCTTCAACATACTCAGAGAAAACTTCAATCTGACTGTTGATACTATTGATCTTGGTGTGTAGTAATGAAACAGTTGTAGCTTGCAATGTTTTGACCTCTTGGACTTTATGGAGCTGTTGTTGAAGCAGCTGGAATATCTGAACCTTTGTCGCAGTCTCAACACTGTTTATAGACAGCCCCAAACTCATCCCAGGGATTTGTTTTGTGGATGGTATTATAAGATGGTCCCTCTTATGTTTCTGGTATTGTCCCCCATATGTTCTGATTGACAGGTGGTTGTGTGGGGAGATATACAGCAGGTACATTTGATGAGACCACTGGCACTAAAGGTGTCAAAGAAAGTTTTTCCTGAGAACTCTGGGTCCATATCTTACTGTCCGATTACATGGTGAAATATAGAATAATGATCAAACACCTTTTCTGAGCAGGCTGAATTATATTCAATCTGGGCACCATTCTGATTTTGGGACAATACTATTTGAGTGGTTGCACTGTCATTGTTACAACTTGCTTGCTTCAGATCTCTTTTCTGGAATTCTTTCTCTTTACCTTGTGAATGCAACTCATTACATTAAATTCAGCATGACCTTTGTTTTATATTGGGTGGATGACTGAACTCAGAGGAGGCACCATCCATTTCCTCTAGTGCCAGTATATCAGTCAGGGAATACTGACTTAAAGATAAAATTGATTCTGTTTTTTAGAGGTCTGTTTCTTTGTGGTTACCATCTTTTATTTGAAAGGCGGGCTCCTTGTGTATCATGTCACAGGAAAGGACATACTGCTTGGTTTGTTTGTACAGACCTGACTACCAGTAACATGCTTGTAATAGTGAAATAGTAGATCCCACACCAGCATGAGCAGAAGCAACTCCCTCATGCGCTGCTTTCATCAACTCAGGTCTTTGATCTTGGTTGGGGATCACATGATCACCCACCCCTGGTATTGTTACTAGGGCAGTATTTAGGCTAAAGATGCAGTAGAAGTACTTGGCAGGATATGCCTTTGTCATGGGCTAGCTGTCAGCCAAAGCTTTCACAGCAGCCACTGTTTCATCATTGAACCTCGTCCGGGAACGAGTTATTGCAGCAATAGAAGCCATAGCTACTGCTGATTTGGCTGCTTCATCAGCCAAGGTGTTGCCTGTTACGTGTATTCCAACATAGTGATGTCCTAATGTATGAACTAAATAGACACCAGGTAGTGTTTCTGCCAGATCTGCTACTTTACCCCACAGTAGTCTGTGTATGACAGTGTTGCCATTTGAATCTCTGAACCCATTCTGGCACCAGTAATTCAGTTATTCATTGAAGGACTGGACACATTAGTACAATTCACAGACAAATAGTGTTAACTGTCCTGGATCCGTGTGTTCTAGTGCCATCAACTGAGCCTTGAGCTCGGCTAATTGTGCAGTGCTGTCCCGTAAGATCTGCGTGTAAGTATGTTGTGGATGGAATTTACCATCCTTCTTGTAGACACTCAAAACTGCACAGGTGGTGGAGTATTGATGTTTAGTGCCTACTGCTGGTAGGACTGAACCATCAGTGTACATAGTTGTATGATATTGTTCAATAGGTAAATTGTTTACTGGAACTGGGTATTCTAGTTCATATCGGAGAGTTCTTGAGTTTGCAATTTAGGGTCAAAAACATTGAATCCAATGTGGATGTAGTACCTTGGCGTAAGGAACACTGGCTTTTGTGACAGCCTCGAGGGCTGGGATTGGAAATACGACAATTATGTATTTCCCCTGGGCCAGTGGTCTCTCTTTAATGACAGCCACCTAAAGAGTCTTCAGAGTTTTTTCTGTAGGAGAAAAGCGTTGTATAGCTGTGGAATACAGATGTGATTTGTATGCAATAGGGATGTTATCACCCTCATTGAATGTTACATAGGTGATACCAGCAATTACTCTGATGGCCAAATGCGTTTTGATGTCTCTTGTGTGTAAGTCTTTAGCTGCAAGCATGTCTTGTTGCAATGCTATGAGGAAAGCGATTGTCCTACACTTACTTGAAAAGCCTGGGCTTATTAGATCATATAATCGTTTGAGGCATTTTGCATATTCTGGAATGTAAGTTCTCCCAAAGTTTTAAAAGCCAAATGAAGACTGGAGCTTTTTGATGGTGTTCGGTGGTTGTAATTGTGCATACATGTCTAGAAATTGGGGTGCTAGGCTCTTGCCTTCATCTGATAATTTGTATCCCAAGAATAGGACACTAAGGAAGGCTAGTTTTTTTTATTTTATTTTTATTCAATTTGTAGCCTATTTCGGCAAATCCTACAACATTGCGGCTCACCTGTCTTATAAGTTGACCAAGATCATCATCCATAAGGTAGATATCATCTACAAAGGCCAATGCCTCAGGGTCAAGGTAAAGTAACAAGAGCTGAAAACAACCCTGGACTGTTTGTGTACTCCTATGAGAGCCTGCAAAACATTTTTTGCAAACTTAAAGTGTTGAAACCTGTTAAATCCCAACTTTCAGGCGCTATATTTTACACACTATATTGTTCATAAGTGCAGCACTGTGTGCATTTTGAGTGGCAAATGTGCATGTAAGTCTATTTAAATGTCTGTCATCTAAGACTGTGTTATGTGAATGGTCCGCTTTAGCTATGGGGAAGAACGGATTGTTTATTGGTGAGACACAGGGTTCAGTTGCACCCTGGTACTATAACTGCATAAGTATTTCTCTTCCGGGTGCTCTAGCTAAATGCTTTATTGGATATTGTGGTTGGACTCTAATTGGTATTGTATGGTAAGGAGAATCTTTATCCCACCCTACATGGTTGCAATACAACGCGGGTGCCTTCACCTTCCCCCAAACAATAGCATAAGCCTCTCTGAGCTCTCTAGGAACAATGGGCAAGAAAGATGGTTCAATTACCTCTTCCCCATATGGTTGATTATGGACAAATTCTGGTGGCCACTATTTTTTGGCGATCCCAAAAGGTAGGGTCAATTGTGCACTCAATGTCTCCTTTTAATTGCATTTTCAGTTTATACACCCTATCGGGTGTGGAGAAGCTCATGTCCGCAGTCTCGACTTGTAAAAAGTCATTAGCTACTTTCACCTCCGGATGCTCTTAAAGATTCCAGTGAACTATTGTGACATCTGATGCGCTGTCTAGCAGGGCCAGTGCCCTATTCCTGTTCTTCAGTAAAGCTCTCATCCTGAACGGCTTTGCATTTAGAAATGGCTGCCACTTTCTTCTTTTTAAATTGAGGTTTTGGTTGGGGAAGTATCTCATTCATTAACAGAAACTCCTGATGAGCATTGTGACTCCTTTCTCAGTGTCACATACTCAGTTCTGACCTCCCACCTCTCTCACTGTGTTTATTGGGTGGGTCTGAAAGGATCGACATTGGCATGTATCAGTATATTGATATCTAGCAGGAGTTTCCGAATGCTGAGATTCTTCCCTTTCATTTTTAGGTGTTTGTTTTTGTTTATCCGAGCATTTTTAGAATCCGCAGGTGCTTGCTTGGTAGAATTGTTATTGGATTTACCCTGTAATTGGGGTTTAATTTGTCTGGCTCCCAGACTATCCCGACCAATATTAGAGTAGGCTTTGACAATCATCCTAGGCAGCTTGCGGTCTTGATGCTGTACAGGAATATTCAAGAGTCACATGTGTACTGCTAGTGCTACTGATTCCCCTTTAAGATGACTTAAAAGTATTGAAGACATGGTTTCAAACTTGTCCTTTAACTGCATCCCCAAATCTAGGGCCTAGTCAGCCACATATTCATCTTGAATTTGTTTTAACACTTACGGAAGCTTGGAAAGTGTTGGTGTACTGTGTGTAGTAGTATACAGAGTGGCAAATATCGTGCCCCAAGTAGTGCAGTTATCTGCTGCAGGAACCATAACAAATGGCAAACACATAGTGAGAATTCTGTGTTCATCTTTAGGTCTCATATAGGGAAATACTGCCTCCAAAGGGTTTATTTTTTGGGCTAACCAAAATGGAATTTCTTCTCATTTGGCAGGTATCTTACCCATAATCGAATATACAGTTGCAAGGTTAAGCCCTAGTGTGACTGCATGCGGTTGAGCTGGAACAGCACATACTGGGTTAGTATTTAATGTTTGCATTATGTACTATGCTAAGAGTCTGTATGTGGCCAATAAAGGCCAGGTAGGCCCATCATTGTGTTATGGTGGTCTCCAAAGGATAGAGGTATCTCTAAATATTTGTATGCTCTGTATAGTGCAGGTATATTAGCAAGTGTATAATGATAAAATGTATTAGTTTTCCCATCGACTGCTCAAAGGGTGACCCAGGAATAAAATGTTTCTGTTTTATAGGCTAGATAAGCCTCAACTACAAATATAACAGGACCTCCCTGGGCTGTAAGGCCATTAGCTAACAAATGAGCAGTGAGGGGAGGTCTTATGTTTACTGCAATTACCAACTGTTGCGGGTTCGCCATGGTAAATGGACCTGTTCGGTGATAAGGACACCAAATGGGGATTGATCATTTTAAGGTTCAAGCTTGAACAACGTGCAGCATCGAATAGGTATTACGTACCTAGCTTAGGAGGAAATCCTCAAACCCACGAATGTCTCCGTATATAGTATTGAGGTGCCTTTAGCACATACTGAGACAGAGATACTCAGGAGGATCCGAAAATCAGTGCCTGACGAAAAGTTGGCAGCACCATGTCGCGGCGGCTCTCATTGTACCAATGAGGCTCCTGGATTTGGGTGCCAGCATCACCTGAATTGTGGGGAACTGAGTCCAATCCCACACCATGTGACAACTGTCAGCCTAACCCGTTTCCAGCCAGCTATCAGCGCCTCACCTCTGCCCAGGAGCAGCAATGATTTGTGGCAACCGGGCGCATGGCATTAAGACTTCTCAGGGAAAGTTTGGTGGATCTGATCTCATCCTTTTCTCTCAGTTACATTCATCTCACACATCCAAAGAAAAACAGAAGTAGGGAATGGTTCAATAAGATTTATTGAATCAGCTGTGTCTTAGATAAAATAACATGAAATGCAATAATTAGTATGATGAAACACACTAGAAGTAAAATGATGACAAGGAAAGTGAAACACAAGAAAAGTACCACTATGTTGTCACTATACAAATTATGTTCTATCTTAGAGCACAGCAGGACAAGCCCTGATCCACCCTTCAGGATCCTCCGTAACTGGGTATGACAGTAATGGAGAAGACTGTCTATAGAGCCACCATCCCCATGTAGGCCAGGGGAACGGTGGTCTCAGCAAGCAGCTGTAACAAAGTCAATCTGCATGCAGTAGTGGTCATCTGGCTGGAACCTTCCTCTAATCTGCATGGGACAGAGAAGTCTTTTTATAACAACACAACTAGTGTTCTGAGAAATGTGCCCCCATGAAAAAATACGTATGTTTCTGTGAAATGTTAGAGATGCAGTGTGCCACTGGTGCCGACAATCCTGTCTTGTTGCAGGCTTGAAGAAGGCTGAGTGAAAGAATGGTGTGCCAAGAAATGTAAATGCTTTCCTAGGTGAAAGGACAGCAAGATAAAGGAAAATAAAACATCAGGACAAAATGTGGCCATTTCTAAAAGAATAAAATGAAAATAAAATGAAAAGTTACTTGGATAAAGGGCACAGGCAGTAGGTCTGGTTGCTAAAATAACGTGCCCACAGACAGTGCTTAGGCTCCACAACACCCTCCCTTTGTGGGTACAGAAGTAACATTTTTGAAGTGGACAATTTAAAATCGTAGCAGTAGTGCCAATGAAACTGAATTTAAAAGTCAATATCATTTTGAAAATCTCCAATTACATCCTGGACAATTGAAACAAGGAAATGTTCCTCTTTGGCAGGTGGTAATGTGACCAAAGTAGTGCCAAGGAAAACCAAAGAGCACTCAGGTTCCAAAGCCTGAGCTCCAGCTGAGGTAGCAGCATTCAGTGTTATGTCAGATGTTGAGGCAAGAGCCACATGATCTACTAAGGGCAGCTCATAAATGGCTTACCGTAGCAAACACACCCTCAACGCACTGTCAACGAGCATGTCTGGTACTGAGCCCTTAGCGAGAACATCAACGGATCAGCTTCCGATTAAAGTAAGCACTGCATAGAAAGACAAACTTTTGGTGCACATTTGAAAAGACACCAGAGGCAATGAAACCCGGGCTGCACACAATCCAAAACCAGCCTGAATGAGAGAGACCAGTTAAGCTCCAGTTCTTCCATGAGTGGTGCTCCAAAATATAGACACAGTTGCGCTGGTGAAAGTGGCATCAAATCTCCTTATTGCTATGGGACGGTCATTGCAAATGAAAAACAGCAACAGCAAGATGCCATCTATTATAGCCAAAGTAATTGGAAATCCACAAATGTATGGCTGAAGGTATTATGCCAGATATAGAGTAGAAAGTGTTAACGAGACCAGAATCAACAGCCTTAAAAAATGTACAATCCCTGTAGTACTAGACCCATTAAAAATTCATCCCAGGAGTTCACCAAAGTGTCTCAGAAAGTTTGTATTAAAAGGGACTGCATCGCCACAGATGACCTCGCCACTTGGAGCGCATAGGTCTTGCACGCAGATGTCAGTGTGTTAGAAAGGGGGTTTCTAGTTGGCTAGGGCATGCACCTAAGCCAGGCAGAACCCACCCACTCTAGTCAGGGCGAGAGAGAGACACACCCAAGATAACCTCCGCTCTCCCCCTTGGTAGTTTAGCACGAGCAATCAGGCCAATCCTAGAGGTCTTGTGTAAAGCGTTCGCACAACACACACAATATACATGATACACTATCCCCACCACAAAGGAAACACAACACCAAGTTACATAAAAATAAATTATACACAACATCATTAGCCCAAACACAACATGTCAGTAATACCCTGCTACCTTAGCAGTTGTCAGAACATTACACTATACTGTTACTCTGCAGAAACCAGCAATAGTCACATATAACACACAGGTTACTTATTATTCTGCAACATAGGCAGTGGTCTGGATGACATTACTAAAGAAATGCACATATCATTGTAAAAACACAGGTCAACAGAAAGGAATAACGTCACAGTAAACATCTTACTAAAAATGTACTTGCCCTAATGAACATACCATCATAAATGCCCATAACAGGAACATCAGAACATTGGAGCACACATGGCAAGTCCTCAAAGCATATCATCAACATTCTGAGTATGCTATGTCATAAACCACATTAGCACCTAGATCCAGGCATGAGTTAGGGGGCATACAACATGAGTAATCCTGTTGGTACATTTGGGGAAAAAAAGAAAACAACAATAGAGCCAGGAGGGTAGTCCCCTTTACCCTTCCTTCTGGTGAAATAGTGGTAGCGCCTCTGGTGGTCACAGAGGGGTCTCAAGGGGTTGAGCAGTCACGGGACCCTCGGCGAGGGTCTCCTCCCCATCCTCCCCCTCAACAATCTGTCCCCCATGCCACTCTGGCAACTTGCCAGCTAAGACCCCCTTCTCCCCACCAAGGCGGTCTCACTGGAGAGCCGTGCACCCGGCGGGCGAGCCCTTCTCCTACCTTGGGGCCGCCGCCTCACAGCTCACCTCTGGCCGCCGGGATCCTCAGTAGATGCACCTCTATGACACCTCCACCCTCCCTGTGTACAGGCTGTTGAAAAGTATGCACAAAGCTCAAATGTCACTCTTCCCCAGACGTGGATTGGAGTCTAGCTGCAAAACACAAGAGTCATAAGTACAGAGAAATGTTCACTTTCTAGAAGTGGCATTTCTAAAATGGTAATACAAAATCCACCTACACCAGAAAGCAGCATTTCTCACTACCAATACAACCATACCAAACATGCCTACGCTACCCCTCATAAATCAGACTATACCCCCAGACATAAGGCAGGGCATTTCCAATGCAATCCTATGAGAAGGCAGAGCTCACAGCACTGAGAAACCAAAAAGGCTGTTTGTCATTACCAGGACATGCCACGCAACCAAGCACATATCCTGCCTTCTACATACATAGCACTCTGCCCACAGGGATAGCTAGGGCCTACCTTAGGGGTGACTTACGTAGTAAAAGGGAGTTCTGGACCTGGCAAGTAAATTTAGATGCCGGGTCCGAGTAGAAGTAAACAGTGCATGCAGGCCCTGCGCTAGCAAGCCTGAGACAGGTTTGAAAAGCTACTTCTGTGGGTGGCGCAAGTAGCGCTGCAGGCCCACTAGTACAATTTAATTTACAGACCCTGGGTATAGAGATACCACTGTTCAAGGGACTTACAGGTAAATTAAATGTGCCAATTAGGTATGAACCAATCATACCAACTTTAGAAGGGAGAGCACCTGCACTTTAGCACTGATCAGCAGTGATAAAGTACTCAGAGTCTTAGAGCCAATAGCAAGAGGTCAGAAAAAATAGGAGGAAGGAGGCAAAAAGTCTGGGGATGAACCCACAAAAAGGGCCAAAACAGCGCAACATGTTTTTGAAACAATAAAGCTTTTAGTCTGCTTAACCTGTCAAAATTAACATTTGAAGTAGTAATATGAGACCAAATATCTGCTAATTTCATCTGTTGTGTGCTGGAAAAAAGAACATTACTGCAACAAGTGACAATTAGGAGGTGCAAAATAACATAAGCTATTCCGGCTCACATTCCACTTTCACTATTAAGAAGCACATAACCTTGATTAGAGAGCACCAGGAATGCTAGTCTAATCAAGGGGACTTGAACTCCCTTCAGAAAGGAAGCTAAATTTGCTGCTGAAGCATTACACTCCTGTGCAAGGACAGCTGCTTACAAACCATAGAATATGGCTCACTCAAGTCTTGCATTCGTTGCCACTAAGAAAAAACCTTTTCATGCTCTGGAGACATTTGTGCAAAAAGGGGAGCTCCCACACCTCATGGATTTAACTATCTCCCAGCCATTCATATCTGCCCACTGGAGTGTGTTTGAAGCAAGATGTGAACTGCAGTATTAAAATAGGCAGATTAATATCCCTGTGTATTAACCATCCAACAGATAGTATTTCAGCCACAGTATAAGGCAACTTTTCTAACTTTTCAATGTTTGGAGGAACATAAGTCGCTCCTTTCTTAGCCATTAGTTGTTGTTGTCACGTTAAATGGAATGTAGAAAATATATGCCTTGCGCTAATGTGTTGCCAGGGAATGCGACCGGCCTTCAATGTTTAAAGTGTCCGCCCCAACTGCATAATGGACCTAAGTTGACTCCGTCCATGTTGTAACGAAGACATGTCAGTTTGTATTATGTCTATTGTGTAAGAGACAATGTTATTTAGGGTGTATATCCGGTCAGATAGGGTATTAATCCCATTATCCACAACAGTTAATGCCTTCTGTAAATTTCCCTGGTCTATTTGCCTTCACCGGACAGCAGCTTCTTGTTGGGAAAGCTTCCAAATTTCATTATATACTTCAGATAAGAAGCACTTTCTGCATTGTTTTCTGGGGCCTATCAGTAAGTCCTGTAGATCAGTGTTATTAGACAGGTGACTGAGGTGTTCTCTAACCACATCTATTGAGAAACTATTCAACCATTGCTGGAATAGTTTCCCTACACTGTATGTTGTTACTATACCTGCATGTTCGGATGATATATAGCGAGTGTCCGGCCTACTTGTTCTAAAACCGCCTGTGGAGTTATAAAACGTTTATGACACCCATTGGTATCTATTGGCCACAATAACCACCAGCCAGGGTGTGACAGTGAAGCATTAAACATGCCATTCTGGACCCATTCATCAAGCTGATCTTCAGTTGCATTGATAGATTTTACCCATTTATGAAATTTTCCAGGGGCAGGAATACTGGGTGCATTCAATTCTTTTGCTAAGCCTAAACAACTTTTTTGTTGTACAGTTTAATTTAAAATATAATTTGAACAGGTATCAGGCATGCTCTAAATAAAGCTCCCATCCCCTGTATTTCCCCACACACTTTTTAAGTCAATCGACTTCAGTCAATATTCATACCCTCTATAGACAACCGGGAAACAAAGGAATCCGAATAAATACATTTTGTATTTGTTAATAACATGCATACATTTTCTATCGATGGCAATTTTAACATCGTGCCCAGAAAAATATGTAAACTTTTCAGAGTATGTTTTAGAACTCCCTTGTGGTGGAGTCAGACAATGTTCTCATTGTGTGTAATTAAAAACAGTCTTTGGGGTACTTGCTCTCTGGATGAAATAGTGCCCATAATAATTATAGCAAAACATATCACCATAATTCTATTTAGCTTGGTAAACATCTTCATTTTCAAATGCAGTTTAATACTGCAATTCAATCATCATAGAATCAACTGTTTTCATATCCCAATCATCAGAAACAACTCCAGTTATTATTACATTGTTCATTGAAAGTTTAAACACATATGATATTTGAATGACCTCTGTTCAGCCGTATATATAAAATGTTACTTTATCCCAAACAATCCCATCAGGAATTGGTATAGCGGAAATGTTCACAAAAGACAGGTCTCTGCAGACCTTGTGGGAAGAAAAATGTGGTTTTAGGACCTCATCCACTAGTTCAACGGTTGATTTTTCAGGAAGAAATGGGCCATGTATTAATAAAAAGAATGTTATAACAAACCCAATCCAAAGTAGGAAAGCCTGTACAGTCAAGGAAAGCCACAGATATTTCCATGGAAGAATAAAGTAAGTTGCTTTAAGCCAGATTATCAGTTTATGTGTTTTTGACCGTTCAGGTGTAGAAGAGGTGAATGAGTCTGAAACAGTGTCGTTGATGTCAGCAAAGTATCCAGAAGCAGTTCGTGTAAAAGCTGGAGCAGTGTTTGTAGGTGGAGAACTGGTGGGTGTTTCCCGCAGTGGTTCAGAATAAAGGACGCCATCCGTCTGTGTTGAAGTTGTGTCAAATCGATCAATTATTTCTGTATTGTTTGTTGAAACAGATGTCAGTGGAACCAATGCAAGATCATTTTCCACCCTCCCCAAGTTTGGAGCGGTGTCAGCGTTGCTGCTTACAACTTGTAGAGGAACTTCTTGACCAGTAGTGAGAGGAATTTGGGAACTACTGGCTGTTCCTTTTGGTCTGCTGTTCAGGATCGGCCACATGGTGTAACTTGACATTGTTGATAGATACGGAGTGGTTTTCTTTAGCACCAGCAAACAGTAGTAGTATGACAGTTCTGGTACTATGTTTTCCCAAGACTGGGACAGGTGCATGATAAGAAGGACCAATCTCCTTTTTTCACAGCAACTTTTTCACGTACTAGATCCCCAACTTTAGGAATCCAGCCTCTACGTGTTACAGGTAGATCCTTAATTCCTGTGGAGGCAGCACTGGCAGAAGCGTTGTCGCCACTGAACTGTTGCAATTCCTGTAAGACAGTGACACGTTAATTTATGTCAAAGGGTGTTTCTGCTGCCTCCACGTGCTGGGCCATCAAGATCTGGAACATGCATTTGAGTTCCGAACAGGCACTCATATGAAGTACGACCCCCCAGGAACCTTCTAGGCAGATTGTTAAGTGCTCTCCAGACTCCATATAGGTGATTAAGCCAACTACGACCCGTACCTAAGACTCTGGCTGTTGAGGACTGCTTTAAATCACGGTTTAGTCGCTCCAACACACTATTTACCTTCGGATGAAATGGATATGAGTCCTGGAGTTGGACCCCTAAAAAAGCCATGGCGTCCCTGAATGCCCTATAGGCGAAAGCAAGGCCCTGGTCCGAGTGGAAAGCCGCAACTGCATATGTACCGATACGGACTCGCAACTCTTTAACAACAGTCAGAGCATCAGCCGAGCGTTGTGGCCACACCCATAGAAATCTGGAGCAAGAGTCAACAGCGACTAAGATGTATTTGTATGCACTGTCTGGTGTTAGGGGACCACAATGGTTCAAGTACACACATTGTAATGGCTTCTTTGAAATAAGGATGGGTGTCTGCGGTGAGCGTTTAGCAGTGGAAACTTTAATTTGTTGGCAGATGTCACAACAAAGGACATACTGAGTGGTCTCTTTGACCAGGCCTGGCCACCAAAAACGGGCTTGTAACAATGATATTGCTGCTCCTTCATGTGCTGCTTTAATCAACTGTGGTCTTAAGTCTTTGTTGGAAATTTCTCGAACCCCTATGCCTGGTTTCTTAACTTCAGCATTTATGCAGCCTCCCATTTGGTAGGAATATTTAGCAGGAAATGCTTTTGGATATGGTGTACCTTCAGCAGTAGTTTTTACGGCAGCCCATATATTCTCGTCCGGTTTCGCACCTAAGCGGGTTACTGCAGCGACAGTGGCCGCGGCCCCTGCTGACTTTGCGGCTTCAGCAGCCAGTGTATTTCCAGCAACTTATATCCCAATGCGCTGGTAACCAAGTGCATGTACAACATGGACATTTGGTAGCTTTTCCTTCCGATCCGCTACTTTCCCCCAAAGAAGTCTGTGTTTAATGGTGTTGCCTTTAGAATCTCTGAACCCATTCTGGTGCCAGTAATGCAGGTATTCATTGAAGGACTGGACACAGTAGTATGAATCACAAACAGTCAGTGTTAACTGTGCAGGATTTTTATGTTCCACAGCGTTTGTGTTTTGCTTTGCTTTTGCCGCCCTAAGTGCGCCGGGTATGCCCAGACGTGGGTCCCGGGCTCACTGTGCCACTGGATTCAAGCTAGCCTGGCTGATGAGGGGTGAAACCCCGAAACCGGTCCCAGGATGCTTGTTTGCGGTCCAGGGAGAACCTGGCCTGGCACTTCGGGCTGGACTGTTCCCATGAGGAACAGGGTCAAGACTGATTTGCATATGGCTGGGTTCAAACTGGGGTGGCATGGTAAGCAAAATAATGGATGGATTAAACCCAGATCTGTGACTGGGGTGAATGTTTGATTGGTTCTGCATTCCATCCATCCAGTTACGCTATCCCACAGCGTTTGTGTTTTGCTTTGTTTTTATGTTCCAGTGCCATCACCAGAGCCTTTTGCTCTACTAGTTGTGCTATGCAATCCCCTAGGGTTTGCATGATGTATGCTGGGAACAAAATGTATTATCCTCCATGTAGCCAGTTACGACTGCGCAAGCAGCAGAATATTGATGCTTAGTGTCAATTTCAGGTTGCGCTGAGCCATCGGGTACATGACTCTTTGATACTGATCAATAGGTAGTGTGTTTGAGGGAACTGGGCATTCTAGTTCATATTGCAAAAATTCTTGAGTCTGCAATTTTGGGTCAAAAATGTAGTCTACATCAGTGGCTGTCAAAGACGTTGCCCATTGAATCAAACATGGATGTAATGCTTTAGCGTTTGGAACACTGGCTTTGGTGACAGCCTCAAGGGCTGGAATTGGGGAGACAACATAATGCTCTTGCCTTGGGCTAGTGGTCTTTCTTCAATGACAGCCATCTGAACAGCAGTGAGCATTTTCTCACTGGGAGCAAAGCGTTGTTCTGCTGCTGACTAAAAATGTGATTTGTATGCAATCGGGACTGTCTCACATGATTGAAAATTACATAAATGAAACCAATGGTACCAGCAATTACCCTGATGACCAAATGTGTTTTTGTTGATCCTTGAATGTAAGTGTTGTGCTGCAAGCATATCTGTTTGCAAAGCTATGAGTATATGTGTGTGTTTGACTTTCCCAAATTTACTTGAAAAGTCAGGACGTATTAAGTCATATAATGGTTTTAATGCGTGATGCATAATCAGGAATGTAAGTTCTGACAAAATGTAGGTAATCCAATAGAGACTGGAGTTTTTAATGGTATTTGGAGGTTGCAATTGTGCGCATATTTCCAAGAATTGTGGCACAAGGCTTTCCTTCACATGATAGCTCATATCCCAGATACAGGACACTAAGGAAGGCTATTTTTGCTTTTTTGAAATTGAATTTGTAGCCGAACTCAGCAAATCCTACAACATTGCGGGCTACCCATCTTAAATGTTGCAGTAAGTCATCATCTGTGAGATACATATCATTTACATAGGACAATGATTCAGGGTCAATGTTGTGCAATATTGAAATCACAGGAGCTTTGAACAGTCCTGGATTGTTCTTGTACCCCTGGGGTAAACTACAGAATTTTTTATGGGAGCCTAGTGCGCTAAAACTTTTCAGGTCTCTACTCTCAGGTGCTATATTTTGGCAGAAGAAACCATTGGAAATGTTCAGTGTTGTTTTGTATTTTATGCGCACTATGTTGTTCATAAGTGCTGTGCTGTGTGGGTTTTGTATAGCATATGTGCGTGTCTGACTGTTTAAATGTCTGTAGTCTAAGACTATTATGTACGAATGGTCCGGTTTAGCTGGGAATAGAGGATTATTCATAGGTGAGACACAGGGTTCGATTATGCCCTGGTACTCCAGTTGTGTGAGGATTTTCCTTACGGGTGCTTCAGCATCATGTTTAATAGGATACTGGGGTTGAGGTTGTGGTGGGTTTTTAATAGGAATTACATGGTAGGGGGAATCTTTGTCCCATCCTACGTGGTTGCAATATAACGCAGGTGCCTGTGCCAATGCCCAATCAATGGCGTAGGATTCTGCTAGTTCCTAGGGAACAAGGGGTGTGAAAGAAGGTATAATAGCATCTTTCCCATGTGGGCATGTGCGGACAAATTCAGGTGGCTAATCTTGTTCGGCCAACAAAATATCATATATGTTTACAATGCGGTCCCAAAATATTGCATCAATTGTGCGTTCATGTCTCCTTCTAACTGTAGCGTTACTTTGTACACCCTGACAGGCATGGAGACACACATGTTTGTGGTTTCCACTTGTAGGAAGACATCAGTTGCTTTCACCACCAGATGCTCTAGAAGATTCCAGTGAACTCTTGTGACCTCTGCCGCGCTGTCTAGTAGCGCTAGTGCCCACTCCCTGTTCTTCAAGAGAACCCTCTTCTTGAGTTGCATGTCGAACCGCAACTGCTGCCTCCTTTTTCTTTTTAAACTGGGGTTTTGTTGAGGAGGTTTCTCTTCCTTTTTAACAGAAACCTCTGTTGACCGCTGTGATTCCTGTCTTGGTTTCATGTACTCAGTTCTCTGTTCTGACCGCCCACCTCTCTCACTGCATTTTTCCGATGAGTCCTGAAAGGAACAGGATTGGCGTGTAACAGTATATCGATATCTGTCAGGCATTTTTATAGTATCTCTATTTCTGAGATGATATCTATTCTGTGAGGTCTCCGTACGCAGAGATTCTCCTCTTTCTTTTTTAGGAGTTTGTTGTTTTCTATCCCGGCGTTTCTTATTACCCTCATGAGCTTGCTTGGTAAAATCTTTATTAGATTTACCCTGGAACTGTGGTTTTGTTGGTCTGGCCCCCAGACTATCTCGACCAATACTATTGTAGGTCACAGCGATAACCTTTGGCAGCTCGTGTTCTTGATCCTGTGGAGGAACGTCACGGAGCTGCATGCTCACCACTAGTGCGATCGCTTATCCTTTAGGGTTACTTAATATAATTAAGGATACCGTCGCATAGTTGCCCATTAATTACATCCCAAAATCCAGGGCCGGGGCAGCCCTGTATTCATCTTGAATTTGTTTCAACACTTCCGGCAAATTGGCAAGTGGCAGTGTACTATGTGCGGTAGTATAGAGCGTGGCAAATACCATGCTCCATGCATTACAGTTATCTATTGTGGAAACCATCCCAAACGGCAAGCACATTGTTAGTATCCTAAGTTTATTCTGAGGTCCCGTATGGGGAAATACTGCTTCCAGCGCATTTATTTTTTTGCGCTAACCAAACATTTCTTCTAGTTTGCCGGGTACCTTACCCATGATCAAATATACAGTTGCAGGGTTAATGCCTGGCATTACTGCATGTGGTTGCGCCGGAGCATCAGGTGCTGGATTTGTGTACTAATCGTTTATATATTGCCGCCAGCTCAGCATATAAGCGGCAGACTTCAACTGCTGTTAAATTTGCTGCAGCCTGGTGAGGTGTATAAGTGGCCAACAAATGCCAGGTAGGACCATCATTACTTAGAGGACCTAACCTAACAAGTAAAATTGTGTGGGGTAGGGCACCATCAAGCCAATTATTATGTTCTTGATAAGATAAAGGTATTTCCTAATATGCATATGCTCTGTATTGTCCAGGTGCATTTGCAAGTGTATAGTGATGAAATGTATATGTGTTCCCATCGACTGTGGTAAATGTGACCTAAGAATAGAAGAGTTCTGTTCCATAAGCTGCATGTGCGCCAACAACAAGGCCATGTGCCAATAAATGTGCAGTAAGGGGTGGTCTCATATTAACTGCAATTGCTACCTGTTGTGGATTCACCATTTTTGAAAGGTAAATTTGTTCAGAGATAAGCACACCAAATGGGGATTATCCATTTAGAGTTCAAGCTTGAACAACCTCCAGCATCAGATAGGTGTTTCCTACTTAGCTGAGGAGGAAATCCTCAATAACACGGATGTCTCTGTGTATAGTACTGAGGCATCTTTGTGTATAGTGAGACTGAGATACTCAGGAGGACCCGAAAATTAGAGCCTGACCAAACGTTGGAGGTGCCATGTCACGCAGGCTCTCAATATTCTAATGAGACTACTGGATTTGAGTGGCAGAATCACCTGTGGTGTAGGAGACTCAGTCTTAACCCATTACAGGTGACACCTGTCACCCTAATCTGGGTTTTGCTCCAGCTAACTAGCAGTGCCTCATCTCTACCCAAGAGCAGGGATGATTGGGCAGCCGAGCGCATGACACAACTGACTCCTCAGGGAAATCCTGGTGACTCAGGTCTCATCCGTTTCTCTCAGTTACATTAGTCTCACATACACAATGACAAACAGAGGCAGTATATGTTTCAAAAAGATTTTAATGAAGCCACTGCATCTTAGATAGCAAAGCATGTACTGCAATAACCAGGATGACACAGCATGACAGAATTAGAATTGGGACAAGAAAAGTGAAGCATAGAAATAAAGCTACCATATTGTCACTAAAGTCAATAGACTAATTCCTACCTAGGCTATACTAGAGCACAGCATGTTAAGCTCTAATTCTGCCTTTCAGGTTCCCCTGGGAAGACATCATCCCCCATACCTGAGCAAAGGCCTGAAGTCTGCATAAGCAACTGTAGCGAAGCGTTCAGCAATCAACATACAGTCATGGTCCTCTGGCTGGAATCTCCCTCTAACATGTAAGGGACAGGGAAGTGTTTTTATAGTAAAACAGCTGATGTTCTGAGAATATGTCCCTACGTAAGGATGTATGTTTTTCTATGAATACCAGAGACAAAACTTGTACCATGTTCACCAGCAACATATCTTAGTGCAGCCTTAAAAGAAGCACAAAGTGAACAAGAATATCTTGTTTGAGAACTTAGTGCTGGCCTAAGCAAAACAGCTAGATTGAGAGAAATAAAACAAGACTGCAAAAGTGGCTATTGTTAGAATAATAAACAAAGCTGAATAAAATATATCTGGGTTAAAGGGCACAGTGGCAGGCCTAGTGTGCTAAAAGAACGTGCATGGAGCTATAACTAAACTGGCTACACAACAGGGGGAGATAGTAATTCCCTCCATAATATTGGACTTGATTCTTCTTATCCTTGGCATATCAATCTGTGTCCAAGAGTGACAAGGCATTTCAGGTCCCTCCATAATATTGGACTTGATTCTTCTTATCCTGGGCATATCAATCTGTGTCCAAGATTGACAAGGCATTTCAGGTCTTCAAAACCACTGTGGGTTTGGTTGCGCCTTGCAGCGGGAATGAACAACTGTACTGTTTTTCCAGGTGGTTTAAGACTACCTTCCCAGATTGATTTTTGATCCTTTTCCAGTCACTTCCCTACTACTAAGAGCCAAAGTGATATATGAAGGTATATCTTTTTCCATCCGTTCTCTTGTATCACTCTAATTTAAGTTACCGCTTACACAAAGTATCCCAGTAATAAGATGGAGGTTACAGCGTAATCTGTTGCTTGAGCAATCATTTGCCTCAAAGCTGATAGGCGAGAATGTGGCATCATTTTTATTAAAAAATAACACTGCTGATCCTTGGATCATAAGGAACGCATTTAAAGAAACAATGCTGGCACTTTTCATTGCCCAAAATGCTTATCTTTGCAAAGCCTAGTCAAACATTCTGTCTCTCCACTGACAAAATTAATTTACTGAAGCCCCTCTTCTGTCAAGTCACTGAATTAGATTTCCTAAGGACATATATGACACACCAATTTATGATGAAAGCTCAAATAAATGAGCAGGCATACAAGGTGCAAGCCTGTGAAGACAGTGAAAACATCTGTACATTTTTAGCTTGGTCAACCAGAGAAAAACA
This sequence comes from Pleurodeles waltl, assembly GCF_031143425.1. Lineage (NCBI taxonomy): Eukaryota > Metazoa > Chordata > Amphibia > Caudata > Salamandridae > Pleurodeles > Pleurodeles waltl. The sequence goes on from NC_090447.1 coordinate 1,081,398,855, forward strand.
AAAGTAAAAATCTAAAACATCAATCAGCCATCCAGATACTAAAATCAAGACCCATGTCCAACAACCAATGTGTTTATATTACTGCATCATCCAATCTATGAAAAAGCTATGCTCAGTTCTAAGAGGGGTGTAATACTTTTTTATCCTATCTGCCATTGCCATCACTTCCTTCCTCTGATTCACCTCTCTTAATCAATAAAATGGAAGATGCGGTCAAAATTGCTTTATTGCAATTGGCTAATGGCAAAGCACTGGGGGAAGATGGGTTAAGCATTAAGATTTATAAGATATTTGTATCTGAACGAATCCCTCCCCCCAAATAGCTCAAGAACCATATATCCTCTGGTTGAGAAATCCCCCCATCTTTTGAAAAAGGATTTATTATTAGCTTTCCGAAACCCTGAAAAAGCTCACCAGAGCTCAAGTCATATCATCCAGTTACATTATCTGGTTATATAATCCTGGCCAAAACTATTACTATACAACTATTATAAGATATCCCCATTTTAATGAACAGTGATCAAAGTGGCTTTCTACAAGGTCACAATATAGCAGCAAATGCATTTTTTTCGGAATCTTTCAAAATTCCTGCTGCATAAAGACGTACTCAAGGCTGAGAAGGCTTTATCCTGCTGAGCATCTGCTTTTTCTTTCTAAATCTCTCTGCATTTAGGTTTCCAGCACCCTCACAGGCTAAGAGTCTATAATATGTTTACAGCAGAAATTGTTATTACCAATAAATCGATCAGCTCAGTAACACCCAAAAGGAGCAGGAGGAAGGGCTGCCCTACTTCACTAGTACTCTTTGCTTTTTTTATTATAACTTGAGAAATATATATTAGTCCTTTCCTCAGTTAATCACCTGTGGCTTTCTTCCTGTGATAAAACCCAATTATATTGCTTTGTATTAAGGAACAAGATCTGACTATGTGCGTTGCACAGTTAGCCATCAGGCACTACACTAAGGACATAATTTACATGAAACTGACGCTTCATCATTGATGGGTTGATTTCTTGTGCCTGCTGTACATCCCCTAACAGTGCCATGTATGTGCTGTATTTACAATACAGAGCTCCATGTCACACGTTTGAAAAGATGCATCAGGAATTCTGATGCATTTTTTGGCACTAAAGTGAGGCTAAAGTGAGGCATTGCTGGAGTTGCATTCTTAAACTAATGTAACTCCAGCAATGTGAGAAGAGTCCCATTGGAAAAAGCCCTGCGTCAATTTCATGCCTAGGCTGAGCAGGTGGTAAAATTTTGACGCAGTGAAGTCGAAGAGTGATGCAGTGAAAAGATAAAAGTTTCACTGTGTCAGTTCTATGTGGCTTTATCCATGAATATGCTTACCCTGCATACATTATACCTGGCACAGGTATAATGTGAAGCAGGGCTTTACAAACTGATGCATTTGACCCAATGCATCAGTTTGTAAATATAGAGCAGCAAAGTGCACTGCTAGCGCTGGCGCTGCATCAAAAAAAAAATTACTCAGAGTTGGTGCAAGGGGCTTGTGAATGAGTCCCTAAGTTGGGTGGATATTGCATTAAGATTACTAAAACCGAAGTAGTACTATTACTACTATTTAATAATTGAGAGTTTTGATTGAAATTCTATACAATTGTGCCCTTGTGATGGTGTGTCCTTGCAGACCTTAATTCACTTTACTTTGTTCTGTGATTTTTATGCACCCTTTAGGTATTGGTTTTTACCTCCCCTGCTAAGGGAAATGGGTTTTGTGCAGTATCGTCCAGCCTTTTTGTGGTTGCAAATGGTTTCCAATGTGTTGGTGTGTCAGCAAGTTGGATCTATTTTAAAGGGAGCCATAACCTGGTGGAAGAGTGTTAATCTATTTTAAGTGTTTTTAAAAGTTTTTATCACTATTGAAATTTTAGCCGAGAAATGAAATCTTGAATGTAATCTTTAAAAGTTGTTAAAATTAGCTGTGGTCTTTGAGGTGTCAAATTTGGTGGAATACTGCAGTTCTCTTTTAAATTGTATTTAAAAGTTTTTACTTGGAAGAGAAGCTGATCCACTGTAATTCTGTTTGGGAAATGAAATATTTTGAATGTATTATTTTTTTTTTATTGCGAAAATGTGAGACTTTTTCTAATAATAATTGTGATTGCTATGTGATGTGTTATATATTTATTTCCTTTTATGGTTGAAATTGTTAAACCAAATAAAGTGTTTGACTGATTACTTAAGTGAATCAAGGAAGGGCCCCGTCTGTCTCGGTGGTCTATAGACCAAGAGACCCACTCTCAAAATTCTCACCCATACAATTAAAAATCTTTACAATTTTAGCGCTAATAGGTTTTTCGGAGTATACTGCATAGAAGACTTACACGGTCTCTGTGATAATAATTATGTGCCACTCAGCTAAGAAAAGAAGATTGTTCTCACAATAGGATAACTTCCAACTGTCCATAATTGGTCAATTTTCTCACATTAAAATCTCTTATCTACCTTTATTCTTTATATCTTTCTGACGATTCAAGGATATTTAACAAATGGATTTTTCTCTAAAACCAATAACATTTTTTAGTTTTTATTGGGCCATCACAAACCAACAATTTCCTGAAAATTCTCAAACTTTTTATGGATCATGGACTTCTCCCTTTCGACGATCTCTGCTCTCAGGTTCTGTGATAGTCCAAATTAAAGGATTAATGTCCAAAATCAATGAGTTTGATAAAGTAATAATATCAATATATTTAATGAAATTGATATATGTAATCTATCCTTGTTTATCCAGTTAGTACCCCAAAAAAATGGTATAAGACCCTTAACAGTCTTATTGAGAACAAAACTCAGCTTCATATATTGGTTCACATTCCCAGTATTCATAATTAGATCCTTCTATGAGGAGCATAGCATCAAGGAAGTGTTTTGGGTGTGACATCCCCAAATACATGCATTTGTGGATTTGCAATTGGGTCTGCTATGTCTGTGTTGGTTCTTTTCATAATTATGGTTTCACTAAGAGATTTTAAGTTGTTCATATTTTGGATCTGGAACATAAATATTTATATTGACTGGTTTACCAACAAAGTAATAAATCTGAAGTCAAAAAGGTATACCTTGAATGGATGCAAATTTACTGCTTTTTGGAAAAGCTTCATCAGTCTCCAGTTTCCAAGCATACTACTGGCAACCAAGCACCTAAAAGGTGATGGGCTGAATGCTTTCAAATAATCTAACCACTAGCAATTGTTAGATGTAGCATAAAAATAAATAAATAACGCAACCCAAATCACAGGAATCATCTCCCACGGTGTTGGGGTACTTTGTCTTCTTTAACACTGCTCCTCAAGGCAAGGTATACCTGGTGGTAATGGATAAATAAAAAAGTCATCTGACCAAACACTCTATCAAGGGTGGACAGTTAGATGGCTTACCTCAGACATCCTCTACTCTGTTAGGCTGGTGAAGGAAATTTTACACCAGCAGAGTATATTTTACTCTGTCTGAGTAAAACCTTTAGTCTGCCTGACTCAGAATTAGATGAGCAGACCTTAGGTTTGGCACATAGGGTAGCCTTTAGCTGCTGTGAAGGAAAGGGGTACCGTGAATGCCAAACTTTAAATCAGCCCTAGAGGCCTACTAGGGTAGAGGGCTCTAACCCTGCACCTCGTGAGAAACGTTCATCCTGAACCGTGGCCATCTCACCCATTTACTCTGCTGCTCACTTCTTTTTTAGTTGGGAAATTATGATTCTGAAATTGCAATGTCTAGCAAATCAAGATTTCAATAAAGACACAGAGGCTAACATTAAGCATTAAACTTTTAATTGCCACTCCTGCAGCACCTTCAAAGAAGTTTGCAACAATAAACCTCAATGTAGAATTAGAACGCTATAGTTCATAAATAGTCCACTGATAGAAAACTCTTCCTCTTTAAATGCGGTGAACCATCATCCCTTTTTTTTTAAACTACTTCTTATCTGCAAACCAACACAATCCAATACTTCTTCCTTTGTAGTCTTCTTATTGAATATCTAAAATAACAAACAAATCATCAATATGTTTCCATCACCATATTACAATTGCTCCTGAAAACCTTGAGAAAATGCCAACATGTCTTATCATTTATCTAAATAGTATTAGAACAATAAACACATATTTTTCCCTTTTTTATCCATAAGGAAGTGAAGGGTGGGATAATGTTAGCCTCTGTGTCTTTAATGAAATCTTGATTCTCTATACATTGCAGTTTGAGAATCGCCATTTTATTTCAAGACCGGAGACTACCGTCATGCATGTTCAAAGCCCTTCAACCCTACATTTGACAACTGCTTTACTGGTCTAAAGACTTTATAACAAATGTACTTGCATTTGACCAATCTGCAGCTCCACAGCTTTAAGTATTTCCTCCAATCCTTCACCAGTTCAATATTCCTTCCTTGCCACAGCACCTGACACAAAATGTGCTTTCAAAATGTTCACATCTATACCTGCTAGTTCCATTACTCCTTTAATCCATTAGTCAATTGTATCAGTACTCACTGCACCATAGAGCTTTACATAGGATAAGAACAACTGGTTCTCTGCATGATTGCTGTACTCTGTCATTCTGCTCCCATACTCACTCATATATTCCATTACACATAAGCTCCCATTTTCTGGATATTTGATATAAAACACAGGTTCTGACATGGTCTTTGTTCTTTTCTATAGTTCAAAATGTACTCCATCAAGATCATAAATCCTGCTACTTACTTCCAAAGTTTTCCCATCTGATACATAACAAAGTTGTCAATTGAGCTCACAGTTCCTTCAAATTCAAAAACGTATTAGTTGGCCAGGTCCCAAATAGAAATAAAATTGAACTGATATCTCACAAGACGTCGTACCTAGCTTTAGGCTGTCCTCTCAACCTCATACTCTTTAAGTATCCCATATATCATTATGTTCCTTACAACTATTCTACCATCCAATAAACATGAGCTTCTGAAATTGCTGAATTTTAACTATTTATAGTTCTGTATCTCCAGCCTCTCTCAAACTGATTTTTCATCTCTGCGATAGGAGCCTGCACGGGATCCAAACTCCTTTCCAAGCACTAACATGCCCAAAATTCTCCATATCCCTTTGTACCTCCTTTTTGTACCTGGTGGCCATGATTCCTCCAGTAATTTAGCAGCTCTGCTCAAAAGTCCCATGATACTTTCAGATCTCCTGAAACTTTCCAAACAAGAAGGTTTAACACCCTGTCCTGTTCTAAAGGATGCTCTTCTGCTTCACTGTTCCTCAGTAAACCTTCCTTCATTGGAATCAAATAAGGTTTCACACATGCCAACTCCATCTCTGATCGGAATCATATCAGAGACACCCAAAAAGGAGTTACTAACACTAACATTTCACTGCTCTCACCTTCAGCAGGGCCCTCTGAATCACTGCAAGGGGGGGGGGGGGTGCATAGGTTTTCAACCCCTTCCAAACCTGCCGAAATGCATCAACTGCAAATGCTCCTAGATCTGGTATCCAGCTGAAATATTTCTCTATTTGAAACATCAATCTATTTGTAAAACAATCCAGTTCTAATGCAAGCTAAATCTCCTGTGTTCTTTTGAAACAACATTTGTCTAGCCTGCAGTTGCTGTAATCTGTAAAATTTCACGAATTCTAATCCACTATCATATTTTTCTCTCCTGGCAAGTAATCTGCTATCACTTGCATCTTGTGTTTCAGGCAAAAATATAAAAACACCTTTGTCACTTCTGCCAACCAGTGTGACCTGCTCTCACCTAATCAGTTGATATGTCAGTGGTGATACATTGTTCATCTTCATCAATACTGCCTGTCCTTCAAAATCTACTTGAAGATTTTCAAAGCATATAATCCTGCTGTTAACTCTAGACAATTATATGACTCAACCTCTGTGACCATAGCCCTCCTGTCTGTAGCTCTCCTAACCATTCCCCCTAGCCATTCTGACTGGCATCTGTTTCCAAGACAAAATCTGGGGCATAACCAGAAATCACTCAACCTTTTCATGCCTCCACATTGTTTACCCACCAATTCAGTTCCTCCTTCACTTCCAGATTCAGTGTCACCTTGTCACCAAACCACAGACCTTTCTATAAAGCTTGGGCCTTCAACCTCTGTAAAGCTTCATAGTGCAATGGATTTGGAAAAGTAGCTGAAAGAGAAGATGATATCAAACCTACTATCCGAGCAAAGGGCCTGATTTAGATCTCGGTGGAGGGTTACTCCGTCACAATGGGGACAGATGTCTCATCCACCGAAATCCAAATCCCATAGGAAACATTGGTAGTTTAATTTTGGCAGGCGGAATATCCCCTCTGCCAAGGTCTAAGTCAGTCCCTTAATCTATTAATGACCATGTTTCTTTCTTTCTTTCAAACATGCAATATCTCTTTCCTGATAGTTTTCACTTTCTACTTTAGAAGTTGAAGCATAATTTCTATTGTATCCTCCTAGAATCCTAAAAAATCTAACCCCTGAAAAGGTATCAAAACTGATTTTTCCTTGTTGATCAAAAACTTAAACTTTCCAATAAGTTCATCACCAAAATCAATTATTTATTCAATTCCTCCACATCTTGGGGCATAATCAAAATATAGTTTAAGTAAACTATCAACTGTATACCTCTTTTTCAAAAAAAAAAAAGCATTTTCCAATGTTCAACCCCAATTTTTCAATTTGGTAATGCAGGCTCTAAAAAGAAAAGCCTTTTTAGAGCCTGCAAAACCTGTGGAAAAAAGATACTTCATTTTGAAGATCCACACAAGGACTATATTTATTGCCTCTATCCTGACCAGGTAGCCAAAGACTGCAAGGCATGCAGAACTTTTTCTAACAAAACCCTCAAGGACAGAGAGGGTAGGTTACTGATTTGGCTGCAGAAATTGAAATCCAGATCAAACCCTGTGTCTGGTTCTGACGGTGAGGAATCCTCCTCCTCATCAAGAAAGTACCAAAAAAGAGGCAGATCTCCTCAGGCTCAACATTCTGAGGATACCCCTAAAAAAGCTCACAAAAAGACAAAACAGGTGTCTTCTAAAGCTTGCAGCCCTTCCAGTTCTCCACACAGAAGTTCTATTTCATCCAAAAGGTACTCTAAGGAGCATTTTGTTTTCTCAGAACGCAGCAAACGAGCCTTTTCCGAGCCTCCAAAACCACCTCCTGTGTAAAACATGTCTTCAAAAGACCATCTGGGAAATCTACGATGATGACACGTCGAAAGAAGTGTATGCAGCCTTGCTGTTGACTACAACAACGTCCACTGTCTCTACGGCTGCTTCTTCTTCAATGATGGTCATCTCGACGATGTCCTCATCGACGGGTTTTGCGGTCACTTCGTCGACGATTAGTGTGCCCATCGCTTCACCTCCGTCGACGAAACTGTCGGTGAGACTGTCGACGACGGTGTTACCATCGTCGGCCGCCTTGTCGACAAGACTTTCTCCGTTATCAGTGCTGGTTTCATCGACAATCCAGTCGGCGCTGCTGTCGACGATGCCGTCAACAAAGCCGTTGACAATGGTTAAAAGGCATAAGAAGTCTGATTTGCTCTCACCATTGATTACATCACCAAGTAGGGTATCAGCATTGGTACCCACACATCTTTTGGAAGAAGAGGATGCTGAAGACAAGGGCCGGTTTGGGATTGCGCATAACCCTTCAGAACTGCATGTGAAGTGCCAGGATCTAGAGGATGACGTTCAGCATGATCCCCACTCATTTTATAATCACAACCACTGCAGTATCCTTATCAGGAACAGATGGCCTCTTTGCCGGGGTCACTCATAGCCGACTTACAGCTGATGTTGGACGATTACAGAAGGCGGTTTCCACCAGCTGGCTCGGAAGTGCAGCAAACATCTATACCACCCTCTGTGCCTCTTCCTTTTACTCGGGTTCATCCGGGGGTCCCACCATTACATGTACCACCATAGATGCCAATTTCAGTTCCAACACAAGATCTGTCTTCATCTGACGATGACAGAGAGGATGGAGAATCGCCGGATGCTATAACAGAATGGGATGATTATCAGATTCTTACCCCATCCTCACCCTCCGGATGACATCGGGGGTTTTCACAATCTGTTGGAAAGAGCTGCAAAGAGCTTTGAGCTGCCCATGCCAAAGAAGCAGATGGACTGTTTCCTTTATGATTTTAATGAGCCTTTCCAAAAAAGTATCAAATCGAGGCCAATAGGGGACTATATATGGGATGAAGGCATCAAGGTAATGAAAAACCCAGCCACCGTCACCCCTGTTTTGCCTTGTCTTGACAAGAAGTATAAGGCTTCATAACATAGGTCCAGAAACCCTTGAGCGCCAATATCTACTCCACCAGACAAGGAGGGTAGAAGGCTTGATAATATTGGGAAGCGTTTCTCTTTGATGGCTTCGCTTATGATAAGAGCCTCTAATTCTTTAGCTATCATATGCAGATATGATAGGCAACTATGGGCAGACATTGCTCCATACATAGATGAACTGCCAGAGGAATCAAAGATAGAGGCGAAGAAAGTCTTGCAGGAGGGTGAGAGGTCTTCTGCAGAAGCTATAGACTGTGCTATGGATATCGCTACCACAGCTTTTCAGCAGATAGCAGGGACGGCTGTTCTAAGAAGGCAGGGTGAGCTCCGTGCAACTTCATTTAGGCCGGAGGTTCAAAACAAGATTCTGGACCTACCTTTTGAGGGGGAAGCCCTATTCAGAAAGCACATTGATGACACATTTCAGTCCATAAAGACAGACACCGACACAGCCAAGTCCCTTGGCACGCTGCAGTTTAGAAGACAGCCCTTTCGGGGGCTAGAGGTTAGGGGAATTCATCTTATAGAGGAGGATCCAACAATATAGATACCCCTCTGTCTCCGTGGCTTCTCAGTCCTTTCGTTATCAGTACCAGCAGAGACTGCATCCACAAGCGGCATATTCAAGATCATCACAAAGAGGAAAAGCAGGAAGACAAGCGAAGGACACAGCACGCAGACAATTACTTTTTGGTGACTCCGGCTATGAGCCATTTCCTTGGATACAAAACTAGGGGGAAGGATTTCCCACTACTTTTGCAATTGGCAAAAGATAACATCAGACCAATGGTTCTTAAACCTCATTCAATTTGGCCAAACTTTGGAATTCTTACAGTGCCCTCCTACAAGACCTCCCCTCCTTCGAAGGGTGAAGCACTTAAATTTGCTCAAACAGGAAGTTGACTCAATGCTTCTCAAGGGAGCTACAGAGAGAGTTCCAAATCAAGAGAAGAGAAAGGGATTCTACTCTCGGTTCTTCCTGGTTCAAAGGAAATGGAAGAGTTGGTGCCCAATTCTAGACCTCAGAGATCTCAATACTTATCTCAAGAAACATTCATTTCATATGATCACCTTAACAGACATCCTGTCCCTGCCCAACATGGTAGTTTACATGTCCACCCTCGATCTGCAGGAGGCATATTTACATATCCCTATACACCCTTCCCACAGAAAATATCTCAGATTTGTAGTAGCCGGAGACCATTTCCACTTCAAAGTGCTACCTTCCGGTCTGAAATCGGCCTGAGAATTTTTACCAAATGTTTAGCTCCAGTCGCAGCTTTCCTCAGAAGGCACAACCATCAAGTCTTCCCATATTTGGATGATTGGCTGGTCAAGGCCAGGTCCAGATCTCAGGCACTGAGGTCCACATGCGCCTGCGTGGAGCTGTTCACAAATCTCGGCCTAACAGTCAACCGCGACAAGTCAGCCTTCCAGCCCTTAAGAAGGAGAACATTTCTAGGGGCAATATTGGACACTTCCACCAACAAGGCAACTCCTACAGAGGAGAGGTGGAAAAAGCTCATATTCCTCGCGGGCACCTGCGAAAAAGAAAGTATGTTTCAGTTAGCCTCTTCAAGTTCCTGTTGGGAATGATGACCTCCTGCATTCCACTAGTACCATTCTGACATCTCAGAGTGAGACCCCTCCAGGAACAGCTAGACCTTCAGTGGACACAGTCCAAGGGGTCTTTCGACGATGTCATCAGAATAACAAAACCTATGATATCACCTCTGACTTGGTGGACCAAGAGTCTCAATTATCGAGGGGACTTTCTTTTCTCCTCCAACCAGTTCCGTGGGTGATCACTACCGATGCTTCTCTCGAAGGTTGGGGAGGCTTCCTCTAGCACTTACGAGTCAGGGACAAATGGAAGCCACATCAGAGGTTTTTTCACATCAATTACCTCGAATTGAAGACAGTTTGATTAGCGCTTCACGCTTTTCTTCCAAAGATAAAAGGCTCATCAGTACTCATTCGGACGGACAACACTAGAACAATGCATTATATCAACAAACAGGGAGGGACCAGATCTCTGTTCTTATTGAGAGAATCTCAACACACTTGGGAATAGTCTATCAGGCAGAAGATAAAGCTTTGAGCAGAACATGTCTCGGGCGTACAGACCATCATAGCAGACTGTCTGAGCAGGTCTCTATCATCCAATCACGAATGGGAGTTGGATCAAGGAGTGTTGAATCAAGTCTTCTCCCTATTGGGAAAACCAAACCTGGATCTCTTTGCCACCCCGCAGAATGCAAAATGCAGGTTCTTTGCAAGTTGGTATCACCATTGGTCTTTTGGGGGAATGCCCTTTCCATGGCATGGTCAGCAATTTATGCTTATGCTTTTCCTCCGATTCCACTAATACCAAGAGTTCTGGCAAAGATCAAGAACGAACGCTGCAAGCTTCTTCTGGTTCCTACGGCATGGCCTCACCAGTATTGGTATACAGAGCTCCTTCTCCTCTCAGAGAGCCGCAGCATCCCTCTACCAGTGATGCTGTTCCTGCTAACAAGGAGCGATGGTCAAATTCTCCACCCGGATCCGGCTTCACTTCACTTGACAGCCTGGCCCCTGGACACCATGAGTTGCGCACCTAGAAATTCCTTCAGATTTTAGAGTCATCCTCGCAAGAGCTGCAGCTGAGAGTACCAGCAAATGTTATCGTCTGTAGTGGAAAAGGCTTTGCTCGTGGTGTACACAAGCTCACGTACATCCTTTCTATTCATCGCCGGACAAATACTGCCTTATATTCTCCTTCTGGCGAGATCGTGTTTGGCTATCTCTTCGATTAGAGTCCACTTAGTAGCAATTTCCCGCTATAGGCTTACAGATAAGGTAGCTCCTTTGTGGTCTGCAAGAGTGATAAAGCAATTTCTTAAGGGGCTGTTCCAGTCTTTCCCTCCAGTCAGACCTCCTCCTCCATCGTTGCAACTTAACTTGGTCTTGTCCCAATTAATGAAGCCTCCATTTGAGCCACTTCCAAGGCAGATTTAATGTCTATCCTGGAAGGTTGCTTGCCTTCTCACTCTTACCTCAGACAGAAGAGTGAGCGAGATTCAAGCATTCACTATTCAAGACCCTTTCTTGCAGTTTAAGAGAGATAGGGTGATCTTACAAATGAACCCAAAGTTTATACCTAAAGTCCCTTCGGATTTCCATATTAACCAGCCGGTGGTACTAAAGTCAAATTTCCAAAATCCATCAACACCGGCGGAACATGCTCTGCACTCATTGGACGTTCAGAGGTGCTTGAAGTTTTATCTCGATAGAACTAAGCAATTTAGAAAATCGAAGCAACTTTTTGTACCATTTAGTGCTCCTTGTAAAGGCCGATCACTGTCCTAGCAGGGGATTGCAAGGTGGATAGCCTCTGCTATTAACTACTGTCATACAGCAGCAGGAAAACCTTTACAGAATCCAACTCGTGCACACTCAACAAGGAAGGTGGCCACATCCACAGCGCTTTTTGCAGGCGTGCCCATCCAGGACATCTGCAGGGCTGCCACTTGGAAGTCAAAGCATACATTTGTGAAACATTACTGTTTAGAAGAAACACAGCAGGGTGATGTGGCGCTAGGACAAGCGGTCTTACGACATCTATTCCTGTAACGGTGAGCTGTTGTATTTCTTCATTCCTTTTTCCCGCCAGACCAGTATTCTTTGTGCACATTGTATATCATTGTTTCTTCCTTTGAGGTTGTGATGTTTCTTATTTTTCTGGTCAAGGTGCTGTTCTTTTATCATAATAATCATGTTTCTTCAGCGATTATATATATATATATATATTTATATATATATATATATATATATATATATATATACATATATATATGTATATGTGTGGATATATACTATACAATGTGCTTCATTACTGCTTGCTATTCGGATTCAAGCATGTGAATCTATGAAAGTTCCAATACTGGAGTAAGAAAATTAGTTACTTACCTGTAACTGGAGTTCTCCAGTATTGGAATCTTTCATAAAATCACATGCGGCCCTCCCTCCTCCCCTGGGAAGCTCACCGTTACCTGTCTTCTTAAGCTACCCTGGCATTTGTGCTTTGGAAAATCTGAGGGAATGGAGCTTCTCACAGGAGGGTTCTAGAGGGAGGGGAAGCCTGATTGCCCAGGACTTGTTTTGGTCCTTTTTACTCATAGAGACAAGGATAGGCTACTAAAGTGAACGCCTTTGGGCCTTTTTTCATTGCAGTTGCTTCTCTATTGCTGTTTTGATGTTCCGGGGGGCTCCCATCTCGACGACGGGGAATGATTCAAGTATGTGAATCTATGAAAGTTTCTAATACTGGAGAACTGCAGTTACAGGTAAGTAACTAATTTCTTCTTTCTTGGGAAAAAAAGAAAAGTAATCCCCGTACTCACCTTTGTGATCCTGAATAATTTTGGGCTCTTCTGTGTCCCAGCTTTTCTCTTCCAGGTTTTCCTGCTCTCCCTCAGGTAGGGTAGAAACCTGACAAGGCCTGATAACCTCCTCCTCTATACTGGTTATTGTAATGGAACTTTTGAATCCCTCTGCCAATAGAAAGTCCCCTTCTACTGGTCCTTCCAAAAACATCTCCTCTGAAAACCTTTCTTATGTTTACCTGCACCTTATCCAAAGCAGTAAAAGTTGCCAATATTTCCCAAGGCTCTTAGACATTCCTTCACCGACCAACAACCACTTTAACATCCTCGTTTGGCTCCTTTTACGCCAAATCTCCCAGCTTGGGATGTATTTTCAATAATATGGCATTCCGCCTTTCTGACTATAGTCCGGCATTCGCATCACCCATGATTGCCCTTTGACTCCAACCTCAGAGCAACTCCAAATCCACCTTTGTTTCATTGATATGAGCCTGCTCTGCCATATCTAATATCCTAGCCAAAGGGCCTAGGATATCCATTACTTTATCTTGGCACTGCTTTAAGGATCATTCCAGATATTTCCTAGGGTTTCTGCCCAAGCAAAATAAAAAACTTATCATTTCTGGATCTAGATTAGGTGCATAGTACACCTTATAATCAATTACATGCCTTGAACACTTAGGGCTAAATGTATCAAACGTTTTTGCACTCGCAAACGGTGCGAATCGCGAAATTTGGCTGTTTGCGAATGCCAAAAACGTGGTCTGCGATGCATGAAAGGCATTCGCAGACCAAAAATAAGAAATTGCAAAAATAGCGTTTTTTTGCTTTGCGACTTGGTTTTCTGAGTCACATTTTGCGTCTCGCAATTTGCGACATGAAATACCGAATCGCAAATTGCAATTCTTTGAGAATAGCATTTTGCACATGCAAAATACCACTAAGTGAAACAAGGTAGTAGCCAGTTGCAACCTATATAAAGAGGCCCAGAATGCCTCAGACCCTTTTCCACAATGGCTGCACTCTACGTCATGGCGAGGAGAATGAGGATCTTGGCAGGTTTGAGGAGAGGGAGGAGGAGACAGGAGCGCATTTTATACACTTTTTGACCAGACTGAGGAGGGAATATTTGAGAAGTACAGGTTGAACTCAGCCATGATACTTGACCTGATAGCTGAGCTACAACCCATACTGCAGCACACAACACACAGGACAAATAGCATACCCACCCATGTGCAGGTATTTTGCTCCCTCCACCTACTTGCCTCAGGGAGCTATCAAGGGGTCATACCAGCAGCTGGAGGAGTATCACAGAATACCCTCTCTAGATGTTTCAATGCATTTATCAACGCCATGCTGAGCAGAATATACCAGTACATCCGATTCCCCCACACCTCACAGGAAATACAGCAGACAAAAATTGAGTTCTACCAGATAGCACAGTTCCCCCACGTCCTAGGTGCCATAGATGGGACACATATTGCAATATGTCCACCATCGGCCACAGAGTATGTGTACCGAAACCGTAAATACCAACATTCCATGAATATACAGGTGATATGCAATGCCTCCTATGCCAGGTACCCAGGAAGCACACATGCATGGGCCTGATTCTAACTTTGGAGGACGGTGTTAAACCGTCCCAAAAGTGGCGGATATACCACCTACCGTATTACGAGTCCATTATATCCTATGGAACTCGTAATACGGTAGGTGGTATATCCGCCACTTTTGGGACGGTTTAACACCGTCCTCCAAAGTTAGAATCAGGCCCATGATTTGTACATCTTTCGCCACAGCGGGATTCACACAAGACTGCTAGCTGGGGAGTTTGGTGAAGGATATCTACTAGGTATTGACCCTCTGTACGCTGGTGCATTGATGGCGTGGGGATGTCAGATGGCTTAGCTACTCATCATACCCTCTGTTCCTTTCAGGAGACAGAGCCTACGCAGTGCTGTACCTACATGATGACGCCCTACCTCAATCCTACAACACCTGCTGAACGGAGATACAATGCAGCACACAGGGCAACCAGCAATGTGGTGGAGCGCACCTTTGGGCTTCTGAAGAGTCGCTTCCGGTGCCTCCACAAAAGTAGAGGGACACTACAGTACAGCTCAGAGACAACATGTAGAATAGGGGCTACTTGTGCAATCTTGCTTAATATAGCAACCACCAGGGGCATACCTGTGGAAATATGTGATTCTGAATATGATGAGGATGATGATCCCATACTACCCCTACAGCCAGCAGACAGGACCAGTGCAGCAGAGGGCAGGCAAAGGCGTGCTGACATCACGCACAACCATTTCAGATGTAAGTATGAACAACACAAATCCACTGACATTTGTACTTCTAGTAAGTACATTTATTACCTTAATGTCAGGAATCATCAGTTTCACTAGTAGCAAAAATAAGTAAATGAAAAAAAAAACAAAAGCAGAGAACAGTATTTCACTATTCCTTCATAGTTTCCTGTATGACACAAACATTAACAGTCCCTGTGCCATTACTCTCATTTCTTCCGGCCACGCAAGCCACTCGAGCGCACAATCGCCTTACTGGCACCTCTGTTTTCTGCCTCAGTGACAGTGCTGTGCCTGGCACTGCGGCGTCTAGCATCAGTTGTGGGCACAGCTACGCTGCTGAGGCTAGATGTGTCCTCAGTGTCCCCCAGTCCCAGTTCACTGGGTGTGGCGGAGCGGTTACCCATCATATTGTCTATCACATATGTGATCTGCACCAGTCCTTGTGTCACATCCCTACTGCTGTGCGCTGCCTCCACCTGTGCGGCCACAGCACGCCGCAATATGAGGGCTGTTGAATTTGCAAGGCGATTAACAGAGCGACAAAAACCAAACAACACTTCCATAAAATGTCTCTCCTGCCTGCAGTGGCTAACTCTGCCGTGACGCAGCTCAGTACACAGTTCCCTCACTGCACTAGTCAGCTCACTGGTGTTCTCCGATGCTTGGATCTGTCCCTCATCGCATTGAGGCACTCCAGCTGGTGATGCAGCCCCCCCACGTTTGAACTGTGTGCCTGCATCTGCCTTTGTAAAGCAGAGATTTTCTTGTTTTGCAGGTGTTGCTGCTTAAACATAGCAGATTCCAGGCCACCGAACACTGATTGATAGTCCCTCACCTGCTTCGAAAGCCTGTGCGCCTGCATACGTAGGCATCCTGTGGGTTGTTGTGCTACGCTGGGGCCGGGTCTCCTGCATACCAGTGCATCTGCTACTTGGGGAAGGTGTGTGGGAGTCATCCTGCAGGTCACAGCCCTCCGTCTGATGGGCGCTATATTCTGTGACTCGCTGGTGTTTGAGTCAGATGCAGGGTGGGTTTCTGTATCCCCCGCAATGGCACTTGCAGAAGCTGCTGGGCCTGGGCCACCTGCAACGACAATATGCAGCATGTCAGTAATGTATGTATCACCAAAGGTCACACAATGGTAATAAATGTACAGTTACTTCTCATCACAATGTTGTGGGTGTTGTGTTCTTCTGGGTGTCGCTCTGCCTAATTACATTCTATGTGCTACTTTCAGCTCTGGCTTGTGGACTACCACTCCCATAAGGCTTTGTTGTGCTGCTTCTAAGATGTGGAATGGACTACTTATCGCAATGCTTTGCCCTACTTGTTAATTCCTAAGGGGCTTTTGTACATACACATATGGGGTTACATTTCAATATTGCACTTACCTTTACTGGTACTTGGTGTGCCAGATGTGTCGATGTCAGCGACCCCACTGACTGCTTCTGGGAGGGGTGTTGACTCCACTAGGTCTTCAATCGGGGTGGAGGGTGTCTCTGTGGGTGGGCCTCCTCCTGTGCTCCTGGCCTCCTGCAGTCGTCTTGCCACCCTCTCCTTGGCACGGGACCGCAGGTCGTACCACCTCTTCTTTATCTCCTCCACAGAGCACTGCGCTACTCCAACAGGCGCAGATTTTGGTCTGAATGTCTGCCCAGAGTCTGCGCTTTTTACTCTCAGGCACCTGGAGTGAGCTTTTCCCAAACAAACGATCATGGCTCCTCACAACCTGCTCTGTGAGCACCTCCAGTGCTTGCTCACTAAACTTTCGTTTCCTTGTCCTTTCTCCCTTCTCCTTTACCTGTGCAGAGGTGTCCATGGTGGTTCTGCAGTCCTGCCTTCTTCACAGAGTTGCTCACTGTGGCTGGGCTGTCTCTCTCTGAATGCTACTTTGGGTGTGGCACCTGCAAACTGCTTGGGATGACTCACTTCCTGCTTGTGATGTCATCAGGCTCCTCCAGGTGTGCGTTCTCACAATTTATGATTTTCAATTACCGAATCGCAATTTGCGTTCTCGCAAATTGCGATTAAGGATTTGGGTATGGCAAACCACAAATAGCGATTTTTAAGAAATCGCTAATTCCGAATCTCAATAGTGATACATGGCCTATTGTGAAAAACAAATTGCTATTTGCGAATCGCAAAGCCCTATCATGATACATTTGGCCCCTAGAGCCCAAATTACAAAGGTAAACATAAACCAAAAGTCTAAGTTTAGACCTAAAGTCTAACTTTACTAGTAGTAAAGTTAGACTTTTGGTTTAAGTTTAGACTTTTGATTAACTTTAGGACTAAACTTAGACCTTCGGTCTAAGTTTACCTTTATGAATTGGGCCTTCAGCTTTCAGCACTCTCCTCACCTCTTTATCCAGTCGATTTCAAATACCTTTCTCAATAAATGTGCCCACACGGTCCATAGGCCACCAGTCACTACTCCTAGGATGTCTAGTAATGAAAGGTGAAAAAATCTCCTCCCCTGGAGGGTTTTTTATCACATCTTTCAATCTCACAGCCTCTTCTTTTTCTAACTCAGGATTGAACTCACCGTCCTCCTGAATGTCACAGTTACTGATATCAACTGGCAGGGAAGCCTGTCCCATCTCCATGTCATACAATTCATTCTCCTGTGTGCTGCTTTGGACTCCTTTCCATTATGTTCCGCTTAGGAGTTTAATCCATTCTTCCCTTTTTTGACATAATTATGTCTTACAAATGCTTACTTTCCTTTACTCTTTTTCCTCCTTTCTCACCTCTTAATACTTCCTCTTCTGATAATGAGTAAAACCCATCTCCCAAATCCACGTCCTTCCTCTTCTTAGTTTTAGAATATTATCTATTGTTTCTTTAACCTACATTTGCATCTCATGCTGAATAAATTTCCTAACAGCCTCCTCACTTATCTTACTTCTTGGCTATGAATCCACAACTATTATATACATAATCAAGAACACTAAACTGAATTTACAAAATAACCTAAAGATGAAGCTACCTACAAATCTTATCTTCTATTGATCAACAAATAAAATAACAATAATCGAATAATCCCTATGCAAAGGTATATCTACTAACTCTAAAACCACAAATCAATAAAAATGTTCCACAATATCTCTTCAAAAAACTTTTCCTAACCTACTAACTGATCGATAGCTAATAATCCACTCCACAATTATGTTCAAAACTAAGTCCGATGATTGTAACTAGTGTGTTCTCGAGCTTAACATGTGCCTCTATTTATTTATGCCCAATTCAAAATGGCCGACTGATTCTCGCAAGACCTCTTGCGGTAACTTGACTTCCTGCTTTGTCTAGAGTGCAATAAGCATGAACCATCACCACTTCTAAACACTCGAACTATGAACTGAGCGGAATCTAGCAATAATGACATGGAATTTTTTTAATCAAGCACAGAAGCATGCGTCCCTTAAAAGGTATGCACTAAGTTAGCGCTCGTGTGTCCAAGCCTTTCAAAATTGTTTAAACTGCTTAGTTCTAATAGAATTCACGAATACTACATACATTTATTTTGATACTTAAAACACATTTTTCGAAATTTTAAATACTTGAAATACACATTCCTAATAAATATTAAAACAGTACATAATAAACTTATACCTAAGTGTATATATAGCTTCTAAAAATTAGAAGCTCAATTTAGAAAGCATAACATCTGTAAACTTAACATTTAAACCACATGCATATAATCTCATACACAGAACAATGAACTGCTACTAATCTTTCAGGAGCAGCAAGAGTTTTCTATCAGTGGACTATTTATGGACTATGGTGTTCTAATGCTAGATTGAGGTTTATTGTTGCAAAGTTCTTCAAAGGTGCTGCAGAAGTGGCAATTAAAAAATTAATGCATAATTGTGGCCTCAGGTCTTAAAATGAAATCTGAGATTCACACCCCCAAATCTTACTGACTAAGCTATGCCCTTCCTTCTTTATGTATTATCTCACTTTTTTGTGGTTGTAGTCCCAAAATAGGTTCCAC
Organism: Pleurodeles waltl; assembly: GCF_031143425.1. Lineage (NCBI taxonomy): Eukaryota > Metazoa > Chordata > Amphibia > Caudata > Salamandridae > Pleurodeles > Pleurodeles waltl. The sequence goes on from NC_090447.1 coordinate 1,081,417,822, forward strand.
CTCATACCCAAATGAGTATTGTGAACATCATCAACCTGTTCAAGATTCCTTTAAAAAATCAGTCAGTCTGAAATGGTGAAGGTCAGATGGCTTAATTTTGCTTATTTCTAATAAAATACTTGATTAAACAATTTATGGTCCCCTCAGTCATACAAACTAAAGAAAAAACTCACCAGTTAAATTCACCAAAACAGTTAAGCTGCAGATTGGGCCTATGGTATAATGCATTGTTTCCAAATCACAGTCCTAAAATTACCTGTATTCAGAGGAAATTGTTTAATTTAAGCAAAACAGTTCTCAACGATGCTGCTTGGTCCAAACCTATTAATTGTGTACTGCGAAGCTTCAATTTTCATTGCATGGTATTTTTCAACAAACAGTATTACACTCCTCAGAAACATAAAAAAAACCTTCATGGCTTTCGGCTGTCTGACCTAAATATGTTAAGAACTCTTTTGAGAATTGGAAGCATATGTTCTATAAATGCCCTCACCTATACTTCAACAACATTTGTAGTTTCTTAATTAGTTTATTAAGTGTGGAAATTGGGGTTCAATATACACCATCTGCAAAAGTGATCTTTCACATTGGTAAAACATGGAAAAGTCATGCTTTTTATAGCAGTTTTGATCGACCAATCGCTAACAGCTAGTAGATGAAGTCTCCTATCCCACTTTTGATCAGAATTGCAAAAAATTGTTAATATTAGTTAACTGGAATCTGTTATTTCATTACAATCACAAGGAACACTTATGAGAGAAAATATGATGTATATTTCACTAGAAAGCCATGCTTATTGTTATGCTCCCTGTATTTGTAATCATTATAGTAAGTTTACATTTTGATTGGACTTCCTTCTAATCTTAAACAATGTATTTTAATCTTTTGTATGATGTAATTTTCTGCATTCCTCAACAATAAAAAAAATAATGATTCGTAGTACCAGTCACTTAGCGTACATTTATGATACTTAGCTGATAATGAAGGTCAGTAATATACTGAACAACAGATTTATGGTGTTAGGAGCTATATAAAATGTCATTATAATTTCTTTCATTTTATACTTGTGAACTGAATTTAGGAGGTTTGAAAGTGTTGATATAGTGGTAGGACAAAAGGTTTAGATCATCCTTTCTTCCACGCAAACAGGACCTGACAACAGCCTATGAGTTTTTCTTAACATAGTCATATACCACATCTGATTAAGGTGCAATGAGGCAAGTGTGTGAGCTCTCTCTCTGACAAAAACTTTGTGGAGTAGACAATAATTCCATGAAGAGCTTGGTGTCTTTCTGAAATGGAGCACTGAACAAAAAAAAAATACATGGTCTATCAACCAGTCAGGATTTATAAAGCGTGGCTAATCACCCGATAAGGTTACAGGCGCTTGCAGGTCCCAGAGACTTATTCGAACAGCGAGGTCTTGAGGACCGTTCAGAATTCCAGAAGTGAGGTGAGGGTCTGGAGGTGTGTGGGAGGCACTTTCCAGGTTTTTGCTGCGATGTGAGAGAAGAAACGTCCTCCACTTCTGCTTCAGTAGATGTGGGGACTATGAGCAAGTGAAAGGGAGGAAGAACGTAGTCTCCTTGACAGTTGGTAGAAGTTCAGGCAGTGGTTAATGTATGCAGATTGGTTGCAGATTGGTTGTGTAGAGCCTTGTGTGCGTGGGTCAGCAGCTTGAATGGCATCTCTTCTGAGCGGGAGTCAGTGGAATTACCTGAGGTGGGGTGTGATGTGACTTAATCGGGAAGGTGAAGATGAGTCTGGCTGCATTGTTCTGTATTATCTGAAGGCTATGTAGGAGGTGTGCAACGATTCCGAACTGGAGGGCATTGTCGTAGGCCAGTTGGCTGGTGATGAAGTCCTGTGTCACGGTACATCTCGTGTGTAGGGGTAGCCACTTGAAGATCTTACATAGCATGCACAAAGTGAGGAAGCAGGTAGTGGAGATGGTGTTGATTGGTGATTTATGGTGAGCTTGTTGTCAATGATGATTCTGGGGTTTCTGGCATGGTCAAAGGGAGTGGGTGTGATTAATGTCACCAAAGTGATTACCAGTGTCAGAGAGTAGTTCAAGCATTCCATCCATCATATTTGGTTTTCTCAATATTTTAAAGCTCAATGTTTAATTGCACAAAATTATAATGTGACATGAAATTTAATGGGTCCGCGTATTTTCTTTGGCGCATCATTTTTCCTTACTAGTATAGACGTGTATTAATAAATCCACTGGTGCTCGATGTTTCATTTAAATAACTTTTCTACAGTTACACAAACACAGTTTTTGCAAATGCTTATGCAGAATTGTAGATGATAGGGAATTATTGGATCAATTCATCATGAGGTAATGATTTCGATATTTATCCAGAAAAAAAAGATTAAAAGGATTCTATGTCGATAACCGACGGGTGAGTTACGTAAGTGTTATCATTATCAGATGTTCCTCTCTGAGTATTTGGCTATTCTTAGGACATATTTTAGAACAAGCGTGTCAAATAACAAGAGCATACAGTTGAATGGGGCTGGGAATAATCAGAAGCGGACTATTAAGCTAAGCTGAATACTTTAAGAAGCACAGTAGCTCATGGTATTCAGAATGATCAAACTGGGTGTAAAGAGGAGATTTCGGAATTAATCTATTGTATCAGTTTTGGGCATCCAAATTTTTGGCTGCACACAGCAATGTCTGATGAGCCACCTGAATATTTTCCTTAAAAATAGGTTCTGTAATGTACAATAAGTTAAAAATAGCTGATTGTTAGCTCATTGTTTGCTGATTTATACCCATGACAGCCTTTGAGCTATAGAATTTACTTTCTATAAAGATGAAGATTCAACCCTTTCAAACTCATGTTTTGGGCGAAAATGTTCTTTTAGAATTCTACAAGTACCCTATTTTAAAAAAAATATGGACAGATACCTCTTCCTGGTAGGGCTTGACACTTCAAACACTTACTAACCCAGTAGCATCTCAGTGCCTGAATTAGAGTTTTGCGGACGGTTACTCTGTCACAAACAGGACGGATATCCCATCTACGTATTATGATTTCCATTGGATATAATGGAATCACAATACAGTGGCAGAGATATCCGTTGTGTTGTGACAGAGTAACCCCCTCCGCCAAACTCTAAATCAGGCCCTTAATTTTTCAAAATTTCCATTACTTCAGAGAAGTGGTACCAATGGACAGCACCCCTATTCTGAAAATCATTTCAGCATCACCACCAGTTGGAGTTTTTTGTACACCAAGGGGTTTGTGACCCCACCTTCACCTAACTGTTAGTGATGTACTTTTCAAAATACTCATTCACAGGAAGGAAAAAACACTCCCACCTCATGAGCAGTTGTGAGCGAGAAGTTCATTTGTGGCTCCTTGTGGTTGGCTGTGAATGTGGGGGAAGAAGCCTGCGAGGGACAGCAGTTATTTTTCCCCATATTCCGATTCCATGAATGCTGATATTTTCCTATGGCAGTTCCTGTCCCTTTAAGGGCCCCAGTCCTTAAAGGGATAATGGCTTATTTAAAGAAATAGTTGCCATTCACTGAAAGGCATTACGATGGGGCATGTGTTCGTCATATGGACTACTGTAAGCTCCATCCCAGGCAAAAACACAAATGCACAATGATGTATGCTGTCTAACATGGATTGCTTCCACTTTTTGAATGGGATACTGTTCCCCTTAGGCATCTGGTGTCAAACGAAACCGACTTTGCCCATCTGATGGCGTAACCCTGTGATATTTTTTATCACAAGATTTGCAACTGCAAAAAAGGCTATGAACATCAAGGCCTAAGTTCCCTCAATATGTCGAAATTGATATAATGGTTTGCATTTCTGTGCATTCTGTATGGTGCACACATTTATTGAAATACACCAGTACGAAACAAAAGTGACACATTTCTGCAGTAGGAGTAATTCCCTTAAAAATATAAACTGGTGTCTAGAATGCATGGACAAGACTGTGAGGCAAAATAAATTCATCCAAATAGAAACTAAAATCTAAAAGATGGCATATAGCAACCAATCAATGACCTATTCCTTATGAGTTGCATGTGAAGATTACAAAAAATGAAAGATGTGTTAATGTTACTGGGCATGGTAAGCTAAAAGAGAAACTCTAGAAGATCTCAAAGTATTGGGAAACAGTTTGCGCCCCCTACTGACATTGACATATAGACAGAGCTGTTCTTGTAGGGTTGTTCTAGGCATGCTGGAAATTCAACGTAGCTGAAGTGAATTGATCCTTACATATAAAGTTCTTTGTGAGTAAACGGCTAATGTTGTTTGACATGAGGGAACTGAAAGATAGGAAAATAATGTACACTTTTTGATTAAGAAGTTTCCTCGAGTTGTAATTAAAACACCGGGGGTCTTCGACCTCCAGGGCAAGAATGACGGAAGCACCGCCAACAGGCTGGCGGTGCTTCAAACCCCATTTCGACTGCGGCAGTAAATCCGCGGTTGCACCACCGGGGACGGCGGTGTCCCGTCGATTTTCCCCCAGCGGTGATAATCCACCAGGGCAGCGCTGGGGATTATGACCCCCTTACCGCCAGCTTGTTTCTGGCGTTGTACACCGCCAGGAAGAGGCTGCCGGTAACGGGTGTCCAGGGGCCCCATAACAGGGCCCCGGCCTGCTTTTCACTGTCTGCATTGCAGACAGTGAAAAGCGCGACGGGTGCAACTGCACCCGTCTCACAGCCGCAACACCGCCGGCTCCATTAGGAGCCTCTGTGTTGCAGCCTCATTCCCGCTGGGCCGGCGGGCGCTAACATGGTTAGCGCCCGCCGGCCCAGCGGGAATGTCAGAATGTGGGCCGCGGTAAAGTGGCCGCCTGGCGGGCGGCGGTAGTCGCCCGCCAAGGTCGGAATGAGGGCCACCTTACTGAATCTCTTGTAGGCTAAAAAGCAAAAAGACTCTCCTGATATGCATTGGAGAAATGCTTCTTATTAGTATATCTGAATTAAAAAAATTACATTTTGAGAAGAAATCTTGATGAACATACCACATGATTGTTACTCGTATTATCAAATAATCTATTGACCATGAAATTATCTACAAATAGATGAAGAAAAGTAGCAGGGAGACAACGACATTGGCTGGATCTCAAGGTATTAAAAAGTAAAATGAGAATTTGTCTCTAGCTGAGAAAAAAATGTTTTTATTGGTAAAATAAAGGACCTTATGGATGGGACTTATTCTTGGAGGCTATGAATGAATTTAGCACACTTTTTGAGGTGGGAAATGCTACTTCTCATGAACGGCTGGACAGTATAAAACGTGGAAGAGTCATTGACTTTCTGATCCAAGGACACTGATAAATTGCTTTTTGAACAATGCCCTTTCGATTATACAGTATATCCACGTATTCACCTCAAATGTTGCCCGTTAATGAGAACAACTCTATTTTAACTCCAACATTTGTTTTGTTGTGTTTAAGGTTGTGTGAAAGGCCCTTATGTTATAATTAAGGTGGTAGCTAATAAAGAGATTGTATATTTAAATTGCTATACAGAACCAGATGCTTGTAAGAATGACCATAAATGTCTGTCCTATCTTTAGTAGAGCATGCATCCAGTAAATAAAATATATTCAGATCAAGGACCTCTAGTTTTCATTTTTCGGCATGAATAAAATGATTGTTGGTTTGAGATCACAACCTCCATTAACATCAGTTGCTTGACAGAAAATAATTTTGTTCAACCTTGGAAATTAAACTACTTTAAGTATTGAGGTATTTTCAAACATGCTTGCTTTTCACTGATTATATACGCACATGTGCTTTAGACTTATCACACAGTTCACATGTATCAAAATGTTTTTACAGCCATATCTGACCAGGCAAACATTGGAAATTATATTTGCTTAACCTGACCTTTGCACCTGTGTGTTACATCTTCGTAAACATAATCAACAAGTCCTGAAAATCATGGCACCAGAATGGGCAATGACTAGCAGCTGACTAACAAGTTCTTACTCATCCATTGTGAATAAGGTTTTCTCGCATCTGTGTTGAACATATACTTACTTTTTCCTTGTGGATATGATTTTTTCTCATGGCTGGATTGAAAACCTCCAGAACTGTAATAGAGTTTGAATTGAGTGTCGATCATTAAGGAGCTTTAGGCCTATTTTTAACATCTACACTGGCAGAAGTGGCCTCGTAAATTAAAAAATATTGGGCAAAAAAATACTATGGGCTTTCTTACTTCCTGGTTCAGTGGTTCACCACTTGCTCCATGAAAAAGAGGGTCGCTTGAGCATCTCTTCATTTTAAAAGGCAGATGTGAGACCTCCACGATCTTGCCAGCAACATGTCTGTATTTTGTCGTACTAGATTCCTGGAAAAGGACTGACATTCATTAAAGTCCCACACCAGCTTCCACCAGGACAAAAGGGTTCTCTGTGGGTGTATGCGTGTTCATCATAGTATCTGATCTTGTTAGGGAGGAAACAAGACTTTCAGTTTTTTTCTCATAATAAACCTGGGTCATTAGCGTAAAGCGGTGAATCATGGGGGGAAGAATGAGATCATTTTAAAGATCACCCTAGCATCATTATACTATGAGGAAATAGGAAATACTCATGTGCTGTCCCCAAGCTCTGCTGGATCGTGTGGAATGGCCAAGCACCCTACAGTCATTTGGCCTTAACATCCTCTGAATGTTGGAGTAAAGGAGATAGCTTCTGGCACCTTGTCAATTCACTGAGTCTCTACCAAAGATGTAGTTTAATCAATGTTACACTCATTATTACACAAGTCACACCCCTTACGGGGTGTATCATCATTCAGGGTACTGGGTGTGGACTCTCCAATAACATTTTGTTGACCAGAATGATGCATGGAGTCATACAAAAAGCTTTATGTGGCACAGTTTAAAAAAAAATTCAAAATGGTCTTATTAAACATTTTCATACACCAGACCTCATTCTATCCCCAAGTAACCAGGACTCTGCTCCCTGCGTACAAAATAGTAATCCCCTTTACCCAGATGACATTGATTTCCCTAGAAACATCCATGCACTACTTGAAATTGAGGGATTGTTTCACCTTAATGTACTTGTTAACCTTGTTTAGTCTGTACAGCTTAGTGAGTTCCTGCTTCAAACTTAGCTATTTCCTTTAGTGCCAAGAATCTACCGTGATCGTGCAGTTAGAAAATACCATTAACATAAAGTAACTTAGCACTACAAACTACATAAAGTAACTTATCTGAGAGAGACTTCTAGTTGCAGATTCCTTACCTTAGAATTTCCCCCCAGGCGTCAGACTGGATCTGGAGATTTTTCTTCGAGCAATACCCTTGCGTGTCGGTAGGTGGCGTCGGTCGACTCCGCAGGCGTCGTTGGCGTCATGGTCACCATGATGACATTGGGAGTAGTACATAGATGCCGCCCTCGCGCAGTGACATCAGTTCTTTTCTTTCCGCCCCACGCGCTGATCCAGAGAGAGCTACCCTGGCTATTTTTTGGCCGAATTTGACAATTTTGTTTTGACAATCAGGTCGCACCTTCGAGACCTTCCCCGGCTCCGGGTCAATTGTCGACGCTCCCAACGTCGGTAGTGCCCACTATCGACGTCGACCCAATTCTTATCCCCCACGACTCGGATTCTGAGCGGCGGCAGCCGACGCCGCCATCGGCTTCGGTGGGCCCTATTCACCCGAGGTCGGATTCTGACCCTTTTTCCTATGGGCACGAGTACGGGGAGGAATTGGAGGGGTCCCTGGACCTTTATGAATACCAGGATGACCCTGCTATGGACTGGGCACAGGATTTGGGCGAAGCCAGTGGTCTGGATACTTCTCCTGACGGTGACATGCTGTCTCCTCCTACCGTGGCTACGGCAGTGGGAGCTACTTACAGTATGGTGGTCAGTAGGGCAGCTGAGGTCCTTGGCCTTGAGCTACCTATTGTGGAAGTCAGGTCTAATATCCTGACAGAGGTGCTTCAGCCTGGGGCTGCTACTTTGGAACCCCGTCTCCCATTCAATGAGGCCCTCACTGATGTCCTTTTGGGTACATGGTCCAAACCCAACACAGGGGCTCCTGTGATCAGGACTATCGTTCGCAGCCATTGGCCTGCGCCGAACGACCCAAAATTTCTGTCCCACCACCCTATGCCTGAGAGTCTTGTAAACCAGGATTCCTCTTCTTCTGGCGCATTCCCTTCCGCACCCCCGGATAGGGAATCCAAAAGGCTGGAACAATTTGGCAAGAAGTTGTTTTCTTTCTCCAGCCTCGCACTGCGGTCTGTGAACACCGCATGTCTTTTGGTCCGTTATACCTACTCCCTGTGGGATACGGTTGCGCAAGTCCTGCTGCAGATACCGAAGGAGGCCCGTGCTATTGTCTCCCAAGCAGTAAAAGATGGGAGAGACGCGGCAAAGTTCACTCTCCGTTGTGGGCTGGATACGACCGACTCTCTGGGTAGATCGGTTGCGACGACGGTGACCTTACGGCGCCACGCCTGGTTACGCACTTCCGGCTTCTCGGGGATGTCTAACAGTCACTCATGGACATGCCCTTTGATGGCACCCATCTCTTCGGAGACAAAGCAGACTCGGCCTTGGAGATTCAAGGACTCCCGGGCCATGGCTCGGTCTCTTGGTCTTTCTTCCACCACACGCCCACCACAGTCCACTTTTTGTCCCTTTCGTGGACACGGAAGGGGAGTCCTGTCACATCCTCTACCCAGCCACCGTGCCACGCATGCTGGACAGCCTATGCGTGGCCGAGGACGCAGAATCCCATGTGGCCGTGGGACAGGGAGCCAGAGGTCTGTCCAGTCCACCTCTGCCCCCGCTGCAGCCTCCAAACCCTCCTAGTCCGTCCCCTCACTCCCACCCAGTTGGTGGCAGGATCCGCCACCACCTGCCCCACTGGAACATATCAACACGGACGTGTGGGTTTTGCAGATCATTCGGAAGGGCTACTCCCTTCCTTTCGAATCTGCACCACCACACATGCCACCATCCTTCCATCATCTTCCAGAGGATCATTTGGTGCTTCTCCGCTAGGAAGTCACGGCTCTCTTGGCCAAGGGAGCTATAGAAAGGGTCCCTGTGCCAGAAGTAGGTCATGGTTGTTATTCCCGCTACTTTCTGATTCCAAAGAAGGACAAGGGCTTCCGTCCTATCCTAGACCTTCGGAACCTGAACTTCTTCCTCAAGAAGGAGAAATTAAAAATTCTCACCCTGGCTCAGGTTCTTTCTGCCTTGGACCCAGGAGACTGGATGGTAACGTTGGACTTGCAGGACGCCTATTTCCACATCCCCATCCTGTCTGCCCACAGATGTTACCTACGATTCGTGGTAGGTCATGAGCACTTTCAGTTTACTGTGCTCCTTTTTGGCCTTACCAGCGCCCCTCGGGTGTTCACAAAGGTGATGGTGGTGGCTGCAGCTCATCTGCGCAGGTTAGGGGTCTCAGTCTTCCCCTACCTCGATGACTGGCTGATGAAGGCGCCTTTGCCCCAGACAGTCGTTTCCCACCTTCAGACTACGGCGAACCTCCTGCACCAGCTGGGGTTCACTAGAAACATGCCAAAGTCACACCTGACTCCCTGTCAGAGGCTCCCTTTCATTGGAGCTGTTCTGGACACAGTGCAATTTCGGGCTTATCCTCCCGAAAAGTGAGTCCAAGACATTCAGGCTATGATTCCGATCTTTCAGCCTCTGCCTTGGGTTTTGGTGAGACTGACTCTGAGGCTGCAGGGCCTCACGGCTTCCTCCATCCTGCTAGTAACACATGCCAGATGGCATATGCAGGATCTGCAGTGGGACCTGAAGTTCCAGTGGGCGAAGCATCAGGGAAATCTCTCCGACATGGTCCAGATCTCAGAGCGGACTGTGAAAGACTAGCAGTGGTGGCTTTCTAATCCAAATTGGGTCAACGGCAGATCCCTCTCCCTTCCCCAGCCAGATCTCTCTATAGAGACAGATGCGTCATTTCTAGATTTGGGCGGCCACATGGGGGAGGTGGAGATCAGAGGCCTCTGGTCTCCGGAGGAGTCGGGACTCCACATAAATATGCTGGGAAATCAGGCTTGCGTTAAAAGCATTCCTTCCCTCTCTCAAAGGGAAAGTGATGCAGGTGTTCACGGACAACACTACCACCATGTGGTACTCCAACAAACAAGGCGGGGTAGGGTCCTGGACCCTTTGTCAGGAGGCACTACGCCTCTGGACATGGCTGAGCGTTACCCTGATGGATCAACATCTGGTGGGCTCTCTTAACGACAGAGCAGATGAACTCAGCCGCCAACGCACAGTCGATCACGAATGATGTCTCCATCCGAAGGTAGTGCAAGGTCTCTTTCTCAAGTGGGGAGAGCCTTGGTTAGATCTGTTCGCCTCCGCATAGAATGCGCAATGTCAGCTGTTTTGGAAATTGGCATTTCAAAGGCGGCACTCGCTCGGAGACGCTTTTCGTCTTGAGTGGAGCTCTGGCCTTCTTTACGCTTTCCCACCTGTCCCTCTTTTGCCCAGAGTTCTCAACAAAACCAAGTACGACCGAGCCCAAGTTATTTTGGTGGATCCAGGATGGGCTCGAACAGTGTGGTATCCAGAGCTATTGAGCATGTTGGTAGATCCTCCACTCAGACTGCCTCTTCGGGCGGATCTTTTGTCGCAGCAGCAGGGGACGGTTCTCCACCCGAACCTGTCCAACCTCCCCCTTCATGCATGGAAATTGAGCTGCAACAGTTGACGGCATTTGCCCTTCCACCCAAAGTCTGTAATGTTATCTTGGCAGGCAGGTGTCCATTGACTAAAACTGTATATGCCTGTCGCTGGAATAAATTTGTTGCATGGTGTACCATCAAATCTGTTGCCCCCCTTCTGCCCCTCTGTCAGAGGTTCTTCTGTTCATTCTTTCTTTAGCCCAGCAGGGCACTGCTTTGGGCACCCTTAAAGGGTATTTGTTCGCCATTTCCGCCTTTCTTAGGCTTCCTGATCAGCCCTCACTCTTTAAATCTCCTATTTTGTGTAGGTTCTTAAAAGGGCTCAGCCACTTATTTCCTCCCACCCCGCTCATCATGCCTCAGTGGGATCTTAATCTTGTACTTAATTACTTAATGTGTACCCCCTTTGAACCAATGCATAATTGTCCCTTGCGACTCCTCACATTCAAAACTGTCTTTCTGTTCGCTATCACCTCTGCTCGCAGGGTGAGTGAGCTTCAGGCCCTTTCTTCAAAGCCTCCATACTTGTCTGTACACCCTGACAAAGTGGTGTTACGCACTAGAGCTTCCTTCCTTCCTAAGGTGGTTACACCATTTCATGTAGGCCAGTCCATCACTTTGCCTACCTCTTCGCACCCCCACATCCTTCCAATGAGGAAGAGAGACTCCTCCGTCTGGACCCAAAAAGAGCACAGGCGTTCTACCTCAATTGTACTAAACATTTCCAGGTGGACGATCAACTCTTTGTTGGCTATGTGGGTGCAAAAAAAGGGAAGGTGGTGCAAAAGCATACCATCTCTCGATGCGTGCTCATTCTACCAGAGCAACTGCTGCTTCCACTGCGTAAGCACGTGGAGTTCCTGTCCTGGATATCTCTCAGGCAGCTAAGTGGGCATCCCTGCACACGTTTTTCAAGCATTACTGCCTGGATAGTCAATTCTGTCGTGATGGCTACTTTGGTCGTTCGGTCCTGCAGGACTTTCTAGTATGATCTTGGTTCACAGCCCACCACTGAGGATGGCATTGCTTGGGTATCTGTTCTAAGGTAAGGAATCTGCAACTAGAAGTCTCTATCAGATGTACATGTTACTTGCCTTCGGTAACCAAATATCTGGTAGAAACATACATTTCTAGGGACAGGGCTTCCCTCTTTCAGGTCCTTAGCTGTGGCGCACCAATCTCAGTGTTCTTAGCGGCTCTGCGCTCTGGCGTGGAAAGTCGTTGAAAGAAACTGACATCACTGCGCGAGGGTGGCGTCTATGTACTACTCCCGATGTCATCACCGCAACCACGACACCTATGACGCCTGTGGAGTCGACCAACACCACCTACCGACGCTCAAGGGTATTACTCGAAGAAAAATCTCCAGATCTAGTCTGACGGCTGGGGGAAAATTCTAAGGTAAGGAATCTGCAACTAGAATATGTCTCTACCAGATATTGCGTTACCGAAGGTAAGTAACTTGTACAGCACTACAAACTGATCTCATGGTGGCACGAGTGCTATATAAAACATGCAGATAAACATACTTAAAGTCTTCAGTTTGTTTGCATCTCAATTTCCAAGTGTCATGGAGCTTGACTTCTAAAAAAATCTCACCACATGCCTTCCTACACTTTGCTATCTTAAGTAAGTGAAGGGTCGTTCAGTATCTATAAAAGCCTGCTCATCAGTCGTGCCCATTTCCAATCACCATAAGAAGGATGTGTGGGGTTCCACAAACTAATACGTATTAGCTTTTAAATATTTATGATATATCTGCTATAGAAGCAAGCCTCAAACCTTGCAAAAACAGCCATATGCCCTTCACTGTGGAAGCATTTGATATATGCGTAAACGCCTTTTGCTAATTTTCCTATTACAGTCATTGTTATTCACCTGTAATAAGGAGGTGAGGTATCTATGTCTGCTGTCAGATCCATCAGATGCTGCGAAACAAAAGGCATTGAGAAGAAATACAACTTCTGTTTAAAGAACAACATGGTGAAATATTTTTCCTCAACTATTTTCTCCTTGAAAATGAACAGCTTTTAGCAGAGGGGTCTTCTACCTCAATGTGTTATTGCACTGCTAGAGATATTTGCAGGAAAGCAAGATTCTGCCAGCCTTTTATCACACATATTGAACTACAACAGGGTTTTCTGTTTTTTAAATGGCTTATGTTAACTTGCTTATCATGTTTTTGCACATATTAGAAGTCAAATATTTCGGCACTACAGATTCCCCATTCATTCTTCATAACAGAGACAACGCGATCTCTATCATGTGAAAGAGCAAGGGACCCAACATTTAGGGGTTATGGGAGAAGGATAAGATTTGACCTTGAATGATACTGAAAGTCACCTCCGCATTCCGAGTCAATGTAAAGAATATTAGCTTCCCAACTCATTGCGCAATTTACCACCAGCTGTATTACGAGTTCCATAGGATATAATGGACTTGTAATACGGCTGGTGGTATATCCGTCACTTTACCATCACTTTTGGGACGGATTAACACCTCCTCCAAAGTTGTAAAAACCCCCATAGTTTATACATGTGCACAGTCACTGTTTGTGTTAAAAATGCTCCAGCCTAAACTAGTAATCAGCTTCTGACTAAAAATACTCTTGAGTTGCTCATAATTTTCTAGAAAATGATACACCCCTGCACACTTAGGGCCAGATTTACAAGAAATGACGCAAAAGTGCACATGAAATTCCACCCACATGCAATGTTAAGTGTCAAAGGTGCACAAAAGTACCAGGCCATGAAAAGGCATGGAAGGCACCAACCTTGGCCTGGTAAATACAGGGCGGCACACTGCACCATGGAGTGTCGTTTAAACAGTATTCTTTGGTGGGGCAGTGTGCTATCAGTATCTGGGGCATGTTGCCTAATGTGGACCATGTATGTTGAAATTATACAGTGCAGTGCAGCATGCCAGCTAGCTGTGCTGTGTTGCATCATTTGGAATGTGCTGGCATGTCTAGTCCTCACAAACATACATTACTTCCTTGTAGTATGATTTGTGATGCACCATAAACTGAAGCCCAACACTGAAACAGCCACACAATGGCCATGGTTTAGGAGCATATCTGTATCAGGTCTGATTGCACATGCTCAGGAAGGGACCCATCCTGCAACATTAACAATCAGAAATGGATTCTGCAATCCTCCAATGTCTGTTGCAGATTGTAACACACATTGGAAGTTGCAAAATATGGGACCACAACTATGTCATTCATGTGTAGCCCCACTGCAAAGACACCACTGAGGCAGTCTAACTATTTGATAAATTGACACATCATCAAGTTTGAAAATGTGTCAGGTCCCTATGCCACTCCACATGTGTTGTAAGAGAAATGCAAGGGGGCAATTGTGACTGTGCATCTGCCATTTTACCTCTTTTTTTGTCTACATCATCCTGCACCATCCATAGTAAGATGCAACCACCTTGTGTGTATGTGTCCATATAAGGAAGTGTACTTTTATGCACAACAACACTCAGCCCAACAATGCAGGCAACCTTGCATTTATGCTGCGTTGCAGGCATGAGTTTCTATGTACCAAAAGCTAGATTTAGGGGAGTGCATTGTAAAATTTGGTTTACACAGTGCAAGTCACATAACTTTGTGAACCAGTAATATGCATTGAGATTACCTGTGTCAGGATGTGTATCCATCTACAACCAGAGTGCCATGTACCTTGCAGAAATGTGTCTTACTTAGCTGATGTTAAACCATTGGCATAAAAGGCAGGAAGTTCGGCATAGGGGATACATATTGTCACATATGTCACAAAGTACTGCTGTACAAGTCAATGGAATGTGTCTAACATAACCAGTAGAGACATACTATCACAAAGACAAAAGACATGATGGAGTGCAAGCTGAAAGATTCAACAAGATTTATTCAACTATATGCTCACATCTAAATAAATAAGAACTAAATGACCTAACTAAACTACGCTATCCTACACTAACGTATCCTATCTTATCACTGCAACTATCTTAGCTCCATCTTAACCTATTCTAAATATCAGACCCCTAAATTAAACATCAATCCCCACCCCCCCTTTAAATACATCCATTGACAAGGACAACAGTGACTACAGCTAAATGTTGACTAACTACACATATAGACTACAAAAAGATATATTATTTTGCTTTTTTTAAAAAAAAATATTTTTTATAACATATTACGTAGATCTAAACATCCCCCAAACCCCATAACTAAAGCAATTATCATCACCAATGCCACCCCCTACTATGACACAAGTATGTCCTAACACTAACTACACTATGCTAACTAAACTCTCCTAATCTGTCTAACAACCCCCCAATGATAATTAAAGTCTGAACAAGGGGAAGCTAAAAATTGTCCAACATGACAAACTGTCCACCTCACAGCTTCCTCAAGTTTTTGCTCAACCCGAGCAATTCTATATATTTGATCGGCCAGTTCATTTCTCAGTTCCTGTATATAGAGTGGCTCTATATAGTGCTGGCCTGGCTGGGATACTGCAGGCGCTGGCTGAACAGAAAGTGGCATGGGTCCAGATGATGGTCCTTCTCCTGAAGGTCCAGCAACATCTGCTCTAGATGACCTGCCTGCTGCAGGGGTGGCAGAAGAAGCATCTTCTCTTGTAGGTCCCTGATGCAGAAATGCCCTCCAGGTTCCTGAGGCATTTTCTCTGTCATAGACAGCCTCCATGCACCTGTACCCCTTGCAGACCAGACTGATGTGGCGACAGAGTTCCGCATGTCGGGCATCTTTTTTCCTTTGGGGTCATGTTGGGAGCTGCACGATAAATAGGACATATCAGGCAACTGTCTGTTAGGCAAATGACCGATAGGCATGCATTGAAAACACCAACTGCTAACCTCTGACATTAACATGCACATTTCATGATGTTGCCCTAATGGGTAAGGTATATACAAATTGGCCAAGAATGAGACTTCTGCAAGATGTCACAGCTATCCACTGTAGTACATTGCCAAAACACCATCCTTGAAGATCTTCTAAGGACTATGACACCATTGACTACTAATGTCATAGACATCATCCATGTAACCATGGTATGTCATTTTCATCATGTTAGATTGTTCATCTCTGCCCCTCACCCATGAACCATAGACCCCTGCTCTGATTGCATGTACAAACCCCTTCTGAGCTTTGAGCACTACTGAAAGGTAGGGCCACAAGAGTTTGTGCATGCTAAGGCAAGGATAGTGTCTGACAACATTGGTATATGGAAAATGTTTGTGACACGCATAAAATGGAAGATTGATGGGAACGGCAGTAATTCATGTGACACAGAGGAGGATGACACAATTCAAATATCCACACAGCTGTGCACCAGGTTAATCGTGCCATAAATGAAGGAAGAGTCTAAGAATAACTTTATGTGTAGCATCATGTTGACCATACATTGTATAGAAGTTAAGGATATATGCTTTGCACGTGGCACTAAAACACTCAGTGCCACCATCTCATATGTGGATGCACATTTGTCAAATACCTATTCTACTCTGGGAACTTGGTACAGCACAAACTAATGATGTACACAGTGTGAAGCAGTTAGCATCACATCATGGCCACTTAAAGGACCACCACTTTCTGAAAATGTTGAAATGATGGCATGTGGTCAGACAATGTTGTATGGACATCTCTCAGCCCACACACAAAGGTAACGATCTCTGAGGATGACATGTGTTGGCAGTGTAGTGACTCACAACACTGAGTATGGGGTATGACACCTTCATAGTTGTCGAGACGTGGCCATATCTGAATTTTTGTACATTGCCCACTATACAGCATAATTAGGCAGGTAATCAAATGGTGAAATATCTCACCATGAACAGAGTAGACATGTAGTGTGTTGGGCACACAGTGCAGTCACATGTTTAGCAAACAAGAGTTTCACAAAGTTCACACACATGTCTAACCCTCAACCTCAAGCACATTTCGCAACAGTCAACACTGTTATTGGAACTCAAATACCATGACACATTTTCTCAAAGCACTTTCTGTGCGTGTTGGCACTAGTGCATTTTAATCACATTTGCAAAACATTAGTCCACATCCATGTATTGCATATGAAGACTGTAATAGCATACATGCAATTGTTAAATGGCATCACAGATCACCATAGCACACCTCACACTATACTTCAACCATACATGATGTGTACATAATAACACTTACTGACAGATTTGGCATCGGCAAAAGTGGAGACCTTTCAGATGGTATAAGGAGGGGGAACCACCTGCAAGGGTGAAAATGTGACATTGAAATATGAGTGTTGACCAATGAGCAGCATGGATACATTTTGCACATCACACAGGTTTTCCAACTGTACATAGGGGACTTTGGTTAATGGATACTCAAAAAAGCCAATTGAGATGTATTTGTGACATACATTGGTAGGCCAGCTTTACATGTCAACAGATGTGCAGGGACAATACATCCATGACTCAGCCACATTGTCCACATTTTGCAAATGGCTCATCAGTGCATCATTTTTAGATCATAGACAATCGTCATGTCACACTGCACATGTGTGCTTCAAAGGACAGATTCAGGCATGATTTTCAGTACTCCTGCATCACTTCTAACATCACATTCACATGTCTATGCAACATAAGGCATCTATCATTTCCTTAGTGGACAAGGACATATCTTCATGTGAAATGTTTCTAAACAACCATGATACAGTTGTGTTAACATTGCTGCAAATCATACTTGTGTCATAAAAACATGCATAACATGTTAGGGATTAGGTGAAGGATGTACCATTTAACTGTAGTATGGTGCTTCACTGGCCTCTTCATGGATGCATAATTTTTCAATTAGACAATCCCCACTAGCCTTCCAACATGCTTCATTTTGTCAATTTTGGTCTATGTCATACAGGCATGAACTCGCATTAGCACAATAGGAGTCAACCAGGAACTTTTTGTACTCACCAACAGCTTCACCCACCTCAATGCCAAGGATGTCCAGCAGGTCATTCTCCAGTGCAATTAGGTCTGCCCACTGATGTTTCAGTTGCCAGACAGTCCTCTCCACCTTGAACATCCTGTTCATATGGGATAGGTTCTTGTCCCAGAACAGCTTTCTAGCCTTGTTCCTTTACCCTTGTATGACCCTGCCACCCTGGGCCACCATGTGGAAGAGGTAGTGCGGGACCAACAAAATGAATGCCCCCACCTCCTCAGCACCAATGTGATGGGCCCTCACCTTCCCGACATCCCACTCTCCCACAGCACTGTAAACGTCCCCCAAAAAATTAAGCCTGGCCTAACCCCAACTGACCGACATACCTAACTACCCCAATAACAAACACCCCAAAATACAATGACAAAACAGTACAAAAAGACAAATATTAAACACCAAATAGACACAATCAATGGCCCAGGGATACAATACTGCACAACACACTACTCCAACAGCACTCCAAATCTCAGCTCCAAACAATACAACCTCCCTCCAAGACAGATAAAAAGACGGTGAATTAAAAAGGAAAGTGAAAGTAAGTTTGCAGTTCCTGATCTGCAGCATGGCAGATCAATTACCTCACTTCCTGTGCATATGTGGCACAGTTTGTCAATTGCATTTTTTTTATCCTGAGCTCAAATGCGTTGTTTTTGCACGTCACACCGATTTAAAACCATGTGGACCTTCACATGCGTCGCATAGTATGTAAGGGGTATAAAAAACACACACATTTTTACTATGCCTCGTTTTTTGGTAGAAATGTGTGTAATGTGTGTTAGGACATGTTTTAAACATGTCAACATTTTTCCAGGCATGTGGATTGTTTTCCTCCTTATGAATTTCTGTATGTCACTACTGCTCTCTACACATGGGTCTAATGTATGTATCATCAGTTGAAAGGGGTGATGGTACATGGCTCGCAGGGAAAATGAAATGCTAAGACAAAATTTACTATTATTCATGTACATTTTAACTACAGGAATTTGCTTCATGTGCAAACTTTGTGTTGTCACCTCATTCCAATGCCCATATCACCCCAGGGATGCCATGGACTTGATATGGAATGTGTTCAGTATGTCTACATGTAGAATTGCACACGCCTTAGAACGTTTGCAACATCCCAAAGTACAGAGTGCAGGCTGTCGTGCAAGGTTGAAGGGGGTTCATTTTGTGCTGGTGACATGTTTTGGGATGTGGTAGACAGACATTTTTAAGGGTGTTTGGATTCTTATCCTGATATGTACGTGGGTGGTATATGTCATTCCTGTGTTTTTGTCTTCTGCCAACTAAAGTGGTGTGTCCTGGGATGTCATTTCTACAATCTTTGTACTTATTGATGGGTCAATACAGTCCTTCTCCTGTACCTAAGTGTGCATAGGTGATTTCCCCATACACCATGCCCTATGATGCATCTTTGCATTTGCCTAAGGTCACAGTTTTGGTACACACAATGCAGGGGGCAACTAGGGGGAACAATGAGGTGGTAATTTGTGACAATGCTCCTTACACATACACAATGACTGTTGATTTCCTCTCCATGTTTTATTCCAAAGACTTACATTTTGCACACACTCTGCATGGCAGGGCAGTTGTCAGACAAGGATGTCGGGCTACACATCAGTGCAGACAAAAGTGCAATAACACAAATTTTTGTTACACTTTCCTGCCCTATTACCTTCTAAGGACTTACAGGTCAATTGGTGCCAGCCTTGTCCTATTATCTACTAGAGACTTACAGGTCAATTGGTGTCAGCTGTGCCCATTATCTGCTAGGGACTTACAGGTCAATTGGTGTCAGCCTTGCCCATTATCTACTAGGGACTTACAGGTCAATTGGTGTCAGCCTTGCCCTATTATTTACTAGGGACTTACAGCTCAATTGGTGTCAGCTTTGCCCTATTATCTACTAGGGACTTACATGACAATGTGATAATTGGTGTTCATGTATTCCTTCTGTGCTTCAATACTTCATTTGTAAATATTGGGACAGGGACATGTTTGAAAACCTGGGTTACAGAGTGTCATTTCCGACATGCCACTCTCATATTTTTTCATGCTGGGCTAGCACACAGGGGGACTTGCAGACAGTGTGAGTGTGATGTAAAGTGTCCTACAAAATGTTTAAGCTTGTTTGTGGGCTTACATGGCTACAGTTTTGATTCATGCCCTGATTTTGGAGATTTTGTAGTGATTCCCACACTTTGCAACTACCTTGTGTATTGTAGGCTTTAGTTGTCACTTAGCTGCCACTGTTTGCACATATTGTATTTGCTTCTCATCCTCATTGTCCGAACCAACATGCATGTTACAGTATTTGGTTCACACAATACTTGCTCATCCACTTTGATTCATCTACAGGCCTTTACCTATTTGCTGTAGCATTTTCTTTGTATGCAGGATTGGAGACTGACTCCCACACATCTACAGACCTGCCACAACACTTGTACAATCTGTAAGTGACCTCCACAAAGTGGCTAGGCCAGTTGAGTACAGGTTTTTTCTGTTGTCTTTCAAAATCTGTGTGTTTCACGTACGTTCTCCCACACAACTGCAGCCAACATCTTTTGTCAGATGCACAATGAGTGTGGGTTGCTTGTATGATTTGTTCAGCCTTTATGTGTACAACACGCCTGTGGTAACATTTCTGTGTCCTGAATGCCACATGCATATTTCCTAGGTTTTGAGACATGCTATGTCACTGAGTGACATACATGCAAGATGACAACTGATCTGAGTGTGAAAGGGCTAGACAGGAAGGTGCTGAGTCCTCTGTATTTCATTCAATTTGTCATACATGTGAGTGCCACTGAGGGGTGTGTTGGTAGTATTCACCTGTGATAGCACCAGTTAGATATTGCTTTGTCAAATAGCTCACAGTGACCCACTGATGATGGAACTGCCTACTGCTGTTCTATGTAACCTGACATGTGGATGGTATTCCTCAATTTGATATACATTTTGTTTTTTATAATATGTCAATCCTTCAGACTTTTGTGATATATGTGGCTAGTCATGGTTTCAGAGTTGTGGGTGATTTGATATTTCACCGTATGTCAAAAATACTCCAAGACAGTTGAGTTGTGTGTATAAGTGATTTATTTACAACAATGGTTCCAAGTGGCTAATTGCTGAGAATGTTCATGTAAAAAAGTTTTGAACTATATGTGCCCTCCTACAGGCCCCAGCAGCAGTATTAAGCATTGCTCTCTGTATGGTGGGACTTCATTGTCCTCATCTTCCTCCTTAGAGTCCTCCACCTGTTCCTCCAAGGGGGCATTAGTCCTCACACAAATGTGCAATATGGCACAGGCAAGTATAATTTTGCGCACAAGCGGTGGTGAATACAACAATTTGCCACCAGATATTTCAAGGCACATGAAGCCGGCTTGAGAATGCCAAATGTCCTCTCCACCACATTCCTGGTCTTTTTGTGTTCCTCATTGTATGCCATCTTTGGGTCAGTTTGTGGGGTTGCCAGTTGGGGACAACAGCCATGGCTGGATGCCATATCCTTGGTCCACTGCAATATAAGAGGGTAGACAGTGTTAGACTTGCCGTTGTGTATCTTATTCACTGGCCTGGCATGATATTGGTATATGAATGAGGGAATCAGAATTTCATCCTGCATTGTGTGAGTTCCTGTTTGTATTCATGATTTTATAGGTGTGTTGTCACACACCTTTCAGTCAAGTGTGCAACCTCAGGGACATGGTGATTTGAATGGCATGACAGTTCACCCAGGCAGAATGTGTGTGATGTTGACGAATGTGGTACTTATTTCCTGAAACGTATAACCTGCCTAGGAGCCATGCTTTTTAATATTGATCCTTTTGTGTGTGTTCCAAGCCATAAGACGCTAATGTGCCCTATATGTAGCCTGTAACCCCTCCCCCTTGGATATGGTACTCCTCCCTTGCACATATATCAATTTCCACATTTCCTGACTCACATGCATGTGTGTGTGTGGCAGCATCATGCAAAGGGTGTCCTTGTTGCTTGGAATGTATTGGCATGTTTGTGGATGTAATGGTAGCCCTGTGGCACAGGATAAGACAGAAATTGGCTTGCTGCACCCTGCACCACTGGGACATACCAGCAGTGTGCCATGACTACTAGGTATGGTGCATTGCTGTTCGCATGCACAGCACAGCTCCCAAGTTGCAACATAGGCACCATAGCACCTTGGTACTAGGATGTCTGCATTGTAGGGAAATTGCTTGTGTGCATTAATGTGCCCTTTTCTGCACATGACATATTAATGTTGGCGAACTGCTATTTCTATGTGTGCTGTAGACTTCTGTACACATTGGAGAACCAAAGACAAGTAATGTTTGGAGTATTTCTCCTTTTTTGCACAATAGTGATTGCACCTCTATGGTGTTCTTAATGTTGGGTGCTGCCACAGGTGTATATATTGGTGTGTATGTGAGTCAATGCCAATAGGCAATGTGTTATGTGGTGGCACACCCACATCATGACCCAATGTACAACCCTTCCACACTCCGTGATTCATGTGATAAGGCAGGACTTACAAAGCCGAGTTGAGACCCACTAGAGTTGCTGGACACCACCTTGTGAATGCACAGCACACACTGCTATATTGGAGCATCATGCCACATGACACTCTTTTGGCAGTAGGGGCTTGTACAGTGGTCCCTGTCCCAGTGATGCATGTTGCATGTGTTGCTCATTGTTTCTCCCTGTTTCCCTATCCGTGTGTGGGGAGTGTTGTGTGTATATTGTTTTCATTATGTGTCTTGTGTTTGGTATGTGTTACGTAATTTATGTATGCTTACCCACAAGTAGGCAATTGCCATATTGTCCATCCTGGAAGCATTGGTTGATGGTGGAATGGCACACTTCTGGGATACTTGGCTGGCACATTGCTGAATAGTCTACGATGGTCCACAATGGCCTGCACATTGATGGAATGTGTGTGCTTCCTGTTGCGATACAGATGTTCAGTTTCGGCAGGCAGGGTAAGTAGTGCATGTGTGCAGCCAATTGCATCCAGCACATGTGGGACCTCAGCAACTGCTTAAAAACCCTGTTTGGTCTCCTTCTGCAGTTGCTGTGTGCTGGCGAACATTATGTGGTGAGGAGTGAGGGGGATGATGGAATCTAGCACAACTGGCAGTAAGGCTGAGAGGTAGGGCTGTGGAAATCCACCCATTTCTGCCGCAGTTTACTGGAATGAGCATGAGCCCAGCATGTGCAGCACAGCCAGGAGCTTGGCCCTGAGTGGTTTGTTGAATGACCTACGCATCCTGGGTGTTATTTCTGGTGCAATGTGGTGGAGCAGCTAACAATGGACTCTGGCTTCAGCCAGTAGTACCTTATGATGCTCTCTTCTCTTTGGCCAAGGATGGATGTGCGTAGCCTATAACTTCAGTCATTCCTCCTGCAATGCCTTTGAAGTTGATGTAGTGGTGATGGAAGGTGCTGCGGTGATGCTATTAGGAATTAGTGCTGTTTTTCCAATACTCGCAAGATTTTTCGGCAGGCTTGTAACTATAGCGTTAGCAGCCTAGCATAATTTTTTAGTAAGGAACACCTACCCTGCATGTAATTTTCATTAAATGGCTCAGGGTTAGATGCCACTACTAAAAATTGGCACAAGTTTCGGTAAAGTGGTGCTAAACAAGTCTAGCGTCACTTTGTAAATTTGGTGCTGATTTTTTGCCGATGTTGCATGAAAGATTGTGGTGCAACAGGCGCACTACATATTTGTAAATCTGGGTCTTAGAGTTCTTGTATTCTAACTGCTAAGTGACATATGCATGTACGTACGGGTAGATTATCCTAAAGGCCCTTCCAGGCTGCATGTTCTCCCATCCACTCCTTTACAAGGACTCCAAACATCTACTGTATATTTCTTGAATTGGAAAAGAGAGATGCCTGCACGCTTCAGTAGAGCTAAAATACTTCAACAGGCAGAGTACCATTTTCCTAGTAGGCAGCATTTAATCTGGCATAAAGATCACCTGGTCTTCCAACTTGAATGCAGTGTCTGTCATTGTCACTCTTTGACACAAAAACACTGGATGGTATCCAGCTCAGTCCATACCAATATCGATTGCTGCCCTGTGTTTGTCTGATGTTACTGCCAATCCAGTTACTACTTCTGTCCCATCACCTTTGCTAAGAGCTATAATTTTACATGATTACCTATTGATTTGTGAACGTGATCTGAATCCTATACTGGTGTGCAGTCACTCTCATATTTAAACATGCAGTTGTGGAGAAAAGTAGATGTGTTTAGTTCACAGAGTGTAATATTTGTTAGTCTATTTTTTGTGCATTATTGTTGAGGTTCAGATTGTTGAAATTACTTTGGGGTCCCTGGTTTCTAGTTCAGGGGGCTCGCAGAAGTCAAAAAGTTAGGAGATGGAACAAACAAGCCAACTCCTTCTCAGATGAGAGTCATGGAGACACAAGGGTGTAATGTGTAGTGAAAACACACAATTAAAGAAAGACTTCAGTGATCCATGACAAAATGCTGTCCACAGCTGATTTTAGTCAATTTTCGCATCAGGGTGATATGGCTGCTATTTTTCTTTATTATTATCCCAGAGTGGCTGCTATCGGGAGCTTTACGCTGCAGGTTTTTTAACATTAGTTCAAGCATGATGCACATTCCCTTTCTCTTTAGGGGACTTAGGCCGTTTGATGCTGTTTCTGGAAGAAGCATTTCCAGATTGAGGGCAATGCACATCACATGATGAGGGACATGTCACGTGAGGAGGGCACATTGCTGTAAAGAAATAAGATATTTGTAGCTGCAAAATTAAATGTATGCCGTGCAATCACTGGAAACGCATTCTAGTCCTAAGTGCTGGAATCAATAAGTATTTTATTTTACAAAAAGTTGCCCATGAACGTTGCTTTGTGTTCAGGAGACTGTTTTAATATCAAGTTGTTTCAAACATACTACCAAGATCAGTGAGGAAAACGTTCGTACTTCTCAAAGCAAGTGCTTCAAAAGAGACTTCAACTGTTTTTTGTACCAACAAGGTACATCAGTTAGAGAAACTATAATTTCCATGTTGTTCCTATGTGTTGTTAAAGGTAACGGAAATGACCATAGATATCCCATTCCGTGGTATGGAGTACTAGTTAGAAATGAGAGCAGTGCTTAATTTGAGTTGCTACTTTCCGGTGCGGGCACCAGCACTTATTTTTGAGGGCCTGCACTTAGGCCCTTATTTAGGAAAAGTGGCGCTGCACCCAGTGCAGCGTCACTTTTCTTGCGCCCCTTAGCACCCCCTAACGCGTCCTTGTGTGTGCCGTATCTAAGATACAGGGCACCATGGCAACATTTTTGATGCTAGTTCGGAGCATTTTAGGATTAGCAGCAAAAATGTTGACGCTAATCCTTCAAAACATTAAGGCCCGTTGAAAACAATGGTGTGTCTCCTTTTAACGCCTGCAAAGAAATCTTTTAGAGTTCTTTACGCCATTTCTTCGGCCCTCCTAAGGGGGGACACCCCCTTTGCATATGTTATGCCTGGCACAGGCATAATGTAGTGCAAAGGGTTACAAAGTGGCGCAATGCATGCATTGCGCCACTATGTAAATTTGGCACGGTGAGGTTGGCCTTGTCAGACCACATTAGTGTACAAAATGGTGATAATGTGGCGCAAGGAGCTCTTAGCCCCTTAGTATTCTGCATCATGACTTAGTGTGAGTAAAACACACATCTGGGAAAAGCAGAGGTAGAGAAAAACAAAAAGCATCACAAAGGGAGAACGCAGAAAGCTGCAAAAGTGAGCTAAAGGGGTAGGGAGCTGCTGTAAATGGATTAGAGAGGCCCGAGATGTCTCCAGGAGTACACTGCCTCAGCATTCAATGCTCGCACATTTAAGTGCAGCAGCCGTGTGTCTCAAAGGAGAGCTTTGGGCACCAGCACATTTTTATTTACAAATTAAGCACTGATAGGGGGACGTACACTTTTAGAAATGTTCAGATGGTGATCATGACCTAAAAGGGACGATGGCCAGAATCAAAGATTTTCGAGAATCTATACCAAAATATTCTGGTATCAGTGTCAATGACTGTAATAACCAAGGCATCATCCAGCAAATGAGCTCTGACAAAAAATCCTGTGTCACTTCAAAGAAAGCAGATTGGTATTCTTGTTTGTGGCTTCTGAGAAGAAAAAGAAAATGTTTGAAAACTTTCGGACCTGAAAACACGTTATAAAGATTCCCATCGACATGACAGGGCATCACTGTGCTCAGATATCGCATCAAGGTGAATGCCTGTGTTTATGGTGACTATTTATTTAGTGAATGCATACACAAAGTGGCGTGGTTTAACATCAAAGAAGTCTAGTCTCTTCCTCACATTATGGGCACAGGATGAACAATCTCATGAAGCATTAGAGTCCAAGGTGCTTCAACAAGGAAATATGAAGTGGACATATGAAGTCTAGAGCTAGAATCATGGATAGATTCATGCCAGACTAAATTATTGCAAATACAGAAATCAGGGATTTGCTCCTGGAATTGACAAAATCTAGGAGAGGGTGATAAATTCACCTCCACCAGCGGAGTTGGCAGAAATTTGCCCACTTTGCTTAACGAACGTGACGCGGAGTCCCAGCCAAATTCCACCAACTGCCGCATGGTGGAGTTTTTTCTTGCTCACAGCTCACCAATGGTAAGCTGGCAAGTGAGAATTGGCATCTCATAGCATGATTTTCAAGTTCTAGCAGGGCACCCATTGAGATTTTCCCAACACGGGTGGTCGCAAGCAGTTTCAACTATTCGCAATAAGAAAGTTGCTGCTCAAGAGGAAAATCTACTTGAGCGGCAGCAACATCAACTAGAGCAGCAGCGCCCTCTGGCACACTGTGGGGTGCCGTTTGTGTTGATTTTTCAGCACAGAATGAGCTCTCAGTGCTAAAAATCAGCTTGAGTAGCACAACCTGCCGATTTCCTCCTGCTCACAGAACTCCGCAGAATCTTGCAGAGTCTTCATGTAACTCTGTGGAATTCCATAGAGTGAAACTCTGCGAGTGCCACCCAACCCTAATAAATTCCACCTAATCCACTCACATTCTGCACAATAAGAGCCCAGTATGCAGCATTCTTCCACAACTTTATAGAAAGAAGGGTTGTACTCAAGACAGAGCTCTTGTTATTATTGCAAGAGGGGTGTTTAGTAACATGGGGTTTGGTGTAGCTGGTTTATAAAGAACTAAGGCCCTGGTGCCTCCTGTACTGGGGAATGCTATTGAATACTTCATTCATTGTTTAGGTATGTCCTTTTGCAATTATGTTTTCTAAGCAAAGTATAAGTGATGTCATTTGGCCGTCTAACTCCACACTTACTTCTTTTCAGTAGTTTTTGCCAATTGACTTGGAGAGCCTTGGAGCTCCTTACAAATAAATCTAAACTTCCAAAGACAGCTCAGGGACACAATTAACAAAAAATAAAATGATAGACTACTTGTTTGTGGGATGATTGACTAGGGTATACAGAAGTCTTTAAGATGTTGTGGATACAATTCTTTACATTTTCATTCTAAATCTCAAAATACAAACAAGGTATGTGAGGCCTGAAGGTGCTCTGCCAACCCAGCTATGGTCCTAGCATAACCAAAGCAGCATGACTTATCATCTCACAGCTTAGCATCAGAACCTCTGCTGTGCGACGCATCCTCAATGCAGAACCTCACATCACAGCTGCCCAGCTCCTCAGACCTGCTGCTGTGCAATGCATTCTCGCCACAGGACCTCACATCACAGCTGGACATCTCCTCCGACCCATCGCTGCATGACCCATCCTTGATTGGGAATCTCGCAATGTTCCTCAACCAGAATTTAAGTTAGTTTGTTCAGCAGGTCTAACTTGATCCCTGCATTTGGTCCGGGCTCCGTCGTGGTCAGCCTTGTGACTTTGTCTCGGTCCAGCACAACCAGATAATTTGTGCTTTTGAGCACAATTTTTCTGTAAATCTTTAAAATTGCAAATCTCTGGTTCTACTGGTTGGATTTATTTCATTTTGGTTCCAAATAATTTATTACATTTTTATAAAAAAATTCTAAATTGATGTGAGATTTTTCCTGTGCTGTGTTTTCCCTTTAATACTGTTTGAAGTGCTGCATACATTCTTTACACACTGCCTCTATGCTGAGCCTCACAGAGAGTAGGGTCAAACTACCAGAGGAGTGAGTACAGGTTAATTTGGGGTTTACTTGTATTTCAGCCTGACAAGAATTGTGTTTGCTCCCTGAATAGGGTTCACCCCCCCCAATCAGTAACCAAATGTTCAACTGGCTTAAACATACTTCCTTTCAATTTCTTTTATTAACGAAGTGGCGCATAGCATTTTGTTCCCTTCCAAATGAAATATTTCGTTTTTGATTAAATTTGAAAGTACTATGGATTTAGCACAAATGGTTTTCAAAAGAATATACTAACCTTGGCTTTGGCCTATGAAAATATTCCTAATCCTTTTCTCTGTGGATTACATAGTAAGAATAAAACACCATTGCTACACAAAGGTGACACTGTGGAGGCAAATTACAAATGCATATAGGTGAAACTCTCCACTTTTTTGCTATTCACCATTTTTGAATGAAAATGTACACATAGCTGTAGATTTACAGGTTTCTACACCCTCAAATGAAAGGGTGAAGCTTCTTACAACATAATTTATGAGTGTAAAATCAGTTTTAGTAACTTTTCACCCTTTAGTGGCAAACTCCATAAGCATGGTGGAGTTCTCCCACTGGCAAAGTATGTGAAATGTGATTTGTATTATTTTTTAAATACAATTTTAAACAATATTTTGATGTATAATATGCATGCAAAATCATGCAAACTAATTAATATTAACTTTGGAACTAATAAAATAAAATGTTATATGCCTTATGTCATCAGATAAAATGAGCATTAAGTATTAAAATATCTATTTATTTAACCCTTAGCTACTGGGCCTTTCCTCCCCAGTGCTGAGCCCTTTTTTGGCTATTTGGGGTAGTTTGAAATTAGGCCCCCATAACGTTTTGTAAACATATGCTATCCACACCAAATTTGCGTCCTTATTTTCCAACATACTGGGGGTTCTAAAGGTAGCCATAGTTTGTGGGTTCCCCTGGAGGAGAACAAGAAATTGGTCTAAATACAGCTAAAAGGTGCTGCAGAAGAAATCCTCTATTCTTTTCCCTGCAAATGTCATCAACAAGGGGTTTGCAGTGCTAAAATCACCAACTTCCCAGTGTTCAGGAACAGGCACACTTGAATCAGAAAACCACATTTTTCCACACAGGTTGTGGCATTTTAGTGGGACATACCCCATTTTTACTATTTTTTGTGTTTTCAGCCTCTTTCCAGTTAGTGACAGAAATGGATGTAAGGCTAATAGTGGATCCCAGACAGCTAAGCATTTCTGAAAGGTAGACAAAATTCTGAATGCAGCAAGGGGTCATTTGTGTAGATCCTTCAAGATTTTCCTACAGAAAGTAACAGCTGAAATAAATAAAATATTGAAATTGAATTGAAAAAAACAGCTGTTTCTGTCCACGTTTTCTTCTGTAACTGTTTCCATCCTGGCACAGTTACTGCTACATCTGCTGGACTCTTCTGCTTGTGGGGATATATAGGGCTTGTATGTTCATCAAGAACCCAATGTTCCCAGAGCCAATAAATGAGATGCACCTTGCATCGGGTTTTCATTGCACACCGGGTATACAGCAATTCATTTGGTAAAATATAAAGAGTGAAAAACAGGTATCAAGGAAACCTTTGGATTTCCAAAATGGGCACAAGATAAGGTATTGAGAAGCAGTGGATATTTGCACATCTCTGAAATCGGGGGTCCCCATGCTAGCATGTGAATTACATGGTGTTTCTCAAATAGACTTCTTTCTTACACACTGACTTACATTGGAAGGAAAAAATGTAGAAAAAGACAAGGGGCAATAACACTTGTTCTCCTATTCTGTGTTCCCCAAAGTCTCCCGTTAAAAATGGTACCTCATTTGTGTGGGTAGGCCTAGTGCCTGCGACAGGAAAGGCCCCAAAACGCAACACAGACACATCACATTTTTACATTGAAATCTGACCTGTTTTTTGCAAAGTGCCTAACTGTGGATTTTGGCCTCTAGCTCAGCCTGCACCTACGGAAACCTAGCAAACCTATACATTTTTGAAAACTAGACAACATTTTTTGAAAAATAGACACATCTCTGCTACTGGCTAAACTGTCTCTCTAAAACACTAGCCTACATAGGTGGCAGATATGGTGTCAAAATTGCTAGAGTGTGTGTGTGTGTGATGTGTTCAACGGTAAATGTCAGTCACCTTACTTTCGCTTCTTCCATCAGCAGGTTCTCTGAAGATACTGAAAAAAAAGACACACTATTACTTCACCTTGCCAAATACCCATCATCACAGCCTTTAGCGCGGGTGCGCCCAGTGTGACCAGTTTTTTTTATGCTCCCCCTCCCATGACCTCCTCCTTGGATGTCCTCAATTCAACCCAGATAAATTGCCCTTCATCTCTCCATAGACCCCTAGCACATGCATTTCATTTGTTTTAAAACAGAGGTAACAGTTGGCTTTAATAATCCACTCAGAAATCCACATAAATAAAATACAGATCTGTTCTTTGCAGCAGGCATTTAAACCTTCTGCGCTACTTCATGGCGTCAAAACTGCCACTAGACAAAAGTTTGATCTCTTTCTCTAGCAGAACCATTATCATAGGAGACATTTTTATTGCTACCTAAAAGATACATATATATATATATATATATATATATATATATATATATATATATATATATATATATATATATATATAAAACACTCATCCCTGTATTTGCCGATATCAACCACCAACGAGCAGGTGCAGAGCGAGCTGGCGCATGACCCGCTAAAAATCAACCAAAATTAATTTGTGTTTTCCACAACAGAAAAGAAGCCCGCATTTCAGGAAGCTGCTTATTTAAAGATGTTTATTCAAAAACTGCTCACCCGTATCGACCTACTCGGTCTTCATCAGAGCAAATTTTGGTTGGGGAACAGATCGCCATATTTAAAGACATAGCATCATCCCTAAACCATAAAAATAATATAAAAAAACATCACTTCGTTGTCTTCAAAACAAACATCATAAGTATACATTTTTGGCATAAGACTGCAACAAAATAGTTATTATTGACACATCAATATTTTCAACGGAAAATACTGCAAGTTGAATTTTGCACATAATCTCTTTTGCCTGAAAAAGGTTCCAGTAAAAGAACCTACATTCATAGTCTTTAAATATGATGATGTGTTCTCCAACCAAAATGTGCTCTGATGAAGACCGAGATGGTCGATACGCGTGAGGCAGTTTTTAAATAAACATCTTTAAATAAGCAGCTTCCTGGAGTGCGGGCTTCTTTTCTGTTGTGGAAAACATGAAGGAATTTTGGTCGAAATATATATATATATATATATATATATATATATATATATATATATATATATATATATATATATATATATATATATGTATATATATATATATTTCGACCAAAATTCCATGTGTATGGGTCACATATATATATATATATATACATATATATATATATATGTGTGTGACCCATACACATATATAGGGAGAGTGTATCTCTCTATATGAATATATAAAGATCACTTTTATATGTGTGTGTGGTTTCCCTGGAGGCCGATCGCAGCCCCCCAGGGACACCACACAAGCAATGACACGTGAGCTATATTTATGTACACACAGACACACACATATATATATATATATATATATATATATATATATATATATATATATATATATATATATATACAGATATATAAACACACCTATGAGAGATTTTTTGCCCTCTTTAGTATCTCTGTCTCTATATATGTATGTATATACATGTATATAGATTTTTGTCAATAGCTGTGTGATTTCATTGGAGGACGATCATTGCGTCCAGTGAAACCACACATCTCTAAATAAATAAAAAATCCCCTCAGGGGCTCTGCCCTTCTCATTGGTGAGCCCCTGTCAATTTCATTTTTAAAAAATGTATTGTTTTTTTTTAATCCCTGGGGGACGTGTTTGACCCCCCCAGGGGTAAACACACATAACAAGTAAAACAAATCTGCTCAGGTTTCTTTGGTGGGAAGGGGCCGGACCATTTTCTAAAGGGCTGACCCCCGAGTCCATTTCATTCTTTTTTTTTTAAAGATATATTTTAACCCCTGGGGGGCAAGCGCACCTCCCACTCAGGGGCAAACACAGTTTATTTTTTTTAAATGCCCCCTGGGGGGTTGGCCCATTTTCAAGGGGGCCAACCCCCCAAGGTGATATCCCTGGTGTCTAGTGGTTCAGGAAGGCCTCGTTTAAAAGGAGAGAATCTCCCCTTTCAAACAAGGCCTTCCTGAAGGCTGCGCATGCCCTTTCAGGCCTGTTTTCCCCACTAGAGCAGAAAGCAGCCTTACCTCTGCTTCCTGCTCCGGGTGGGAAAACAAACTGTGATGTCAGCATGCCTCGTGGCGCGCTGACATCACAGAGGGGTGGGTGGGGGATGCTATTGTGTCATTTCTGCCTTCATTGTCCCAGCAAATCCTTTCAGATTTTTTTCTTTATGACCTTTCTGTAATCTTTTCAGTCTCCGCAGACAATTCATCCCCAGCTTGCTTTCCCACCACATACACGAAGGTCGACTTCCCCCTGCATTATGTGTTAATAGTATATTCTACAATAGACCCAAAATTTATACTGCAACAGGTTTCTTTGGGCATCACTCCATAGTTTGAATATTCCTCTACTCTATAAATAAATGCACATTGAATAGGAATACCTCTCAGGGATAACTTTAGTTCATGGTCTCACTTTCTAAGTTAGTATAACGACAACAAAGAGGGGTATAAATACTACTGCTTATTTATTCATGATAGAGCTATAACAGTAAATGCCACCACCATCTTTAGAAATTATCACTACAATTAGAATTAATGCTTGACACCCATGGGACCCGTTAATTCACTTCAATCATCTCAAAATGACATCAATCAGCTTATCAAAAGTTGAAGAAACAACACCAGCTTCCTTACTCAAAGGGATTCATTTCAGCATTTACATAAGCAGCGTAATTTACCTGAAGTTTGTGCAATCCCTTCTTGCAGGAAGTTCTTTTTTACCTAAAATGTTCTATTGTTAACTTTATTTTAAGCATTTAGAGCACTATCGGGTATATTCTACTGTGTCCAATTACAAATGAATAGCCTCCAGAAACAGACATGTGCAACACTACATTTGAGTTCAGATGAAGCTAATCTTAAAAGGGGCCACAAACAAGCCCACTTGCCATTTTCTTCCCTGATCTGCAATGATAGGGATCAAAAGTGCCCCAGGATGGCTGAAAAGAGGTATGAAATGTGCCAGCTCAAAAAAAAGGGAAATTTAAGTTCCCTTGAATAATGGCAAATCTATATGTGATTGCCCATTAGCAAGAGTGTACACTGGACTACTTTAACCACCAGGTAATCATGTAAATGTTGGGGGAAACAGAGGCAATGTTCATACAGGAGTGTGAAACTATACCACCTGTAGTGAAGCTGGCAAATCATCTATACATGCTGGACTTTAGGTATATCCTGAGATCATCAGGATCATTGTGTAAAGGCACACAAAGCAGAATCTACTTCCTAAAAACAAACACCCATGACTCTCAACACAAAATTAAATCGAACTCAGAGTTAACACAGGCAAAATTTGTCTGACGACAGGAAAGAGTCGCAAAAGTAACTTCCCAGAGGCAGCACAGCATATGAATGTCAATTCAAGTATGCACATAAGCTCAAATGTTCCCTTTTAAAAACAGTGGCAAAGTGAATATCTCAAATGACCTAAATAATGATAAATATTTTAAATACAATGGCTTGACAAAATATGACTAAACAACTAAGGAACAAGATCTCTCAAAATCAAATGAGAAAGATAGCAAAGCCCTTCAAGAAGAATTTCTGAAACAGACATAGATGCACAAACCAGTACTACTAGAAATATTTCAAAGATTCTCTTTTGGAAGAGACAAAGATAATGAGGATAGCAGAGAGAAATTCTGTTAAATGGAGGCAGTCAACAAGGAAACTTCAACAGAAAAATAAGAAAGAAGATGGGATTGAAAAGGTGCAAGAGAGAAATTCTCAGGTCAACTGAGAGAAGCAAACCAGTGAAAGTAAGCACTATAATTAGTTTAGCAAATTAATTTTTGGTTGAGGAAGAAATGTATGTAATAAATAAAGAATTGATTTTCTCTCCCTTAAAACATGTGACAATACTCAGTTTAAAAATAGATTTGCTCAAGTTTCTAAGAATATTTATCCTGAAAACGTTTCATGAATTAAGTAGGGGTGGGAAGAATCTTTCGTTCCAACTGCAGAATTGGAGGAAGTTTGGTCACTCTGCATTATTCCTGTGACGAGTGCCAGATATATGGCGCTCCCTATTGTAATTTTCTAAGGCAGGTGGTCATGAGCGGTCACAGTCAGAGGACTAGCTCTTGAGTAGATTTGCTGCTGCTTGAATAGATTTTCTACTCAAACTGCAACAAAATCCGCTTGAATGGTTGCATGCTCTTGCACATCACATGGTGCTGTTGATGCTGATTTTTCAGCACTGCTTATGGTACTGGCACTAAAGTGCAGCACAAGCTGCATATCTTTTGCCAATTGTTTGAACTCCACAGAATCTTGCTGAGTTTTTATGTAAGTACGTGGAATTTGTGGAGTGAATCTCGGCGAGTTCTTCCCACCCCTAGAATTAACAGTTTTCTAAAAAAAATCACACATGCCAGACCTGGAAATTAGCACTCATACAATGCAACATTTGATGGGTTTACAAACACACTGCTAATGTTAGAAAATGATAGGGATATGGAAAATGTTGCAAGAGAAATGAAAATGCAACAGAGACATGTAATTGAATGTGATCTTTAGCTGAAATCTGCATATGTCTTATAACTCTCTAACAAAAGTACTACTGATATATTTAATAAATGTTATTAAGGATGGATCAGTATTAAGATCAACAAGTCATATTTGAATATCTAAAAGAATTAATTAGACATAGTTAAAAAATCTCGAAAAAGGTCATAATTTCAATGTTTATGATAAGGTAGCCAGAAACCATCCACGTTACATTATGTGCTTTGAAACGGTTAAGGGTGTGAGGTAAAAAAGGCTGTGCATGCACTATTTGATCTTTCAAGCAGAAACTTTTGAATGAATATAGGTAGCTGGAAATATCTCATCCAACAGTGTCCAATGTGTATTAACCAAGTGTATTCCTGAATATATTGATGTATGCTTGACTCTAGTTATAGTTACTTTATCTTCATGTTTAGCGATTAATGATTAATTAAATACTGCACATGGCACACCAGGGAGGAAATAATATAAGCATTTTAAAACAGATGTTAAATCATTGCATGCATTCATTTAGCACATCAAGAGCCTTGAAGCATTGACAATGTTCTTAAACAAAATCAGCAAACGTTTTGTCCAATAATATGATTTTTTTGCAATTGACCTCTGTCATGTTGATCAATGACTAATTTTTCTACCTGGATCAATTGTTCAAACAGAAGAGAGGAATTGCTGTGTTTTCAATTTCAGCTCAGCTTTTCATGGGGTTGTACGACAGGGCATGTAGCCACCAAAGTTATTGATTAATAAGATGATAAAATAACTTTATTTATTCAATTCATCATCAGCCTTTTATGGTATGGAAATGGGTCGAAAAAGGAAGTACTAGAATTTTACATGCTTACCAGCATTAATTAAGCTATCATAGAACAGATTACTGAGTACATTAATAGATACGTAAACATTTCTGGATTATGAAAATGTGTCACAAGGAGTATGGTAGAGTAAATTACATGGTAAGAAAAGAGCTGCTAATATTTGATTAAACACAGGATTAGAGCATCCCAGACATCATGTTCAAATATTCTATGTGGTGAGATTCTAGAGATGGGAAGTTCAAGAAGTGGAATTCGGAATATTTTAATATTAAGAGCTGATTAAACTTGATTCTGTCAAGAGTCCTGGGTGTTTTGGTTGCTTTGTAGCAGACACTGTTTTGTATATTTATGCACTGAATTTTTGTTTCAGTACTTTACTGGATAGTCCTGTGCTCATGGGTTACATGTAAATGTTGTTTGTAGCTATATTTCTTTTATTTGAAATGTATATGTGACACTCCTGGTTGCTGTGTCATGCAAGCCCACGAACATTTTGTTACAACCGGTAAGGTCATATGGAGGATTAGATGAAGAAGCCCCATTGTTAATACACACTGTAAACCAAGTAAGAACTTTGGTTTCAGACATGAATGGCCTCAAATAAACAAGTTCTAGTGAGGTTGTCACAATATTTGTGACCTGTAGCTGAAACAGTTATAATTTCAGATAACATCATTCTAAGGGGCATATTTACAAGCCCTAAGCGCCTTCCTGTGTCACATTAGTGTCATATTTTTTATGGTAATGTGGTGCTAGGAACGCTTTTTTGCTCCGCCATATTTACAAAGTGGCACAATGCTCACATTGTGCTACTTTGCACTCCCTTTCGCCACATTATGCCTGTGTCAGGCATAATGTATTCAAGGGGGGCATTCCGGCACTACGTGGCCTGCAAAAATGGCGCAGTGAAATCTACAAGATTTCACTGCGTCATTTTTAGTGTCTGCTCAAAGCAGGTGTTAAAATGGCACACCCATAGAAAACTATTGGCCTCCTTGCACTTTGCTGCACTAGCGTCAACATTTTTGATGCTAGTGCAGAAAAGCACCACAATAGCATCCAAAATCTGGATGCTATTGGCCTAGCTACCGCCATGGTGTGCCGTATTGTAAATACAGCGCACCCATAGTGTCATTAGGTGGGGCAGGGGCGACACAAGAAAACTGGCAAAACAGCACTGATGCGTCAGCGTCTTATAAATATGCCCCAAAGAGTTTTGCTGAGACATCAAGAGAACTTCTGGCACAAATTATAGCATTGTGTAGATCATTTAAATTAAGGTCAGTAAAACAAATCCAACTGAGCCAATTTGTCACAGGGCTTCCAGCAAAGGGTGTTTACACTTTACGACTTAAATAAGGGTTTGATTCTATATGTGTATTAAATCTCTGAGCGTATCATATTTGAATTGCATTTATCGCAAAGTAAATGTAAGAAAAATACACCTTAAGTAAAGTCCATTCTTATTCTATTTGATTGTAACACCACCCCACCCCAGTTCCCATACCCACCCTACTCATCGTTATAACTTTATATTCTAGAAGACTTGTAGTTAATTAAATTAATACATTGCCTGAGTGGTAGAATCAAGATTAGTAAAACATCCTATTAAAATGAAATGTTTGAATAGCACACAGCTAAGTGTTTGGCTCTCAATGAATTATAACAAAGGTTCACGTCCATGTGAGTAAAGGAACTTTGCTATTCATGGTTGAATGCCTGTTGAATTTAGTGTTGCTGTATATAACGGTGTTTTAAAGCCCTAAAATAATATAAATTCTAAGTTGCTAAAATAAAATAAATTGCTAGCTAGAACAATTTTGTAGTGATATTTTAGTTGGATGCGGTAATGAATAATGCCGCCATATGTAGGTTTAAAAACGCACAAATAACTGATTAGAAAACATTAGCTTTAAAACTACAGTCAGGTCACAGAATTGATGTATGAATTACATTATCATGAACTAACAGACACGTAATGATTGACACGCTTTAAGAACCGCCACGTTAAGGAGCATAGGACTACCCGTTTTACACAGTGCAGGCTAATCTGTCCCTATTGCAAATGAGACTGAGCTAATTACTATTTTTGCTATAATTATACATTCTAATTGGGAGGCTTAATACTTTAGTTTTTGTAAATGCCTTATGTGTGATGCTATTACAGAAACGAATTGAGAGACAGTGCAGTGACTAAAGGTGGCACCAAAATAACCTAATTGGTGCCATTAAACACTTGTGTGAGAACGTTTGGAAATTGGTACATTCCAATTATAATCACACACAAGTATATTAAATATCTAATAAACTGCTTAAAATGTTGTCCGATTTTTTGACTGGCAAGAGTGAAATACTCAGAGTACTTTAATTTGAAAAGAGTAAACATTTCGCGACTAACATTTGGGATTAAACTGCAGATCGAAGTAAAGCGATTCTATTAGTCGTTGGTTATTTCACGGTATACGAATTGTGTTTTGAGGAGTTGAGGGGTATTGATCTGATGACAGGCAAAGGTACATTATGAGTTATGCGGTCACTACAGGCCTATTAAAGAATTAGCAATATTAAGGTATATGTTGATAGCTCTATTACTTATATACAGAGATTGTGAGGTCTTTGATACAGAAGCTTTGTTTCCACAGAGATATTTATAATTGCAGCTCATTGTTGTATTGCTAGGGGAAATAGTTAAGGTATGCCCTGAGAAAGCTACAGATATGCGACATGAATCATATATTGGCTAGTCAGATATAAATGCTTAGATTTTCATTCAGCAATACAATTGACGATGATACAAACGATTACACTGTAATGTTCTTTTTTACATTTTTCCATGAAAGGATTAAATAATGCCAGTACTAAACTGAGATAGAGAAATAAATAAGTGTAGTTCTTGAAAGTTTTCTTTGTGTAGCTCTGCCCAAAATAAGCTTGCGGCTGCCTTGGCACTCAATGTGAAATTTGCAAAGTTATGGCATTTATAAAGGAAGGAAAATAACTCCTAGAGGGGAAAGCTTGGACCATGACTTTGACTTCCCTGTCAACCAAACGTTGGCAATGCATTCTAAATAAATGACAATTCTGTTCTGACCTCCATTTTTCCTAATCATTAGAATCCTTATTAATAGCAACAAGTAACAAGGGAAGACCCCACTTAAGAGAATATTCAGAACCATGAAACCAGTGCTTCTAACCCTTCTGTAAATATTGCATTGTGTGTACCGTTTTTCTCGTCTTTAAAAGTGATAGTGGTCCACATAGAAGATCAAAATCATAACTTGCACCTATGTTTGAAGTAATAGGTCAGTGGAATTCACAAGTAGAAAGCCTGGATAGGGCAGAATACCATACAGTGTGTAGAGATGGAAGGAAATTCGGAAAAGAATGAGAATGTGTTGTGTTTTCTAACAGTTTCTGTACACCTAGCGTATAAATTAGCTAGTAAGAAAGAGAGGCTCTGCCTGCGCTAAAACCAACCCTCATGATCCACCTGTGACTAAAGCGTGGCATTTAAAGGATGTACATTTTCATGTTTTCATAATATTATGGCAATACAAAACAGGATCAGTAACAAGAAAATGTTTTCTGGAATCATACATAGTCATTGACAAAGCCAATAAATGTGTCTCCTGTATGGTACATAAACTTAGAGGCACCACACATGTGGTGCATGTCTGCATATAAAGCATGCACACCTGTACAAAGACAAACACTCCTAATGGTAATAATTTCACAAAGTGCAGTATTCCTACAGCTAACCATGTACACAGTCCAACAAATGTACAGGCATCAATGCACACGGTCCAATTTTGTGAAAAAAGCATCTTTAATCAGCTTCAGCTGATGGCTCAGGGTGATGTGCATCAACAGAGCACAGGCTGCGGTGCTGCAAGGTGATGTGCAGCAAGGCAGCCTTGGGTGATGTGAACCATATAAGTATATGCACACTAGGGCAGTGGAGCACCAGTAAGGAATGCAGTGCAGCGTTTGGTGATGTGCCTCAGGGGAGACGTGAATGACATCCCTCAAAGCAGAAAATAAAGATGTACTTAGAGGATTCACTGGGTGGGTGGCATCATAAAAACATTGGGTGATGTGCCTTTTGAGAATAATGGGTGCTGTTAGGAGAAAATTAGGTGATATATGGACCCAGAGCTGTGGGCATTTCCGTGTGGTATGCAGTAAGGGCACATATGCAGTAAGGGCACATGATGATGTACAGTTGGGAAAAAGGGTCACAGTAACAGTAGATGGCACCGGATGAGAAAGGGAAGTTCCAGGTTACCCCAAGCTTACAGTGATGTCGATTATGAATGCAGCCCTACAAGTAGCTCAAGTAGTAGAAAGGAGAGAAAAGATATTGGTGCCAAAGAAGCTGCTCACGCTTGAAATTTGGAAAGATGCAGAAGCACATTGCTGTGTTTAGGTGAGCAGGACGCTATTTGTACAGACACCCACATACAGTTGTACACACAAGGACAAAGATACATGCACCAAAACTCCCCTACAGGCATACAAGCACACCTGCGTG
Organism: Pleurodeles waltl; assembly: GCF_031143425.1. Classification (NCBI taxonomy): domain Eukaryota; kingdom Metazoa; phylum Chordata; class Amphibia; order Caudata; family Salamandridae; genus Pleurodeles; species Pleurodeles waltl. The sequence continues at coordinate 1,081,457,788 of NC_090447.1, forward strand.
GCAGAAAGACAGCCTTGCCATGCATGGCACTTTCAGCTAGTCCTGTTTTTGACCACATTTTGCATGTAAAATTATTGAGCCCAGAACTACAGTGGTGAAAGAAAAAGCATAAATTGCAAACTGCAACTACAGAGTTTTGTTAGCTAAAAACCCAGAACATTTTTAGGTTAACCACAGCAGCGTGCAAGTGCAGCTTTTCTGACATCTTGGTATCTAGTGGGCTTTTAAACATGCCCACCTCAGGCCTATCACTTTCACTCATTTGTGGGCTTGCCTTCAATTTTTTTTTGTTATCATTGGTAAATGCTTTACGTTCGTCTCTCCTTGGGGCAGTTTTGTCACCGCCTTTGGGACCAACCCTGTTACATGGATAAATGCATGTTTGTCAATATGTCTGACTGCGAGAGAACTTATTTTTCCCTTTGTGTCTCTCCTTTGTGCTCACGCTCATGGTGGCTGTGGCGCTTTGAATTGGCCTGCTTATGTCAACTGTTTTACTTTTCATTTTTCCTTTTATGTGCCTCCGTCGTACTCACACTCTCGCTCATGGTGGCTGTGGCACTTTGAATCGGGCCTGCTTTTGTCAACTGTTTTACTTTTCATTTCTCCTCTGTATGTGGCAAGAAAAGCTTGAAAATGTTGCTGTATGTGGAAATCTTATTTCACCACACGAAAATCAGTGTTTTAAAACCTAAAAGTTTATTTTAACTTAGATGGTCTCGCGTTTTACCACCTCTTTACACATCCACGGAAAGATCTTTCAAGATATGACACCCAGCAGTCTTTTGGCTCTCATGTGAGATTCTCACCAGGTAATGAATTCTGTAAGACCACAGAGTTTAAACCAATGCCTGCAGCGCTACCCCTTTTCCTCTTCTGCCAAAGACCTGGTTACCAGTGGAAAGAGTTCCCCACGTTCCGCGGTCATAAAAACACCAAAATGTGATTGATCTTCTGGTCCATAGGCTTGTCCCGGTTAAAGGACACTATGGTGGTCATTTTAGAAGGCAGAGAGAACGTTTTTGCAGTGTTTATTTGCAGTTATAATATTTGGTCTGACGCCCCGGCTGCAGGAGAGGGGGGCCAGTAGTATTCCTTGTGCGGGTAGGATCCTGAAATCTGAATCTAACTAAACACAGGGTTTCCTTTCCGTCTTTGCCATTTAGCATTTTGCTGATTTGGAGGCCTTTCATAATTCTTTTGTCAGGGTGGCTGAAATATACCTTTACGATAGCTATTGCAGAGCTCGTGGACTAATGGCGCAGGAGTTGAGCTTCACGTTATGAAAGGATGTAGTTGAGCCTGCTTTACTTAGGCACCGGAAATCCTCATTTGGTGCAGATGCCTGGTTCCATAGACTGGGCGATGCTGTCCGTAGTGCTGAGAAAACCAAATACTTTTTAGAAAGTACAGTTTTACTCGCTGAGTTAATTCAAGCTACTTTCTCGGTGCATGCTAGTGTCATGTGGAATCAAAGGAGATGGGGTTTTAAAAAATATGTTTCCTTTTCTGAACCGCAGACGGCCTTTATTACAGTTAGTCACTGGAGCATGTTTCACGTATGGGTTGCCTGGACTGCAAAGCCTCTGCCTTCTGAGCTGCAGCTAAGCTGGGGAAGACTTTCTTGCCTGTTATCAGGTCATGAAAGGCAAGTATTTTGAGATTGTAATGGCACTATCGCTAAACTGAGAGTACAGTAACATATCAGTAATACTGCACCACGTTTAGTTAAGTGAACTGTACCTATTCTTTAAATAAACGCTCATTTAGAAGGCTCAGGACTCTGTGGGATTTAGCTTAACTACAAAGTGATTACAGCGTATGTGTTTTGCAGAAAGAGGGTTCTTCAATTTCCTCAGTAGGTGCCCTTGACATGTATGGTTTATAATCAAGGACACTTGAATTATGTGGCAGGAGAGGGCCAAAATATGCGGAAGAGTTGAGTAAATTATGTGGCAAGAAAATCCACACTATGCGGCTTAATGCATTACTTTCTGTAATAGTATCAATTTGTTATTCTGTTATTCTCAGGTCAAGCATAGCAGCGCGCAAGCTGCTTTTCCGACATGTTCAACACCCTCGTTCATGGTTTTGCCTTTCAAAAATCCTTTGATGATATTGGAAAATGCTTTAAGTTTGTCCCTTCTTGGGGCCGTTTTGTTACCACCTTGGGGACTGACCCTGTTACAGGGATAATTGCACGTTTGCCAATACTTTTGACTGCGAGTGAACTTCTTTTTCCTTTTGTGTATCTCCTTTGTGCTCACGCACATGGTGGTTGTGACGTTTTGAATCAGCTCGCTTATTTTTTTTTATGTTTCTTGGTGTTTCTTCACTCAAATCTGGACTTCTTTGTTCCACTATATCTCTTCACCTGACCCCTTCATTACTACTTCCTCTAACTTCCCATCCCTTTCTATTAATCTTGCCTCATCTCTATTCATAGTTCCGTACATTGCGTCTTCCCCTAGCTCCACTTTTTAAAACCCTGCCATATTCCCTGTTTTGTCTCATCCTTTGAAGCAGTCTGTTCCCTGATCTCGCCCACCACACCTTTATACCTTTTCTTCTTTATTTTTCCCGACTTCAGTTTTTGTCTATTAGCATTTCTTACTCATGTTTTCTTTTCTTGCACTTGACCATTAACCATAACATGCACTTCACAGCTCCCCTGCTTCTGTCTTCAAGCAAGCCCTCACAGTTCCTCTACACACCGTGTTTGATCCAGGAAGGGTGGCACGCACTGCCAGTTCTGTCCTCCAGTCATGTACAGCTTGTCGTTTTAACTGGTGGGGCGTGTTGTCGACTGGTCTCCTTTCCGTCATTGTTCCAGTATTCCATTTCATGGTATAATGTGAGATTTCCTGCTTGCACCCATGAGCGAGAATGTCAGCGGATGCAAATATTTGCAGATTTGAAAGACTCCACTGCTAGAAACACCTGTCGGCTCAGCTGGTCGCCTCGCTTTGGTGAATTCTCTGTGGCAAGGGGAAGAGTTGGCAGGACGGTGGTGCTGTACTGTTTATGCTCAGGAGCCCTATCCTTGGAACAGCTATTAATAGGCTGAGGTTTGGACTCAGCACTTCAGAGTCTTCTAGTGCACAAAGTATGCCAAATAAATGAAGCTGCTCGCTCATCACCTAGGCGTCGTATTTCGGTGATAATTGCCCCACTGTTTACTCTGTGGAGTCTCGGTGACGCCAATCTCCTTTCCTCAACCCCTACAGTGCTGGCAAGTGGCCCTGTGTCATGTTGATCACTTCCAGTCATTCCTCCAGCTTCAACCAGCAGCATTTTAATATCCCTTGACTTTGACTTTGAATACCGGTCTATAAACAGAAATATGTACTTTCTTTTATAGGCAGTGATCTCATCATAAACTACTTTTCACCAATATACATCACAAACATCATATTTACAATAACATTACAAAGCATAGAAAAACATTTGCCACATAGTAATTCCTGTATATCATAACTACTTATAAGTTACCATCTATATATTCTGCCTTTTGCACCCTAAAAGTCATTTTTAGGTTGAGTGTGAAAGTGCTTTGGCCTGTTGCAATCTATCTGCGGGCTTTTAACCATGCCCACGGCACGCCCATCACTGTCACTCGTTCATGTGCTTGCCTTTCAAAAATCCTTTGTTACCATTGGTAAATGCTTTACGTTTGTCCCTCTTTGGTGCAGTTTTGTTACCGCCTGGGACATCAACCCTGTTACATGGATAAATGCACATTTGCCAATACGTTTGACTGAGAGCAAACTTCTTTTTCCTTTTGTGTCTCTCGTTTGTGCTGATGCTCATGGTGGCCGTGGCGCTTTGAATGGCTCACTTATGTCAAATGTTTTACTTTTCATTTTCAATTTATGTGGCAAGAAAAGTCCAGTTAGGAATTCACAACATTAATAGCTCTAACTGGAGCAAACGCAAGAACCATTGCATTGCAAATGCTTGTTGTTTTGTGCTGATTGCTTTAACATTGTCTCTGTTCTTCTTGCCAGGCATTTTGAAAAAAACATGGGACTTAAAGACAGTTTTTAAAATTTACCTTTAAGGGACTCATCTCAGACGTTTCTGTAACACAGGTTTACGTTACAAGGCAGACAGAAAACAACCCATGCAGCAAATGGGAATAGGATGTGGGAAAGATGTATGATTTCTAGGAAGACTGAGGCCCTGATATATACTTTTTGATGCAAACCAGCGTTAGTGCAGGTCTGCATCAAAAAGTATACCACTGGCTAGCGCCATTCCTGGATGCCAGCCAAGCGTCATATTTAAACTATGACGCTAGCCGGTGGTAAGGCCCAGTTAGCGTCAAAATTATTGAGGGGGGAGGCGTAGGGGAAATTGGAGGTTGTGCATGAAAGAATAGCGCTAGTCAGGTCAAGGAATGACTCTTACCTGATTAGATTGTTTCCACGCGCATCTCCCATGAACCTGACTCCTGTCTAAGTAAAGACAGATGTCATTCCCCCAGCCCATTGGCCATGCTCAGGGGTCTTGAGTCCCCTCAGCATGGCCATTGGGCACAGTGCCATGTAGGGGGGCCCACGTTAGGCCCCCTATGGTACTTTGCAAAAAAAAAAATATACTTACCTGGACTTACCTGGGATGGGTTCCCTCATCCTTAGGTGTCCTCCAGGTGTGGGTGCAGGTGGGTGGGTGTGTCCCTGTGGGGAGGGAAGGGCACCTGTGGCCCATAGGTCCCCTAACACCTGCCCTGACCCAGGCGTTAAATACTGGTGCTAAGCAGGCTTAGCGCCATTATTTAAGGCCCTCCTCCTCCCATGCATGATTTTTGCACGGGAGGATAAATAAGGCGCTATGACCTTTGAGTCATTTTTTGCCAGAGAACGCTTACCTTGCATCTCATTGCTGCAAGGTAGTTTTCCGCAGGCAAAAAATTACTTTAACTCCAATGTTTTGGCGCTAGACATATCTAGCGTCAAAATATAAATATGGAGTTAAGTTTGCGTCAGATTTGCATTAAAAAATGATGCAAATCTTTGAGCAAACATAGTATAAATGTGCCCCTGAATTTCTTCTGACAATTCCCAAAAGAAAACATAACATGAACTGAAAAAAAGCTCAACTGCGTTCCTAATGTATACTGATTTTCTCTGATGCTCAACCCCTTACAAAACCAGTAGTACAACAAGGCATATAGAGGCCTTTAGCATGTTTACATGTCCAAACCTATTTCGAGATCTAATCCAACAGATCTAAACCTACAAATGAACCCTGAGACCAAACATGAGATACATTTAAACAAACTGGCCACCTTAACTTGTAAGATAGCTCAGTGAGGTATCCTACTGACTTAAAACATCTGCGTGAAAGCGGGAGGTCTGAGATTGAACTTCCCCCCACACTCCCGGAGCAACACAGATCATGTGAGGGCAATATGTTTTTGTCAGTATTGGAGTCCTTAGGAATGGCATGCTTCCAGAAAGTCCACCAATTTCAGCAGTAGTGGCAATGTCTTGATAAATACAGAGGTTCCGAGTGGCAAAAAAATAAAAAATTGTAGGGATGATGCTGTATGTAAAGAGACATGGAAAGTAATGTTGATAACCCTGAATTTATTGTTAGTTAATATGGTGGCCATAAGTATATCATAAAAAATATACAGGGCCTCATTTATAAGGTTTTGGTGCAGGGCAGCATGCCAAGGATTCCTACTGCACTACCCTGCGTCAGAAGAAAAGGGAAAGAATGTGCTGTAACCCTGAGATACAGCACATTCCTGTTCTTTTCCCCTGCTCTAGTGCAAAATGAGTAGCATGAGCCATGAGGCACCCTTGCACCATGGTGTAAGAATATCTGCGTTGCAGGGATGATTTTTTTGTGAAGGAAGGGACACCTTTCTGCACAAAAACAATCACAAGAGGTGCTTTCTTCTTTCTAGGTTTGCTTTAAAATGCAGCACACATATAAAAGGGAATAATGAGGAGAAATAAAAGTATTTCTCCTCATTGTACCTTTCTTACGCCACCCCTGGAGTGGCGTAGGCTTTTGACGCATTGCCAGGTTTATGAAATCTGGTAATCTGTCAAATGCCATGGGTGTTACGTGGGAACACCAATGATAATGCCCATGGTACACCTCTTTACAGCAGGGTGAAGCAACGCAGTGCAGTCCTTATCTAAAAGGCCATTAAATACCACGCAGGGTGGCTTTATGTGGCCTTGTAGATATATCCCTGCAGTATGCGCCGCAGAACCATCATTAGAAGTGACATGTGGCGGTGCACGGGGACTTGTAAATTAGACACCCAATCTTTACCATTTAGTGGTGTATTTGATTGTACGGGATCCTATAAGGGAAACTAAAATGGCTGCAAGAGGACATGACAAGTTAATACCTATTTATCTAAACAGGGCTACATTGCTCATCCCTTGACCTACCTGTGCAACAACCATGTTGACATAAGTGTCACATTACTCGTATGTTATCTATTTTGTTTAATTGCCTAATGGGTAGTTTCAGTACTCCTATCTACATCCTTTTCATCTGGAACCTCCTTTTTCTCTGGGTACGCAAGAAAGGCAGCATTTTATGTTTACAGTGTCTTAATGATGATATTAGAAGCCTTCCTGAATGTTCTTAGGTGCCTCTAAATGTTCTTGCAAAGCCCAAAGCTCTACTTCCCCCAACAAACTGCAAAGCTGTGCACATATAGTGTGCAGGTTAGCATAAAGCTTTCCACCAACTCAACACTCAAGGTAACGATCATACTGTACACAGCAATGCACCCAAAGTAATGTTTGCTATACACAGGATCAGGTAACATCATTGTACGTAATGATAATGACATAATTGTACGCATCTCGGGCAAAATGAAGAACCACGAATTGTTAATTCACCAACACCATTCAGAAAGGAGACCACACTCAGATCCAACCCCAATATAGAATAGCCACATCACCCACGTAAGAGATGAGTAACTGTCAAACAGCCTCTGCTGGAGATGGCAGCCAAGGAATGAGTGCAAGGAGCAGAGCGATGCAAAGTGCTCTCTGCTTCCAGCATCTCAGGAAAGCCCACTGGGACTTGTAGTCTTTGTTGCTCTTGCAGGCATAGGTGATACACGCGGAGATTCCGCAGGACACAATCACCAAAAAAAGTCTGAGGTGTATGGGTGGCCATGCTCCAGTGACGGCGCCAGATCAGGCAGGATACTAACGGTCCGGTGGGTATAAGGGACCACTGTATAGGTTTTGACAGTTATACAGTGCTGTTAAAAGCGAAACCTAGTCATCCAAATGTAATAAAAAAACAAGATTAGTTATAACCTACAGTGTTGATAACAAGGAAACTACTAGATTCCTGGAGCAGACCTCTTGTATGAGTTGGGTATCTACGATCACATATGGAAACGGAAGACAAGTAGGATTCAAAAGATTGTGATACTGTGGGTACATTTTAGATGGTTAACTGGCCCACTTTGAAGCTGTGAAACATTATTAAATACATCGTAATTAATGGAAAGATGTAATTCATCAGTTTACAGAGAAAGATGAAAATTGCATGCAGTGTAGGTAGCACAGATGGGCTTCATAGGTATGTGGCCTCTCATTACATTATAAGCTTTGTCAGGAGCTGCTATAAATATATTTTAATTGTGTCATATCTTATTTGTGTGTAGTTCACACTTTTTTGCTTTCCATATGTGACATGTTAATGACTCAATTTGAAACAGCCTGGGAGGAGAGTTCCTATGGGATATGGAAGAGCGTGTGAGGGAGTGTACTGTCTCATGCGTGAATAGTCAGACGTGTGTCGTTTTAAAACAAGAAGCGAAAATAATGCTGAAGAGAGATTTCATTGCCTGATTAATATGACAGCAATTAATAGAGCTACACAACTGTTAGCAAAAGCATACCTATGAAGAGAAGACAGCTACAGCTTTGTTCGCACTTTTCTAAAGGAGGCACGAGGGTGGAGGGGGCTATTCTTCATATGAAACGTCTTTACTGGCAATAAAATAAAAACGCCTACAATTGGGAGGAACAGTTTCTAAAGAAAAGTTTCCTTTAAAGTCTGTGTCGCTCTGTAATTTCAACTGGGTAATTATTTTATGGGCGAGAATTTGCTAAGAAGTTCGATATAACTACAAGGGGTCCAATGTGCTATGATTCACTCTTGACTTATAAGGTGATACAGCGTTCTCTTTATGTGACATATAATAAAGAATGGAAAATCCAGATTCTGCCGCTCAATGCATGGTGGCCTAAAAGCAGATTCCGCTAACAATAAGCTTTTTGTGCTGTTCCAACAGTACCTCTGAGCAGCTTTTTCTCCGATCCTATAAATCACCAAGACAAATGACAGCAAAACAATGTCAAAGGTGAGATTGCAGGTGTTCCCTAATATTCAAGACACTAAGGCCCATATCTACTGTCCTTTATTCAAGGGAGCATGAAGATTTGCAGCACTGTGCTGCATGCAGAACAAAAAAACAGTGCAGCACCAGAATAGTAAGAGATGCCTGACGATGATTTCACTGTCAGCACTCATGCAAGTCTTGTAGTTCTTGGATACAGACCCTCACTATGTTGCACAAAGGCAACTTTGCATTGTCTATCTTAGGATCGGGCCTCTAAGGGCGCCTCCAGCCCACATTCCTGTGTGCAGACACTAGCACACGTGTGCTTCTCGATCCCTTGCTTGCACCTGCTTTTTTTTGGTGTTAGGATGTTAGCAAATGTAGATCATTCCATTTTATTAGACATGGCTTGCCAACAAAAAATAAGGGTTTTGTGCTGGCCTGCCCTACAGACGCCCTGCCTTGTATACATTAGCAGGAGAATGCCCCACAGTGGTTTTGTGCATGATTGTTGATCCATCTCTGCTGTACAGAGCCTGGCGATGATTCATGATGCTTTGCAACACTTCGAGTCGCACGAGCACCGACACAACTTAAGTAAATCTGGATCTACGTCGCCAGTCTGGAGCAGAGATTCAGCCCTCCAAGCACGCTAGAATCTCTGGAGTTGTTTGGTTGAGCAGTCATTGTCTATCTCAGCGACACCAGTGTGAATGTTCAGGCTAAATGCAATCCAACCCTGTTTTCGTAGTTGCAGGTATAGGTATAGTAAAATAGTAATCATGCAAAGTAAATGCCACAGCTCAATAGGCAACAAAAAGTCATACAAAAATGCACTTAAAACAGTGGGCTCTCTTGTTACACACAATATTATTGTCTGTGGTTAGTAGCTGAGCTGTTCATACTGCAACAGAGAGTAAAGAAGAGTGTGATTCTTCTACCAATATGGGAACTCCAAAGACAATGTTCACAATCATTGATGGATCATGATCTCTAATAAAATGACAAAATACAAACAATATTTATTGTGCAAACTTTTTGTCTTTTTTTCTCCATTGTTTTGCTGAATTTGTTTTTGTCAGCCTAAGGACTCATTACACTTACCCAACTGGCATATCTAATTTACTTTTAGGCCCATAGTAAAGAGCACTACATGTGCCCAGGGCCTGTAAATTAAGTGTCACTAGTGGGTCTGCCGCACTATTTGTACGACCCACTTCAGTATTCCATTAAATATATCCCAGGCCTGCCATTGCAGGGCAGGGTGCTGTGTAATTAAAAGGTAAAATATGTAACTTTCAGTCTTACATGTCCAGGTAATGAAAAACTCTTAAATTTGTTTTCACCACTGTGAGGTCTAACCCTCTCACAGGACAAATAGGGGGTTTCCTATTACATTTAATAAGCTGTAATTCCTGACTGGGTGGCGGTAGTTCTTTCATGTTTAGCATATATATGGATTTGTAATGATAAGTCGTCTTTAATGGTAAAGTCCGATGTATTGTTACAATTTTTCAAATTCGACTTTTAGGAAGTTGCCATATCTTACTCTTAGCCCTGTGTGCCACCATCCTGTCTCTGCTCACTTATCTCAGGTGGGTGACAGATGGGCTATGCATATTCCCGCTAGAATACCACACACAACGGGAGCTTAGGTGTGACTTGCTGGTCCTTGATGGGCCATCAGGACAGGATGGGAGGGAGGAGCTGGACACAGCCTCACTCTTACACCTGAATAGGCTGTGTGCTTTCCCCACACAAAGGGCTGCATACCCCACTGGCGTGAGTCTGGAGCAGAAAAGCAGGACCTCTGTACACTTCAAATACGTCTTTGAAGTCTCTCCCACTTCAAAGGCACCACTGGGTATAAGAAGTGGACTTCAGACACTACCACCTCAGTGCACCTCTGGACCTGTGGATATGCTGCCAGGAAGCAGGACTACTGTGCTGCTGAAGGACTGCAACTCTGCTGGACTGCTTCTCTGGAACAGCTGTTTTCTTGCTGTGCTGACCTGCTGCCTTCCTTGCCTGGGTGAGAAAGACTGGACCCACATCACTGAAACCCATAACCCACAGTGATTCCAAGATCCAGCTGACTGGTCTTCTGTTTTCTGAAGTCCCAGGGTCATAAAAGACTTCTAACTTGTCTACATCTACATCTGGACTCTGTCATCTTTGAGTCTTTCCTGCCAAGTGGAGCCTCCCCAGTCCTGGACCCTTGGAAGGGGGCTTAAGGTGTTTGCTGCAGCTGAAATAATGCATTGCCCCTGCTATGCGGATTAAAACTGGCACAATGTCCCCTTTGCAAAGATTGGACTTGACACATTGTTTATCCAATAGGGATCAACCTGGGTGCATTGCTTTCGTAACCACTTCATCTCAGACCCAACACATCACTGCTGCTGGGTGGAGAAAATCGCAGCATCTTTGCAACTGCGTGGGAAAGATTGACGCATCCCCTGCACTGCAGGGATCGACACTGAAGCATTGCTTCAATCTGCTTCCCACGTCTTCGTCATCAAAGCAACCAGGATTAAGGTATTTTCATTCAGCAGGCCTCACTGGGTCTCTGTAGCTAGCCCACATTGCATTGCAGTCGGCCTGAACTTTTGATTTTGTCCCAGTCCGGAGTGACCAGATAGCCTGGTTTGCACTTTCTGCTTCCAAGCGGGTTTCTACAGTTTATACTTTAAAAATTCATGTCTCAAGTTCTACTTATTGGATTTCTGTCATTTTGGCCTTGTGTTATTTATTAAATTAGGCTCTTTTTTTCTATCTGGGCGTGGCCTCTTTTTGTGTTGTGTTTTCACTGTTTTACTGTTTGAAGTGTTGCATAACTATTTCACACATTGCCTCTGGAGTTTAGCCTGACTGCTGTGTGCCATGCTACTATGGGGTGAGCACAGGTTAATTTAGGGTGTGTTTTTGACTTACCCTTGCTAGGATTGTGGTTCTGCTTGGACAGGGCATAGACTTCTGCCAACCAGACACCGAATTTCTAACAACAAGAAACTAGCATTGTCATAATACAATCAAATTTATAAATGTTTGTATTTAAAATTAGAGATACAACTTGCCAGTTTAGAGGTAGGTTACTGTTTCTAGCTAACTTGAAAGCTGGTTATCTCACAGCCAAAGAATATTAGCAAAACTTCACAAATGGATACACATTCAGAAGTGTATATATCAGCATGTATCACAAATAAAGGGGGACACAGAGAAGTCGGGTAGTCTGGAGCAAAAGAATCATGGGCTTCAGCACAAGAGCACACATTAAGGCCACATGTGATCTCTTCAAGCTTTCTGGTTCACTCACTATTAAGTTGCCATTGTGCTTGCCTTCTGCTCATCAATGAGGGTTCAAGAGTAACCTGCTCTCTCCAGGCAACGCTGATCAGGCAAGTGCACTGAAGGAGTCCTCAAATAAGTGAAAAAATAGTAAGCAGATTGTGAACGAGAGGGTGAGGGCTCTAAGTTAATTACACATTAACTTCTACTGCATGGGGCATTAGATGCAGAAATGGGTCCAACTGTTATGTGGATCCCATTAAGCAGTAGGTCAGCATATTAGGGCAACAATCAGCAACTGTTGACCCAATTCCTAACAACCTCATAGTGCCTCACCTGAACTCCCAACCTTCCCAGGGTAACATGATTTCTGCAACCTCGAAAATGACATTTTGACTACCAAGAAAGTGAAGGAAATAGATCTCACTCTTTCATTGTTTTACTCATGCACGGCTAGGGTAAACACAAGAAAGATACATGTAAAGGTTTTCAAACATTTATTGAAATAATCTCATCCTTACATAAAGAGAATGAGCTGCAATTACTAGCCAGATGAAACAATGTATTTTAAGCAGCAGCACCAACACGGTGAAAACAATATACAGTCCAACCATGGTAATTTTAGATCTATATCTTCCTACCTATCACTAGCTACACTCTGAGAGGCTAGTGGATGTATCCTCCCCCCAATCCAAGAGCATAGCCTGATACCCCTATACCCGGAGAGCTGAGCGATAGATCCGGTCTAGAGTGAATATGCCAATCCTTCTTTGCAAGATGGAAGATCAGCAACAGCAGAGCTGCATATTCAACACAGGATTAGTTCCAGGACAGTCGTGGCCAGAGTGCTCCTCTGCCCCTTGTAGGGCAGTGTCCCATTTATGTCATCAAAACCACACTATGGCAAAGGCACAGCTCTGATGCAATGATATGTCTAGATGCTAGAAGCTGTCTCCGAACGGACAACAAAAGCACTAGGATATCTTGTTCTGTGTTTCTAGCCTTAAACAGATTGAACAGATTACATGGTGAAAAATACTTTCTGAAAACAAGCAACATTTACAGCATCTTCTCAGAATAATATTGGGCAAGCATAAAGTGTTTAAAATGTCATTGCTAAAAGCGATAGCCCAAAACCTGTAAAATGTGAAACGTAACACTAAGCTAGGATGGAGGCCAAAAGTGGGCCCAAGAAGGCCTCACCACACTACTGTTTAGACTACCAAATGTGAACCCATAATTTCGTTTTTTTTCCTGAAATTACGAGATCACATGTTAACAGTTTTTCTGTTGTACAATGCTGGGAATTACAGCAATTTAAGGGCTTTGCATTTATCGACTGCAGAAGACTGACTATTCAAACTGTCTTTCCTGGGATTCAAACCTGTGACATGCATCATTAAAAAAAAAAAAAAATCTTAATTTCATTTTGTATACTAGAATGTGACTCAACGGATGCCATCTCTGCAGTGTAACATCCGACACAGAAGGAAAGTGCAAGAATTAGTATCATAAGGATTTAGAATCAAACATATATCTAAGAGCTTTACAGCACTCCCCACATCATCCTTAGTCAATAAAGTTACCATTCGATAGTGTGAGTCACAAGAGCAGAAGAATATCAGGGTTAGTAGAGCCCAGCTGTGGTGGAAAGTATGGGCACAGATACAGTACAGTATGTGTTAAACATTCTAATCATGTGTGTTGGACTTAGCCCTTTCTGCAGGTCATCCCAAGACTGTTTGCCTTCCTCCTCCCATTTTTTCACTGAATTTGTTTTGTTGGCTTTAGGACTCTGTGCACGTTACCACTGCTAACCAGTGCTAAAGTGCTTGTGCTTACTTCTTAAATACATGGTAGAACAGGCCATACTCAATTGGCATATTTAACTTACCTGTAAGTCCCTAGTAAAGTGGCACTACCTGGGCCCCGGGCCTGTAAACTAAATTCTAGTAGGGGGCAGTTAGCACTGACTGTGCCCCAAACTTAAGTAGTACTTGTCTCAGGCCTGTCAATGTAGCCTGTGTGTGTACAGTTTTAACATGCCATGTCAACATGGCAAAGTAAACCTTTTGCCAGGCCCAATCCTCTTTTTCAGAACATATAAGGCACCCTTAGGATATGTCCTAGACAGGCCAAAGGGCATGGTGCAATGTATGTAAAAAGTAGGACATATACTTCATAGTTTTTCGTGTCCTGGTAGTAAAAAAACTCTTACATTTGTTTTTAACTACTACAAGGTCTACTTCTCCCATAGGATAGCAATGGAGTAACGTTATTACATTTTATGAGTAATTTCCAAACTGGAATAGGCAACAAGTTCATGTTTGAAGTCTCTGGAATCACAATTTAAAATCCTAACTTATGGTGGTGTCGGATTTTAAATTGACATTCTGGAAATGCCACTTTTAGAAAGCTGGCATTTTCTTGCCTTAGCCCTTTGGTGCCTGCAGCCTGTCTCTGGGTCACATGACTAGGTATTGTTGGCAGTGATGGGCTTTGTGTATGCCTCCTACACAGCCACACACAATAGGGTGCTTAGGTATGACTTGAAGCACCATCACTGGCAGGATGGTTGGAAGGAGCTGGACCCCCTGTAGTTCAACTAGAGCCAGGGCCAGGAAAGCAAGGCATCTGTGCACTTCAAAGGAATGCCTCTAGAAGCTTCTCCCCACTTCAAAGGCACAACTGCGTATAAATACGGAACCTCAGACACCAACTCGTCAGCACACTTCTAGACCTGTGAATACTCTGATCAAGTAGGCTTTATTCCACGTCGCAAGATGGCGTATAATATTTGGAGGCTCCTCTCTCTCTTAAATGATGAATTTGTGGATAAGGAGAGAACAGCTGTCATGGCAATGGACATTGAGAAGGCCTTTGACACTTTACGCTGGAAGTTCTTATATTCTGTAATGGCTCAAATAGGTTTGGGTGCAAGATTTATTCGATGGATCAGATGGATCTGTATAGGTCCTAGAGCGCGAGTAGGCACTGAAAGAGTAGTATCTGAACCTTATGATGTGGGACGCAGGACTAAACAAGGGTGTTCAATGTCCCCCTTATTATTAGCTATCGCTATGGAGCCTCTGCCCAGTTGTGCCCAAACCGGGAATTTTCATTGTGGGATGGAGGTCCATGGGCAAACCCATTTTGCAACATTATATGCTGATGATATGCTGCTCTTTCTCCGACTCAAGAATTTCTTCAATATGAAATGGAGTACCCAGTTCCCGCTGGCACATTGCCTCTTGACCAATATCAAGTGGTCATGTATACCGAAGGCGTGAGCCGCAATAACCAGAACCATACAACACAGTAGGATTGAAATAGTCACGAGGAGAGTGAAACATAAGAATAACACTATCATGGTGTTAACAATTTCTACTTTCTCTCAGCTAGTTCTATTTCGAGCACAGCATGTTAAGCTTCTAACTTGCCTTTCATATTCCCTGGGAAGACATCAACCCTCATACCTGAGCAAAGGCCTGTGATCTTGTTCAGCATCTGCAACGAGGCAGTCAGCGTCTAGTTGTTGATCCCTGGTCAGAATCTCCCTCTTGCATGTATTTGGACAAGGAAGTGTTCTATAACTAACATGTCAGCGTGATCACAAAATGTCCCTACGCAAGAATGCCAAAGACTAAACTCCTACCACGTCTATCGGCAATGTACCAGACTGTATCCTTGACTGAAGCACAGAGTGAACAGGAATGTGTTATTGAGAACTCCAGTGCTGAAGTAGGCTAAACAGTATGATATAAAAAATAAAACAAGACCGTAGAACTGGTTATTTGAAAAATAACAGTACGAAGCCCAATAAAAAGCATGTAGAGCAAAGTTCACAGAGGCTCTAAGCTGCAAGCAAAGGAATAAAATACATCCAGGGCAAAGTGCACAAAGGCCTAAAACCTGAAGCTAATGCGCAAAGGATACATAAAACTGACCACACTACACCCTCCCCTTGTCGGTAGCAAGTCATTCTAACAAAATAAAAATATGCCCCAGATATCAAATATATATATTTCGACAAGATCAGAGGACAACAAAGCAGAGAACAAATTTAAATTGGGAAGCATGTGACGGGAAAGCCAAACTTGATATAATGTCAATAAAAAAAATATAAAAAAATCCAATTATTAGACAGAAGCCACGGAAAGCAGGAGATCCTCCACTTCGACAGACGTCAATACAGGGAAATCCACACCAAAAATCATCATGGAGCAGGTGGGCTCCAAAGCCCCAGAACCATCCGGGGCGGCACCCCGTGCAGGGCCTTTGAATGAGACAATACCATCTTCCTCCAGGAAGGGAATCTCATAAACCGCCTCACGAAGCAAACGCAACCGCAGTGCACAAGTCTGGGAATGAGCCCTAATCGGGAACATCAACAGATGAGTATCGACCACTGGGGGGCGCTGCAGTGAGAGACAGAGAGCCAGTGCATGTTCAAACGAGCAACAAAGGCACCGAAACACGGGCTGCACACAATCCAAAACCGGTTGGAATGATAGAGACCAGTCACACTCCAAATGTCCCAGGAGTGTTGCTAAAAAATGCTGCATCATGCGTTCACGACACAGCTGCGCTGATGGGAGCGCTAATATTGGATCTCGTCGCAGTGGGACAGCCATTGTGGATGAACAGCAGCAACAGCAAAACCCCAGCCAATAAAGCCAAAGTAATCAGAAATCCCCCAAAAATGCTTCAGAAAATAGAGTGTATAGCTGAAGGTATTAACCCTAAAATGGAAGAGAAGGTATGAGCAAAACCAACACCAACGGCTTTGAAAAAATGTGCAATTCCAGCAGTGCTGGATGTATTAAATATACGTCCCACGAGCTCACCAAAGTGACTCGGAAAGTTAGTATTCAAAAGGGACTGTATTTCCGCTGATGACCTCGCCACCTGAAGTGCGTAGGTCTCGCTAGCAGATGTAAGGGCCACATGCTTTTGAAACAATAGATCTTTCAGTCGACTCAACTTGTCGAAATTCACCTTGGAAGTAGCAATATGAGGCCAGATGTCCGCTACCTCCCTAATTTGAGTGGGGGTAAACAACACATTCCCACAGCACATAACGGCCTTGGTGACAATGACTACGTAAACTATTCCGGCGCGCATGCCACAACAGGGTTCACTGTTAAGAAGGACGTAACTGCCGTTCGAAAGCACCTGGAAAGTGTTTTTAATTACCGTGACTGGAACTCCCTTAAGATAACAAGCTAAGTTAGCAATTGAGGCATTACACGCCCTGTGCAAAGACAGCTGTTTACAAAACATTGAATGGCTGATAGAAGTTTGGCATTCGCTACCTCTAAGAAAAACCTCCCTCAAACCATTAATACATCTGTATAGAAAGGGAAGCTCCCACACCTCGTGTATGTAACTGTCTCCCAACCGTTCATATCTACCCACCGGAATGTGCTTTAAACAAGAAGTAAATTGCAGAGTGGAGATAGACAAATTAATAACTCCGTGAATCAACCACTCAGCTGACGGAATCTCAGCCACAGTAAAAGGCCATTTCTCCAGCTTTTCAATATTTAACATAACATATTTCGCTTCCTTCTTAGCCATTAGCTGTTGTTGACGAGTCAAATTAAAGGAAATAAATATGTCCCTGGCACGAATGTGCTGCTACGGAACGCGACCTGCTTTTAAGGTCTGCAGAGTCCAACCCAATTGCATGACTGACCGCGTTTGACTCTGCCCATGATATAAAGAAGACATATCAGATCTAATAATGTCTATAGCAGAGGAAACAATGTTGTAAATTGTGTATACACGGTCTGAAAGCGTATACATCCCATTATCCACATCAGTCAAAGCCTGTATCAAATTTTCCTGATCAATGTGCCTCAACCGGGCCGCTGCCTCTTGTTGTGAAAGCTTCCGAATCTCATTATATACTTCATACAAAAAACGTTTCTTCCGCAGCATTCTTGGTCCTGACAAAAAATCTTTCAAGTCAGTATCATTAGACAGTAATGTGAGATGTGTCTTAACTGCATCCAGCGTGGATGACTTCAACCATTGTTGACAAAGTTTCCCCACGCTGTATGTAGTAATGATATCAGCATGTTCTGGTGATATGTAGCGAGGGTCTGCCCTACTAGTCCTGAACCCCCCTGAAGAGGTGACAAAACGCTGATGACACCCATTAGTGTCTATGGGCCACAATAACCACCCGCTCGGACGTATCAATGAAGTGTTAAGCGTACCATTCTGGACCCAATATGTAAGCTCACTAAACGTGGCATTAATATATTGCTGCCAATTGTTCAATTTGGAAGGGACAGGTATGCTAGGTAAATTCAAATCTCTAATCGTTGCTAAGCCAAAACAACTAGTCTGTTGTACAGTGTCATTTAGGAGAATCATTTGGACAGGAATAATACACGCCCTAAACAATGTGTCCCTGACCCGCATTTGCCAATTCTTCGTTCCCCAGACACTTTTTAAATCAACAGTTTTGGACCAATATTCATATCCCTCAACCGCAAGTTTGGATACAAACAAATTTGAATACAGTAATTTAGTATCAGTCAATAACATTTGCTTATTAGCATGCGGAGTAACTTTAAAATAGTAAGTCTTAGCACACTTAGCACTGTTGATTATGCCCAGAAAAATATGCAAATTTATCAGAATACGTTTTAGAGCTCCCCTGTGGAGGAGTCGGGCAATGTTCCCATTGCATATATTCAAATATCGATTCAGGGCTACTAGCTTTATGAATAAAGTGGTGTCCATAATAATTGTAGCAAAACATGTCACCATAATTATCTCTAAATAGGTAAGCATCTGCATTTTCATTGACAGTATAATATTGCAATTCCGTCAACATAGAATCCACTGTCTTTACATCCCAATCATCAGATATAATGCCTGGTATAACAATATCATTCATTGATAACTTGAAAACATACGGTATTTGAATTATTTCAGTGGGACCATATATATCAAACATCACTCTATCCCACACAATCCCATCTGGAATCGGCACAGCAGAAATGTTCACAAAGGACAAGTCTCTTCGAACCATATGTGATGAAAAATGTGGTTTCAACACCGTCTCCACGTGCTCAATGTCAGATCATTCAGGGAGAAAATGACCATGTACTACCGGAAAAAAGGTAACTGCAAACCCCAGCTACAAGAAAAGAGTCATTACAGTCCTAAAAAGCCACAGATAGTTCCAAGGAACAACAAAATATGTGTGTTTAAGCCAACACATCAGCTTACGCTTACCCAGGGCTGATGTTGAAGAGGACAAGGAGTCCGATACGGTATCATCAGTGGTATTGAAGCAGCCAGAGGCAGTTCTCACAAAAGTTGCTACCGTAAACAAAGAAGCAGATGGTGGCTCTCGCCTTGGCACACTATAAACCACATGTTCAGCAATATCAGTAGAACGTACAGCAACTTGATCAAAAGATTCCAAAACATTCGCCATCTGTTGAACAATCGCAAGATCTGCTTCCACCCTCCCCAAGCCCGGAGAGGAAATAGTGTTGGTGCAAATCACCTGCAGCGGAACTTCTTCCCCAGTAGTGAGAGGGATTCCGGAACTACTGGGTGACCCTCTTGGTCTGCTGTGCAGAATCGGCCACATGTTGTAACTTGACATTATCAATGGAAACAAAGCGATTTCCTTTGGCCCCTTGCAACGGTGGCAAAATTACAGTTCTTGTGCCGCTGATCCCTATCACAGGGATAGGCACCCGATAAGAAGGACCAAATTCTTTTTTCACTGCGACCTTTTCACGCACAAGATCCCCAGTCCTGGGAATCCAACCAGTAGACGTTACTCATTCATCCTTAATTCCTGTGGAGGCAGCACTTGCAGAAGAGTTATCTTCACAGAATTGTTGTAAATCCTGCAAAACAGTGACACGATCATTTATGTCAAAGGGCGTATCTGCCCTCTCCACACCAGGACCATCTAGATCAGGAACATACATTTGTGTTCCAAACAGGCACTCATATGAAGTATGACCCCCCCAGGGACCTTCTAGGCAAGTCATTAGGTGCTCTCTGTACTCCATACAGGTGGGCTAGCCAACTACGACCCGTACCTATAACTCTGGCCGTTAAGGATTGCTTTAAATCGCGATTTTATCGCTCCACGACTGAATTTCCCTCGGGATGAAATGGAGACGAGAACTGGAGCTGGACCCCCAACGAAGCCATGGTGTCCCTGAATGCCTTAGAGGCAAAGGCAGGGCCCTGGTCCGAATGAAAAGCCGCAACTGCAAATGTATCAACAAAGATGCGCAAATCTTTAATAATAGTTTGAGCGTCAGCCGAGCGCTGTGGCCAGACCCACACAAATCTGGAGCACGAATCTACAGCAACCAATATATATTTGTATGCACTATTTGGCGTCAGCGGACCACAATGATCCAAGTACACACACTGTAAAGGTGTATTTGATATGAGAAGGGGCGTCTGCTGTGGGCGTCTAGCCGTGGAAACTTTAATTTGTTGGCAGACATCACAACAAAGGACATACTGCTTTGTCTCCTTATAGAGACCAGGCCACCAATAACGAGCCTGTAACAGTGAAATAGTGGCAGCCACGCCTGCATGTGCAGAAGCCGCCCCCTCGTGTGCTGCAGTAATTAATCGAGGTCGCTCCATTTTATTGGGCATTTCATGTACACCAACGCCTGGAATTTTAACAACAGCCTTTAGCATACCACCCATACAGTAATTATATTTAGAAGGAAATCCTTTAGGAAATGGCGTGCCATCAGCCGTAGCTTTTATGGCAGCCAAAATCTCTGTGTCTGGTTTGGAACTCGAACAAGTTACTGCGGCCACAGTGGCAACCGCCACTGCCGATTTTGCGGCTTCATCAGCCAAAGTATTCCCAGCAACGTGTATTCCAACACGCAGGTGTCCAAGTGTATGCACAACATGGACTTTAGGAAGTGTCTCCTACAGATCCGCAACCTTTCCGCACAGCAATTTGTTTTTAATGGTGTTACCTTTGGAATCTCTGAACCCATTCAACCTCCAGTAGTGCAAATATTCATTGAAAGACTGAACTCAGTAATAGGAGTCACAAACCAGCAAAGTAAGTATCGCTGGATCCGCGTGTTCCAAGGCTAACAAGAGAGCTTTCAGCTCAGCCAACTGTGCCGTACAATCTCCCAAGGTCTGTGTATAAGTATGTCGGGCAGAACACTTCCCCCTCCATATAACCGCTCACCACTGCACAAGCAGCAGAATACTGTTGTTTAGTCCCAACCGCTTGTTGCGGATGGATTTGTCTGGTTGTATAGACTTATTAAACCGCTTTGTTATAGTATCTGGGCTACAAAATAATTGGCAAAAATCTCACTTTGTTCCACTGTGCAAAGATGCTGCACCACCCCTAAATTTACAAGGGCTCAGTATGAGCCCTACCTGCAGTAAATATTTAGGTGTTAAAACACATAATAGCCAGCAAGATATATTAGATGTTAATATTAGAGGAACTGTTAGAGCACATAGAACTAGTATTCATTTTTGAACAAGCTTATCATTATCTGTGGCTGGCAGAATAACGGTAGCTGAGATGGTGGCACTACCAAGATTGCTCTATTTCCTTAGCACGTTGCAAATGGTGTCTCGCCAATTGTTTAAGTTTATGGAACTGGATTCACTTTTTCTGGAATTACTTTGGGGAACAGGTAAGCGTAGAGCAGCACTAACAAAACTACAGTCCTCTATAATGGAGGCACGGTTGGCTGATCCTGATTTTGAACCTTATTATCTGGCAGCTCAACTACAATTGTTAAACAAGTGATTTTACTGTCAAATTAACCCTGAGGAGGGTGTTTTTGGCTCAGTGCCTGATTTGCAGGACTTATTGAATGGCTTCATGCTTCCTCTGTGGAGACTGCCTGCAAATTCTCAAGAGCTCCTAGTGATACAGCAGTGCTGGTGTCCTTGCTAGTAGCGAACTGGGCCCAGGTACCCTATTCGCCTGATATGTGGTTAAAATGGATGAAAATAGTGTCCTAGGTAGGAGCGTTAGCAGCGAGTGAAAAGTGGACTGCCTTTGGGGCTAACCATTTTGGGGATTTATATTGGGATGGAGTATTGCTTAGGTCTGAAGACCTGACCGAGGGATTTGATATACCTAGAGGACTATTTTTCGTATACCGGGCATCGGTTAAAACAATGAGGAATTATTGGCAAAATGGAGATGCTGAACCTGGCACAAATCAGGTGTGTCAACAGCTCTGTACAACAACAGGGTGTGTAAGAGCGGTCACATATCTGTATTGTGCAATTCATGTAAATATTCTTTCTCCTCTTGCCGAGTTGAAAATAAAATGGGAGAGAGACTGAAGCTCCGATTAATGTTGTGGACTGGGATAGGATAACAGCATATGTACCATCTGTCTCTAGAAATGCTAGGTTCAAATTAATTAATTTTTATATTTTGCATAGAGTCTATCGAACACCTGGCAGGATTAACAGGTTTGATGTGAGTGTTGCTGCAAAGTGTCCTAGTTGATGGGAGTTGGGGGAAGATATTTTCCACATGGTATGGTCCTGCCCTTTGTTAGTGGGGTTCAGGAAGGAAGTTATAGAATATATTAATTGAATAACCTTACAGGATATCCCTTGTACACCTTTGGTCTGCCTCCTAGGGGGATACCCCAGCCCCAAAAATAAGAAAACCACTTCTAGATTTACTAACTTAGGTTTGGTTCTGGCAAAATGGGAATTGACTATGAAAATGGCACATGGTCATCAAATTACTAGATGGCTTAAGGAAATGGTTAAGTGGGTAAGTTTGGTGAGTGCTGTGTTGTTTCCTGAGATAAAGAGAAGGCAATGAAAAAATGAAAGTGTTGAAGCATGGGAACACCTGGTGGATAGTTTATTGACCCCAGAAGCAGATACCGATTTGTCAAATAGCTCCATGAATCCATGCAGGTGAAAGAAGGACATTGTATTTTATATTGGGTGATTAAGGGTCCTACTGTGATATACTTGTTCATGTGGAATACTTGGCACTTTATTAAATACTGCATTACTTGATTAGGGGTAACTGTGTGTGTGGGATTAATGTTATAGTTTTACTGGACCTAGTAAATATATGTTTGAATGCTTGTGGATGCATGTCATATGAGATATATTGATTATCACGTTTAGTCTATTAATTATAGCTGAGTATTTCTCTTTTTTATTCTAACATTTAATCTATTTATTATAATTATCTGAGTACATCTCATTTTTAAAGCAAATGACGGTATGTGTAGTGCACATCATTTATGATCTGTATTATATGCCAGTCACTATTGCACAAAGGTCTATTTAATGAGACTAAAACTATGTGGTGCCTCTCAGGTACCGGACCCTTGATGTGGATCAGGAAATCAACTTTTGGACTCTTTGCAACTGTGAACAGGTCTGTGTGCACCTGCTTCTCTGGAACAGCTGTTTTCTTGCTGTGCTGACCTGCTGCCTTCCTTGCCTGGTGAGAAAGACTGGACCCACATCACTGAAACCCATAACCCACAGTGACTCCAAGATCCAGCTGACTGGTCTTCTGTTTTCTAAAGTCCCAGGGTCATAAAAGACTTCTAACTTGTCTACATCTACATCTGGACTCTGCCATCTTTGAGTCTTTCCTGCCAAGTGGAGCCTCCCCAGTCCTGGACCCTTGGAAGGGGGCTTAAGGTGTTTGCTGCAGCTGAAATAATGCATTGCCCCTGCTATGTGGATTAAAACTGGCACAATGTCCCCTTTGCAAAGATTGGACTTGACACATTGTTTATCCAATAGGGATCAACCTGGGTGCATTGCTTTCGCAACCACTTCATCTCAGACCCAACACATCACTGCTGCTGGGTGGAGAAAATCGCAGCATCTTTGCAACTGCGTGGGAAAGATTGACGCATCCCCTGCACTGCAGGGATCGACACTGAAGCATTGCTTCAATCTGTTTCCCACGTCTTTGTCATCAAAGCAACCAGGATTAAGGTATTTTCATTCAGCAGGCCTCACTGGGTCTCTGTAGCTAGCCCACATTGCATTGCAGTCGGCCTGAACTTTTGACTTTGTCCCAGTCCGGAGTGACCAGATAGCCTGGTTTGCACTTTCTGCTTCCAAGCGGGTTTCTACAGTTTATACTTTAAAAATTCATGTCTCAAGTTCTACTTATTGGATTTCTGTCATTTTGGCCTTGTGTTATTTATTAAATTAGGCTCTATTTTTCTATCTGGGCGTGGCCTCTTTTTGTGTTGTGTTTTCACTGTTTTACTGTTTGAAGTGTTGCACAACTATTTCACACATTGCCTCTGGAGTTTAGCCTGACTGCTGTGTGCCATGCTACCATGGGGTGAGCACAGGTTAATTTAGGGTGTGTTTTTGACTTACCCTTGCTAGGATTGTGGTTCTGCTTGGACAGGGCATAGACCTCTGCCAACCAGACACCGAATTTCTAACAACAAGAAACTAGCATTGTCATAATACAATCAAATTTATAAATGTTTGTATTTAAAATTAGAGATACAACTTGCCAGTTTAGAGGTAGGTTACTGTTTCTAGCTAACGTGAAAGCTGGTTATCTCACAGCCAAAGAATATTAGCAAAACTTCACAAATGGATACACATTCAGAAGTGTATATATCAGCATGTATCACAAATAAAGGGGGACACAGAGAAGTCGGGTACTCTGGAGCAAAAGAATCATGGGCTTAAGCACAAGAGCACACATTAAGGCCACATGTGATCTCTTCAAGCTTTCTGGTTCACTCACTATTAAGTTGCCATTGTGCTTGCCTTCAGCTCATCAATGAGGGTTCAAGAGTACCCTGCTCTCTCCAGGCAACGCTGATCAGGCAAGTGCACTGAAGGAGTCCTCAAATAAGTGAAAAAATAGTAAGCAGATTGTGAACGAGAGGGTGAGGGCTCTAAGTTAATTACACATTAACTTCTACTGAATGGGGCATTAGATGCAGAAATGGGTCCAACTGTTATGTGGATCCCATTAAGCAGTAGGTCAGCATATTAGGGCAACAATCAGCAACTGTTGACCCAATTCCTAACAACCTCATAGTGCCTCACCTGAACTCCCAACCTTCCCAGGGTAACATGATTTCTGCAACCTCGAAAATGACATTTTGACTACCAAGAAAGTGAAGGAAATAGATCTCACTCTTTCATTGTTTTACTCATGCACGGCTAGGGTAAACACAAGAAAGATACATGTAAAGGTTTTCAAACATTTATTGAAATAATCTCATCCTTACATAAAGAGAATGAGCTGCAATTACTAGCCAGATGAAACAATGTATTTTAAGCAGCAGCACCAACACGGTGAAAACAATATACAGTCCAACCATGGTAATTTTAGATCTATATCTTCCTACCTATCACTAGCTACACTCTGAGAGGCTAGTGGATGTATCCTCCCCCCAATCCAAGAGCATAGCCTGATACCCCTATACCCGGAGAGCTGAGCGATAGATCCGGTCTAGAGTGAATATGCCAATCCTTCTTTGCAAGATGGAAGATCAGCAACAGCAGAGCTGCATATTCAACACAGGATTAGTTCCAGGACAGTCGTGGCCAGAGTGCTCCTCTGCCCCTTGTAGGGCAGTGTCCCATTTATGTCATCAAAACCACACTATGGCAAAGGCACAGCTCTGATGCAATGATATGTCTAGATGCTAGAAGCTGTCTCCGAACGGACAACAAAAGCACTAGGATATCTTGTTCTGGTTTTCTAGCCTTAAACAGATTGAACAGATTACATGGTGAAAAATACTTTCTGAAAACAAGCAACATTTACAGCATCTTCTCAGAATAATATTGTGCAAGCATAAAGTGTTTAAAATGTCATTGCTAAAAGCGATAGCCCAAAACCTGTAAAATGTGAAACGTAACACTAAGCTAGGATGGAGGCCAAAAGTGGGCCCAAGAAGGCCTCACCACACTACTGTTTAGACTACCAAATGTGAACCCATAATTTCGTTTTTTTTCCTGAAATTACGGGATCACATGTTAACAGTTTTTCTGTTGTACAATGCTGGGAATTACAGCAATTTATTGGCTTTGCATTTATCGACTGCAGAAGACTGACTATTCAAATTGTCTTTCCTGGGATTCAAACCTGTGACATGCATCATTAAAAAAAATAAAAAATCTTAATTTCATTTTATATACTAGAATGTGACTCAACGGATGCCATCTCTGCAGTGTAACATCCGACACAGAAGGAAAGTGCAAGAATTAGTATCATAAGGATTTAGAATCAAACATATATCTAAGAGCTTTACAGCACTCCCCACATCATCCTTAGTCAATAAAGTTACCATTCGATAGTGTGAGTCACAAGAGCAGAAGAATATCAGGGTTAGTAGAGCCCAGCTGTGGTGGAAAGTATGGGCACAGATACAGTACAGTATGTGTTAAACATTCTAATCATGTGTGTTGGACTTAGCCCTTTCTGCAGGTCATCCCAAGACTTTTTGCCTTCCTCCTCCCATTTTTTCACTGAATTTGTTTTGTTGGCTTTAGGACTCTGTGCACGTTACCACTGCTAACCAGTGCTAAAGTGCTTGTGCTTACTTCTTAAATACATGGTAGAACAGGCCATACTCAATTGGCATATTTAACTTACTTGTAAGTCCCTAGTAAAGTGGCACTACCTGGGCCCCGGGCCTGTAAACTAAATTCTAGTAGGGGGCAGTTAGCACTGACTGTGCCCCAAACTTAAGTAGTACTTGTCTCAGGCCTGTCAATGTAGCCTGTGTGTGTACAGTTTTAACATGCCATGTCAACATGGCAAAGTAAACCTTTTGCCAGGCCCAATCCTCTTTTTCAGAACATATAAGGCACCCCTAGGATATGTCCTAGACAGGCCAAAGGGCATGGTGCAATGTATGTAAAAAGTAGGACATATACTTCATAGTTTTTCGTGTCCTGGTAGTAAAAAAACTCTTACATTTGTTTTTAACTACTACAAGGTCTACTTCTCCCATAGGATAGTAATGGAGTAACGTTATTACATTTTATGAGTAATTTCCAAACTGGAATAGGCAACAAGTTCATGTTTGAAGTCTCTGAAATCACAATTTAAAATCCTAACTTATGGTGGTGTCGGATTTTAAATTGACATTCTGGAAATGCCACTTTTAGAAAGCTGGCATTTTCTTGCCTTAGCCCTTTGGTGCCTGCAGCCTGTCTCTGGGTCACATGACTAGGTATTGTTGGCAGTGATGGGCTTTGTGTATTCCTCCTACACAGCCACACACAATAGGGAGCTTAGGTATGACTTGAAGCACCATCACTGGCAGGATGGTTGGAAGGAGCTGGACCCCCTGTAGTTCAACTAGAGCCAGGGCCAGGAAAGCAAGGCATCTGTGCACTTCAAAGGAATGCCTCTAGAAGCTTCTCCCCACTTCAAAGGCACAACTGCGTATAAATACGGAACCTCAGACACCAACTCGTCAGCACACTTCTAGACCTGTGAATACTCTGATCAAGTAGGGTTTATTCCACGTCGCAAGATGGCGTATAATATTTGGAGGCTCCTCTCTCTCTTAAATGATGAATTTGTGGATAAGGAGAGAACAGCTGTCATGGCAATGGACATTGAGAAGGCCTTTGACACTTTACACTGGAAGTTCTTATATTCTGTAATGGCTCAAATAGGTTTGGGTGCAAGATTTATTCGATGGATCAGATGGATCTGTATAGGTCCTAGAGCGCGAGTAGGCACTGAAAGAGTAGTATCTGAACCTTATGATGTGGGACGCAGGACTAAACAAGGGTGTTCAATGTCCCCCTTATTATTAGCTATCGCTATGGAGCCTCTGCCCAGTTGTGCCCAAACCAGGAATTTTCATTGTGGGATGGAGGTCCATGGGCAAACCCATTTTGCAACATTATATGCTGATGATATGCTGCTCTTTCTCCGACTCAAGAATTTCTTCAATATGAAATGGAGTACCCAGTTCCCGCTGGCACATTGCCTCTTGACCAATATCAAGTGGTCATGTATACCGAAGGCGTGAGCCGCAATAACCAGAACCATACAACACAGTAGGATTGAAATAGTCACGAGGAGAGTGAAACATAAGAATAACGCTATCATGGTGTTAACAATTTCTACTCTCTCTCAGCTAGTTCTATTTCGAGCACAGCATGTTAAGCTTCTAACTTGCCTTTCATATTCCCTGGGAAGACATCAACCCTCATACCTGAGCAAAGGCCTGTGATCTTGTTCAGCATCTGCAACGAGGCAGTCAGCATCTAGTTGTTGATCCCTGGTCAGAATCTCCCTCTTGCATGTATTTGGACAAGGAAGTGTTCTATAACTAACATGTCAGCGTGATCACAAAATGTCCCTATGCAAGAACGCCAAAGTCTAAACTCCTACCACGTCTATCGGCAATGTACCAGACTGTATCCTTGACTGAAGCACAGAGTGAACAGGGATGTGTTATTGAGAACTCCAGTGCTGAAGTAGGCTAAACAGTATGATATAAAAAATAAAACAAGACCGTAGAACTGGTTATTTGAAAAATAACAGTACGAAGCCCAATAAAAAGCATGTAGTGCAAAGTTCACAGAGGCTCTAAGCTGCAAGCAAAGGAATAAAATACATCCAGGGCAAAGTGCACAAAGGCCTAAAGCCTGAAGCTAATGCGCAAAGGATACATAAAACTGACCACACTACACCCTCCCCTTGTCGGTAGCAAGTCGTTCTAACAAAATAAAAATATGCCCCAGATATCAAATATATATATTTCGACAATATCAGAGGACAACAAAGCAGAGAACAAATTTAAATTGGGAAGCATGTGACGGGAAAGCCAAACTTGATATAATGTCAATAAAAAAAATATTAAAAAATCCAATTATTAGACAGAAGCCACGGAAAGCAGGAGATCCTCCACTTCGACAGACGTCAATACAGGGAAATGCACACCAAAAATCATCATGGAGCAGGTGTGCTCCAAAGCCCCAGAACCATCCGGGGCGGCACCCCGTGCAGGGCCTTTGAATGAGACAATACCATCTTTCTCCAGGAAGGGAATCTCATAAACCGCCTCACGAAGCAAACGTAACCGCAGTGCACAAGTCTGGGAATGAGCCCTAATCGGGAACATCAACAGATGAGTATCGACCACTGGGGGGCGCTGCAGTGAGAGACAGAGAGCCAGTGCATGTTCAAACGAGCAACAAAGGCACCGAAACACGGGCTGCACACAATCCAAAACCGGTCGGAATGATAGAGACCAGTCACAATCCAAATGTCCCAGGAGTGTTGCTAAAAAATGCTGCATCATGCGTTCACGACACAGCTGCGCTGACGGGAGCGCTAATATTGGATCTCGTCGCAGTGGGACAGCCATTGTGGATGAACAGCAGCAACAGCAAAACCCCAGCCAATAAAGCCAAAGTAATCAGTAATCCCCCAAAAATGCTTCCGAAAATAGAGTGTATAGCTGAAGGTATTAACCCTAAAATGGAAGAGAAGGTATGAGCAAAACCAACACCAACGGCTTTGAAAAAATGTGCAATTCCAGCAGTGCTGGATGTATTAAATATACGTCCCACGAGCTCACCAAAGTGACTCGGAAAGTTAGTATTCAAAAGGGACTGTATTTCCGCTGATGACCTCGCCACCTGAAGTGCGTAGGTCTCGCTAGCAGATGTAAGGGCCACATGCTTTTGAAACAATAGATCTTTCAGTCGACTCAACTTGTCGAAATTCACCTTGGAAGTAGCAATATGAGGCCAGATGTCCGCTACCTCCCTAATTTGAGTGGGGGTAAACAACACATTCCCACAGCACATAACGGCCTTGGTGACAATGACTACGTAAACTATTCCGGCGCGCATGCCACAACAGGGTTCACTGTTAAGAAGGACGTAACTGCCGTCCGAAAGCACCTGGAAAGTGTTTTTAATTACCGTGACTGGAACTCCCTTAAGATAACAAGCTAAGTTAGCAATTGAGGCATTACACGCCCTGTGCAAAGACAGCTGTTTACAAAACATTGAATGGCTGATAGAAGTTTGGCATTCGCTACCTCTAAGAAAAACCTCCCTCAAACCATTAATACATCTGTATAGAAAGGGAAGCTCCCACACCTCGTGTATGTAACTGTCTCCCAACCGTTCATATCTACCCACCGGAATGTGCTTTAAACAAGAAGTAAATTGCAGAGTGGAGATAGACAAATTAATAACTCCGTGAATCAACCACTCAGCTGACAGAATCTCAGCCACAGTAAAAGGCCATTTCTCCAGCTTTTCAATATTTAACATAACATATTTCGCTTCCTTCTTAGCCATTAGCTGTTGTTGACGAGTCAAATTAAAGGAAATAAATATGTCCCTGGCACGAATGTGCTGCTACGGAACGCGACCTGCTTTTAAGGTCTGCAGAGTCCAACCCAATTGCATGACTGACCGCGTTTGACTCTGCCCATGATATAAAGAAGACATATCAGATCTAATAATGTCTATAGCAGAGGAAACAATGTTGTCAATTGTGTATACACGGTCTGAAAGCGTATACATCCCATTATCCACATCAGTCAAAGCCTGTATCAAATTTTCCTGATCAATGTGCCTCAACCGGGCCGCTGCCTCTTGTTGTGAAAGCTTCCAAATCTCATTATATACTTCATACAAAAAACGTTTCTTCCGCAGCATTCTTGGTCCTGACAAAAAATCTTTCAAGTCAGTATCATTAGACAGTAATGTGAGATGTGTCTTAACTGCATCCAGCCTGGATGACTTCAACCATTGTTGACAAAGTTTCCCCACGCTGTATGTAGTAATGATATCAGCATGTTCTGGTGATATGTAGCGAGGGTCTGCCCTACTAGTCCTGAACCCCCCTGAAGAGGTGACAAAACGCTGATGACACCCATTAGTGTCTATGGGCCACAATAACCACCCGCTCGGACGTATCAATGAAGTGTTAAGCGTACCATTCTGGACCCAATATGTAAGCTCACTAAACGTGGCATTAATATATTGCTGCCAATTGTTCAATTTGGAAGGGACAGGTATGCTAGGTAAATTCAAATCTCTAATCGTTGCTAAGCCCAAACAACTAGTCTGTTGTACAGTGTCATTTAGGAGAATCATTTGGACAGGAATAATACACGCCCTAAACAATGTGTCCCTGACCCGCATTTGCCAATTCTTCGTTCCCCAGACACTTTTTAAATCAACAGTTTTGGACCAATATTCATATCCCTCAACCGCAAGTTTGGATACAAACAAATTTGAATACAGTAATTTAGTATCAGTCAATAACATTTGCTTATTAGCATGCGGAGTAACTTTAAAATAGTAAGTCTTAGCACACTTAGCACTGTTGATTATGCCCAGAAAAATATGCAAATTTATCAGAATACGTTTTAGAGCTCCCCTGTGGAGGAGTCGGGCAATGTTCCCATTGCATATATTCAAATATCGATTCAGGGCTACTAGCTTTATGAATAAAGTGGTGTCCATAATAATTGTAGCAAAACATGTCACCATAATTATCTCTAAATAGGTAAGCATCTGCATTTTCATTGACAGTATAATATTGCAATTCCGTCAACATAGAATCCACTGTCTTTACATCCCAATCATCAGATATAATGCCTGGTATAACAATATCATTCATTGATAACTTGAAAACATACGGTATTTGAATTATTTCAGTGGGACCATATATATCAAACATCACTCTATCCCACACAATCCCATCTGGAATCGGCACAGCAGAAATGTTCACAAAGGACAAGTCTCTTCGAACCATATGTGATGAAAAATGTGGTTTCAACACCGTCTCCACGTGCTCAATGTCAGATCATTCAGGGAGAAAATGACCATGTACTACCGGAAAAAAGGTAACTGCAAACCCCAGCTACAAGAAAAGAGTCATTACAGTCATAAAAAGCCACAGATAGTTCCAAGGAACAACAAAATATGTGTGTTTAAGCCAACACATCAGCTTACGCGTACCCAGGGCTGATGTTGAAGAGGACAAGGAGTCCGATACGGTATCATCAGTGGTATTGAAGCAGCCAGAGGCAGTTCTCACAAAAGTTGCTACCGTAAACAAAGAAGCAGATGGTGGCTCTCGCCTTGGCACACTATAAACCACATGTTCAGCAATATCAGTAGAACGTACAGCAACTTGATCAAAAGATTCCAAAACATTCGCCATCTGTTGAACAATCGCAAGATCTGCTTCCACCCTCCCCAAGCCCGGAGAGGAAATAGCGTTGGTGCAAATCACCTGCAGCGGAACTTCTTCCCCAGTAGTGAGAGGGATTCCGGAACTACTGGGTGACCCTCTTGGTCTGCTGTGCAGAATCGGCCACATGTTGTAACTTGACATTATCAATGGAAACAAAGCGATTTCCTTTGGCCCCTTGCAACGGTGGCAAAATTACAGTTCTTGTGCCGCTGATCCCTATCACAGGGATAGGCACCCAATAAGAAGGACCAAATTCTTTTTTCACTGCGACCTTTTCACGCACAAGATCCCCAGTCCTGGGAATCCAACCAGTAGACGTTACTCATTCATCCTTAATTCCTGTGGAGGCAGCACTTGCAGAAGAGTTATCTTCACAGAATTGTTGTAAATCCTGCAAAACAGTGACACGATCATTTATGTCAAAGGGCGTATCTGCCCTCTCCACACCAGGACCATCTAGATCAGGAACATACATTTGTGTTCCAAACAGGCACTCATATGAAGTATGACCCCCCCAGGGACCTTCTAGGCAAGTCATTAGGTGCTCTCTGTACTCCATACAGGTGGGCTAGCCAACTACGACCCGTACCTATAACTCTGGCCGTTAAGGATTGCTTTAAATCGCGATTTTATCGCTCCACGACTGAATTTCCCTCGGGATGAAATGGAGACGAGAACTGGAGCTGGACCCCCAACGAAGCCATGGTGTCCCTGAATGCCTTAGAGGCAAAGGCAGGGCCCTGGTCCGAATGAAAAGCCGCAACTGCAAATGTATCAACAAAGATGCGCAAATCTTTAATAATAGTTTGAGCGTCAGCCGAGCGCTGTGGCCAGACCCACACAAATCTGGAGCACGAATCTACAGCAACCAATATATATTTGTATGCACTATTTGGCGTCAGCGGACCACAATGATCCAAGTACACACACTGTAAAGGTGTATTTGATATGAGAAGGGGCGTCTGCTGTGGGCGTCTAGCCGTGGAAACTTTAATTTGTTGGCAGACATCACAACAAAGGACATACTGCTTTGTCTCCTTATAGAGACCAGGCCACCAATAACGAGCCTGTAACAGTGAAATAGTGGCAGCCACGCCTGCATGTGCAGAAGCCGCCCCCTCGTGTGCTGCAGTAATTAATCGAGGTCGCTCCATTTTATTGGGCATTTCATGTACACCAACGCCTGGAATTTTAACAACAGCCTTTAGCATACCACCCATACAGTAATTATATTTAGAAGGAAATCCTTTAGGAAATGGCGTGCCATCAGCCGTAGCTTTTATGGCAGCCAAAATCTCTGTGTCTGGTTTGGAACTCGAACAAGTTACTGCGGCCACAGTGGCAACCGCCACTGCCGATTTTGCGGCTTCATCAGCCAAAGTATTCCCAGCAACGTGTATTCCAACACGCAGGTGTCCAAGTGTATGCACAACATGGACTTTAGGAAGTGTCTCCTACAGATCCGCAACCTTTCCGCACAGCAATTTGTTTTTAATGGTGTTACCTTTGGAATCTCTGAACCCATTCAACCTCCAGTAGTGCAAATATTCATTGAAAGACTGAACTCAGTAATAGGAGTCACAAACCAGCAAAGTAAGTATCGCTGGATCCGCGTGTTCCAAGGCTAACAAGAGAGCTTTCAGCTCAGCCAACTGTGCCGTACAATCTCCCAAGGTCTGTGTATAAGTATGTCGGGGCAGAACACTTCCCCCTCCATATAACCGCTCACCACTGCACATGCAGCAGAATACTGTTGTTTAGTCCCAACCGCTTGTTGCGGATGGATTTGTCTGGTTGTATGGACTTATTAAACCGCTTTGTTATAGTATCTGGGCTACAAAATAATTGGCAAAAATCTCACTTTGTTCCACTGTGCAAAGATGCTGCACCACCCCTAAATTTACAAGGGCTCAGTATGAGCCCTACCTGCAGTAAATATTTAGGTGTTAAAACACATAATAGCCAGCAAGATATATTAGATGTTAATATTAGAGGAACTGTTAGAGCACATAGAACTAGTATTCATTTTTTAACAAGCTTATCATTATCTGTGGCTGGCAGAATAGCGGTAGCTGAGATGGTGGCACTACCAAGATTGCTCTATTTCCTTAGCACGTTGCGAATGGTGTCTCGCCAATTGTTTAAGTTTATGGAACTGGATTCACTTTTTCTGGAATTACTTTGGGGAACAGGTAAGCGTAGAGCAGCACTAACAAAACTACAGTCCTCTATAATGGAGGCACGGTTGGCTGATCCTGATTTTGAACCTTATTATCTGGCACCTCAACTACAATTGTTAAACAAGTGATTTTACTGTCAAATGAACCCTGAGGAGGGTGTTTTTGGCTCAGTGCCTGATTTGCAGGACTTATTGAATGGCTTCATGCTTCCTCTGTGGAGACTGCCTGCAAATTCTCAAGAGCTCCTAGTGATACAGCAGTGCTGGTGTCCTTGCTAGTAGCGAACTGGGCCCAGGTACCCTATTCGCCTGATATGTGGTTAAAATGGATGAAAATAGTGTCCTAGGTAGGAGCGTTAGCAGCGAGTGAAAAGTGGACTGCCTTTGGGGCTAACCATTTTGGGGATTTATATTGGGATGGAGTATTGCTTAGGTCTGAAGACCTGACCGAGGGATTTGATATACCTAGAGGACTATTTTTCGTATACCGGGCATCGGTTAAAACAATGAGGAATTATTGGCAAAATGGAGATGCTGAACCTGGCACACATCAGGTGTGTCAACAGCTCTGTACAACAACAGGGTGTGTAAGAGCGGTCACATATCTGTATTGTGCAATTCATGTAAATATTCTTTCTCCTCTTGCCGAGTTGAAAATAAAATGGGAGAGAGACTGAAGCTCCGATTAATGATGTGGACTGGGATAGGATAACAGCATATGTACCATCTGTCTCTAGAAATGCTAGGTTCAAATTAATCAATTTTTATATTTTGCATAGAGTCTATCGAACACCTGGCAGGATTAACAGGTTTGATGTGAGTGTTGCTGCAAAGTGTCCTAGTTGATGGGAGTTGGGGGAAGATATTTTCCACATGGTATGGTCCTGCCCTTTGTTAGTGGGGTTCAGGAAGGAAGTTATGGAATATATTAATGGAATAACCTTACAGGATATCCCTTGTACACCTTTGGTCTGCCTCCTAGGGGGATACCCCAGCCCCAAAAATAAGAAAACCACTTCTAGATTTACTAACTTAGGTTTGGTTCTGGCAAAATGGGAATTGACTATGAAAATGGCAAATGGTCATCAAATTACTAGATGGCTTAAGGAAATGGTTAAGTGGGTAAGTTTGGTGAGTGCTGTGTTGTTTCCTGAGATAAAGAGAAGGCAATGAAAAAATGAAAGTGTTGAAGCATGGGAACACCTGGTGGATAGTTTATTGACCCCAGAAGCAGATACCGATTTGTCAAATAGCTCCATGAATCCATGCAGGTGAAAGAAGGACATTGTATTTTATATTGGGTGATTAAGGGTCCTACTGTGATATACTTGTTCATGTGGAATACTTGGCACTTTATTAAATACTGCATTACTTGATTAGGGGTAACTGTGTGTGTGGGATTAATGTTATAGTTTTACTGGACCTAGTAAATATATGTTTGAATGCTTGTGGATGCATGTCATATGAGATATATTGATTATCACGTTTAGTCTATTAATTATAGCTGAGTATTTCTCTTTTTTATTCTAACATTTAATCTATTCATTATAATTATCTGAGTACATCTCATTTTTAAAGCAAATGACGGTATGTGTAGTGCACATCATTTATGATCTGTATTATATGCCAGTCACTATTGCACAAAGGTCTATTTAATGAGACTAAAACTATTTAAAACTATGTGGTGCCTCTCAGGTACCGGACCCTTGATGTGGATCAGGAAATCAACTTTTGGACTCTTTGCAACTGTGAACAGGTCTGTGTGCACCTGCTTCTCTGGAACAGCTGTTTTCTTGCTGTGCTGACCTGCTGCCTTCCTTGCCTGGGTGAGAAAGACTGGACCCACATCACTGAAACCCATAACCCACAGTGACTCCAAGATCCAGCTGACTGGTCTTCTGTTTTCTGAAGTCCCAGGGTCATAAAAGACTTCTAACTTGTCTACATCTACATCTGGACTCTGCCATCTTTGAGTCTTTCCTGCCAAGTGGAGCCTCCCCAGTCCTGGACCCTTGGAAGGGGGCTTAAGGTGTTTGCTGCAGCTGAAATAATGCATTGCCCCTGCTATGTGGATTAAAACTGGCACAATGTTCCCTTTGCAAAGATTGGACTTGACACATTGTTTATCCAATAGGGATCAACCTGGGTGCATTGCTTTCGCAACCACTTCATCTCAGACCCAACACATCACTGCTGCTGGGTGGAGAAAATCGCAGCATCTTTGCAACTGCGTGGGAAAGATTGACGCATCCCCTGCACTGCAGGGATCGACACTGAAGCATTGCTTCAATCTGTTTCCCACGTCTTTGTCATCAAAGCAACCAGGATTAAGGTATTTTCATTCAGCAGGCCTCACTGGGTCTCTGTAGCTAGCCCACATTGCATTGCAGTCGGCCTGAACTTTTGACTTTGTCCCAGTCCGGAGTGACCAGATAGCCTGGTTTGCACTTTCTGCTTCCAAGCGGGTTTCTACAGTTTATACTTTAAAAATTCATGTCTCAAGTTCTACTTATTGGATTTCTGTCATTTTGGCCTTGTGTTATTTATTAAATTAGGCTCTATTTTTCTATCTGGGCGTGGCCTCTTTTTGTGTTGTGTTTTCACTGTTTTACTGTTTGAAGTGTTGCACAACTATTTCACACATTGCCTCTGGAGTTTAGCCTGACTGCTGTGTGCCATGCTACCATGGGGTGAGCACAGGTTAATTTAGGGTGTGTTTTTGACTTACCCTTGCTAGGATTGTGCTTCTGCTTGGACAGGGCATAGACCTCTGCCAACCAGACACCGAATTTCTAACAACAAGAAACTAGCATTGTCATAATACAATCAAATTTATAAATGTTTGTATTTAAAATTAGAGATACAACTTGCCAGTTTAGAGGTAGGTTACTGTTTCTAGCTAACGTGAAAGCTGGTTATCTCACAGCCAAAGAATATTAGCAAAACTTCACAAATGGATACACATTCAGAAGTGTATATATCAGCATGTATCACAAATAAAGGGGGACACAGAGAAGTCGGGAACTCTGGAGCAAAAGAATCATGGGCTTAAGCACAAGAGCACACATTAAGGCCACATGTGATCTCTTCAAGCTTTCTGGTTCACTCACTATTAAGTTGCCATTGTGCTTGCCTTCTGCTCATCAATGAGGGTTCAAGAGTACCCTGCTCTCTCCAGGCAACGCTGATCAGGCAAGTGCACTGAAGGAGTCCTCAAATAAGTGAAAAAATAGTAAGCAGATTGTGAACGAGAGGGTGAGGGCTCTAAGTTAATTACACATTAACTTCTACTGAATGGGGCATTAGATGCAGAAATGGGTCAAACTGTTATGTGGATCCCATTAAGCAGTAGGTCAGCATATTAGGGCAACAATCAGCAACTGTTGACCCAATTCCTAACAACCTCATAGTGCCTCACCTGAACTCCCAACCTTCCCAGGGTAACATGATTTCTGCAACCTCGAAAATGACATTTTGACTACCAAGAAAGTGAAGGAAATAGATCTCACTCTTTCATTGTTTAACTCATGCACAGCTAGGGTAAACACAAGAAAGATACATGTAAAGGTTTTCAAACATTTATTGAAATAATCTCATCCTTACATAAAGAGAATGAGCTGCAATTACTAGCCAGATGAAACAATGTATTTTAAGCAGCAGCACCAACACGGTGAAAACAATATACAGTCCAACCATGGTAATTTTAGATCTATATCTTCCTACCTATCACTAGCTACACTCTGAGAGGCTAGTGGATGTATCCTCCCCCCAATCCAAGAGCATAGCCTGATACCCCTATACCCGGAGAGCTGAGCGATAGATCCGGTCTAGAGTGAATATGCCAATCCTTCTTTGCAAGATGGAAGATCAGCAACAGCAGAGCTGCATATTCAACACAGGATTAGTTCCAGGACAGTCGTGGCCAGAGTGCTCCTCTGCCCCTTGTAGGGCAGTGTCCCATTTATGTCATCAAAACCACACTATGGCAAAGGCACAGCTCTGATGCAATGATATGTCTAGATGCTAGAAGCTGTCTCCGAACGGACAACAAAAGCACTAGGATATCTTGTTCTGTGTTTCTAGCCTTAAACAGATTGAACAGATTACATGGTGAAAAATACTTTCTGAAAACAAGCAACATTTACAGCATCTTCTCAGAATAATATTGTGCAAGCATAAAGTGTTTAAAATGTCATTGCTAAAAGCGATAGCCCAAAACCTGTAAAATGTGAAACGTAACACTAAGCTAGGATGGAGGCCAAAAGTGGGCCCAAGAAGGCCTCACCACACTACTGTTTAGACTACCAAATGTGAACCCATAATTTCGTTTTTTTTCCTGAAATTCCGGGATCACATGTTAACAGTTTTTCTGTTGTACAATGCTGGGAATTACAACAATTTATTGGCTTTGCATTTATCGACTGCAGAAGACTGACTATTCAAATTGTCTTTCCTGGGATTCAAACCTGTGACATGCATCATTAAAAAAAAAAAAATTCGTAATTTCATTTTATATACTAGAATGTGACTCAACGGATGCCATCTCTGCAGTGTAACCTCCGACACAGAAGGAAAGTGCAAGAATTAGTATCATAAGGATTTAGAATCAAACATATATCTAAGAGCTTTACAGCACTCCCCACATCATCCTTAGTCAATAAAGTTACCATTCGATAGTGTGAGTCACAAGAGCAGAAGAATATCAGGGTTAGTAGAGCCCAGCTGTGGTGGAAAGTATGGGCACAGATACAGTACAGTATGTGTTAAACATTCTAATCATGTGTGTTGGACTTAGCCCTTTCTGCAGGTCATCCCAAGACTTTTTGCCTTCCTCCTCCCATTTTTTCACTGAATTTGTTTTGTTGGCTTTAGGACTCTGTGCACGTTACCACTGCTAACCAGTGCTAAAGTGCTTGTGCTTACTTCTTAAATACATGGTAGAACAGGCCATACTCAATTGGCATATTTAACTTACTTGTAAGTCCCTAGTAAAGTGGCACTACCTGGGCCCCGGGCCTGTAAACTAAATTCTAGTAGGGGGCAGTTAGCACTGACTGTGCCCCAAACTTAAGTAGTACTTGTCTCAGGCCTGTCAATGTAGCCTGTGTGTGTACAGTTTTAACATGCCATGTCAACATGGCAAAGTAAACCTTTTGCCAGGCCCAATCCTCTTTTTCAGAACATATAAGGCACCCCTAGGATATGTCCTAGACAGGCCAAAGGGCATGGTGCAATGTATGTAAAAAGTAGGACATATACTTCATAGTTTTTCGTGTCCTGGTAGTAAAAAAACTCTTACATTTGTTTTTAACTACTACAAGGTCTACTTCTCCCATAGGATAGCAATGGAGTAATGTTATTACATTTTATGAGTAATTTCCAAACTGGAATAGGCAACAAGTTCATGTTTGAAGTCTCTGAAATCACAATTTAAAATCCTAACTTATGGTGGTGTCGGATTTTAAATTGACATTCTGGAAATGCCACTTTTAGAAAGCTGGCATTTTCTTGCCTTAGCCCTTTGGTGCCTGCAGCCTGTCTCTGGGTCACATGACTAGGTATTGTTGGCAGTGATGGGCTTTGTGTATTCCTCCTACACAGCCACACACAATAGGGAGCTTAGGTATGACTTGAAGCACCATCACTGGCAGGATGGTTGGAAGGAGCTGGACCCCCTGTAGTTCAACTAGAGCCAGGGCCAGGAAAGCAAGGCATCTGTGCACTTCAAAGGAATGCCTCTAGAAGCTTCTCCCCACTTCAAAGGCACAACTGCATATAAATACGGAACCTCAGACACCAACTCGTCAGCACACTTCTAGACCTGTGAATACTCTGATCAAGTAGGCTTTATTCCACGTCGCAAGATGGCGTATAATATTTGGAGGCTCCTCTCTCTCTTAAATGATGAATTTGTGGATAAGGAGAGAACAGCTGTCATGGCAATGGACATTGAGAAGGCCTTTGACACTTTACACTGGAAGTTCTTATATTCTGTAATGGCTCAAATAGGTTTGGGTGCAAGATTTATTCGATGGATCAGATGGATCTGTATAGGTCCTAGAGCGCGAGTAGGCACTGAAAGAGTAGTATCTGAACCTTATGATGTGGGACGCAGGACTAAACAAGGGTGTTCAATGTCCCCCTTATTATTAGCTATCGCTATGGAGCCTCTGCCCAGTTGTGCCCAAACCAGGAATTTTCATTGTGGGATGGAGGTCCATGGGCAAACCCATTTTGCAACATTATATGCTGATGATATGCTGCTCTTTCTCCGACTCAAGAATTTCTTCAATATGAAATGGAGTACCCAGTTCCCGCTGGCACATTGCCTCTTGACCAATATCAAGTGGTCATGTATACCGAAGGCGTGAGCCGCAATAACCAGAACCATACAACACAGTAGGATTGAAATAGTCACGAGGAGAGTGAAACATAAGAATAACGCTATCATGGTGTTAACAATTTCTACTCTCTCTCAGCTAGTTCTATTTCGAGCACAGCATGTTAAGCTTCTAACTTGCCTTTCATATTCCCTGGGAAGACATCAACCCTCATACCTGAGCAAAGGCCTGTGATCTTGTTCAGCATCTGCAACGAGGCAGTCAGCGTCTAGTTGTTGATCCCTGGTCAGAATCTCCCTCTTGCATGTATTTGGACAAGGAAGTGTTCTATAACTAACATGTCAGCGTGATCACAAAATGTCCCTATGCAAGAACGCCAAAGACTAAACTCCTACCACGTCTATCGGCAATGTACCAGACTGTATCCTTGACTGAAGCACAGAGTGAACAGGAATGTGTTATTGAGAACTCCAGTGCTGAAGTAGGCTAAACAGTATGATATAAAAAATAAAACAAGACCGTAGAACTGGTTATTTGAAAAATAACAGTACGAAGCCCAATAAAAAGCATGTAGAGCAAAGTTCACAGAGGCTCTAAGCTGCAAGCAAAGGAATAAAATACATCCAGGGCAAAGTGCACAAAGGCCTAAAGCCTGAAGCTAATGCGCAAAGGATACATAAAACTGACCACACTACACCCTCCCCTTGTCGGTAGCAAGTCGTTCTAACAAAATAAAAATATGCCCCAGATATCAAATATATATATTTCGACAAGATCAGAGGACAACAAAGCAGAGAACAAATTTAAATTGGGAAGCATGTGACGGGAAAGCCAAACTTGATATAATGTCAATAAAAAAAATATTTAAAAATCCAATTATTAGACAGAAGCCACGGAAAGCAGGAGATCCTCCACTTCGACAGACGTCAATACAGGGAAATCCACACCAAAAATCATCATGGAGCAGGTGTGCTCCAAAGCCCCAGAACCATCCGGGGCGGCACCCCGTGCAGGGCCTTTGAATGAGACAATACCATCTTCCTCCAGGAAGGGAATCTCATAAACCGCCTCACGAAGCAAACGTAACCGCAGTGCACAAGTCTGGGAATGAGCCCTAATCGGGAACATCAACAGATGAGTATCGACCACTCGGGGGCGCTGCAGTGAGAGACAGAGAGCCAGTGCATGTTCAAACGAGCAACAAAGGCACCGAAACACGGGCTGCACACAATCCAAAACCGGTCGGAATGATAGAGACCAGTCACACTCCAAATGTCCCAGGAGTGTTGCTAAAAAATGCTGCATCATGCGTTCACGACACAGCTGCGCTGACGGGAGCGCTAATATTGGATCTCGTCGCAGTGGGACAGCCATTGTGGATGAACAGCAGCAACAGCAAAACCCCAGCCAATAAAGCCAAAGTAA
Organism: Pleurodeles waltl; assembly: GCF_031143425.1. NCBI lineage: Eukaryota > Metazoa > Chordata > Amphibia > Caudata > Salamandridae > Pleurodeles > Pleurodeles waltl. Next base: position 1,081,499,592 of record NC_090447.1, read on the forward strand.
TCAGTAATCCCCCAAAAATGCTTCCGAAAATAGAGTGTATAGCTGAATGTATTAACCCTAAAATGGAAGAGAAGGTATGAGCAAAACCAACACCAACGGCTTTGAAAAAATGTGCAATTCCAGCAGTGCTGGATGTATTAAATATACGTCCCACGAGCTCACCAAAGTGACTCGGAAAGTTAGTATTCAAAAGGGACTGTATTTCCGCTGATGACCTCGCCACCTGAAGTGCGTAGGTCTCGCTAGCAGATGTAAGGGCCACATGCTTTTGAAACAATAGATCTTTCAGTCGACTCAACTTGTCGAAATTCACCTTGGAAGTAGCAATATGAGGCCAGATGTCCGCTACCTCCCTAATTTGAGTGGGGGTAAACAACACATTCCCGCAGCACATAACGGCCTTGGTGACAATGACTACGTAAACTATTCCGGCGCGCATGCCACAACAGGGTTCACTGTTAAGAAGGACGTAACTGCCGTTCGAAAGCACCTGGAAAGTGTTTTTAATTACTGTGACTGGAACTCCCTTAAGATAACAAGCTAAGTTAGCAATCGAGGCATTACACGCCCTGTGCAAAGACAGCTGTTTACAAAACATTGAATGGCTGATAGAAGTTTGGCATTCGCTACCGCTAAGAAAAACCTCCCTCAAACCATTAATACATCTGTATAGAAAGGGAAGCTCCCACACCTCGTGTATGTAACTGTCTCCCAACCGTTCATATCTACCCACCGGAATGTGCTTTAAACAAGAAGTAAATTGCAGAGTGGAGATAGACAAATTAATAACTCCGTGAATCAACCACTCAGCTGACGGAATCTCAGCCACAGTAAAAGGCCATTTCTCCAGCTTTTCAATATTTAACATAACATATTTCGCTTCCTTCTTAGCCATTAGCTGTTGTTGACGAGTCAAATTAAAGGAAATAAATATGTCCCTGGCACGAATGTGCTGCTACGGAACGCGACCTGCTTTTAAGGTCTGCAGAGTCCAACCCAATTGCATGACTGACCGCGTTTGACTCTGCCCATGATATAAAGAAGACATATCAGATCTAATAATGTCTATAGCAGAGGAAACAATGTTGTCAATTGTGTATACACGGTCTGAAAGCGTATACATCCCATTATCCACATCAGTCAAAGCCTGTATCAAATTTTCCTGATCAATGTGCCTCAACCGGGCCGCTGCCTCTTGTTGTGAAAGCTTCCAAATCTCATTATATACTTCATACAAAAAACGTTTCTTCCGCAGCATTCTTGGTCCTGACAAAAAATCTTTCAAGTCAGTATCATTAGACAGTAATGTGAGATGTGTCTTAACTGCATCCAGCGTGGATGACTTCAACCATTGTTGACAAAGTTTCCCCACGCTGTATGTAGTAATGATATCAGCATGTTCTGGTGATATGTAGCGAGGGTCTGCCCTACTAGTCCTGAACCCCCCTGAAGAGGTGACAAAACGCTGATGACACCCATTAGTGTCTATGGGCCACAATAACCACCCGCTCGGACGTATCAATGAAGTGTTAAGCGTACCATTCTGGACCCAATATGTAAGCTCACTAAACGTGGCATTAATATATTGCTGCCAATTGTTCAATTTGGAAGGGACAGGTATGCTAGGTAAATTCAAATCTCTAATCGTTGCTAAGCCCAAACAACTAGTCTGTTGTACAGTGTCATTTAGGAGAATCATTTGGACAGGAATAATACACGCCCTAAACAATGTGTCCCTGCCCCGCATTTGCCAATTCTTCGTTCCCCAGACACTTTTTAAATCAACAGTTTTGGACCAATATTCATATCCCTCAACCGCAAGTTTGGATACAAACAAATTTGAATACACTAATTTAGTATCAGTCAATAACATTTGCTTATTAGCATGCGGAGTAACTTTAAAATAGTAAGGCTTAGCACTCTTAGCACTGTTGATTATGCCCAGAAAAATATGCAAATTTATCAGAATACGTTTTAGAGCTCCCCTGTGGAGGAGTCGGGCAATGTTCCCATTGCATATATTCAAATATCGATTCAGGGCTACTAGCTTTATGAATAAAGTGGTGTCCATAATAATTGTAGCAAAACATGTCACCATAATTATCTCTAAATAGGTAAGCATCTGCATTTTCATTGACAGTATAATATTGCCATTCCGTCAACATAGAATCCACTGTCTTTACATCCCAATCATCAGATATAATGCCTGGTATAACAATATCATTCATTGATAACTTGAAAACATACGGTATTTGAATTATTTCAGTGGGACCATATATATCAAACATCACTCTATCCCACACAATCCCATCTGGAATCGGCACAGCAGAAATGTTCACAAAGGACAAGTCTCTTCGAACCATATGTGACGAAAAATGTGGTTTCAACACCGTCTCCACGTGCTCAATGTCAGATCATTCAGGGAGAAAATGACCATGTACTACCGGAAAAAAGGTAACTACAAACCCCAGCTACAAGAAAAGAGTCATTACAGTCATAAAAAGCCACAAATAGTTCCAAGGAACAACAAAATATGTGTGTTTAAGCCAACACATCAGCTTACGCGGACCCAGGGCTGATGTTGAAGAGGACAAGGAGTCCGATACGGTATCATCAGTGGTATTGAAGCAGCCAGAGGCAGTTCTCACAAAAGTTGCTACCGTAAACAAAGAAGCAGATGGTGGCTCTCGCCTTGGCACACTATAAACCACATGTTCAGCAATATCAGTAGAACGTACAGCAACTTGATCAAAAGATTCCAAAACATTCGCCATCTGTTGAACAATCGCAAGATCTGCTTCCACCCTCCCCAAGCCCGGAGAGGAAATAGCGTTGGTGCAAATCACCTGCAGCGGAACTTCTTCCCCAGTAGTGAGAGGGATTCCGGAACTACTGGGTGACCCTCTTGGTCTGCTGTGCAGAATCGGCCACATGTTGTAACTTGACATTATCAATGGAAACAAAGCGATTTCCTTTGGCCCCTTGCAACGGTGGCAAAATGACAGTTCTTGTGCCGCTGATCCCTATCACAGGGATAGGCACCCGATAAGAAGGACCAAATTCTTTTTTCACTGCGACCTTTTCACGCACAAGATCCCCAGTCCTGGGAATCCAACCAGTAGACGTTACTCATTCATCCTTAATTCCTGTGGAGGCAGCACTTGCAGAAGAGTTATCTTCACAGAATTGTTGTAAATCCTGCAAAACAGTGACACGATCATTTATGTCAAAGGGCGTATCTGCCCTCTCCACACCAGGACCATCTAGATCAGGAACATACATTTGTGTTCCAAACAGGCACTCATATGAAGTATGACCCCCCCAGGGACCTTCTAGGCAAGTCATTAGGTGCTCTCTGTACTCCATACAGGTGGGCTAGCCAACTACGACCCGTACATATAACTCTGGCCGTTAAGGATTGCTTTAAATCGCGATTTTATCGCTCCACGACTGAATTTCCCTCGGGATGAAATGGAGACGAGAACTGGAGCTGGACCCCCAACGAAGCCATGGTGTCCCTGAATGCCTTAGAGGCAAAGGCAGGGCCCTGGTCCGAATGAAAAGCCGCAACTGCAAATGTATCAACAAAGATGCACAAATCTTTAATAATAGTTTGAGCGTCAGCCGAGCGCTGTGGCCAGACCCACACAAATCTGGAGCACGAATCTACAGCAACCAATATATATTTGTATGCACTATCTGGCGTCAGCGGACCACAATGATCCAAGTACACACACTGTAAAGGTGTATTTGATATGAGAAGGGGCGTCTGCTGCGGGCGCCTAGCCGTGGAAACTTTAATTTGTTGGCAGACATCACAACAAAGGACATACTGCTTTGTTTCCTAATAGAGACCAGGCCACCAATAACGAGCCTGTAAGAGTGAAATAGTGGCAGCCACGCCTGCATGTGCAGAAGCCGCCCTCTCGTGTGCTGCAGTAATTAATCGAGGTTGCTCCATTTTATTGGGCATTTCATGTACACCAACGCCTGGAATTTTAACAACAGCCTTTAGCATACCACCCATACAGTAATTATATTTAGAAGGAAATCCTTTAGGAAATGGCGTGCCATCAGCCGTAGCTTTTATGGCAGTCAAAATCTCTGTGTCTGGTTTGGAACTCGAACAAGTTACTGCGGCCACAGTGGCAACCGCCACTGCCGATTTTGCGGCTTCATCAGCCAAAGTATTCCTAGCAACGTGTATTCCAACACGCAGGTGTCCAAGTGTATGCACAACATGGACTTTAGGAAGCGTCTCCTACAGATCCGCAACCTTTCCGCACAGCAATTTGTTTTTAATGGTGTTACCTTTGGAATCTCTGAACCCATTCAACCTCCAGTAGTGCAAATATTCATTGAAAGACTGAACTCAGTAATAGGAGTCACAAACCAGCAAAGTAAGTATCGCTGGATCCGCGTGTTCCAAGGCTAACAAGAGAGCTTTCAGCTCAGCCAACTGTGCCGTACAATCTCCCAAGGTCTGTGTATAAGTATATCGGGGCAGAACACTTCCCCCTCCATATAACCGCTCACCACTGCACATGCAGCAGAATACTGTTGTTTAGTCCCAACCGCTTGTTGCGGATGGATTTGTCTGGTTGTATATACTTATTAAACCGCTTTGGTATAGTATCTGGGCTACAAAATAATTGGCAAAAATCTCACTTTGTTCCACTGTGCAAAGATGCTGCACCACCCCTAAATTTACAAGGGCTCAGTATGAGCCCTACCTGCAGTAAATATTTAGGTGTTAAAACACATAATAGCCAGCAAGATATATTAGATGGTAATATTAGAGGAACTGTTAGAGCACATAGAACCAGTATTCATTTTTGAACAAGCTTATCATTATCTGTGGCTGGCAGAATAGCGGTAGCTGAGATGGTGGCACTACCAAGATTGCTCTATTTCCTTAGCACGTTGCGAATGGTGTCTCGCCAATTGTTTAAGTTTATGGAACTGGATTCACTTTTTCTGGAATTGCTTTGGGGAACAGGTAAGCGTAGAGCAGCACTAACAAAACTACAGTCCTCTGTAATGGAGGCACGGTTGGCTGATCCTGATTTTGAACCTTATTATCTGGCAGCTCAACTACAATTGTTAAACAAGTGATTTTACTGTCAAATGAACCCTGAGGAGGGTGTTTTTGGCTCAGTGCCTGATTTGCAGGACTTATTGAATGGCTTCATGCTTCCTCTGTGGAGACTGCCTGCAAATTCTCAAGAGCTCCTAGTGATACAGCAGTGCTGGTGTCCTTGCTAGTAGCGAACTGGGCCCAGGTACCCTATTCGCCTGATATGTGGTTAAAATGGATGAAAATAGTGTCCTAGGTAGGAGCGTTAGCAGCGAGTGAAAGGTGGACTGCCTTTGGGGCTAACCATTTTGGGGATTTATATTGGGATGGAGTATTGCTTAGGTCTGAAGACCTGACCGAGGGATTTGATATACCTAGAGGACTATTTTTTGTATACCGGGCATCGGTTAAAACAATGAGGAATTATTGGCAAAATGGAGATGCTGAACCTGGCACACATCAGGTGTGTCAACAGCTCTGTACAACAACAGGGTGTGTAAGAGCGGTCACATATCTGTATTGTGCAATTCATGTAAATATTCTTTCTCCTCTTGCCGAGTTGAAAATAAAATGGGAGAGAGACTGAAGCTCCGATTAATGATGTGGACTGGGATAGGATAACAGCATATGTACCATCTGTCTCTAGAAATGCTAGGTTCAAATTAATTAATTTTTATATTTTGCATAGAGTCTATCTAACACCTGGCAGGATTAACAGGGTTGATGTGAGTGTTGCTGCAAAGTGTCCTAGTTGATGGGAGTTGGAGGAAGATATTTTCCACATGGTATGGTCCTGCCCTGTGTTAGTGGGGTACTGGAAGGAAGTTATAGAATATATTAATGGAATAACCTTACAGGATATCCCTTGTACACCTTTGGTCTGCCTCCTAGGGGGATACCCCAGCCCCAAAAATAAGAAAACCACTACTAGATTTACTAACTTAGGTTTGGTTCTGGCAAAATGGGAATTGACTATGAAAATGGCACATGGTCATCAAATTACTAGATGGCTTAAGGAAATGGTTAAGTGGGTAAGTTTGGTGAGTGCTGTGTTGTTTCCTGAGATAAAGAGAAGACAATGACAAAATGAAAGTGTTGAAGCATGGGAACACCTGGTGGATAGTTTATTGACCCCAGAAGCAGATACCGATTTGTCAAATAGCTCCCTGAATCCATGCAGGTGAAAGAAGGACATTCTATTTTATATTGGGTGATTAAGGGTCCTACTGTGATATACTTGTTCATGTGGAATACTTGGCACTTTATTAAATACTGCATTACTTGATTAGGGGTAACTGTGTGTGTGGGATTAATGTTATAGTTTTACTGGACCTAGTAAATATATGTTTGAATGCTTGTGGATGCATGTCATATGAGATATATTGATTATCACGTTTAGTCTATTAATTATAGCTGAGTATTTCTCTTTTTTATTCTAACATTTAGGGGGTTATTCTAACTTTGGAGGAGTTGTTAATCCGTCCCAAAAGTGACGGAAAAGTGACGGATTTACCACCAGCCGTATTACGAGTCCATTATATCCTATGGAACTCGTAATACGGCTGGTGGTATATCCGTCACTTTACCGTCACTTTTGGGACGGATTAACACTCCTCCAAAGTTAGAATAACCCCCTTAATCTATTTATTATAATTATCTGTGTACATCTCATTTTTAAAGCAAATGACGGTATGTGTAGTGCACATCATTTATGATCTGTATTATATGCCAGTCACTATTGCACAAAGGTCTATTTAATGAGACTAATGAAAACTATTTAAAACTATGTGGTGCCTCTCAGGTACCGGACCCTTGATGTGGATCAGGAAATCAACTTTTGGACTCTTTGCAACTGTGAACAGGTCTGTGTGCACCAAGACCGAATCACACACTGCAAGTCAGAGCGAAGCTCAGTCAGCATGAGTCTTGACATTGCAGCATTGACTTCTCGTGGGTACTGCCACTGCAAAGCTGCAGCAACACCCACCCAGTTTGCCAGCTGACTCTTCAAGTTTCGCTGACAGCTTCCTGTGATGCTCTCCATGCTCCGCATGACCCGCTGCAATGTGAACTGGACTCTTAGCACGAACTTGAGAAACTAAAACCTCAAAGGTCCGAACTTGGAGACTGTACCAACCTGCACTTGATTGCGGTCCGCCTGAACTCGTGACTTTGACTAGGTCCAGCGTGACTTGTAAATTCTTGAAAGAATCAGATTTCTGGTTCTACTGATTGCATTTTTGCCATTATGGTCTTGTTTTATTTATTAAATGTTACTCTATTTTCCTAACTAGTTGTGGTATCATTTTTGTTTGATGTTTTCACTGTTTTACAGTTTAAAGAGCTGCACAAATACTTTACACATTGCCTCTACGTTTCACCTGATTGCTCGGTGCCAAGTTCCAGGTGGTTGAACACAGGTTAATTAGTGGTTTACTTGTGCCTCACCCTGAAAAGGATTGTGGTTACTGCTTGACCAGAGCTTACAACACAGCCAAACTGTAACCCAATTTCTCACTGAAGTGAGGATTAGGACTTGTGTTTGTGTAATGCCATATGGTGATTTGATGTACACTACCATCCTATATCTGAGACCATTACAAGGTTTTTAAATTCTCCTTTTTCTCTCATTTGTTCATGTTTCCAAATTTGACTCCTGACTCACCTTCATAATTAGGAACTCTTTTTGATGTTGCACCTGGGATACCTTACCAGACTGGAACTTGATTTTTCCTGCCTGTCAATTTACAGTATGAGGGAGTTGGAGAAGTTATGCAAGGAAAAGGGAACTAGCAGTTTGGGAAGAGCTCCACTAATGCAGGACCATAAGACAGCCCTGTGCACTTTTGAGGAAACACACTGATTGGGAACCTCAACAGGGAAATAAGAGGTTTATGACCCTGAGAACGAAGAGGAGGAGGAAAGGACTTGGAAATGGCTCTAGAGGAGATGGGAAGCTGACAGAACTTGAGTACCCTGCTGGGTCCAATGCAAGAAGCAGTGTTTCCTCCCAGACCCTGTTTCCTTAGGAGTTAAAGGGCAGATAGGTCAAGAGGTCCCTGAGGCTGCAGCTGGCCCAACTGGCTGCACAGGTGAAGGAGAGAAGGCCTGAGACAGCCTTAGACAAGAAGAAACTGGACATAGAAGAAAAACAAAAGAAGGCTGAGAGAGCCTTAGAAGAGAGAAGAATCTTGTTGGCTCACAAACTAATGCTTAAGGAGCTGGACTTGACGGCAACACAGCTGTCCCAATCCAACAGGAAAGATGGGAGTGAAAATACAGGGTCCAGTGGTGAAGGATGGATCCAAATACCTAGAGACTTGGTGCCTGACTTTGAGGTAGGATGACATAGACTGGTGGTTTGAGGCATATGAAGTCACTCCGGACATGCACACGATCTCTGAGGAGGATTGGGGAACTGGCCTTTGGAGGCACATACCTAGTGATGGGAGAGATGCGCTACTTGCCATAGAGAAAGGGGGCGGGATGAGGTATCCCACCATGAAGGAGACACTTGTCAAAGATATGGATTCACCCCAGAAGTGTACAGGTCAAGGTTCAGGGACCATCAGAAACTGTCTAATTAATCCTGGGGGGATTTTGTGGATTACTTGTGGGATCCTTTTTGTGTCTTGTTTGCACTGTTTTACTGTTTGAAGTGTTGCACAAATACTTTACACAGTGCCTCTGAGTTAAGCCTGACTGCTCTGTGCCAAGCTAACAGGGGGTTAAGCACAGGTTAATTTGGAGACTGCTTGTGCCTTATCCTGACAAGGATTGTGGTTGCTGATTGCCAAGGGCTCACACCCCAGTCAACCAGTAACCCAGTTTCTCACAATGTTAATCTCTGTTCCTGGTGGTCGCTCATCTGTTTTGCCTTACAGTGCAAGAAGGATAGTGTCCCACTCTTGTATCAAAGAGCCCTTTTTTCTTAAGCCTATGGGGAGTCTTAAGGGCAGTCACCTCAGCTTTAGACCACCTGGCCACATCCAGTAGCCATTTGTGGACAGTTACCTATTGCCTTCCAGCACAGCACGTCAATAATTCTTATATCAACTATCAATGCCAGGTCGGTGAATCTGCAAGTTTTTTTAAGTTTGCCAATATACGTATGTTGCATAGATTCCAGTGGGGTGTTTTATCCTGTCACCTCCCTAGTACTGCCCTCACCCACTGCCTAAAATGCCTGAATATGACAACATTCCCAGACTGAATGGCAAAAGTGTGCAGGTGACTGCCTGCATCTGAGACATGAGTAGCTTGCTTCCTGATACATCTTATTTATCTTATGAGGAGACAGGTATCTCTGGTGGATGTAGTTGAGCTACATTGATTTAAATTGTGCATTGTTGGTAACAGACTGTGCATACTCCAATATTTTACTCTGTGCATTTTAAGATGAAGCCTCCCAGACCAGGATGTATCATTATGTGTCTGCACGAAAAGCTGGTGACCATGGAGAAGAGTCACTGTGTGTCAAGGACTCCTGAGTATATGGAGATGTGTGAGAAAACCCAATGTGGACGGGCCATCTGGGTTGATGGGCTACGTTTGTCTTGAGCAGCTGGGTAATTACCTTATTACCTGGCTGCAAATGAGCAGCCAGAATATGAGCCTCTAGGTTCGGTACTCCCATCTCCTAGTCTCACTTGTAACATTAGTTTGGCCACAGAGATCCTTTTTCATTAACCTGGCCATGCTAAATCTGAAAACAGACTATTCAGGTCTTTGAAAAGGAAATGCCACAAGAGCATCAGTAGTGGAACAAAATAATAGATCAGTCTCAAAAATATTACCATCTTCATGGTTTCCAACCTACCCATTGGAGACAATGGAAATGTATTTTCTTCAGAAGTGAGAGTAGAAGCAGATGTTGCTCACGGCTATACCCAGGTTACTCCAATTTAGTTGCTCATATTACCAATATATCTGTACCTCTAAATATTTAAAAGTGTCAGCTTATTGGGAGAGCTCTGTGTCTGTGGCATGTATTAGGACAGACAGGACCTACCCCAATTTGTCTGCAGACCAAATACCGATCCCCAAAATTAGACAGGAGCTCCATCACACCCTCAAGAGTAGTGCACAACTCTGCCAGATAAAGTAAGCCATCGCCCACATACAAGATTATAATGTGTGCAGCACATCATATGATTGATGCCCCAATCAAATGGTCTCTTATGAAATAAACAGGTCAGTGATTTCAGAACTAAGGTAAACAATAATGGGGAAAGTGGGTAGGCCTGCCTCGTTTCCCTCTGAACTGACCACTCGGCTGAGTATACTGAGTCCGTTGTTGCCCTCGCAATGGGGGCAGAATATAGCAGACATACCCTTCTTAAGAATCCTTCCCCTAGTCCCATTTGTCGAAGGACTTCCAACGAATATCATATGACCTGCATATTAAATAAATATTTTTGGGGTGAGGGAGTGCGTAGCCTGGTTTGAACTTTCTTACTCATTGTCAGGCGTGGGTTATGGCTTTCATTATGTTCCACATTTAAATAATTCTGCGAAAAGCCCATTGGGGCTATATCAGTCTTGAGATGTCTTACCAATAGGTGCTTCTAGTTCTGTGTTTGATTTTTCAAACGGTATTTCCTAAGTAGGAAAGTTTTTTCCATAGAAGGGACATTTGTCCCCAGAGAAAAAACATGCGGTTGGCATATAATTTGAGGCGGAAAAGAATATTTCCACCGAACACGCATTACAGCCAAGCTCGTTATGCGGTTCACAGTATTAAGCACCTTTAATTTTATGATGATTGTCTATTTTCTATGTCATCGTCCGCACATTTGTACCTTACTCACCTCTTACTATGGTAATATTTCAAATGAATCTTCAAAATGTCTCTTAGCAGACACTATTTGCACTTTTATTAGTCTTATATTCATGAAAATCTGGAATGTCATCTAATAATTACCATTGCGAGCAGCCTTTTTATATGCTAACATTTTTTATCTAGAGTAATTCTTACAATAGTAGCATTCATGTTCTCATTTTTATATTAATGTATGTAGGAAATGTTTTGTTCATTTTTCCTTCCAATATAAATTAAATATATGATTTTTGCAAAGTAATAAATTACATACGGAACATGTTACACAGTGGAAATCGTGTGCAAATGTTTTTTTAAAGATAGCATGTAGTGTGCTGAAAGCAGTAGACAGCATCCCAGACGTGAATGTTGACAATTCTACGTACGACTATACAATGCAGGGCAGAAGCTATATTTTCCAAATGTAAAGAGGATAGGTTCCTAATGACAATCCTTCCAACGTACCCCGAAAGTAAGTTTACGATAATGAGGCACTTACAGTACTGGTGTAGATACATTTTTGCTCTCTGAAAGCCATATTCAAAAGTTTGAAGTCTGCTGCTGTAAAATTACTCCTCCTTTTGGGGTACATTTACGTTTTTTTAGTGATTCACTAAAAAGAATCCAATGAGTCCTGCAGAAAATATACGATACTTTTCTGCCGTACTAAAATGTCTAAAATTTGCACATGGAACAATTTCAAGTGATGAAGAAGTCTAAAGAAGGTTATTTTCTTAGACTTGAGGGTTGAATGGATGGAGACAGAACTCTACACGTTAAAAATTTAGTTGTTCATCTTGTAAAATCCTTTTACAAGAGTGCATTTGTGTGTGTTTCCAAGGTGAGAATTTACTCTCAAGTTGATTATGACTGCTCAAATTTTGTGCCTGTTCGTAGCAATTAGCAAGGGCGAGCTCCTGAACACGCACACATGCCCATCCATATCTTTCGACGCACAAATGCAGGAACTTCGCCACAAGCTTTACTAAAATTAAACTTCAGAAAACCTAATTCAAAGAATCAAGAGGTTGTATTTACATCCATATCTTGCAGTTTCTGAGGACCTAAATTCAATTTAACTGAAAGACCTTTGTGCATAGAACTTAGAGAGTAGATAAGGAATATTATGTGATCGGATTGGTATATGCACATGTTATTCTTTCTCTCTCCATCCATTCAACCCTCAATATCATGCACCTCACTTTAGTTTTTATTTTGGGTGAATCTGTGGATGCCATTCTTCAGTGGGGTAAATTCCAGTAGACGCGATCAGTGTAAATAATATAAAATACTACGTAATAAAATCAATCAATTGCATTCACATGTTGCTATAGTTAGGAGTAGCCATTATTTTAGTTATATGCTTAAATACCAATTGTTACACTCCCATCCTTTCAATAAGTCGCTGGGCCTCGTCTCAAGGTCGACACTTGTTTATAGCACTTTTAAGTAGGTGTACTCCTCGCTATAAGACGTTGTATGTGAATATAGTGTCCCTCACTCCCTCAAGGGCAGGTATAACACTCTCTGGATCCATGATTTCATGCGTGTTCGAAGGTCCCACCTAGTGCTAGAAGTTCGGATTTCAGTGTTGGTGCTTCCATAAGGTCAGGAATGGCTGAGGCCTCATGGCATGGTACAGTGGTGGTGCCAAATAACATTCAAAGCCTTAAAAACGTGTGCTTTTTCTGTATAGGGGAGCACTGCAGTGTCACATTAGCACTTCGCCTAGCATGCTGGAAATCCTCAAACGTTTTCTGTCAGTTAGGTGTGTATGTTGTGGCATACTTCTATTTTGTCTAATTCAGACAGTGTCAACAATGGAAAATCTGATAAATTTTTTCTATAGGTCTATATTACTTACCTGATGTTAGATGGATAGAGTCTCTTCTGCATTTGAAGATGATTTCACAAATGGCTTCGTGCCATAGTGTGTGCTGTATTTATAAGGCTTACTTAAAGATCAAAGGAACTAATGAAAAAACATATTGCATTTGTAAGTACGAAAGGTTGAATTTATGTTCAGAATTCCTGTAAGTTATTGGGTTGTTGGTTGAATGAGTGAAGCAACAGCCACTATCCCTTGCAGGGTGAACCACAAAAAGTCACTAAATTAATCTGTTCTTAATCCTGGCTAGCTTGGCACAAAAAGCAGTCAGGCTTAACGAAGAGGCAATGTGTAACGTATGTATGCAGCACACAAACAATAATAAAGTGAAAATACAACACAAGAAAAAACCCACACATCTTTAGAAAAATATAGTAGATTTTAATAGATTATTTGACAGCAAAATTATAAAATTCCAGTTAGCAGAATCATAATTATGAAATTTTGAAGTTTTAGTAAAAACTAGCACCTAAAAGATCAAAGCACCAACCACGGACATCTAGTCACATGAGACGGGTCAAAATCCAAAAAAATGACCTATCGCAATGGAGCGTGGTTGGGCAACAAGAAGTGGATTGGGCCTGGGCAGCACTTATCTTCGAACTTAGAAGAAATTTTGAGAAGATAAATTTCAGAAGGGCAAGGCTGCAGGCGGTGTCTGAGTACGGAGCGTCATCGCCAGGGAGCCTTGAGTCAAAGCAGCGTTGAAGATTTCTATGTTCCGACGTAGAGGCATATTTATGAGTGTGGTGCAGCAGGGCAAGGGCAGGAATGCACTGTATTCAATAAGCCACATTTCTGTCCTTTCCCCCTGTGGTGGCGCCCAATTGGCAGTGCAGTGCCAACGCGACATGGTGCAAGGGATCCTGAGTTGTATGCAGGATTTCGTTTCTGTGCAGGAGGGAGCACCTTCCTGCACAAAAAAAAATCCTGGGTGGCTCTTTTCTTTTCTAGGTGTGCTAAAGAATGCAGCACACAGAAAGAGGAAAGACGAGGAGCAATTAAGAATTTTTCTCTCCTTAACCTCTCCTGGGTAGGCATAAGATTTTGGCACCTTCCCAGGTTTATAAGTCCCTGTAAATATGGGAATCATCAAAAACTGTGGGAGTTGTGTGGGAACACCCACAGCAACACACATAGAACATTGCCTTAGGGCAGAGTAAGACAACGCAGCAATTTATACTGCGTTGCCTTACTCCATGTTTTTAAAGCCATTCAAAGAAACGCAAGGTGGCATTGCGTGGCTTCAAAAATATGACTTAGTGTTTGCGCCATGCATGTACTACGTTGCGTGGTGCAAGCATGGCACAACCCACTCATAAATATGCCCCCTATTCTATTTTTTAGAAGTTGAAAATGTCCAGCTGGATAAAGCATGTAGGTCGAGGGGTTCAGATGCCCTTCTGGTGAAGGATCACTAAACAGGATTTGCTGCTACGGAGAATGTAGTGGGACAAGACCCAAAGTCAGTCCAACTAATGATTTCCCAGTGGCTCTGAACAGGAAGCCAGCAAACTAGCCCCTGAAGTCACTCTGGTAGTCCAGGGTTCAGGTGAAGATGCAGGGCTCATCAGCAAGGCTGACATCTGAGGGTTCAAGGCATGCTCCAGGTACCAATGCATTTCTTTCAGCAGACCTATGGAAGTCATCCGGCAAGTCCAGAAAGTGAAAAATGGGGATGAGAGTCCTATTTTTATACCTGATGCCCCTTCCTCTGGAAGGTGGGAGAAGATTTGAGACATTTTCTTTGAAGTGCACAGAATTTCTCGACTTCCCAGCCTTGCCTCCAAGCTGACTGCAGTGACAATGTAGATGTTACATCAAGCATCTTTTGTTGTGGTTAACCCTTACTTTTTGCTTTCTGAACCCCTGTTTTGACTGTGTGATGAACTTCACTTATGTTGGCTTTAGGACTCTGTGTGCCTTACCATTGTTAGCAAATGCGAGGGGGCATGAGCTATGTGTCTAAAACATGGTAACATTGGCTTCCCCATGATTAGCATATTTGATTTACTAGTAAGTCATCAAAACACTATGAAGGGGTGAGAGGGATTCCCTGTCCGACCTCCCTTAACCAATAAGTCATCACACAAAAAGGACAAGGAATGTAGTCAAGTATCCAGACCCGACTGATTCAAAAATCAACAATATTTTGAAAAAACGGCCCTCACCCACAAATTGTGGCATGCTTCATCATAGGGCCCTGCTAACACACTCCAAAAATATAAATCCCCTTTGGAGTGGAGCAGTAAGGGTGGGGGAACATGTAAGCACGAAAGACAAGATCAACAATTATGGTACAGGAACCAAAGACGAACGACAGAAAAAAATCTAAAACTGACTCAGGCTGATCACTTATCCTATTTTATTCTGGTGCAGCCTGGACAGGATTAAAATATTATTAGTGGTGTTTTAGGAATTAATAACCTGTACACCCCAATCTCTGAAGAGGGTCAACATGTTTCGGCCTGTTTTTAATGCCAGCTAGGGTCATGCGGCCTTCGTCAGGACCTTCGCCCTGTCCCCGTATTGTAAGAAAAAGCCCTACCTGTCCTATGATCAGGAGGCTAGTTAATTTGTGCCGCTAGATACTCTTTAATTTGTCAGCACACTCAGTATTCTGTGGGGAAAAAAATAAGATTAAGATCCACAGATAAGTGGAATATGATATCATATAACAATCCCCAACTCTTCACCTTAAATGTGTAAGGACAAGATAATTAAGATTGTGCTTAAAAATTCCCTAAGTCTAGTGCTTACCGTAATAGGAAAGATAACACCTGTATAAATTAACTCAAGTTGATTAACTCATATCAATTAATGCACACCCAAGTGAAATACCCAGGTCCAAAGACAAGAAGGAAGGGTACGCTTACCGAGTTTCATAAATGCCTATCTTCATCAGAGCCGGGTGGGAGCACCACCCTGTAGTCACACACTGCATAGAGATAAGTCATTCTGAATTTAACAAGCAATGGAGTGGCTGTATATAATCCAAAATAGTTTTGTCCCTCCGATTTATCAAACCAGAAATGCAGGGTATATAAATGGTCTTCTTATCAAGGGAAGCCGATGTATCCAGTAATGAATGTAATGTCATGTTTCCGCCCGCCGGCCTGCTCCTGTTTCCAAATCTACTGGAGCGTATATTTCATTCAGTATCTATGTGAAAATAAGTTAACAACTATACTGTATAGGTTTTTCCTATATTTAATAGTAATAACTGAAATAATTAAGCCTCCACCTCTTCTGTTTTACTGCTTCGCTCCCACCCTCTTTATCTATATGTCTAGAATGAGTGAATGATTATTTTTCAATCATACATTTTTCACTAATTCATTGGCCATTGAATCTTCTGGTCATAGTATTGATTTTACTCTAGGATTTGTCCAGTTTTTTAGCCAGGAAACCCCCCTTTTTTATATTAAGATCCTCCTTTAAGATTATGGGGGTCATTACAACCTCGGGCGCCAGAATACCGCCATTGCTGGCGGTATGGCTGGCTCCCTATTTTGACATTTCTGCGGGCCAGCGGACGGTAACAGAGTTACCGTCCTTTGGCCCAGCGGAAAAGTCACATCAACATTGTCGCCGGCTCGTAATTGAGCCGGCGGCAATGCTGATGTGCAGCGCGTGCAGTAGTACCCGTCGCGCATTTCACTGCCCAAAATTCGGGCAGTGAAATGCGTGACGGGGCTCTGCCTGGGGGCCCCTGCACTGCCCATGCCAAGTGCATGGGCAGTGCAGGGTCCCCCAGGGGCCCCCTGAGTCCCCTTACCGCCAGCCTCTTCCTGGTGGTGCAAACCGCCAGAAACAGGCTGGCGGTAGGGGAGTCATAATCCCCAGGGCAGCGCTGCTTGCAGCTTGCAGCGCTGCCCTGGCGGATTATCACTGCCGGGGCTAAAATGGCGGTATACCGCCGGCCCAGGCGCTACCGCCGCGGTCCAAATACGCTGGGAGGCACCGCCAGCCTGTTGGCGGTGCTCCTGTCGTTTTGGCCCTGGCGGTCAAAGACCGCCAGTGTCATAATGACCCCCTATGTGCCTTTTGACACTATTGATGCCAAAATATCAGATTTAGTGTAGGTTTGGGATGGGATCGAGAACTCCGACCCCACCGAAGATGGCCGCCATTCAAGTAGGAAGGGCCGGTCTAGTTTACAGGTGTGACAGGGTTTCGTCACACCCGGAAACGGTTTTCTAGCGCTGACCGGCTCCGCGTCTCGGACTCAAAGCGGAACCGGGTAGAGGCAAATAAGCAGTAGCACTGGACCCTTGACGAAGTGAGGTGGGGGAGGGGGCCGGTGGCCTTATTTTGCAAGCACGCTTATTAGGCCACCCATATTTCGGCATGCAGGCCGGCACACACATATTACGGCTATGCTCACCTGTCTACACGGGTGTTTATATAATTTTTAGTCAATTAGTATAACAAGGACATTCCAACAGTTGTGTGTCAAGGGCCGGCAGGCTGATTTAATGTTTATAAGATTCTAACACTGATAATACGGGCATGAGAGAGAACAGAATTTGAACGAAATATACGCTCCTGTTGGAAACAGGAGAAGGCCGGCGGGCGGAAACATGACATTACATTAATTACTGGTCAAGGGCCAGCGGGCTGATTTAATGTCTATAAGATTCTAACACTGATAATATGGGCATGAGAGAGAACAGAATTTGAACGAAATATACGCTCCAGTAGATTTGGAAACAGGAGCAGGCCGGCGGGCGGAAACATGACATTACATTAATTACTGGATACATTGGCTTCTTTGATAAGAAGACTATATATATACCCTGCATTTCTGGTTTGATAAACCGGAGGGACAAAACTATTTTGGATTATATACAGGCACTCCCTTGCTTGTTAAATTCATAATGACTTATCTTTATGCAGTGTGTGACTACAGGGTGGTGCTCCCACCCGGCTCCGATGAAGATAGGCATTTATGAAACTCGGTAAGTGTACCCTTCCTTCTTGTCTTTGGACCTGGGTATTTCACTTGGGTGTGCATATATTGATATGAGTTAATCAACTTGAGTTAATTTATACAGGTGTTATCTTTCCTATTACGGTATGCACTAGACTTAGGGAATTTTTAGGCACAATCTTAATTATCTTTTCCTTACACATTTAAGGTGAAGAGTTGGGGATTGTTATATGATATCATATTCCACTTATCTGTGGATCTTAATCTTATTTTTTTCCCCACAGAATACTGAGTGTGCTGACAAATTAAAGAGTATCTAGCGGCACAAATTAACTAGCCTCCTGATCATAGGACAGGTAGGGCTTTTTCTCACAATACGGGGACAGGGCGAAGGTCCTGACGAAGGCCGCATGACCCTAGCTGGCATTAAAAACAGGCCGAAACATGTTGATCCTCTTCAGAGATTGGGGTGTACAGGTTATTAATTCCTAAAACACCATTAATAATATTTTAATCCTGTCCAGGCTGCACCAGAATAAAATAGGATAAGTGATCAGCCTGAGTCAGTTTTAGATTTTTTTCTGTTGTTCGTCTTTAGTCCATGTACCATAATTGTTGATCTTGTCTTTCGTGCTTACATGTTCCCCCAACCTTACTGCTCCACTCCAAAGGGGATTTATATTTTTGGAGTGTGTTAGCAGGGCCCTATGATGAAGCATGCCACAATTTGTGAGTGAGGGACGTTTTTTCAAAATATTGTTGATTTTTTAATCAGTCGGGTCTAGATACTTGACTACATTCTTTGTCCTTTTTGTGTGATGATTTACTAGTAAGTCCCTAGTAAATTGAAGCATGTGTGCCCATGGCATGTAAGTTAATCTGCTAGAAGTGGGCCTGCAGCACAGGCTGTGCCACCCAATATGGTAGCCTTTCAAACATGTCTCAGGCCTGCCATTGTAGACCCTGTGTGTGCAGTCTAAACTGCCATTTCAACCTGGCAGTGTAGCCACTTGCCAGGACTAAATCTTCCTTTTATTTACATGTGAATCACCCCTAAGGTAGGCCCTGGTCAGCCCCAAGGGCAAGGAGCAGTGTACTTAGAAAGTTGGACATGTACTTCTAAGTTTAACATGCGAAAACCCTTAAATTTATGTTTTACTATTGCATGTACTATCTCTCCCATGGGCTAACATTGGGGGTACTTTGGTACATCTTCTAAGTGTAATTTCCAATTAGGAAAAGATAGAACAATGGAGTTTGGTGTCTCTGGACTCGCAATTTAAAAATACATCTTTTGGCAAAGTTGTTTATTAAATTGCAGGTCTGAAAATGGCACTTTTAGAAACATGGCATTTTATTACTCTAACCATTCTGTGCCTTTGCCTGCCTCGGAATACAGGTCTGAGTTTAGGTGACAGCTACATTTGTGCATTCTCTCCAGACAGCCACAAACAGGAAGGGCTGGGTGTGACATCTGCATAAAGATAGTCGTCCTTGGCAGGGAGAGATAGAGGCAGTTCACATTTGCATCTGAATAGGCTGTGTCCTGCCCTCACACAAAAGGCTGATTACCACCTATTGATACGCTGGAGCCAGGGCTGGGTTGAAAGGCAACCTTGTGCACTTCGGAGAATTCTTTTGAAGTTACTCCTACATCAAGGGCCACTTTGGGTATAAGTACTGGGCCTCTGACATCATATACTCGGAACACTTCTGGACTGAGGACATTCTACCATAAAAAGGACCGCTGTGCTGCCAGGAGGGGCTACGACTTTGCTGTTTGCTTTGCTGTGTTGGCCTGCTGCCTGCTACTTCTTGCCTGGGAGGGAGAGGACTGGACCTAGCTCCCTAGATCCTGGAATCTAAAGTTTCTCCAAGGGCCTGACTGAGCTGTTTCTGAAGTCTTAGGGATATCAGGACTTCACCTGCATCTTGCTACCAGCCCCCGGGCTCCTATTCCATGAGCCCTGCTCTGCCAAGTGGTGCCAAACCCAGTCCTGGGCTCATGGGGGGGAGGGCTGGGGATGAGTGTGGTGCTGCAACCCAAGAACTGATGCAATGACACCAGTGCGTCACTTGGAACTGATGCATCCTGCAACATAAATGCTGCTTTGCCGCTTCGTGCACCGAAGCCAGGGACATTGCTCGCAACTGCATGATGCAACAACCCTGACTTACAACGCAGTCCCAGATTGGCTGATGCAGCACCAATGCAACAGAAACAGAACCCATCGCTTCTGGACATCAACGCATCAAGGACATTGCCCGATCAGGAAATGACGCATCTCCTGCCAGTGTGACGAATCCTCTCCTGTGGATCAACACATTGCACTGACCATCAATGCAACAAAGGTACTGTCAGTGGGTCAAGTGTGACTCCCATACCTGGCCTGTACGTCATCACGGTCAGACTGCACAAATGGATTTGCCCTGGTCCAGTACACCAGATTGCTCCAATTGGAGCTATTCTCTTCTAAGCAATGCATTTTGATTTAACCTTTGAAAATTCATAAATTGATGGCGTTTGTTACATTTTTGTCATTTTGGTCTTGTTTGACTTAGATAAATATTGGATATTTTTCTAATCTGGTGTGGAGTCCTTTTGTGGTGTTTACACTGTGTTACTGTGCTTGTGTGCACAAATACTTTACACATTGCCTCTTTAATTTAGCCTGATTTCTCTGTGCCAAGCTACCAGAGATTGAGCATATGTAAACTTTTAGGGGCTTATTTACAAGCCAAAGTGCGCCACCAGAATGACACTTTCAGTGATGGTTCAGCAGCGCATATTGAAGGGCCATATTTACAAGGCCACGTAAAACAACCCTGAGTGGCTTTTCATGGACTTGTAAAATGAACTGAAGCAACGCAATGCAGGTTGCAGCGTTGCCTCACCCTGCAACAGAGAGGCGTGTCTTCGGACACCCATGGCATTTGACACATTCCTAGATTTACAATATTTTGTATACCTGGTAGAATGTCAAAAGCCTCCGCTTCCCCAGGAGAGACAAAGGAGATGCAACGAGGAGAAACAACAATATTTTTCCTTGTTTTTTCCTTTTTCTAGGTGTGCTGCATTCTGCAGCACACATACAAAAAGGAACACATTCTCATGATTGTTTTTTTGCAGAAAAGTCCCTTCCTGCACAAACACAATCATCCTTGCAAGAGTGCCTGCATTAGCACATGGCAGCCCATTGAGCGACAGTGCAGGGGGAAAGGACAGGAATGTGCAGTATCTTACAGATATGGTGCATTCCTGCCCTTTTCTATTGATGCAAGACAGCTCAGCAAGATTCCTTGTGACGCTGCCCTCTGCTAAAATCTAGTAAATGAGGCCCTTAGTGTGTATCTTACGTCCCCTGAATAGGATTGTGGTCCCTACTTAGAGAGAGTGCAAACCTCTGCCAACTAGAGAACCAATTTCTAACATTGGTGATCAGTGGTGAGGATAGTACTTGTATTTGTGCATTGCATACAGTGATTAGTGTAATCTACATCCATATCTCAGACCACTACGTAC
Organism: Pleurodeles waltl; assembly: GCF_031143425.1. Lineage (NCBI taxonomy): Eukaryota > Metazoa > Chordata > Amphibia > Caudata > Salamandridae > Pleurodeles > Pleurodeles waltl. Next base: position 1,081,520,831 of record NC_090447.1, read on the forward strand.
CAATATATGTTATTTTTCTCTTGGCAGCTCTTTTTTTGAGTTTTTGCAACAACCATGTCTCAATCTGGAGAGCCAACAGCTGAAACCGCAGGAGTGGAGTTTGAGCAGGAGAAATTGCAAACCCACATAGTGTCCCTACCCATAGGTTTCCGCAGGGATTTTAAGTGCTCTTTTAAAGACCTTACTAAAAAGGAGGCGCTGCAAATGGTGCTGAGGGCCTGGCTGGCAGCCAGGGAATCAGCTACATGTTCAGAGGAGGAATGTGATGTGGACGGAAAGAAAGATATACATCTGGAGTTGTTGGACAGCCCAGAACTGCAAATGGGTCGAGGGACCAACATCAATGGAGAGACGGTCCCTTTTTAAGCAGGCAGCAGTATTTCCTCCAGAGGTCTGTCCCCAGAAGAGCTGGAGGACAGACGGGAAGCCAGGAGGCTCAAGTTGGAGCTGGCAATGCTCAAAATGGAGAGCAACAGGGCAAAGCTATGGAGGAAAAGAGATTGGTCATTTCGGAAAGGAAAAAACTTTTGGCTCATGAGCTGAGCATGAAGGAGCTGGACATGAAAATCCCAACAAGCTGGATACAGCACAGATGGTGGCAGCTTATCTTCAGTGTTCTCTGTGAGGAGAGCACATATACCCAAGAGTCTGATAGCTGACTGCAAGGTGGAGTAGGACATAGATTGCTGGTTTGAGGTCTACGAGATTGCTTTACAAATGCACAGGATCTCTAATTAGGTTTGGGGGGCATTTTGTGGAAGCAGTTTCCAACAGAGCAGAAGGACACCTTACTAACCTTACAGGGGTAGGATAAGATAAAGTATTCCACCTGAAGGAGGCCCTTGTCAGGAAATATGGGTTGGCCCCAGAGATGTATAGGCAGATGTTTAGGGAGAGTGTGAAGCTTCTTCCTCAGACATGGGCAGATTGTGTAGACTTTTTCTGCAAGGCACTGGATAGTTGGGTGAAGGGCAGTAATGTGACATTGTGTCAACTTGATTGCACAAGAGCACAAATTTAGTCTTTGATTTACAGAGCTGTGCCAGCACTTGATTCATAGTAAGCTCTCTGAACCCAGGGAGCTTCCTAAGGAGGCGAACTTCTGGGTCAGCACCAGGGTCCACAAGAAAGTTTCTGGGGGAGATCCAGCCAATGGTAAGAAGAAGGAGGGGGGACAAAAATAAAAGTAAGGGTTTCTCTAAAGGGCCCCAAACTAGTCCCAGAATCAGGGTTCCCAACCCTCTACTGAGAAGAAGAAATGGTTCCCGCCAGGAAAAAATGCAGGGAAGGGACCTCGAAAGTGCTTTCACTGTGGTCAGGTAAGGCACTTCAGAGGGGCTCCCGCGTATCTTAAGCGGACACAACCCCCCACTTGTGGGCAGTCACCAGGGGTGGCGAGTGTAGTGTCTAGGGAGGAGTTGGGCCCAGCTGGATGTGGCAAAACAGCTGATATTACCCTAGTGTCCGTGGGTGACAGTGAATTGGTGCAAAGAACTCTCATGCCTGACAATACTAAGAAGTATAGGCAGTGGGTTATCATTAATGGACATCGGGTAGAGGCTCTGAGACACACAGGAGCCAGCATGACCACAGTCTAAAGTCATCTGGTATCTTCAGAATAGGTCCACCAAGTTGTTGCTGTAGACACATTGAGAGCCAATTTTTTATGACTCAGTTTCCCTTTGAATGGGGGGATCTCAGATTCCTTGAGGATAGCTGTGAGTCCGTCCATGCCTGTGGATTGTCTGCTGGGCAATGACCTGGAGCATAGCTCCTGGAATCAGGTGGAACTCAGGTCACACTTGAATATGTTGAGGTTGTCTGAATGGGTGTGCCTCACCACACGGTCCATGGCAGCACGCAAGGGTTGTCAGAAGCACCTGGAGCCTGAAATAGTGGCCCAGGTGTCTGCCAAGAAGAGGAAGGGCAAGGGGCATGGGAAACCCACTCCTGAAATTCCCACAGTCCAGGAGGAGTCTGATCTTGAAGGGGATGCCCCAGAACCTAATGGGGAAGATTTGGGAAACCTGCCGAACTGGGGAAACTGCCAGAGCTGACCAACTGGCAGCAGGAAGGAAGTCCCTCCAGGGAGGAGTTCTGCACAGGGCAGAGGGAGTGCCTTACTCTCGTAGGCCTTCAGTAGCAGGCTGAGGCCTAGGCACCTGGTGATGTCTCGAGTAAGCACCTGATTTATTGGGAGAATGGTCTCCTGTATAGTAAGCCAAAGGCTCATGAACCTGGGGCAGCCCATGTGCCAGCGGTACCCCAACGAGTCAGAGCCTTCCTACTGGGTCTGGCTCATGATGGGCCACTAGCAGCGCACTTGGGGCAGTACAAGACCTTTGATAGGCTTGTCACCCACTTTTATTAGCCTCAAATGTGGAAGACCTCAGATGAGTTCTGCTGGTCTTGTCTTACCTGCCAGGTGAGTGGCAAGACAAGGGGGAGTGCAAGCCCCCCCCCCTACAACCTTTTTCTGTCATGAACATGCCTTTTGAGCTGGTGGGCATTGACATTGTGGGTCTTGGTGGACCATGCCAGCCGGTACCTGGAGGCTATACCTCTGAGATCAGTGATGGGCACCCTGTGAGAGGACCTCACTGTTTGGTGAAGGAGGGCTGGGAGCAAGCTCCCAGGAAGCCACACCAGGAAGTATTTAGCTACATCTTGGCCTTCTGCAACCAGACAGCCCGCTTCTGGAAACTTGCACAGGAGAATTTGGAAGCTAGCCAGGATAACATGAAACGTTTGTACAACCAGAATACCACTCTGTTTGAGTTTCAGCCTGGTCAAAAGGTGTGGGTAATGGAGCTCGAGGAGCCCTGTGCTCTGCAAGGCATCTGGTCTGCCCCATTTGAGGTGAAGGAGCTCAAAAGTGATGTCACCTAACTGGTGGACATGCAAACTCCTAGGAACCCTTCTAGGGTCCTGCACATGAACCATCTCAAGCCACACTTTGGGAGGTCTGAGTTGACCATGCTCTTGGTCACTGATGATGGGGTAGAAGAGGAAAGTGAACCTCTCCCTGACCGCCTACCTTCCAAAGAGCAGGATGGGTCAGTAGAGGCAGTGAGCCTCTCCCCTACTTTGACCCTAGACAAGCAGAGAGACATTTGCCAGTTGCTGGGGCAGTGTTTGTATCTCTGTTCTCACTCACCCCAGGGGTCACCCATTGTTTGCACCTATGATATAGACACTGAGGATAGCCTATCTGTCAAGCACAAAACTTTAAAAAGGTTTTCTGACCGAGTGAGGGCTAGCATCAAGGAGGAAGTTGCCAAGATGCTAGAGCTTGGGGTTATTGAGCACTCCAACGGTCCTTGGTCCAGTCCAGTGGTTCTGGTCCTCAAGGCTGCCCCACCCAGTGTCACACTCAAGCTCTGATTCTGTGTAGAATACTGGTGGCTCAATGTGGCCACTAACACTGATACATACCCCATCCCTAGAGCTGATGAGCTCATTGATCGGCTTAGAGATGCCAAGTAGTTCCATACGTTTGATTTAACATCTGGGTACTGGCAAATTGCCTAGACTGAGGGGACAAACAAGAGGTCAGCGTTCTCCACACCAGAGGGGCACTACCAGTTCTGGGTCATGCCTTTTGGGTTGAATAATGCCCCTGCTACCTCCCAGATGTTGGTCAAACAGGTCCTGGCAGGGATGGGAAATTTCAGTGCCACCTACCTTGATAACGTTGCAGTCTTCAGCTGCAGCTGGGAGGACTGTTTGTACCACCTCCAGGAAGTATTGAGGGCCCTTCAGAGTCCAAGGAAATAAGTGTCAGGTAGGGCAGGGCTTGGTGTCCACTTGGGACACCAAGTAGGAGATGGCAAAGTGCAGTCCTTGCAACCCAAGATTGACACCATTCTGGCTTGGGAACCCCCCCCAGGACCCAGACTAAAATGAGAGTCTTTTTAGGCCTCACTGACTATTATAGGATATTTCTCACAGAATATGACACCATTGTTGCCCCCTTGAAATAGCTGACTTCCAAGAAGCAGCCGCCTCAAGTGATCTTGACAGAGGAGTGCCAGACCGCTTTTCACACCCTGAAGAAGGCCATGTGCAAGGCACCCGTGCTCAAGGCCCTTGACCTCTCTCAAGAATTCATGGTGCAGACTGATGCCTCACAGCATGGCATGGATGCTGTGCTTTCTCAGCTAAACAAAGAGGGCCTGGATCAACCTGGATCTTTCATTAGTAAGAGGTTACTTCCCAGGAAACAAAGGTAGAGCGCCATTGAAAGGGAAGCTTTGGCTGTAGTCTGGGTGCTGGAGAAACTAAGACCCTACTTGTTTGGAACTCACTTACAGGTTCACACAGAACAGTGGCCTCTCCGATGGCTGATGCAGATGAGGGGTGGGAATCCTAAACTGTTGAGTTGGTCCATCTCCCTACAGGGAATTTACTTTATTGTGGAACACCAGGCTGGGACAGAACACACCAATGCTGATGGTCTTTCCAGGTTTTTCTGAGTTAGAGAACTTCCAGGAGTTGGGTAGCTCTCCTCACTTTCTGCTGGGGAGACACCTGTTAGACCTGGCATCTTTTAACTTGGTTTCCCCTGACTGCTTGCTTTCTCACCTTCAGTTTTGACTGTGTGCTGTACTTCATTTTTGCTGGCTTTAAGACTCTGTGCACGTTATCTCCATGATTGCATATTTGACTTAATAGTAGGTCCCTAGTAAAGTGCACTATGTGTGACTGGAGCCTGTAAGTCAAATGCTGCTAGTGAATCTGCAGCACTGTTTGTACCACCCACTACAGTAGCCTTTCAAACACAACTCAGGCCTGCCATTGTAGGTTCTATGTGTGCAGTTTAAACTGCCAATAAGTCACTCCTAAGGTAGGCTCTGGTTAGCCCCAAGGGTAGAGTGCAGTATACTTTAAATGTTTACGTTTAACATGTCCAAGTAGTGAAAAACCCTTAAATTCATTTTTCACTATTACAAGGACCATCTCTCCGATAGGCTAATGTTGGGGTTACCTTTGAACATCTTCTAGGTATAATTTCAGATTGGGAAAAGATAGAAGAGTGGAGTTTAGTGTCTCTGGACTTACAATTTAAAAATACATCTTTTGGTAAAGTTGATTTTTAAATTGTAGGTCTGATAATGCCGCTTTTAGAAAGATGGCATTTACTTACTTTAGCCATTCTGTGCCTTAGCCTGCCTCTGAATACAAGTCTGGGTTTAGGTGATAGCTACATTTGTACATTCTTTCCAGACAGCCACAAACAGAAGGGCCGGGTGTGTCAGAAGATACATCTGCATACTGATTAACTTCCTGGGCAATGAGAGATAGATGCAGTTCACATTTACATCTGAATAGACTGTGTCCTCGCCTCACACAAAGGGCTGATTACCCGCTACTGGTACTGTGGAGCCAGGGCTGGGTTGAAAGGCAACCCTGTGCACTTCATAGAATTTTTTCGAAGTTACTCCTACATTAAAGGTGATTTTGGGTATAAGAACTCGGCCTCTGACACTATATACTGAGAAAACTTCTGGACTGAGCACATTCTACCAGGAAGAATGACCAGCTATGCTGTCAGGAGGGACTAACAGTTTGCTGTTTGCTCTGCTGTGTTGGCCTTCTGCCTGCTCCTTCTTGCCAGGAAGTGAGAGGACTGGATCTAATTCTCCACATCCTGCAGTCTAAAGATTCTTGAAGGACTGAACTTGCCTCCTGTTTCAGAAGCCTCAGGTATATGAAAGAATTCACCTGCCTCTTGCTACCAGCACCTGGGCTCCTCTGCTGGGAGTCCTGCTCTGCCAAGTGGTGCCAAATCTATTCCTGGGCTTTTGGGGGTAGTGAGTGCGGTGCTTCAACTCAAGAACTGATGCAACAACACCGCTGTGACACATCGACCTATTGCATCCCACAGCAGAAACACTGCTTTGCAGCCACCTGCACTGAAGTCACGGACACTGCTCATTGACTGTGCTACACAATAACCCCAACTTACAGTGCAGCTCTGGCTTGGCCGACACAGCCCTGGTGCATTGGAACCAGTGCTTATTGCTTCTGGACGCATCAATGACGTTGCCTGATTAGAAAACGACGCATTAATTGTCAGTGCAATGCGTCCTCTCCTCTGGATCAATGCATCGTCACCAAGCATCAACGCAACAATTGTACTGTCAGCAAGACCATGCACTTTTGGATTTGCCCCCGTCCAGCGCAAGCTGATAGTTCCGGTTGGAGCTATTGTCTACTAAGCACTGCCTTTTTATTTAACCTTTAAAATTTCAGAACTTGACTCGTGTATGCTGGATTTTTGCCTTAATGGTCTTGTTTGGCTCAGAAAAATATTGGGTATTTGTCTAAACTGGTGTGGAGCCTTTCTGTGGTGTTTTCACTGTGATATTGTGTGTGTATGTGCACAAATACTTTACACACTGCCCCTTTAGTTTAGCCTGACTGCTCTCTGCCAAGCTAGCAGAAGGTGAGCACAGTTATACTTTTAGTGTGTATCTCACTTGCTCTGACTAGGATTGTCGTGCCTACTTGGACAGACCTCTGTCAACTAGAGACCCAATTTCTAACAGTAGAGGTGACAAGTGCTTTGCATGAAGGCAGAGCACAGACTCTTCAGTTGCAAGCGGGGCTGTGCTGAGGTCTGGGCCCTCCTACCAGCAGATGGCCCATTCAGGCACACTTAATCCCTCTATTGTGTGACTGTCTGGGAGGAATTCACTGTCAGTTACATCAAGTAAGGTGACGAAAGACCGGGTGCAGGCACAAAAGAGCTTGGGGCAGGAAAAAAGCAAACTTTCTCAAATTAACATTTTCAAAATTGCAATTAAAAATCCAACTTTGCCATTAAAACAGATTTTTTCATTGCAATTTCATAGATATCAAACATGAACTGGCTTCCTGGTCCCAATCAACTATTAGCACTTATTAAATCTAATAAAGAAACCCAATGTTATCCTATAGTACAGATAGGCCTCACAATAGTGAACAATGAATTTAGGGTGTTTTTCACTAATAGGAAATGTAAAAATTAAAAGTACATTCACAACCTAATAAAACAGGAGTTTAAAGCTTGGCAAGAGGGTTACATTGAATTGGCAGTTTAAAGTTGCATTCAGGCTGCAATGGCAGGTCTATGATGTGTTTTAAGATGCTACTTAAGTAGGTGGTACAATTCGTACCTCAGGCCCACTTGTAGGATTTAATTTACTTGCTCTGTATATGGTATACAACCCTACAAGAGACTTTTAAGTAAATTAAATGCATCAATCAGGTGTAAGGCAATCAAATCATGTTTAGAGAAGTGAGCACAAGCATGTTAGCACTGGTTAGAAGTGGTGAAGTGCATGACATCCTTGTACTGTCCCTTCCATTAGAAATATAAAATATGCACATTAAATAAAGAGTTTCTATGCTGTAGTATTGACTACACATTCACTACAGAAACACGGTGTTACAAAAATAGCATGGGCAATATATCAAAATCACTTTAGCAAGGTGTGCAGAGTCCTACAACCAGCAAAAACAAGATCAGAAATATGGAGGTGGGCAGGCACAAAGTTGGGGGAAGACCACCTTAAGACTGGCAGGTCTAACACATGCCCCCCAAGCTGAAAGTGGGAGAGTTACCCAACCCCTTGGGAGCTCTCTTCACTAAGGCAGAAGAATCTGAAGAGACCATCAGCATTGGCGTGGTCAGTCCCCGGGTGATGCTCCACTGTAAAGTCTATTTCCTGTAGGGAGATAGACCACCTCAAGAGTTTAGGATTCCCACCCCTCATTTGTATTAACCATCTGAGGGGTATGTGGTCTTTTTGAACCCGGAAGTGAGTCCCATACAGGTATAGTCTCAGCTTTTTCAGTGCACAAACCACAGGAAATGCTTCTCCTTCAGTGACACTCAACCTCTGTTCCCATGGAAGTAACCTCCAGCTATTGAAGGCTTCCAGTTGGTCTAAGCCCTCCTCATTCAGCAGTGCTAAGACCGCCCCTATGCCATGCTCTGAACCATCCATCTGCACGATTAATTTCTTGGAGTAATCAGGGGCCCTCAGCACAGGTGTTGTGCACATGGCTTTCTTGAGAGAATCAAAGGCTTTCTGACAAGCCTCTGTCCAGATCACCAACCTGGGCTACGTCTTGGAAGTCAGCTCAGTTAGGGGGCCAACAATGATGCCATAGCCCTTAATGAATCTCCTGTAGTATCCTGTGAAGCCAGGAAGGCTCCCACTTCGGCTTGGGTTTTAGGGGAGTTGCCAGGCCATGATGGTTTCAATTTTGGCCTGGAGGGGCTGCACCATGCCACCACCTACCAGGTCTCTCAAATTCACCACAGAATCCTGCTCAGTCTGGCACTTGCTGGCCTTAATTGTCAGGCCTGCCTGTTGCAGGGCCTGAATCACCTCTTGCAGGTGATGCAGGTATTCCTTCCTGTTGGCACTGTAGACTGCAATGCCGTCTAAGTAGGCAGCACAGACAGCCTTATTGCCACCCAGAACCCCGTGATTCAACCATTGGAAGGCAGCAGGGGCATTCATCAAGCCAAAAGGTATCACCCAGAAATGGTAATGGCCCTCAGGTGTTGAAAATGTTGATCTCTCTTTTGCTCCCTCAGTCTAGGCGATCTGACAGTACCCGGATGTTAAATACAGAAATACTGAGGAATTTGGCAGCACCTAACCTGTCAATGATCACATCAGCGCTGGGGAGGAATCAGTTTTGGTGACAGAATTGAGGCCTCTGTAGTCCCCCAGAACCGAAGTTCTGGTTTGGTACTCAGAGGGGTGGCCTTTGGTACCAACACCTCAGGGCTGGACCAGGGACTGCTAGAGGGCTCAATCACCCCTAAGGCTAGCATCTTGAGCACTTCCTCCTGGATGCTGGCTTTCACTCTGTCTGACAACCTGTAAATTTTGTTCCTTACAGAAGGACTGTCTTCTGTTTCAGTGTCATGAACACACAGATGTGTGAGTCCAGAAGTGAGTGAGACCAGTGAGACAAACTGTCCCAGCAACTGGTAACAGTCACCTTGCTGCTCTGGGGTCAGGGTGGCAGGGAGATTGACACCTGCCACTGACCCATCGTGTTCCTGTGCAAGGAGGAGGTCAGAGAGAGGCTCACTCTTCTTCTCCACACCCTCATCTGTCAAAAGGAGCATGCTCATTTCAGACCTCTCAAAGTGAGGCTTCAATCTGTTGATGTGGAGCAACCTTAGGGGGTTCCTATGGTTCTGGGTTCCACAAAGACAGTGGCCTCCCCCTTATGCTCCTTGATTTTGTATGGACCAGTTGAGCAGGCCTGGAGAGCTCTGGGCCCTACTAGCTCCATGACCTATACTTTTTAGCCAGACTGAATCTCTACCAGAGTGGTCTTCTGGTCATGCCAGCATTTCATGACCTCCTCGCTGGCCTCGAGGTTGCTGTTGGCCTTTTTCAGAAGTGGTGGATCTGGCTCCAGAGGGCCAAAATGTATCTGACCACATCCTGAGGGGTTCCAGGGAGCTTTCTTCCACCCCTGCTTGACATTATTCAGAGGTCCTCTATCAGGGTGGTCAGAGAGGAGTTTGATGGGACTAACCCTACTCCTTTCTGTGGCACCTTCCTGTAGGCAAAGAAAGGTCATGGCAAGAGGACGTCCCATTTACACCTCCTGGCTTCAAGTAGGCCTGCAATCATGCCTTTCAAGGTCTTGTTGAACCTCTCAACTAAACCGCTGGTTTGTGGGTGATAGGGTGTGGTGAACTTATAAGTTACACTACACTCGTCCCTCATGGACTTCATGTACGGAGACATGAAGTTAGGGCCCCTGCCAGACACTATCTCTTTGGAGAACCCCAAACGAGTAAAGAGCCCCATCAGAGTTTTGGTCACCACAGGTGGAGTCTCCGTCCTCAGAGGGATTGCGCCTGGGTAGCCTGTGGCATGGTCCACCAAAAGTAGGATGAACCGGTTGCCTTAGGCTGTCTTGGGGTCCTATGGACCAATGAAGTTGATGCCCACCCTTTTAAAGAGGATGCCAATGACAGGAAGTGGGATCAGGGGAGGTTTCAGTTTTTCCCCTAACTTACCACTGGCCTAACCGGTGAGACAGGGTCTGCAGAATGTATCTGAGGCTGTCCTCATTCTGGGTGTCTAAATTTGAATGGCAAGCCTGGTGAAGAGCTTGTCTTGCCTAAACGTCCTGCTGGGGCATAACATAAGCCAAACCTAGGTGGAAGGCCTAGTAACACTGGGGGACCACCAGCAGATGGGCTGCCCCACCACCTGGAGCCTTAGGCTCACTGTAGAAGAGATCATTCTTGAAGTAGATTAGGTGATCCCCAGAGGTTTCACCTGCTGCATGGGCTGAGGTTTGCTGCCTCAATCCCTCAAGAGTGGGGCACTCTCTCTGTGCTTTGCAGAATTACTCCCTGGTAAGCCCACCGTCAACTTGCCAGCCAACAAGCTTAGGTCATTGCCTAACAGACAACCTACAGGCATGGCTGGGCTCACAGCAACTTTCAGAGTACCAGAGACCCCCTCCCACTCAAAGGGAACCAGAGCCACTGTTAGATGGCTCTCACGATTGTTGGTGACTATGGGTTCCTGAAATGTGTTCGGTAGGACCTGCTCTGCTGATACTTGACTGTGGTCATGCTTACTCCTGTGTCATGCAGAGCCTCCCCCCATTGCCCATTAATGGTGACCCACTGCCTATACTTGGAAGTATTGGCAGGCATGTGGGCTTTTGGCACCATATCTTTATCCCCCAGGGTCACTAGTGTTACAGCTGTCTGTTCCCCAAAACTAGATGGAGCTATCTCCTCCTCAAGAATTACACTGGCCAACCGAGGTGCCTGCCCACCAGTGGAACATTTGGAGTCACCCTCAGAGTGACCATAGTTGGAACACTCTGTATATTGGGATACAAACCTCCGGTTTTATGGTCAAAGAATCCTTTCTTTTTAAGATCAGACTAGGACTGCTTCCCACTACATCCTTGAGAATTATTTTTGGGGCTTTAAAGAACTCCTTATTTTTTAAGTCCCCCCCCTTTCTTCTGGTGGGAACCCTGACCACCTTTATGGGTGCCCGATACCTTTTTGGATACTTCGGTGCTAGCCCAGCGGTCTGCTTCCTTAGCAAGCTTCCTGGGGTCAGTTAGCTTACTGTCAACTATGTGCTGGTGCAACTCTGTAAAACAGATACTGAACATGTGCTCTTGCAAGATTAAATATTACAACCCAACATGACCTTTTACTTTGTTGCCCCACAACCAGCCATTCAGTACCTTACTGGAGTAATCAATTAAATCTGCCCAGGAGTGGCTGGGGAGCTTCTGACTGTCCCTGAATCTTTGGGGATACTTCTCAGGGGTCAGTCCAAATGTGGCAGTCAAAATGACTTTCATAGGAGTGTACTTGGTCTGGTCCCCAACCTCTAATGTTCAAAGTGTGTCCCTCCCAAATGTTGGCATGTGTTTCCACAGACCCGCCCCCAGTGCTCTTCAGTAACTCATGTACCCTCAGTGCAACTTCATAAGCAGAAAACCACAATGTCATATCCCAACATATAATTGGGCTTCAAATCCTTGGGTATATGAACCTTCTTGTCTCCATCAGGTACTGTATGTATGCTGCCACCATCACTGCTGGAATCCACATGCCTGGCCATGAGTTCTAGCTCTTTTAGACTCAGTTCATGAGCCAGAAGTAGTTTATTTTCTGGTAAGGCTCCTTCAGCTTCCCTTTCAACTCTTTCAGCTCACTTGGCTCCCTTCTCAGCCTCTATTTAAATTATTTCCAACTGCAGCTGGAATTCTCTTTCCTCTTTCCTTTCCTCTGGAGTCAAGCTGTGACTAGAGACATTGCTTTGTGCCCTCACATGTAGTACAAATCCAGGGGTATCCCATTCAACTGCTGCAGGTTGCTCCTCAGAAGAGCGATTCACATGCTCCCCCAACTCATTATCCTCTCAGGTGCAGGACTCTGCCCAGGCCCTCAGTACCATTTGAGATTCCACCTTCTTTGTTGCTCCTCAGGCAGGTACCCTCATCCCTTTGCAGAAGCTTTTCAATTGGTTAACTGTGTAATCCTCCAGCTTAGCCATCTCAAACTTCATGGCACCACTTGTAAAACTAGCAAGAGAAATGATATATGGGATGCATTAAAAAAGCAAAGCAGGGAAAATGCCAGAAGAATTTAAAAAATCATTATGGTGTTTGAATATGGGCAGGTAGTGTACACGTAGGTATTGTATGGCACTGCACTAACACAAGTCCTGTCCTCACCGCTGATCACCAATGTTAGAAATTGGTTCTTTAGTTGGCAGAGGTATGCACCCTGTAAAAGTAAGTACCACAATCCTAGTCAGGGTAAGTAACAAAACAGCCTAAATTATCCTGTGTTCACCCTCTGATAGTTTGACACAGAGCAGGCAGGCTTAACTTAGAAGTTGATGTGTGAAGTATTTGTGCAATAACCCATATAGCAACACAGTGAAAACGCCACAAAAATTACTCCACATCAGTTTAGGAAAATAGATATAATTTATCAGAATAAAACAAGGTCAAAACAACAAAAATTCATATGCACAAGTCAAGATATCACTTTTTAGAGGTTTAAGTAAGTCTTAATCTATAGTAATCAATGGATGTATCTGTTTAGCACAACGTAGCTGGCATGCCTAAAAAAAATAGACACTTTGGGCCGCAGAGGAGATGAGGTGTGGGAAAGTAAAGTGATTTGTTGATTTTTCCGGCACGGCGGAGGTGACACATCGATTCTTTCCTTGCAGGCAAAATGATGTGTTGATTTCTGGGCACGCAGACTTGGTTCTTTACTGCGGTGTGGGGTTTGGTGACAAACTGATGCCCAGGGATGATGTGTGGAAAATCCAAATGTGCTGTGTTGATGAGACAGGTGCTACATCGATTCTGCATTGGGTTTTCAGCCGCGAGACAGGCGCTGTGTCGATTCTGCACGTGGGGTGGATTTTCTCCATTAGATGAAGTCTTTGATTGCCCTGAGATTTTTTAACATGAAGCAAGCTGACATGGCCTTGGCAATCCTTTGTGGGGGAAGGAAAAGTCCTTCCAGCAGAGTCAGTGAGCAGCAGGCAACAGGGCAACAAACAGGAAAGCAGTCCAGATGAGTCCTTTGGGTAGCACTGCAGTTCTTCTGACAGACTCCAGGTTTAGAAGTGTCTGATATGAGGGGGTCACAGAACCAGTATATATACCAAAATCTGCCTTTGATGTGGCGGAGACTTCAAAGAGTAGTTTGAAGTGCACCTGTTCCCCTTTCAACCCAGCTGTGTCCGCCAGGAGATCTCTGGGGGGTTATCAGTTGTTTGTGTGGGGTCAAGCCACTACCCTTTGAAGTGTAAGTAGGCGCCCCTCCACCCTTCCTGCCCAGGAAGACCCATCAGTATGCAGATGAATGCTGATGCAGCTGCTGTACCCTGCTTATGGCATTCTGAGTGGAATGCACAAGGGGAGCTGTCAACCAGCACTAACCAGACGTGGATTGGAGACAGGCTGTAAGGCACCGAGAGCAGTAAGTTCAGAGAAATAACTCCTGTCTAAAAGTGACATTTCTAAACTAGTAATGTTAAATCCAACTTCACCAGCAAGCAGGATTTCTCATTAGCATTCTAACCATCCCAAACATGACAATGCCACTCCTTTAATATCAGAAATTACCATTTACAAGTACATAAGGGCTTTTCCAATGCTAGCCTATGAGAGGAGCAGGCTTCACAAAAGTCCCCAAAGTTGTTTTTCACTACCAGGACATGTGAAACTTAGAAGCACATGTCCTGCCTTTTTCGTATGTAGCATCCTGCCCTGTGGGCTACCTGGGGCCTACCTTAGGGGTGACATATGTAATAAAAGGGGTGCTTAAGGCTTGGCAAGTAGTTTTTAATGCCAAGTCGAAGTGGCAGTGAAAATGCACACACAGGCCTTGCAATGTCAGGCCTGAGACATGATTAAGAGGGTATTTATGTGGCTGACAAAATCAGTGCTGCAGGCATACTAGTAGCATTTAAGTTACAGGCTCTGGGCACATCTTGTGCACTTTACTAGGGACTTAGAGGTAAATTAAATATGCCAAGTGGGTAAGAACCAACGTTTCCATGTTTAGGGGAGTAATCACAACCACTTTAGCACTGGTCATTAGTGGTAAGGTGCACAGAGCCCTAAAGCCAGAACGATATCTGAAAAATAGAGGGAGGCTGTCAGGTCTAACAACACTCAACCCAACGCTACTCATGAAGTGCTTCTTTGGTGGAGATGTGATCATATTCTAGTGCATCAAGAATGCATCTCCTAAATCGGCGGGTATCACACTCAGGGGATCCTTTTAGTAAACTGTCCATCATCCTGGGATAATAGCAGAAAAAAGTTGCATACCATAATGTATATGGCGTGGGGCCAAAAGGATTGGGCTTCTAGACCATTTTTCATATTTATAGTTTTTAAAAGGGAGAACACGATGTCTGGTCTCAACTTCAGATGACAACAAAGAACCCAGTTGTTACAATCACTACATGAGATATTGCACTTGTTAGACCTGACAGCCTTAGGGTGGTCACCCCTAACTTTTTGCCTGCCTCCCTCCACTTTTTGGACACTGCTTTTGCATGGTTTTTAGACTCTGCGCACTTTTACCACTGCTAACCAGTGCTAAAGTGCATATACTCTCTCCCTATAAACATGGTTACATTGGATCACACCCAATTGGACTATTTAATTTACTTATAAGTCCCTAGTACTGTGCACTATATGTGCCCAGGGCCTGTAGATTAAATGCTACTAGTGGGCCTGCAGCACTGGTTGTGCCACCCACTTAAGTAGCCCCTAAATCTTGTCTCAGGCCTGCCATTGCAAGGCCTGTGTGTGCAGTTTCACTGCCAATTCGACTTGGCATTTAAAAGTACTTGCCAAGCCTAAAACTCCCCTTTTTCTACATATAAGACACCTCTAAGGTATTCCCTAGGTAACCCATAGGGCAGGGTGCTGTGTAGGCAAGAGGCAGGACATGTACCTATGTAGTTTACATGTCCTGGTAGTGTAAAAACTCCAAATTCGTTTTTACACTGCTGTGAGACCTGCTTCCTTCATAGGTTATCATTGGGGCTGTCCTCATATATTGTTCGAGTGGTAGCTGCTGATCCGATAGGAGTATGAAAGTCATATTTAGTATGGCCATAATGGTGATATAAAATCCTGCTGACTGGTTGGGTTTATTATTAGTATTTTAGAAATGTCACTTTTAGGACGTGAGCATTTCTCTGCACTTAAATCTTTCTGTACCTTACAATCCACGTCTAGCTGGGTTTAGTTGACAGCTCCTTGTACATTCACTCAGACACACCCCAAACACAGGATACTCAGCCTCACTTGCATACATCTGCATTTTGAATGGGACTTCCTGGGCTGGGAGGGTGGAGGGCCTGCTCTCACACAAAGGACTGCCACACCTCCTACTGGGACCCTGGCAGACAGGATTGAACTGAAAGGGGACCTGGTGCACTTCTAAGCCACTCTTTGAAGTCTCCCCCCACTTCAAAGGCACATTTGGGTATATAAACAGGGCCTCTGCCCTTTCCAACTCAGACACTTCCTGGAGAAGAAACTTGTAACCAGAACCTGCATCTTGCCAAGAAGAACTGCCTGGCTGCCCAAAGGACTCACCTGACTGCTTTCTGTGAAAGACTTCTGCCTTGCTGTTGCCCTGCTGCCTTGCTGCTCCCTGGCTGTGGTGAAGAAGTGCTCTCCAAGGGCTTGGATAGAGCTTGCCTCCTGTTCCCTAAAGTCTCAGGACCAAAAAGACTTCTCTCATGCAACTGGACTCCTTGTGCGGTGAAAATTAGACACACAGCTTGCTAAAAACAACGCACAGCCTGCCCAGCGGTGAGAAATTCACCACATGTCGAACCGGGACGACGCAGCCCGACTCCACAAAGAGAAGATCGACGCGGTGCTTGCGTTACGACCGGAAATTCGAAGTACGGCCCACCGGATCGACGCACAGCCGACCTGGGACGACGCAGCCTGACTTCCAGAGGGGAAATCGACACAGCGCCTGCCGTGCGGAAGAAATTGTCATGCAACGCCCACCGGAGTGACGCAGCGCTTGTGACTCCGCTCCACAAGCCCAGGATTCCACGCACAGATCCCGGGGTGTCTGAAAACCCCGCAACCCGAAGAGGATCCGCAAAAGAGCGCCGGAAATTGACCCACAGCCGTCCCTGCGTGGAAACTAAACGTTGCATCAACGTGTGCGGTCCGAGAAATCGACACACATCCCCTTTGTCTCCACGCTTCTCCGCCTCTGCGGCCCTTTGCGCAGATTTTTCACACGAACCAGGTACTTGGTGCTAAAAAGATACTTTGTTTGCTTTTAAAAGACTTAAGACACTTTGGGGGTGATTCTAACCCTGGCGGTCGGTGATAAAGCGGCGGCCAACCCGCCAACAGGCCGGCGGTCCAAAAAATGGAACTCTGACCCTGGCGGGAACCGCCAACACAGCCCGCCACCTTAACACTCCGACCGCCACGGCGGGACACACAAACAGGTTGGCGGTCACCGCCAACAGACAGGCGGGAGACAATGTACTGCCCACCCTATCACAACTCACCAATCCGCCACCTTTTCCGGGGCGGGAGCCCCGCCGATAAAAACACGGCGGAAACAGACTACGAACGGGAAAACGCTCACCTCTACGCACTCCACGAGGAAGGAGGACAGCATGGAACCCGAATTAAACATCCAACCTGCTCTCGTCTACCTGCTCATCTACCACGAGTACGAACGCCGGCGCAGACGACAACGGTGAGTACCGCACCTACGACACAGGGGAGGGGGAGGAGGAAGGGTTACGGCCACACACATATGCGACCCCCACCCCCCCCAAACTATGTACACACCAATGCAGAGCAACAAGTCACAGTGACACCACCCAAACCCCCCGGAAAAATGCAAAGACATAATTAAATAGAGAAACAAAATTTATGTAAAAAATAGCCTCTGATAAGTCATGGTCAAATAGCAATAAAAATAATAAAAAAGAAAATAAATATTTTGTGCAATCGATAAACCGAGGCAATTAGTCCTGCACATTTAACGAAATTCCAAGTGTCCGTGGGCCAAAGTGTATCAACACAAGGGCAAAGCCCACACAGGAGACCTGAGTCCGTTGGAGAGAACACTGCTGGGGCATCTGATGATAAAACTACAGGCACCTCAGGGGGAAGGGAAGGGGGGGCACCACAGCCACATGAGTCCACGACGCCAGATCCACGAAGGGGCCACCATGCCCACTGTGCCATCCTGGGGAGTGCAAAGCCACAGTCCATCAGGTGGATTACAGAGACCACTGGTCATGGAGGAGGCATGGTGGGCACAGTGAACCGTGAACAGTAGCTCGACACAGAACCGGCACTGTCATTGTGCCAGCGGTGCTTGAGACGGCGGTGCCCAGCAGAGCGGTGCTTGAGACGGCGGGGCCCAGCGGAGCGGTGCTTGACAGGAAGGGCCCAGCGGAGCGGTGCTTGACACGGCGGGGCCCAGCGGAGCGGTGCTTGAGACGGCGGGGCCCAGCGGAGCAGTGCTTGACAGGAAGGGCCCAGTGGAGTGGTGCTTGACAGGAAGGGCCCAGCGGAGCGGTGCTTGAGACGGCAGGGCCCAGCGGAGCGGTGCTTGAGATGGCGGGGCCCAGCGGAGCGGTGCTTGAGACGGCGGGGCCCAGCGGAGCGGTGCTTGACAGGAAGGGCCCAGCGGAGCGGTGCTTGACAGGAAGGGCCCAGCGGAGCGGTGCTTGAGACGGCGGGGCCCAGCGGAGCGGTGCTTGAGACGGCGGGGCCCAGCGGGGCCCAGCGGAGCGGTGCTTGACAGGAAGGGCCCCTGGGAGCAGTGCTTGACAGGAAGAGCCCAGCGGAGCAGTGCTTGACAGGACGGGCCCAGCGGAGCGGTGCTTGAGACGGCAGGGCCCAGCGGAGCGGTGCTTGAGACGGCGGGGCCCAGCGGAGCGGTGCTTGAGACGGCGGGGCCCAGCGGAGCGGTGCTTGACAGGAAGGGCCCAGCGGACCAGTGCTTGAGACGGCGGGGCCCAGCGGAGCGGTGCTTGACAGGAAGGGCCCAGCGGAGCGGTGCTTAAGACGGAGAGGCCCAGCGGAGAGGTGCTTGAGACGGCGGGGCCCAGCGGAGCGTTGCTTGAGACGGCGGGGCCCAGCAGAGCGGTGCTTGAGACGGCGGTGCCCTGTTCAGCGGTGCTTGAGACGGCGGGCCCCTGTTCAGCGGTGCTCTTCTGCACGGCTCCTGTTCAGCAGTGCTCTTCTGCACGGCGGGCCCTGTTCAGCGGTGCTCTTCTGCACGGCGGGGCCCTGTTCAGCGGTGCTCTTCTGCACGGCGGGGCCCTGTTCAGCGGTGCTCTTCTGCACGGCGCCCTGTTCAGCGGTGCTCTTCTGCACGGCGGGGCCCTGTTCAGCGGTGCTCTTCTGCACGGCGGGCCCTGTTCAGCGGTGCTCTTCTGCACGGCGGGGCCCTGTTCAGCGGTGCTCTTCTGCACGGCGGGCCCTGTTCAGCGGTGCTCTTCTGCACGGCGGGGCCCTGTTCAGCGGTGCTCTTCTGCACGGCGGGGCCCTGTTCAGCGGTGCTCTTCTGCACGGCGGGGCCCTGTTCAGCGGTGCTCTTCTGCACGGCGGGGCCCTGTTCAGCGGTGCTCTTCTGCATGGCGGTGCCCTGTTCAGCGGGCTTGTCCAGTAATTCAAGGGAGCCAGACCTGGCCTGGACTCCCTGCTCAGTCGCCCTCCGACCGTGCAGTTGTTGGACCCTTCGGTGACGGAGTCCTGGGCCCTTGGGTGTCCTCCCTTACACCTGGGATAGGGCTTGTGGGGCCCTCCTGCTCCGCGCTCCTGCTGGCTGACTTCTCCGCCCTGCTGCCCTTTCGCTCCTTAGATGAGGCTCTCTGGCCCTGGCCTCCCCTGGATGTTGTGGCAGGTGAAGTGGCCGAACTTTGGTCCTTGGGGGCAGCCGTGTCAGGCTTCTCACGGTGGCCCTTGAGTTTCCTGGTCCTCTTTCCAGGGGGGGGGGGCTGGCTGTCCCCTTGCTGCTGACAGATGTGTCACTGCTGCCAAAGGGTGGACTCCAGAACCCATGCACTACAGTGACACTTGAAGCTGGGCTGGTGGTGGCTGAGGTGCTCTTGGGACTCTTAGCAGATGGAGGGGGTGGGTCAGGGGAGGGAAAGAGGTTAAGATTGGAGAGGTAAAAAATTTTAGGACCAAGGTAAAGGGTGGGAGTAGTGGTGATGGGAGTGGAGGAAGAGGATGTGGTTGTAGGAGAGTCAGATGTGCTGTCTTTGGGTGCAGGTGATTGTGACGTAGGCTGTCGTGAGGTGGATGGCTGTTGGGTGGGTGGCTGCCTGCGTTTGTGTGTCTTGGAAGAGGGGGTGACAGACACAGTAGGAGAGGACACAGGGGACGTGTAAATGGCAGTGGGGGTGATGACTGCACGTGTGCGGACTGTACTGGAGGGTGTGGTGGTGATGGAAGCACTGGCTGATGGTGGTGTGCATGCAGGTGTGAGTGTAGACATCACAGGGAGGGAGGAGGGAGACGAGGAGGAGGGGGACACAGAGGTGGTAGTGACTGTTGGCATGTCTGCATATGGGTGTTGCTTGGGTGAGTGTTTGTGGGATCTGTGGTGCTTGTGTCTGGATGAGCTGCCCTTGGGTGTTGAGGTGTGTGCAGGCTGGTCTGATGGTGTGGATGGGATAGGCTGAGGAACAGGAGACAGAGACAGGGTGGAGGCAGTTAGAAGAGGGAGGCTGGAAACAGGGACAATGGCTGCCGTCAGTGCTGAGGCCAGAGCATTGAACGATCGTTGATGGGCAGCCTGACCCGAATGAATGCCCTCCAGGTAGGCATTGCTCCGATGCACCTCCCTTTCTACCCCCTGGATGGCATTCAAAAGGGTAGTCTGCCCAACAGTGATGGTCTGAAGGAGGTCAATGACCTCCTCACTGAGGGCAGCAGGGGTAACAGGGGCAGGGCCTGAGGTGCCTGGGGCGAAGGAGATGCCCGCCTTCTTGGGCGAGCGGGCATGGAGCGAAGGCTGAGGGGCTGCTGGGAGGGCGGGGCTGGTGCGCTGGGTGGTGGCTGTACCTGTAGAGGTGGGGGGCCCGGATGTTGCCGCCACCGCTAGGGAGCTCCCATCCGAGGACGTGTCGGTGTCGCTGGTGTCACCACCGGTCCCCGTTGTGGTGCTCCCCTCGCCCTCCGTATCACTGGTGCCCTCGGTGTCTGTACCACGGCCCACCGGGGCCTTGTGACTTGCAGCTCCCTCGTGCTCCGATGCCAATTCTCCTCCGCCTGATGATGCTAATGCACACATGCACAAGAAGATTAAGAAAAAGGGTGCGGGGAGAAATAATAAAACAGGTTGAGTGCATGCAATGTCAACACCGTTGGCGGAGAGGACAGACACAGGAGCCTCATGCACTATGCTGCGCAATCGGGGTATACTACTCAGTACTTGTGACCAGGCCTACAGGTCTATGCACAACAAATACACACATGGATGATGCAGGACCATGGATAGCTGTACTTGGCACCCTACAGAGGTGGGGGGCGGGGGCACAGGGCCATGCCTAAAGGAGAGGACTACACTACAGAAAACGTCCTGGCCTAATGTCACCCACAACCCTCCTCCCCCACCCAGACGCCTCCACTGCACATAAAGATAGCAGAATGTGCTGATACTCACCCCCTTGTGTCTGCTGTGATGTCCTCAAGCGCCCATCCAAATCAGGGTAGGCCACCGCCAGGATCCGGGACATCAGGGGGGTCAGGGTACGACTGGCACCCCTCCTAGGTTGGGAGGCCATCCCCAGCAGTGACTCGGCGGTCTTCCTGGTCCCGCGGCGGATGTCCTCCCACCTCTTGCGGCAGTGGGTGTCCCGTCTGATGTGGACCCCCAGGGCCCGGACTTCCTTGGCGATGGCACGCCAAATGTCGACTTTCTGATGGGCGCTGACCTATTTGACATGTACAGGGTGGGAAAGGAAAATTCATCATTTATCTGCATGTTAGATGTGATTGCCCCCCCCTCCCCAACTTTGCCATGTGGCACATGCTCTCATCTGTCGTGCGTTGCACTCCTCATTCGCTCCCCACCCCACCATCTTACATCCACCCCACTCAACACAGGCATAGCCCATTCAATGTGCACCCAGTGTACTTACCTGTTGGTCTGGAGGACCGTAGAGTAACGCATACTGGGGGAGGACCCCATCCACAAGTTTCTCCAACTCTTCAGACGTGAAGGTAGGGGCCCTTTCCCCAGTCGCAGCAGCCATTGTCTCTTCCAGACCGAGGTCACAGCAGCACTTGCAGTATAGGTCCTCTCCTGTGGATAATCAGGCCTCGAGTGATTAAGCAGATAGAAAATGGCGCTCACGCCCGCGGCGGTGCGTACCGCGACCGCCGGCGCACCTCGTCATTGGCTCCTGAAACCCATAGGCTTCAATGTTAACCAATGCGGCTTCGTATAGCAGTCTTCGACCGCCTATTGCCACGGTGTGCCACGCCAGCGCATTGACCTCACATCCCATTGTCCTACTTCACAGGTCAGGCAGCCGCCATTTCAAGGGCCCACATGGCATAATTTGTACTGCGTCACACAGGCCTAGGCCTTGCATTGCCACACATACACGCCTTTCAATACATAGATAATCGTGTGCTATGCAAGCTGTGGAGAACGTACCTGTGATTTGCTTGACTCTGTGCTCCATGTTGTCCTTCCTAGGCACCGTCCGCTGGGACTTGCGAGGAGAAGGATGAATCCTCGCGTGTACCGACCGCTGGTGGACCTGTCGACAATGGAAGAACGCCATATCATACTACGATACCGACTTGACCGAGCCACTATCCATGAACTGTGTGCCCAGCTGGAGCCAGCCCTGATGTCCCCCATCCGCCAACCCACAGGAATTCCCCCTCTAGTGCAGGTTCTGTCAGTCCTCCATTTTTTGGCAAGTGGCTCATTCCAGACAACAGTGGCCATGTCATCTGGAATGTCTCAGCCTATGTTTTCAAACATTTTGTCCAGAGTGTTGTCTGCCCTGATGAAACACATGCGAAGCTACATTGTTTTCCATGAGGAGGTTGATTTGGCCACTGTGAAGGGTGATTTCTATGCCCTTGGACATATCCCCAACATCATTGGTGCCATCAATGGGACCCATGTGGCTTTAGTACCCCCAAAAGACGATGAGCAGGTGTACAGAAACAGAAAAAATTACCATTCTATGAATGTCCAGGTGGTCTGTTTGGCTGACCAGTACATCTCCCATGTAAATGCTAAGTTCCCTGGGTCAGTGCATGACGCGTATGTTATGCGTAATAGCAGCATCCCTTATGTGATGGAACAGCTACAGAGACACCGTGTGTGGCTAATAGGTGACTCTGGTTACCCCAACCTGCCGTGGCTACTGACCCCAGTGAGGAATCCCCGGACCAGGGCAGAGGAACGGTACAATGAGGCCCATGGGCGAACTAGGAGGATCATAGAAAGAACCTTTGGCCTCCTGAAGGCCAGGTTTAGGTGCCTGCATATGACAGGTGGATCCCTGATGTACTCACCAAAGAAGGTGTGCCAGATCATCGTGGCCTGCTGTATGCTGCACAATCTAGCATTGCGACGGCAGGTGCCTTTCCTGCAGGAGGATGGTCCAGATGGTGGTGTTGTAGCAGCTGTGGAGCCTGTGGAGAGTGAAGAGGAGGAAGACGACGGGGACGACACAGACAACAGGGACACAGTTATACAACAGTATTTTCAGTAGCACACAGGTAAGAATCACCCACGACATTTAACATTTACTTAAAGCCTCCTGCATCTCTACTTTGTGTATTTCCCCCCAGTTCTTTTAAACTGATTTTTGATTTTCCCTTCCCTTTTCAGTGCTGTATGACCCACTGCGTGACTTCTGCTTGGTTAGCCCATGGACTAAAGCTTATTGACATCGGTATGTTGTCATCACAAATTGACTGAACATTATTGAACAGTAATGTGTAATACATTTGTAAAAAATACAGGCTGACTCCTGAATAATTTCAGTGCAATGAGTGATTTATTTTTAGTGCTAGATATTGGTACATGATATTAAAACGGTGATGGGTGATGGTGGAGTAATGTCCATGGCAGAGTCAAGTTCTCAGTTTCACAGGTGCATTGTCCATATGCCTGTGGAAGGATGGAGCAGGGGCAGTTCAAGGTTGGACAGGGTGACAATGTGGGACAGTGGGATGACATCAGGGGGTATCTTATGCTGGCGGGGTCTTGGCATCCTACTCTGTCTTCCTGTGAGATCTCAGGTTCCGCTTGCGGGGTGGTTGTTCTTCAGCAGGAGGTGGGGTTCTGGTGGCCTGTCGTTGTGGTGGGGCCTCCTGTCCACTAGCGCCGGCGGAGGGGGTAGGCTGTTCCTGGTCCTGGCTAGTGACAGGGGCCCTTTGTGGTGCCACATGGTCCCGCAATGTGGTTTCTATCCGGTTGAGGGCCTGGACTATGGTCCCCATAGCGGTACCGATGTTCCTGAGTTCATTGCTGAACCCCATGTAGCGTTCCTCCTGCTGTGCCTGGATCTCCGTGAACCTGGCCAGTACCGTCGCCATCGTCTCCTGGGAGTGATGGTATGCTCCCATGATGGTGGTGAGGGCCTCTTGGAGAGTGGGTTCCCTGGGCCTGTCCTCCCCCCCCTGTCGCACAGCAGCCCTCCCAGTTGCCCTGTTTCCCCGGGCCTCTGTCCCCTGGACGGTGTGCCCACTACCACGGCCCCCAGGTCCCTGTTGTTGTTGGGGTGTTGGGTCAGCCTGGGTGCCCTGTAGTGGCGGACACACCGCTGATTGACGCGTCCTGGAGACAGAGGCATGGGCCCGCTGGGTGGGAGCTGTGCTGCTATTCCCAGAGGGGGTTGGGTCTGCTGTGGCCTGTGTCTGTGTGTGGGGAACCGACTGTCCAGAGGTCCCCGATGGTCCGGGCTGGTCGTCAGGTTCTAGGTTGACAGAGCTGCTGTCCTCACTGGGGGCCTGTTCTGGGGGTGGGATGGACAAATCTGGACCCTCCGTGGCGGTGTGTTGGCGTTCGGGCCCTGCAGGGGTAAAAGAGTATGGTTATTGCTTTTGTGTGTGCCATGGCGTGCATTTTGTGAGTGCCCTTGTCCCCCAGTGCTGGCATTCCCTTGTGGGAGGTGTTGTGAGGGTGGTTGGGGGGGGTGGATGGGTATGTGCAGTGGTCATGCATTGGTGATGGATGTCTATGGTTTGTGTTGGCATTCAGGGGTTGGTGTTGTTTAGGGTGGGTTGTGCTGGTGAGACATTGGCAGGGAGGATGTGTGCTGGGGGGTTGAGATTGGGGGTGAGGATGGGGGTGTGGGTTGGCATGCTGGGCGGAGGGTGAAGTAGTTGTGAATCGACTTACCAGAGTCCATTCCTCCGGGTACTCCAGCGAGGCCATCAGGATGCATGATGTTTACTACCTCTTGCTCCCAGGATGTGAATTGGGGTGGAGTGGGTGGGGGTCCGCCGCCAGTCTTCTGCACAGCGATGTTGTGTCGCGACACCATCGAGCGCACCTTCCCCCGTAGGTCGTTCCATCGCTTTCGGATATCTTCCCGATTTCTGGGATGCTGTCCCACAGCGTTGACCCTGTCTACGATCCTTTGCGATAGCTCTGCCTTCCAGGCTATTGTGGTGTGTTGCACCTGTGTGCCGAAGAGCTGGGGCTCTACCCTAATTATTTCCTCCACCATGACCCTGAGTTCTTGGTCCAAGAACCTGGGGTGTCTTTGGGGTGCCATGGGGTGGTGTGGATGAGGTGTGGGGTGGTGTTTGTGGTTATGTGCATGGTGATGTGTGGTGATGTGTGCGTAGATGTGGTGTGGGTGATGATGTTGGGTTCCTGTGTGTGTTGTGCTTTGCGTTCTCTGTGCTCTCTCTCAGTGTATTGCGCCTTTGCTCAGATATTTGTGGTCGTAGGGGTTTGTGGGTGATGTGGGTGTGTGTTTTATAGTTAATTGGGTGTGTGGGAGTGTTGTGTGTATGTGTATCAGGTGTGTGTATTTCAAATTGTCCAATGTGGCAGTGTTTTGTATATGTGTGTGTATTTTGACCGCGGCGGTGTGTACCGCCAATAGAATACCGCGGTTAAAAGACCGCCGCGTGGATTCGTGGGTCAGAACGGCATGGGCGTGTTTGTGTTGGCGTGGCGGTGGAGGTTTGGTCATCTCCAGTTTATCGCTGCCCGCTGATGAGGCGGCCTTCCGTGGATGTCGGGTTTTTGGCGGTTTCACAGTTGGAGGTCAGAATGACCGTGGCGGTTTACCGCGCCCGCGGCGGTAGAATGGCGAACTTCTGACCAGCGGTAAGCGCCTTTTACCGCCGAGGTCAGAATGACCCCCTTTATATCACTGTTCAGTGATATCTCTACATTTACTTATTGCATCTTTGATCGTTTTGACCTGCAAATATCCAGATAAATATTACATATTTTTCTAAACACTTTGTGGTGTATTTTTGTGGTGCTATATTGTGTTATTGTATGATTTATTGTACAAATATTTTACACATTGCCTTCTAAGTTAAGCCTGACTGCACAGTGCCAAGCTATCAAAGGGTGGACACAGGATAATTTAGATTGCGTGTGACTTACCCTGACTAGAGTGAGGGTCCTTGCTTGGACAGGGTGTAACCTGTCTGCCAACCAAAGACCCCATTTCTAACAGCACTGTTTACACATAACCTATCAAGATGAAAATGTGGAGAAAAAACATTTGCCTTACCTTGACCATGCACATGAAACTAGGATGATCAGTACTTTACAGAAGTGGAGCTTCAACTTGGGCACCTGTTTTGTTTATTTGTGTAAGTGCTCCCCACCCCATAGAGGCTTGCTTTGTGTGAAATAAGCATCATGGCAGAATGAATCCTGTAATTATCTAAGCAAAGGCCACCGTTTTGTGCAGAATGTCTACCCAACTTGTGTAATTTCTATTAGATAATTAGTAAGTGCTACCTTGTTGGGAAAATGTGTAGTGCATCTCCTACACTACAGCTGCTAAAGGACACTGAGCAAATGTCTCCAGTGCACTTGCATGTCTGTAACTTTACCAATGTGATTGTTCCTCAAGCGTTTTCATCAGATACATTTTCAAGGTGCAACTGCAGAGAAAACACTGAAGCGTGTTTTCTCTGCAGTTGCACCTTAAAAAGTTTTTTTTTCGTTCTTGTCAGGGACCGTGGGGAGAGCCTCAAGGCCCCCACAGTCCCAGCAGGCACACAGGGAGTGGCTGGAAAAGCACTACTTTCATCTCTTTCCCTGCCCGCAGACAAAATTTCAGCTTCCAACAAGAGGGAGCATTTTGCCAGCACCCGCTTGCTAGAAGCAAAGTCTTTGCTTTTGCTTGGTGGGAGTTGTCACAGCTCCCGCCAAGCAAAAGCAAAGAGCTAACTCCCGAGGGTGGACACCTCAGGAGAATGCAGGAGCCGTCCCCAGGTTCATATATGGCACCATGACGGGGGCTACACACCCCCCTCCTTTGCTATGCATGGGTCTGCCCCAGGAGGTGGTGGTCCCTGGGGCTGCATATGACCAGGAGGGGGGCCATGTGGCCCTCTCCTTTAAAAATTTAAAAGGCCCCGGAGAGGTGGGGGCCCATTGGGGCATGGAGGGTCTGTGCCCCCCCCATAGTGATGTTGAGTTTGCCCTGAGGAGATTGAGATCCCTAGGGCTTTAGTAAGCTTTGGAGGGGTCGCCATGAGCCCCCCTGCATTTATTTTTAACATCCACAATGCTCCTGGAACCTAGCCCACATGGAGGATAACAAAACAAGAAGCACAGGAGACCGCGCTTGTTTCTTTTTAAAAAATGTCAGCAGATCCTTCACAGATTTTGCTAAATATTTTTTACAACTACCATTTTGCCCTGGCAGAGTCCCAGGGCCCCCTCAGGACCGAGGCTAGGGGGTTAGGGTATTCATATCCTGGCTCCTTTTCTTTTTTTGGTGTTTCCTTATTGAAATGATAGCAGCAAATCAGATCTCAACATAAGATCTCCGGGCTATCCGCATCTCTACATATTTATATTATCTAACCTTTAACAAATCCAAACCTAATGAATAGTTTTACACCAAATAACAAAAAGCAAGATCTGCACACCAACATTTAGCTTCCTGCAAAATTTGGTATAATTCCATCAAGCGGTTCAGGCTGTAGGAGTGTGTAAAGACTCTACCGGATAACGCTTTTCAATGGAAACTAGGTCCTAACTATAACTACGTACAGGCAACCGCCAGTAGGTTTTTTATAAATATATATGTATATATATATATATATATATATATATATATATATATATATATATATATATATATATACTTATAGATATATATATATATATATATATATATATATATATAGAGAGAGAGAGAGAGTGTGTTAAGTAAAGTCAATCTATGCTTACCTATATATAGTTGTGAGACCTGGCATCCTTTGCATGGTTTCCCCCGACTTCTTGCCTTCTGACCTCCTATTTTTCTGAGTTTATTTTTGCATTGGGATTTAATTGTAAGTGCCTAGTAAAGTGCAGTATATGCGCCCAGGGCCTGTAACTTAAATGCTACTAGTGGGCCTGCAGCAGTGATTTTGCCACCGAGTACAGTGGTCCTTTAAATATGTTTCAGGCCTGCCACTGCAGAGCCAATGTGTGCAGTTTTAAAGTGCCATTTCAACCTGGCAAGGGCACCCACTTGCCAGACCTAAACCTTCCTTTTTATTATATATAAGTCACCCGTAAGGTAAGCTCTAGCTAGCCCCAGGAGCAGGGTGCAGAGTATGGAAAAAAGTGGGCATGTACTTTTAAATTTAACATGTCCTGGAAGGGAAAACTATTAGATTAATTTGTCACTACTACAAGGCCTATGTATCCCATAAGTTAACATTGGGGTTACAATAAAGCAGCCTTTAAGTGTAACTTCCATTTGGGACCAGATAACATTTGGAGACTCATGTCTTTGGTCTCACAATTTAAATTCACAGTGTATGATGAAGTTGGATTTTAAATTGTAAGTCTGTAAATGTCACTTTTAGAAAGCTGGGATTTTCTTACTTTACCCAATCTGTGCCTCTGCCTGTCTCTGAATACATGTCTGGGGTGGGTGACAGCTGGGATTTGTGCATTCTCTCTAGACAATCATACACAAAGGGAGCTGAGATTTGACATTTATATCCTGATTGCCCATCACCAGGTTGATGGGCCTTATTGGGCTAGATGGGAGGGAGGAGCTGATACTTACACCTTAATAGGGCTGTGCCTGTCCCCATAGAAAGAGCTGCATAGGCCCCTGTGGAGTGACTGGAGCCAGGGAAGGAAGGACCAGGACCTTGTGCACTTCAAAGGCCTCTCTTTGAAGTCTCCCTCACTTATAAGTCTCAACTGGGCACATGTACTGGACCCCAAACCCTACTACATCAGTTCACTTTAGAATCTGAGGACATTCTGGCAGGAAGTAGGACTGCTGTGTGGCCAGGAGGAACTGCCACTCTGCTCAACTGCATTGCTGTGTTGGCCAGCTGTCTTTTGTCTGGGAATGAGAATGACTGGGCTTAACTCTCGACATCCTCTACAGAACCAAGTGACTCCAAGGACTTGCTGGCTTGTCTCCTCCTCTGCAAGTCTCAGGGCTATATAAGACTTCCCTCAAACCTACTTCAGCTACGGGACACTGTCACTGGGAGTCCTGCCTTGCCAAGAGGTGCCAATCCAGTCCTGGGCCTTGACAGTGAACTCTGCTGTTGTTTTTCTTAAAAAATTGATGCATTGAGGCCATTGTGCTGCTTGGAACTCATGCAGTGCCCTTTGGCGCCAACATAGTGCCGATTCAACGATGACGCCGAACCGACTGCAAGGTTAGATGATACCACAGCTCTGATCCAAGGACCTCACTGCGTGGCTTGACAGCAATGCATTGCCTCCATCGGAAGGGGTTTGATGCAGGACCGGACTGCGATGCTCGATGACGACGCATCCACCCTAGTGCATGAATCGGAACTGACGCATAGAGCCCTGAACACCAATGCTTGCTCCATCCAAGATATTTTTTCAGTGGGTCCTGTAGCCCATCTACCATCCATCAGAGTAACCCTTAACTTTGGATTTACCCTGGTTTAGCACAACCTCAAGTAACTTTTTAGTGCTTTAGACTTTAAAACACTACATTCAGGTTTATTATTTAAAAAATCATATCTTGAGTTCTGCTTATTGTATTTTTGTATTTTTGGTGTTGTTTTACTCAGATAAACATTCTCTATTCTTCTAAGTTGGCGCAAAGTCTTTTGTGGGGTTTTCACTGTGTTACTGTAATTTAGGTGTTGTACAAATACTTTACACATTGCCTTGTAAATTAAGCTTGAATGCTCCGTGCCAAGCTACCAGAGGGTGAGT